>NC_064921.1:956334862-957584862 GCF_023897955.1 Schistocerca gregaria
CTTAAACCAAATGCAATCGTTTAAACTGGTAACATCTACTGAATACGATAAATGCTGTAATTTTTCTACATTCTGGGGCCAATTCTATTTGTCAGAAACCACCCCGTAAATCAATTGATGAAAATATCTTAGCACCGTGGAAGTTTTGTATCAATTCCTCTAATTTTTCAGTGATTATGATAGTGTTGATCTGGCTGGAGTCAAGCACTAATCTGATGCTCCCATCTCGTTTTTGTACAATATGGAGTGGACTGTTATATGTGGAGGTAGCTGTTTCAGTAATATCGTCATCTAACATTTTAGATATCTCCTGGAATACTTTATTCCTGTAGCTTAATGGGATTGTATAGGATGGCACTCTAAATGGTTTGTGGTGTTTTACTTCAAACTTGTACTGAAAGTGTTTAATACTGCCAGCCTTAGGTAAAAATACCTCTGCTTTATCTCACAAAATGCCCTCTAATTCTCTTTTACTGTGTTCCGAAATACCTTGAACTTCTTGCAGTTTTTCGTCGATTTCTTTATAGATTTCTAACATGAGTTGAGGCGATTCCCCTTTTTTTGCATACCATTCTAATTCTTCATCCTCTTTATCTCGCATCATTCTTAATTGTTTGTTTATAACTGGTATTTCTTCCAATTTTAGCTTTTGCTCAAAGAGAAGTGTGACATTCCCGAATGTTACGATACCTTTCCCCATATCTATTTTCGCTCGTCTCTCATTTAAAAAATCTGCGCCTATAATCAAATCTACAGTTAGTTTAGGTATAATCACGAAGTTGGCTTCGGTATTTTGACCTTGTCACGAAAGAGTTAACCTTGTTTGTCTCGTAACTTCAGCAGCATTGTTTCTAATAGGACCTCTTACTTTAATCTTACGTGTTTTCAGAACTGGCAATTCCTCATTGGCATTACACTGCATGAATAAATTTTCTGAGATCGCAGTCAGTTCACTTCCGCTATCAGTTACAATATTGACTGGGATATGCTTTACCATGGCTTTCACAATTGGTTGAATTTGAAAGGGTTGGTTCTGTTCTTCTTCTTCTTGCATCACTGAATCATACATGAGTCTTTTCAGGAATTTCCCTTGTGAATTCGAACTTTCTGTAGGATAAGCTTCGACTGCTACTTCTCTCTCTTTTATTTCCTCTTCTCTATTTCTTCCTTCCTTTACGCTTTCTTCAACATCCTCTACTTTTTCCTCATCCTCGTCTATCTTCTCCTTCGTCGTCGCTACTTCCACATAATCGCATCTAAATGCTCTAATTATGGCTTCATAACTTCCTTCATTATATACATTGGGTTGTGTGCCCACTAGTAACTTATTTTCAACTTCTGTCGACTGTGCATTATCCTCATTGAATTCGCTTTCCCTGGTTTCCATATCAAATAGCTCTGCAATACTCATTACTTCGTCCTTTCCTCCTACATTCGTTGTGCATGCCTCTGGTAATTCATCTTCCTCGTCAGTATTCTCCCAATTAATTTCGTCCCAACACGATTTTGTTATTTTCCTGTCTTCGTTTTCATCTGGTCCCTGCGGATTTGTTTCTTCCTTCTTCTCTTCTCGTGATAAGGTATTTACTTCTCTGTTCAAGGTGCTGCAATTTTCCTGGTTCGGTGCGTCATCCCTTTTGGCATGGGCGTTCAGATCTCAATTCAAACGTTTTTCGGGGTTTGGTGGTCTTACCTCCACTTCTTCTATCTGTATTCTCTTTTCTTGTTCAGCTTGTTGATAGTGGTTTCTTTGTTGATAATTTGTCGGTCTATTGGTTCTCCAGTACCCGTTCCGGTTGTCGTTATTCCCTCTGTAATATTTGTTGCCGTTCCTGGGTGAATTATAGTTATTGCCATATTCTCTTCTAAATCCATAACCGGTTCTTTGTTGAAATCTATTGTCGATCTTGGTGCGAAGTTATCATGTGGTCCGTAATTATTGTTTCTTCGTTCTGTGTCTTGTGGATTCCACTGCTTTTTGCTTTCGTTTTCACGTGCGCTTCGTCATTTTCTTGCGTCATCTTCCGAAAATATGAACTCTAGTTCCCTTAGAACACCTTTAAATTCTTCGACGTCATTGCCTCCGCGACCTACTAATGATTTCTGGTATTTAAATGGTAGCTTCATCGCGCATAATTTAATCAACTCTCTGTCGCTGTATGGTACATCTAAGCATTGATTTTTGTTTGCCATTACTTCGAAAAATTTCACGGGACTCTTCTCTCCTGAATTTTCAAAATATGGGTTCTTTAATAATCCGTACTTCACTCTGTTCTGTGCTTCGCTGGACCAATATCGTGAGAGAAACTTCCGTCTAAAATCTTCGTACGATCGGCATGTCGCTGCAACGTTCTGCATGGTTTCTGCGACTGTTCCTGACATGTGTGCACATATAAAGTCTAATTTGTGTGCAAGCGTCCAGTGTTCTGATAATCCTACTCGGAATTGAACAATAAAAGTTCGTGGATGTAATGAGTTTCCTTCTCGAAAGTGTTGAAATTTTCTGACTGTGAGAAAATGATCGTTGTCGTACTTCATCATAGTTCCATATGAAATTCGCGATTCTTCGCCACTTTTTTTTCTGATCATTTCTCCCGTCGTCCTTTCCGGTTGTGGTAGATCCATTGGATATTGTCCACTGAAACTTTCGCGTACCCGCGGTGCACGCTGTCTGATTTCACGTATGTTACTTTCCGCCTGTGATTGGAATCGCAAATACATAATATCTTCGTTAATTTCTTGTTTCTCCGGTGCTGTTACAGATACGGATGTGGTTGCAGACTCAGTGTTTCAACGATCTTGTTCAATACGCTCTTCAATTGTTTGCAGCAAATCTGAATAGCAACTTCTGAAATTGTCGCTTCGTTTTTGCTTCTATTTTGACTATGCGGTTATCATATTTTTTCAGCACTGCTTTTGTGATACGTTTGTGCAAAACACTGTTTTCAACAATTTCACGCGCTATACCTGCTGCTTGTCTAGCAATTTCGTTTATCTGTTTTTCTAGTTTCTTGACTTCTCCCTGGGTGTTGTTACGTAATGTTTTAATCTCGTCCTGAATGTCATTACGCAATGTTTGTACGTCCACTTGTAACTTGTCAACGTCTGTTCTCAATTGATTGTAACCTGTTATTAAGTTTCCTTTCACTTTTCGAGATTCTTTTGCCTCGTCTTCAATATGACTTACGTGAAACTGAATTTTTTTGTTTTGTTCTTCAATCTCACGCATTTGTCTCGTGGTTTCTGCATTCTGTATTTGAATTTGGTTCGCTATGTCTTTATTTTGCCTTGCCATGGTTTCCGTAATTTGTTGTAATAATTCTGCCAGATTGGTGGGTCCTATTGCGTTTTCTTCCGACGTCCTACGCTCTGTGTTTTCGCCCGAGTGTCGAATCGCAACCGATTGCATTGAACTGTGCGGTGACACGTTTCTGCTCGCATTCCTTGTACTCTGTGGTGAGGGAGCTCCGATTACTTGTACCATGGGTTCTACGTATTCAAGACGCAAGTTAGAATCCTGTCTCTCTACTTTCCTGCTCTGTCGTATGCTGACTTACGTTTTCTATGCTTTGACGTACATTATCCTCGTTATGGTGCGTTATATGTCCTATTTCTCGCGATACTGCATCGTCTGTTGTACTGTCCTCTATTCTCTGTCCATCTTCGTGCTGGGCTCTACATCAATTCGGTCAAGGTCTCGATCTGCCACTGCTAATCTTTCCGAATCCCTTATTTTCTGTTTTAAAAGAAATTCACGCGCCCTACTTCGAGTCAACATGCGCTCATACGATCTCACGCGTTTCATAAACTTTTTGCACACACGACTTGACACTTATTATCCCCAAGACTGACAATCCATTCACCTACTTATTGGGTCAGAACCAACTTGTCAACGATGTATCCGCTTGCATTGAGGAGAAAACTTAATTCTAACAATAATTAAATTCATTACTTAATTATGCTATTGTCTCTGCTAGAATGTCTCACTATCTATTGAATACTTTATTATTATCTGCCGCTGCAGCTACTGTTTTCAAATATTTATGGCTTACAAAATTATCACAAAAAATTTTTAACACGATATTTTTCTGACCTAGTTAGGCATGTGGTCGACCTTCAATCATGGTATTTACCATCCTGGCAGGGTCGCCATTCTCTAACATTCTGTGTGGTTTCTGTTTGTTCTAAGTCGTGTCTCCCTACCACTTTCGCGCATTGACGCTCTGAGCGTGTTTTTTTAGGGAATTGACTAGTTTGAACTTGGGACCTGTTGCTGGTAAGGAGACGCCAGACCACATATGACATGTAGAATTCAGAAGAGTTGAGTGAGACTAGCGATGATATAACCAAATACTTAATGATTTCAGCGTCAGCTCCACTGCACTCCCTGTAGAAGAATCTTAATACTAACTAAATTTAGTGGAAGGGGTTCAAGGCTTTCCTATTTATAGTTAGCTGGTAAAACAACGTCGAAAAAGTAGTTACGTTTACCACTGGAAATTTTACTCTACTCACAAAACATCATTTATAAATTGCACTATTGATAAAAGGAAATGTTTTAATACGGGATGGCAAAAACCAACTGCGTTCAACAAAAATGTGAACGAATATTCCCTGAATGGGTTTCCAAGTTCTACAATGGATCGAAGGATGACCTATGCCATATCACATCTATAATCTAGGTTTAATTTAAGTTTCACAAAAGAGAAAGCTATCAAAATGGTCTACAGTGACCCTCAATTATCTTTAATTACTTATCTAACTTGTCTTAAATTACAGTGGCTGATGTGGCTTCTCAGTAACTATATAACAGAAAAATTATCGCTCTCCAACTCGGAAATAAATCCGTGCTAACTTCTCCTTACTACAATTTACCGAAGTTGGTTTAAAAAAAAATCTATCTGGCTGTGTTTTCATCTGACCAATCAGGGTCTCAATGTTGACTTTAAGCTCCACCTATAACTGTCTATCCAAAGAGAAACGTTATACTTTTCGTGGTGGGGCAATGTTTATAACGTTTGCAACGTAACAGAGACGCTAAAAAGTCTCACGCTAAAACGTGCGGGTGGTGTGGTCCTTTTAGCGTTATCGTAAGATCTATACTGTTCTTCTGGAGGGCTCTATCTTTTAACATGGGCGGGGGGGGGGGGGGGGGGGGGTGTTCCTACTCGTTAGCGGGCGACGTGGGTGTCCGTACCTTATCGTAGGACCTTCTAGCTTAACACGGTTCTGCTCTCGGCTTCTGTCCTCGTTTCTCCCCTCGGAACTGCGTCTGTCTCACGGTGGGAAGGTATGACATGCATTTAGGCATTCTTGTGTTATTCTGTGGTATTCCATTTGCTCACTCGTTACTCGTATTACTTTGGTTAATTTAATGTCACGATTTACTCGGAGCTATGTGACATACTACTGGATTTACTCATCATATCAGGGTTTTCATGGAAGGTGTTTGATTTGCCTGACACCTTACAGTACCACTACAAGTCCAATACCTCTGTAAACATTATTAACGTATGAATAAAACTACTGTGAAAATATGTCAATTTGCCTGTTCTGTTGACATTCAAGAGAGCATACAAATTGTTAGTTAACGGAAGACACCTCCATTTTTATTCCAAAATTAATCAGTATGTTCGAAGCACTGAAGAGTCTTACGGATATAACTCGAACCAAAATTTCGGTAGTGGCATTTTCGTGAATCCGTTAAGACAATGACAATAAAAAACTAGGATAATTACAACTGTAGCACCATCATAATAAATGGGACTTCCACCAGTCCCCTAAAATTTAGAAGTACTTAAACCTAAGTAACCTAAAGACGTCACACACATCCATGTCCGAGGCAGGATTCAAACCTGCGACCGTAGCAGTCGCGCGGTTCCGGACTGAAGCGCCTAGAACCGCTAGGCCACGACGTGCACGTAAGTACGTGAGGTGAAGCGCCTGCAGCCGCAACGTACCAACAGTTCACTTGCCAGTGCAAAGATTCGTAACCACGCTTTGGACCGCGTCGACATTCCGACCAAGTTACCACGACGTGTGTGTGTGTGTGTGTGTGTCGCCCTGGTGAGAGTGATGAGCTGCAGGCCGCACTTCACCTTTCCTCGTGGCGGTCCGCACTCGCGTAAACACGAGGACCAGCCTTGCCTCCTCAGAGACATGCAACGCTGCGATTTCGCATCGGGGTTACCCAGTTGGCCGGTTTATTTGCATTTGCGGAAACGAGAGCGTCATCTGTGCCACAACCCGGCCGATTACGAGTCTCTCTCAAGTGCCGCAACCCCTCATCATTCGCAGCAGTCCCATCTGCGAGTGCCATATCTTTCGTTGCCCCCTGTCGCCTCCTCCTCGCGTCCCACTTTCTCAGTTATTCTGCGACCGGCTGCTGTTGATCCTATCAAGGTCGCACACGACCTACCTCCACTTGCTCCGAGAACTACAAACTCTGCTTTTCCAGCAACCAGCGTCAGGAAGAAAGGAGTACAGATCTAAACGAAACCACGGTGTTATATCAATATTTCTCAAATAACGTTATGCGCAGGCTGTAGAGGGGTGTTTTAATTAAAGTGTAGCTATTCACAGAGTTCCAGAGTGGTCTGTAATTATCGTACGGCAGCGAAACGTGGTAGATATTCTGATGCGTTAACGCGGAACCGATTTACGCTGGCAAAGGATTAGTTCCAATTTTGGCCACCAGGAGCAACTTTGGTGCTGTGAATGCAAGGAAGATTTACAGACACGTTACCATACGTAATGGAGTAGGAACGGGACGTGGCCAGGAAAGGTCAAACAAGTGAGAAATGCATTAAGTTGATGTTATTATTAACCATCGGTTTCACAGTTTGTCCAGTATGAACACCAGAGACATTGAAGAGATGCTGTAAGAGCCAGATTTACACCTGGTGGTCAAAATTGGAAACTTTTTTTCAGCGAAAATCGGTTTCGCGTTAGTACCATATAATATATATCAAGTTTCGCTGCCATACGATAGCTACAACTCAAAATGGATCTCTGTGAGTAGCTGCACTTTATAGCCATCAGGTATGTACAGTCCATGTTCATGTTCCACTACTACAATGATTAATTCACTGTTGCCGGACAATATTGGTGCACCACGAAGGCGGTATGAATCAAACGTCAAATTGGCATATAATGTACAGAGATACAGAGAAGATTAGTATTTCATTATAAACACTGAAAGTGCGGTTGGAGGTATGAATGTTTTAGTTGGACCATTTTTTTCGCTTTGTGAGAGATAGTACTGTAACAGTCACAAACATATGGCTCACAATTTTAGACGAACAGTTATAACAGGTGGTTTTTTTAAATTAAAATACAGAACGTAGGTACGTTTGAACATTTTATTTCGGTTGTTCCAATGTGATACGTGCACCTTTGTGAACTTATCATTTCCGAGAACGCATGCTGTTACAACGTGATTACCTGTAAATACCACATTAATGCGATAAATGCTCAAAATGATGTCCGTCAACCTCAATGCATTTGGCGATACGTGTAACGACATTCCTCTCGACAGCGAGTAGTTCACCTTCCGTAATGTTCGCACATGCAGTGACAATTCGCTGACGCATGTTGTCAGGCGTTCTCGGTGGATCACGATAGCAAATATCCTTCAACTTTCCCCACAGAAAGAAATCCGGAGACGTCAGATCCGGCGAACGGGCGCACCATGGTATGGTGCTTCGACGACCAATCCACCTGTCATGAATTATGCTTGCTATTCAATACCGCTTCAACCGAACGCGAGCTATGTGCCGGACGTACATCATGTTGGAAGTACATCGCCATTCTGTCATGCAGTGCACCATCTTTTAGTTACATCGGTAGAACATCACGTAGGAAATCAGCATACATTGCACTATTTAGATTGCCATCGATAAAATGGGGGCCAATTATCCTTCCTCCCATAATGCCGCACCATACGTTAACCCGCCAAGGTCGCTGATGTTCCACTTGTCGCAGCCATTGTGGATTTTCCGTTGCCCAGTAGTGCATATTATGCCGGTTTACGTTACCGCTGTTGGTGAATGGCGCTTCGTTGCTAAGTAGAACGCGTGCAAAAAATCTGTCATCGTCCCGTAATTTCTCTTGTGCCCAGTGGCAGAACTACACACGACGTTCAAAGTCGTCGCCAAGCAATTCCTGGTACATAGAAGTATGGTACGGGTGAAATCGATGTTGATGTAGCATTCTCAACACCGACGTTTTCAAGATTCCCGATACTGGCGCAATTTGTCTGCTACTGACGTGTGGATTAGCCGCGACAGCAGCTAAAACACCTACTTGGGCATCATCATTTGTTGCAGGTCGTGGTTGACGTTTCACATGTGGCTGAACACTTACTGTTTTTGTTAAATAACGTAACTATCCGGGGAACGGTTCGGACACTTGGGTGATGTCGTCCAGGATACCTAGCAGCTTACATAGCACATGCCCGTTGGGCATTTTGATCACAATAGCCATACATCAACACGATATCGACCTTTTCCGCAATTGGTAAACGGTCCATTTTAACATGGGTAGTGTATCGCGAAACAAATACCGTCAGCACTGGCGGAATGTTACGTTTACATTTTATATTGTATCTCAGAATTTTCTAAGTATATTCTTTAACGTTATGCTGTTGTTTAAAATTTTGTTCATTTTATTTTTTTCCAGTTTCAGATATGAAGATAATCTGTAAGTCAGATTGAACTCAGTTATCAAGAATAAATACTATAGTGACACAGAAAGTGATTTTCTTCAGTGAGTCGGTAGCAGTCTGTTTTCTAAGACGTCATATCTTTAATTATGAGGTTAAGTGTATATCAGTCTGTCTCCATACGTTTCTACAATGAAAACGTTGTATAAACATCATTACAGAAGCAGCGCAGTTTATCTGGCCTTACAGCAGATACACATAGAGAAGAGCTTAAAATTTTCATTCATTATTCCTTAAACCCCAAATCATCTATACATGGCTGCCCGCACAGTTAGGAAGCAGGCCTTCAGTTGCACAGCGTTCCTTGACATTCCTGGTTACATGTTTGGAGTTCGTGGAAGAGCCCTCGTTCTTTGCTCCTTGGCTTGCGGCGCTCTGACGTCTTATGTTCCCGTTTTGTGTTCCTCTCCTTATTTAAACAACCCTCTGATATATGTGGCAGCTTCATCGGAGCACCTTTTTGTACTCAATTGTAAGCCATAATCAAAGTACCAAATCTGAATTTGTATTTTCACCTATCAATACTGAATAGTTATATCAAGGAAAGAGAAAAGACTATTAACATTTTTAAGACTGAACATATCACTACTCGCTCACCATTTGAATGTTATCACTAGTTGCTATATGTATTCTTTTTACTTTAGTAACTGTTGCTCTTCCTCTTTCTATATCCCATTTCGTTTTCTCATAAGTACTGCAATACTTCCTCCCTAATAGCTTCATACGGTACTACCGCGAAGAACATGGGAGTCAGATAGTTCCAGTTGTTCAGACCACTTGCGATGTCGTATGCGCGTGAGCCTCACGTCAAAATTCTTATTTACACTCACCTGCAGTCATTATACGATGTGCGTTGTCGCAGCAGTCAGCGCTTGGTATCGCTTACCTTTAACGCTTCGCTGGTTGGTATGGAGAAGTGTTCTGAATAGCACTTGGAAAGAAAAAAAAAGTTAGTTATCGATGTGGTATAGTAAGGTACGTATTCACTTAGCATCAGCAGCCCATACGTCAGGTGACATGAATAGAACAGCATACAGTCATTCCCATGTCTTAATTCACAGTAATAATTGACAAATTCGCAGACAATCATACAGTATTCTCACACAAAATGCGATTAATCTCAGATTATATTACAGTGAGCTATAGAAAGAGAAAAGTTGTTTTGTAAATGAACTGAGTTGTCGTGTAGCAGAGGGCTGGAATACTAGCACAGGTATTGGCTACTGGTACTATTTTCCTGTGCTAGTCCACTGTTTAGTGGACAAGTGATGACTTGGAAGTCAAGGGTTCGTACCACATGGTCGGAGACTAATGAAGGTGAGAGAGCGTAGCTGCTTCTGATCACGACATGGCTGAAGCTGAAAGTTCGTGAGCACTGAGATTGGCGTTAGCTCCGAAGGGTGTCAATTATGGATGAATCGACAACACATAATATCTATTAATAGGAAATCACATTTGAGATGCGGAGGCTTCCAGCAAAATCCTTAATTACGAAACAGGAAGCAAATGCACTGATTGGCAGTTTATACGGCTCTCTAGTTACACTCCTGGCAATGGAAAAAAGAACACATTGACACCGGTGTGTCAGACCCACCATACTTGCTCCGGACACTGCGAGAGGGCTGTACAAGCAATGATCACACGCACGGCACAGCGGACACACCAGGAACCGCGGTGTTGGCCGTCGAATGGCGCTAGCTGCGCAGCATTTGTGCACCGCCGCCGTCAGTGTCAGCCAGTTTGCCGTGGCATACGGAGCTCCATCGCAGTCTTTAACACTGGCAGCAAGCCGCGACAGCGTGGACGTGAACCGTATGTGCAGTTGACGGACTTTGAGCGAGGGCGTATAGTGGGCATGCGGGAGGCCGGGTGTACGTACCGCCGAATTGCTCAACACGTGGGGCGTGAGGTCTCCACAGTACATCGATGTTGTCGCCAGTGGTCGGCGGAAGGTTCACGTGCCCGTCGACCTGGGACCGGACCGCAGCGACGCACGGATGCACGCCAAGACCGTAGGATCCTACGCAGTGCCGTAGGGGACCGCACCGCCACTTCCCAGCAAATTAGGGACACTGTTGCTCCTGGGGTATCGGCGAGGACCATTCGCAACCGTCTCCATGAAGCTGCGCTACGGTCCCGCACACCGTTAGGCCGTCTTCCGCTCACGCCCCAACATCGTGCAGCCCGCCTCCAGTGGTGTCGCGACAGGCGTGAATGGAGGGACGAATGGAGACGTGTCCTCTTCAGCGATGAGAGTCGCTTCTGCCTTGGTGCCAATGATGGTCGTATGCGTGTTTGGCGCCGTGCAGGTGAGCGCCACAATCAGGACTGCATACGACCGAGGCACACAGGTCCAACACCCGGCATCATGGTGTGGGGAGCGATCTCCTACACTGGCCGTACACCTCTGGTGATCGTCGAGGGTACACTGAATAGTGCACGGTACATCCAAACCGTCATCGAACCCATCGTTCTACCATTCCTAGACCGGCAAGGGAACTTGCTGTTCCAACAGGACAATGCACGTCCGCATGTATCCCGTGCCACCCAACGTGCTCTAGAAGGTGTAAGTCAATTACCCTGGCCAGCAAGATCTCCGGATCTGCCCCCAATGAGCATGTTTGGGACTGGATGAAGCGTCGTCTCACGCGGTCTGCACGTCCAGCACGAACGCTGGTCCAACTGAGGCGCCAGGTGGAAATGGCATGGCAAGCCGTTCCACAGGACTACATCCAGCATCTCTACGATCGTCTCCATGGGAGAATAGCAGCCTGCATTGCTGCGAAAGGTGGATATACACTGTACTAGTGCCGACATTGTGCATGCTCTGTTGTCTGTGTGTATGTGCCTGTGGTTATGTCAGTGTGATCATGTGATGTATCTGACCCCAGGAATGTGTGAATAAAGTTTCCCCTTCCTGGGACAATGAATTCACGGTGTTCTTATTTCAATTTCCAGGAGTGCATTATTATTATTATTTGATTTGTAACCCTTCTAATTGGTTTGATGCAATCCACCATAATTTCCTCTCCTGCGCCAACCTTCTCATCTCATGATAGCAGTGGCACCCTACGTCCTCAATTATTTATTGGACATACTCCAAATGCTTTCTTCCCCTACAGTTTTCTACAACTCCATCTAGTAACACGGAAGTTATTCCCTGATGTTTTAACACATGTCCTGCCGACCTGTCCCTTCATTTTGCCAGTATTTACAACATATTCCGTTCTTCACCGATTCTGCGGAGAATCTCCTTATTCCTCACCTTAACAAAAATGGTTCAACTGGCTCTGAGCACTATGGGACTTAACATCTGAGCTCATCAGTCCCCTAGAGCTTAGAAGTACTTAAACCTAACTAACCTAAGGACATCACAGAAATCCATGCCCGAGCAGGATTCGAAGCTGTGACCGTAGCGGTGGTCGCGTGGTTCCAGACTGTAGCGCCTAGAACCGCTCGGTCACACAAGCCGGCACAGCGGACTCCCGTTTGTGTCATTCCGCATCATTGATCGGGGACCAGCAGGAAACGGAGTAGGGAGTAGAGAGACAGCTTGAAGGTGATTCATTGAATCCTCTGCCAGGCACTTAATTGTGAATAGCAAAGTAATCACGTAGATGTAGATGCAGATGTAGATAGCAAGGATAAAATACAGGGAGTATAAGATTATTTTACAACTAGTACAGAAAACAGTCGAGACAGTCGAAGGAAAGCAGCAGTTCAGAAGAGAGTGAGACTGCGTTATAGCAAAAATGGCTCTTAGCACTATGGGACTTAACTTATGAGGTCATCAGTCCCCTAGAACTTAGAACTACTTAAAACCAACTAACCTAAGGACGTCACACATATCCATGACCGAGGCAGGATTCGAACCTGCGACCCTAGCGGTCGCGTGCTACCAGACTGAAGCGCCTGTAACCGCTCGGCCACATCGGCCGGCCTTACCTTTTCAGTCCACCTAAATTTCCGCATTCGTCTGTAGCACCACATTTCAGGCGCTTCGATTCTCTTCTTTTCAAGTTTTCCCCGAGTCCATGATTGACTTCCAGTCAACGCGTGCTCTTAACGTACATTCTCAGATTAAGGCTAATATTTGATAGTAGTTGACTTCGTTGGCCAGAAATGCCCTCTTTTTTGTGCTAGTTAACTTTTTATGTTCTCCTAGCTTGTCCGCCGTATATTCCTTAACTTTGTCTATTTCGTGGACACAAACTTTGATGTTAATTTTAACGCTAATCTGATTCCTACTGTTCCTTGTTTATTTCGTCGTTCTTCAGCAGATGGACACTGTAAAACAGGACGGCACATGGTTCAGTTTGACTGTTCGCATCCCAGATTCAACTGCCTTCTCCGGGAAAGACAGAGAGGATGTGCAGATAATCTGTTGACAGCTACAAAGCTAGGATGTTTGACAGATAACCCGGTGAAAGAAGAAGAGAATAAGGTGTGGAAAATAGGTGAACCGATATGGGATGCGAGTTGGGGAAGGTAGACAGATTCGGAAGGCAAAGTGGAGTGCGTCTTTTTCAAAAATTTCTAGGGAACTGTACTGTTTACAGAAGGTGGAGATCTAGGCAATATTGGTGTAACTTGAAATGTGGCGGAGGAGGGCTTTACAGGTGAGGAGAAATACTCTATAGAAATCCGATTATATAGGTCGTAATTATTTCATCTGGTAGTCTTCCGCTTTAACTTCAGCCTGTGACGAAGCCGCGAAACTCATGTTTTCGTTTATTTCGCAATTAATAGAGGACAGAGAAATTAATTGAGCCCTTAGGTACTCTTAGATGCAAACTGGAAATAGATGGAAAAATTCAATAGGTATTGATATTTAAACATCTTTACATTGAACTGTCAGGCAGTGGAAATGTCGGAAAGGAAGTTAGAGAACAAGTACATCTACATCTACATCTGCATGATTACTCTGCAATTCACATTTAAGTGCTTGGCAGAGGGTTCATCGAACCACAATCATACTATCTCCCTACCATTTCACTCCCGAACAGCACGTGGGAAAAACAAACACCTAAACCATTCTGTTCGAGCTCTGATTTATTTTATTTTGATGATCATTCCTACCTATTTAGGTTGGGCTCAACAAAATATTTTCGCATTCGGAAGAGAAATTTGGTGACTGAAATTTCGTAAATAGATCTCGCCGTGACGAAAAACGCCTTTGCTTTAATGACTTCCATCCCAACTTGCATATCATATCTGACACTCTCTCTCCCCTATTACATGATAATACAAAACGAGCTGCCCTTTTTGCACCCTTTCGATGTTCTCCGTCAATCCCACCTGGTAAGGATCCCACAACGCGCAGCAATATTCTAACAGAGGACGAACGAGTGTAGTGTAAGCTGTCTCTTTAGTGGACTTGCATCTTCTAAGTGTCCTGCCAATGAAACGCAACCTTTGGCTCGCCTTCCCCACAATATTATCTATGTGGTCTTTCCACTGAAGTTTTTCCTAATTTTAACACCCAGGTACTTAGTTGAATTGACAGCCTTGAGAATTGTACTATTTATCGAGTAATCGAATTCCAACGGATTTCTTTTGGAACTCATGTCGATCATCTCACACTTTTCGTTATTTAGCGTCAACTGCCACCTGACACACCATACAGCAATCTTTTCTAAATCGCTTTGCAACTGATACTGGTCTTCGGATGACCTTACTAGACGGTAAATTACAGCATCATCTGCGAACAGTCTAAGAGAACTGCTCAGATTGTCACCCAGGTCATTTATATAGATCAGGAACAGCAGAGGTCCCAGGACGCTTCCCTGGGGAACACCTGATATCACTTCAGTTTTACTCGATGATTTGCCGTCTATTACTACGAACTGCGACCTTCCTGACAGGAAATCAGGAATCCAGTCGCACAACTGAGAAGATACCCCATAGCTCCGCAGCTTGATTAGAAGTCGCTTGTGAGGAACGGAGTCAAAAGCTTTCCGGAAATCTAGAAATACGGAATCAACTTGAGATCCCCTGTCGATAGCGGCCATTACTTCGTGCTAATAAAGAGCTAGCTGCGTTGCACAAGAGCGATGTTTTCTGAAGCTACGTTGATTATGTATCAATAGATCGTTCCCTTCGAGGTGATTCATAATGTTTGAATACAATACATGCTCCAAAACCCTACTACAAAACCGACGTCAATGAAATAGGTCTGTAGTTCGATGGATTAATTCTACTACCCTTCTTAAACATTGATGTGACCTGCACAATTTTCCAATCTGTAGGTACAGATCTATCGGTGAGCGAGCGGCTGTATATGATTGCTAAGTAGGGAGCTATTGTATTAGCGTAATCTGAAAGGAACATAATTGGTATACAATCTGGACCTGAAGACTTGCCCGTATCAAGTGATTTGAGTTGCTTTGCAACCCCTAAGGTATCTACTTCTAAGAAACTCATGCTAGCAGCTGTTCGTGTTTCAAATTCTGGAATATTCCATTTGTCTTCCGCTTTAGCGGTGCAGTCGTCGGTAACAGTACCATCGGCACTGCGCAGCGAAGGTATTGACTGAGTCTTGCCGCTTGCGTACTTTACATACGACCAGAATTTCTTCGGATTTTCTACCAAATTTCGAGACAATGTTTCGTTGTGGAACCTATTAAAGGCATCTCGCATCGAAGTACGTGCCAAATTTCGCGTGTCTGTATATTTTAGCCAGTCTTCGGGATTTCACGTTCTTCTGAACTTCGCATGATTTTTCCGCTACCTCTGCAACAGCGTTCGGACCTGTTTTGTGTACCATGGGGGATCAGTTCCATCTCTTACCAATTTATGAGGTTTGAATCTCTGAATTGCTGTTGCTACTATATCTTTGAATTTGAGCCACATCTCGTCTACATTTGCATAGTCAATTCGGAAGGAATGGAGATTGTCTCTTAGGAAGGCAATAAAATGGCATGGTGTTCAAACGATACTATTTTCAAAAACAAGCTTGTAGGAAAGATGCAGAGCCAAGAATATGTAAAACAGTAGTGAGATCAGTTAGGGCACGCAAAGTTGGAAGAAGACCGGGAACATTCAAAACAAAAATTCTTTTGGAAACCTCTGAAATGAAATTCTGCGAAGGATTGCAGAGAAGACACTGCAAGATAGAGAAGTGAAAGCATTAGAAACGGGTGTTAAGTGGATTCCATTAATGAGTGAGTACATAAGACAAAGCACGAACGGAACGAATAAATGGACAGGATGGATGAACGGAAGATTGTGAAAAACGTAAGAAATAAATTACCAGCTGGTAAAGGAAATATTGGCCATCCAAGGAGAAGATGGCGCGACGACCTCAGGTAGCCTGAGGGGTACCAAAGGGAATAGGCTTAGCTTAGGAAGAAAGGAAGAAGAAGAAAAGAAGGAACTGATTTACAATCGAAAAAATGACAGCATTCATTTAGGATAACGTAAGCATGTGGGCCCGGTTGCATTACGTTCGAGGATTCGTAAGAGTTACAGCATTTTGGTGAAACGGAATATAACACGACATAAACAAAGCAGATGATAAATTAGATTAACGTTTTGTGGGAGTGGAGAGAATATATGTACAAAATCCACATTTCAGCCAATTGGGGTTTTAATCTATAGTAGGCTTTCAGCTCCATTGTTAATACGTAAGAATTCCATTTTAATTTACTGGAAAATATTTTTTCGAGGTCTCTGGATAGGCATGGTGAGGTGTAGGCCATGCGGTGGGAACAGCAGGTAGTTGATACGGCAATTATTGCCTGTGTCTACGAATGACTTACCATAATGTGCATCTGATTACACCAGGAGGTGAACCAGATGAAATGGACCTGAAGCTTAAAGCATAGGTGTAGGACGATGGTAGGAAAGGTGGATAAGAGATGGATGAGAAGTGGCATTTGAGCATATCAACAATGTGGAGTATATATAAGAAAGAAAATAATGTCTTGGACATACCTCCAGTTATATGGAAGATAGAAGAGTTGGTGTTATTTCTGATCAGGTAGTGTGGGTGATGTGATACAAAAAATGCAATTAGGGAGGTAATGCATATTGGAAGAGCATGGATCCTGAATGTGAAAAGGAGACCGGAACGTCCTTTCTTGTTGCAACCTTTTGAATATCAAGATGCAAAGAACTGCTGTTTAATGATTTTTGATCTACTGCTTCAAGAGTTGGGTACAGGGGTTAGGCGTGTGAAGAGAAATTGAGACGGAAATGTCTTGGGTTGACGTACTGGAACGGGTGCATGTTAAGGTGTTTATGAGTGAAATTTGTAGAGACTGGGTTGGAAGTCTTTGCTAAAATCCAAGATGAACTTGATGGAAAGCGGAAGTGTTTTCCACGATTCAGAAAATTAACCAGTGTGAATCATCACTTCGCGTAAGTCGGAAGAATTTCAAGCAGTGAAAGAGTTTCATTCAGGGGTGCGTTCGAGTAGTTAATGCAGTCATTAAAGCGAAAGTTCATTCATTTTTGAGCATTTTCTTGATGTGCTGTGGTTGATGTGTAAAGGTCTTTCTGTGGTTTATTGGTACCGGAAGCAAGGGGCAACAGGCAGGGCAGAGATGCCTCAGTGTTCGTGAACTAATAGGAGTGAGAAGCAATGGAAATGAGTTTGGTCAACTATTTAAAAAGTATCAGAGGGAGAGTGGTTCGCTATACTTAGATTTTTGGGAAAGGGCTGTTACTGATCAGAAATTAATAGTAAGAAGCAGGACTGTTACAGTGAGATGGTGGTAAGCTTTCAGTACTTAGAGGAATTAATGGACTGTGTAGGAGTAAGACATGCATTTCAGTACCAGTCCCAGCATTTATTTGGATTTAGTAGTCTGTAACATGTCTTAATTTGTCGGTGGAGTGTGAGTGTATCTCAGTCAGGCATCAGAAGAAATGGATGCGGTAATCAATGGGACTTCCAAAAAAGGAGTAGTGTTCGAATATTACGTAGTTAAGAGTTTGCGTCCAATTTGGTTATGTATGTATTCAGAATAAGCCTTTCATTTGGTGTCGAAGCAGTTTTGGGTGAATTGAGATTTGACATCAAATACAGAGGAACTGACGTGAGGCGTTATGTTGGATATATTGATAAGTGCTCATTTCAAACTGGTCCAATGTCCTCCCTACAAATATACGCAATTCGGAGAGAAGGTTCAAATGATTCAAATGGCTCAGGGCACTATGGGACTTAACGCCTGAGGTCATCAGTCTCCTAGAACTTAGAATTACTTAAACCTAACTAACCTAAGGACATAACACACATCCATGCCCGAGGCAGGATTCGAACCTGCGACCATAGCGGTCGCTTGGTTCCAGACTGTAGCGCCTAGAACCGCTCGGCCACTGCGGCCGGCGGCAAGAAGGTGCTAAGACAACATTTAGGGAGAATTTCTTAGAGTAGTAAGGCTGTGCATGGGTACTACGTCACCTTGTAGGCTGTAAGATGATGTGTGACAGTGCCATAGCTCTGGAGGCACCTGCGACCGTAGCGACCACGAGGTTCCAGACTGAAGCGGCTAGAACGGCTGTGGATGTACAGTTCGGTGGCAACAATACTGGTGGGAATGTTACACTTTATACGAGAGAAGAAATCATAAGCGTCGTATGATGGGATCGAATTTATACAGGACGTAATAAAACGATACCAACACACTTCCAGGGCTGTGGAGGATCTCTTGAGGGAAAAGTTGGGGATAGGAACCCACGTCCGAGAACGACATCCAATATCAGTACAGAGTATTAAAGTCGCAGAGGTTAAAACCTGCTTCGAGGCAAGCACTTCACACAGACGAGTTTATGTATTGAGGGACTGGAAGGTGTGTTGTGACCCGAACGCCGTTAGGCCAGTTACGAAAAGTTCACATTCGTTCCGTTGTCGTGCAAACTAACAATTGTTGCCGAAGTCATGGCTTAGCGAGTGTCTTTGGCTTCTGCAACTACGACACATCGTAGGTGGATAATGTTTCTGGACATTGATTCATAGCCTCACTTTGTTCCTCAAGGAAACCTCAACAAACTCGCTAGTTTTTTGGATCTCGTTCTGTTACACACTGCACAGTGGCGTAGGAAACAGTAAACATACTCAAGAACGTTTAAACATGAGATGCTCGGTGGGAATGTCTTAAAATGTTTGTTGCCAGAGATGTTTCCCTGCTGGCTAATACCAAGTCCACCCTGGGCCATGGGAAGTGGCTCATTCGCAATGCGTACAATACAGGGGGTAGTACAGATGGTTTGATAGGACGAGGATGAGGGAACAGACTTACGAGAAGACCATGGTAGTGCCATAAACTGATTTCGCAACAACTTGGCTCAGTGCAGGAGGAATCAAAATAAACGAAAACGGGTGTCGACTTATCCGTGTATTCACGAACGTTTCTGAGAAAACGATGGTTAAACTTTTCGAGGTACTTTATGTGCCTTTTAGTGGGTAATTCGTTCAAAGGACTTGGTGGTGCAGTGGCTACCACCAAGGCTTTATAGTTTTGCGCCCAGTGTTCGAAACCCGATTACTACATTTATTTTTGCTTTTCATCTATCTACCCGTCCGCCTGTTTAGGTGAGTCGTACTATGCTTACCTCCCGTGCACTGGGCCCGGTTTCGATTCCCGGCTGGGTTGGAGATTTTCTCCGCCGGTGGACTGGGTGTTGTGTTGTCCTCATCATTTAATCCTCATCACCGGCCACAAGTCGCCCCATGTGGCGCCGACTGAACTAAGACTTACACTTTTTTTTGGGGGCCGAACCAGGATGGGATCTCCCGGCTAACAATGGCAAACGATCATTTCATTTCATTATTTATCTGCCCGTATCCGTAGAAGATAACTACACAAACGTTTTCCAATCTATACTGAAATAACATTTTCTTTATTCGCCTACTAAATGAATTTAATAATGAAAAAACGGATAAATAAATGAATGAGAAAACAATTTCAAATTGTTTTTTTGTGAAATTCCCGTAGTGTATCTTGATTCATCATCAAATGCATGTTCGAGTTTTCGGTGAAGTGATCCGTTATGTGTGATTTGCTACGAATATATTGCCACAGCACGAAATCTTAAGCATTGTTAACGATGTTTCGCTTCAGAATGATATTCATATGATGAAATGTCACTGTTGGAAACCTGTCTTCCCACGATGCTCGCAGTGTTCGGAATTTTTGTGTTTCGAATGTTTGTACGGACGGTCCAAGGTAATCATCCAAGGGAATGCCACGAATCTTCCGAAGGAATAAACGTAAGAGGAAAATATGAGAATGTAAGAACGAAATATAAGAATATATAGTAAATGTATGACACTTATTGTGAAGACTTGTTGTAATTTCACGATTAATCTCTGTATCTCTTAACCTGATAAACACTCGTGCAGTAATCATTTACGGATATGTGTTGTAAGTAGGCTGTTTAGGTTTTTATGTTGGTAACGTCACGTAGCGCTCTGTATGAAAATCACTGGCTGTGCTGTGTGCAGTCTGTGGCTGGTTGGCATTGTTGGAATATTTGCTATTGTAGTGTTGGGCAGTTGGATGTGAAAAGCGCGTAGCGTTGTGCAGTTGAAAGTGAGCCGCGAGCAGTGGTGGGTGTGGGGAGAGAGAGGGCACAATTTTGAGAGCGAACGGTCTGGACATGTGTCCATCAGAAAGAGTAAATTTGTAATACTGGATATCATGAAGTGATTTACTTTTGAATATTGTTAAGGTAAATACATTGTTTGTTCTCTATCAGAAATTTTTATTTGCTAACTATGCCTATCAGTAGTTAGTGCCTTCAGTAGTTAGAATCTTTTATTTAGCTGGCAGTATTGGTGCTCGCTGTATTGCAGTAGTTCAAGTAACGAAGATTTTTGTGAGGTAAGTGATTCATGAAATGTAATAGGTTATTGTTAGTCAAGGCCATTCTTTTGTAGGGATTATTGAAAGTCAGATTGCGTTGCGCTACAAATATTGTGTGTCAGTTTAGTGTTAATCAGAATAAGTAAAGAGAGAATTGTCTGAGTACGTTCAGTTTTACTCAGCTGTCTTTGTATCAAATAATGTAGAACTTTACTAGCACAGTCATTCATAATTTTTTCTAAAGGGAGGTATCAGTGTAAAGAAATGAAAAAAATTAAATGAAAGTAATAATCAGATTTCGAACACGGGACACAAAACTGAAAAGCTGTGACGTTTTCCAACGCGCCATGGTTCAGCTACGAATACTGCCCGCTAAAAGGCATCTAAATTGCGTCGAATCGAGTATCTACTGGTAAGCCGAAACACCTTTTCGCTTATTTTGACTACTCTTCCACTAAGCTAAGTTCCTAAGAAGTCGGGTTATGGCACTTTCCTTGTTGTCCTTGTTGGTTCTGAGAGATGTCATGTATTAATTAGAAGGGTGTTGATGCGTATATTGGGAACTCTTTCCTTTGCTTGGGGATTACACTATCAGGGGTAAGAAGGAATGGGGCAGATTACACGTGTTAAATGCAGAATAAGCTGTGAGAATAGAGCAGTTGTAGAATTTTGGAACACGCGTTATGTTCGAATATAGTGACTTTTCTGGAGACAAGAAATCTACTTTGTAGAAATCAGCATGGGTTTCGCAAAAGACTATCGTGTGAAACCCAGCTCGCGCTATTTGTCCACGAGACTCAGAGGGACATAGAAACTGGTTCCCAGGTAGATGCCGTGTTTCTTGACTTCTACAACGCGTTTGATACAGTTCCCCAGAGTCGTTTAATGAACAAAGTAAGGACTATCAGGCCAATTGTGTGATTGGATAGAAAAGTTCCTAGACAGCATAACGCACCACGCCATTCTCAATGGAGAGAAGTCTTCCGAAGTAAGAATGATTTCAGGTGTGCCGCAGGGGAGTGTCGTAGGACCGTTGCTATTCACAATATACATAAATGACCTTGTGGATAACATTGGAAGTTCACTGAGGCTTTTTGCAGATGATGCTGTGGTATATCGAGAGGTTGTAACAAATGATAATTATACTGAAATGCAGGAGGATCTGCATCGAATTGACGCATGGTGCAGGGAATGGCAATTGAATCTGAATGTAGACAAGTGTAATGTGCTGCGAATACATAGAAAGAAAGATCCTTTATCATTATACTACAACATAGCAGGTCAGCAACTGGAAGCAATTAATTCCATAAATTATCTGGGAGTAGGCATTAGGAGTGATTTAAAATGGAATGAACATATAAAGTTGATCGTCGGTACAGCAGATGCCAGAGTGAGATTCATTGGAAGAAAGCTAAGGAAATGCAATCCGAAAACAAAGGAAGTAGATTACAGTACACTTTTTAGCCCACTGCTTGGATACTGCTCTGCAGTGTGGGATCCGTACCAGATAGGGTTGATAGAAGAAATAGAGAAGATCCAACAGAGAGCAGCGCGCTTCCTTGCAGGATCATTTAGTAATCGCGAAACCGTTACGGAGATGATACATAAAATCCAGTGGAAGACTTTGCAAGAGAGACGCTCAGTAGCTCGGTACGGGCTTTTGTCGAAGTTTCGAGAACATACCTTCACTGAGGAGTCAAGCAGTATATTGCTCCGTCCTACGCAAAGAGAGCATGAGGATAAAATCAGAGAGATTAGAGCCCATACGGATTCATACCGACAATCTTTATTTCCACGAACAATATCAGACTGGAATAGAAGGGAGAACCGATAGAGGTACTCAAGGTACCCTCCGCCACACACCGTCGGGTGGCTTGCGGAGTATGGATGTAGATGTAGATGTGGATTGATTTCTAGTGGGAATAGGTTAGATGACTTTTAGAATTAGTTGTTATTTATGAGACAGTTATTTTATCTGTAATGGAGGTTGTGGCATGCGCCTGCTATGTTCATGTCTTTGAAGGTTAGAGTCGATATAGCGGTAGGCTGGTATATCTTTGGCGGATTGCTGGCCGCGAGAGGTCAGGACAGTGGGCAAAAAATGGCGATTTTAAGTTTGTGTACGTGGGCGAGTGAGTGTGGGTGAAGTTAAATAGAAGGTGCGCCGTGAGAGTAAACAGCTGAGACGGCGCGTGGCCGTGAGTGCAACACCGTGGCTGTGGGTGTTTGTAAGTTCTTTCTGCTGATGGCCGCCGTCTAGACTGGGAACTCCTCTCACTGTTGTGGCTCTCAGGTCTGAACTGAGGTTCGCTGAATGGACGCATCGTGGATTCATTCACGACTACACTTCCTGGTGAATGACAGACCAGTGGATTTAGTTGGTCTCTAATGGTTCAGCATTTGACTCGGCAGGTGTCAGTATAGTGTACATTGAATACAGTAGGGTCGCAGCCCTTAAAGGTGTTTCAGGATCTATTAAATTATTTTAGTGTTATAATATGCTCGTAATTGCAGCGAGTAGTTACACTGTGTGCTTGCGTATGTGGCCATTATACCGTTTGGGACTGACATTTTTCAATAATTTTGTGTTTCTTCTTTCGTTGTGTAATTCATCTCATAATATTCTCTCAGCCACAGCAGTAAGTTTCTGAGCCATCAGTATTTTGAGTGTCACAGTTTGTACTTAGACCGTTGACTTTAATATTTGCTGTGTAGATCTTAAACGAGTGGTCTTGCTGATTGTACCTTTGCGGTTATTTGTGTGTTGCGCCTGCCTTTATCTCAAAAGAAGAATGTTTTTTGTAGCATTTACTAATATTTCATCTTGTATGTTCAGGCTATTCCTTATATATGTCTTAAGGGATATTACTGATTTACGTGACTGAATGGTGTAACCCTCAGGGGCTGAGATTTCATATGCAGGTGTCATACTACAACTATTATTATTATTATCATTATTAACTGTGTTTTCTGTCGACGCCATTACCTGCTTGCACTGAGGCGCTTTTTCATACACCTCATTTGTTCACATGCTACTTTTTATCCTTTCTTTTCAAAGGTTGTGGATTGTAAATAACGTCTCAAGTTTCTTGATCTCGTGTTGGAGCGGTTATCTACTGACATATTACTGCTGCGTCATTACCAGTGATCTATTACCTCATGGCTGTAACCGATCATGTTGTTATTTACAGTATTGGGTTACTTACTTCTCTCTACTTGAAACTGGCACTTGGCCGGTACTCTGAATAAGGGGTTACGTGACTGTACATTGCCTCTGATGCCTCTCTGCTCGAGGTAACGAGTGTTACGATCCTCGTTTAGTTGGTGCCTTAAAATATTAAAAAATCTACACTTTTCCCTCTAAATAGTGTAAATAGATACAGCTTACTAATTGTTTGCCTCTTTATATAAAGGGCCATTAGCGTGTTACTGTATACAGTTATTATGTACTGATACTTGTCTACTGCACTGATTGCTTGAAGTGACTTGCACTACGTACAGGGTCCTCTCGCGCGTGGTGTACATTACACTAAGTGAATACAAGATTTGTGTTAATGATCGTCATTTGTCCTGAAAATTTCTTCTTCCGGTTCTGAAACGGGCTCTGGCCGTTATAAGTTTGACTATCTGTTAACTGAGCTACTTAATTTTTTATTTTATTTTATTACTGCGATAGCTTTCATGCGAGTCTTGGGGCCGTGGTAGCAGGAGTGTAGCTGCATTATACCGACTCGTTTTCCGTACTAGCTTGTATCTGAATGAAATTAATTGTCATGGTATAGCATTTAAAATTTGCTAAAGGTTGGTCAGTCTAGAGACAGAGTTGTATGACCCTCAGTGTTAGAGAAAATTGTTTACTAGAATTTGTACCTAAACACTGCAATTAACCACTTGCTTAATATGTATATAATGACTACCTCCAAGTTTTCAATATTGATATAGGCTTTATAGTAACAGCTTTATAATTTTCCATCTTGATTAATCCTGTATTGTTTTGGATCGAGTGTACTTTAATTAATGTTGTAATAAGAGAAGTTGTAAGTTGTGATGATGATGTTTGGTTTATGGGTCGCTCAACTGGGCGGTCATCAGCGCCCATACAATACACAGTCCAATTCTTACACAGTCCAATTTACCCACTTCCCGGCCAGGAATCGAACCCGGAACTTCGTGATCCAGAGGGTTAAACGTTATGTTTTTTGATCTAATGTGCCAAGCTCCTTACCACTCACCTCTCCCACTTCCTACCAGATCAGGGGTACTATTGCCATTGGGAAACTGGAGGTTCAGTTTTACGTCTTGGGTAAAATATCAGGCGTTCATATATCATTTATTTTAGTGTTATTGAGTGTTAGGGGTAACTTCTGTTCGAAGCTTTTTCTTCGACTATTGTGATGTATAATTTTCTGTGCGACGCGGGAAGCAGTGGGGAGACGGGGAAGTAATTTGTGGTGGCTAATTTGTGATGGGTAGGTTGCCTTATTGTAAAGGCTTTCACTGAAGACATTACCGTGTTGTAATGTTAAATACTTTATGATGATAGCTTGATGTTGGAACAGATCATGTCTGTAGAACACACTGCGCTGGTGTGTGTATTTGCTGGTATCTTCCATGCTGTTGGTGTTCCATCTGACCCTGGTTAATGGCGACATCTGTGTTAATGCAGAGGAGGATAAATGTGGTGGCAGAGGAGGATAGTATTTGTGGAACTTGAAAGACCTCCGAGTTACTAACTTTGGGGTTCGAGAGGGGCCGATGAACTACAAAGAGGTACTGGGAAAAGAGATTAACGTTTTATATGTTCTCGAGATCTTTAGACGTGTTAAATTTTATTTGCTTGAAGGAGCACGCCGCACCAAACTCCCCATCCGCTTATACACTACTGGCCATTAAAATTGCTACACGAAGAAGAAATGCAGATGATAAACGGGTATTCATTGGACACCTATATTATATTAGAACTGACATGTGATTACATTTTCACGCAATTTGGGTGCATAGATCCTGAGGAATCAGTACCCAGAACAACCACCTCTGGCCGTAATAACGGCATTGATACGCCTGGACATCGAGTCAAACAGAGTTTGGATGGCGTGTACAGGTACAGCTGCCCGTGCAGCTTCAACACGATACCACAGTTCATCAAGAGTAGTGTCTGGCGTATTGTGACGAGCCAGTTGCTCGGCCACCATTGACCAGACGTTTCCAATTGGTGAGAGATCTGGAGATTGTGCTGGCCAGGGCAGCAGCAGCAGTCGAACATATTCTGTGTCCAGAAAGGCCCGTACAGGACCTGCAACATGCGCTCGTGCATTATCCTGCTGAAATGTAGGGTGTCGATTAGATTAGATTAGATTAATACTGGTTCCATGGATCATGAATACGATATTTCGTAATGATGTGGAATGAGTCCAATTTTCCAATACATGACATAATTAAGTTAATTTAACAACATACTTAAGTTAATATAACAATTTTTTATTTTTTGTGTTTTTTATTTTTATAATTTTTTTCTGAATTTATATCTAAAAATTCCTCTATGGAGTAGAAGGAGTTGTCATTCAGAAATTCTTTTAATTTCCTCTTAAATACTTGTTGGTTATCTGCCAGACTTTTGATACTATTTGGTAAGTGACCAAAGACTTTAGTGGCAGTATAATTTACCCCTTTCTGCGCCAAAGTTAAATTTAATCATGAATAGTGAAGATCATCCTTTCTCCTAGTATTGTAGTTATGCACACTGCTATTACTTTTGAACTGGGTTCGTTTGTTAATAACAAATTTCATAAGAGAGTATATACACTGAGAAGCTACTGTGGATATCCCTAGATCCTTAAATAAATGTCTGCAGGATGATCTTGGGTGGACTCCAGCTATTATTCTGATTACACATTTTTGTGCAATAAGTACTTTATTCCTCAGTGATGAATTACCCCAAAATATGGTGCCATATGAAAGCAATGAGTGAAAATAGGCGTAGTAAGCTAATTTACTAAGATGTTTATCACCAAAATTTGCAATGACCCTTATTGCATAAGTAGCTGAACTCAAACGTTTCAGCAGATCGTCAATGTGTTTCTTCCAATTTAATCTCTCATCAATGGACACACATAAAAATTTTGAATATTCTACCTTAGCTATATGCTTCTGATTAAGGTCTATATTTATTAATGGCGTCATTCCATTCACTGTATGGAACTGTATGTGCTGTGTCTTACCAAATTTAGTGAGAGTCCGTTTACAAGCAACCACTTAGTAATTTTCTGAAATACATTATTGACAATTTCATCAGTTAATTCTTGTTTGTCAGGTGTGATTACTATACTGGTATCATCAGCAAAGAGAACTAACTTTGCCTCTTCATGAATATAGAATGGCAAGTCATTAATATATATCAAGAACAACAAAGGACCCAAGACTGACACTTGTGGAACCCCATTCTTGATAGTTCCCCAGTTTGAGGAATGTGCTGATCTTTTGCAGGGATCGAACGAAGGGTAGAGCCACGGGTCGTAACACATCTGAAATGTAAGGCCACTGTTCATAGTGCCGTCAATGCGAACAAGAGGTGACCGAGACGTGTAACCAATGGCACACCATACCACTACGCCTGGTGATTCTCCAGTATGGAGGTGACCAATACACGCTTTCAATGTGCGTTCAACGTGATATCGCCAAACACGGATGCGACCATCATGATGCTGTAAACAGAACCTGGATTTATCCGAAAAAATGACGTTTTGCCATTCGTACAACCCAGGTTCGTCGTTGAGTACACCATCGCACGCACTCCTGTCTGTGGTGCAGCGTCAAGAGCAACTGCAGCCATGGTCTCCGAGCTGATAGTCCATGCTGCTGCAAAAGTCGTCGAACTATTCGTGCAGATGGTTGTTTTCTAGGAAACGTCCTTATCTGTTGACTCAGGGATCGAGACGTGGCTGCACGATCCGTTACAGCAATGCGAATAGGATGCCACTCATCTCGACTGCTAGTATTACGAGGCCGTTGGGACCCAGCACGGCGTTCCGTATTACCGTCCTGAACCCACCGATTCCATATTATGCTAACAGTCACTGGATCTCGACCAACGCGAGCAACAATGTCGTGATACGATAAACTGCAATCACGATAGGCTACAATCAGACCTTTATCAAAGTCGGGAACGTGATGGTACGCATTTCTTCTTTTCTTAGACCAGGCATCACAACAACGTTTTACCAGGCAACGCCGATCAACTGCTGTTTGTGTATGAGAAATTGGTTGGAAACTTTCCTCAAGTCAGCACGTTGTTAGGTGTCGCCAACCTTGTGTGAATGCTCTGAAAAGCTAATCATGTACATATCACAGTATTTTCTTCCTGTCGGTTATATTTTGTGTCTGCAGCACGTCATCTTCGTGGTGTAGCAATTTTAAATGACCAGTAGTGTAGTTTCTGCGTAGCCAGCTAGCTTTCAACAAGCCGTGAATGCTACGGCACGTCGTCCTCTCATAATATTATTATAATATATAATATTATAATAATAATAACCTTGTGAAGATCGGCGATTATGCCATATATTTTATTTCTGACTTTCTCAGGGAAATGAAAGATGGATGTCTCATATATTATTATCAACTCATAGTATGTACCTATCCCGTCGAAATATGTAGGTCCTCGGACCACAACCCAGATAAATGACGTAGATTTTGAGACGTCGGAATGTTAATATCTAACTCACTGTAATATTTTCTTTATAACCAACCTTTCTAAATAAAAAAGAAATCGGTACACGTGATGTACACGTACAGCAATGATTACAATTTCTGAAAAACTGGTTGATCATGTCCCGTATATATTCGATAGGGCACATGTCAGGTGACCTGGGTGGCGGCATGACGCAATGTCATCCATAAACCTTCCATCCTCGTTAGGGAACAGGTGCGTGAATGGCAGCAAATAGGCTCAAAGTAGCAGAACAAAATCATTTCCAGTGAAACATGGGTTCAGGCGGACCAGAGGACCCACTCTGTTCCATGTAAACACAGCCCACACCATTCTGGAGCAACCGCTGTCTTGCACAATGCCTTGACTACAACTTGTATCCGTAGCTTCGTGGGGTCTGGGCAACACTAGACTCTTATCATCTGAAATCGGGACTCGTCTGACCAGGCCATAGTTTTCCAGTCGTCTACAGTCCAACCGTTACGGTCGTGAGCCCAGGTTATTTCAAGCAGTGTTTCTGAGCCGTCCAGACTGACAACTCTGTACAAACGTTGATGCTCTCGGTTGTTAAGTGAAGGCCACCGGAGACTGCTTTGTCCGTGATGAGAGGCACTGTCTGAAATTAGGTATTAAAAAAAAAGTTCAAATTCGTGTGAATTCCTAAGGGACCAAACTGCTGAGGTCATTGGACCCTAGACTTAAACACTACTTGTTGTAGTAGTTGTTGTTGTTGCTGTGGTCTTCAGTCCTGAGACTGGTTTGGTGCAGCTCTCCATGCTATTCTAAACTGTGCAAGCATCTTCATCTCCCAGAACCTACTGCAACCTACATCCTTCTGAATCTGTTTAGTGTATTCATCTCTTGGTCTCCCTCCACGCTGCCCTCCAATACTAAATTGGTGATACCTTGATGCCTCAAAACATGTCCTACCCACCGATTCCTCCTTCTAATCAAGTTGTGCCACAAACTCCTCTTCTCGCCAATCCTATTCAATACCTCCTCATTAGTTATGTGATCTACCCACCTAATCTTCAGCGTTCTTCTGTAGCACCACATTTCGAAAGCTATTCTCTTCTTGTCCAAACTATTTATCGTCCATGTTTCACTTCCATACATGGCTACACTGCATGCAAATACCTTCAGAAACGACTTCCTGACACTTAAATCTATAGTCGATGTTAACATATTTCTCTTCTTCAGAAACGATTTCCTTGCCATTGCTAGACTACTTTTTATATCCTCTCTACTTCGACAGTCAGCAGTTATTTTGCTCCCCAAATAGCAAAACTCCTTTACTAATTTAAGTGTCTCATTTCCTAATCTAAATCCCTCAGCATCAATCGACTTAAATCGATTACATTCCATTATCTTCGTTTAGCTTTTGTTGATGTTCATCTCATACCCTCCTTTCAAGACACTGTCCATTCCGTTCAACTGCTCTTCCAAGTCCTTTGCTGTCTCTGACAGAATTACGGTGTCATCGGCGAACCTCAAAGTTTATATTTCTTCTCCGTGGATTTTAATTCCTACTCCAAACTTTCCTTTTGTTTCCTTTATTGCTTGCTCAATATACAGATTGAATAACATCGGGGAGAGACTACAACCCTGTCTCACTCCCTTCCCAACCACTGCTTCCCTTTCATGCCCTCGCCTCTTATAACTACCATCTGGTTCCTGTACAAATTGTAAATATCCTTTCGCCCCCTGTATTTTACCAGTGCGACCTTTAGAATTTGAATTAGAGTATTCCAGTCAACATTGGTGAAAGCTTTCTCTAAGTCTACAAATGCTAGAAAAGTAGGTTTACCTTTCCTTAACCTATTTTCTAAGATAAGTCGTAGCGTCCGTATTTCCTCACGTGTTCCAATATTTCTACTAAATCCAAACTGATCTTTCCCCTGGTCGGCTTCTACCAGTTTTTATATTCGTATGTAAAGAATGCGCACTACTTAAGCTACCTTAAACAATCTTATGCTAAGAACAAGACGCAGACTCATTCCCAAGGAAGGACCCGAACCTCCGGCGGGAAGGTCCGCGCAGTTCGTGAAATGGCCCTAGACTGCGCGGCCACACCGCGCTTCAAATTTGGTACTCTCGGCACACTCTTGACACCGTGGGTCCGAAATGGAATGTTCCATGCTTCTAGCTACAATTAACATTCCGCGTTCAAAGTCTGTTAATTCCATTCGTGCTTCCATAATCACACCGGAAACCTTTTCACATGAATCACCGAAGTAAAAATGACAGCCGTCCGCGGTAGCCGAGCGGTTCTAGGCGCTTCAGTCCAGAACCGCGCGGCTGCTAGGGTCTCAGGCTCGAATCCTGCCTCGGGCATGGATTTGTCTGGTGTCCTTAGGTTAGCTAGGTTTAATTAGTTCTAAGTTCTAGGGAACTGACGACCTCAGATGTTGAGTCCCATAGTGCTCAGAGCCATTTGAACCATTTGAACAAGTGATAGATCGACCAAGGCGCTGTCCCTTTTTACCTTGCGTACGTGATACTCCGTCTGTGTATGTGCATATCGCTGTCTCATTATTTTTATCACCTCAGCGTGTATTTCACAACTCTTCCTGGAACGTGCGCTCTCGAAATATCTATGTGACCTCTCCTATAGTGTCTGCCACCGAAGCATTTTGTGCATTTTCGTAACGTTCTCGTGCATGCCAAATTATCCCGCGACGAAACATATGACTTTTTGTAGATTATTCTCTGTCCCTTTTATTTAACCAGCCTGGTAAGAGTACCAGACTAGCAAGCAGTACATCAGAATCAGTATTACATCAGAATCAGTATTACATGTCTTGTGCAGAAGTACTAAATTTTCTTGACAAGGTGAGGCCAAGACTTTCGGATCATACTGTAACCTCCCCACAAAATAACTTCCGAATAACGAAATAACGTGCGCTCTCGAAATATCTATGTGACCTCTCCTATAGTGTCTGCCACCGAAGCATTTTGTGCATTTTCGTAACGTTCTCGTGCATGCCAAATTATCCCGCGACGAAACATATGACTTTTTGTAGATTATTCTCTGTCCCTTTTATTTAACCAGCCTGGTAAGAGTACCAGACTAGCAAGCAGTACATCAGAATCAGTATTACATCAGAATCAGTATTACATGTCTTGTGCAGAAGTACTAAATTTTCTTGACAAGGTGAGGCCAAGACTTTCGGATCATACTGTAACCTCCCCACAAAATAACTTCCGAAACCTCCCAACAGCAAAAAAATAATGTAAATAATATTCTCATTTAGCGTAACTACCCAACAGTGAAAATATGTATAGCAGTGACATTTAGCGTAACCTACCAATAAAACAATGTGACAAACCTCTCAATAAAATTGTTGCTCACTTATAACCTTTCAATAATTGACAGTCAATTTAACCTGGCAAATTTTGGACGTCGGCAGTGCTGCGTCATGGCCCTGATACATCATTCTGAATAAACTGAAAAATCTTACCTTAATTAGGTCGCCGGATAACGCGTATATATCTGCTCCTATAAGAAATTTTTCTGGCGCAGCTAAGTGCAATGCTGGCCGATAGATTTGTTTTATATAAAAGGAAAGAACTGATTTTTCTTTTGAGTAATCGGGATGACCAAGGATCGGAGAAATTAGTAAATGCTTTAAATTGAAATGAATGATTGTCGAAAGTTACTTTATATGAGAAAGATTCTTATTAAGCGATTTTTTTAAAAACATTTACATGGGACTTGATATAGCATTACTACATATGCGCGAGGCTGCTTTTACCTTATCCTACAACGCTCAGGCTCTGCCATCGCTGCACACGACCGGCCCAACCAACACAATACAACAGACTGCTAGCAACTACTTACTGCTACTGCCACACAGTTCCTACTGCAGTCAACACTGCTCTTTGGTCTCAGATTCTCTTACAGCTTACATATCGCAATCAGCGCATGAGCAGTCCATCGAAATTACATCTGCTCGAGTGCGCTAACAAGAAATTCCTTAATCATGAACCTCTTACATAACCCTCCACTGGGGGGGGCAAAAATTTGGCAGCGATGGTGAGTCAATTGGACTTGCCATGAGCAACAAAGTTTTCTATAATCTGTTTAGTTTACTAAGGCTACAGCACAGAGTATATACATTATCGATAAGTGCAAACATATTAAGAAATTAAATAGAGTGCACATGCACTGAGTACAAAACATATTCAGAAATGACAAAGTATATACGCAATGAGTACAAAATGTATTAACAAATGACATAAACTGCACACGTACTGCATAAGTCTTTAGCATTTTTACATGAACTGATCACATTAATAAATGAAATAAAGTGCACACGCACTGTAAAAGTTTTTAACATTTTGTAAGTGCTGAATTCATTAAGAAAAGAAATAAAGTGCACACGCATGATAAAAATCTGCAGCATATTTAGGACAACTGATCATATTGACAAATGAAATGAAGTGCACACGCACTGTATGTCTTTACTATTTTACAAGAACTAGGAAAGTAATGGGAAGGATTGCATCATGGTTGTAGCACAGTAGGTTGCACGTAGCTGCACTGAAAGTCCATATCTTTCTACAGAAGCACAACACCAAGTGAGACAATCTGAAGTTCTCTTCCCTGAAGTATTTATCAGTGTAGCCAAGACACTGAAATGTTGTATTAATATTCAATGTTATCATTTTGGTATTACATTAGGTTCACCAAACAGTAGGACCATAATAACATCTCCATCGTTCAAGGTGGTGGACAGCTTGATATGTCAACACCATATTCTTGTAGAATCTATACTCTTACAGCAACGTAGAATTAGTGCAAAAACCAATATAGTGCTCCATGATCATGAGGATGGACAGGACAAACGGATATTGCAGTGATTGCTGGTAATTGGGTCATAAGGTGAAGGACACATTAAGTCTTATGTTAGTCATCATAGAATTACACTAGTGTATCAACCGATCTGAATAATTATTTTCATTCATTGGCTAGTTACAAAGTATTCATATAGTGTTACAAAATATTATTCAGTGTTATTCACAAGTCATCATTTAAAACAGGAGCAACTGAGTGTAGCATCAAGCTACTGGTGTTTATATATGACATCATGTAAGTGACATAAGACATATTTAAAATGTAAGACATTGGAACTATTACTCGAGGTCGGTAGTCCAATAATACATAGACATAATGGAATCAATACACAGAAAAATTTGAATTTTATATAAGACTAAAAATATATTTTAAACTGGTTGCATTATTTAGTTGCATACTGGTAATAGTTGGGACTCGTAATAATTTTTTTTTGCTAGCAATGCATTGTGCTGGGATCGATAATTAACTGCTGGGGCATGAAAATATTTGCTTTTGACTTATTGCTGGAAATAAGGATTAATAACGTCATTCGTCATGAGTCAGCTGTAGCAAGTTTATGAAACAAGTAAAGTATATTTGATCACATTCATAAATGATAGACACAACTGGGTAAAAAAAATGCAAGTACTAGAACAGGTTTAATAACTAACTACTTATAGCATATTATGTCACGAAAAGCTTCTCCTGGAAAAAATACAAAATGGATTATTGAGCTGAAAGAAAAAATGCATATTATGCTGAAAAGTAGTAAACTTCGAATTAACAGATAATGAAACGTGTTCTTAATATGTATGTACTCTAGCTGTCTTTTCCAAAACATTCAGTCATTATACTATGCGACATAAGACATACTGTCAAAAGGAACTGCAAGAAATACTTAAATAACTACATAGCATTTCTTAACTAACAGTAAATATATAAACTTCATCATTATTCTCATCTGCAAAGAAAAACTTCATTATTCATATTGCCGTATACTTCTTACAACTATTCATCATCATTTATTATCATTTGCAAAAACTAGACACTTCTTTATGCATATTCATATTACCATTTACTTCATACAACTATTCATTATCATTCATTACTTCATATAGTATAGAGTTTCTTACTTCTAGCATATTTCATCACTAAAATTAACATCTACAGTTCTGTCTGACAGTCTGCATCAATCGCCTTGTATTCTGAAAGAAACATAATTAGTCAAGACTGTTATCATACGATGTGTATAGTATATTTTGGTTAATGCTTGTTAATTCTGATCCATTTACTCTTCATGACAAGGTATTGCATTTTCTTTCCTTCATTCTGATGGTAAAATTTCCATTTCATAGTAAACCACTGTGGTTGTTTAATTCATTTCTTTTACACGGTATTGCTTTCTGAAAAATGATGAATGAGGATTAATATCTTTCATTTAATCACATACTCATTAAATGAAAACTTGTTTCTAGTGATACAACTAGGCATGCAGTATAGCATGACAGAAAACATATTAGGTCAAAAACATAGACAGTTTCTTTAAGTGCATAAAATATACACACAGTATCATAATTTAGTAGCAAAAAATGTAGAATAGTCAAGATGTTGAGATATCATAAAGCAAAATGTTAATGTCAACTGGTGTTTGTTACATCTTGAACATTTCATAGTGCAAACAGACAAAAATTCTACTTTCGATAGGAAAACAATCATACACACACAAAAAATCGAAAATGTGCACGGTCTGATATATAACGACAAGAAAAGCGACTTGCTAACCTTACCTTGCCGGGCACTTGCCAAGAAAAAATATAATCATCATCAGTAAGTGGTCATATGAATATCTGGAAATGGCATTACAGTGTCATAAATCATAAAGTATGTTCATTCAATAAAGGGTTTAATATTGGAGACGGTGATTGCCTTTGCTTTTTCTGGTTCTCAAAGTTTCAACGTGCACTACATTACGGTGAGGAATGCTTCGTATTATATATGGACCTGCGTATAGAAGCTCAAATTTACTGCATCTACTCTTTCCTCTGTTGGATAAATAGTGTGTAAGTACTAATATCTCACGGCGTGTACAAACCTGTTTTTGCTGTCTTCTCCGGCGCTCTGTGGGACGTTTGATGTTGTTGAGCGCAATCTTAATTATTTCATGGTGGCGTAGTCGACGAGATGTAGGAAAGGATTCTAATTCTTTAATTTTGTTACGTGGTTCAACATTTTTCAATATAACAATCGGAGATAGCATAGTAGATTCATTTGGTATGGAGTTAATTACATCCTGGAATGAGAGTATGTGTGTATCCCACTCAATGTGTCTTTTATGGCAGTATATTCTACACAGTTTACCAATTTCTTTCATCAGTCGTTCACAAGGGTTCAAAGAAGCGTGGTACTTGGATATATAGATCGGAGAAATGTTTCTAGCTCGTAACATACGTGTCCATATCGCAGATCGAAATTGTGGTCCATTGCCATAAATTACTTTCAATACATGCCCTACATAAAATAAAAAAATGTTTTACAAATGCATTCGAAATAGATTTAGCAGTAGCTTTGCGCAACGGAGTGAAGGTAACAAATTTCGAAGTGAGTTCAACAGCAACAAAGATGTAGCAAAAACCTCTGTTAGTTCTGGGAATCGGTCCAAAAATGTCTAGAGCGGCCATGTGTCTCAATTTATCAGGTACAATGGCATGTAACGGAGGAATATGTGAAGTCGTGTCTGTTTTAGCTTTCTGGCAGATTTTACAGGACGCTAAAACTCGTCGAATACGTTTCTCCATGTTGGCAAAATAACAGTTCTGTCTCAGTATAAGAAAACATTTTCTGGCTCCATAATGTGCGTAACTCAAATGAGTATACCAAATTAATTTGTTAACAAGTTCGTCAGGAATGCATAATAACCAGTTGTTGCTGTCAGGGTGAGAGCGGCGGAACTGAATGTTATAGTGTACCGTGTAATGGTTTCTAATGGTAACATTACTTTTATCTTGCCAAAGGTGTTTGATTTCTTTCCATACGTTGTCTTTACTCTGCTCTTGTGCTGTGTCTCGTAATGACGATGAAATGAAATTTTGAAATGCGACATGTTGAATATACATGACGCTAGAATTTACTTGGCAGAAGTTGGTTGCGATGTCTTGCTGATTGTTGCTGAGAGAACGGGATAGTGCGTCTGCTACAATTTCTTGTGTACTGATAAACGGAATAGGATAATGTTCGGATGTAAACGTGTCGTGCTGTTTAACTTGAAATTCATACATGAAACCGGACATAGTACCAGGGACGTTGTCAAAAACTGGAGCTTGCTGTAAAAGAATTTTGCGTAGTTGCATACGTTCGTCGTCTGTATTTGCACTGCTTTGTTTTAATTTATCAGAAATCATTTGCATAACGTCATAGTCGGCTTCGTCCGGTATATTATAGTTGTGTACGAACGTATCTGTGAACAATGTGGAATGACAGTCTATGTTACGTGATGCAGAAATGACCTCTGTCCGATTAATTGTTTGTTCTTCTGCAGATAAAGAGTGCTGAAAATCTAATGCCAGTTGTACATTTTCATCCTTTAACATTAAATAGGAATTTTGAAAGTCAATAATTGCGTCGTGTTGTACCAAAAGGTTCGTACCTAAAATAACGTCTGTTGTCAATAAGGGAACAATCCAAAAATTTGAGTGGAACGTATGACGTCCAATACAAAATGATAAGTGTGTCTGTAATTTTACATCTACTCCTTTACCAGATGGTGCTCCTTTTACTTTAGTTTTGCCTAATGGTAACGTAGGATAAGTATTCTCTTCGTTACATTCGTTGAAAGTCGATTACTCCTGAAAATGTGGATGATCTAATCTTTACTTCAGTTACAGGGTGGGAAATGGTTTTTTGAATAACTGGTTTTTCATGCAAAAGTGTGTCTCGGATGTCGTCAAAAGTAATAACATTCTCGTGAATTACATTCTGCGTGTCAAAAGTAGTACTTACGTTGTTGGAAGATGCAGCCTGTACTGTATCTAGTCAAATTCTTTCTGACGTGCTATTATTTGCGGGAGGATGCTGTGGTATCTCGACTATTTGTACTGTTCTGTTATTTCTTCCTGACGTATTAGGTTCGGGATGATACCGACTGTCTGGTTCATTCATGATAATCTGTTGTTGCGGATGATTCTGCTGCTGGTAAGACCGACTGTTACGCTGAAAACTGTGCTCATTACTTTTATGTCTGACATAATAATCGTTGCTATACGGCGCGTTGCGATATGAGTTGAAATGGTGTGTTTTCTGTACGTAGTGATTTCCTTGTTGCTGTGCGTTACTATTTGGTGAAGCCGACGCTATATGTGTAGGCCGCGGAACATTAAAGCTTGGTTGACGTTGCAGACTACATTGTTGGTTAGGTATGCTAACCGACTGGTTTTGTTGATGTTGTGGGGAAAACCCTCTATTGTACCCAAAATGTGTCTGCGATTGCTGAAAATTCTGTACATACTGATGATTAAACTTTGTCACTTATTGAAATTACGCTTGGTAGTTCTAGTCATTTCGGGAGTGTCTAATTAAAACTGTCACTTTCGGTAAAACTTGTCATATCAGGTTGTCTTTACTCATTCTTAATCCTAGATAGATCGATAGTTGAAGAGCTGTTTTGATAGATATAAAGGATAGTAAAAGAGAAGGCAGCAGTGCAGAAAACTAAAGGTGAAATGGCACTACTACGGCTCGGGGCCCTGTGCACGCTACGGCACATATTCATCGAAGTGTAATGAATCCCCTGAGGTCTCTTAAGCGCTGCAAATAAATTCTAGTTTCTGCGTTACAGGCAATGCCGGTGAAAATTCAAAAACAAATTGTTGTATCCAGGCCAATTCTAGTTTCTGCATTACAGGCCAAGCTGATGAAAATACAAAAGCAAATTGTCGTATCCAGTACAAAGGATGTATTTGTGTTCTGTCATTTTTAAATATCTTAGATTATTTTACGGATAAAAATTGCTTATAATCAACGTTATCTTCTCTGAATGTGTGAACTGGTTCAGGATTGTATGATAATCCGTTTGTCTGTGTCTGTTCGGAATCTAAGTCACGTACTCTCTGTAAATTACCTAAATTATACTGGCTGTGTGAGTCTGACAAACGTTCGGAAAGTGGCGTATGCCGTGTCGTGTTACAGGCTGAAACATTTTTCATCTATGTTACTTCTTGCTGTAACGACGACAATTTTCTACGCAATGTATTATTGGACGAACCTATCTCACTGATTGCCTGCTGTAAATTTTTGAATTCGGGTGTTTGATTGAAAGAAATTGGTGACGTATCGTCTGATTTGGTATCATTGTTATTTTCGATAACGTCAGTACGATTGGCCAATTCACCAAATTTTTCAGTCAGTGCTTTTACCTGATCGTCATTTTTAGTGTCACAAACATTAATTCATTTTTGGATTTTACGGGTGGTTTTGTTCAATTTCTTAACGTCTGCTTTAATGGCATCGGGATCCTGTATTAACTCTAATTGATCAAGTCTGTTGGTCACTGTCTGAAAGTTTACTGTGTGTGTGTGTGTTTTTGTTTTTGTTTTAAGATCGGAGATTTCATCATGTAATTCGGTGTTCAACTGTTTGACTTCGTCTGGTAATGTAGCAATGTTGTTGTTTACATATGTTTTTGCTTTCGTAAATAATTTACGCTTATCTTCCTGTCTCTGTGCAGTAATTGTTTCCATGACTTGTTTCTTTTCTTTGTTCTGTTCCTGTATAAATTTACGGTAACGCGTCTCACTGTTTTGTAGGTGGTGATTAAAACGTTCGTCAATTAGGCTGTTCTGTTGTTCGAATTTCTTGTCTACTTTCGCATCCAGTGTGCGTGAAAGTTCTGATGACGTTAATTTAAACTCGTCGCGTAACTGTGTTGCGCTTTCAGAACATTGTTTAGCGACTGCACTAATTTCATCTCTAAGTAATTTGGTTGTGGCTGCATGTGTATTACTTAATTCTTGTGCAACGGATCTAATTTCTTCACTACTATTCCTAGCACAAGCCTTAATTTCCTCACGTAATTGTTCTTTAGTATCATGACATTGCACGGCAACGGCTGCAATTTGTTCATTAATCTGTTTAAACTTCTCATTAATTTGTTTGATCGACCTGTCGTGTTCCTCATTCGACTGTTTGGAATTGTTGTCTAGTTTTTCATTAAGTTGTTTGTAATTGTAGCAGTAATGCTACAACTTGATCCAAGCCAAAATTATCGACTCTATTCTCTGTACTGTGTGATGGTGTGTCTGCATTTGTCACGTTTTGTGAAACCATTTGGTCATTATCTGATTCACGAAAAGGTTTGCTAATTGGATGTGCACTGTGAGTCACTACCTCGGAATCAAATAAATCTGACGTATTTTGACTACACTGTTCATCTTCGTGAGAAAAATTTATGTGTTCACTGTGTAAATTTTGCAAATCAGGTGTGTTAAACTGGGCAGCGTTCATTGTAACGGAACGTGCAGCGTCATCAATTGTCATTAAATTTACAGTGGACACAATTGAATTTGTTTGCTCATCATTTAGATTAGAATCATTACTAGTGATCGGCACGCACTGATTATCTGTAATTAGAGGATTATCACTATTACACTGAGTGTCGCTAGTATAATCGGTCAAATTATTCGAATCGGCTTTTTCACTCATTGCACATCGCGATGAACTGTTAGCAGTTTTTCGCCGCATTTTCACAGATCAAAGCTAAGCACAAAATCAAACAAGGACAAAGCAAAATGGAACAAATACAATTACAACAAAGAGCAATAAATTGACGAATGATCTGTGAAAGAAAGAGTGACAAATTAGCAAATGCGTTGCGCCAGATGCAAACTACTTTTAATATTAAGTAAATAAGAGCAGATATATAACTGACTACTTCTCAGAAATTCACAAAAATACGATCCTGGACGGTTGTAGACAAGTGTAACCTCCCCACAAAATAACTTCCGAAACCTCCCAACTGCAAAAAATAATATAAATAATATTCTCATTTAGCGTAACTACCCAACAGTGAAAATATGTACAGCATTGACATTTAGCGTAACCTACCAATATACAATGTGACAAACCTCTCAATAAAATTGTCGCTCACTTATAACCTTTCAATAATTGACAGTCAATTTAACCTGGTAAATTTTGGACGTCAGCAGTGCTGTGTAATGGCCCTGATACATCATTCTCAATAAACTGAGAAATCTTACCTTAATTAGGTCGCCGGATAACGCGTATATATCTGCTCCTATAAGAAATTTTTCTGGCGCAGCTAAGTGCAATGCTGGCCGATAGATTTGTCTTATATAAAAGGAAAGAACTGATTTTTCTTTTCAATAATAGGGATGACCAAGGTTCGGAGAAATTAGTAAATTCTTTAAATTGAAATGAATGATTGTCAAAAGTTACTTTATATGAGAAAGATTCTTATCAAGCGAATTTTTTAAAAACATTTACATGGGACTTGTTATAACAATACGACATATGCGCGAGGCTGCTTTTACCTTATCCTACAACGCTCAGGCTCTGCCATCGCTGCACACGACCGGCCCAGCCAACACGATACACCAGACTGCTCGCTAGCAACTACTTACTGCTACTGCCACACAGTTCCTACTGCAGTCAACACTGCTCTTTGGTCTCAGATTCTCTTACAGCTTACATATCGCAGTCAGCGCATGAGCAATCCATCGAAATTACATCTGCTCGAGTGCGCTAACAAGAAATTCGTTAATCATGGACCTCTTACAATACATTTACTACAAACCATGTACACGTTTAATAGTCCATTAGGACAAAATAAAGTGGAAGTACTAAAGCGTACTGCTTGGGCTATTTCTAGAAAACAAGTGATGTTCAGCGCGTCAGTGATATACTGGTGCGTTGCGACTCCTACCACGAGATGGCGGCGGTCATATGGTTAGCATTCGAGCTGTGTACCTGGTGGATTGCTGGATCGAGTCTCGTTCATGCTTTTTAATTAATTTATTTTTTCAACAATAGTCACATTAATGCATAGCCGTTACAGTGAAACGAAATTTGATGAAAGTCATGAGTATCTGCACGAATTTTAACTGAATTCCTGTGCTATTTCGTTGTTTGCTAATTTTTATTATCACAAAAAGTGCTATATTTATAAACATCGACAAGTAGACAGCCAAACGGCATAAGGTTTTCCTCAAAATTTGGCCATGTAGTGATTTCCTAAGTCCTTTATACCTGAATCGGGTAACATCCCGACAATTGCTTTGCTCTTGGCCGCTTGGATCTGCAGACACTAGTTTAAAGGACGAGGGACATGCTTGGAAATGCCAAGTCAAATACAGGTATATAAAGGTGTAACTAACTTTATTCAATAATACAGAGAGTGATAGTTTGCCAGAATGTGAGGGTGTGGCACAGTTAATCGTCAGATGTGCTTTCGACATTACAAGCTGCGGCATGATATTTTTCATGCACACACATAACACAAACTAAAAAGGCTCACTAGATCGAATGAATGAAGTTTTATCGCGTTTGTACAGGCAGTATTCAGAGTTTATAAGGAAAAACAAAGCTCATTTTCATTTTAAAAAATTTCTTTTTCCTTCAGTTTGAATGGAAACCATGCGTAATGCAACATTTCCGTAAATATCAGTGCCGAAAACTAGTAATGTACAACCGAATGTCTTAATAGCATTTGAACGAAAAGCAATTTCTCATTCGTTGTCAATCAAATATGAACGTGTTTGAGGGCTCTTGATAAAGCGTTTCACTCGCCTATGTAAATAAAAGTCACATATTTGTTGTAATAACAAAAACGCGCGAGGTCAAGTAGGATAGCGCACACTCATTGTTCCCAAAATCTTACTTATGTATATAGACGGACCATCCATTCCGGAAACCGAGAATCTCTACCATTTTTGCCTGTTATTAAGACTGGCAGGATATTGGTCCCAGGGATTACAAGGTTTCCGAAAATATCTTAATTTCAATAATGTCAAAGTGACATAGTCATACAGGATACAGGCGACCATTTTCACAATTAGTAGTTCTCCACTCATGTAGCCCGGGTCACAATGGTAAAAGTCAAACACCAGGCAATGTGAGACTTTACTGCTAATTGACATGTTTCGGAATTTATCCATCGTCAGATATCCAGGAACGATTACTGAACGTAGATGTGACGTTTGAATACAATGAGCAATAAAGTCATTCCTTGTGTGATGTTTGACTTTAACTATTGCCACCCATTCATACTGGACGCAGAAATAGTGATTATTTTAATTTCAAGTTTGACGTCGAATAATACATGAGAAAAGAATTGTCTTTTTGTGTAATATAATCCTAAATTAACAGTTTTCGTAATTTTCCTTTACTTATATACTAAAACCCAACTTCTGGACAAATTTCATCATTTTAGAACAACGAGAAGTACCCTACAGGGTTTGATGAGTGCGTAATAAAGTATGTGACATACAATTGAAACCTTCCCATCTCCTCTATACCTCTTTTGTTAATGATAACCTTTCTTTTTGCAATAAACTATGTAACCTTCCCTTAGGATTTCTATCTCTACCCTACAGGGTTTGATGAGTGCGTAATAAAGTATGTGACACACAATTGAAACCTTCCCGTCTCCTCTATACCTCTTTTGTTAATGATAACCTTCCTTTTTGCAATAAACTATGTAACCTTCCCTTAGGATTTCTATCTCTTCCTTTATAATAGCAAATGGAATCTTCCCTTTGAAATTTATTCTCTTTCTCAATCTTCGCATACAAATTTAATTGCTGCTTTTTAAAAGTGATTTTCTGATTATTTCGACGAAACATAGAATGTGTCGTCGTCATGGCCCTCAGTCATTATCTGCAATAACACAAAACTGTTCCTTACCTTTTTTACTGTTACTGGATCGCCATCTGACTGCTACATCGAACTGCGACATTAATATACTTACTCTGTTTTACTATATTCTATTAGCTGCTGGTGGGCTTTCATAATAAGTAGCTGTATTTATTAGCAAAGCTGACGTTATTCTTTAATTAATTTTACTGAAGTTACGTAATTCATAGTTAAACTTTTTCTTGACAACAATAAAATTTTGCAAAGTTTTACGTTGATGGTTTTTGGGATGGATTATAATTAGAAATGCAATATCGCTGGCAAAAGTTAATTATATTCTGATTGAAATGTTTTTACAAACGACTTACTTTTTACAATTATCTTACAACCAGCAATGCGCAAACATACCTTCAGTAGTCTTGAGTATCTCAACAAATTAATTCAATAATATTAGTTCCTCTTATTATGATAGTTAGCTGATGTCTCTGTACATCCGTTTATAATCTCTTGTAAATCATAGCTAGTGGCTGGCAGGCACACCGCTCCTCTCAACCTCTCGCTTCAGACCTGCTACCGACTCGCTTCACTTCTCGCTTACTCTGACTTCCTACGAACGCTAAAGTGCGGTCTCTCCTGCCAACAATGCTTTCTGGTGCAGACAATCCCTGCTACCATTACAAAATGTATCAATGCGCAGTCTTTCCCACTCTTTTCTTAAAATGTATCCATACGTGGTCTCTCCCGCCCTTTTTAAAATTACATCAATTTGCGGTCTCTCTTGCTAACAATACTTTGGTGCAGACATTCCCTGCTACCACAATTATTTCCAACATGACAAATATTAATCATTCCTACTTAATCCTATTAATAAAATATAAAAATATTTCATAAATTGTGGTTTGACGATAGACAATAGAAATATAGACGTCTTACACAATGAAGCACAAAAAATATTGGTATAGGCATGCATATTCAAATAGAGAGGTACGTAAACAAGCAGGATACGACGCTGCTGTCGGCTACGCCTGTATAAGACAAGTGTCTGGCACAGTTATTAGATGTCTGGCACAGTTATTAGATCGGTTACTGCTGCCACAATAGCAAATTACCAAGATTTAAGTGAATTTGAACGTGGTGTTGTAGTCGGCGGACGAGCAATGGAACACAGCTTTTCCGAGGTAGCGAGGAACTGGGGATTTTCCCAATACGAGCATTACACGAGTGTGCCGTCAGTACCAGCAATCCGGTAAAACATCAAATCTCCGACATCGCTGCGGCCGAAAAAGATCAGACAAGAACGGGACCAACGACGACTGAAGAGGATCGTTCAACGTGAAGTGCAACCCTTCCGCAAATTGCTCCATTTTTCAGTGCTGGGTCATCAACAAGTGTCAGCGTGTGAACCATTCAACGAAACATCGTCGACATGGGCTTTCGGAGCCGAAGGCCCGCTCATGTACCCTTGATGACTGCACAACACAAAGCTTTACGCCTCGCCCGGGCCCGTCAATCCGACATTGGACTGTTGATGACTGTAAACATGTCGCTTGGTCGGACGAGTCTCGTTTCAAATTGTATCAAGCGGATAGACGTGTACGGGTATGGAGACAACCTTATGAATCAATGGAACCTGCATGTTAGCAGGGGACTGTTCAAGTTGGTGGATGCTCTGTAATGGTGTGGGCCATGTGTGGTTGGAGTGATTGGGACCCATGATACGTCCAGAAACGACTGACAGGTGACACGTATGTAAGCATCCTGTCTGATCACCTGCATCTGTTCGTGCCCACTGTGCATTCCGACAGACTTGGGCAGTCCTAGCATGACAGTGCGTCATCCCACACAGTGTGACTCCAGGAACACTATTCTGAGTTTAAACACTTCCGCTGGCTGGCCACCAAACTCCCCAGACATGAACATTATTGAGCGTACATGCGATGTCTTGCAACGTGCTGTTCAGAAGAGATCTCCAACCCGTCGTGATCTTACGGATTTATGGACAGCCCTGCAAGATTCATGATTTCGGACATTAGTCGAGTCCATGCCACGTCGTGTTGCGACATTCTGCGTGGGCGCTGGGGCCCTGCACGGTATTAGGCGGGTGTACCAGTTTCTTTGGCTCTACAGTGTAAATGTGTTGATTGCGTTGATTTACAAGCTTCAGTTTTTACACTGCTGAGGGACCAGAGACCTCAGTAAGTGACAAATCTCGACTTGATACGTCTAACCGTATTTGGGAAAAGTGGTTTTTGACGGTCTGTCTGATACACAACGAAGTGATCCTATAGGGGTTCCGTTTTTACCGACTTAGCCCAGAAATCCTAAAAATTATTAAACAAGGAAATAACATGAAAATTCGGTAAATATTCAGAAACACCTGTTTTCATCACATTACTTTTCAAATGTAATATGATAATGGCTAGTGTAGAAGAAATCAAAAAGAGATAAATATGAACTAGACTACATCCAGCGTTGCAATGATTTCAGAGCTTGAGCGATAATAACATGACCGCCACCAGCTGGAGCATAGGGTTGCAAGGCACTGGTACGCCATTGATCCGTAAAAACCTTCTGCTGCGCTTTTCTCGAAACCGGCCAAGTAGTATGGCTTACTACTTGCACATTATGTTGTCCTAATAAACTGTTAAAAATTTACAACATTTGGAGTAAATCCATGATCAGAACGTCGTGGCATCCCCTTGTACGATTCAAAAAGTGAATCTCTGCTTGGCATCCGCTTTCCGTCATTCCACTTTAGGTAATTCCGAACAATAAGTTCTAGGTATTTTAACGATTTTACGGTTTCCAGCGATTTATGGTAAGTAGGTTAATGGAACAGTAATGGATATCTCCGCTTATATGCGAGCATTGATTTGCATCAAGGTCAGCTCCAGTCTTTGCACGAGGCGACGGTACTCCCGACGTCTCCCTGCATTTCGCTTCAGTCTTCTTGCTATAGACAATTGCATCGTTAGGGAAGAGCCTCATCGAGCTTCTAATGTTATCCGCTAGTGTAAACAGTCAGGGCCCTGTAACATTCCACCGAGTACACCTGAAGATACGCTTATATCAACCGCATACGTCCCGTTAAAATTGACATGTTGATTTCTATCTGCAAGGCAGTCCTCAGTCAAGTCACAAATCTTGGTCCGATTGCTATCTCGTATTCTGTTCACTAATGGAAAATACGGAACTGTATCGAAAGCAGCAAGCTCGTCGTTTCTACGGCCCTCTGGATTTTACGGATAAACATGACGATCCAAATTTCGCAGTTTCTCTGTTTACGGAGTCCACGTTCATTTTTATAGAGGTTTTCGTTCTTCAGTATCGTCCAATAATGTCTGAGCGTAAACAATGTAGCAGAACTCTACAACAGACTACCAGCAGCGATATAGGCCTACAATTACACTACTGGCCATTAAAATTGCTACACCAGGAAGATGACGTGCTAGAGACGCGAAATTTAACCGACAGGAAGAAGATGCTGTGATATGCAGATGATAAGCTTTTCAGAGCATTCACACAAGGTTCGCACCGGTGGCGACACCTACAAAGTGCTGACATGAGGAACGTTTCCAACCGATTTCCCATACACTAGCAGCAGTTGACCGGCGTTGCCTGGTGAAACGTTGTTGTGATCCCTCGTGCAAGGAGGAGAAATGGGTACCATCACGTTTCCGACTTAGATAAACGTCGGATTGTAGCCTATCGCGATTGCGGTTTATCGTATGGCGACATTGTTGCTCGTGTTGGTCGAGATCCAATGACTGTTAGCAGAATATGGAATCGGTGGCTTCAGGAGGGTAATACGGAACGCCATGCTGGATCCCAACGGCCTCGTATCACTAACAGTCGAGATGACAGGCATCTTATCCGCATGGCTGTAACGGATCGTGCAGCCACGTCTCGATCCCTGAGTCAACAGGTAATGACGTTTGCAAAACAACAACCATCTGTACGATCAGTTCGACGATGTTTGCAGCAGATGTTTGACTGCTGCCCTGGCCAGCACTTTCTCCAGATCTTTCTCCAACTGAAAACGCCTGGTCCATGGTGGCCGAGCAACTGGCTCATCACAATACGCCAGTCACTACTCTTGATGAACTGTGGTATCGTGTTGAAGCCGCACGGGCAGCTGTACCTGTACACGCCATCCAAGCTCTGTTTGACGCAATGCCCAGGCGTATCAAGGTCGTTATTACGGCCAGAGGTGGTTGTTCTGGGTGCTGATTTCTCAGGATCTATGCACCCAAATTGCGTGAAAATGTAATCACATGTCATTTCTAGTATAATATATTTGTCCAATGACTACCCGTTGATCATCTGCATTTCTTCTTAGTGTAGCAATTCTAATGGCCAGTAGTGTACGCGCATATGTCCGATAACCTCGCTTGAGAAAGATAATGACCTGCGTATTTTCCTAGCCCCTTACGTCCTACCACTCGGCTGCTCTCTGTGCCTCGGACGAGTAAACAGATATTGAAATCCGAAAACAATGAGTTACTACTTGACCGACAGGTCTCTTGCAAAGCAAGTTTTCTTAGAGCTAACACGGCCAGCTGAACATCAACCGGTGTACCAGACAGACTCACGAGGCGCGTGACATTGTTGCGCAAAATCCCCAAGAATGGCGATCCTTTACAGAAGCTCGAAACTTAGCGCGGAATTCAATGCGAGACGCCAATAGCAGTTTCCACAACGAAACTTTGTCTCGAAATCTGGCAGAAGATCCAAAGAGATCCTGGTCGTATGTGAAGTATGTTAGAGCCAAGAAACAATCAATGCCTTCTCTGCGCGATAGCAATGGAGATACTATCGAAGACAGTGCTCCCAAAGCAGAGTTACTAAACACAACCTTCCGAAATCCCTTCACAAAGGAGAAGAAGTAAATATTCCAGAATTCGAATCGAGAACAGCTGCCAACATGAGTAACGTAGAAGTAAATATCCTCGGAGTAGTGAAGCAACTCAAATCGCTTAATAAAAGCAAGTTTTCTGGTCCAGGTTGTATACCAATTAGTTACTTTTCAGAGTATACTGATGCATTATCTCCATACTTAACAATCATAGACAACTGTTCGCTCGACGATAGATCCGTACCCAAAGATTGGAAAGTTGCAATGGTCACACCAATATTCAAGAAAGATAGTAGCAGTAATCCACTAAATTACAGGCCCATGTCGTTAACGTCGATATGCAGAAGGATTTTAGAACATATATTGTGTTCGTACATTATGAATTACCTCGAAGGAAACGCCCTATTGACACGCAGTCAACATGTGTTTAGAAAACATCTAGCTCTTTATTCACATGAAGTGTAGAGTGCCATTGACAAGGGATTTAAGATCGATTTCTTATTTCTGGATTTCCGGAAGGCTTTTGCCACTGTACCACACAAGCGGCTCTTTGTAAAATTGCGTGCTTATGGAATATAGTCTCAGTTGTGTGACTGGATTTGTGATTTCCTGTCAGAGAGGTCACAGTTCGTAGTAATTGACGGAAAGTCATCGAGAAAAACAGTTCCCCAAGATAGCGTTATAGGCCCTTTGCTGTTCCTTTTCTATACAAACGAATTGGGAGACAACTTGAGCAGCCGTCTTCGGTTGTTTGCAGATGACGCTGTGGTTTATCGACTAATAAAGTCATCAAAAGATCAAAACAAACTGCGAAACGATTTAGAAGAAATATCGAAATGGTGTGAAAATTGGCAGTTGACCCTAAATAGCGAAAAGTGTGAGGTCGTCCACATGAGTGCTAAAAGGAACTCGTTACAATACGGTTACACGATAAGTCAGTCTAATATAAAAGCCGTAACTTCAACTAAATACCTAGGTATTAGAATTACGAACAACTTAAATCGGAAAGAACACATAGAAAATGTTGTGCGGAAGGCTAACCGAAGGCTGCGTTTTATTGGTAGGCCACTTAGAAAATGTAATAGATATACTAAGGAGACTGCCTACACTACGTTTGACCGTCCTCTTTTAGAATACTGCTGCGCGGTGTGGGATCCTTACCAGATAGGACTGACGGAGTACATCGAAAAAGTTCAAAGAAAGGCAGCACGTTTTGTATTATCGCGAAATATGGGAGAGAGTGTCACAGTAATGATACCGGATTTGGGCTGGGAATCATTAAAAGAAAGGTGTTTTTCGTTGCGACGGAATCTTCTCAGAAAATTCCTAACACCAACTTTCTCCTCCGAATGCAAAAATATTTTGTTGACACCGACCTATATAGGGAGCAACGATCACAACGATAAAATAAGAGAAATCAGAGCTCGTACGGAAAGATAAAGGTGTGCACTCTTTCCGTGCGCTATACGAGATTGGAATAATACAGAATTGTGAAGGTGGTTCGGTGAACCCTTTGCCAGGCACTCAAATGTGATTTGCAGAGTATCGATGTAGATGTAGATGTAGATGAAGCAGGCGTGTGGCAACTCCGCTTTGGCGGCTACACTAAAGCTGCGCCCGTGCGCGCCTGCTCCAATCGCCCACGCCCGTGAAAGCTGAAACCTGCGGCTTTAAAAATCTGTTTCCAGAGAGACAGCGGTGGCCGGATGATTCATGCGAGGTGGCGGTGGTGGGGGTGGAGGGGGTGGAGGCCGCGCCAGACGACCCCGCTCGTCAGTCAGAGCCCGGCCCGTCCTCGCTCCGGCTCTGCACACAGCTGGCGCTGAGCAGCTCGTATAGTTCTGCGCCGCTGACAGGCTGCGGGCGAGGTGTCTTTCGAAGAATTGGTGGCCCTAAATCTCTGCCTAAGGCTAATATCGAAAAACGGTGACTTAGGTCCTAAAGCTGCGCTGTTACTGACACAATAATATTGTGTGAAGAACTGTATAGGTTGTCAGCTGAGTAGCGTCGTCGTCTCGTAGCAACGTGTACAAGATCAGATGAGAATGTGGTATGCATTACATAGGTCAGACGCAGCGTTGCATCTCACAGCAATGAACACATCAGCCATGTACGCTTGGGTCAGACTAACAAATCTGCTGTGGCGGAACATGGTATTGACGGGAAGCACAGCTTCGATTTCGTGGACACAAAGAAAATATGCAGTACAAACGGATTTTGGGACTCAGTAATCAAGGAGTCCATAGAAATACGGTTACACGACAACCTAATCAACCACGACAGTGGCTACCGTCTCAACACTGACTGGGAGCCTGCAATCAGGAAAATCAGAGAAGAACGTTGCCTTCCACTAAGGGCCGCGGACGGAGCATACAGAGACGGACGCCGGGAATCGAACCCCGCACAGGTGACCCCCCCCCCCCCCCCACCACCACCACCACCATGGCCGCTCTAGGCTCAGTGGGCGATTCCGCGGGCGCGTGATTGGCCAGCGTCGGGAAGCGGAGAGCGGTCCAGCAGACATATCAGCCCGCGACCGACGATATCCCGATACTTCGCCTGAAGATGATGGAGACGCATTCCATCGAAACGTTGCTACGAGACGACAACGCTACTCGGTTGAGGCTGACAACCCGTGAAGACTTCATATATGAAATTCGCCGAGAAAGCCCGCACTCACATGTAACTAAATAGGGTTGTTGCGGAATAAACTGAGGTGATAAAAGTCATGGGATATCTCGTAATATTGTGTCGGGCCTCATTTTTCCCAGCATAGTCAGTAACTCGACGTGGCGTGGATTCATTAGGTCGTTAGAAGTCCCCTGCGGGAATATTGAGCCATGGTGCTCCTGCAGCTGTCCATAGTTGCGAGACGGTTGCCGGTGCAAGATTTTGTGCACGAACTAGCCTCTCGATCATATTCCCTAAATGTTCGATGAGATCCATATCGGGTGATCTGAACAACCAAATAATTCACTGTAATTGTCCAGAATGTTCATCAAACTAATCGCGAACAGTTGAGGACTGGTGACATGACGCATTGTCAACCATAACAATTCCATCCTTGTTTGGGAACACGAAGTGCATGAATGGCTGCAAATGGTCTCCAAGCAGCAGAACAAAATCATTTCCAGCCAAACATCAGTTCAGTTTGACTACAGGACACAGTCCAGCCCAAGTAAACACAGTCCACACGATTATGGTGTAAGTAGGCTGTTTAGGTTTTTATGTTGGTAACGCCACGTAGCGCTCTCATATGAAACGTCCCCTTAGAGAAATGTATCAATGACTGTGCTGGTAAACCCCTCACAGTATTTAATTTTCAAACAGCTGAGCAAAACTGAACGTACTTAGACATTTCTCTCTTTACTTATTCTGATCGTTAATAAACTGACACACAATATTTTTTTACGCAACACAATCTGACTTTCAATAATCCCTACACAGGAACGGCCGTGACTAACAATAACCTATACCTTCCATGAATCACTTACCTCACAAAAATTTTCGTTACTCGAACTACTGCAACACAGCGAGCGCCAATACTGCCACCTAAATAAAGGATTCTAAGTACTGAAGGCACTAACTACTGATAAGCGTAGTTAGCAAATGAAGGATTTTGGTAGAGAACAAACAATGTATTTACCTTAATAATATTCAAAAATCATCATATATATCAGTTCATTATATACATTATTACAAATTTACCCTTTCTGATGGACACACGTCCAGATCGTCCGCTCTCAAAATTCCGCCGTCTCTCTCCCCACATCCACCACTGCTGGCGGCTCACCTCCAACTGCGCAACACTACGCGCTGTTCACATCCAACTGCCCAACACTGCAATAGCGACTATTCCAACAATGCAAACCAGCCACAGACTTCACACAGCACAGTGATTTTCATATAGAGCGCAACGTGGCGTTACCAACATAAAACCTAAACAGCCTACTTACGATGGAGCAATCACCAGCTTGACACAGTGCCTTGTTGACAACTTGGGTCCACGGCTTCGTGGGATCTGCGCTACAGTCTAACCTTACCACCAGCTCTTAGCAACTGAAATAGGAACTCATCCGACCAGGCCACGGTTTTCCAGTCGACTAGGGTGCAACCGATGTGGTCAGAAGCCCAGGAGAGGCGCTGCAGTCGATGTCGCGCTCTTAGCAAATCCACTCGCTTCAGTTGTCTGCTTCCATACCCCACTGACGCTAAATTTTGCCGCATTGTCCAGACGGATATGTTCCTTGTACGTTCAACATTGATATCTGTGGTTATATCGGGCAGTGTTGCTTGTCTGTTAACACGAACAATTATACGCAAACGGCGCTGCCCTCGGTTGTTCTGTGAAGGCAGCCGGCCAATTCGTTGCCTGTAGAGACAGGTAATGACTGAAATTAGGTATTTTCAGCACATCCTGACGCTGTGGAACTCGGAATATGGAATTCCCTGATTATTTCCGAAACGGAACCTCCTGTGCGTCTAGCTTCACTATCACTCCGCGTTCAAGGTCTGTTAATTCCCATCGTAAAGCCATAACACGTCTGAAAACTTTTCACATGAATCACGTGACTGGAGATGACAGCTCTACGATGTACTATCCTTATATACCTTGTATGTGCGATACTACCGCTATATCAAGACTTGTCACCTCAGTGTTCTTATGCCGGGAAGCGACAGTGAGAAGTCTGCCTTCATAACGAACGTCTTTGCACTCGAAGATACGTATCTGAAATGACTGCGATTGAGTTGCTTGCCTTGAAAACCTAACCACAAATTATGCCTAACTTCTTTTACTTTGTCACGGAATGAACGGCCCTTTCATGGTAGCATAGATTCGTAATCCATAATAACAACTAATTGCATACTGCACAGAACAAGTTGTAACACCAAAAGAGAAGGAAGAAGTAAGTACAGTCAAAACAGAAATGAAAAAAGACGATGTGCTACGAAATATGAAAAACAGGAAGAAATCAAGAAGCGTTAACATGATCACCGAATTAGTCAATTGTGCGTCTCAGGTTATGAAATCTAGGTCCTTCCCTTCAGCAAAAATTATGTACAACAAAAGCAATTTAGAACTGTTGGACATTAGCTACAGTATCACCTAAACTTCAGAAAGGAGTCAGGTAACATCGTGAGAATTATAGGAACTTGATAGAAATGTCTCATGTTAAGAAATGAGGAGCGATCTGTTTTACTTCGTGAAATGCATTCTATAGTCAAGACCGCATACATATTTATTTACTTTCGACAAGCGGTTTCTATAGCCTTTGCTATCATCTTTGGGTCTTCAGAAATGTTTATTATAATGAACACGTTTTGCAACAAACATTTTTGAAGACCAGAAGACGGCAACAAAGTCTTTCAACAGGTTGTCGAACATAATTCAGTATTTACATGACTTTGGCAACAGAAAATTTTTACCAAATTGTAGGAACATCTCTTAACTCAACGTGGATGTAAAATATTTTCAAAGAAAACGTAAATACTCGCAATCATTTTAGAAAGTATCTTGCTGGAGAAGAAATTCAGTATCAGGAAAGGTAGGTGCTGTTGAGACAACATGTTCATCATCAGCCAAATAACTGAAAAACATGCAGCATTTAATAGAGAAATACGTTTGCTATTTATTGATTACGTGAAAGCCTTTTGACGAAATACAAATATGTAAGAGAATGTTGTGGAGAACGTTGGACAGGAGTGGCATACCACGTCACCCACAAAGAGAAATCCAGCAAGTACCATGACATCAAAATATATATTGCTGGAGAAGAGAATGATAGCAAAATTATAAGTTTAGGATTAAAACAAGGATAGAATCGTTTTCCAATACTTTTTAACAGCTGTCCTCCTTATATATTGAGACAATGGATTAAAAAAAACAGAATTTTACTATCAGAACTACAAACAACAGAATTATCTAATGACAACACTCTTTGTTTTCAACCAGCTTCTTATAGCTCTTATAGCGAGGACATCCGCAAAAGAGACTTTTATAAATTAAATAATACTGTCAAGAACTATAACTTAAAAACCTCGATCCTAAAACCTAAATCACAGGTTTAAAGGTCTAGAACCGGACCTAAGGAAAATTGCACTAAACGAACACAAAACAGAGAGTAAATGAAATCTAGCTCTTGCGAAATACGACCACCTTCACAAACGATAAATATATCCTGCGAAACTGAAAGATACAGTTACATTAACACGACCATAATCATAATACTGAACAAAAAGTGTAGGAAAGAAATCTTGGTTAAGTTATACACAACAATGGCAATACCGCCTGTTCTATCTGTCAATGGGACAATAACTGCTGGAAATAAACAAAGGATACAAGCTGCAAAATTGAGGTTTTTAAGAAAAAAATCTAAGGGTTGGAGGTGTAGTGCTACGAAGAATGATGAAAATTGGGTGGAATCATAGCATAAAGAATGAGCAAGTTTTCCGCAGAATGGGTGAAGATCGGTACGTGTAGGAAACACTGCCAAGAGGAAGGGCAGGACCAGTGTTACAAATACAGGATGGAGGGAAGACAGGGGGTTACAGGCTAGTCTGTAATTTCCGAGCGGTTAGGAGCAAAAGTGGAAGCACAAACTGTCAGTGAAGGAAAATTGATTCTTTTTATCAGCAGCAAACAGTCACAAGGTGGGATTTTGGGACTCGATAGAATGCTTACAGCAGGCGACTACAGCAAGTCAGGGATGTGAATACACTATTTGTCATCAGACTAACTGCTTTACTGAAGGATAATTCTAGGCATTAGAAAAAGAAAAGGCTGCAACTGGTTGCACAATAGGAGTCAGTGTATAAGGGATCCGTGATCCCACGAACATAGATGCTGGTATCCGACGCCCAGGTCGATAGTAGACAGGAGTCGATTGTCGAGCGCTGCAGGAGGCAGTGAGACGAGTGTTGTGTGAGGAGTAGTACTGGGGAGTGTAGAGCGAGCGGTAGTGTTGGAGAGACGGGCAAGAATGGTGGTCGAGTGAGTCGTAAACGTTAATATTCACCGGAGTATGACGAGTGAGCACGTCCCCCTGATCGTCGTGGGGTTGACCCTCACTAATACCGATTAGTGGGTGATATGAAACAGAAAGTGACAAGTTCCGAATTACGTGTTTCGCGTCAACCGCATCGGCCAGCAACAACCATGGATTGCAGTGAGGATTGTTGTGAATGTTAACCACCAGCATTGCGTGTGACGAAGTACTGAAAATCAACAACCAATAAAAAGATATAACTGTGATTAGACGTGTAATGCGAAGGTAGTAACTGCCTCAGAATTTGTGTGTTAGTAGGAAATATATATATATATATATATATATATATATATATATATATATATATATATATATATATATATATATCAGTTTGTACATCGCGACCCTTTTGGTCCTTAATAATAGACAAACTTTCTATCATTTCCACTATTCAATCTCAGAACAGCCGCACTCGGTTGAAATACCCCCGAAACCAGCAGAAAAACCGATAACCTTCCTTCTATTAAGCACACGGTCATATAATCATAATAATTAAATGTTTGGCGGCTACGATACGTTACACAAAATCCAATAAAGGAATTAAACGGGGGTGTTTCAAGTGTCTGCGTCCGTGGTGTGAGACATACCACAAGCAGCAAATACCAGCAGCATTGTAAAGTACAAAAAATTGAAAGCAACCTCCCTAATTTAAAAAAAAAGGCCTGTTGGAGCTCACCCAATGCTGGCAACGACAGACGTGGAGTTCACGTCCCAACGGTCTGACTGGGAACTCTTCTGGATGGAACATTCTAGGTTTTTAAAGGACTGAGGCTGTGCGCTGTTTCTCCCTAGCTTTAGTAGGCCCGACAATGCAGAAAGGCTTTGGAGCCATAAGTCAATCTGGCGTGGGGTTCTGCACCTCTCTGGTGTCTCTGCCCTGCCACTTTTAGGTCCTTTCACTCCTGCTCCTCTGTAGGTGAGGATGATCTGGCCTTTATATTAACACATTCCAAGCTTGGTAGCAACAGAGCTCAGCCGAAAGCTAAACGTCACTGCCTTTCCCATTACGGCTAGCAACAACCGTGTTTATGTCATCTGGCCCCGCTCCGAAGCCTGTCGTGAGTGAGACCGCTGTCCTAAGAGTTTTTCCCATTTCCCAACTCGGTCTAACCTGTGTAAACGCGCTGACGTTGCTGTTCTCTATCAAGCTTGCTGCCTGTGCTAGGAGGTGCCTTTTCGTGAACATATTCTATTGAAACACCTTACAAAAGTGTCTAGGTGGTGCGTGGAGCTACCAGTTAACTCTCTGAAGTGAAACTTCTCGCCTGGGACAGCTGCCAAGAGCAACAGCAATTTGCTGTGTTCTATCTTTACTGTTTATCTTCGGTAACCTAAACGCTAACACTTTGCCTGCGCTCTGCATGTGTGTCTGATTTCCTATCTTGGAGTATCCTCCCTTACTTTCAACAGGCTTAAGTTTAACAATGTAAAAGTCAATACATCGTCAGTGTATCAAAGATCATATCACAAAAATGAATTGAAATAGAATACCTAGCATAGTAATGAATTTTTGACCGATGGGGGAAAGATGAATAGCTAGACCACGAAAGCAGTGGAGAGACCAAATAGAAACTAACCGCAGACAACAGAGGCACCAAATTACAGGATGTAACTGGCAAATATCTAACACTCAGAAACAGAATGGAAGGTGAGGCAGGAAAAAGAAGTGAATCGTATAATTTTTCGTGTACGTATGTTGCTTTCTGCTCCGCAAAAGTACTGGAGAGATGAGAGAAATGGCCTTTGCCGTGCGGGTACATCGTGGAGGGACTCTGGTTGGCGGAGTCAGAGCGATTTTTCGCCGTCAGAGGGCAGTGCAGGGGCGACGACGACGACGTCGATTTAAGGTCTACCGTTGCTCTCTGTGGTCGGGCGTCAAGCTGTTTGTGTGACGTCGGCGGGTAAGCACCGTGACGTCGTAGCAGATATGATTCTTGGGTCGCTGCTGCATTTTAAATGTTACTAAGAGCGGGTTGGGGATGTCCTTTGTCGGCCGGAGCAGTGGAGATTGCCCGATGTAGAATTTATTTCGGTGTATTGGTCTTGTACCTATTTGTAATTGGATTTGGATCTTTCGGAGTAAGCCTGCAGTGGCGCCTGGTTGGTTCCTTGTCAGCCAATTCCAAGGGATTAAACACGGGGGCGACTGGTGGATACGCTCAATCCGTTGCAGCCATTGGTCCGGTAGTTGTTGACGTATGGTCATACTTCCTAGAAATTATGGTGAGAATTCAATTACGGTCACAAGCGTTATACACTACTGGCCATTCAAATTGCTACACCAACAAGAAATGGAGATGATGAACGGGTATTCATTGAACAAATATATTATACTAGAACTGACATGTCATTACATTTTCACGCAAGTTGGGTGCATAGATCCTGAGAAATCAGTACCCAGAACAACCACCTCTGGCCGTAATAACGGCCTTGATACGCCTAGGCATTGAGTCAAACAAAGCTTGGATGGAGTGTACAGGTACAGCTGCCCAGGCAGCTTCAACACGATACCACAATTCATCAAGAGTAGTGACTGGTGTATTGTGACGAGCCAGTTGCTTGGCCACCACTGACCAGACGTTTTCAGTTGGTGAGATATCTGGAGAATGTGCTGGCCAGGGCAGCAGTCGAACATTTTCTGTATCCAGAAAGGCCCGTACAGGACCTGCAACATGCGGTTGTGCATTATCCTGCTGAAATGTAGGGTTTCGCAGGGATCGAATGAAGGGTAGGTAACACATCTGAAATGTAACGTCCACTGTTCAAAGTGCCGTCAATGCGAACAAGAGGTGACAGGGACGTATAACCGATGGCACCCCATACCATCACGTCGGGTGATACGCCAGTATGGCGATGACAAATACACGCTTCCAATGTGCGTTCACCGCGATGTCGCCAAACACGGATGCGACCATCATGATCCTGTAAACAGAACCTGGATTCATCCTAAAAAAATGAAGTTTTGCCATTTGTGCACCCAGACTAGTCGTTGAGTACACCAACGCAGGCGCTCCTGCCTGTGATGTAGCTTCAAGGGTAACCGCAGCCATAGTCTCCGAGCTGATAGTCCGTGCTGCTGCAAACGTCGTCGACCTGATCGTTCAGATGGTTGCTGTCTTGCAAACGTCCCCATCTGTTGTCTCAGGAATCGAGATGTGGCTGCACGATCCGTTACAGCCATGCGGATAAGATGCCTGTCATCTCGACTGCTAGAGATACGAGGCCGTTGGGATCCAGCACGGCGTTCCGTATTACCGTCCTGAAACCACCGATTCCGTAGTCTGCTAACAGTAATTGGATCTTGACCGAAGCGAGCAGCGATGTCTCGATACAATAAACCGCAATCGCGATAGGCTACAGTCCTGCATGTGGAGCATTCGGCATATAGCCGTCTCATTCACACACTGCTCTGGATAGCGCAGTGGTTGGGGAAGTCGCAGCAGTAAGCAGAGTCGACTGCTCTCGCGGAGCGCAAACGGCTCAGGGAACGCAAATATTGGCCTGGCCTGGTCTAGTGTACCAAAAGACGTTGCAGCAGTGTACAAACAGTCCATGGAGAAATCCGAGTCGAAAATAATTATCATAGGCGAGGTCAATGACAGTACTGTCAACGGCGCTAACGACGTGTACGTTACGGCGGAAGTAACTTCCGACGGAGTGATCTGCGGCCGTAATATGAATCCTCAGTATCTCTGACTTTTATTCCTGACTTCCTTACTCCGGCTGGGCGGGAAATATAAATCACTGTCAAATAGTAAAAACAATTTTTTTTCTGTCCCACTTCTCTTCGTGTCTCCTTTTTGCCAACCAATCGTTCTTCAGCAACATGGTGAAAAATGTATATCTGAGCAGGTACCTGCTGTCCTGCGCTCTGCTGGTACGTTGGGAGTACGCACGTGAACGGATCGATCTGGATTACCGCAACCTACATTGAAGCACTTAGGGGTAACAGGTCATACAGTGGTGTGCGGCTTACTTTAGAATGAATTTCAAAGCCTCAATCTCAGATGTTCATACTGCGTTTGATCTCAAGGGAAAGCCGTATTCAGAAAGCGAAAGGGTCTCTTGCAGTTTCAGGCCGGAGCCGTGTCCCTCCTTTGGTGAACAATCATATCAATAAGAAATGCGCTACAAGATCCTCTCCTCGATGACTGAACCTTTTACGTTGCAGACCGAACGAGAAGGCGTAATTCACTGGCTGTGTGACACGAGTTGGGCCCCTGACGCACCGCATTCAAACAGGAGGCTATCAGACTGATATATTTTCCGATAATCTCGTGTGGTTTTACAGAGACGACGTGACGTCCATCGTGAAACTCTTGTTATGTAAATTGAACATGGAAGGTGGAGAAAGGAAAGGGATTATTGTCATCTTTATCAGCGCATTACGCGGAATCAGCGGCGACAAGTGAAAATGAGTGGAGGAGGAGGATGAGAACCCGGGATCTGCTTACTAGGCAGTTGCGTTAACCACTGCGCCAGCCGGACACACTGCTTATCGCAACTGCGCGGACTGTCCATTTCCTCCATGCTCACTACACTGTGTTTCCAACAGGAGGTAGGACGTAACTGTGGATCCACGCTGAAAAAGGTGGATTTGTTGCCCGCCGACGCAAATCAATTATATGAATGCGTGCTGTCTGTAGTTTCGGACAAAGGACACCACGTTTTCATATAATTGAAACACTTGTGTTCGCCCTTTGCAGCAGTTTATGCGTGTGGAAACAATGTCTCTGTGATACTGAATATCCACACTAGACATTTTTCTCCTTGGAAATCCGAAATCTTACGTAACTATCGATGTGCTATGACCCCATGTTCTAATTATCATCCCACGCTGAAAATACAGGGTGTTTCAAAAATGACCGGTATATTTGAAAGGGCAATAAAAACTAAAAGAGCAGCGATAGAAATACACCGTTTGTTGCAATATGCTTCGGACAAAAGTACATTTTCAGGCGGACAAACTTTCGAAATTGCAGCAGTTACAATTGTCAACAACAGATGGCGCTGCGGTCTGGGAAACTCTATAGTACGATATTTTCCACATATCCACCATGCGTAGCAATAATATGGCGTAGTCTCTGAATGAAATTACCCGAAACCTTTGACAACGTGTCTGGCGGAATGGCTTCACATGCAGATGAGATGTACTGCTTCAGCTGTTCAATTGTTTCTGGATTCTGGCGGTACACCTGGTCTTTCAAGTGTCCCCACAGAAAGAAGTCACAGGGGTTCATGTCTGGCGAATAGGGAGGTCAATCCACGCCGCCTCCTGTATGTTTCGGATAGCCCAAAGCAATCACACGATCATTGAAATATTCATTCAGGAAATTAAAGACGTCGGCCGTGCGATGTGGCCGGGCACCATCTTGCATAAACCACGAGGTGTTCGCATTGTCGTCTAAGGCAGTTTGTACCGCCACAAATTCACAAAGAATGTCCAGATAGCGTGATCCAGTAATCGTTTCGGATCTGAAAAATGGGCCAATGATTCCTTTGGAAGAAATGGCGGCCCAGACCAGTACTTTTTGAGGATGCAGGGACGATGGGACTGCAACATGGGGCTTTTCGGTTCCCCATATGCGCCACTTCTGTTTATTGACGAAGCCGTCCATGTAAAAATAAGCTTCGTCAGTAAACCAAATGCTGCCCACATGCATATCGCCGTCATAAATCCTTTGCACTATATCGTTAGCGAATGTCTCTCGTGCAGCAATGGTAGCGGCGCAGAGGGGCTGCCGCGTTTGAATTTTGTATGGATAGAGGTGTAAACTCTGGCGCATGAGACGATACGTGGACGTTGGCGTCATTTGGACCGCAGCTGCAACATGGCGAACGGAAACCCGAGGCCGCTGTTGGATCACCTGCTGCACTAGCTGCGCGTTGCCCTCTGTGGTTGCCGTACACGGTCGCCCTAGCTTTCCAGCACGTTCATCCGTCACGTTCCCAGTCCGTTGAAAATTTTCAAACAGGTCCTTTATTGTATCGCTTTTCGGTCCTTTGGTTACATTAAACCTCGGTTGAAAACTTCGTCTTGTTGCAACAAAACTGTGTTCTAGGCGGTGAAATTCCAACACCAGAAAAGTCCTCTGTTCTAAGGAATAAACCATGTTGTCCACAGCACACTTGCACGTTGTGAACAGCACACTCTTACAGCAGAAAGACGACGTACAGAATGGCGCACCCACAGACTGCGTTGTCTTCTATATCTTTCACATCACTTGCAGCGCCATCTGTTGTTGAAAATTGTAACTACTGTAATTTCTAAAGATTGTCCGCCTGAAAATGTACTGTTGTCCGAAGCATATTGCAACAAACGGTGTATTTCTATCGCTGCTCGTTTAGTTTTTATTGCCGTTTCAAATATACCGCTCATTTTTGAAACACCCTGTAGGTTGACTCGCAAGGTGCTGCCCTTATTCGCTACACGGCTCTCTCTAACACACCGCCCAGATACCATGTCTACGGTGCAGCCTAAGCAACACCGAGCCACAACATTAGGGCCCAACATGTGGCGCATCTACAAGTGAGAGAACTCTTACCGTGCCTTTTGCTCGCCCCGTCTATTTAAGACATTTGTCTCGCATCCGGTTGGAGGAAGTTCCTAATGTGCGCTTGCTCTTCGTGATTTAGGCTTTCCTTAGTTATTTACGCTTTGCCTTGCCAATTTCTTTTCACAACCTTGCTAGTTCAGACATATAACTGCTTCTCTAGTGATCTCGACGTGAAGAGATTTTAAACTGATGTGCTAGCTCTGCAGAGTCCTTCTGCTGTCTGACCTGCTAATGATATAACTGACACCTAAACAGTCTGAGGAATTCATCCAGCAAGCCGGTGTGGCCGAGCGGTTCTAGGCGCTTCAGTCTGGAACCGCAAGTAGTTCTAGGGAACTGATGCCAATTATTTGTGGCATGAAGTAAGTCATACATTAATTAAACCTTATTTTGTTCTTATAATTTTGCTTCAAGACATCTGAAAAAATACTGCATAATGTTGTCCATTATTGACTTAAAACAGAGACGCGTTCGTGATTATCGTGCCTTGGTCCAAGTTCTATATTTATATTTCCAGTGTCAGTCCCAGAATACTGTATGACGGTCTCCCTTCAGGCCACGGAAATTTCCATACCCCTACACTGCCAAAACGACCTCGCTGTCGAAAGCAGCTTGTAACCTAAGGTGCGAAGAAAGACTGATAGCTCAACACAAGGGAAAGTAAATAGTGCCACGGCCATTGCAGGGCGTTAAATATAACTTCCGTGAAAAAGTGACTCGAGTACAGATTCAGTGGTACTAACACACACTTGAGTCGCGGAAAACAAGTTAATTATATGTATGTGTGTATATAGGGCAGGATAGAAACATGTCATAAACTCAAGTGTTTCTCATGCAGTTGATAACTGGGAAACAGCAATCAAAGGGGACTTTTTTGTATGAATTCCTAAGGGACCAAATTGCTGAGGTCATCGATCCTAGACCTATACACTACTTAAACTAACTTACGCTAAGTACAACACACACACCCAAGACCGAGGGAGGACTCGAACCTTCGGCTGCGCAATTCCTGACATGGCGCCTCTAACCGTTCAGCCACTCCGTGCGACATAGGGAACTTATTCCTGCAAGCATTCGTAAAGCAGATTGCGTCAAGTCTGAACTACGATAGTGTTATACGATGTCATATATTTCGTGTATGCCTCATCTAAGTAAGCTCCTCTGAAGTATTAAAAATTGTCTGTGAAGACTTGTTCACACATTACTCGGTGTTTACTATAGTATGTCTTATTACTTTCAAGAGATCACTATTAGTTAGGAATATTATACTATCATAAATTGCATAGCTCTTCTACATTATTTTTTACTTCATTTTACCTGTATCGCGTGGTAACATACAGAGTATTGAAATGTATGCTGCAATAAGTAACACTGCTCAGTTTTCTACATCTATCTCTATACATTGTGAATCACGGTGAAGTGCTTGGCAGAAGGTACATGCAATTGTATCAGTCTCTTCTCAATCCATTTGTGTACGGAACAGGTGAAGAATGACTGCTTAAATGCTTCTGTAGGCGCCGTAGTTGACCTACGAAGGCATGAGCGAGTGTTTTGTTTCCCTTGTACACTGACTGAGTTCCTCCCAAGGGACAAAAGTCTCCCACCTACTTGAGCCACGACTCAGCCTGTGTCATCGTTCGCTACATATCCCCACAAATTTTTACACTCGGTTATTTACACTAATTGACTGATACCAGTTAATCGTTAATATTGTAGTCAAAGGATGCTATCATTGTGCGTTTTGCGAAAAAAAATTACATTTCTGTCAGAAAAGCTTGTTACAACTCAAGTCAACAATTTCAAAAAACTGCGTCTGCTTTCGCGGCCGGTGTCATGATGATTAAAATTCTTTTGGATGTTCCACTGCGACGTTGTGAAAATACTTTTATTATAAGCTTAAAAGCAACGTTTTGACCTTATTACAACGGGCTTCCTCGGGGCAACACTGATTAGGTGGAGAAAAGTTGGCTGTATTAATTGCAGACGACCGGTGTCAATACGTTTTGTTTTTGAAACTATATTGGCCCTAGAATACAGTAGGCTAGTCATGACGGAAGAGGGAGGGTAGGAAAGAAGCTATTCGTGGACTAGCTGGCTTGTCAGTTACTGGCGAAATCTACAATATCTATGTTATTCCTGAGCTCTTTTGTGGCCTGTCTTTCTTCACGTGAAATATTGTCATGATTAGCTTATTATATTCCAGTGAAAACAGAGTTTCAAAAATATCATGTATAATCTGCAAAAAATACAGCAATCTTTCCTCTACCAAAACCAGTCTTACCTTGAGGAAGGCCGTAGTGATAAGGTCGAAACGTTGATTTTAAGCTTATAATTATTTACACAATGACGCAGTGCAACATCCAGAAGAATTTTCATCATCATCATAATTTAAGACTGATTATGCCTTTCAGCGTTCAGTCTGGAGCATAGCCCCCCTTATAAAATTCCTCCACGATCCCCTATTCAGTGCTAACATTGGTGCCTCTTCTGATGTTAAACCTATTACTTCAAAATTATTCTTAACCGAATCCAGGTACCTTCTCCTTGGTCTGACCCGACTCCTCCTACCCTCTACTGCTGAACCCATGAGTCTCTTGGGTAACCTTGCTTCTCCCATGCGTGTAACATGACCCCACCATCTAAGCCTGTTCGCCCTGACTGCTACATCTATAAGGTTCATTCATAGTTTTTCTTTGATTTCCTCATTGTCGACACCTTCCTGCCATTGTTCCCATCTACTAGTACCTGCAATCATCCTAACTACTTTCATATCCGTAACCTCAACCTTGTTGATAAGGTAACCTGAATTCACCCAGCTTTCGCTCCCATACAACAAAGTTTGTCGCAAGGTTGAACGGTGCATAGATAACTTAGTCTTGGTACTGACTTCCTTCTTACAGAAGAGAGTAGATCGTAGCTGAGCGCTCACTGCGTTAGCTTTGCTACACCTCGCTTCCAGTTCTTTCACTATGTTGCTCGCTTCCAGTTCTTTCACTATGTTGCCATGGTGTGAGAATATGCATCCTAAGTACTTGAAACCGTCCACCTGTTCTAACTTTGTTCCTCCTATTTGGCACTCAATCCGTTTTTATTTCATCATGAATTAAAAAAAAAGTCATCCATTTATAGACCTGATATAAAGGCCCAAATGAAGCTGCATCATGTGTGAAGGATTTTACTTATTTTAAAAATATGCATGGCAGTCCACAGCACTGTATTTACTTAATTTCACATAATCTTTGTTACTCGTTATCAGTACTATTATTTCCATTCAGTGGACGAATGTCATCAGCATTTACAGTAGAGAGAACTCTCTGAAAGTAGTGGTTATGAACAGGTGGACTGAAGGGCGAAAGTTCTTCCATGTCCTTCTCTTGTGTAAGAGGCCATGGTCTTGTGTATAGCTTTCCCTAGCTTTCCCTGAGGAATGATAGTGGGGCGTCCGTTTTTAGATCCCAGCTTGAAGTGCAACTTTCGAAATTCCGTGTGCTTTGAAAGAAATTTCTTGAAAGAATACGTGAATGAATCGCTCTTTTAGTACCGCATGTATTGCATCTTTAGCCGTTAGCCATGTCATTAGGTGTTAGTCTTCCTTTTGGTGACTGACTTCGATACGTCTTCCACAGACAAGAAGTCATTGTTTATCGTTGTTGTTAAATGAGAGTATTTTTTCCCTTGATTTGACAGTTATATTGTACCAGTCACTGGAAGCAAAATTACAATCATTGGAAAAGTAGGAACATTTGGTGCATTTGGTCTATGATTACAATATTGTACCAGTCACTGGAAGCAAAATTACAATCATTGGAAAAGTAGGAACATTTGGTGCATTTGGTCTATGATTTCAGTGTTCTTCTTTTCACTTAAAACAATTCAGGGTAATGACATGCTGTTTCCCACTCCTGTTCTGTCCTGGGCAATTACCACTGTGCATTACAACATATTATGCTGACGGTGCTCTTTTTTCGATATGTCTGACCAAACAGGCACTAATTGCTTGGAAAACTCAAGTTTGTCATTTCATCCCAACAGTTTATGAATCCTGATTTTGGCGACACGTGATAGCAACCCAAACTGTAAACAGGGAAATTAAAGAAATTCTGTTTGTACCTGACATGTCATTCAACGAAAGTATACAAACTTTTGTAAATCAAAGGCAAAGGCGCAGTAGGTGCTATTGGAAACAGATTTTTTAGTGTCCACTGTCATGGACTCCTGAGTTGTTTCAGCCTTACGTAGATGCTACTCGTTTTCTTGTTATGTGTACCTTTTCTTGTTCATCTGTTAAATGCTTGGGTTTATTAGCAAAAATATCACATTGTACACAAATGCCTATGTGAGGAGCGTGGAAATGAAAGTTTAACTCTTGTTTATCTTATGATAAATGTTTTCTTTTCTTTCCCTTTCAACTTCTCTTTGTGCAACTGTAGAGAAGTCGATTACTCAAATTTTCTGGTAAAAATCTTTAGTTTTGGTTGTGTGATCTAGTATAGTGTGAATGATAAGACGGGCATGATGCTATTACACTAGTTAACAAATTTAAACTTTTTTGCATCTGGTTTGTAAATGGATGGATTTACCTAATTTCGGGGTGCTGAATACACTAGTAAAATCAGTTTTTCTCTATGACGTCACATTTCCTAGATGCATAGCAGAATAAAAAATGGTAACAGAGGAAATTGACACAAATAAGTCAAACAAAATACACATTCAGAACGTTTGAAATCAATACTATTTTGTATGTATATATGGGCATGATGCCAATAAAAGGTCCAAATTAGTTCGGAAGATATTTTAACCTTTAATCGTCTTTGGTTTTTGAAAAATGCGATGACGGAGCTCTTCACTTGTTTGCCGTTTCATCACTCCTCCTCGCAAGACTACAGCAGTATTCACCCATCATCGAAGGGTTACAATTGCCTTGGTAACGGTGTTCCATGGTAAAAATGTCTTGGTGAAAGTGTTCACCATGCTCATCCCTTACGGCTCCCAAATTTTCTGGGATGAAATCACGGTGAGAATGTAAAATTTGAATTTTAAGCGACATTCTTCACTTCATGTTCTTATAGTTGCCCAACAGATCATTCACAGTGGTAACATAGTTTCTGTCTTTTCTGTTACCCAAAGAGCCCTTCACAATTGCTTTAAAAGAAGACCAAGCAGCTAATTGGATATGTGTGAGTTCGGTGTCAAAGGTTGGATCTTTCAGTAATTTCCTTATTTGTGATCCAACGAATATACCCTCTTTCAGCTTTGCCTCACTTAATTTGGGAAACTTTTCTTTTAAGCTATTGAAGGCCTCACTTCCTTGATCCAGAGTTTTTACAAAGTTCTCAATAAGGCCCAACTTGATACGAAAGGGAGGCAAAACGATTTTATCGGGCTCAACCGTTGTTCACATTTACTTCTCCATTCTTTGACTGTATAGTTATTCTTTGTGTCACGGCTGTCCCAAGGGCACAAAAACAGCTGTATTTCGTGAATCCAGCCTGCAAACCTGTAAGGAGTGCAACAACTTTTAAATCACACCAAAGTTGCCATTCATGATTCCTATATTTGATTGCCTCTAGCAGCAAAGCCATGGTTTCATAAGTTTCTTTCATGTCTACTGTGTAAGCCAAAGCTACCGATGAAAATGCTTTGCCATTATGCAGTAGTAATGCTTTCAAGCTGGTTTTACTGGAGACAATAAAAAGTCGCCACTGCTGTGGATTGTGTTGTACACCTAGCTGCATAATCAGACCACTGACATCTCTACATACACACAGTGAATTCTGCATATCGAAATTTTGAGCGAATGAAGCACCTCTAACCTGAAACAGGAAATTTTCGATCCTGGAGCTTGAAAGTCCCGTCGTTGCAGTCTCGAACCCCAAGAGTTCAGCTTTTTGTTTCGAAAGTTTTAGATCGCGAACCAATTCCTTTTGATTAACGAGCTGAGGCGAAGTGTCATGATATTAAGGGCAGTATTCTTCTGTATTTTTAATACTTTCTAATTCACTTTACATGGTGTCTGGTTCCGTGGCTTTCAAGTTACAGACGGGAACAGGCAACCCTCATCATGGGACACAGGCAAATGCACTGAAGATACATTTGGATATTTTATGTCTAGGTTTGCTTGAATGAACGGAAATATTTGTAAGACCGAAGTAACAGTCTGAATAATGGTCCTGAAGCTCATACCACACCATCCGAACAGCGAATGGCATGGCTCGGCGTTTTCCTTTCAACTACTCGGTTCAGATTGTAGTACAGGTTATGCAGGCAATATTAGGTGCAAAATTTTTATCTTGGTCATCAACAGGACACCCAAAATACAATTTATGTGCCTTCTTAACCAAATCAGTGATTGGTTTTCTTTCGGCTTTTGGAGTGAATTTCCCTCACACATAACAAAAGTTGCTGGAATGGTTTAGACAGCAACGAGATTTACTAGTTGCCATTTTCCTTAGTATTAGTTTTAAACACACAAAGTTTGCACTGTCTTTCACAGGAAACCCTCACTGAGTGTCTCTTTCACACCACTGGATTACCACACCAGCCATTTACTGACGATTTGTAGATCTTCTAGCTCTCCTCTGCAAATCAAGGACAAACAATTAAACATCGAAACAGAAGAAGAGCAAAAAGCGAAATACTGAATACGAAAAATAAAAAATCCTTAAAAACTCAAAAATGGTACGTGCTAGAACATTTTGAAAGGTATATTAGGATTCTTCACACCAAAATAATATTAGTTGATGTATCACATCCCTGATGCAAAATGGCTGTTGACTAGTGTTATTATTACCATTCTTTCTTGTGGAGTTTTGTTACTACGAACTTTTCTTGTCTTGTTTACCTTCTCCGAAGGGTCTGTAAGATTTACCTTCCTTATGGTTCAGGTCCTTCTACCATCAAAGACATTAAATACATCGAAGACCTTTTTCTTTGTCTAGTGTTTCATTTCTTCCATCAGTCGACACATGAATAATGTCAATTGCAGTTCTTTTATTCTTACTGCCCTTTATTGATAAATGATGCTGAGACGTTTTCTGTTTTATCAGACCACATAAAATGCATTTTTTCGCAGAGGAGGTCTCGTTTTCCAAAAAGATTTGAATGCTGCATTCTTTGAATGTGATGGAAAATGTTCATCGCTGGATTCTTTATCACTCCAAATCACTGGTTCACCAGTGCTGGCTTTATCAATATGACTTACTCTGAATCACACAGAAATCCTTTGAAAAATTAAACAAGGAAAATCCTATTACTGGAACAGTCATAAGAAACATAGAACACTACAACGTACAGTAATGCAACTACAACATTGCAACTGTCGGCATATAGATGGTCTGTACTTCCAGCAAAAACTTACGCTGCTATCTGCACGGTTGCTGTGTGAGTTAAGAATGCACATTTTGTGCTGTTAACAGAATTCCACTTGCTGAAAAAGAACCTGCCAATATTAAAAAGATAATTAAAAGTGGAGTTGTTCATTTCTGAACGTTAGTATGCGATTCTTCAGCTTCTCCCGGCGTAATTAATGAAGAAATAGTTCACGGGCGAACGTTTGCACGTCAGTGTTCGACGGGCTCAGAATTTCGACAACTCACCACATAGCCAAAATACAGTACACTCTGGACTCTTCCATACGGCCGTTCACCCTTGAGCTATTTCGTTATTTTATTATAATTAACTGCACCATTTACGAAAACTCTGAGGTCTTCCATGACAATATAGGGTAAAACAGGGATAGATAGCAACACGGGGAAAATGTCCAACGGTTGTAGTTCCCCTGATACCCGTTTTACAGCGCTGCGAGTCAGTTGAAAGTGAATCATTGTCGCGAGTGACAGGTTAATGCCTACCTTGACTCTTTATGTCAACAGAAATTAAATATTTTTCCTGAATTTTAGTTTTTAATGTGTTTTAATATTGCATACTTTTCCATTTCCCCGTAAGATATACTGATCCTAGTTACGGAAACTTACGTTTTAGGGCTATATAAGTCTAGCTGAATACTGTCATGTTGCTTTCTTCAAGGTGCAGTTAATAAGATAAAATGATAACTATTCAGTCAGAAAAGATTCTAAATAGTTTAACATTCCAAGGAAACGCTACAGAGAAAAATGAAAACCGGATGTAATTGAATTTAGATTTAGCCGACGAGGAACGACGTGTTTGATTTCCTATAATTTCCACTTTGTTTTTGAAGTGTTTTGTCAGCTGCCCACGAATCACTTGTGTGTCTAGCCAGCTAACCCTGACAAACGGGTGAGATGGCCAAGTGTTAAATCTACATCTACATCTACATGACTACTCTGCAATTCACATTTAAGTGCTTGGCGGAGGGTTCATCGAACCACAATCATACTATCTCTCTACCATTCCACTCCCTAACAGCGCTCGGGAAAAACGAACACCTATACATTTCTGTTCAAGCTCTGATTTCTCTTATTTTATTTTGATGATCATTCCTACCTATGAAGGTTGGGCTCAACAAAATATTTTCCCACTCGGAAGAGAATGTTGGCGACTGAAATTTCGTACATATATCTTACCGCGACGAAAACGTCTTTGTTGTAATGACTTCCATCCCAATTCGCGTGTCATATCTGCCACACTCTCTCCCCTGTTACGTGATAATACAAAACGAGCTGCCCTTTTTTGCACTCTTTTGATGTCCCCCGTCAATCCCACCTGGTAATCCATTGTTAGTTTAAATTTGCTCTAACTTCGTGAACGAAGTCTTACATTGTTTCTTGTGAATATATAAAACAATATATGTAAATTTCCCAGTGTTTTTTGTGTATTAGGTTTTGAGATTGCTCATCTATGCCCGTTCTACAATGTATACAGCAAGGACCTCAACACACTTCCCTGGAGCAAAACTGAAGTTACTTCTACAACTATCGATGACTCTCCATCATAGGTTATATGTTACCTCCTCCAGACCATGAAATCCTCCTCAAGACAGTCACAAATTTTGTTTGATACCTTATATGACCGTACTTTCTTTAACAAGCTTTGGTGTGGTACCGAGTCAATACTTCTCGAAAGACGCGAAATACTACAGCTACCCAACTGACTTGATCGATGGCTTTCGGGATATCGAGCGAGCAAAGTGCGAATTGGGTTTGCAATAACCGATGTTTTCGGAGCCCGTAGCCATTGAGGTGGAGGAGGTGAGTCTGTTTGTGAATCAATTTCGTTGTAACTACAGTAAAATTTGAATTACACGACAGTTAAGACATTTTCACTCTCTTCTTCGCACAATAGCGAATAATTTTTTAGAGCAAAAGAGTTTTGCTTCCAAGAAATTACTGGTTCCATTTTCCATCAGTCAAATAGCTTCTAACTCTAATTAGACACATTTCATTTGACATAGTGCTTGACCTGTCAGTGGAGACTTGGGGAAAATCTTCGCTATCTACGTCTAAAATAAGCTAACTAGCCAAATCATAGGATGGGTTGTCCAATATAAAGATGTGTCGTGTATGACGCCCGAGTGCTGCGGCTAGGTGCTGCGTACGGCGCTAGTATAAACACGATATCAGATCAGTCTGTTACGAAGATGTGTGTAGTGCACATGGCATCACGTCGCGAGCTAACCGAGTTTGAACGTGGGGTGATGATCGACGCATGTGTCACGGCATATCGGAGATTGTTTAACAATTAGCGTTTCCAAGGGCAACAGTATATAGTTTGGACCTTTAGTATCGTAGAGCCAATGTATAGTCGTAAACCGCATCTAAGGACGGTCACAAGTGTTGGCGAACGGACGTCACGCCTCCTTTGCAGAGCCATAAGGAATGATCCACGGTCTACTGTGGGTAAAATTGCGGTCTGCTGCGTGTAAATTGTCAGAGATTTGAATGATTGTAACAGGAACCACCATTGCTGTACGCCGAGAAAGGCACCGTACAGTCTTCAGCATCAGACCACTGACTAGCCTCACAGTACCTTGGTATGACTTTTCGTTAATCTTTTTAATACGAAAGCCTAGTTTGAATCTGCGCTCAGAGACGGGGCTTTCCTCAAAATACAAAGCAAATTTCCACTTTTATGATCTTGCGGTGCAAAAGGCCAGACGATTCTCAGTCGTCCATCGAATACGTAAGTTCTGGTGACACTACTGAAAATTCCTCTAGGCGTTTCGACTTTCGCACACGCTTTCGTTTCTCTGTCTGAACGACTACCATTTTTATTCTGTGTAGCTGCAGAAAAAGTGAAGATCATATACAATGATAACTACGTTTTCGTCAACTTCAAACTCTGAACAAACGTCAGAGAAACTCAAGGCAAGATGCTACTAGAATTTTCGTGTAGATATGTAATTTCGACAGTAACAACTATTGGACGCCAGTGTTATCTTATTTTCATGCTTTTGCTATCATCTCTCTAGCAAATGAGGTTTCTGATGTGGGCAAGTGCAGCTTTATTTTTTTCTTCCCAATAGTGTCATCAGTGGCCTCAAATTACACTGTATATGCAACAGGCGAACAGAAATATGGGAACGCTACAAACACAACACAACACCATGCCTAATGCTCATTGACAGTCAACACAGCTTCCAGTCGTCTCGGAAAGGATAAATTAAGGCCCTGTACGGTTTAGAAGGGAATCTTCTACCATTCTTTCCGAAAAATAGTGGCGAGTTCAGGTAACGTTGGTAAACGTGCTTAGCGATGACGGACCCTCCTCTACAAAGGTGACCATAAGGGCTCAACAGTATTGAAATCTGTGTCGTAGCGGCTCCTTATTGTTAGAGGGCCCGCAGAACCGGCACGCAAGATAGGTTGCTAGCACCATTTCAGCAGCGCGGAGAGAAACATCACCAGCGGACAGAAACAAAACCTAACTTAACCTAAGGACTTTCCAAATAAATGCAGAACTACTTCGGTAGACAACATGCGGCCGTGTTAATCCAAACGGAAGTCATTTGACTGATGTAGCACTCCGCCGACCTGGCTTTATAACCACGCATAGACTGTCATACCGTCCCCCCCCCCCCCCCCCGTCTATCACCCCCCCCTTCCTCCCTTCTTCCCTTCTCCCTCATCTCCATGCTCCTCGCAGACCCTGTGTTTTGCTCGTCATCAGTGTGCTACGTCAGTGTTGTGTTTGGTGCTGTTCTCCTGTGCGTCAAGAGCTGTGACTTTAATTGTGTGCTGGACTTGAACAAAGTGTTACTGTCAGTGATCGTTATGAGCTACGCCGTCCATCGATACTTTTATGCTGTAGCTACACTTCTCCTTGTGTTCCTTTAATTGTCCTAGTGTGGGGTTTTTAGTGCACAATACTGTTTTAAACTTTTTTTCTCCATTTTACAGTCGCCCCCTGTTTGTCTATTCTCTTCCATTATGTTCCCCCTTTTTTATATTTTTGTGCGCCATATTTTCTCCTTTGTTATTTTAAATGTCTTCTGTAGTATCATTATTGTATTTTGTCTGAAGAGCAGGGCATTTGCTGCTGCCAGCCCGCCCCGGATGGGGAATCGAAGCACAATAAAGAAAAAAACCTCAGACTGGCAGTGTTTAGAAACCGGTAGGAAAATCTCCGGCCAGTACTTACGCCTACCCTAGTTTTTTATTCACTCGCCATAGTCTTGTAGTAGCACGTTGTGTTTTGTAGACTAGTTTGTGGTCAGTATTTTCTTCCATTGTCTTACCTGTTTGCTACCATAGTGTTGTGGTTTTCTTCTATTTGTTCTACGGTTAAGACTTGTTATATGCCAAGAAGGCGTTTCTTCTTTAATAGTAATAAACTGTGTTCAAACTGACTGTTAATTCTTTCTTGCCGACCTCAGAAGAGTACATGAGGTGACCAGGGGAGACGCGGGAATTTATTCCCGTGCTCAAAGAAACCATTCTTGAACGATGGGACCTGTGGGAATAGGGCCCTGTAGTCTTGCAACTCAGTTACACCACTAAGAACAAACACTGTACCTTGAGCTGGACCTCATCAGCCAAAATTGTCACATAATGCTTGGTAATAATGATACCTTGCACAGTACCCGTAGGATCGATGGAATACTTCGATACGGCTGCCCAAATCGTCACCGAACCCCCGTCATGTTTCACGTTTGGGACGCGAACTCGGTCAGAAGTTGGAAATAGCGTGAACCAAGACTCACCCGACCAAATCACTTTCTTCAATTGCTACAAAGTCCGGATTTTGTGGCTTCGGCACCATGTTTTCCTGTTCTTGGCATTTGGGTCGCTGATGAGTGGTTTTCGAATTCCAGCTCGCCCTGCAGTTTCCTGTTTACGAAGCTCTCTTCGTGGTGTTTCGGGGCTCACAGGTTTGGAGAGTGCGTCTGACCGACTGTCACAATCACTCAACACATCCTTTTGTCCGCGTTGTGACTTACTGGATGATGTTTTCCTATTTCCCTGTATGCACTATAGCTATTCGATGCTGTGCTTCTTGAAAATCCAAACACTATGGTTACCTTGGTTGCGGAAGCAACCACCATAAAAGCACTAGCAATTTGCCCACTTAGCTCCGACACGATACACTCTTCACTTCACAAAACTCCGTTCTGACAGCGACTGGAACTTTCAAGGTACTGAGGACATCGGACAGGTACCGTTCGTGATCAAATACAACAGCGCAAATTGACGGCTTGGCTAAGGAAAGCGCGCGATCAGGCCCTGAAGAGCACGCGATAATCGACCGACCCCCGTGTCATCCTCGGTCCTTTACCAGCGGCATGGAGGCGCATGGGTTCAGCAAACCACACTCTTGGCCGCTGTCGACGTTCCTATTTCTCAATCAGGTAGCTCTTCAATTGGCATCAAGAGGCTGACTGCACCCGAGTAGCTCTACCTGTAATCGAACACGGGTCCCCCGCACGAGGATCTGTCCCTTTGAACACTTGGTTACGGAGACGGACGCAGGCTTGGCTAGCACCTACATTTATGTTTAAGTTCGCATTTCTTGCAGTGTTCCCATATTTTCGTCCACCTCCTGGATAAGCAGCTTTCTGTAACCATCTTCGTCATACCCAGTATACGTTTATTAATTTGGAATGGTTCGTTTTGATTATTAAGTTGTGGAAAAGTTTTAATAGTACCGCTGGTTTCTTGGAAAACTCTGCATTTGCAGTGACAATTAACTGCTATCAGGTGCAGCGCTGTTGTAATGCGACATGAGCAACAACTTCACGAATATTTCCATATGTATTGTGACATCAGTCTAGTAATGGAAATATTGTTATAGAAGCAGGGAAAAAGGGGAATTCGCTGAATAAAAACTTCGTTAAAAACAGAGGGAATGAGATATGGCTGCTGAGCAAATAATTAATTGTGTTCAACAGCCGCGCGCTTTCAATCGAGCGAAGTAAACCAATTACCGAGCGTCCACTGCCGATAATAAACTGATTATAGCCCGCTAGCTGATGGAGAGCTCTACATACATACACTGCCAGCCACTGTCCAGATCATGGCGCTTGTTAGGTACACGTGGTGGGCTCACTGGAATTTTTTGCTGTCAGTAGATATCTCAACGCGATATAATGTCCGACGCTACGTGGGTGCCGCTAATATTTCACACTCGATGCAATATAGCGAAAAGTATTTTTCGAAAAATGCTTACATACAAGTTAACGATTTAGACATCATCTTCCCGCAATTGGCAGTTCATGTTGACCTTTCTTTCCTAGTGTCTGTGAATTAAAATTGTATTTCTAAACTTCGCCTTTTGAAAAAAAAAAACAAAAAAAAAAAAAAAAACAGAACGTATAAACTTCTTGTTACGTCTTGAAAAACGGGTTACCAATAAAAGTGCTGAAGAAGTCCTGAGCTGAAAAATGCCCCATATACAACGTTTACACACAGAAATGAAACTAGAAACGCGATTTGAGTTCAAAATGTATAGTATAAGACGCAGGCAGGAAAGGCTTATTTCGCGCAACAATTTATTAGGTTGACATGTGATCGGAGGCTTTGCCAGCATATGTGTTGTTTCCAGAGCTCTCGGGTGTCCAGCTGGATGCGATCGTTGAAGTCCCACGATATTTCGGCGAATAACGTATCCCCCATCATCAGGTGGTTATTCGCCGAAATATCGTGGGACTTGAACGATCGCATCCAGTTGGTCACTCGAGAGCCTTCGAAACAATTTATTAGGTTTTTGCTTAAGTTCGTAGAGTTTTTGATGTTGGTATTCCGTTTGGAATGTGTTTATTTATCAATTTTCATTTTTTATTTGTAGTTCACTGTTGCTTTTTGAGTTTATATATTGTCATTTTGTCATTTGGAGATAGTGAGTGGAATTGTGAACGCTAGAAAATGGAGTACCAAGTCGAGGAACCGGAATTTGCCCTTCGACAGACCACAGCAAGAAAATGGTTTGCTCGTTTTAAGGAGGATCGCTTTGACATTAGTGCCTCGCCAAGTTCAGGAAGTCTTTCGGGATTAGATAAAGACATTTTAAATGCATTAAACCGCGTCAGTGTACACGGGAAACGGTAAATGTGATGAAGGGTGATGATTCCAATATCGTGCGACATTTGCATGCAAAGGGGAAGGTTAAAAATAGTGTTTTTGTGTACCGTATGCTCTAAGCCAAAACCGCCAAAATAAGCGGGTGCCCATTTATGCATCTCTGCTTGATCGCCATCAATTGGCTCCTGAACAACATCGAGACTTCCTATCCTGTATCGTTACTGGTGACGAGAAATGGTGTCTCTGTGCTAACATAAGGAAAAAGGGAGTGGTTGAGCCCAAAAAAGTAGCATATCGCCGTACGACGATCTGCACTCATCCTCAAAAGATGTTGTCTTCGTGGTGCAACAGCGACGATGTGGTGAAATACAAATTTCTTCCCAGAGGGTGTAGCCACCACTGCTGTCATTTGTTATCAACAACTGAGACGTCTTTCAGATGCAGTCCAAAATCAACGACCGGGAATACTCTATGGAGTGATGCTACTCAATGATAACACCAGCCCCCATTCGGTTAGACTTACAAGAACACTATACCGGAGTTGGGTTGGGAAGTCATTCAATAGCCAAGTTATGTAACTGATGTCGCGCCTTTTCCGCTCTCTATCGAATCACTTTCGAAGAACTTCCTTTCCGGATGAAAATCTGCTCGGAACATGGCTCGATGAGTTCTTCGTCTCAAAACTCCGTGATTTCTAGAGTTGCAAAATCGAGAAAGTACCCCAGTGTTGGCAGACTATTGTGAATAATGGAGGAGAATATATTACTGATGATTAAAGTCTCCGTTAAGTGTATTAGTTGTGTTTATTAAACACACGGAAAAATGCACCGAACTGATGCGCCAACCCAATATAATGAGCATCTCAAAGGAAAATAGAATTTACCTCAACCTGAATAGTCGTAAAAACCACCTGTCCTTGTGTGAAACTCATGTAAGCTGCAGGGCTTGTAGTATCGTTGCATGCCATGGGTAGGAGGACCCACTGTTATTAGAGCACACAAATGCAAGATATCAAACAGTCACACTTTATCAGTTGAATAAAATAGCTCTGAGCACTATGCGACTAAACTTCTGAGATCGTCAGTCGCCTAGAACTTAGAACTAATTAAACCTAACTAACTTAAGGACATCACTCACATCCATGCCCGAGGCACGATTCGAACCTGCGAGCGTAGCGGTCGCTCGGCTCGAGACTGTAGCGCCTAGAAGCACACGGACACTCCGGCCGGCTTATCAGTTGAATAACTTGCGGCTCCGCCACCTGCGTCGAACTCCGACACCTACCTTTCGTGCTGAAAATTCATGCATAAAAGTCCAAGTAACGTGCTCACGGCGACTGTTTCTAATTTTGAGATTAATCGAAGTAAGATTTTTAGAAAGCTGCTACCATTACTCAGTGCGAGATGTGATCGATCGTATGCTGATTGGTAAGTGCGACTAGGTTTAAATATGGACAAGGAGAGATTGCTACGTGCCGTAAAAATTACCCTTTGAGTTTCGGACATACCGCTTTGAGCTGTCGGAAAAAAGCGGTCGTGTGTGCTTGCTTGTGTGAGTGAAAGTGTGTGTTTCTTTTTTCTAAAGAAGTCTTTGGCAGAAAGCTACATATCTAACAGTCGTCTCCTTGTGCCTGTCTGCAAATTAATGTGCCAACTTTACATCGAGCAGCAGTCTATCATTTTCCTTATATTGTTTACACTGCAACCTGGAACTTCCATTCTTAGGTTTACTAGGTTTAAGTAGGAAACTGAAGCAAAGGGAAGGTAACTAATTTACAAGATATTTGAATAAAAAACCATACAACTGTCCCCAAAAGTAGTTAGGCTACGACATAATGTGCAACGTTAATATTCAGAAACAAGTGGCGCAAGACGTTCTGAGCACGTGGACTAATAAAGCAAAGGAAAATCTGCACGTAATGTAAAACGTTGAAAAAATCTCATTGGTAGGGTTTTGGACAGATGTAAACATCGTACCATGCGGATGGACTATTAGCAAACAGATTCTGCACCATGCATCGAAATCTATGCGCTTCACGAAGTCACAAACACCAGATCATGACATGTAAGACACGCTTCCAAATCATGGAAGTTTCACTGAAATCCACTATCTCAAATTTCGTGATACGAATGAAGAAAATAATTGCGCGTGAATTACACGAGTTCTGTGATTAACAGCCTCATATAGCGAACGTGCTTGCCTAACACGCAGCAGTACTGCATGTTACCACATCGTAGAGCTGCAAACAGCAACCCGCTGCTTCAGACTGCCAAGGAACTCAGTCTAAGCACGGCAGTACTGTAACCGTCTACCCAGAGTTCGCCGCGACAGGCCAGGATCTGAGTACCTTAGAGTCTGCTCCCAAGACAAACTACGTTATCAACAGTCGGAAACCAAGTCCAGAATATTATCTTTGCAATAAATCTGCAAACCTGAAATAACTGACTAACAGAAGCTGCAGATATTAAATGCAGTTGAATATTTTGACACTTTTTCTGTTGTAGGCCTAAAACTATTAAATGTGTTTTTTTATTGTTTTGAATGTTCGTCTGAAAACTACACTAGCCGCGAAGATTAATTTGTACAAGCTCGCTTGTCTTTACTCTTTTTTATGATTTGACTGCAAGTCGTTTGCAAAGTACTCTGTAAACTTTGTTTGAAGAGTTATTACTTTTTAATACTTTCTCTGAGAGTGATAGTGATCTATGTCCCTACTTACATTGAAAACAGAAATGATTAAAAATCATTTAGCATTTTATAGATCAATTGTTTTGCTTGTACTTGGGTTCATATCCTTCAGACATTTGCTAAACGATCTCATGGTTTCCCCGCACTATTTAAATAAAAACTTTTATTCGTTACTCTTGGCCATTTCGACCTCACGGTCATTATAAAGGGCCATGTAAATGTCATTAATTTGATGCTTGACAGGTCACAGATATCACTATACACGAAAACTAAATATGCAGAGGCATGTCCACACTGTAACATGTTACCTTGATCTCACCTGTTTGCTAAATGCAATATAAGGAAAAATCCGTGTTGCAGTAAATAAACTCTGTTGCCAGTTGACGGGCGATGCATTTGGGCATGCCTAGGCATTTTCCTAGTTATTTATAGTTACACTTACGATCTGCTATTAGAATAACTCTACTCATATTCATGTGCCACTTGATAATGATCAAACAGGGCAATTTTATTCAAATATGACAGCCTCGGCTGTGCCATGAACCCTTTCGCTATTTTATGGTTCCTTAATAGAGGAGTACAGTAACCCCGTTTTTGATCACAGTAAAACTAGTTACAAAGATATCATTACGGTGTTTGCTACGAATGATATCTCAGTACTCTACTGTCGCATAGCAGGCCTGAAACTGAATCCTACAGAGCACGTTTCAGATGAGTTTCTGCACTACCAAGTAAACTGCTGAGAATCGCCATTCGTTACTTTTCATCGTCATCATAAGCATTTGCCTCGACACTCCAGAATCGACGCCCAGGACACGTACCTCTTGTTATGCTACTGGCCAGTACCCACTCTGCGCAATTACAGATGTGCAGCAAGGATAAGGAGGAATAAGGTTTTATTCATGACGAGGACTTCTTTTAACACGTTTATTAAAACCACACACAATTATAAATACAAGAAACTCATAGATTCACAGCCATTTAATACTTGTTGCCAAGTCGTAGAATTCATGCACAAATGGTGTAAGTTTCATCCAGTAAAGCTACAAGCATTGGACATTTAGCGCTGGTGTAGTGAAATGTGACACACAAATTATTACGTGGACAGCAGACAATATCAGCGTAAAATCACATATCGAAATAAAAAGAACGAACAATGAACACAGAATTAATTAGATGAACTACAGAGCACGCACCAAAAGATGTCTTTCACACCATAGTTTTCCAATGTAAGTGGGACATTTTTCAAATGAAAATATTTATTATACTAAGGATCATATCTGCTTTTACAACAATCGCTTTGAAAACATCAGTGTGACTATAAATATATATACACGTGCCGTAAGTAATACAGACGTATTTCTGCAAACTCTGCAGAAAAAGGTACTGTCCCATGTCGACAACAGTTTCAGTATTTGGCATTCTTACGATAAGGCAGTAGGGGTAAGATAGCGACTCAGTGAGTCAATATTACAAACTTTTAAGAAACACGAATATACAAGAAACTCCATTTTGTGGGAACGACAATTGGAATGTTGTACATTTCGATCATCCCAGGTAACAGCAAGGTAACAAATATCACTAATAGTTTTGCATATTCTCGTGAAGTGTACATTTGTAATATGAAATTGAATTTTTTAAAGTAGAGAGATTTCGGTTTTCTTAATGCACTCAAAAGAAAACATGAGTACTTTTGGAACAATTGACATAAACGAAAAGAAATACTACTTCTTATAATGAAATGTACATATCGTTATTAAATGAAAGCGCTATACAATAACATACATAATCCATTGCTTACAAACCCAGGTGTGAAACAAAAGGGGAGCCTTGGGACTATTCACATATCTCTTTTTTCGTTGTATACTAGTACAATATTATGGGTGAAGCTTTATACAAAACTAAATTTTCGTGTAAAACGGGCTAGCGTTTTACAGCCGGTATTCTATTAATGAATACGTCAATTTTTTTCTGTGGCTGTAGTTGTCTCATACGTTACGACAATAACAGGGGCAAGTCTATCTTCAGTGATTTTCCTAACGACGCTGATTTACTGTGTAGCTGTTTACCAGATCTTAGGAAACACTTACGTTTGCTTTACTATTGTTTGTGATGAAAGAACAGAAAAGACATTGGGTCTTGGCTTCGAACGTTAGAATTAGAATTCCGCCACGTGTGAAGAGTGAGAACTGTCTGCAGCTCTGTATGTGCCGATCTTGAAAAGAAATATCACCTCGTTACACCTCCTGGTAATTTACGTCCCTTCAGCTCTCCAAAGCCAAACGTAACTAAAAGACAGAAACGTACCAAAACTATTTCTGTGGCATTTCATGCCCTAACGCTTTTCATTGTCTTCCTCTCAGACAGCACCATTAGCAGATGTTTGAATGAGATCTGTGCTTCACTTCCATTCAACTTTGCTAGGAAGAGAAGCACTTTAAACAACTGCATGTATTTTTGCTAGGCAGAATCAGGATTCCTTTGTATAACTGGTGATTACCACATCACTCCACAGGAAGTCATGGAGTACCACAGGAATTGAGACATTTATCAATCTAGTGTTGTACACGTTATTCAAGAGACAGTACACCTCGGCTAATGAAGTTCAGTAGATCAAATTCGAAAGTGGAGGTACAGTTCAGACAGAAGCAAAGGTCCGTTGTAAAAATGATTTATCGACATTAATTTGGTGCCCTCCAAAGACAGGAACATCACAGAAGACGCTTAAAGTGCCAAAAAGAAAAAAAAAAACATTCTGGAAGTAAAAAAGCAACGCTCCACGAAAGAGTGATGCAAATTGGTTAAAAATTAATATCCACGCAGGTGTCGAAGGGAAATGCAAAACTGTAAACTTCAGGTGAAAATGGATGAAGGTGTGACATTGCTGCGCAGTTTCACCGACCGTCGAGGATAATAAACAGGGACATACCAGGGAAAGAAGAAAGGTGGAAGGAGTATACAGAGGGTATATACAAGGGCAATATACTTGACGACAATATTATGGAAATGGAAGAGGACATAGATGAAGATGAAATGGGAGATATGATACTGCATGAAGAGCTTGACAGAGCACTGGAAGATCTAAGTCGAAACAAGGCCCCTGGAGTAGACAACATTCCATTAGAACTACTGATAGCCTTGGGAGAGCCAGCCCCGACAAAACTCTACCATGTGATGAGCAAGATGTATGAGACAGGCGAAATACCCTCAGACTTCAAGAAGAATAGAATAATTCCAATCCCAAAGAAAGCAGGTGTTGACAGATGTGAAAATTAGCGAACTATCAGTTTAATAAGTCACGGCTGCAAAATACTAACACGAATTCTTTACAGACGAATGGAAAAACTGCTAGAAGCCGACCTTGGAGAAGATCAGTTTGGATTCCGTAGAAATGTTTGAACACGGGCGGCAATACTGATCCTACGATTTATCGTTGAACATAGATTTAGGAACGGCAAACCTGCGTTTCTAACATGTGTAGACTGTGAGAAAGCTTTTGAAAATGTTGACTGGAATAATCTCTTTCAAAATCTGAAGGTGGCAGGGGTAAAATACAGGGAGCGAAAGGCTATTTACAATTTGTACAGAAACCAGAAGGCAGTTATGCGATTAAAGGGGCATGAAAGGAAAGCAGTGGTTGAGAAGGGCGTGAGACAGTGTTGTAGCCTATCCCCGATGTTATTCAATCTGCATATTGAGCAAGCAGTAAAGAAAATAAAACAAAAATTCGGCGTAGGTATTAAAATCCACGGAGAAGAAATAAAAACTTTGAGGTTCCCCCATGACATTGTAATTCTGTCAGAGACAGCAAAGGACCCGGAAGAGCAGCTGAACGAAATGGACCCTGTCTTGAAAGGAGGATATAAGATGAAGATCAACAAAAGCAAAACGAGGATAATGGAATGTAGTCGAATTAAATCGGGTGATGCTGAGGGAATTACGAAATGAGACGCTTAAAGTGGTAAACGAGTTTTGCTATTTGGTGAGAAAAATAACTCATGATGGTCGAAGTAGACAGGGTATAAAATGTAGACTAGCAATGGCAAGGAAAGCGTTTCTGAAGAAGAGAAATTTGTTAACATCGAGTATAGATTTAATGGTCAGGAAGTCGTTTCTGAAAGTATTTGTATGGAGTGTAGCCATGTATGGAAGTGAAACGTGGACGATACAGAGTTTAGACAAGAAGAGAATAGAATATTTCGAAATGTGGTGCTACAGAAGAATGCTGAAGATTAGATGAGTAGATCACGTAACTAATGAGGCGGTCTTGAATAGAATTGGAGAGGAGAGAAATTTGTGGCACAACTTGACTAGGAGATGGGATCGGTTGGTAGGACATGCTCTGAGACATCGAGGGTCACCAATTTATTGTTGGAGGGCAGTGTGGAGGGTAAAAATCGTAGGGGGAGACCAAGTGATGAATACACTAAGCAGATTCAGAAGGATGTAGATTGCAGTAGGTACTGGGATATGAAGAAGCTTGCACAGGTTAATCATGGAGAGCTGCATCAAACCAGTCTCTGCACTGCCGCAAGACCACAACAACAAACAACAATGTCGATACCAGGGCATAAAAGACTTGGCGAATTTCTTTCCGTTTACTTAGTTGAACAGTGTCTATGCCTCGCAGGCAAGTGCGTAGAAACACATGCGCAGATGTCAGCATATAAAAGAGGACGTGTAGCTGGGCTCAAAGAAGCAAGTTGGAGTAATCGGCGAATCAGTCAAATATTTGAATAGGAGCGATGCCACTGTTCGAGGACGTTGGCAGGAATGGGTGAACCATGGCCGTACACAGTCAAGAAGGAGGCGGTGGACCTGGAGAGATGACGGAAAGTGAGGACCGAGCAAATCGTCAGTGAAGTAATTAGAGCCGCGGATTCATCATTACTACGATCCAACTTGGAACTGGTGCTTCAGTAGAAGAAGAACCATTGATAGACAGTTCACAGAAAGGGAGCTGAGATCACAGCAACCCTCGATCTGACTACCGTTGACTTCTGTACACTAACAGACCCGTTTGTAGTGATGTCGGGTACATTCGGCATGGAGGCTTACTGATTGGAGCAGAATTGTCTTCAGTGATGAGTTTTGCTTCGAAATGAGTCCCATAGCCAGAGAAGACGTTTCTTGATAATCCCGGGACAGCGATGGGATGCCAATGTGACAGTCGCTCGCCGTACGGTGCGACAACTGGGGTTACTGGAAAGTGGTAGGTCGTCGATAGTTTACACCTCGGTTTCTAGCCCTCCATGGCAAGTCATCCTGAGCTTACATTTAAGAAAGACAGTGCCCGCCCACACACGGCGAGATTTTCGACTGCTTGTCTTCGTTTTTGCCAAACGCCACCGTTGCCAGCAATGTCGCTGGATCTCTCCCCAATAGAGGACGTCTGGAGTATTATGGGCAGGCCCGCCACCAGCTCGGAATTTTGATCGTCCAGCGCGTCAGATGGACAGAATTTTTCCTTCAGCAGGGCATCCAACAAGTCTAAGGATCAGTGCCAGGCCGAATAATTCCTTGCATAAGGGCGAGATGTGGATCAACGCGTTGTTGACTTGCTCAGTTTGTGGAGGTCTTTCTCTCGAATAAATCATCCAATTCTTCTGAAATTTTAATCGTAGTTTTGCTGCAGATGTACATCACATCAGTTTCCGTTCCATTCGTGGTGCGTCGTTTTCTATGTCTTAGACTATATTTTGCACCACTCTGATGACTTACCTAGTTTGTGCTCCTGTCATAGGTAACATCTTTCCCGATAATATTGACATCGATAAATACAGACAGCTCTGCCATTAAAGCAAAATGAACCTGCAATGTCAGTCCTGTAGAATGAAAGACGTCTCGAAGAGTAGTTTCAAGCTTAGAAAGAACGCGCAACGAATGTATTCAACTGGTAAGTTTCCCGCCGAACTATCGTACACCACAGCGGCGTTGATCTAATACTGAAGGAGCGTTGTGAGACACAAAGTACTGATATCAGCGTCGTAGTGGTCGTCCGTGGTCTAAACACCAGATGATGACTAATTAATTTTGATGCGTAGGAGAACGCAACAGAACTGCGCTACGAATCTTTGGAACGCCGTATCGAGCCAGATAATACGAAACCAAACCGTCTCCGCGCCAGCTATTCAGCCTATAGGCATCCATGCCAAATAACAATTCAAGCCCCTAGCATCGCGGTGTGCGAAGCAGGTGAATTCTGAGCAGGATATTTCAAGAGTGTAGAGGGGACAGCTTACCAATGAGCGTCCCACTCTTGGAGTCTCATGGTTTCAGCAGGGACCTGGGTCCATCGTGTTCTGCGCCGTATTTAAATACGAATTTCAGACACCTCCCATCGCCACTGAGGGCCATTTAAGGGGTATGTAGTATCGAGATAGGGTTCTCCAACCAGCTCTACGTACGACATTTTGGCGCTGATTTCAGTAATGCGGAGGAGCACTGCACAGACTTAGTGTGAATTTACTGTGCGCGCTCGCGCAGTCGTTAGTACAGTGGACACGTATTGCGGAGAGGGACGGTTCAAATATGCGTTCGGCCATCCACAATAAAGTTTGTCATGATTTTCCTAAGTCGCTCCAAGCAAGTGCCGGGGTGATTTCTTCGAAAAGGCACGACCGATTTCCTTCCCCACCCTTGAAACTCTTTCAACTTGTGGCCCGTCTCTAAGGATCTGGATGTTAACGGGACGTTAAACACTAATCTTCCTTCCTTCCTTCGTGTGAATTTCTACCAGGAGGCGGGAAGCAATATCCTGCGCTGTCCATTTACACGAACTCGATTGACTACATTTGTTACTAGTTAACACTGGCAATATCTCGTCGCAAGAAGAGTTTGCCAGACAAGTATTCAACAATCTAGAAGCCTTTGTGGAAATGCCACGCACGGTACACTGTTAGAAGGAACATGCTGGAGCAGTACCGTTGGAATGTCACCGAGCACAGGTTTTGGTTTCAAAGGTGTTAAAAGATAATCACTTTTGTTACTGAGTTGCTTTGATTTCGCAGCAAACATATATTTTGTTAGTTCGATAAAGCTTATTCTCTCATTCCCTATACCACTTGAATCTACTCCCACAGACGTTTGCGTACATAAAGCTGACGCAATTCTTCGAGCAGTTTACTTTGAGACGCCGCCAGCTGCAGACGGTGGTGAAGTCTTTGGCGATTAGAGGACTACGCCACGTGCTGCCACTGAGCAGCTACTCGACCGATCAGCAGCTGTTCCAAGGGCAAGAAACCCGACAGCGAGTTGGAGGACGGCGTGCTGACTACAAATCTCTGAGTACCATGTCCGATAACGCCATTGGCTGCCGATGACATAGCGGTCGGTCGGTCGGACTCTTGACACTGTAGATCTGGAAGTATTGAATTCTCTAACATTTTCTGAAATGGAATGTTCCATGCGTCTAACTACAACTACCATATCCGCCCCGATTTGATACATACATATGTACAAGTTGGGTTACAACACTATTATGTCGGTGAGCGTCATCCTGTTAGAAAACATCTTGTGGAATGCTGTTCATCAATAGCAGCACAACAGATCGAATCACCAGATCGACTTACAAATTTGCAATCATGGTGCACAAGATAACCACGTGAGTTCTCGTGCTGCCGTGCGAAATCACACTCCAGGCCGTAAGTCCAGGTGTTGGTCCACTGTGTCTAGAACGCAAACAAGTTGGTTTGATGCCCCTCAAATGGCCTCCTCCTAACCAACAGAGACGACTGTCACTGACATCGAGTCAGAACCAGTCTTTGTCAGAAAAGTCAGCAGATTTCCACCCTACCCTCCAGTGTGCTGTCCTTTGACACCACCACGGGCAAGAAACCCGACAGCGAGTTGGAGAACGGCGTGCTGACCACAAATCTCTGAGTACCATATCCGATAACGACATTGGCTGCCGATGACATGGCGGTCGGTCGGTCGGACTCGATTGGCCTGTATTGGGCCAGAACGCTTAAATCTATCTCGTTACATTTACCACGTGCTGATACACGGCACTATTAGGCCATGTAAAAAGGCGGACATGTTTCCCTGCCACCCTTCCACTGATTTTGTAAATGACGTCCCCCAAACACTTACGTTACAGTTCGGTTTACGAATCTCCCGAAACGCTCAGCTTACACTTACTCATATTACCTCCCTTTTCACACAACCACTGTCCGCAGCTCGTGGTCTTGCGGCAACGTTCTCGCTGCCCTCGCACGGGGCCCAGGGTTCGATTCCCAGCGAGGTCAGGGATTTTCCCTGCCTCGAGATGACTGGGTGGTGTTTTGGCGTCTTCATCATCATCATTCATCCTCACTACGGTCGGAGGGAGACAATGGCAAACCACCTCCGCTAGGACCTTGCCTAGCCGGCGGTGCGGGTCTACCGCATCGTCCCCTCAGCTCCTTGGAGGACGGCACCTCATCATCACTACACAACCATTAAACCACCCATCTACTTAGTTATAAACAATAGCTAACAATTTTGTACCGTCAATCTGATTATGAGCAAAATTACCATAAATTAAATGTTTTAAGACATTATATTAAACTTTCATGTTATTCTAAATTCATATAAACTGCAACAGTAAAAATGGTGTCTTAAGATCTTCGATTTGGCTGCTGGGAGGAGGGGGTGGGGGCAGGGGAGGATTCGAGTAGACCGATAGATGGCGATATATGAACTCGCTACTGTTCTTCATTAGAGAGCCAGCATCTGTAATATTGCTTATCCATACAGAAACGTCGCACTTTACTAAAAGGTGGTGCATGGCGTCCCTTGCTACTCCACTAGAGATTCGAGATGACTTCCGACCAGACGAGCATTACTAATCTTTACACACCGTATATTTGTTCGGGAGTTGGTGGAATATCACGTGTGAAGCATAACAGATCTATCACCACTCTGCTCTCACTTGCCACACCAGAATAAAAACTGAACGCACCAAATCCGTTCGCTACATATTTGTATTGGGGTGTGTATTTTTATGAAAAATACATTTTAAAAATCACGTATAGAGGATTGTGACGACTGATTTTTTTATGTGTTGTGTCTGTTAAGGTGACTAAGTCCGAGATGGCATTCAGAACTGAGGAAATCACCAATGAGTGTCATTCTGGGGACAGGTGTCGTATTTGAGTAGGATCAGCATTGAGCAAACTCCGAGTGACAGATACGATCGTCACTGTGCGCTGTAGAAAATGTTCAGCACATGATATATGTTGTACAGATAACTCAGCTGCAGCTAGCAGGCCATGTGCAAAGTACTTAGCGACTAGGTAGCCGGATAACACACTGATGCAGTGGCCTTCTTAGCAAAGTAGGCAGCGCGTCTCCATCAGTCGAACGTTCAACAGTGTTTCTCTGCCAGCTACCGGACATGCTGCTCTCTGAAGAGCACTGTAGCCTTTGGTACAACTGAGTAACTTGTTTGAAAGTGGAACCCAGAGTTACTGGGTACACCCGAGAACTGTAATAACAGTGTAGAGCGAAGGGCAGGCAGGCGGCCCTCCAGATGAACACCGGCAGCGGCGGCCGTCAGAGGGAGGCGGTGGCGCTGAAAGTCTGCCTCCGGCGCAGGACGCGCCGCCGGTGGTGCAGGTCTGCTCCGCGACACACGACGACGCTGCCGCCGGCGCCGGCGGGCACGCAGCTGACGCTGTTCACGTTGGCGGCGCTGGCGGCGCGGCCCGCCTTCAGTGTGCCCAGCATCTTGGACACGGAGAACTTGCGCGCCGCCTTGGGCTGCGCCAGGCGGATCTCGCGCAGCAGCGACTCGAAGGCGGCGTACAGGTCGCCGCTGTCCTCCGCCACCGACACCTCGTAGAAGGCGCAGCCCGCGCGCGCCGCCGCCCGCCGGCCCTCCTCCTGCTGCACCTGCAACCAGCGCCACCTACTGTACGGGGTTGGGTTGTTTTGGGGGAGGAGACCAGACAGCGAGGTCATCGGCCTCATCGGATTAGGGAAGGAAGGGGAAGGAAGTGGGCCGTGCCCTTTCAAAGGAACCATTCCGGCATTTGCTTGGAGGCCGGACGTAGGACTGAGCCGTCGTCCTCCCGAATGCGAGTCCAGTGTGCTTACTATATGTGTATGATGCAGTACGAAGGATACGTGATTAGACACTACTTGCCATTAAAATTGCTACACCAAGAATAGATGCAGATGATAAACGGGTATTCATTGAACAAATATATTGTACTAGAACTGACAAGTGATTACATTTCCTCGCAATTTGGGTGCATAGATCCTGAGAAATCAGTACCCAGAACAACCACCTCTGGTCGTAACAACGGCCTCGATACGCCTCGGTATTGAGTCAAATAGAGCTTGGATGGCGTGTACAGGTACAACTGCCCATGCAGCTTCAACACGATACCACAGTTCATCAAGAGTAGCGACTAGTGTATCGTGACGAGCCAGTTGCTCGGCCACCATTGACCACACGTTTTCAGTTGGTGAGAGATCTGGAGAATGTGCTGGCCATGGCAGTAGTCCAACACTTTCTGTATCCAGAACGGCCCGTACAGGACCTGCAACATTCGGTCGTGCATTATCCTGCTAAAATGCAGGGTTTCGCAGGGATCGAATGAAGGGTAGAGTCATGGGTCGTAACAATCTGAAATGAAACGTCCACTGTTCAAAGTGCAGTCAATGCGAACAAGAGGTGACCCAGACGTGTAACCAGTGGTACCCCATAACATCACGCCGGGTGATACGCCAGTATGGCGATGACGAATACACGCTTCCAATGTGCGTTTACCGCGATCTCGCTAAATACGGATGCGACCATCACGATGCTGTAAACAGAACCTGGATTCATCCGAAAAAATGACGTTTTGCCATTCGTGCACCCAGTTTCGTCGTTGAGTACACCATCGCAGGCGCTCCTGTCTGTGATGCAGCGTCAAGGGTAGCCGCAGCCATGGTCTCCGAGCTGATAGTCCATGCTGCTGCAGACGTCGTCGAACTGTTCGTGCAGATGGCTGTTGTCTTGCTAACGTCCCCTTCTGTTGACTCGGGGATCGAGAGGTGGCTGCACGATCTATTATAGCTATGCGGATAAGATGCCTGTCATCTCGACTGCTAGTGATACGAGGCCGTTGGGATCCAGCACGGCGTTCCGTATTACCCTCCTGAACCCACCGATTCCATATTCTGCTAACAGTCATTGTATCTCGACCAATGCGACCAGAAATGTCGCGATACCATAAACCGCAATCACGATAGGCTACAATCCGACGTTTATCGAATTCGGAAACGTGATGGTACGCATTTCTTCTCCTTTCAGGAGGCATCACTAGAGCGTTTCTCCAGGCAACGCTGGTCAACTGCTGTTTGTGTATGACAAATCGGTTGGAAAATTTCCTCATGTCATCACATTGTAGGTGTCGCCACCGGCGCCAACTTTGTTTGAATGCTCTGAAAAGCTGATTATTTGCATATCACAGTCTCTTCTTCCTGCCCGTTAAATTTCGCGTCTATAGCATGTCATCTTCGTGATGTAGCAATTTTAATGGACAGTAGTGTATTTGCATGTGAGCTGGGGGAATAGAGGCTGCGAAACTACTACATCCAGCGACAACAACCGTTTTTACCCGGCTGGGCATCAAGTCGAAATGAAGAAGGTTGACAGATACATGTCTGTCATTCAATGCTGCTTCAAATACACTGACAGAAAAGAATCGCAACACCAAAACATAATCTATGTAATCAAATTTCGAGAATACATTTGTCTAGGTAACATATTTATGTGATCAACATTGCAAGACACACACATTAAATAAGCGCGAGATAAGCCATTGAGGATGTGAAATGATGGTATATTAATAACCGGTGTAACCGTCAGAATGTTGATTGCAAGAATGCAAACATGAGCTGCATGTCAGGTGGTGTAGTGTAGTTGAGTTCCGTGCCTGTTGCACTTCGTCGGTCGGTACAGAGATTGTTAATGGTGTTTGTGGATGACGCTGGAGTTATCGTCCTATTATGTCTCACATTTGCTCGACTGAAGATAGATCTTGTGATCGCGTAGGCCAAGGCAACAAGTCGACACTCTGTAGGCCAAGCTGGGTGTGACGCGCTGCTTCCCGGGGTGGGGGGGGGGGGGGGTGGAGGGGGGGGGTGGGGGGGGGGGGGGGGAGGCGTACCGGTCCCCGGCACGAATCCGCCCGACGTATTAGTGTCGAGGTCCGGTGTGCCGGCTAGCCTGTGGATGGTTTTTAAGACGGTTTTCCATCTACTTTGGCGAATGCGGGCTGGTTCCCCTTACTCTGCCTCAGTTACACTGTGTCCGCGATGTTGCACAAACACTGTTTCCACATACGCGTACACAATGAATTATTCTACCACGCAACCATCTGGGGTTACACTCGTCTGTTATGAGATGTTCCCAGGAGGAGGGGGGGAGGGGTGTCCACTGGCAGCGAACCGCACAATAACCCTGGGTTCCGTGTGGGGTGGCGGTGGGGTGGGTGGACTGCTGTGGCCTGTTGTGGGGCTGTCCACCAGTGAGGGCTACGGCGCGACGAAGCCTCTCTGTCGTTTCTACGACCCCAGTTTAAGACATACATACATACCTGCAAAGGATGTCGCGTCGGTCGTCTGCTGCCACAGCCCATTTACGCCAAATTTTGCCGCACTGTCCTAACGCATGCGTTCGTCGTACGTATCGCACTGATTTCTGCGGTTACTCACGCAGTGTTGATTGCCTGTTAGCAATGACAACTCTGCGCAAATTCTGCTGGTCTCGGTCCTCAAGTGTAAGTCGTCGGAGACTGCGTTGTCCGTGGTGATTGGTAATGCCTACAATTCTCTTCTCGGCACACTCTTGACACTGTAGATCTGGAAGTATTGAATTCTCTAACAATTTTCCGAAATGGAATGTTCTATGCATCTAACTACAACTACCATAGCCGCCCCGTTTTAATACATACATATGTACAAGTTGGGTTACAACACTATTATGTCGGTGATCGTCATCCTGTTAGAAAACATCTTGTGGAATGCTGTTCTTCAATAGCAGCACAACAGATCGAATCACCAGATCGACTTACAGATTTACAATCATGGTGCGTAGGATAACCACGTGAGTTCTCGTGCTGCCGTGCGAAATCACACCCCAGGCCATAAGTCAAGGTGTTGGTCCACTGTGTCTAGAACGCAAACAAGTTGGTTTGATGGCCCTCGAATGGCCTCCTCCTAACCAACAGAGACGGCTGTCACTGGCATCGAGTCAGAACCAGTCTTTGTCAGAAAAGTCAGCAGATTTCCACCCTACCCTCCAGTGTGCTGTCCTTTGACACCACCGAACTCTAACATGATGGTTGTTTAGGGAGAATGAAATACACGCTACAGGGTATCTGGCACGCAACTGTTCTTGATGTGACCGATTTGTAACAGTTCTTTGTGTCACTGTGGTCACGGCTGCTGCTCAAACTGCTGCTGCAGATGCACTACGATGCACCAGCGCCACAAGTGAAATACGATTGTTCTTCTCGGCAGTGATAGGTGGCGTCCGGTTCAGATGGCTGTGAGCACTATGGGACTTAAGCGCTGAGGTCATCAGTCCCCTACAACTTAGAACCACTTAAAACTAACTAACCAAAGGACATCACACACGTCCATGCCCGAGGCAGGATTCGAACCTGCGACCGTAGAGGTCGCGCGGTTCCAGACTGTAGCGCATAGAACCGCTCGGCCACATCGGCCGGCGTAGCGCCCGGAACCCAGTCTTCTGGCGACCGTACATTTTCGCGACCACTGCTTCCAGCATTCATGTTTAGTAGCTACATTCCTGCCAAGTCTTTCCGCAATATCGCTGAAGGAACATCCAGCATCTCGTATCTATATCACAAAACTCAACCAAACTTAGTGAAATGTTAATGAAAGTGTCTTCATCACCTTAAAGGCATTCTTGACTAATATCAACACACCACGCCCAATCTCAAATTCAATGACGCTCACGACGATTAGGCTGTGTTTTTAATGCAGACCTCTTCTACTATCGCCACTCTTATGCCGCAGGTGCGAAATAGGATAGACGTTTCAACACGCCTACCAACTTTCGTTTATGCAGCACAACTCCTCCTTGCTGCAGCTGCTGCTGCTGCTGTTGTGTGTGTGTGTGTGTGTGTGTGTGTGTGTGTGTGTGTGTGTGTGCGTGCGTGTGTGCGTTTTCCTGCCAGCGTACAAACGCCAGCGGCTCACTCTGTCCATCCCGATAGCTAACGCTTAGTGTAGATCACAGTACCCTAACATTAATAGAAATAGACACTGAAGGATGTGCGGAGGCAATGTAAGGTAGGTCGCCTCAAAGCAATGGTTTATTTGACGTACTTTGAGGGGTATTTCTGCAAATATAAATAAATAAAATAAAATAATATAAAATAAAATGCTGAATAATTGACTGCTAGTTGTGTTAGTTAAGATAAAAAACTTGATGGCAGCCATGAGTTGTAATATTGGCTAGCATACACACAGTTCGTCGAGAGAAGAAACAGGTATGTAGAATTCGCCGTGATTTTATTAATTTATTCACACACTGTTATGTTGAAGTATGTTCCGTTCATATTTAGCGCCATTCTGCAGCATATCCTACGATGTCATTAATTTATGTTGTCAACTTGTTTGACCTGATAAATTGCAGTAATACTGGCAAACACTTTTTGACTCTGCTGCTAATGGTCTTCCACTACAGTGTACAGACCTTGAATGACGAAACTCACGTAATTGGAATAATAATGAAAAAATGTTTTGCCGTAATACCCACACCTGATCCTTTCACTACAGAGCACAGACATAGAATGGAGAGCAAATTGCATGAGAGCAATGGGGCTCAGTGCAGCAGCGCATTACTGATAAATCTTTCGGATTCTTTTGAGCACATCGGGGTTATGGTCCTGTCATCACAGGGCGCTGACCTGGAATGCAGAGAAAATTGGCCGGGACCAGTGGGGCTCCACAGCTATTGGCCGAGAGCATGATGGCATGAAGAATGGAGTCCTCGATGACTGGCCAAGAGCACAATTGTCTCAGCACCAGAATAGAGATTCCTGGAATACTGACATTAGGGGGAGAGGGGAGGGAGACGTCAGTGACCTTCAAGACAACAAACACAATTTTGCCTTTGGAATGTGCTGACGTCAGTACAATTCCTAGAATGCCGACGCCAATGACTTCTACCTTGGGATCAAGTTTCACTTGTTTTCTCCTTGATACTCTGCTAACATAGGCAGCAAGTAAAGAATTACAATCTCTGAAGATATCACTGATATAATTAAAGGGTACTAACTCAGCTCGGTAAACGTATTGGGTGGAAACTAAGATTGGCCTTCTACGGGGAAGCTTAATAGGTTTCGCCTGAAGTGATTCAGGATAATGGAGGAGGCCTGAATCATGAAGGGAGAGCACGAGCCGGTTGTCAAACTCAGCAGTATCTTGCCTGCTTAACAAAAAAAGAGTTTATTTATGATACATGATAGCTTGGTCTTTCATTTCTTCAGTTGTGTGGCCATCAGATTTGTGAGGATATGTATAGTTCTGAAAGTCAAGTTGATGTTAGGTCGCTTACTGTCAGAATACCTGAAGGTAAACATGCTGACGACGCTTCGGATGCAAACAATAAAAGACAAAAAATACTGAAATTAAAAATGACACTCCAGTATTTTATAAAGTAAACTATTTTCAGCTCTAGGACGAAAATGCAAGTTTCGCAGGAGAAATTCTGTAAAGTTTGGAACGTAGAAGACAAGGTACTAGCGGTAGTAAAGCTGCGAGGAAGCGTTGTGAGTCGTGTTTCCGAAGTTCAGTCGGTAGGGCACTTGTCCGATTTTGGTAAAGGTCGAAAGTTCTGCACACAGTTTCCTCTGACCCGCTTAGAAAACTGTCAGAAGCAGGATTAATCATTTGATTTTGTCCACCACGATCCATCTATAGTACCAGATGAATCAAATAGAATGCACCTCGCAGGTGGATCAGATGGGATTTCTATTAACGGTCACTGAGTTTAATTCGATCAGGCTGATTCACTGGGCTATATCCACTGGAAATGAAAGAGAGTTTCAACAGAGGGATTAACAAAAATGGTTCAAATGGCTCTGTGAACTATGGGATAACTTCTGAGGTCATCAGTCCCCTAGAACGTAGAGCTACTTAAACCTAAGTAACCTAAGGACATCACACACATCCATGCCCGAGGCAGGATTCGAATCTGCGACCGTAGCGGTTCCGCGGATCCAGACTGTAGCGCCTAGAACCGCTCGGCCACAGTTAGAATTCCACAAGGAAAAGTATTCCAATGAAGTTAACAGAATTGACGGTTGGATAAATTACCTGGAATGAAGTGTGAATTTGTTTATCTACAAGAAGCAATATAAAGGATGTAATTGCTGTCAGATTACCAAGTTCCTGTGAAGAGGAAAAGGTCATATTTGCTTTAGTTTCTAGCGTTCATTACCTGGATAAATATTACAGCGTTCTTTCGTGCAGTATATCGCTAATTAACTTTCTTAAATTACGTGTTGACTTATGCTGCTGACTCTGTTCATTCTCTTAGGAAATAATGTAGCGCTGTGAAATCACCGTGTCTTCTTCTGTGAGGAGGTAACACTGATAACTTACTGTACAATGCTAACAAACGACGAAAATCTCAAATATTATTTATGCTGTTACAATTAAGCGTCTAGGTTTTAGTGGTCGTACAGTTAAAGATGAGATTTATTGTTACTGATAAACTAAGTATGGAGACTTAATAGTGACCATCGGCAACGTTTGTGATAAACTGGTCTAAAAGTAAAGATTCTTGATTACAAAATTAAATTATCGTACCGATTAGCTATGCAAGTAAGAATTAACTCGAGACTAACCAGTGATAATGCATTGTTCAGCATATTATTCTACGGAACGGAATATGTTAAAAAAACTATATCAAGGAACATCGATCCCGTCATGATTACAACATAGTTATTACAGTACCGTCTGGTGAATGTTACATTTTTCGAGTTCAGGATCCACACTAAACCTCTGAATTTATTACAGAAACATGTATTACGATTTAATTATGTGAGCATTACTAAGCGAGATTTACACGTACTCCGTTTTTTGTGTACATTTACAGAAGGCGAAGTAGCTGTAAAACTCCTAATAACGTACATAAAATATGACATGCCGTGAAGATCTAAAAGACCGTAGATGAGGAGAGATCGATTTGTAATTCGCTGATGGTTAAGCGAAAATGATTGTGTTCGTTTTGCGTTTCACGCCGTTGTAATCGACGCACTTTGTGAGAAACAGATTATTCTGACTCGAAAATTAGGGACGTTTGTTACGAAGATAGTCTATTATGGATCAACTGTTATAATTTAAGCGATAAATTATTAAGATTGGAAAAGTTACGCAAGTATACTGCTGAAAGGTTAGATTATTTAAGACGAATTAATGCGTGGGCGCAACGCAGATGGTAAGCTCCCTTGGTGGGCACTGCTGTTGGAGTTTGAGCTACGGTAGCAACTTCATAGGGTAACTTTGGAGTTAAAACATGTCCTTACTTTTTACTTGCAGAAATACTAAAGAGTCTTTTCTGGTGGTCCATCTAGACCAGCTACAGTATGGAGCAAGGTATAGTGTAGAATCTTCACTATACTTGTGTAGCACCACATTTCAGAAATTTTATTCTCTTCTTGTCTGAGCTGCTTACTGTCCACGTTTCACTGCCTCATAATGGTAGAAGACAGACTAGTATCTTCATAAAAGGCTTCCTAAAATTTAAATTTATATTCGGTGTTAAGAAATCTCTCTACTTCAGACCCCTTTTGGCCATGCCTGTCTGTTTTTTACATCCTCTGCATCCTCAGTTATTTTGCTGACAAAATAGCAAAACCCATCTACACTCCTGGAAATGGAAAAAAGAACACATTGACACCGGTGTGTCAGACCCACCATACTTGCTCCGGACACTGCGAGAGGGCTGTACAAGCAATGATCACACGCACGGCACAGCGGACACACCAGGAACCGCGGTGTTGGTCGTCGAATGGCGCTAGCTGCGCAGCATTTGTGCACCACCGCCGTCAGTGTCAGCCAGTTTGCCGTGGCATACGGAGCTCCATCGCAGTCTTTAACACTGGTAGCATGCCGCGACAGCGTGGACGTGAACCGTATGTGCAGTTGACGGACTTTGAGCGAGGGCGTATAGTGGGCATGCGGGAGGCCGGGTGGACGTACCGCCGAATTGCTCAACACGTGGGGCGTGAGGTCTCCACAGTACATCGATGTTGTCGCCAGTGGTCGGCGGAAGGTGCACGTGCCCGTCGACCTGGGACCGGACCGCAGCGACGCACGGATGCACGCCAAGACCGTAGGATCCTATGCAGTGCCGTAGGGGACCCCCACCGCCACTTCCCAGCAAATTAGGGACACTGTTCCTTCTGGGGTATCGGCGAGGACCATTCGCAACCGTCTCCATGAAGCTGGGCTACGGTCCCGCACACCGTTAGGCCGTCTTCCGCTCACGCCCCAACATCGTGCAGCCCGCCTCCAGTGGTGTCGCGACAGACGTGAATGGAGGGACGAATGGAGACGTGTCGTCTTCAGCAATGAGAGTCGCTTCTGCCTTGGTGCCAGTGATGGTCGTATGCGTGTTTGGGGCCGTGCAGGTGAGCGCCACAATCAGGACTGCATACGACCGAGGCACACAGGGGCAACACCCGGGATCATGGTGTGGGGAGCGATCTCCTACACTGGCCGTACACCTCTGGTGATCGTCGAGGGGACACTGAATAGTGCACGGTACATCCAAACCGTCATCGAACCCATCGTTCTACCATTCCTAGAGCGGCAAGGGAACTTGCTGTTCCAACAAGTCAATGCACGTCCGCATGTATCCCGTGCCACCCAACGTGCTCTAGAAGGTGTAAGTCAACTACCCTGGCCAGCAATATCTCCGGATCTGTCCCCCATTGAGCATGTTTGGGACTGGATGAAGCGTCGTCTCACGCCGTCTGCACGTCCAGCACGAACGCTGGTCCAACTGAGGCGCCAGGTGTAAATGGCATGGCAAGCCGTTCCACAGGACTACATCTAGCATCTCTACGATCGTCTCCATGGGAGAATAGCAGCGTGCATTGCTGCGAAAGGTGGATATACACTGTACTAGTGCCGACATTGTGCATGCTCTGTTGCATGTGTCTATGTGCCTGTGGTTCTGTCAGTGTGATCATGTGATGTATCTGACCCCAGGAATGTGTCAATAAAGTTTCCCCTTCATGGGACAATGAATTCACGGTGTTCTTATTTCAATTTCCAGGAGTGTACTACCTTTTTAGTCTCATTTCCTAATCTAATTCCCTGAGTATCGCCTGATTTAGCTACAGTTTTCTTTTGTTGATATTCATCTCGTATCGTTATTTCAAGACACTGTCCACTCCATTCAATTGCCCTTCAAAGCCCTTTGCTGTCTGTGACAGAATTACAATGTCGCTGGTAAACTTAAGAGTTTTGTTTGTCTTCTCTGAACTTAAACACCTTCTCCAAATTTGGTTCAGTCTGTACAGTAGCTATATATTCCTCTCGCACCCTCTGATGTTATCAATAACATCATCAGTGGCATCATCCATTGTTATCTGATTTCTCCACCCTCTCCTCCTCCAACCCTCTGATATCAAAATACAATATGATGCCCAAAGATGGCTGACCTAACACGATTGCTAAAAAATAAAATGGTGAGAAATTCAAAAATTGTGAGAAATTCGAAATCAGCCAATAGTCCTTAGTACAAATGGGTAATAAATTCAAAAAAATCCTAGGTGGGCAATCGTCATACTCGATTTTACCCAGGCCTATGATGCCAGAATAAATGACGGCATTCCTAGGTAGCGAATCTGAGGAGACTTGTAGAGTCTGCGTAGTTATCAGATGTCCCAGCCCACTGGCGCAGCCTGCATGTTTCCCAGATTGCTATCTAATCGAAGATTTCGTATGCTGGGGATACTGCCAGAGCCTGTATGGTTGCCAAGTCTTCTCATTTCACTGGTACAGTCTGCATGATTGCCAGGCCACTTGTCAGAAGTTTACAATACCAAGAGCTCACTTGCTGTAAGTTTAGGGCTGTGTGCTGTTTCAACATTTACAGTGTGTGTGTGTGTGTGTGTGTGTGTGTGTGTGTGTGTGTGTGTGTGTGTTGTAATAGTAACAGTAGTAGTAGTGGGATAGGAACATACAGTCTTTATTAAACTAATGACTCACTACCACCCTAGCACCACTACCACGGCTCCTGTGCTACCATGAACAGGTCCACTATGATCGCCAGCAGGCACCACACTTTGTGGGTGTTGTACAAAGAGCCAATTAGGCAACACACCTTGTCATGCAAGTATCCCATTGAGCCCAGTAAAGACTGAATTATGACTGTGTGTTGTCATGCCCAGGCCTGCACAATATTTGTGACACTCGTATTTTCCCTGTTCTATTTGTGGCTGAAACAGAAAACCACTTAGTGGCTTTCACCAGATGCATTTCAAAGAGCTTAATCATGTTCCGATTTTAGTAGTGCACAGCAGCTTATTGTTGTGAAGGAACGAAAAAGCGGCTATTTCTGGCAAAACTATTTACAGACCAGCACCTGAAAGTGCTTCAGTGTGTATTTCTAAGTTATCCTCCACCTATGCATCGAGTTTGACACAAAAAAATCACTGGTTTTGACACAAAATTCAGTTATTTGCACGCAAAATTCACTGTTTTTGACACTTTCAATGATTTTGACACAGAATTCACCTGTTACTACACAAAAATGAAAAATCATGGTGCATTCTATATTTACGTTAGATTCTGCCAAACAAAGAAGTGAAGTACTCTTCTCTGTCGTATCTGGTATGCTTGAAATAACTTTGGGTGGAGACCTAGCTATTTGTTACAGTTTATGAGGAATCGATGAAAATCACTTAAAAGTACAAAGCTAGCCTGAACGCTAGTTCTTTCTGCTTACAGGAAGGAAATAAATGTTTAACGAACTGTCTATATCGACATCATCAGTGACAAAATGCTAAATCGTAATGATGAGGGTATAAATCAGTAGCGACCTTGTTGAAAGAAGCTGTTTTGTTATGGCCACCAAATACGTCTGTGAGCACATCTGTGACACTAGTGAACGTCTGAAATTTACAGCAACTTTGTAAGCATGTGGTGCCACTTACTCTAGAAACCTGCAAGCACTTGGAAGCACCTATTCGCTAGATGCTCTATCTGCTGACAATCATATAACGTTATGTGGAGTGCAGTGTAACAGCTCCTCACTGACTGGGATTTGATCATAGGATTGGGTGTTTCAGAACACACCATAAGATTTTTTGAACCTTGTGTAAGGTTTACCCCACAAAGTTTCTAATATGCTGAAATTTATGACAACTTCTGTCACGTCTGTAATGGTAGTGCACGATGTCAGTTAACTGCTAAAAAGATATACATGTCACATCTTGAACCACGTTCTTCCCAACGTCTCTATCAACTGTTTTCACTCCCGTGGAAGGAGACTGTCTTTCGAAATCATTTATCGCTGGTCGCTCTGGTGTCCTGCCATTCGGGTTTCCCATGAGATACACACCTCTCGATGGATATATGCCTCTGAACTGCATGTCTTCTGCGATGCTTGTGAATGTGTTACTATGTTGGCATATATCTTTGATCAAAAACCTGTGACGTTACTATGCTGGTATATATGAAGGGCTTATTTCAGTAGTGGTACAAGTCCATTACCTCCACTTTTCTCCCTATAATGTTTCTGAAATGAATGAACCAAACAAACAGAAAGAAGATTCATCTCTAGCAAGAATATTTCTGGTATCTCAACTGCATATTTTTCAGCGCTCATTTAACTTTAGAGCTCTCTATATCACAATGAACATAAATGAACTTGTACCACTATAGAAATAAGACCTTCACATTTTTCATCGCAAACCTGTGACGTCACTATTCATCTAGTCTGTAGAAAGGGTAGACTTTCTTCAACCAAAAGTGTCACTCTATTACGTCTACAATTATTTGTGTTGCTTGCAGGTAAAAGACTTTGACAGTACTTAGGGAAGAAACTTTGTGGACTGATTGAGAGACTGCTCTAGGTTGGATGCAAAGTTACACAAACTGCTAGAAAATCTTTGTCCGGCATCTAGTAGCGAAATCACGAATAGAGCACTTCCACTTCAATGGTCTCACTGTCGTAAGCAATACAGTCCTACAGCTGTATTCTCAGGACGCCTACCTGTGAAATATCAATGTTCATCTTCATTACAGTGATACTTAAACTACAAGGCTCACAGATCCTCCCGAAGTCCAACATCAGAAGACTGCACAATTCTTGAGGCATTCAGATATTTGGATGGCACAAAAATGTCCAGTGATCATCGTATCGCTCAAAGAAGTGGTATTTGACTTCTCAAGGTACAGCTGTCTTTCGAAAATACTATACAGTGCAGGATAGATTCTGCTTTTTGTCACGAATTCTTGACGTAGCAATGTCATCAGCAGTGACTTAATAGTAGCCGAAGTGGAATATTCTCGCATTATCATGTACGAACAGAGATGAAATTTGGATCTTGTGTTCGTACGAGACAGGCCATAATGTATTATATACGTGTCTGCCATATAAGGCAGACAAAAGCACCCAATCGATCGATGACGATCATGAGAACCTTTCACAGTTACAGGAATTTTGCATGACAATTATTCACCATGAGAGTGCGCTCTATCAACAAACTCTATATTGCTCTCTACAACTACTGGCAAATTTCTATTGTGCCAGAGCCTGTCTACAGCAAAAATCTGTGTTAGTGAAAGATACGGCACGCCATGATTGGACTGCCATTAGCCTGGTCCAAAACAGGCTGTGCAGTAGTGCCATCTAGAGCCTCGAGTTCTCAATGCATGTTCATGAAAATTCTTATGCTGCATCTATTAGTAGCTAGTCCATACATGCATATTGGGTGTCCACATTCCACACTTGGTCGGCGAGCACTGTGCAAGCGATATTAAAGATAGCTCAGTGCTCTCCTTAGGAGCGGAAAATTGAAAATTTGTGGAAAGTTCTGTGGGACCAAACTGCTGAGGTCATCGGTCCCTAGGCTTACACCCTACTTAATGTAACTTAAACCAACTTACGCTAAGGGCAAAACAAACACCCATGTCCAAGGGAGGACTCGAACCTCCAACGGAGGCAGCCTCGCGAACCGTGGCAAGGCGCCTGAGACCGCATGGCTACCCCGCGCTGGCCTTAGGAGTGGTGAGACTATGCCTTCACGTGGCCAGCGTATGGTGGAGTGCGTCATGATACATGTGAGTCGGCCGAGTGTAAAGTCCATGGCTAAGCATTTGGGTACTGTCACACTGGAAGCCGCAGAATGGATGATTTGTGAGGGACTTGATTTTAGAAAAGCACTGACGAATAACGGTATTGACATTGTTGAGATTTGCGCTGCGATCACTGTCAACGAATGCTGCGTTACTCTTCCCACTTGCACTGCTAATCATGCTGCTCACCTAGAACTACCTTTGGGTGCGACCACTGACAAATGTCTACTGTGCCAAAGCCTATCTACAGTGAAAATCAGTGTTAATTAGAGAATAATATTGTCATCTGTCAAAATACCTCTAAGATCGTTGCTGTATAGCTAGTTCAGAATCTATTTGAAATGTGCTTCGCAGTATCTAACCATCAAGTATCGATACTTCAGCGATAGCGAAAGGACTATGTGATCCACACAACCCTTTATTTCTCTTGTGTCGATGGTACTTACGTGAGATGTACTTTAATGTCAGTAAATCATTCTGCAGTCTGTCACAAACGATTTTCTAAACTTTATTTGTATGTTTTGCGAAAAGAATGTCTACATGTATGCATATTTGCTTAGAGTTCTTAGCAAGTGCCATGTTATTCCTAATGAAGAGAAAAATTAACGCTTAAAATAAGTTTCAGGCGTTCCACTAGGGAGTCTTACAGCACCTAGCAGTGGTGCAGTCTGGCGTGTCAGCCATGTTGTCGGTCTGGCAAGGCTCTGAACTTCCGTGAGGTTGCAGCCAGGACCGGTTCTGACCTCACATCAGTCCACAACTGGTTTAAATAGATGAAGCACAACGACAGAAATCACCCCCATATTCTGTCATACTTCACGCGCAGCTGCCAAGGCAACTGTTGGGTGTCCATGCAGTGGACAACACAGAAATATACACATTTCGCAAAACGTTTTGCAACACCCCCGTCCCCAGAACTCTTGAAGATACGTTGACTGTGGATATTGTATCACGGAGACAGTCCCTTTGACTGTTCAGAGACGTCATCACTAAACCCGCCCAAGTTGTGGGCTGCCATCAATCAGATAATCATCAGTGACGTGTTTGGAGGCAACCCGGTCAGGCTGAACGCCTTGACACACTGTCCAGCGAATGCAGCAAGGTGGAGGTTCCTTGCTGTTTTGGGTTGGCATTATGTGGAGCCAACGTATGGCGCTGGTGGTCATGGAAGGCACTGTAACGGCTGTACGATACGTGAATGCCATCCTCCGACCAATAGTGCAACCAAATCGGCAGCATATCGACGATGCATTCGTCTTCATGGACAACAATTCGCGCCCCCATCGTGAACATCGTGTGAATGACTTCCTTCAGGATACCGGCATCGATCGACTAGAGTACCCAGCATGTTCTCCAGACTGGAACCCTATCGAACATGCCTGGGATAGATTGAAAAGGGCTGTTTGTGGACGACATTACCCACCAACCACACTGAGGTATCTACACCGTATCGTCGTTGAGGAGTGGGACAATCTGGACCAACAGTGCGTTGATGAAATTCTTGATGTATGCCACGACGAATACATTCATGCATCAATGCAAGAGGACATGCTACTGGGTATTAGAGGTACCGGTGTGTACAGCAATTTGCACCACCACCCCTGAAGGTCTCGCTGTATGGTGGTACAACATGCAATGTGTAGTTTCCATTATCAATAAAAAGGGAGGAAATGATGTTTATGTTGATCTCTATTCCAATTTTCGGTACAGGTTCCGGAACTCTCGGAACCGAGGTGATGCAAAACTTTTTTTGATGTGTCTACTAAGGACAATTAGTCTACTTTGAATTTCCCATCTTTTTGAATTTCTTATCATTTTAGATCTAGGGCAATTGGGCTGGAGCAGTCATCTTGTAACGTAATCTTTGATTGTGTGGTTAGAGGGGAGGAGGAGGTGTATAGGGTGAGGAATCTAGCAACAACGCAAGATCTCATCGATGACATCAGGGACTGGGGCAAGGTGCAAATCTGGCAACAATGAAACTGTACCGCAATTGTCTTAAACTCCCTACTGGCCATCTTGAGAACTCGACCACAGTTTGCGTCTCATACCCTTTGACTCTTATAACTGCCATCTGATATCTGTACAAGTTGTACATAACCTTTTATTTCTTGTATTTTAGACCTTCTACTTTCCGAATTTGAAAGAGTGTTCAAGTGGTTCAAATGGCTCTGAACACAATGGGACTTAACATCTGAGGTTGTAAGTAGGCTGTTTAGGTATTCTTATTGGTAACGCCACGTAGCGCTCTGTATGAAAATCACTGGCTGAGCTGTATGCAGTCTGTGGCTGGTTTGCATTGTTGTCTGCCATTGTAGTGTTGGGCAGCTGGATGTTAACAGCGCGTAGCGTTGCGCAGTTGGAGGTGGTGGACGTGGGGAGAGAGATGGCGGAGTTTTGAAATTTGTAAGACTGGATGTCATGAACTGCTATATATATTATGACTATTAAGGTAAATACATTGTTTGTTCTCTATTAAAATCTTTCACTTGCTAACTATGCCTATCAGTAGTTAGTGCCTTCATTAGGTTGAATCTTTTATTTGGTTGGCAGTAGTGGCGCTCGCTGTATTGCAGTAGTTCGAGTAACCAAGATTTTTGTGAGGTAAGTGATTTGTGAAAGGTATAGGTTAATGTTAGTCAGGGCCATTCTTTTGTAGGGATTATTGAAAGTCAGATTGCGTTGCGCTAAAAAAAAATATTGTGTGTCAGTTTAAGCACAGTTTTGTATAATTGTTCTAAGGGGATGTTTTATATGTCGACCGTTAGCCGAGGATACCTCACTGGAATCTTCTGATTTTTTTCTTGTAGTTTGTGTAATTAGTGTAGATTTTGTTTATTGCTAGCGCGTAATTGTAGAGAGAATCTCCTTTGTAGTTACAGTCTTTCATTGTTGTACAGTAAAACAGTTGTGGCATGCATGTAGATTTGCACCGAGTATTTCGCAGCTGCGCTTGCATTTAACTAGATATTATTTGCTATGTTAATGTGTTCTCTTATTTTTGCTCTTCAAATTGTGTTTTTCTGTGTTGTCGTGTGAAGTATTGTGACAATAATGGCGTGTGAAAAACATAATACTAGGCTCGAAAGTAAACTGAGAAATGACAGTGAAGACGAAAGCAGTGTGTTAGCGCCACCATCTAATGAATTAACTAATGTTCAAAGTAGTAATTTGGTAATTGTGCATAGGGAAATGGAATGGGCTGCAAATAATGGTGTAGGCAGTGAAACAATTAGTGAACATGGAAGCATTATCGATCGATCGGTCGGCAACAGCTCGCCTCAGGATTCCGAAATGACCGGACACAATCTTGCAGATACTGTAGATTCAGGTTTTGCGTCCTCACCGTTTCCTCAAATAAGTCAAGACTCATTTTCTGCTTTTCAAAATGCGAATATTGCCGGTTGAAATGCACTGCCGACTAAAACTGAGGAACATGTTTCAGACACCAGTGCACTGTTATTACAGTTAATGCAACAAATGGGACAAAATCTTCAAAAGTTAGACACAATGGAACAAAATCAGAGACAAACACAGCAAAAGTTAGACGCAATGGAACAAAATCTTCAAAAGTTAGACACAATGGAACAAAAGTTTCAAAAGTTAGACTCAGTGGAACATACGCTTGAACAAACACGTGAAGATTTAACTACTGAGTTGCATCAAATCGAATTGAAATGTCAAAAAGTCTGTAATGATGTAAAAACACAAATTTGTGAGCATTTCCAACCTATTTTTTCGCGGCATGAAAACTCATTACAGACTCACGAAGCAGCCATAAAAGAACTGCTAACTATTGTTCATGAAAATCATGAGACCTGCAAGCTAAAATTGATTCAGTTGCGTCTACCGATTCGTTTACGCAACTTGCAAAGACTCAGCAAAACTTAAAGGACACAGTAGATACGATTTCAACACAAATGGAAACACTGAAATTTGGTTCAGAAAAACACACTGAGGAAATACGTACACTATCGGAGAAAGTAGCCGAACTTTCGGATCAGTTCATTAAGTTATCTGCAAAGGTAGATGATGATGCGAATGACACAGAAGAGTGCGAACAAATTAGGAAATTCAAACAAAATCAGAATCAAATTAATAGGCAACACCAAAGAGAAATCCGGGAAGTACAAGATCATCTGATACAGGTAATACAAGAATTACGTATTTCAGATGACACTCGCGCTCCAACACGGGAAGAGGGACTTAGAAATACGGAACAGCCACAAAATAATAACACACGGCACTTCGGAAATTATGAAAGAAATTGTCAAGGTACACCGAATTTTGAGATGGAACCGCCGAAACGACGTAACAATGACCGACATGCGACTCGCCGACATGAAGATTTTGACTATAAGCTGTTCATTACTACACGTAAATTCAAAACATTTAAGAATTCTGGCAACGACATTTATCCACAAGCGTGGCTCCATCAATTCTCTCATTGTTTTCCTCCGAACTGGTCATTAGAGCACAGATTAGAATTTATGTGTGGCTACTTGGAGAATGAACCAGCTGTAAGAATGCGATCGGTCATTCACGATTGTCACAGTGAAGGAGAATTTTATCATGCCTGGCTCTCAGCATAATGGTCTCAAGCCACACAAGACCGAGTGAAACATAGCATCATAATGATGAAACATTTTGAACAATCTGAATTTTCCAGTCTTGTCAAATATTTCGAAGACATGTTACATAAGAATCAGTATCTTTCAAACCCATACAGCCTCTCAGAACTCATCCGCATTTGCTTAATCAAATTACCTGAACATTTGCGGCTATTATTTTGGCAGGACGTTGCAAAGACGACATTGAAGCTTTTCAGGGACTCTTACAAGAAGTAGAAATTGACACTGACAATCGCGGAACGCGAAAACAGAAGCACAACAATTACAGGTCACATCCGTCACAATTCTGCAATGACAGAAATAATAACTGGACACGACAAGGCCATTCTAACAACACAAATCGTGACCATAACAGACACCACCCATATGACAACCACTGGCAGAATAATAATAGTTACAGAGAAAGATCGCATTTCCATAGTAATGAATGTGACAGAGATAACCATAGACAATATGGCAACCAGAACTATTATTATCACGCTAGACAGAATAACTTGAGAAGCAGCAGTTCATCGCGAAGTTACGATTCGGGAGGAAATTCCCCACCACGTGACCGGCAAGAAAGAAACTATGGAATCTACCGACTAAACGACAGACCTGAATTCCATCGCAACTGGCGAGCTTCAAACAGGGCAGGGCCTTCTCGACAAGGTGAATTTGCTGAAGTTAGGTCTCCTAATCCTAATAACAACGCGCGCCAACAAAGAGACAGACAATGACTCGCACCGCAGGCAGCCGCGTGCGCCGACTGGCTCAGAGAAAAATAACATAGACGCTAACCTTGAGAAAAATTCCAGTACTCGTTACCGACGTATACCGCATGATAACTGCGTTCAAGTTGAAACTCTGAGTACTATGAAGAGTGAAGGATTGCACCACATTTCACATGAAAAACCGTTTATTGAGAGATAATCTGCTTTTGAACTTTGTCTTTGCCATAAAATATTTCACTTCACATTTTTAGTATGCTTTGTCATACTGAGAAACTGTTAACCTGCAACAATGTTTTGAAGTTAACTATCCAGTCTAGAACCTAGGGAACATTTTTAAACAGAAATTACGAATGCATTGTTATAGTTAACAGACGACACAGTGTTGTTATTTGTACGTTCTTGCTTGTTAGTTGCACGATTACGTAACGACTATAAGGCTTACATCCTTAGAACATATACTGTTAATGAGATTTTAATGCAACATTTTGGTTTAGTTGAAAAGACTTTCTGTGAGATTAAAGATGACTTAGCATTTGGTTTCTTTGATAGCTACACGATTATATCACGACGCTACTAATGTGTGACACAATTTACATTGTGCTTTTGCGGTGTATCTGTTTTATATCTGCACAGTTTTTCTAAATTTTTCTGGAAAGGAAAACATGTTTTAGTAGTAAATTTGTGGTATAGCTACAATGAGACAGCCATTTCTGTAGCACAACAATACGTTACAGTACAGTACTTACTTCATCACGGCAATAAGCGTAGTAACTACGATATATATACGCAAAGCATTTCACTTTTGTTTATCATGAGGTAAGTACATTGACTCCTGCAGAACTTAGCTTTCGGAGGACGATAACTACGACACTTCCAAAGAGATTATCTTACAACAAGACGCACAGTTTAGCGCTACAGTACACGTATTTGAGTGATTAATTTTGTACTTAAAACATTTATTTTTAAAGATATTTGAAGTACAATGATACAAAGGTTTTCTGTGGTACATTTCATTCCATTGCTGTAATATGTAACACCTGAGGGTATAATTACATTAATCCTCAGGGGGTACACGCTTACTTTGTGTATCATGTGTTTGGCAAGCACAAGGAGCCTTAGCTAATATGGTATTTCCTTATACAACTTTACACATCGGTACCATATTTCTCTAACACAGAACTACACAGCTATCTGATCATTTAACTGAGAGAGACAAATATTTATTTTACTACATCAGTGACAGATGTTTACGTAATTACACAGTTGGATAACTTCACACTTATAAAATTGTATTTTGTCTGTACTTTGTGAAATGTTCATATTTTTTCGGAACCATTGTGATATTATGAGAGCTTTGAATGATGTATTTGGTATGGGATCATGATTTTTAAAGTATGTTTGAGGCAGATGGCACTTTTGACATGAGCAGAGAATTTCTTTTAGATTTTGAAATTATTGGAGGAAGCTACGACGATTTTGAGAGTTGACTGAGGTGTTATGATGTTATTATTACGATGACTATGTGTATTATGCTGTTGCGGTATGTTTATGATCAATAAGCTGATGCTATATGAGTTATTTGATTATGCTACGTATCTGTTATGATGAAATATTGAAGAAGTGTCGACGGATAAGGTAAGGAATAATGAGTAGTGCTTAGGGACTCTGGTTTGTTGAAAAGGTTGTTGGAAACCAAGAATCGTACTTTAAGAGTTATGAAATGCATGTAAATGCGTGAATGTATTACAATGCCGACGAAAATTTTTTGGACGCTGCTTTATCAATAGGATTTTGTTTCTACAGATGTGTAACGCGTATTATTGATCTGTGAATTTTTTTATATCAGACAGCCACTGTAGCGGAAACTGGTGTCGTAAATATTTCAGTAAGAAAGGTAAGTGACCTTGACGTAATGCTTTTTGGGCGCCCAGCTGAGAGGTAGTCGTCTGACAAAAGAAAGCCATTAGGTGAAAAAAAGAGGCCATTATCCACGCTACTGACATTCCTTTGTAGAAAGCATCGCAAAAACGACACGCTCATTACTTGGAAAGATACTTTCTTACATCTGCACACCTGATAAGGACAAGCGTCTTTCTACGAGAGTTGAGAGAATTTGTACTAACTTATGAAATGTCACATGACTATTGAATGATAATTTTATGCTCTGCTTTTCGTAGTTGCTTATTTCATTTGATATCTAGTTTCCAGCTGTGTTGCAGCATTGGTTTCATAAAATAAAATGAAATGCATTTGCTAATGTGAACACTTTCTGTCAACAGATCTATTAAATAATAATTTTGTGATCCATTCTTCAAAAAAGGAGCACTTGGAAAGGAATGATCAATACGAAAGGAACTAGTAACAGTAACTGCATACATAATTTTCTTTTCAAGTACATGGTAATATTTTTTTTACAATAAGTTGTTGTGGTGCACCACTTTATTACATAGACACTAAGATGTGACACAGGTATTAGACATGGCCATCTTTAGTGTACAACTTTTTCTGCTTGAGCTTTGGCATGTTTAGGTATAAGTTATTGCATTTACTGCTGCTGCTGTGTGCCAGGCATAGTGCTACTGAATTTCACTTTGTATTACTCTGTTAAGCCAGTTTTACTACGGATTTATTTTTCTTGTTTGTTGCACAGCACCTTATATTAGTTATAATATTGCAACTTCTTTGCCAATTTCCATTTTGTTGTCATTGTTGTTTGTGTTAATTTTTTGTGCTGCTGCATTGCATAGTCCCTTAGTTTAGCATCTGAGCTCAGTAGGTTTAAATTATCTTAAGAGGGGATAGACTATATAAGAAACTAACTATGATGAATTGGAAGAAAAGGATTGAGAAGCTATAAGAAAATGGTTTGGCCAAAAAAGTAGTGCACAGTGGAGAGAAACTATTTTTGAAGGAGGATGTGAACAGAATACAGAAAGCATGCTTGGATAGGTGTTTTTTTTTTTTTTTTTTTTTTTTTTTTTTTTTTTTTTTTTTTTTTTGGGCTGGAGCAAATGTTGAAATAAGAGGGACGATCTATGGAATGAAGCTTTGCGTTGAACTGCAGTACCAAATGTTACCCTGAAAACAAACCCTGTCCTTTCCTTTTGTGTTATCCCACTATGTGTTTGTGAACCTTATGTATTTATTTTCTTCCTGTCTTTGTGCACTGTTTCATAGAATTTTTTCTCTTCTAATACTAAGCTACATTGACTATGATGAGGAATACTGTTATCCTCAAATATAATTTGCATTAATAACATGATATTTTCTTCGTAAAGATGTTTACACATTATTTATTCTGTTTTGTTCTAATGCTCATGTGTGAAAATGATGTTTCAAAAGTTATTCTGATCTTTTATGTATGTACTTCTGTCGTAATTTTTGTAACAGTGATGCATTTGTTGTTTCGATTCTTTTGTAAAGCCTGTATTACTGCAAATGTTATCTATACTATTATGTTCTTTAATGATATTATTTGTACCTTTGTTATTGTATTCTCATGTTATAAAATTGTAATTGACACCAGTTCATGAAATTAAGTAACTTGTAAATTACATTTCACTGCACATGTTTCTGTTGGTCGTAGTATATGGACAATATGTGAGAAGTAGGAACTGATAGTGCTTTCACGTGTGATAATAATTTAGAAAGGGACTGGATAACAGCATTGCTGGTTCTAAGGACATTTCAAACAAATACTTTGTGAGTGGACAAGTGGTGGTTTATGGACTTGCTATATTGTCCACAAGACTCTTCGATGGTGATTGTGCACCTGCACAGTCGCAACAGTTGGCTGCTATTTCTACAAGAACTGCAGTGGGTCTGCACCTGTGATGGCCAACCAATACCATTATTTCTACAAGGACTGCAGTGGGTCTGCACCTCTGGTGGCCCACCAATACCATAATCTCTACTAGGACTACAGTAGGTCTGCCCTGTGATGACCAACCTACCAATATTCTTCCAAACTTCAACTGACTCTGCTGTGGGTTTGCTCTGTTGTGGCCCATTACCTGTCAGCATGTCAAGAGTCAGCACTGTCTTTCCGTTGGAAGGACAACACTACTTCTTCAAGACTGCATGGTAATCCACTACTTCGGTGTGCATTCTCTTTTACTGCTCAGACTTTGATAAAAACACTGCAATTTTACTGTGATGAACGATCAGGATTGTCATTATGGACTGTGAGAAAATTTTAGCTTTTGACCAACATTGTTTCAATAAGTGTATTCATTTGATTTCTTTGTTATCGTAATTACGAAAATTTTTTTCAAATCTGTATTGGCCACTGCCCAAAACAATTTGTAAAATTTTTTGTGGGGAGCATGGGGGCTATGTAAGTAGGCTGTTTAGGTTTTCTTATTGATAACGCCATATAGCGCTCTGTATGAAATTCACTGGCTGAGCTGTGTGCAGTCTGTGGCTGGTTTGCATTGTTGTCTGCCATTGTAGTGTTGGGCAGCTGGATGTTAACAGCGCGTAGCGTTGCGCAGTTGGAGGTGGTGGACGTGGGGAGAGAGATGGCGGAGTTTTGAAATTTGTAAGACTGGATGTCATGAACTGCTATATATATTATGACTATTAAGGTAAATACATTGTTTGTTTTTTATTAAAATCTTTCATTTGCTAACTATGCCTATCAGTAGTTAGTGCCTTCAGTAGGTTGAATCTTTTATTTAGTTGGTAGTAGTGGCGCTCGCTGTATTGCAGTAGTTCGAGTAACGAAGATTTTTGGTGAGGTAAGTGATTTGTGAAAGGTATAGGTTAATGTTAGTCAGGGCCATTCTTTTGTAGGGATTATTGAAAGTCAGATTGCGTTGCGCTAAAAAAAAAAATATTGTGTGTCAGTTTAAGCACAGTTTTGTATAATTGTTCTAAGGGGATGTTTCAAGGTCATCAGGCCCCTAGAACTTACAACTGGTTAAACCTAACTAACCTAAGGACATCACACGCATTCATGCCCGAGGCAGGATTCAAACCTGCGACCATAGCGGTTGCGCGGTTCCAGACTGAAGCACCTACAACCGCTCGGCCACACCGGTCGGCTGGAACAGCGTATTCCATTCAACATTATCATAATTTTTCACTAATTCTACAAAAGCTATAGAGTAGTTTGCCTTTATTTGTTCTACCTTATAAGAGAGGTTGTAAGGTCAGCTATACCTCGCATGTTTCAATATTTCTCCAGAACTGAAACCTTCCTTCGTCAAGGTTTTCTTGTACTAATTCTTCCATTGTTCTGTAAATAATGTATGTCATTATTATGCAACCATCACTTATTAAACTAAAATTTCGGTAAAGTTCACATCTGTGAGCATCTGCTTTCTTTGGAACTTTCTTCTTGAAGTGTGTACCAGGTAGATTACTTTTTTCATGGCTGGCTATCTCAAGGAAATTAGTAGTTCTGATGGAATGCCGTCTACTCCGGAGGCCTTCTTTCAATTTTGTGTTTCAGTGCTCTGTCAAATTCTTCTCGCAGTACTACATAACCCAATTGATCCTCGTTTACTTTCCCTTACATTTCTATGAAATTGCCTTCAAATTCATCGAACTAATAGAGGTCCTCTGTGCAGGGTGTGCCAGAAATTTCGCGACAAACTTCGATAGGTCGTAGAGGGTGTTTTGAGGAACAAATCGAGGACAGGAACCTGTGACCGCAAACGTCAGCGAGAACGTCGAAGTTACAGGTCCCGGTAACTGACACTGACGCTGACGGACCGTAAGAGGAACTTCCTGCATTGGGATGTTCGGTTCCATCTGCACTTTATTTTCTCCTGTATACCGAAAAACAATGGAGATTTTAGAGGGCTGCAGGACAAAAATAAACTGCAGGTTGAAACCTGTGTCCGAAACTGTCATCCACCTAGGCAACAGAGCATTACATTCATAGGAGACAAGTCCATCGTACGAAACAACAGCTCCATCTTCCCCACTGGCGATCATGGCAAGACGGTCCGCCTACTGTCCGTCAGAGTACAAAGTCACATTTGCTGCCTAGTTGGTGGCCTAGTAGCGTCGTTGGATGGCGTTTCTAGACACGGGTTCCTAGCCTCGATTTGTTCCTCACGAAGCCGACCGTTGTGGCCGAGAGGTTCTAGGCGCTTCAGTCCGGAACCGCGCTGCTGCTACGATCGCAGGTTCGAATCCTGCCTCGGGCATGGATGTGTGTGATGTCCTTAGGTTAGTTAGGTTTAAGTAGTTTTAAGTCTAGGGGACTGATGACCTCAGATGTTGAGTCCCATAGTACTCAGAGCCATTTGAACCATTTTGTTCCTCAAGACAACGTTTACAACCGGTCGAAGTTGGTGGCAACATTTCTGGAGCACCTGCATATTCCTTACAAATTTCAGCTTTCCCTACTATGCTTAATACTGGGTTGGCATCAGAGCCCTTCAAGTTGATACAGTTCGTTCTTTATTCTCCACAGATATCTTTAGTTTTCCTGTATCTATTATCTATATTTCACCAAGTTGTGCGTGCTTCTACAGCCTTGCATTTTTCATCTAGTCATTCCTGCTGAGCCATTTTGCACTTTCTGCCACTCTTATTTATCAGTCACCTTCACTCCTTTTCGACTGCTTCATGTGTTGCATTTTTATGTTTCCTTCTTTCGTGAGTTAAATTCAGTATCGCCTGTACTATCCAAGGATTTCTGCTAGGCCTTCTCCACTGCTGCCTTCGCTTCTTCTTTTCTCAAAGGTACCCATTCGCCTTCTGCTGTATTCCTTTCTAATATTTCAGTCAATCGTCAGATTCAGAGTCCACATCTGCGTCTGGAAATGTGCTACAGTTTAAAATCTGGTACAAAAATCTCTGTCTAACTAGTATACATATAATCAGTCTGAAACCTTCCATCATCTTCAGAAATCTTCCACATATACAACCTACCTTCATGAGTCATAAAACCGAGTATAAAATTCAACCAAGCGGATTCCTCTTTCATTTCTTTCCTCCAGTCCACACACGCCACCCTTTTTTTTTACTTTTCCTGCTATTGTACTCCAGTCCCCCATCATAATTACATTTTCTGCTCTCTGAAGTATATCAGAAATCTATTTTATTTCATCATACATTTTTTCAGTCTGTCCATCATCTGCAAATCTACTTGGCTTATAAACTTGTACATCTGGAAATGTGCTACAGTTTAAAATCTGGTACAAAAATCTCTGTCTAACTAGTATACATATAATCAGTCTGAAACCTTCCATCATCTTCAGAAATCTTCCACATATACAACCTACCTTCATGAGTCATAAAACCGAGCACAAAATTCAACCAAGCGGATTCCTCTTTCATTTCTTTCCTCCAGTCCACACACGCCACCCTTTTTTTTTTTTTTTACTTTTCCTGCTATTGTACTCCAGTCCCCCATCATAATTACATTTTCTGCTCTCTGAAGTATATCAGAAATCTATTTTATTTCATCATACATTTTTTCAGTCTGTCCATCATCTGCAAATCTACTTGGCTTATAAACTTGTACTGCTGTGTATTGAATTCGCGACTGTTCATAGTAGCCCATGCGCATACTCATTTTGTTATTCACTCTTATACCTCCACCTGCATTACATGTATGTGGTTTTTGTATGTATAACACTGTAGCCACCTGACCACAAGTCCCGTTCCCCCTGTCACTCAAACTCACTGATTCCCACTTTGCCTAACTTCAGTCTCTCCATTTCAGTTTTTAAATTTCCTGACTGACAATCCACACACTCACCCGCAGAATGCCAGTTTTGTTTTTACTGATGACGACATGCTTAGGAGTCCCCACAAGGAGATCCCAATGGTGGACTATTTCACCACCAAAAAATTTTACTCTAGAGGATGTCATCGTCATTTAATCACACAGTATGGTTGGATGCCCTATCGAAAAATTACAGCTGCAGTTTGCCCACACTACTGCTCCTGCAAGTACTGAAAAGTTTACAGGAAACACATGTTTGTCTGATATCTCCACAGATGCATTGTCGTTACTCCGACGGTAGGGCTATATGTACTCGTATGACTGAGGTACGATTATATTGTGAAAATAAGTGTACTATTATGGTGAAATATGTAATTCGTAGCGAAATATTCGTGGCACTGCCCGTTGATCAGAGGTTGAGACAGTGTGCTTGAACAGGAATCGAACTTTGTAGAATGGAATACAGGCACGTCCACAAAGATAGGCCATTCAACGAAGATCCAGGAGAAAAATGCGGGTAGTCGCAAACGTCTGTACGGTTGTAGGAGGAAGTGTCATGGACAGCATACTAAAAATGCCCACCGGTAGAATGTGAGCGTGATGAGGAAGTTGAGGGGAAGCATTTAAAGTACGATCTTACAGTTTTTCTTGAATAATTTGAAAACCGTGACTTCCAGAGAAAATGTTTCCCACTACAAAATTAAGGAAGGTTGAGGGGAAGCATTTAAAGTACGATCTTACAGTTTTTCTTGAATAATTTGAAAACCGTGACTTCCAGAGAAAATGTTTCCCACTACAAAATTAAACTACATTAAATTTCCTACAAAAAAAGGAAGTCCACTTCTTTTTTTCTCTTAGACTAATAGTTTTTCCGTTGCGGGCGATGGAAAAATAGTAAATTATTAAAAATAATTTTTTAGTGTTATTAAATAAGTGCACCACTTGTAAGGGTAGAAGATAAACTGTTTTCTGGGGTGTAACGGGATGGAAGGGCGGAGGTGGAGGGGACGCGGCTGGAAGGGTAGATGCGAGAGGTGAGGTAGGTCGCCGGATTGTGGTCATACAGTTCCGTCTGCCGTAGATCTGCAAACTAAAGAGCATTTAAGTGTTTACCCACTCTACGTAAGTGCCTAGGGGATGTTTATTTACCACAATGTGCATAAACCCTGCATGGAATAAATATATGCTGCTCGTTTTTCACTTTGCCGACAGACTACACCGCCCCAGCATTTGCTGTCCAGTTCTCTTACGTGAGCAGACAAAATAACTTTCTGAGTTTTGTTTATATAGTGGAGCTATTCTCAGTTTATTGAAGGTGTACTTATTTGCAGCTAAGTGAGTGATTATGTAAAGCAGTTAAACAGCTGGAGATGTCAACTGTCTACCACACTGAAGAGCCTGTCGCAAGTGTAAGATACTGTCAGTATGTATTTGACAAATTCAGTTTCATTGTTCTCCCCTATCACTGGCTGGAATATCATTCACAGCATGAGAGGTATCAAACCTCAAATCTCCCAACATCTGACAGACTAAATTGTCTACCTCTACAACAGAATTAGGTCACCTAGGTGTTGTAGAGCTTCAGATTCTTCAAGTCAAGTAATGCATTACACCAGATGACTGCTACACCATTCCATGAGACATACATCCAACTTGGGAAACATGTAGTGGATGTGCGTTAAATGGCTCCACTCATTGCAGCCTACTCTACAAGCGCGATAAGCTCCTGAGCGGAAGAAATATACAGTGTTCCAACAACACATTAAAGGTGAGAAAAGTGCAGTAACTTTCTAGCCATTCATTAACTCACCAACAAGTGACTACAAAACAGTTACACGACTTTACAATATATAGTTAACGATAGACAGCAGCAAAGTACGACGCTTACCAGTCGAATTTCTTTCCCAGTTACTTACAACCTCATACTTACAAATTACACACTTCTCAGCTATTGTTTATAGGAACATATTTTAAATTCAAGGTCACTGAACAACTGCAATTAAGTACTGATTTAATAAACTGAAAATAACTCCACCATATAAACTCTATCTGAGTGAAGCTATTTTGTCTGCTCACATAAGAGAACTGCACAACAAACGCTGGGAAGTTACTCAAATAAAAAGCGAGCTGTGCTCTTGGTGGTGGAAGTTACATTTCTCAAAGAACATTACAGCTGCCGTACTAGGTGACTGAGAATCCGCTTTTCTTGAGCATTGTAGAGTTGTGTGCAGAGACTAATGTAGATTCTGTCCATATACGTTTCTTGCTTTAGTTACTAGTCAGTGATGTCTGTACTCCATATAATATTAACACATTTTGTCAAAAATAAATACCCCGGGAATATCTGAGCAGTGGGATTCTGGCTCTGGTCTGGATCTGAGCACTAACTTCTGAGGTCATCAATCCCCAGACTGAAGCGCCTAGAACCGCTCGGCCACACCGGCCGACCGACTGGGATTCATATGGTGCACTACAGACGGTCGATTTAAATTTGTGAAACATCCTGTAGTTACTATGTATGTTATAGTGGGTAAGACAAAGTAGGAGATCATCTACTCGCTCTTCACTTTGCAGACCAATGAAGGGTTCACTGCATTATCACAGTCCAGCAACCTACATTTCCTCGTTCTTGTACTTTCCAGTACACTCCCCTCCGCCCCCTTCCACCATGTTACGTCCCCCAGAACACAAATTATTCCTTAATACGGCTCTATTGCTTTTATACGTAGTACACACTTCATATCTGTTCTTAACCCACTTCACTTAACAGTAAACATTCATTTTATACCACTGAAAAGCTACTTTTAATAATGTGCGGTTTTTCAGCCTCCCGCAACGGAGAAGCTACTAATATTAAAAAATTGAACCTTTTCTGGAGGAAATTTAATGTAGTTCAATGCTGTATTGGGAACTATTTTCACTAGAAGCCGCGGTTTTCGAATTATTCAAGAAAAACAAAAAATGACCTTTAACGTGCCCCCCCCCCCTCTCCACCGCCATGCTCGCACCATACCAATGGGAATTTTTTCTAAGCTGTTTGTGACCTCCCCCCCCTCCCCTCCTACCACTCTACGAAAATGTTCTACTACACGATTTTTTTCCCAAATTTTCCTTCTTTGACTTGAGTAAAGGCTGAGCACAAGTTCATTTGGACATGGCGAAGAGGGAAAGTGGCCGTGGCCATGAAGAGGAAATAATCGCCGCAGTTACCTGAAGAAGCAATAAAGTAACGAGTGAGATCTGATCACTCCTCCAGATTGTGGCTCCTATTTCTTAACCATTGCACCATATTCGATTTGAGCACTGACGTTTCTCGGTTTTTAGCAGTACTGTTCCATAATTATTATTTTTGTTTAATGCAAGATAAAAGTCTAACAACTAGTTTCGATTGCTAAACAATCATAGAAACTTATACAGCAGGTAAAACGCCACGAGTAAAGTATGTGTATGCTATGTCTCTACATAGTATTTGGTGGGCATGAAATGCTTTGTACATCGTGTGACACTACAGCACTATTTGTCACTATAGGATACAACTGTACTTTCGTATTCCTTTTCATGAATTTGAATTTTTTTTAATTTCCTTACTAACGTGGTCAGTTTCAGTATTATGTAAACATTATTAAAACATGAGAAATGGATTTGTTATAAAAGATTAAAAAGAACTTTCGTACCTTTTGTCACTGGCTCACCCATGCTTTTTGTAAGTGGTCAGCCAGTTACATTTCACTGAATTTCTTTTAGCTCATATATGGTTTTACAACTGTTTTCATCCCAGGTATAAGACCTCCTACCGTTTCTCAATTGTCTCCAAGAGTGTGAGTTAAGGGTGATAGCATGGCTCGGTACCAGAGAGTGAATCAGTGTCACTTTGAAGATTTCCTCCTTACTGTGTGTAAAAAGTTTAGTGATTTTATCCACATTCATTTATTTTAATGAGTTTAAGCCCGCTGATACCCTCGCCATTAAGCGCCCATAAGTTCAAAAAAAAAAAAAAAAAACAAAAACAGTAACTTTTGTGTAGTAGTCACGCTGGCGATGCCGAAGTTTGAGAGTCAATGATGATGTGTGAGAGGGTTAGGGAACCTCTTGAAGTACGCCACAGAACAGAAATATCTCTGGAGTGAACATTCGCAAGCGCAGAATTAATTTTGCGTTGCCAACATACATTGCCACTGTGATGACGTGATCTCGGAACAGCATATGTTAGAGCATAATGCCTCGTACAGACAGATTCCCTTCGTAGGTGCTGTGGATTTGGTGTAGGCGTTTTGTAGACACCGTAACCATCTGCACTTGGTGTCTAGGATATAGTGAGCTCTTAGCTTTGCGGAGCAAGATGAATGGGCTTCACATATCGGCACCATCACCTCAGTGTACATTTATACTGCCCGTCACGCCACATCAATTTGCTTAGCCCAATACGTAACAGTGAAAACAAGGTTAAGCTTCATAAGTTATGTTTTTCATCAAGTTTGTTTGTTAAAGTGCTGAGAAGTGAAACATCATTTCAAATCATCGTCAGTTATTTGCTAGGGAACCTATATACAACAAACAAGTAAACAGTAGCTATATTGGAATGAATGTAGCCTGTTTACCACATCCACTATTTTTTTAAGTAACTAATAATGTCATAACAACTGCTTTTTTCTTCCTCGTTAAAACTGACCTTTTTACTTCAATTGTTATTTAATTGAAATTGCTTGGTTAATACATATTTACATACATTGTGGGCATGAACTCTGTTTTACTATTGTAAAACGTAAATAATTTTTCCCTTTCAGATATCTGACCTCTCTTGTGCAAGAACACTGAATTGAAAAAATATCCAGCTCGTTATGGAACATTGTAATTTGCCCGGAAACAAAGCATAATAATCAGATGAAGTTAAGAAAACACAAAAACTACTATTACAACACTTGTAAGGGTGGTGGAGATTGTGGTGTCACCGCCAGACACCACACTTGCTAGGTGGTAGCCTTTAAATCGGCCGCGGTCCGTTAGTATACGTCGGACCCGCGTGTCGCCACTATCAGTGATTGCAGACCAAGCGCCGCCACACGGCAGGTGTAGAGAGACTTCCTAGCACTCGCCCCAGTTGTACAGCCGACTTTGCTAGCGATGGTTCACTGACAAAGTACGCCCTCATTTGCCGAGACGATAGTTAGCACATCCTTCAGCTACGTTATTTGCTACGACCTAGCAAGGCGCCATTATCAGTACCATTGATATTGTGAAATATGTAACGTCAAGAGCGACGTTCATCATTAATGGATTAAAGTTAAGTATTCCACCAGCTACGTCCGTGTTTCTCAATTCTAATTCCCTTGTCATGTTCCAGACCTCACGCCAGCCTGCGTGAGCTAAAACGCGTGCATTTCAGCCTCCTCTACTAACACGGTGTTGGCTCTCCTGCCAACCACAACAGAAATAGATTGACTTAGGTTGTTAGCAGACGATGATACCGCCAAAACTTATGACCCTCGAAACCTCGCCGTGCCCTGATGTGACGTAATGGACCTTTAAACGGCATGTGTGAAGCCTGCATTTGAAATGCTTTGTGAAATAAATTTGACAGGTCGTGAACTGACACGACGTAACGTGACAGGACGGCCGCGTGAAGTGGCCTTAAACAGCGTCGTCCCGAGACCACGTGACAATTCCAGCATAATGTTGAAAACATGCTTACTCCAGAGATACGTCACTTCTGCAGCGTACAGCGAGACCATTTAACTGCGAGTAAGACATGTCACAAGAGTGTGGTACTCCGCTGCACTGTCTATCCCTAGAGCAGTTTCTTGTGCTTACCAGAGGCAATTCAAATTTCAGAAGATACAGAACACTGGTGATTTATAATGGGGTTTCAAAACGATGACAAGAAAGAGTACTGTAGGACGACGGCACGCGTTAAGAAAGTTTGTTTAGAGAAGATACATGATTCTTGCAGTTGTCGCCACTGATGTCCTACTTCGCGCCTACAGCATCTCAGGATGAAAGATCGAACCATTTTACACTTTGAGTTTGTAAAAGCCGTATAGTTGCTTTGAGTTATTGCGACAATATTAAGTTTCTGCGAACTTTAATCAAAAGTCTATGATTATCATGAGCCAAAGTCATTTTCACGTATAACGAGGTTCTGTGATCTGTTGCGCTGATTTCCGTGCATCGTACTATGAATGAAAAACAATATTAATGTAAATGATGATAACTTTGCTAGGAAATATAGCGAAATACTTTTCTCTTGAATTGAAAGATTTTCTGTTATTAATAAATGAAAATCGTTATATAATTTTCGAACTACACCAATAAAGAATAAAGTTTAGGAATAATTTTTATAAATTGTTAAAACCATTCATCATCATCAATATCATCATCATTTAAGACTGATTATGCCTTTCAGCGTTCAGTCTGGAGCATAGCCCCCTTATAACATTCCTCCACGATCCCCTATTCAGTGCTAACATTGGTGCCTCTTCTGATGTTAAACCTATTACTTCAAAATCATTCTTAACCGAATCTAGGTACCTTCTCCTTGGTCTGCCCCGACTCCTCCTACCCTCTACTGCTCAACCCATGAGTCTCTTGGGTAACCTTGCTTCTCCCATGCGTGTAACATGACCCCACCATCGAAGCCTGTTCGCCCTGACTGCTACATCTATAGTGTTCATTCCTAGTTTTTCTTTGATTTCCTCATTGTGGACACATTCCTACCATTGTTCCCATCTACTAGTACCTGCAATCATCCTAGCTACTTTCATATCCGTAACGTCAACCTTGTTGATAAGGTAACCTGAATCCACCCAGCTTTCGCTCCCATACAACAAAAAACCATTAAATTTGACAAATAATATTGAATTTTATCGCTTATTCAACTATTCTGGTAAAGTTATACATCTCTTGGCTGTTGCATTTCAGAATTTTGCTGCCGTTTTGAAAACATTCACATTTGTATGAAATAAATCTGATAGTGAATTGTAATTAAGAGGAAGGATTGGTCAGTCAAAAGTAATAGATTACAGTGGTATTACACTTGGTGATTATCACTACATCGCACAATGCACTAATTAATTCAGTTTTTAGTTGGTCTGTAAGTTCTTTACGGAATTCTAAAGTTTTCATTAAGTATTTGTATTTTACTATTTTTGTGGTTGACATGGAAATGCAGATTAGTTTCTGCTTAGTAATGACCGACATCGCCAGTACACGTCGTACTGATCGCTATGCAAACTTAATTCGATCGTACCAAGTTGATTTCAGAAATAAATTGTCTGCTTTAGGACTGATGACAGTGGTATTTCATCATATAATTAAAATTTCATTATGTTGCGGTATCCTCATTAATGACAGATTCGATGAACCATTCAAAATTAATCTTGGTAACAACATAGATCTTCACTTTACCGATTACTTGTACACTTTTCCATATCGTTTCAGTCAATCGTCTTCGGAATGGCTGCTTTTCCGATTAATTAGGTACATATAATCGCGGTCGATTACAGTTCATTCCAGAGGTTGTGAGAAGGCTACATCAGAATAACGACAAACTCACGACAAAGGACGCAGCAGGCGCTGGCCATCGAAGTTGTCTACAGACAGAAGCGCTATACCAAAATTACCTACTGAAGAAGACGATTACGTCAGTACGGTAGTCGAAAAATTGTGCTCGAAAAGGAAATTCGAAAAGATGCTGTCTATCAAATTAAGTCAACGAAACTTCAGAAGTCCCATGGCTGATTGTGGCTAATAAATGTTGTGATTTAGTACACTTGAATTGGAGTAAGGCGGGGAGAATCTTAGAAAAATGTAATTCATCCAGCAAAGACGTAGTTTAGAAAAGACTCGTTAACCAATTGCTGATTACTGTGCTTCAATCTAGGACGTTTACCAAGCGAGATTGAGAAGGAGCTATGAAGAATGTAGCGTTTCGTCATGATATCGTGTGAGTGTCAACGACATGCTCAAGTGATAGACGCTGCAAGGGAAGACATTTGCGTCGCGGAAAGGTTTACTGTCTAAAATCGCTGGCGCAGTCGTTTCAGGAAGAGTCGTGCAGCATATTAGTTCCTCCCACATTCGTCCCACAACGAGAAAATCCGAGTAATTAGAGCGCATACGCTTTACCGACGAACATTCTTTGCAAGAGTCATTCGTGAATTGAAAAGGGTAGGAAGAGGGGGCGAAATCAGGGGGACTTAAGTACCGGGTGATCAAAAAGTCAGTTCAAATTTGAACACTTAATAAACCACGGAATAATGTAAATAGAGAGGTAAAAATTGACACACGTGCTTGGAATGTCATGGGGTTTTATTAGAACAAAAAAAAAGAACACCCCATATTGCTAGACACGTGAAAGATCTTTTGCGCGCGTCGTTTGGTGCTCAGCCGCCACTTTGTTCATGCTTGGCCTCCCAGGTCCCCAGACCTCAGTCCGTGCGATTATTGGCTTTGGGGTTATTTGAAGTCGCAAGTGTATCGTGATCGACCGACATCTCTAGGCATGCTGAAAGACAACATCCGACGTCAATGGCTCACCATAACTCCGGTGATGCTTTACAGTGGTGTTCGCAACATTATTCCTCGACTACAGCTATTGTTGAGGAATGACGGTAGACATATTGAGCATTTCCTGTAAAGAACATCATCTTTGCTTTGTCTTACTTTGTTATGCTAATTATTGCTATTCTGATCAGATGAAGCTCCATCTGTCGGACATTTTTTGAACTTTTGTATTTTTTGGGTTCTAATAAAACCCCATCTACATCTACATCTACATGATTACTCTGCAATTCACAGTTAAGAGCTTGGCAGGGGGTTCAATGGAAACACTATCATACTATCACTCTACCATACCACTCCCAAACAGCGCTCAGGAAAAACGAACACCTAAACCTTTCTGTTCGAGCTCTGATTTCTCTTATTTTACTTTTATGATGATTCCTACCTATGTAGGTTGGGCTCAACAAAATATTTTCGCATTCGGAAGAGAAAGTTGGTGACTGAAATTTCGTAAATAGGTCTCGCCGCGACGAAAAACGTCTTTGCTTTAATGACTTCCATCCCAACTCGCGTATCATATCTGCCACACTCTCTCCCCTATTACGTGATAATACAAAACGAGCTGCCCTTTTTTGCACCCTTTCGATGTCTTCCGTCAATCTCACCTGGTAAGGATCCCACACCGCTCAGAAATATTCTAACAAAGGACGAACGACTGTAGTGTAAGCTGTCTCTTTAGTGGACTTGTTGCATCTACTAAGTGTCCTGCCAATGAAACGCAACCTTTGGCTCGCCTTCCCTACAATATTATCTATGTGGTCTTTCCAACTGAAGTTGTTTGTAATTTTAACACCCAGGTACTTAGTTGAATTGTACTATTTATTGAGTAATCGTATTCCAACGGATTTCTTTTGGGACTCATGTGGATCACCTCACACTTTTCACCCATGTCATTCCAAGCATGTGTGTCAATTTGTACCTCTCAATCTACATTATTCAGTGATTTATTTGGTTTTCAAATTTATACTGACTTTTTGATCACCCGGTACTTTGCTCCCCACTCTCCCCCCCCCCCCCCCATTCACCCCTCCCCCCACCCCCCCACACACACACTCACACTCAGTAACGTGGCATGCGGAGTGTAGATGTAGGGGTTACACCTTTGCGAGAAGCGCACCTCGATATATTTATTCGCTCTGTGTATATTTTTGGTGGCCAGTGTTAGCTACCTCACCCCGTATATTCCGGGGAGTGCTCGACGCCAGGACTGAGAAATGCGGACGAGACCGCTATTCGAGTCTCTTTTTATACGACAGTCTCGAGTCGTTGGCGGAGGCGACGAACGGATGGGTGCACCGGTACGCCAAGGGGGACACAGGCTAAGTACTGGGGTACGCGTGCACCTTTAATATGAATGTCCATGGCCACGTGTCTCTCTCTCTCTCTCTCTCTCTCTCTATGCGTGCGTTTGTGTGTGTGTGTGTGTGTGTGTGTGTGTGAGTCTGTGTTTGAGAGAGAGAGGGGGGGGGGGAGACGAGTAGCGAAGGTGTGTGTGTGGGGGGAACGAAAGACCGCGTAGCGCGCTGTGTGTGCTGGCAGTCGCGTGCCAAGCTAAACATAGGCAGGCGGTACCATGCAGTCAGCTGGGGAGGAGCCGCAGCCTCTCCGTCAACAGCCCAGCACACACGTCTGCCGACAGAGCGCGTAATCTAGCGCGGAGGACGTACGTGAGACTAGGACTCAAGGACTACTCTGATTGCTATATTGTTCAGGTCGGTGTAGGCTGAGCTCATCCGTGGATGGCTCACTGATCTCTCTGATGATTTATCTAGAACTCGAAAAATGCAATCAGTCTTTACGTAAACCCCACGCCATCTGTTCGTGTGCGGTAACAGAGCGTGTTGAGGCGTCGCGCCGTATAACGATCCTGCTTTGGAGGCGGTTAAGTGGGAGATGTGTCTCAGAACTGGATAGTGACAGATGGTGACGCGAGACTGGACGCGCACGTAGTTTTTGTATGAGCCGATAGAGGACAATATTGGATAGGGGGACTGTGATTTTAGTTTCGATTGTGCCCACTAGAGTGCACTAAAGTAATAGAACGTTTTTCATAAACTGTTCTAGTATTTTCATAAAGTGTTATTATTTCTTTTTGTGTATGTAAAATGTTATAAATGTGTTTTAGCAGTACGAATAATGCGTGAGTGTAGTTTAAGGTTAATATGAAGGTAATTGTTTAACGAGTTATGTAGTAGGATTTAGTGTGGGAACATTTCGAAGAAGTATGGATATGAACAAAGGGGATTTTTGTGGAATAGATTTGTAAAGTAAGTTTATGGTAAAGGGAAAGTAAATTCAGCTATAAATAACAACAGCAAATAACTTTATGCATAAGCAAAACTTCAGCATATTAGATAATTACGTCGGTAAAAAGTGCAGTCGTTTGCTTTACTATTTCGCGATTGGTTATTGAAGAAAAGCGCGGACTGACGCGGGAGAATGTCGTTTTGCTATTGGCTGTTGAGTAAACTGACCAATGGTAAAGCAATATTCTTCGCACGCCTTTCTCTGCTGGTAGAGAAGACAAAGTATTTTAGAGAGGAGTCGAAGCCTAGTCATGAAACAGATCGGACGTGTGCAGTAGTAGTTCCGATGGAAAGATAAGTTGCCGGATCTAGCAGTGTTTCATGCATCAAAAGTGTTGGAAAGTGAAGGCAGAGTTATTCCGAAGAGTGTGTAGAAATTTCGGAATTTTTAAGTGAATTTTGAGACGAGAAAAGACATAAATTCCGCGTGGCGTATTGAGCAGTTCGGTGGCTAAAAACTGTGACTGCATTTGGTACCGACAGACTTAATATTTGGCGAGCATTCTCAATCAAAAACAGTCCTTATTTTTGTAGCTATTACGTTTTCGGGAAATGCAACACCATAAACCTTCTAACGTGAGGGAAAGGGATTGTGAGTGACTGTGTTAAGACTAGCACGGGCTTGGCAGTGATACTTGTTCACCTAAGTTAAATAATATATTAATTGAGGAAAAAATTTGCAACCTTTCATTTCATATGAAAACTTTCTCCCGAAACGTAGATTAGTGATTTTAATTGCAGCCTGTTTCACGTCGAAGTATAGTAGGTTTCGCTCGGCTTTCCTACTGATGATCTGCTGAGACAATGTTCACAGGTAGGTGCAGGTCCGTCACAAAGGGACGGTAAGAACCGCGCCGCCGCTGTGTTTTAACATAAAAAAATCTCAGTAATTAAAAATTACAACATATCTGCTTCATACAATCTAAGAGTCTTTTCTTTTCTCGCATGTATATTACGTGAGTCTCCTCTGAAATCTCAAACAGAAGTAGTTTATTATCTTTCTTCATTCCGTGACTCGCGGCAGCACGGTATACTCACTGGTGCGACATCGGTTATTCTCACTCGCTGTAGAATGTGACCCTTCTTGTACACTATTTCACCACAAAACAATACTTTCGGTTAGTGACCTGTCTTTTCCTTTTGCTACGTGACGCAAACTCCCTTTCACTGGCAGTCTCATGATATACTGCTTCTGAACACCTTCGTAGAGGACATAAAAGAGCAAAGGTGGATTATTCTACTCATTATATCATTCCTGAAGCTAATATTATTTACGTGAAAACGTCTGTTTGCTCGTTGGTCGAACTTTTTTGTGTGAAAAAATACCATCAGGTTTGAATCGCTAATAACTATCATATTAATTATGCGTTAACAATGGCCGAGCCCCCAACGGATAGATCACGGTCTATACATGTTTGTCGCGCAGTATTTCTTTTGCCTGTAACGTCATCGTAGCTGTGTAGGAGCATGCACCGGATTTTTGCAAATTAACTTTGTGTGAAGTTACCAACTGGTGTAGCGTGGAAACCGATTTAGCTAGGACACTGATATAGATGCTGTTGTGAAAGGCTTGAGGAGCCCTAATGGTACTCAAAGTGAGGTAATAAAAATATTCGCTGCATCATAAGTGAAAACGGTATTAAACTGAAAATCCAAAAATTATGAAAGTTGTTTTCTCGTATGATCCGTAAATATGTTCGAAATTATATTAAAAAAACCATGTCACTGGAAAGCTGGCATCGGAAAGAATTGAAAAAAGCCTAATAACTCTAGTGCCGAGTGAAGACGGCAACGGCGCGTCGAAAATGAAACGAAAAAACGACGCAAAGCGATTACATTTCGCCTGCTGCTGCAGCCGAGCGGTTCTATGCGCTTGAGTCCGGAACCGCGCGACCGCTACGGTTGCAGGTTCGAGTCCTGCCTCGGGCATGGATGTGTGCGATGTCCTTAGGTTAGTTAGGTTTAAGTAGTTCTAAGTTCTAGGGGACTGATGACCTGAGCTGTTTAGTCCCATAGTGCTCAGAGCCATTTGAACCATTCATGCTGCGGTGTCTTGTCACGACCGATCGATCGCTAGGTAGGAAGGGCTGTATAAACCGCTGTTATAAACACTCCATATGAGAACAAGTCGCTTCCAAAGTTTTTAAAAAAATGCCTGTAGTGAGTCACAGCTGCTAAAATTTTGTGACTGAATTTCTTTCGTTGTATTCTTCGTGCATAATAAATTTCACGGCGGGTTCCTACATTTAGAATTGGACCACTGCCTTGTGAGTAGAAGCATACTATTTGAGTAGATTATCAGATAATGACATTATTTTAAGTTTTTAAATTAGGCCAACATTTGTATGAAATATGGAATATCAAATTTTTGGTGCTCCTGTGAGCGGTTAGGTAGACAAACTGCATGAATACTGAAACTTCCTGGCAGATTAAAACTGTGTGCCCGACCGAGACTCGAACTCGGGACTTTTGCCTTTCGCGGGCAAGTGCTCTACCAACTGAGCTAGCGAAGCACGACTCACGCCCTGTACTCACAGTTTTACTTCTGCCAGTACCTCGTCTCCTACCTTCCAAACTTTACAGAAGCGACGGCAGAGTTATTCCTATGAGTGTGTAGAAATTTCGGAATTTTTAAGTGAATTTTGAGACGAGAAAAGACATAAATTCCGCAATATCGTTTCTTTCAGGAGTGCTAGTTCTGCAAGATTCGCAGGAGAGCTTCTGCAAAGTTTGGAAGGTAGGAGACGAAGTACTGGCAGAAGTAAAGCTGTGAGTACCGGGCGTGAGTCGTGCTTCGGTAGCTCAGTTGGTAGAGCACTTTCCCGCGAAAGGCAAAAGTCCCGAGTTCGAGTCTCGGTCGGGCTCACAGTTTTAATCTGCTAGGAAGTTTCATATCAGCGCACACTCCGCTGCAGAGTGAAAATCTCATTCTGCATGAATACCGGATTAGCTGTTTAGAGATATAGATTCCCTCTCTGGAGATAGCAGTTACGGCAACTGTGAAACGTCAAACTTGGCTTAGCAATTTCACCCCCCGCTAACTAGCGAGCAGTCGTTTGTTCCTCTCTCTACCACGACGCCGTCTCGCTCGACCTGGCCGCTCTTCACGTATTCGGCGAAGCCCACCGGCCGTGTTGACGGACAGCGCTGGCTAGAAATACACAGAGTGCGCCCTCGTTACACGTGCCCGTCACGATGGCAGTGAACCCGTGCTGGCGTTGCACGTGCCAGCTGTGCAGCCTTGAGGAGAGCCCTGCGGGGCTTCTTTGTCTTAATGGCGCAGACCGAGCACCTTTATGGCCAAGGACGCAATGTGAATTGCAGATGAAAGAGCGCCCGCTGCTTGGTCTCTCGCAGGGGAATGTCTTTGGACGTACGGTCCCAACCTGGTGAATGTAGTGCAAGAACGGTCCACAAGCCAATCTTAACAAAATACTGAATTTACAAAAAAATATTGTATTTATTTTACTGAATTTACAAAAAAAAAAGTATTTATTTTTGTTCATTTATGTAACGGAACCATGGCTTCATACAATCAGTAGCCTTTTTACATCGTAGTTGCCTAAGAAATAATAATTTCCATATGAGAAATAGTATAAAAATGATTTGAATGGCTCTAGAAACAATGTGAGTAATTAATACTGACTATGTACTACAGTTCAATTCTTTTATCTTGGCGATTCGCGCATGCCCGCCCAGAAGCGGGAGATTGCTGCGTTGCCAGTTGTACACGCCAAGAGAAGCAGCGTCATAGTATAGTTCGCAAACTTACGTTAAGGGGGGAGCGCGCAGTTTATGAAGTACAGCCACCACGGCCACCGTCTCTGCTACAGAGACGTGCTCCCCGCATTCCGCGATGTGCGCGATTTTGTCATCATTGCATTGCTCGCCTGTGCAGACACATGGTGTTCCGACTGCTTTGACACACTTTATCATTGGATTTCATAAAAACTGTTTGGCCCAAAAATTTGATTTTTACACATCTTCTTGACTGATACCTTCCCCCCATAAATGACTTAATTTTGTTTCGATGTTCAAAGCAGTTATTTTGCAGCATTAGATGTAGTAAACCATTGCACGAAATTTTGAATAGTTTGCAAAGGTAAAAGTCCATAGCGTATACTTTCCATGTGCTCGATTTTAGTTGCCACCATAAATTTCAAAAGTAAGACACTTCGATATTGTTTTTCTATAAAGAAATATTAAGCACCGAACAAGGTTTGAACTCAGAACCTTTCACTTCGCACCGATACACTTTAACCGTTACACTAACGCAACTCGTCATTCAATGCGACTCCCGAAGGACTTTAAAATGTCACACAAAATACTGACAAACACAGTTGGTATGACCATGAATTACTCACGTTTCGTCGAAGTACAACAGGAAATAAACAATTACCGCTGTTCTTTATTGCGAAAAAGCGGTTAGTGAGAATGATACAATCACCTTTCCCTGCTATCGCCTGTATTAAGAGGCTTATTGCTTGTTTGGTTTAATTAATAGAATACGAAGGAACTGGTATAAAGAATGCTTTTTCCAAATTTTCTATAAAAGAAAGTCTTCTATCAAGACATTGCTTTTGCTCAATTACTTTATTTATGACTGATCGTTTCTAGAACTGAAGACACTCGTCCGTTCTCTGCGCTGCAGTCGAGCTCTGGCAACGTCGTCCTCTGTTCATTGGCTGACTGTGTTTTGTGACGTCAGGTGCGCAGAACGAACCTAAACTCGGCCGCCGTCATAAATGACGCGCACTTTACTACATATACTACTGGCAGTACTTCTACTACTACTACTACTGCCACTAATAATGACAATAATAACAATCTATATAAATTAAAATGCAAATGTTCGTATGTGCAAAATCATGTATCTCTAGAGTTCTCCATCGTCTGCTTTTAAATTTTGACACGACTTGCATTCACTGAAGAGCCAAAGAAACTGATACACCTGCCTAATATAGTATAGGATCCCCGTGAGCATGCAGAAGGGCTGCAACACGACATGGCATGGACTCGACTAATGTCTGAAGTAGTGCTGGAGGAAACTGGCACCATGAATCCTTAAAGATGTCCATAAATCCGTAAGAGTACGAGGGGTGGAGATCTCTTCTGCACAGCAAGTTGCAAGACATCCAAGATATCCTCAATCACATGAACATGTCTGGGGAGTTTGGGGGCCAGCGGAAGTGTTTAAACTCAGAAGAGTGTTTTTGGAGCCACTCTGTAGCAATTCTGGACGTGTGGGATGTCGCTTTGTCGTACCAGAATTGCCCAAGTCAGTCGGAATACACAATGGACGTGAATTAATGCAGGTGATCAGACATGATGGTTACGTACGTGTCAACTGTCTACAGTAGTATCCCTTATCACACCAACTCTACACGCCCCACACCATTACAGAGCCTCCGCCAATTTGAACAGTCCCCTGTTGACATGCAGGGTCCGTGGATTCATGAGGTTGTGTCCATGTGTCCATAACCGTACACGTGTGTCCGCTCAATAAAATTTGAAACGAGACTCGTCCGACCAGGCAATATCTTTCCAGTCTTCGACTGTCTAATGTCGGTATCGACGGGCCCAGGCGAGACGTAAAGCTTTGTGTCGCGCAGTCATCAAGGATACAGGAGTAGGCCTTTGTCTCCGACAGCCCATATCGATGATGTTTTGTTGAATGGTTCGCACTCTGACACTTGTTGATTACCCAGCACTGAAATCTGCAACAATTTGTGGAAGGGTTTCACTTCTGTCGCGTTGAAAGATTCTCTTCAGTCGTCGTTGATCCCGTTCTTGAAGGATCTTTTTCCACCCGCAGCGATGTCGGAGATTTGTTGTTTTACCGGATTTATGATATTCACGGTACACTCGTGAAATGGTCGTACGGGAAAATACTCTCTCCGTCACTACGTCGGAGATCCTGTGACCTATCGCTCGAGCGCTGACTATATGACCACGTTTAAATTCACTTCAATCTTGATAACCTGCCATTGTGGCAGCAGTAACCGATGTAACAGCTGCGCCAGACAATTGTTGCCATATAAAGTCGTTGCCGGCTCAGCCCCTTATTCTGCCTGTTTACATATCTTTGTATTTGAATACGCGTGCCTATACAAGTTTCTTTGGAGCTTCAGTGTATATACTTACTGGAGTACCACATGTAATATATAACCTCCGAAAATTCTTGACCGATTGTTTCGAAGTTTTGACACAATGTTGCTGTCGAATGTGTGCGTCCCTTTGTAATCTATTATTTATAATATAATTCAGAAATAAATATATAATATATAAGGAGAAAATGTTATCAACAAAAATCTCGAAAAGTTCTTGACTGATCTACTTCAGATTTTTAAAGAATACTCTGCTAAACATAGAGACGGACATACGCTGTATGTTTTAATATAGTAATAAATGTGTAAAGGGGAAACATTGTTACCAAAACGCACAAAACGTACTTGACCGATTTGCTTCAGTTACTTATGATGTTACTGTATAAATGTATCGATATATATAGGGTATACATTTTAATATATAAATATAAAACTGTATATATAGAATATTAAACTGTGAAACGCTGTTAGCCAACAAGAAAGTTGTGTTTATGATTTATCAGCTTATGATCAGAACTTCTACAGAATCTAAATTTGCAATAACAATAAACAAGGCTGAATGTCAGAGAGAGGAGTAACAAAAGATGGGCAGAGGGGTGGGAGGAGACGGAGAGGAGTAGGAGGAGATGGACAGAGACATACCGGAAGAGGAGAAGAAGATTAGGACGTACACGCAGTTCACATTCATAATAGAAACGTATGCTTCCTCTTTTCTTTCCTTTCCATTTAATCAAATGGAGCCATAACAAGGCATGGCCAAGAACAGCCAGTAATAATAATACTGATGACGATAATCACAATAAAAAGAATAATGGTGGTAACAGATGTAAAAAGAATTTATAGTGTGCAAAACAGATGTTTTCTGATATAGATAATGTTGGAGAAACGGAATTTAAGGCGTATGGTAAATTTAAATTACAATTTAGAGCGACATAGTAACGCTCCTGTTTAAGATAATTGGTGATTGGATCCCAGTGTATACATCTGATTTTCCTATCCTTTGTGTACCTTACATCTCGCTCTTTCAAAGCATTTATCCCGACTTGCGGGGTCTGCTGGTTAATCGGATGTGGCATGTGAATTTTAAGTGGTGGCCAGATGCCCTTCCTGTCGCCATCCCATACCCCCGGGAAGGAATTTGTCTACCCCAACTGTCTGCGGCTAGTGTAACCGATGTAAGAGTGCGAATGTGTTCAGAGGTCTGCGAGCCGATTAACTCATTCGGAACGTGGGGACCATCCCAGTATTGACCTAGTGTAATGTGGAAAACCGCCTAAAAAGGACATCCAGGCTGGCCGGCATACCGGACCTCGTCGTTAATCTGCTGGGCGGATTCGATCCGGGGCCGGCGTGCCTGCCCGAGTCCAGGAAGCAGCGCGTTGGCGCTCTTTTTTTTTTTTAATCTCATTTTGTTCGCTTTTGTTCGTTGCATCTGCTCGGGGCGGACGTCGTAAGACATCCGTTTAAGTTCTTTGCTGATCGATTAACTGAGTTTTTTATTACAAAGGGCAGCTGACCTGACCGAACACGCTGAGCTACCGTGCCGGCATGCTTTCGGCTTCCCTAGCGGGTTTTGTGTACCTTACATCGATTTAAGTAAATGATGTGATTTTTCCCTCGTCGATGTTTAGTGCAATTGGCGCCTCAATGCTTATACAACAAAGCTAGTGCTTATTCACGACGTCGGAGTGAGCTAAATTCTGACATATCTTTGCTGTGTTTTCGAGTGACGCTACTTTCTGGACGTGCAACAAATCGTTGTGTGAGTGATCTGACTAGCCAGCGATGTGAACAATATCTACCAGACTCCATTTAAAACGTGTGGGATGAGAGGGCGTGATGGTTGTGTAAAACTATTTATTGGCGTTTCTTCCCCATCTGTAGGAGACATCTTCGTTGATGGAATCGCTACCAGCATTAAGCAACTGCTCACCTGACCCAGAACTTGTAGGCCCATTGTAAGAAGCTTAGACGGCTCAGCCATTAGTTGCGTGATACCGGATTCATGAATTTTTCTGACAGATGTACTCCTTTTCAATTAAAAGTAAGCGATCGTTAAAATTATTCTCTTGGTGTAAAATTGAGAACCATATTTTATTTGACTCCTTCTTCCTTTCTCAGTGTTCATATATTTATACGGTCTCACTACATAAACATGCACGACAATGTTTTCTAGTGGTTAAAATGCTAGTTTACAAACATTTCTTTCCTGATCTCTACTCTGTAATGCGTGTATCGCTACTGCCGACTCGTCTGTCTATCGAAAGCGACAGTTCCTCTAATTTTCGGCTAAGCAACAGTTAATGTTTCTTTTTCTGGTTCCAGTATCTAACTTTTGGGTCGCTTAATCTTTTTATTCATTTGAAAGTTTCATCTCTGAACTTATATCCTACAGCTGGGGACAAAACATCAGTATAAAATTTACTAGTTCGACCTCAGCCCCACAGTCCGTAAGTTAAAACAGGGCAGTGTTGCGCAATCTTCATTGAGCCTATCCAGAATTTTTCGTCAGACCTTGGAAGGTTCCGATCGCAGCCGTATAATCCTCCATCAGTTGTTGCATTGGTGTGGAGGTGCGTGGGGTCAGCAAACCGCTCTCGCGGCTCGGCCGTTGTCAGTTTACGTGACGTGGAGCCACGACTTCTGAATCACTGCTCCCACCAAGCAAAAACTCCCAGCGATACGAGGAATCGAACCCGGTTCCCCCGCATGACAGTCAGCCGCGTGTGACCACTCAGCTGTGGAGGCGTATAGTGTGCGACAGTAGTTGCGTAAAAGTAAAGATTGATTGTTACACAGAGTAAAAATAGCAACCAGGTTCTCTTAATACTGGTATTTATTATGAACAAGTAACGCCGTTACGGTTTGGAGTCGAGAGGTTCATTATCAGAGGACTACTCATGTTTACACTCAACTACTGCTGTACATGTGATGTCAACTGTCTTTCGGTGTGGCGAAAGTTCCTCGGCTTGGTGGTGGTGCTGCCTACAGAAGTCGAAATACGAAATGACTATATTACGGTAATTAAACCCAACAATGAATTAAATAACAGAAACAACTGTCTAAGAGCTAGATAGTTTTGTGTTGCTTACATCGAAAATTTGCGTCACACCAAACTAACTCGGTCCTATATTCGAACTTCTTTAAGCGATTTTAATTCGTTGTTAATTTTCTCTAAGAACTGAGGAGATGAGAGTACAAGAAGTACAAGTGCTTGCAGAAGCAAAATGAGTAAATGATTGACAAATTAAAACATATATTTATAAATTACATGAAACAACAGATACTTTTTCCCAATGGTCAGTTAGTCTGTGTATAGTACTGTTAAATGTTGCAGTGACCCTGGATCACCTTTTATATATAATCCATGCGTCTTAAAACATCTTAGAGAAAAACAGGTACAAGTGCAAAAACATCTTATTTGCTGTGCCATATTCTGAAGATTTTTTTTGATGCAATACACATGATATACCGATGTTCATCATAAAAAAACGATACGTGAGTAATGAAAGTGAAATAAATATAACAAGCCGAAAACTAAGGAGTAAATAGCAAATAAAAAATGAAAAAAATTGTGGTTTCAACAGATACGAGAGTTTGTTCATAGTCACTTTCTATAATACCCTCACAGTCGGTGTATATTGAATCACAACCATTTCCTTCTATGGTTTCTCTTGAAGAATGTCCCTGATGGGCAACAATTGTGCAATTCTCAGTCTTGTTCTTCCTCTTCTTTGATCACGTCCTCATCCTTGTCCACTCTTTCTTCATAAATCCATGGAACTGAGAATGGAAAATATTGTTATCGAATTCATGCTAAAGTGGAGCGACGTATTTCAACATATCTAAAGATTTTTCCATTTCTCAAATTTTATTTTAAAGACTTCTTAATGCAGTGGCTGCAGAAGAGGACCAATACTGGGAGTCCTAAAATCTGCTTTTATAAATTCAAGATCACAGCATTGTTAGAGGATTTTCTTTGCTGCTTCAGATCAACCTGGTTATCCCTCGGCTGTGTTTCGTTACCTTCTGTGTCTTTAGCAAGATTATCCCTCGCTATAGCACCGATGGCTTTAAATGAAAGAAAGTTTTGTCTTTTCATTTCCCCTACAGAAAACGCAAATGTAGACTGGCAATGGCAAGGAAAGCGTTACTGAAGAAGAGAAATTTGTTAACTTCGAGTATAGATTAAAGTGTCAGGAAGTCGTTTCTGAAAGTATTTGTATGGAATGTAGCCATGTATGGAAGTGAAACGTGGACGATAAATAGTTTAGACAAGAAGAGAATAGAAGCTTTCGAAATGTGGTGCTACAGAAAAATGCTGAAGATTAGATGGGTAGATCACATAACTAATGAGGAGGTACTGAATAGAATAGGGGAGAAGAGGAGCTTGTGGCACAACTTGAGTAGAAGAAGGGATCGGTTGGTAGAACATGTTCTGAGACATCGAGGGATCACCAATTTAGTATTGGAGGGCAGCGTGGAGGGTAAAAATCGTAGACGGAGACCAAGAGATGAATACACTGAGCAGATTCAGAAGGATGTAGGTTGCAGTAGGTACTGGGAGATGAAGAAGCTCGCACAGGATAGAGTAGCATGGAGAGCTGCATCAAACCAGTCTCAGGACTGAAGACCACAACAACAGCAACATAGAAAGCGTCTGCTGACCTGCTTCCATAGAGTCTTGGGGACCAAATACATGGCTGAAATGTTTATTTGCCTTTTCTGAACGGACATTCGATACATGAATGTCCAGGTTCAAAATTTCGATTTCGTCTCAAGGTGTACAAGCGATATGTCAAAATATGACCAATTGAAACATGCATTAAATATGACTATAAATGCTCTTAAAAGCGTGCACATTAGGCTGTTGTAGTACTTTCAAAACAATATATATATGAATCTTCATTAAAAATAGCAGCAATTCATCTTTGTTCGTCACTTCACTTATACTAGTTGAATTGTAAACGTAGTCCAGGCACTGGCTTAGAGCTTGAACTTTATCATCAGAAAGTGCCGCACTATGCAAGAAGTCGCTTGTATTTCTTATACTCAGAAGACTTCAGCTTTGCAAAAAATCGTTTAGATCACTTTCATGAGAAATGCCACTATTACATCTTATACTCTCAGTCCCTCAATTAACGTACATCTTCGAGTGTTTTGACGGTCCAGTCCACAACAAAACGTGAAGAAGAATCTGAAAGGCGTGCCAGCTGCGCAGGTGAATTGGAACCTCAAAGGCGGCGTAAACAGCGGCCAGTTTATTCCGGAGCAAACGTGGTAGACCACCCAGTCGGTTGTAGACGGGGACAGTGACAGACGAGAGCACATGAACTGCCCCAGAAAGTTGGAGGTGGCAGTGCTGTTCCTCGCGTTCCACCAGCCGGCAGGCAATAAAGCAGACACAATAGTCGACGAAAAGAGGTCAGGCCGACCCACCCAACCAGGCGCTCAGGTGGAGGATGCCAAACGGGTTCGCGAGTTACTTGCAAAGTGCAACACTTGGCCAAAAATATATCTTACATTTATATCGCAGCCTTAACACCATAGCCATTTGTACGGAATACCTCAGAGTCGTATGTCACTTGGATACACGTTTTGTACGGAATACTTCAGAGCCGTCTGTTACTAGGATACACGTTTTGTACGGAATACCTCAGAGCCGTCTGCTACTTGGATACACGTTAGAAACTCAGGGGCATCTTGCAACGTTACAGACTTTATATTTGTTTTTCTTGTAATGCATATGGCAATGCATATGTTAATTATTGTATGTCAAATTGTACACTACTGACCATTAAAATTTCTACACCAGGAAGAAATGCAGATGATAAACGTGTATTCATTGGACAAATATATTATACTAGAACTAACATGTGATCACATTTTCACGCAATTTGGGTGCATGGATGAACAACCACCTCTGGCCGTAATAATGGCATTGATACGCTAGGGCATTGAGTGAAACACAGCTTGGATGGCGTGTACAGGTACAGCTGCCCATGCAGCTTCAACACGATACCACAGTTCATCAAGAATAGTGACTGGCGTATTGTGACGAGCCAGTTGCTCGGCCACCATTGACCAGACGTTTTCAGTTGGTTAGAGATCTGGAGAATGTGCTGACCAGGGCAGCAGTGTAACATTTTCTGTATCCCGAAAGGTACGTACAGCACCTGCAACATGCGGTCGTGCATTATCCTGCTGAAATGTAGGTTTCCCAGGGATCGAATGAAGGGTAAAGCCACGGGTCGTGACACATCTGAAATGTAACGCCAACTGTTCAAAGTGCCGTCAATGCGAACAAAAGGTGACTGAGACTCGTAACCAATGGCACCTCATACCATCACGCCGAGTGATGGTATGACGAATACACGCTTCCATTGTGCGTTCACCGCTATGTCGCAAAACACGGATGCGACCATCATGATGCTGTAAACTGAACCTGGATACATAAGAAAATGACGTTTTGTCATTCGTGCACCCAGGTTCGTCGTTGAGTACACCATCGCAGGCGCTCCTGTCTGTGATGCAGCGTCAATGGTAACCGCAGCCATGGTGTCTAGCTGATAGTCCATGCTGCTGCAAACGTCGTCGAACTGTTAGTGCAGATGGTTGTTGTCTTGCAAACGTCCCCATCTGTTGACTCAGGGATCAAGACGTGGCTGCACGATCCGTTACAGCCATGCGGATAAGATGCCTGTCATCTCGACTGCTAGTGATACGAGGCCGTTAGGATCCAGCACGGCGTTCCGTATTACCCTCCTGAACCAACCGGTTCCATATTCTGCTAACAGTCATTGGATCTCGACCAACGCGAGCGTAATGTCGCGATACGATAAACCGCAATCGCGATTGGCTAGAATCCGACCTCTATCAAAGTTGGAAACGTGTTGGTACGCATTTCTCCTCCTTACACGAGGCATCACAACAACGTTTCACCAGGCAACGCCGGTCAAGTGCTGTTTGTGTGTGAGCAATCGGTTGGAAACTTTCCTCATGTCAGCACGCCACCGGCGCCAACCTTCTGTGAATGCTCTGAAAAGCTAATCATTTGCATATCACATTATCTTCTTCCTGTCGGTAAAATTTCGCGTCTGTAGCACGTCATCTTCGTGGTGTAGCAATTTTAATGGACTGTAGTGTATTATTTTCTGTTCACGGTTGTTTGGCGCCTGTAATTGTCCTGTTTCGTTGTACGTTGCAGCATCCTAACATTTTTTGTCTACGAATGTGATCACGCGACTCGAGTGTTTCTATTGGTTATGGCGCTTCACTGCGGATGCGTGGTACCGGTTTCCGCCACCGACATGGCATTTCGCACAGTCTATAGCTGGGCACTTTTCCGTCTGTATCTTCATGCATCCAGTGTGCTGGTATCGTATTTCACGTACCACAAGAAGCACTTTTTTCTTAGAAACATTGCCTTAAAAATTCAGGCACGTCTTATACTCGAAATTAATATAAAAATGTCCAGCGTTTGATTGAAAATTCCCGCCAGTCTTAAAATGACCATATATTCGATCCGCGGATAATCTCTCTCTCTCCCGCCCTACTATCACAAACTCAGAACACTGTCTAGCCTATGATGCGTCATTGTAGTGTACGGTGCCATTGAACTTGAATTGAAAGTGATTAGCGTTATCGGTAACAGTACAATACATTTGTTATTATATAGTTTAGTAATGGAAAGAAATAAAAGGTATTCATATGATGCCACTTGTAAACTGAAAGTAATAGCAGATACAGAGGAAAATGGAAACAGAGCAGTTGAACGGCTTTTAGGCCCTCCACCAACAGAAAAAAACATTCGCGATTCGCGGGCTGGTAAAGATCTGAAAAAAATTAGGAAGACACAATGTGTAAATAGAGGTCTGAATGCAAAATATGCAAAAATAGAAGATGGCTGTTTTCAGGGATTTTAAAAACCTATTCGATTTTATAAACTAAGAAATATTTTTAGTCTGGCTTTGGAATTGAATAATAAAAACCAAAAAAATATAATAAAACGTTGCTTAAAATGAAGGTACGTCTTATAGCCCATAGCGTCTTGTTGTTGTGGTCTTCAGTCCAGAGACTGGTTTGATGCAGCTCTCCATGCTACTCTATCCTGTGCAAGCTTCTTGATCTCCTAGTACCTACTGCAACCTACATCCTTCTGAATCTGCCTAGTGTATTCATCTCTTGGTCTCCCTCTACGATTTTTACCCTCCACGCTGCCCTCCAATACTAAATTGGTGATCCCTCGATGTCTCAGAACATTTTCTACCAACCGATCCCTTCTCCTAGTCAAGTTGTCCCACAAGCTCCTCTTCTCCCCATTCTATTCAATACCTCCTCATTAGTTATGTGATTTACCCATCTAATCTGCAGCATTCTTCTGTATCACCACATTTCGAAAGCTTCTATTTTCTTCTTGTTTAAGCTATTTATCGTCCACGTTTCACTTCCTTACATGGCTACACTCCATACAAATACTTTCAGAAACGACTTCCTGACATTTACATTTATACTCGATGTTAACAAATTGTTCTTCTTCAGAAACGCTTCCCTTGCCATTGCCAGTCTACTTTTTATATCCTCTCTACTTCGGCCATCATCAGTTATTTTGCTCCCCAAATAACAAAACTCCTTTACTACTTTAAGTGTCTCATTTCCCAATCTAATTCCCTCAGCATCACCCGATTCAATTCGACTACATTCCATTATCCTCGTTTTGCTTTTGTTGATGTTCATCTTATACCCTCCTTACAAGACACTATCCATTTCGTTCAACTGCTCTTCCAAGTCCTTTGCTGTCTCTTACAGAATTACAATGTCATCGGCGAACCTCCAAGTTTTTATTTCTTCTCCATGGATTTTAATACCCACTCCGAACGTATAGTCCGTAAAATCCGGTGTATCATTTTCATACAAATTTCCCCGTCGTTTTTATACTATTTTTAGTGCTAAGCGGGCTCTTGTCGGCACTTCCCATATTTATTATTAATTTTTAGGCACTCTGGATGGATTGTGACCCTAGATATAATGCTTAACCGGCTACATTCGACCTACCGTGGTCCGTTCCGGATTCATGGTAGGTGTTTTTAATTTTTGATTTTTGGATGGGTTTTGTAGCCTGTTATTGATCTTTTATTAGGTTGGACTTTTATTCCTTGACGGTTCTTACAGTTTTTTTAAAAAAAAATTAGGCACGCTTAAGAAACCGTTGACCCATATTTTCGAATTCCCTGACGATTCGCTAGTTATGTCATTTATTCATAGACAATGAATGCTCGGTGTGGATCGTGTTGAAAGTTTAATATCTTGATTTGACATATAACTTATTTGTTCCGTTTCTCCATATCGACTGTAACTATAATTTGACCACAATTTTAGCGAACGGTTTTCCTAATGTAACATGTCTGTCCTGATGATGTGGCTTCTAGGCTACGAAAGCGGCAGTTAAATAAACTATTTACAAGAGCAGTCAGGTGGTTATTAATAACGACATTATTTATTGGTTTAGTATAAAAGATGTTAAAACGTGTGAGATTTTTTGTTTGACTCTAAATAGCAGAAGTTCATTAGTGATGGATAATATTTCCAATAAGATACTAAAATTTTGTGGATTCATAATATGTCATGTTCTTACTCGCTTACGTAATGCATCACTAACTCAGGGTATCTTCCAAGAAAGATTGAAATATGCCCTTGTTTGGCCCCTCTATAAAAATGGTGACTCCACAGATGTCAAAAACTAGCGCCCCATGACACTCCTTACATCATTTTTAAAATTTTTTAGAAGATCATACACTCGAAGGTTGTCACCTATCTGAATAGTAAAGAGATACTTAGCGAATCACAGTTGGCATATCAAAAGGGCCAGGTTATTGAGTCAGCTGCTATTAGTATATTTGCTGAGCGCGTAACAAAATCTTCAAATTATAAAATATCACCGACTAGGATCTCCTGTGGTTTACCGAAGGTATTTGATTGTGTCTGTCATAATAATATATTAGAGAAATTAAGTTTTTACTTGCTACGCAGTTTAGTAAATGCGTGGTTTAGTTCTTATTTAAGAAAAATAACGCAGAAAGATACAATAGAGAGTTCGAGTAATACAGAGGGGGACGTCACATCACCTACATAGGGAGAAATTACAATGGGAGTCACACACGGTTCGATCACTGCCTCAGTACTCTTCTTACTTTACGTTAATGACCTGCCGTTCTGTTTGAATCAAGAGGCAGAATCAATAGTGTGGTTGATTATACAGACATTGCTGTGAAGCTGTGGAAAGAAACATCAATAGAGAAATTAGTAAGTGATGTTTCACTGGAATTTATTGAATGATCTTGCACAAATGGGCTAGTCTCAAACATTAAAAAAAAAAAGAAAAGAAATGGATCATCGAGTTTTGTACTGCCAAAAATATCGCACCTTCTATTAACGTAGTGTACTAACAAATGATAATAAACAGGATAGAAAATGGCAAGATCTTAGTTGTGTTTATTGATAAAAGTTGAAACTAGAAAACCCATGTAGTAGACCTGATAAAACATATAGGCTTGCCTACTTCTGCCATACAAGTAATTGAGAACTTTGGGGCACCGAAGACAGTCAGGTAATACAGTGATGTTTTGTGGGACGATATTCGACGTGACATCTCGGTTAGGCAAAAAATATGCATTGTACAAAAGAAAATAATTAGAATTACGCGAGGAGTTCATTCATTTATGTCTTACAGACATCTTTTTAAGCAGCTTCTGATATTAACCAAAGTTCAAATAACATTTATTCACTTATGAAATATTGAATCAATTATACATATAAGTTTGAGATTAACAGAGATACTCACAAGTACAACAGCAGAAGGAAAAAGAGATGTGCATTGCCCTTTAATGAAAGGCAACTACAAAACTCTCTGATACTTAATATATCCATATATGAAAGATATCCAAAGTGTTTTCAAACGTAGATGAAAGAAGTTTCTCCGTAACAACTCATTCTATGATATAGAAGGCTTAATGGATAGAGATAATTAGTCATTTTTAAAGGAAAGACTCTAAATGGCCAGCATGGAGTTATACAAACGTTATTTTTTATTTTTTGTAGCTCTATATAAGCAAAAGGCACAGGTCCCGAGTTCGATTCTCGGTCCAACATACAATTTTTATCTGCCGGGAAGTTTCATATCGGTACACACTCCACTGTAGAGTGAAAATTTCATTCTGGAAACATTTCCCAGGCTGTGGTTAGGCCGTGTCTCGGCAATATCCTTTCTTCCAGGAGCGCTTGTTCTGCAAGGTTAGCAGGAGAACATCTATGAAGTCTGGAGGGTAGAACACGAGGTACGGGCGTAATTGAAGCTGAAAGGACGGGTCGTAAGCGGTTCTTGGATAGTTCAGATGGTAAAGCACTTGTGCGCAAAGGCAAAGGTCTCAAGTTCGAGTCTCCGTCCGGCCGTCCGGCACACAGTTTTAATCTGCCAGCAAGTTTCATAGGTGTTCTAGGTTCATTTTGTTGATGCGCTACGCATCATAATGTTTATCCTGAATTCGATCATGGCACAAGGAACTAACTAACTAATCCTTCATCACTTAAAAATTAAAGTACAAGTTGTTTTTGAATAAGGCGTTTAGTTACACTGTTGGCTTATTGGCTGACATCTAATCTCGTTCAGGGGCAATGGTCTCAGAAATGTTGGTGACAACTCTTTTCGTCACACGACGACATTACTTCCTAACAGACGGATGAACCGTCTTATTTTGTGGGGAGACTACAAACCTTGGACTACATGACAGACAAATTAGCAAGATATAAAGTAACTGCGACACTCGGAGCTATCGAACAAATGGATGAACATGATATATTCTATAGGATGTTCATGGCTATGAGATACATCCAGCAAGGAAGGGATATTGATACAGATAATAAGGATGAAACGAAACATGTCTGTAACTGCAGATGCCGCAACAAAACTTGTCATAGAACGAAATCCAAACAATGCTCATATATGTTGCCAGGTCGGTGTATTCGAGAAAGAAAAAGCGTTTTACCTCAGGTGGCAAAATCGTTTATAATGACTTTAGAGATACAAAGTAAAATATTTCGGAATTTTTGGATAGTGATGAGAAATGTAATTAATAATCCGTATGGTTGGTTTGTTTCGCCAGTTATTCTCCGAGTAGGGAGGTTAAGAAATAGTAGTCATTCGTAAACAACCTTACATCTTCAAAGAGAAGAAGTGACTGATGACTAAGAAACTGCATTCTACTCTGAAGGAGTGGAATTTAATCTCCGTCCAGTCATTCTTTGGTTTTCTGTGTTTCCTCCTAAATCTCTACAAGCGAGTCCCTGTATGACTCCGGCGGCGGATTTCTTTCATCATCGTCCAACTGACCTGCTGATCTCTCTTCAACAGCTGGATGTCGAAATCTTTGCTTAACACACTTATGTTTTACTTCTTTTAGTATCAGTCGACAGGACCTACAGGTTAGTGAAGGCGTTAAGTAGTCGAACCACCGGAAAACCACAAAAAAAATCACGCCATAGGCCTCGTTCGGTTCTAAACATTGCTATGTGGTAAGATATGTGATAACGAACGACCGTGCCTCACAGTAAAGCAATACAAGAATCTAAATTAATGGCTTAGCCTAAGCCAAATGTTCCCAACGGAAACTCTGTAAACTGAATCCTTCTCCTCCTTGCAACTCTTCATAATTTTTCTTCAACGATCGGTACCAGCATCCGTCTCTTAATCTCCATGTCCTCCTAATTAACCGGTTTCGTCCTCAGTCGATCCCGTGTTCAGTGGCTGAAATTACGTTTCATTGCTTATTTTCTTCTTCTGCTAAGATCCGATAGTGTTGATACACCACTGTTGTATAAGAATTGTTTGTTATAGCGAACGACTGTGGGAAAGCCACAGCAGGCGGTGCCACATACCCACAGCCGGCAGCGGGCACGCCACAACAGGCCATAAACGACTTCCTCCTCCACCACTTCACGTCTATGGCGAGATCCCATGGTGTCCAGAGCGGGATAAAGCTGCCCTCACGGCGACAACCAGCCAGTATTCTAGTCAATCTACATGCTTACAACATATGCCCAGGTAGCAGTCTTGTCGATTATTTGAGCTGTGAGTTTGGGTTATGTTTGTTGTCTGACTCTGACCAGTTTTTTCACAGCAGTATAGCGGGCTTTGACTTGATTCGCAGACTCGCAGTATTTCAGCGTCCGTTCGAGCGTAACCACAACCATCTGGAAATTTGTATGCTGAACTCTCTAGCTTTACTGAACTTATAACTAGCGTTTCTGTTCAAACACAATAAATGGGAGCACCGTACCAGTGTTGTACGCGATGTTATTGTCTTTGAACCAAGAAAAGAATCGTTCATGTGTCTACATAAACTTTCACATCCATGTGAACACTGTGTTCAAAGCTAAAGAGTCCAGAGCAGAAAGGTTGAAGCTTTTGAGCTGGCTCATAGGGCGTGCTCTGTTTTAACAATCGGTTAAGAGTGTTGTCTCTAGTGGCAGGGTCGGAGTACCAGTCTGACCAACAGGTTCACTCTGCCGAGAAGTTTTAAGCAGAATAGGATTTTGCTCATTGAACACCGAAGTATAAAGTAATACACATTATATGGTGTTCATACACCAAAATGGCCTCACCTGCCTGAGATGCTCAAGGTCGGCCTTGTTGGCGAGCAGGGCTGTGGGCCTGGCAGCCTGAGTCAGCTGCTGGAGCACCTGCTGGCTGTAGTTGAAGGACCGCCGGTCCGTGATGGAGTAGACGAGCACGCACGCATCCGACCACTCCACCTGCTCCACAGGCAGGCGTCTGTCCCTCTGAAACAGCAGACACGTGCTGTCACTCTGAGAATGATCTTGAGAACACAACGTTTTCACCATTGGTTGGTTTTAGAGCCTAACAAAATTCCCTTTAAAGTTATTTGCAAACTTGCCACATAATAAACGAAAATCACATTTCATTGCGGATAGGAACCTGCAGGCTGACAATTATTGAATTATATGGCACTCCGGGAGGCACTGTTGAGGGACAGTTCGTAGGGGAGGTTGGTTGGTTGGTTGGGGAAGGAGACCAGACAGCGTGGTCATCGGTCTCATCGGATTAGGGAAGGAAGTCGGCCGTGCCTTTTCAGAGGAACCATCCCGGCATTTGCCTGGAGGGATTTAGGGAAATCACGGAAAACCTAAATCTGGATGGCCGGACGCGGGATTGAACCGTCGTCCTCCCGAATGCGAGTACAGTGTCTAACCACTGCGCCACCTCGCTCGGTTGAACTATATGAAAAAACTAATGAAGTTACAAACCGCGGTGTGCACACACTTTATTCAACATGTACACGTATTCGGATTTATGACATGTTCGATATACCTGACATAAGTGGCGCAGACGAATAGCGAAACGCCGCATGATCCACTGAAGTTTGAGAACATCATAGCTGTCGATGACTTCCTGAATGACTGTTTCCAGCTCAGCAATGGTTTAGGGATTACTGCTGTACACCTTGTCTTTAATATGGTCCGACGAAAAGGAGTGGAATATGTTCAGATACGGAGAATATGGTGGAAATCGAGGCCCATGCCAGTGGCATCTGGGTACCGTAGAACCAGAGTGCGGTACCCAAAATACTCCTCCAGGACATCAGGCACTCTCCTGCTCCGATGGGGTCGAGCTCCTTCTTGCATGAATCACATTTTATCGAAATCTTCATGTACCATTCGGTAGTCACCGTGCCATCAAGGAATATTGCACCAATTATGCTGCGACTGAACACTGCACACCACATGGTCACCCATTGAGGGTGAAGAGACTTCTCCATCGCGAAATGCGGATTCTCGCTCCCCCAAATGCGCCAGTTTTGCTTATTGACGAACCCATTCAAATGAAAGTGGGCTTCGTCGCTAAACCAAACCATACTAGTACTACTCATGTCTATGGCCAACTGTGCAGTTTGAACATCCTAACGCAAACAGTTCAGAAGTTATGACGATTTTGTTTCATGTAGTTCAATAATTGTCACCCTGTGTAGCGTGTTATAAGGAAAGCAACATAACATTCTACAGAACAAGGTACTGCCCTCTAATTGTCAGGATAGTGTCGTGTAGAATTTGTTGGTGGTAATTTTTAGAACACCCAAAGGTGCTGATGATACATTATCAAAAGAATACACATTTATTGATCGGAGGTACACAGCTTCCTTCATGGCTGCCAAAAGTGCAGGGGGCAAAAGGACATAGGCGTCGACGGTATGCACTGGCACCAGTGCATGTTGCAGAGTTGACAACCACTATGAGGGAGGCCCACAGACAGCGCCTCACGGCATCACAGCCAGCTAGCCCCAGCATGGATGGTATTGCCCACACTGCCTCGGTGGTATGGCAGATGTATTACCAGGGCACTCTCATGTCCAGGAAAGGCAGCCAACTGATATGCAGGAGGTGGCAACAGTCATGGAGAGTTATGTCACGGGCTCTCTGTGAGAGCCTGGCCCACAGCACTGGGAGTCTCTCATAGCTGCGAGTCAGGTGGCAGCAATTACTGTGCTCCCACAGAGTGGATGGTGGTTGATCAGCTCGCCAAGGGACTGCTGAGGCCACATTTTGGAAGGCACCACATGTTTCACATCAACAAAGGCAAGGATAAGGCGGCAGCAGCTCTCAACAGCACAGTCCATCAGTTCTAATTGGTGACGGCATTGTAGACCCTAGTCGTCTCAGCAGACCATGGAGTAGCGGCACAGGTCCCGCGTCTGCATTAGCTGCAACACTGTGCTACAGCTGACAACTAAACCGTGTAATTCTGAGTACATGTATTTGTTGGACTATGCCACGACGTTATCGTTCTATGGGGATGACCAAATGGGCCCTAGTTTTCTGAGCTCTTTGGTGCTCTTGGTCGCTTCAGGATGTTACAACTTCCAGACGCTCTTTTCCACTGTGTCAGCAACTGAATAGTTAGTGTTGTGTTCGATCTGAGCTTTCTTGCAACACTTCGCACCGTCACCATTTGGCGCCATCCATCTGTCGCCATAATGTCATTTTGCTACGTTGCTTATGAAGCATTCAGCCCACCCAGGGTATTGCAATAGCTTCCGTGTTTGCTGATACTCCACTAGCAATTTTCTCTCGCTGGCATTCTACTCTGCCTCTGCCTCTGCCATTGGCAGGGAAGAACTTAACTTATTAGTATCTGCCTGGAATATTATTCTGGGGCTTAACAGTAATAATAAAAATAGTCACATGTCGTTTTAGACATAATTTTCCTTCCAATAATAATTACACGTATTTTTTTTATATAGGCACGCATACGAGTGCCCCTAGATGATTGAACAAATGTACAAAAAAGTTTTGACAGTAAAATATTAGTTTTTTGCATGACAGGTGAATCTCATAACTCAAATGCATCTTTTGTGAGCATACAATTTTTAAGACATCATCTATCCATTTTGATAGACACAATGTAATTTTCTCTCCATATGTAAGAAATCACATTTCATTGTTATTCTTTTAACGTCTAGTAGAAGTTTTAAGATCCAAATGAAGCCTCTTTTATCGTGTTGAGTCTTACATGGAGTCTAAACGTCAAAACATAGAGGAGGTTTGTTATTCTAGACCAACAGTAACAAGATGGTTGGTTGGTTGATTGGTAGGGTGGGACCGAACAACGAAATTAACGGAGCAATCGGACTAGGGAAGGAGGTCATATGCGTCCTTTCAAAGAAACCGTCCCGGCATTACCCCGCGGGTTAGTCGCGCGGTCTCAGAAGCCTTTCCACGGTTCGTGCGGCTGCCCCTCCCCCCCCCCCCCCCCCGGCAGAGATTCGTGTATAGTTTAAGTTAGATTAAGTGGTGTGTAAGCCTAGGGACTGATGACCTCAGCAGTTTGCTTCCATACGAACTTACTGTAAATTTACAAATTTACATCCCGGCATTTCCCTGAAGCGATTTAGGGAAATCACAGAAAACCTAAATCAGAACAGACGGGGGTTGAACCTTCGTCCTCTCGAATGAGAGTCCATTGTGCAAATCAATGCGCCTCCTCTATCGGTAACAAGAGTGGAAAGGGTACAGAGTTCGTTAGTTAAATTTTGCATAGATCATTTGATCAATTGTTTCATCGAAATGACGGGGAATGCGTCAGTTCCAAGGTACGCATGTGATTCATGATAACAATAGTGATCTGCTCTTCCGACAACTAATGTCAACTTTCTATATAGGAGCAGATACTGTCCTGACCAAAATGGCTGGGGTCTGTTTTACTACTAAAATATACTTAATGGAAAGATAGGAAGCGTCGCGGAGCTGCAAAAATGTTGACGGAAAAGTGGTTCGTTTCTCCTCGTCGATGCTAGTAATGTAATTTTTTATTTCTACAAAAATAACTTTTAGACATCGTAGGTGTAACGATTAAACTCTTAATATCTGATCAAAACTATACACTGAACACCCAAGTGAAGCTGCTTCTAAGGTGTCCGCCCAGTGACTTTTCTCTCCTATTCTGTATAAGCAGAACGCAGTTGATTATCACTCGCTCTGGAAGTAACGCAGACCCTGGTGAAACAACAGGCGGTTACGGAGGCCGACGACGGCGGATTTCACGAAGAAAACGGGTGACCAAAAAACACTTCCAGAGCGTCCCAAAGCGGTCGTAAGGGTATACGACAGTCCAGCGAGCAATCCAGATCATAAACGTAGTGCAGGCCAGGTTACAACTGTACTAATCAGGACCGAAATTTCATCCTGAGACAGTACTCTGTGTGATTTATTAACAACAGTATCTGACATGACAACGTTACTAGTACTTTGCACATTAGGTTGTAATTTATCAAACTTCTTCTTGTGTCTATTGGTAGTTACTTCCATTATAAATTCCATCGATCTAAACGTCAGGTAATTATTTTATTCCACAGATCTACCGATACCTTGCTAGCAATGAGTAAATGTAATTGCAGTAACTTACGGTCAACAGAATCCATCTCTCGTCTTGTAAAATGTATCCTTTCACTGATTAACAATGCTTCTGTATAATCATCAATCCGCTTTAGAGGAATTCTTTTGTTATTTAAATAGAATAAATCAAAAAATCCAGTTTACCATGGAAATAGAGAAAGACAATGCAATATCCTTCTTGGATGTCTCCGTCATGAGACAGACTGATGGCAGCTTGAAACGTAAAGTGTTTCGGAAGATCACACATACCGACAGATACTTGCATAAGGATTCCAATCATCATCCAGAACAAAAAAGAGGTGTAATTAAATGTCTAGTGGACAAAGCTAAAAGGATCTGTATGCCGGAACACCTGGACGCCGAGCTAAAACATCTAATGCAGGCTTTTGAGAAGAATGGAATCTCTAGTAAGGAAATGAATAGATTTTTGCGGCCGTAAAACAGGAGACCTAAGGACAACGACAGGACACAGCGAAGGAAGAACGCGGTTTCTCTACCCTTCAACAAAACAGTAACGGATCATATCGGCAAGATTCTAAGTAAACATGATGTTCGACCGATTTTCACACCAACTATGAAATACCAACTATGAAAATACGCCAAGCACTTCGATCCGTTAAGAATAAACGAGCACATCTGTCTGCAAGTTGTGAATATAAGATTCCGTGTACGTGTGGCAAGGTCTACATTGGAACTACAAAGAGAAGTGTGAATACAGGGTTGAAGGAACATAAAGTCTTTGCCGACTAGGGAAAACAGGCAAGTCACTCGTGGCGGAACATGCTCTTCAATCAGGTGATCACGTAGCACAATTTTCGGAAACTGTAGTTTTATGTACCATCACGAACTATTATCCACGGCTATATAGAGAAGCCATCGAAATATATAAACATGGGGATAATTTTAGCAGAAAAGAAGAAGCCATGGAACTCATTGATATATGGACTGTGGCGCTACAGAATCGATGAGAAGAATCTTTGACGTACTATGATCGATAGTTAAAAAATTTATCTTTGACAAGGTTTATCTCTGCTATCACGTGAAATACAGACCACGCCCACTTTCCACAGTATATAGGCCGCTCTTCGACGTCCGACTCGTCTGTCGGCAAGACTCAGCAAGACAGGCGCACCTCCGAAGATGTCCAACGTAGCCTTGGACGAAACGTCAGTTATTGAAGAGTTCCATGGACCACGCCCATACACCCCGGAAAAATTCTCAGCAGCTATAACTGTACTGTTCAATGGTCCTTTACTAAAGGAGTCAAAGACTAGCGACAGACTGGCTGACAAATATCGGACGGCGGTGTTTTACAGGCACTCTTGCTCACAGGATGGTTGCCGCCCCTGTGCCTCATGCGGGAGCAAAAGCCTGCCGGAGTAAGTAGGCAAAATATCTCTGACCTGTCCTCCACATCGATACCCTGGCTTGGAGAGGAATCCGAATAACTGTCGGATACTAAATTTGCAAGAGCGACAATACATTTCCAGTAACTGGAAGCTCTCTGTCAGCCTATTCCACAATTATAGAACGCAATGTCAACAAGTGCAGTGCCTCTTCCCTCCGGAAGCTCTAAATGGCGGTGGAATCCCAAACGTGGCCATAAAAACTGTCGAACAATGCAAATCCCCAAATGAAAGAAACTACAAAATTTCTCTTTTCATATATATACACCTACGACGAATAAATTCCTATTGAAACTGCATATGAATTACGATTTCCCTACATGAGAGACGAAGTACCCCACGCTGCAGAGGAGGCAGAGTTTTCTGTATGAAGACAACCGTGCTGTATTTTGATACATTTGATTGAAGCCCTCGATAATGTGTGGTCAGAGTGGAGCACTGTTCAGTGTACGGCTTATCTTGTCGACTGCAGGCACAGTGTAAGGTATCGATGGCTTCCCTTTCGAGCCACTGCTGCTCGACATACGTAACGCACAAGTCCCCATAGTGGTACCTTGTGTCTACATTCAGCTTCAATGGTATAATACATGCTGTATCTAGTGCACCTATTACTTCTGCTGCATTTAATACCGTTACAGTGCATATACAGTTCAGAATCAAAGTCGTAATATCAAGCTACAAAATTTCTGTCCCTTTGACGTGTAATCGGAGCATATTGATCGTTATGCCGTTGCCACGGTTACTGGTGAGGTCCCGTGGAAGCCATTTTTGTACGTAACAAGTCCCCATAGAGCACATCTTGATTGTAGTCTCAATAGCTAATTTTCTATTATTCTTTTGTATGTTCTGTTATTACTTAGCGTCAGTGGTATTATTCCTGTTGAATCTAAGGTAGTACAGATTCTGCGTTTATAATAAGATTATGGTGCATCTACTGTTCGGAATGGAAGTTGTAACAAATCAATACTTTTGTATCTTTGACTTGCACGTGGTGCATACCGATTTTTATGCGGTTACTGTCGTTACGAGTGGCGTCCTTTTTGTGCCACCTTTGTCCTAGGTACACTGAAGTGACAAAAGTTATGCGATGCCACCTAAGATCGCGTCGGACGTGACACAAACTAAACAAGGCGTTAGAAATCTCCTGCAGAAGTACTGAGCCATGCTGCCTCTATCACCGTCCACAATTCAAAAATGGTTCAAATGGGTCTGAGCACTATGAGACTTAACATCTGAGGTCATCAGTCCCCTAGAACTTACAACTACTTAGACCTAAATAACCTAAGGACATCACACACATCCCTGCCTGAGGCAGGATTCGAACCTGCGACCGTGGCGGTCACGCGATTCCAGACTGAAGCGCCTAGAACCGCTCGGCCACACTGGCCGGCGGCGACAATTGCGAAAGCGTTGCGGGTGCAGGATTTTGTGCACGAACTGACCTCTCCATTAGGTCCCATAAATGTTCGATGGGATTTATGTCGGGCGATCTGGGTGGCTACATCTGTCGCTCGAACTGTTCTCGAAATCAATTGCGAACAGTTGTGACCCAGTGACATGATATCGCTGTTTGGCAACGTGAAGTCCATGAATGGCTGCAAATGGACTGCAGCTAGCCCAACATAACCATTTTCAGTAAATGGTCTGTTAAGTAGCACCAGAGGACCCAGTCCATTCCATGTAAACATAGTCCACATCTTTATGCAGCCACCATCAGCTTGCATAGTGCCTTGTTGACATCTTGGGTCAATGGCTTCGTGGGATCTGCGTCAAAGTCGAATCCTACCACCAGGTCTTATCAACTGATGTCGTGACTCATCTGACCAGGCTACGGTTTTCCAGTCGTCTAGGTTCAACGGATATGGTGAGCAGCTCAGCAGAGGCGCCATAGACGATGTCATGCTATTGGCTAAGACACATCGGTCGTCTGCTACCACAGTCAATTAATGCTAAATTTTGCCACACTGTCCTAATGGATATGTTCATCGTATGTCCTACACTGATTTCTGCAGTTATTTCACACAATTTTGTCTGTCTTTTAGCACTGACAACACTACGCAAACACCACTGCTCTCGGTCGTTAAGTGAAGTCCGTCGGCCACTGCTTTGTCTGTGGTGAGAGGCAATGCCTGAAATTCTGACTTTAACGATTTCTGAAATTTAATGTTCTCTGCACATAGCTCCAACTATCATTCTGCGTTGAAAGTCTGTTAACTCCCGTCGTGCGCCTATAATCATTTCGGAAACCGTTTCACGTAGATCAAATGAGTACAAATGACGGCACCGCCGATGCACTGTCCTTTTATACCTTGTAAACGAGATGCGGCCGCCATCTATACATGTGCATATCGCTAACCCACGAGTGTTGTCGCCTCAATGTATGTTACACGCAAGTGCCCATAGAGGGCGCTCTGAGTCTAATTCTAACGTCAGTGGTTTATTGCTTTGTTACACTTTTGTAGTTCTTTTATTTTTTAATGTCACTGGAACTGTTACTATTGTATCTAATATACTTGCCTCTGGTACACATAATTATGTTACAGTATCTTAATTCTGAATCAAATGATGGTAAGCTAATACACCTATATCTTTGACTTGTAATCAGAACGTATCGATCTTCATATCGTTACTATAGTCACTGGTATCGTCATTTTCGGTGCGGCTTGTGTCTGATTCTAACGTTAATAGTTTATTTCTTTATTGTTCTTCTTTTGCATGTTCTTTCATTATATTTTGTTGTAATTTAGTTTTATAGTTACATTACTTTGGTCGTGACCTAAATATTTCATTTGCAATATTGTATTTACACTGATTTTATTCGTGTATCACGGTCATTACCTACCACTGACGCAGCACTGAAGACGGCGGCCTAAGCTCCCGCTATTTACGCGACGGCAACCGAACGTCATTCAGCGATTGCTCTTCACCCCATTCTAGAGGGGTTCACGTTTCGTGTCGCCGTCTTCAGCGCTCAACATGGGTATTTCCTCTCTTACTTGCATCGTAGTTATATTATTTTACTGTTGTGTTTATCTTTTACGTCTCTTCTAATAACTTCAATGTTTCGCCGTTTACAGAATAATGGTCTGATGATTATCAAACACTGACCGAAATCGCTCACTTCTTTAAAATAAAGTTATTGTATATGGTCTAGACGTTTTTATTATAAAAACCTTTTAATAGTATTTTACAATCGCTGTTATTTCCAAGAACTACGTTCGAAAACAAATTAAAGTAAAAACTGCAAAGGATATACCACTCATTAAAAGAATATGACGCGAAGAACTGGAAAAAATATTTGTTCCAATTAAGAAATACTAGAGCTATGTTCTTTGATCGGAGAAAGTGGAGGGATGACATCTCGGAGAAGCTTAGTAAGTGGTGTCTTTCACCTCCTATTCTGCGCTATTTTTCCTCGATGTTTTCCGTCTTAACATGACTATTTGCGTGGCGTAATGAGACGTCGATAAAACTCACGGCCAATGATCTCCTTTGTCTCTTTGAAAGAGTCACATGGGGATTTTCAAATCCGTCCTTTGCGATGTTTTCCCTCCGACTGCAGAAATAGTCCCTTCGTCGCAAACATTAGATTCTATTCTTACGGTAGTAGCCTTCTGAACGCTGACGTCTTCTCTTGATCTTATCGGTCAACACTTTTGACCTCTTCGACCTATAGACCGTCACATGGAAATTCCTCACAGGCAGAAGAGACGTGTATTATGCGATTAAGATAAGGTTATGCCCGGCTTCCATTTTATTTGGCCAGTATTCAGTTCCGTACGAAAGAAAATTCAGGTTACAGTACGGTGTGTTTCGAATCTGACTAGCTGGCTATGCCTTATGAGGCAGCCGTTGTGACCGAGCGGTTCTAGGCGCTTCATTCGGAACCGTGTTGCTGCTACGGTCGCAGGCAGGTTCTAATCCAGCCCGGGCATGGATGTGTGTGATGTCCTTCTGTTAGTTAAGTTTAAGTAGTTCTAAGTCTAGGGGACAAATGACCTCAGATGTTAAGTCTCATAGTGCTTCGAGCCATTTGACTATTATGCCTTATGAACACAGCACTTCAACAATCGCTGCAGATCCTGAACTGCATACAACCCTACAGGTTGCTATAAGAGGCCCACAGCTTACTACACTTTCTGAAAGTTTTCAGAGACCACCAAAGAGCCACGGGAAGTCACGGCAAAACATACCATCACAGGTGTCGTACTATATTCCCACTGCCGGTTTGTGGGTGTCAAACTCTCGGCTCGCTCAGCTGGTTTACGTATTTCGCGGTGTCACTAAATTATTCTTCATGTGACTGCTTCGATGGACAACAGAGACGAGCCTAAGGACGAATTATTCTTCGCAGTCTAGAACCATGTGTAATGAACTCATTTTAGATCCAGATTAACATACCATTTTTCCTTTCTTCTAGGAACACCTCACTGGCACGGTCGTGTCTGATAAATGGAGCCGGACGAGGTGGCCGAGCGGTTCTAGCCGCTACAGTCTGGAACCACGCGAGCGCAACGGTCGCAGGTTCGAATCATGCCTCGGGAATGGATGTGTGTCATGGCCTTAGAATAGTTAGGTTTAAGTAGTTCTAAGTTCTAGGGGACTGATGACCTTAGAAGTTAAGTCCCATAGTGCTCAGAGCCATTTGAACCATTTTTTGAAAAATGGAAAACAAGCCTATATGATTGCAAGCAACGACACAACTGGCAGTACAATACACCATTTAAAACGTTGTCTTAAGTCAGTGGAATACTGGTATTAGCAGTTAATTATTTCTCTGGCATTCTGCGTCTTCCATGTAAAGGAAGAGACAATAACTATGATGTGTTCTGCCCATAAGGCAGGTCGATCACTAGTTGAGGGTTCTCCAGTGCTCCCGTTTTCACTATCCTTTTATAGCTGCGCATGTTTACGTCCATACGCTGCATGGAGGAAGGTACCTTCCACCACTGCTAGTCATTCACTGTCGTTGAAAACGATTCTTATGGCTCTGAGCACTATGGGACTTAACTTCTGAGGTCATTAGTCCCGTAGAACGTAGAACTACTTAAACCCAACTAACCTAAAGATATCACACACATCCATGCCCGAGGCAAGATTCGAACCTGTGACCGTAGCGGTCGCGCAGTTCCAGACTGTAGCGCCTAGAGCCGCTCGGCCACAACGGCCGGCGTTTAAATTTTCTCAGTAGTGATTCGCGCAAAGAATATCGTATTCCCATTGAGTTCACGGAGCATTTCCGTAATTCTCGCCTCTCGCCTATTGATTCTTTAAATTTTCTCAATAGTGATTCGCACAAAGAATATCGTATTCCCATTGAGTTCACGGAGCATTTCCATAACACTCGGCTCTCGCCTGTTGATCGAACCTACTGGCAACAGATCTAGTAGCATGCACTAAATTGCTTCGATGTCTTCCTTTAATTCGAACTGGTAAGGATCTCTTAGTGGGACAGAACTCGAGAATCGGTCGCATTAGTGTTCTGCTTGCGATCTTCTTTACAGAAGAGCTACACTTTCCAACAATTCTGCCAATAAACCGAAGGCGATCGTATCTCAGACCCTACGTGCTCGTCACATTTAACCGATGTGAACCTTTCTAATAAATGTGATCGTGTCAAGGGGCGCACCACTAACTCTGTATTCAAACGTTACAGGACTGCTTTTCCTGCTCATGTGCTTTCAGTTACATCTTACCACATTTAAAACAAGCTGCCATTGATCAAAACGAACAGGATTTCTGATTGATTGATTGGTTGGTTGGTTGGTTGGTTTGTTGATTTTTTTTGGGGGGGGGGGGGGGAGGACCAAACAGCGAGGGTATCCGTCCAGCCGCGGGGGTAGCCGCGAGGTCTGTGGCACCTTGTCACGGTCCGCGCGGCTCTCCCCGTCGGAGGTTCGAGTCCTCCCTCCGGCACGGGTGTGTCTGTTGTCCTTAGCGTAAGTTAGTTTAAGTTAGATAAAGTAGTGCGTAAGCTTAGGGACCGATGGACCTCAGCAGCTTGGTCCCATAAGACCTTACCACAAGTTTCCAAAATTTCCATCGGGCCTGTGGATTAGGGAAGGATGGAAAGGAAGTCAGCCGTGCCCTTTCCAAGGAACCATCCCGGTATTTTCCTGAATCGATTTCAGGGGAATCACGGAAAACCTAAGCAGGATGGCCGGACGCAGGTTTGAACGGTCGTCCTCCCGAATGCGAGTCAGGTGTGCTAACCACTGCGCCACCTCGCTCGGTAGAATTTCTGTCATCCGATGTCTTCGTGCAGTCAGTCAACTACGACGCTTTCCCGTACTCTATAGCATTATCAGCAAACGGTCTCAGATTGGTGTTCATCCTGTCCGTCATATCGTTTATGGGTGGTGATGATGATGGTGAGGTGCCATACTCTGAGGAGCGTAGAGGGCGATGCGGGAGACCCGCACCGCTGTAAGAGGCAAAGTCGTAGTGGAGGTGGTTTGCCATTGCCTTCCTCAGACCGTAATGGAGATGAATGATGATAATGAAGACGACACAACAACACCCACTCACCTCGAGGCAGTAAAAATCCTTGACCCGCGGGGAATCGAACTTGGGACACCGTACGCGGGAAGCGAGAGCGCTACCGCAAGACCACGAGCGGTTCCTTGGAAAACGCAAAAAAAAGGTTTTTCGTACCAGAATCAAGCCGCGGATTCCAAGAAGGCTATGCACAGAAAATGGCTGGTATTTTCACGGTATATTCCTAAGATCTAGATCATGAGTAACCTTGAAATTTTCTGGATATCTTTATCCATTTCCGACATACAGACGATGAAAATTACCCTATTGATACACTAAAATACGCACGTAAAATCCGGTGTGAGTAAAAAACATAGTCCATAAAGTGACAGAACGGAGAAATACACTGAAGAGCCAAAGAAACTGGTATAGGCATGCGTATTCAAATACAGGCAGAATAAGGCGCTCCGGTCGTCGACGCCTACATAAAACAAGTGCCTGGCGCAGTTGTTAGATCGGCTACTGCTGCTACAGTGGCAGGTTATCAAGATTTAAGTGAGTTTGAACGTGGTGTTATAGTCGGCGCACGAGCGATGAGACAGAGAATCTCCGAGGTAGCGATGAAGTGGGGATTTTCCTGTACGAGCATTTCACGACTGCATCGTGAATATCAGCGATCCGGTAAAACACCAAATCTCCGACATTGCTGTGGCCGGAAAAAGATCCTGCAAGAACGGGACCAACGACGACTGAACAGAATCGTTCAGCGTGACAGACGTGCAACCCTTCTGCAAATTGCTGCAGATTTCAATGCTGGGCCATCAACTAGCGTCAGCGTGCGAACCATTCAACGGAACATCATCGATATGGATTTTCGGAGCCGAAGGTCCACTTGTGAACCCTTGGTGACTGCACGACACGAAGATTTACACCTCGCCTGGGCCCGTCAACACCGACACTGAACTGTTGATGACTGGCAACAGATTGCCTGGTCTAACGAGTCTCATTTCAAATTATATAGAGCGGATGGACGTGTACGGGTATGGAGAAACCTCATGAATCCATGGATCCAGCATGTCAGCAGCCTCTCTAAACATGGAAAGCAAGGAACTAGCAGAGTAGGATAGTTATTTTATAATAATGAAGATGAAGAAGTACTCCTTAAGTAGGTGTTTCAGAGCAAGTGTTTACTACAGTGTTCTGCTTTGAGTGATTATTCCTGCAATATCCCTGAGTGTTGACTACTCCTCTTGGACGCATTGTGTACGTGATCAGTTTAGTCCTGGACACTGAGCATACCTAAAATATGAATATTTTTATAATTTTTTCTTCAACAACAGCTTTTTAATTTTCTGTTTCTTACACTTCTGCTAAGAAACAGTTCTGCTTATAATAACCTGCAATTCTGGTTGCATGTCAAAAACTGCAAGTATGACATATAGATGTCTGGCAAGAAACGACGCAATCCATTTTACGTAATGTACATGCAAATACCGCAAAGTTTCACAAGCGTGATCATTTCGTAAGCTGATTCACAGGTTTTAATATGCTTAGGTCCGCTGTGCTGTCAAATGTAAACGTCAGAGAGTATTAAATTCAGTAATGACTGTGACAGACTTACAAAATTAGCTAATACTAACCGACGAACTTCAAAGCTTCATATATAAGGCAATCGTCAGACATCCAGATCAGCAATTGAATAGGATCCCCAATCCAGCTGAGGTTCACAAGCCAGCGATAGGACGATTCGTTAGAAGCAATAGACCAGGTTTTTCGTGGTCATGATGGTTCTTATTTGTCACAGAACCAGAGAAATTGTTTTTGTAAAAAGTATGCGACATCGTCTGTGGAACAGAGGATGAACGTGGCACTCACTTGGGTGTGTGTAGCAAGGCGGTTCACTGAAACCGGTGTCTGTCAGTGGCGACAGTGAAATTTTCTAGTTTCGGCTCAATAAACCTGTCCTGACCGACGGAAAGTTGGTACATGTGTTTCAGGAAACTTTTCAGAGAACACTATAGTTCTCACAGATTCGTAGCTCTTCCGATTCGGGCCACAGTGCTGCTTTCAAGAAGGCACGGACTAAAGCATCACAGGTGAAGAAAATCAGCTGGATTCAATGGGCTCGTCTGCTGACAGTTCCAGCACTTTATTTCTGTGACAAAGTTTCCGCAACATCTACTCATCATTCATCAAGAAGAATGAAAACACACTGAATCTCCATTGTCCTAAATGTTAAATGCATTAAATAATAGCAAATTACTCTACATGGGAACATCATCGAAAGGGTATATAGGAGTCATGATGATGTTGATCATTTAGGGTGATTTTGTTCAATCATCGAACAACGTAACACGAAAGGGGCGACATAAACACATCATTGAAAGAGGGCTATTTTTTTCTGAATGGTTTGATGCAGTCCGCCACAAATTCCTCTCCCCTACACTCAACGTTCTGTATTATTCATTGGATATATTCCAATGTCTCAATAAACGTCCTATCAACCTGTTTCTTTTTCTCTGTGTTTTCCACATGTTCCTCTTCTCGCCGATTCTGTGGAAAACCTACTCATTTCTTATGTAACCAGTCCACCTAATTTTCAACATACATCTGCAGCAACATATCTTAAACGCTTCGGTTTCCTTCTTTTCCGGTTTTCCTACAGCCCTTGATACACTACGATACCATGATGTACTCCAGACGTACATATGTCCGCCTCGGTAGCGGTGGTGGATGCTAACAGCAGGGGCATAGATTCGATTCATTGACGCGACGGAGATTTTCTCCGGTCGGGCACCGTCATGACTCATATTCCGCTGTTCAGACTACTGTATGGTCACACCCCAACAGAAGAAGAAGAAAAAAAAGTACATTCTCGCAAACGTATTTCTCAAATTAAGGCCTACTGACTTCTCTTAGCTAGGAATGCACTTTTCGCCTGTGCTAGTCTACTTTATATATAGTCCTTGCTTCATTCGTCATAGGTTATTTTGCTTCCTAGGTAGCTGAAGTCCTTAATTTTCACTGCTACGTAATCACTGATTTTGATGTTGAGTTTCTCGCTGTTATCATTTTTCGTACTTCCGGTTACTATTGTCCTTTTTCGGTTTACTCTCAATCCTAGCGTATGCTAGTCAGACTTCTGCAGTCTTTCCTCACTTTGACTGAGTACAGATTGAACAGTAAGGGCGAGAGGACGAATCCCTGTCTTATTCTTGCGCCATTTTACATTGCAGAAATCTTTTTCAGAGTTCAACAAATCCTATGAATGTGTCTTGATTTTTTAAGCCTTGCTTCTATTATGAAGCATAACCTCAAAACTTCCTCTCTAGTGTTATTACTCTCTGTAAATCAAAATTTGTCTTCATTTAACAGCATGGTAACCCACAAAAACACTTCACTGCTTTACTTTTCTTCTCGGTTATAGCAGAATGCTCAAAAAGCCTGTCAGATTCAAGAAGTGCATAAGACCGATGTTACAGAGTATTCCGTTTTTCACGCTCCAATTTCACGCTCTTAAAGATAACTTTCCACTTCTGATGACCACTGAAAGTAGCTTTCGGGTGCCCTTCAGCGAATGACAGGCCTGAGAGATGTGCCATTTATCACATTAAGGCATGCTTTTCAAACAGGGAGCCTGTCAGTGCTGCCGAAGGCCAAGCTCCTATTTACGGAATCACCAGAGTGTTTGCTTTTGAACAGCAACTCCCCCCGCTCAAGAGAGAAGTCTTACGATTCCGAACACGTGATCGTCAGAACGTGTCTGCATTCGTAGATGAGCGGTTATCAGGCAAACTAAGGGGGAGACTCGAGTACAGGATGCCCCAAACTTTTGTTGCTGCTACGTTTAAGTTTTATTTGTTTATAAAATAGTAAATAGTCATTTTCGACAATTAGTTCCTGATCTCAAACTATACCGTCTAGCATCCTCTATCAACTGTAAGCTTGTCGTAATGTTAACCCTAAAGGTTAAGGGCTCACCTCTTGAGGCGCTCAGAAAATTGTTCAGATCCCAAATGACCTCAAATTTAGAGATTAAAACCGTGGGTCTACTTTTCATGTGATAAGGTATCAGTTGAATAGGATATGACAAAGAGCTCATTTTCCACCTTTGAAATATGTCGGCGGCTGAAAAGAACATATCGTTAGAGTAAAAGCTACGTATCTAAACTAGGAGTGCTTTGTTTTATGTCTGCTACTGATTCATGGAGGTGTAGACAAAATTGTGGCACCCATGTGAAAAAGTATGGAAAAGACAATTGAATGGATAATAATGGAAGTAGTGCAAAAGTAGTTGTAAATCAAATGTAACAACACAATTCCATAGTGGTTCTAGAAAGAAGGAATCTGATCGTTTATGTAAGATTGTATAGATTGTTCCTAATCATTATGATCCTGGTATTATAAAGTTTGGTTTAGCTTATTTTGACTCTGAAGTGTATCAGACAGTTCATTTTAGGAAAAGAGGTACAACTTCTATGTACAGGAATATATTCAAAGACAAAGATAAATAAATACAATGAACTAAAAAACAATGAAATATGTATCACCTATTTATCGAAATCTTTATATAAATCTTGTTCGTGATAGTGCTGAGACGACAATGAAAACTGGAATAATCTGGAAATGAAGCTGGATTACTTATTTTAAGATGTTAAATACAGAAAAAACTTGATTTTACTGCATTTTTCCGGTTTGGTACATTTATTTTCCTAGTAAACATGATAAAATCAGAAAAACTATTAACTACTATGATTCTAAAATTAGCAGATATATTTGGAAACCCATCTGCGGAAGACCTAAAAAGTCAGCTCTTAATATTAACGATTTCAAAAATTTTCAATCGAAGTACGTAATATAGTTTTGTAATACTGAATTTCGCCCTGTTCGGCACCGTTACTACAACGAGCACCACAACTGCTCTAAGTGACTGCCACTAGACTCAATACCTGCCAGGTAATTTAATCCTCAGGCGGAAATGAATCTCTGGTTTAAACTCAACTGGTACCACGGCAAGCACATGTTATTTGTGACAGAGGTGTAATTGAAGTTTTCTGACAGATTAAAACTGTTTGGCAGACCGGAATTAGACAGTAGAAGGTTCGCATTTCGCACACAAATGAGCCACCGACTGGGTTCTCTGTGACGTTGCAAGGAAGGGATGGTGCTGGGGTGTTACACTCATACGTGATGACATTCCAATAAACCAAGTTTCACCCTTTTATTACACTAAAATATTCAAACAGAAAACTCAAGAGGTGAGCCCCCAGTTAGCCATACAAGAGAATCGATAAAACAATTTTATCACATAAAGTTTTTTTTTTTAATATAGCTATTAAGGTCATTGAGCGGGGAAAATTTGAACTTAAACTTTCATTCGTCTTTTACATTTAAGAAACAACTAATATTAAGACAGCAGCTAATGAACCAGCATGACGTAAACGTACTTGGAATCAACCAAAACAACTTTCAAACTATGTATTGAGTTCACCTTCCTGCATTTCGAGTAAACATTTTTAAAAGGGCCCACAGATAACTTTTATATAAAAAACAGGTCCAATCATCTACCATGGCAGACAGAAATCGCACAAATCTCACTAGAAGTTAACATTGCGCTTATGTCACATAAGCGTACCTGAAATCAATCAAAGCAACTTTCAAATTATGTACTGGATTCACCTTCCTGTATATATAATAAACAGTTTTAAAGCACCAGCAGATAGTCTTTACATAAGGAACTAATCCTATTAACAAACATGGCAGACGGAAATGCATAGGTCTCACAAACAATCAATAAGGAAGTCTTACATTTACGCATTGAGTTCATCGTCCTGCATTTCAGAATATCCCTTAATCGGGCACGTAGATTAGAAAATTCAAAAAGGGAAATGGATAGGTTAAAGTTAGATATAGTGGGAATTAGTGAAGTTCGGTGGCAGAAGGAACAAGACTTCTGGTCAGGTGACTACAGGGTTACAAACACAAAATCAAATAGGGGTAATGCAGAAGTAGATTTAATAATGAATAGGAAAATAGGAATGCTGGTAAGCTACTACAAACAGCACAGTGAACGCATTATTGTGGCCACGATAGATACGAAGCCCACACCTACTACAGTAGTACAAGTTTATATGCCAACTAGCTCTGCAGATGACGAAGAAACTGAAGAAATGTATGATGAAATAAAAGAAAATATTCAGATAGTGAAGGGAGACGAAAATTAAATAGTCATGGGTGACTGGAATTCGAGTGTGTGTGTGTGTGTGTGTGTGTGTGTTTGAGGTTTACGGGCGCTAAACAGCGTGGTCATCAGCGCCCAAAAGCATAGAAACAGGAACACAAGCGGTGAAGGGACGAAGACGGACGCCGAACAAGGAGAACGGCTAAAAGACACAGGCCTGACGCAGTTCCAAATGCGCACATACAGAGGCAAAACAAGAGGAGAAGAAACACACTAAAAAAGGAAAGGAAACACAAGGAAAAGAGAACAGATACCGAAGGGAAACAAGGAGGTAATCGTGACTGGCGGACCTCTTACCTAAAACCCAGCAGCACATTAAAACCTTCTCCCTAAAATCCGAGGCAACAGATTGGACAGGACACAACACCGTACGACCTTAACCACAGTCGCTGCGTCGTCTTGCAAAATAGAGGGCAAATCCGGTGGCAAGGAAACCACCGCCCTCTGGTCAGAGAAGAAAAGACAGTCAAGTAAAATTTGGCGGACAGTAATCTGGACGCCACAAGCACTGCAGATTGGGGGGTCCTCCCGCCGGAGTAAAAAACCATGCGTGAAGGGACTGTGTCCAATGCGGAGGCGAGTGAGGAGAACCTCATCCCGCCTGTATGACTGGAATTCGAGTGTAGGAAAAGGGAGAGAAGTAAACGTAGTAGGTGAATATGGATCGGGGCTAAGAAATGAAAGAGGAAGCCGCCTGGTAGAATTTTGCACAGATCACAACTTAATCATAGCAAACACTTGGTTTAAGAAACATAAAAGAAGGCTGTATACTTCGAAGAAGCCTGGAGATACTGACAGGTTTCAGATAGATTATATAATGGTAAGACAGAGATTTAGGAACCAGGTTTTAAATTGTAAGACATTTCCAGGGGCAGATGTGGACTCTGACCACAATCTATTGGTTATGACTTGTAGATTAAAACTGAAGAAACTGCAAAAAGGTGGGAATTTTTGGAGATGGGACCTGGATAAACTGAAAGAACCAGAGGTTGTACAGAGTTTCAGGGAGAGCATAAAGGAGCAATTGACAGGAATTGGGGAAAGAAATACAGTAGAAGAAGAATGGGTAGCTTTCAGGGATGAAGTAGTGAAGGCAGCAGAGGATGAAGTAGGTAAAAAGACGAGGGCTTGTAGAAATCCTTGAGTAACAGAAGAAATATTGAATTTAATTGATGAAAGGAGAAAATATAAAAATGCAGTAAATGAATCAGGCAAAAAGGAATACAGACGTCTCAAAAATGAGATCGACAGGAAGTGCAAAATGGCTAAGCAGGGATGGCTAGAGGACAAATGTAAGGATGTAGAGGCTTATCTCACTAGGGGTAAGATATATACTGCCTACAGGAAAATTAAAGAGACCTTTGGAGATAAGAGAACCACTTGTACGAACATCAAGAGCTCAGATGGAAACCCAGTTCTAAGCAAAGAAGGGAAAGAAGAAAGGTGGAAGGAGTATATAGAGCGTCTATACAAGGGCGATGTACTTGAGGACAATATTATGGAAATGGAAGAGGATGTAGATGAAGATGAAATGGGAGATACGATACTGCGTGAAGAGTTTGACACAGCACTGAAAGACCTGAGTCGAAACAAGGCCCCCGGAGTAGACAACATTCCATTGGAACTACTGACGGCCTTGGGAGAGCCAGTCCTGAGAAAACTCTACCATCTGGTGAGCAACATGTATGAGACAGGTGAAATACCCTCAGACTACAAGAAGAATATAATAATTCCAATCCCAAAGAAAGCAGGTGTTGACAGATGTGACAATTAACGAATTGTCAGCTTAATAAGTCACAGCTGCAAAATACTAACGCGAATTCTTTACAGACGAATGGAAAAACTAGTAGAATCCGACCTCGGGGAAGATCAGTTTGGATTTCGTAGAAATGTTGGAACACGTGAGGCCATACTGACCCTACGACTTATCTTAGAAGCTAGATTAAGGAAGGGCAAACCTACGTTTCTAGCGTTTATAGACTTAGAGAAAGCTTTTGACAATATTGACTGGAATACTCTCTTTCAAATTCTAAAGGTGGCAGGGGTAAAATACAGGGATCGAAAGGCTATTTACCATTTTTACAGAAACCAGACGGCAGTTATAAGAGTCGAGGGACAAGAAAGGGAAGCAGTGGTTGGGAAGGGAGTAAGACAGGGTTGTAGCCTCTCCCCGATGTTATTGAATCTGTATATTGAGCAAGCAGTAAAGGAAACAAAAGAAAAATTCGGAGTAGGTATTAAAATCCATGGATAAGAAATAAAAAATTTGAGGTATTGACATTGTAATTCTGTCAGAGACAGCAAAGGACTTGGAAGAGCAGTTGAATGGAATGGACAGTGTCTTGAAAGCAGGATATAAGATGAAGATCAACAAAAGCAAAACGAGGATAATGGAATGTAGTCGAATTAAGTCGGGTGACGCTGAGGGAATTAGATTAGGAAATGAGACACTTAAAGTAGTAAAGGAGTTTTGCTATTTGGCGAGTAAAATAACTGATGATGTTCGAAGTAGAGAAGATATAAAATGTAGACTGGCAATGGCAAGGAAAGCGTTTCTGAAGAAGAGAAATTTGTTAACATCGAGCATAGATTTAAGTGTCAGGAAATCATTTCTGAAAGTATTTGTATGGAGTATAGCCATGTATGGAAGTGAAACATGGACGATAAATAGTTTGGACAAGAAGAGAATAGAAGCTTTCGAAATGTGTTGTGCTAGAGAAGAATGCTGAAGATTAGATGGCTAGATCACATAACTAATGAGGATGTACTGAATAGGATTGGGGAGAAGAGAAGTTTGTGGCACAACTTGACCAGAAGAAGGGATCGGTTGGTAGGACATGTTCTGAGGCATCAAGGGATCACCAATTAAGTATTGGAGGGCAGCGCGGAGGGTAAAAATCGTAGAGGCAGACCAAGAGATGAATACACTACGCAGATTCAGAAGGATGTAGGTTGCAGTGGGTACTGGGAGATGAAGAAGCTAGCACAGGATAGTGTAGCATGGAGAGCTGCATCAAACCAGTCTCAGGACTGAAGACCACAACAACAACAACAATTTTAAAATGACCACAGATAATCCTTACACAATAGACAATTCCATTACTAATCTGAATCGATAGCTCACACATTAACTTTATCCGTATACAGCCCTCCTTTGTGACGGTACAAAGCCCCCGTTACTAGATGAATATTAATAGTATGCAACAATTGCTTCGTGGAGAGCGAGCGCGCTACGTGGTGCGCGATTAGCGGAAGCACGTGGCGCGCCCACGCGGGATTTGCAACGGTCGGTGGGATGGTCTCCAGCGGCCACGTGGCCCGCAGCTTGGAGCATTGTTCGGTTTTTCGCGCATTACGCGAAAACTATGTAACTTACGGTGAAGAGCGGTGCGGCAGTGGATTGTGGTCAGCAATATGCACCTTCTGAAAGATCGATCTTTATTTCAAATCGCGACACACAAAAGTTATATTAAGCTCAAAATTGGTTAATATCACGAATATTAAAAGATGAATAAAAATAGTAAATAACAACTTACAGGGATGAGCGAGCACTCATTAAAAACGTTACGTCGTAGCGGATCGAGTGCCGTAGTCATATGTTAAGATTCATAAATAATGAAGCTCGTAAAGTGCAGTAAACAAAGTTTGAGGGAAAATTGTTTATAACATTCAATAGAAAATTCTGACGTAGAACGGCACTATATAATATTTTGGTTGGCATCACACGTATTTTAAACTAGTTAAATTATACTATACACTTAACTTGCATTAGTTTTCATTGTCTGCAAATTATTATTAACATTTATCGCCAATAATTAATTAATTATTATAGATATGAAGATTTTGAGAAGCGCAATGTGTAGATCGCTATAGATTACGTCTAAAATCGATGCTATATGCAGTTCTATGTTAAAACTTTGCAGCAAAGAAGTAAACAAACAAATATCCGCTAAATGGCGAAATTTTGCAAAAAGTTAAGCTTGACTTATAGGCGGTAGAATAATCCTAGAAATTGATGTAACATAGTAAATAAGGTGTACTTTTTAGCGCGGTTCCGATGGTGTACTTATTTCTGTCGAGGGATGTATGTATAAAATTTGTAACCTTAACTGATGAGATTGGTACTTGCTTAACCACGGGGGTGGGGGTTGACGTCCGAGCCTATAATCGAGCGGCCATCTTGAGCAGGGGTCGGTTGTTGGTCAGTCGTTTTGAGGGTGGGTGGCGAGCGGGACCCACTTGAGGGTGGACCATGTGGTCGTTTGAGAATTTTTTTCGCGCCGATTTTTTTCGACAAAGAGTGTTGTTTAATAGTGCAAGTGTGCAAGCATATATTTGGTGAACTGGAAGTGCTACGATTATTTGTGTGAGTGGGAATTACGAGGTATACATTGGCGTAAGTGAACATGTGACGATTTGTGATTTCGCGCCAAAAGTGCTAGAACAGAGAGGACAGTGGGACTTGTGGTTCTGTTCGAACTGATTGAGTAATTTTCGTTTACAGCAGCCTACATTACTGCTATTGGGGTCTTGGAGACAAATTATTCAAAATGGTTCAAATGGCTCTGACTTAACATCTGAGGTCATCAGTCCCCTAAAACTTAGAACTACTTAAACCTAACTAGCCTAAGGACATCACACACATCCTTGCCTGAGGCAGGATTCGAACCTGCGACCGTAGCGGTCTCGCGTTTCCAGACTGAAGCGCCTAGAACCGCTCTGCCACACCGGCCGGCGTCAAATTATTATTAAAGTAAAACTGTAAACCGTCTCACCACTGTGCTAATTTCATTGTGTGAAAGAAAAGGACAACACCAATAAATAGTGATTGAACTGTGTTGTGAAAAACTGATTTTGCTATAATAATCGCCTAACTTTTGTTCCCTAGCATAAACTGTACACATGTCTGAGTGAATAATTCATTCAAAAACTGTAACTAATGCGCGGATGTGGAACAGTGCAATAATGCACCAAGTGTGGAAATCATCCCCTGAGACTTATGTGAGAGCAAAAGTCTGCACTTACATTTTTTAGCTAAAATTAGTATTTGCACATCCGTGTGAACTCTACAACCGCACTTTTTTATTTGCCTTCCAAAATGTGAACGACACCTTTTTAGACAAGAATCAAATGAATAACAGGATACACAGTACTCTGCATAATGTAATAAATACTGTTCTTGTCAAGACAAGTCTACGCGTCTGAAACCACGTGGACTCATACAATAATCACGAAGCGCGCCAGTAACTTACTTCACTACAACCAAGTCACTCAATCCTGTGAGCAGTAAATGCGCTTTCACGCGCTGTAACGGCCACACGAATCCACGTAGGCTAACGTTTGCAAACGGCCATCTCGACCAACATCACCTATTCTATGTAGCTGCTTAACGTAGCTCAGAGCCCACAATTCGGCTAATGGCGGTATGCAGCGGTTCCAGTGCGCCCTTTCGTAAAATTCTTCATGCTCACTAGATCCACCAACGGCTTGGAACCCCCAGTTGACCGATCTTGTGGCCCGACCAGTCCAGTGGATCACCAGGGCGAAGACTGCAGCCACTCTTCATCAGCGTCTCCGTCGCCCCCCTCCGCACGGTGTCCACAGCACGAAGCGCCCTCTCAGTCGCTGCGTCCACGGGAATACAAAGTGGCGGCCGCTGGCGCCGGAATCGATCTGTCACGCTCCCCCAGCACAACTTAGGACAGTTTTATTTCTGCAAGTTCCATCAGTGTCTGGAGTCGAACTATGATAGGCCAGTCGGTAAAAAGCTGCTTTAGGACAGCTCAGTCGGCACAGTTCTTTCCCGCGAAGCCCGCCGGAGTGGCAGAACGGTTCTAGGCGCTAAAGTCTGGAACCACGCGACCGCTACGGTCGCAGGTTCCAATCCTGCCTCGGGCATGGATGTGTGTGATGTCCTTAGGTTAGTTAGGTTTAAGTAGTTCTAAGTTCTAGGGAACTGATAACCTCAGATGTTAAGTCCCATAGAGCTCAGAGCGATTTGAACCATTTTTTCCCGCGAAAGGTAAATGTTCCAGACTCGAGTGTCGGTCCCGTGCAGAGTTTCGATGTGCCATGAAGTTTGAACAAGCAGATAGTCTGCTGCAGAGTGAAAATGATTCTGGAGAGGTGTAGTTACTACGCCACCAATCCTCGCCACACTGCATTCTACAATTCGTGCATTGCGTCTCTGCGTGGTAAAATACACTACCTACCAAAAACAGTGAAGCACTCAGGAATGGAGGTGGAAACGACTGGATTCGTGATTTCCTGTCAGGAAGGTCGCAGTTCGTAGTAATAGACGGCAAATCATCGAGTGAAACTGAAGTGATATCAGGTGTTCCCCAGGGAAGCGTCCTGGGACCTCTGCTGTTCCTGATCTATATAAATGACCTGGGTGACAATATGAGCAGTTCTCTTAGATTGTTCGCAGATGATGCTGTAATTTACCGTAAGTAGTAAGGTCATCCGAAGACCAGTATCAGTTGCAAAGCTATTTAGAATAGATTGCTGTATGGTGTGTCAGGTGGCAGTTGACGCTAAATAACGAAAAGTGTGAGATGATCCACATGAGTTCCAAACGAAATCCGTTGGAATTCGATTACTCGATAAATAGTACAATTCTCAAGGCTGTCAATTCAACTAAGTACCTGGGTGTTAAAATTACGAACAACTTCAGTTGGAAGGACCACATAGATAATATTGTCGGGAAGGCGAGCCAAAGGTTGCGTTTCATTGGCAGGACACTTAGAAGATGCAACAAGTCCACTAAAGAGACAGCTTACACTACACTCGTTCGTTCTCTGTTCGAATATTGCTGCGCGGTGTGGGATCCTTACCAGGTGGGATTGACGGAAGACATCGAAAGGGTGCAAAAAAGGGCAGCTCGTTTTGTATTATCACGTAATAGGGGAGAGAGTGTGGCAGATATGATACACGAGTTGGGATGGAAGTCATTACAGCATAGACGTTTTTCGTCGCGGCGAGACCTTTTTACGAAATTTCAGTCACCAACTTTCTCTTCCGAATGCAAAAACATTTTGTTGAGCCCAACCTACATAGGTAGGAATGATCATAAAAATAAAATAAGAGAAATCAGAGCTCGAACAGAAAGGATTAGGTGTTCGTTTTTCCCGCTCGCTCTCCACCCGCAAGAATAACAACAGAGCCACTTAGTCAGTACATAGAAATACGCACCATGTGTGAACGAGGATTGTCTTCCTGAAAAATGGCACCGTGATACTAGCATGGCAAGGCATGGGGGGCGCAGGATGTTTGCGACGTTGAGTTGTGCCGTCAGAGTTCCCTTAGTGACAACCAGCAGTCATCTGAAGTCATACCCAGTGGGTTCCCCACACCACAATGCCTAGAGGAACACCGCTGCGTCTTTCCAAAATACTGACAGAGTGTAACCTTTACACAGTGAAACGTCCCCTTTGAAAAATTGAACAAGACTGTGCTTAACTGACACACAATATTTTTAGCGCAATGCAAACTGACTTTCAAAAATCCCTACAAAAGAATGGCCCTGACTAACATTAACCTATACGTTTCACAAACCACTTACCCCACAAAAATCTTCGTTACTCAAGCTATTGCAATACAGCGAGCGCCACTACTGCCAGCTAAATAAAAGATTCAAACTACTGAAGGCACTAACTACTGATAGGCATAGTTAGCAAATGAAAGATTTTAATACAGAACAAACAATGTATTTACCTTAATAGTCAAAATATATATAGCAGTTCATGACGTCCAGTCTTACAAATTTCAGAACTCCGCCATCTCTCTCCCGACGTCCACCAATGCTGGCGGCTCAGCTCCAACTGCCCAACGCTACGCGCTGTTAGCATCCAGCAGCCGCTGCTCAACACTACAATGGCAGACAACAATGCAAACCAGCCACAGACTGCACACGGCACAGCCAGTGATTTTCATACAGAGCGCTATGTGGCGGCGGCGTTACCAATAAAAAAACCTAAACAGCCTACTTACATAGCCGCCATGCTCCCCACAAAAAAATTACAAATTGTTTTGGGCAGTGGCCAATACAGATTTGAAAAATTTTTTCATAATTACAATAACAAAGAAATAAAATGCACACACTTATCGATAAAATGTTGGTCAAAAGCTAAAATTTTTTCACAGTCCATAAAGACAGTCCTGATCATTCATCAAAGTAAAATTGCAGTGTTTTTCTCAAAGTCTGGGTAGTAAAAGATAATGCACACAGAAGTAGTGGATTTCCATGCAGTCTTGAAGAACGGAAAGACAGTGCTGACTCTTGACATGCAGACAGGTAATGGGCCACAACAGAGCAAACCCACAGCAGAGTCAGTCGAAGTTTTGAAGGATATTGGTAGGTAGGTCAACACAGAGTAGACCCATTGTAGTCCTGGTAGAGATTACGGTATTGGTGGGCCACCAGAGGTGCAGACCCACTGCAGTCCTTGTAGAGATAGCCAGCAGCCATCTGTTGAGACTGTGCAGGTGCACAATCACCATCGAAGAGTCTTGCGGAGAATATAGGAAGTCCATCAACCCTCACTTGTGCACTCACAAAGTTTTTGGAATTGTCCTTAGAACCAGCAATGCTGTTAACCAGTCCCTTGCTGAATTATCAACACATGTTCAAACACTAACAGTCCCTACTTTTCACATATTGTCCATATACTATGACCAACAGAAACGTGTGCAGTGAAATGTAATTTACAAGTTACTTAATTTGATGAACTGGTGTCATTTATAATTTTATAATATGAGAACACGCGGCGTTACCAATAAATAAACCTAAACAGCCTACTTACAACAGGTACCTGTCATACTCGCCGACGATGGCATCCGGGGAAATTCAGAACAATGATTCAGTGCTGAACATAATACGACGCCATTCAGCAGTAATGTATGCTTCCCCACTTTCCTTCTACACCATTCAAACAGTCCGAACTTGTATCTAATGACTTCAATGTCGACGTGGCGCTTAACCCTTATCTTATTCATTTCCTCCCGGCCACGGTACCAGTCAGAACGCAGCAGTCTGTGTTGTATTGTTAACGTAAGGCTATGCATGGGACTGTAATTCCCTAGTCCGGCTGTTGCTACCTGCTACTCACCGACCAATGGTACGGGATGACACGGGATGTTACTTGTTCTTGAAGTTGGCACGCGCAGATGTGAAGGGGTCACAGCGTGCTTTGACACAATACGGTATCGCTCCCTTGTGGTCAGAAAACTTTGACCGAAACTTAGATGACGAGTATGCCTGCCATCATTTTCCATTGCAGTCCAACTTCAGACCCTATCAAGTCCGAATTTCCCTCAGATCTAGATATGACAGGCTTTGTCCAGCCGACCAAATGGAGACCAACAGTGAGGGCCCTTTCAAACTTTGTCAGGTGCTGATGACACTACCTCACAGGGATACGCGTCAGCTCCCGGTCTTCAAAAATGATCACTCAGTATATATGACGCTGTTCATGTCCTTAATACGCCATACCAGACCTGGTAACAAAACTAAAGGCGAAGAACAGTAAGCAAAGTGATGGCCATTCTACCTGTCACAGAGAAGTGCGACTCCAATCATTTATATATTCGCCGAAGCTGTGTACGTGTACGGAGTCACACTGATATCCGACGATGTCTTCTGGACAGCAGTATCAGGCAGTGTATTTCTTGCAGTTAGCTTGATGCCCGTTGCTTTTATATGTACATTCCATCCTCTACAACCTGCTTCATATAAGTAGCACTCTCCCCCTCCGCGAGTCACGAAAAAAATGGGTATGTACTACTTAATACTTTTAGTTACTTTACCGGAGGGGCAATGTGGCGCAGTCCTAATTTATGTAAGTTTACTCTTCTTACGAAACTTCTCTTGATATGAATTTGCGTTTTCGTTGTAGTATTTAATAACATCCTTTCCGATTTAGAGTTTTTCATTACTGTTCCGCAAATATTAACAGAGATCGACTTCAGGCAATAATTGTTTTTTACAGAAATGACGCTACGGAATACTATCCATTTTACGCTAAAGTGAGATTGATTTAGCTTCGTCGACTCTACCTATTTAATGGCTGGTGTGGGACAGTTTTCATAAAAGATTAAGATACAGGATTGTTACATTCTGAATAATAACATTCAAAACATGAGCTATAGGTAATTATTCGTCATTATTCACACTGAAATTTTTTTGATTAACTAATAGCTACGTATTTAATATCGTTTCGTTATACATGCACTGTTTTGGATGTCTAAAATTTTCTCGGTTGTTCTTAATGCTTGCCATATTTTCCTTTTATTATTATTTTTTTTTTTTTTTTGGCGTAATCACTCTTCTGACTGGTTGATGCGGCCCACTAAGAATTCCTCTAATACGCCAACCTCTTCATAACAGAGTTACACTTGGAAGACAGATCCTCAATTATTTGTTGGATGTAATCCAATCTCCGTCTTCCTCTGCAGTTTTTGCCCTCTACAGTTTCCTCTGGTACCATGGAAGTCATTTCCTGATGTCTTAACATATGTCCTATCACCCTGTCCCTATATGGAAAGCACTGACAACGAGAAGGGCAGTATTTTCCTAGAAGACAAAATTTTTCTGTGGAGGTATTTAATTAAGTAACATGCCTCATTAATAGCTTTATACATTTCTGAATATCAGTAAGTCACGACTGAGAAATGGTAAGACTGGTATTTGGGAAGGATAACATTTTAGGATAAAAAGAGTCTGGAATTGTCACGAGAACAATAAGCTATTTCCTAAGTTTCAAAGAGAACGAAATGTTCTCTATAAACAAGGAAATGAGGGCTTTCAAATAAGATACGTTAATTTCAGAAGGAATAATTATCCATGGACTCCACATATTATGGTCATATAGTTTGGCAGAATCTAAACGATTAAATATTTCCGTAAATAGACTGTTTCTAAATGAACTGCTCATACAATAGCCATTAATCAAGTCGTCATTACTCAAGTTTTAGTTACGCAATGAACAGTATAGGTTAATAATTAAAGACTTAGAATACATTTTATATACATGGCTGTAAAAATTTCAGGTGAAAGACATTTGTTTATTTTAGTACCGCAAAAAATGGTTGCAGTCAACAAAGGTTTGATGGATTACGAATCCTCTAAAATAAATACAAAATGTTTACAACGCTGTTTATAGGCTTTTCGAAACAATTTGATTTAATAGTAACTAATACGTTCCAAACGATAACATCATATTAAATTTGTCTCTGCAAGTTGCTTTAGCGTTTCATCCCCGATAGCCAGTCATCAACTCTAACCAGTGATAAACCTCAAAGGTGAGACATCAAAGGCGTTTGCGTGCTGTCTGCCAACTATCACCACCGACGTCTATTCTGCTGGAAGTAGTTTGTTACGAGAATTAAGCGGTCTACAAGCGCTTGCCTCACGCACACATTCCTCGTTGGAATGGTCTTCTTACATCAAAATACACCATTTTAGATCATCTACCGTCTGTGAAAGAAATTGAACAGTCGAATATAGATCAAAGGAAGGTAGCTACACAGAAACTGTGGCTAACAGAAGAAATATCTCAACCAATCGAAGGAAGAAGAAAATACAAAAATGTTCAGCAAAACAAAATAATTTACAAATACATACAAAAATAAGTCACATAGGCACGAAACTGATAGGAAGAGCAGACAAGCTACAGCGAAATGGCTGCAGGAAAAATGTGATCAACTCGAAAGGAAATGCTCGTCAGGAAGACACTTTCGGCATACAGAAAAGTCAAAACAGTTTCGGGTGCAATTAAAATCAAAGCCGTCAACATCAAGAGTGGAAAAGTAATTCCACTGTAAAACACAGAAGACATAGCGGGCACTTGGAAAGAGAATACTGAGAGCATCTGCGATCGAGAGGAACTGTTTGCTCAGCTGTAGAACACAAAATACGCGTGTGTGTGTCGATTGGGAGGACAAAGGAGATTCAGTGTTATAGTATAAAGAGTTTGACGGAGCTTGCAAGATGGAAGGTAGAATTCCCTCGGAATTTCAAAGATTGGGACAGGAGAGTTTCACATCCCGTCGGAGGAATTTCAAACGTCATTTGGGAAACTGTGAGATCTACCTAAACTTCGTTGTTTTGTGTGTAAAGAGCGAACTACCATCGGTTTCTCAAATCCGCGACTCTTATGGATGTACTCATCTTGTGGTCCTTCGTTGCCAGTGGCTGCAGGTGAATAGATTCATTTCTTGACTGAAGCGCTCCTGACCTCACAACAACAAACAAAAACTTTACGTAGTGTTCGTTTACTACTGCTGAGTGCAAAAACAAAGACCCCTTGCGCCACTTCTACTTATCGTAGTCAGTGTTACATCATACTATACCGATGGGCAGAACTTAAGGACGAAAGGACTATCGCATAAAATAATATATTGAGTGGTTATCATTAAAGTGCAGCTACTCACAGAGATACAGCGTGGGCTGTTAGTCATCGTATGGTAGCGAAACTTGGTAGGGTAAGTATTTATGAGGAACCGATTTACGCTGCAAAACGTTTAGTTCCAGTTTGGGCCACCAGGTACAAATCTGGAGCCTTACACTGTCCGTATAACGGTACGACGTCCACGCTGTCATTTGACAAGCCATAACGTGAGTGAACAGTGGGGTATTAATGAAACTGTTTTATATGAACGACAGCAATTGCAGTGCTGTTTAAATAGAGTATCGCGGATTGGAAAGTCTGAGGATGGGCCTGGTGTCATTAAACGGTTTGAAGAAGATTATAATGAAATTGGGAAACACAGGCGAGCTAGGTCTGGCACCGGGGAAGAGCGAGGCGGCCTCTCCTGGTGGAAATTACTGACGAGATCGCTTTTGCTGTAACTGAACATGCAGCGTGTGTTCTGGGTAGTTTTACTAGTGCACACGCAGTGTCACGTAAGTTTTCAACCCACCGTCAATAGCACAGAAAGTTTAGCGGTCTATTTTACTCTGGTACCCTTACACAAAATCCAGACGGTGCACGAATTGAAACCTCGTGATACGTGGAAACGTTCTGAAATTGCTCTTCAATTTCTGGCACGGATCAAAGTTGGCGACGTGTGGCCGGGCAATGGAGTAGCGAGACACATTTTACACTACAGGGTGCAGTGAGTACACAAAACTATCGAATTTGGGGTACTGTTAAACAGCAAGTTACGTGCGAAAGGCCAATGCACCTGCAGTATTTAACTGTGTGTTGTGGATTTACAAGAAACTTTATTCTCAGTCCGTTCTTCTTTTGAGAGAATACACCCATAGGGCTCCTCGAGTGTACCATGACGTCTGCACGTTATGGAGACCTCTTTTCAGAGGATCTGATTCCTGCTTTGGAATAGAGAAACTGTGTAGCAACCATTGTTTTCCCCATTAACGCAATATATAATCTACCAATTTTCGCTGTCATACGATAATAACAGCCCACACTGAATCTCAGTGAATAGATGCATTTTTATTATAACCACCCGGCAGTTGATGGAAGTTGAACCATACACAATCAGAACTGCTACAGAACAGTACAGGAGGTAACTCAAGCAAATTCGCAGTTTGACAAAGAGAGATGACACTTTCATTCAAAGATAGTAATTACATTCAAGTCGTCGCGATTCTTAACTATCCGCTGAACATTATAAACGGCGGGACTTGGTTGTTAATAGGATGTGTGACCACCATGGACGGCAATACATGCTACGCAAGGTGCTCCCATCCTAGTCGTTAGGTTGGTAGAAAAGCCATTCCATTCATCCAGCTACGCAATTGACAACTTTTAGACAATCTTTGGTGCATGTGCACATAGCGCAATACGTCTCCACAACGCACCCAAAACGCACTCGATAGGATTTACGGAAAACCGTTCGTTCGCGGAATGTCATCTCGTTCCAAGAGTTCCTCCGCCTGCGCTGTGCGATAGGATCGCGCTTTGTCATCCATGAAAATGAAGTCAGAGCCGAATGTACTCCTGAAAAGACGGACATGAGGAAGGAGTACAGTGTCACAATACCGTTGACTGGTGAATGTATTGTGTTCAAAGATTTGGAGGTCAGTACACCCATGTAAAATTGTGCCTTCCCACACCATAACACCTAGCCTACCAAAATGATCATGTTCGACAATGCTGGACGTATTCTCATACGGCGAGATGTGGGGACTCGTCATGCACCGAAGAATACTGTATAGGAAAATACGTGGTAAACTGGTATTCTGGAGGATATTGGTTCAGATCCCTGTCAAGCAGCCCATTGTTAGGTTCTTTGTGGATTCACTAAATCATTTACGGCTACTCCTGGAATGATTGGGTGAATAAGACACTCTGTTCATCTGGTTCACCTTAAATGACGCTCTCCCGGCCGTACGTTAGTTTCCGAGACCGACAAGGAATGTACCCATCGTTGAAAACAATGTGTGATCTGTTTCGGACACTTCTATGACGTCTTTCAGAGGTTCTGTAGATAGGTTGTCAATTCCTCCCTCAACGCAAATGATGTATTACAGTGGGTCGAGACTGCGGTGGCTACCACTCTCGCATACATCTCTCGAAATGAAGCCATGCTTGCTCTATGGGATCAACGTGCCGTGAAAATTAAAGCCTGGCATTTCATGCCATTTCATAGCGTTCTAATGACTAAAAATAAAGATTGGTCGCTGCTGAGAGGATTGGTAATCAGTTATTATTAACAGCTCCCCAATAATTGTAAAAACTCGCTGCTGTAACCATTAGACTGCGATTAGCCCAACAACAATGTTAGTTACATGTTGTACATGTCACTGCACACGATATGTGTTAATGCCATAGGTGTTAGTGTCAATATTAATTTAATTGTAATTTAAATATTATTTAATAGCGATCATTTACCTACGAGTTGACGTAAGAGAAGACAATATTTCGTTTGAATTCATCAGCGCAAAAGTATCTATAAATTTATAAATAAAAATTTTTCTATGAAGTAGGGATTTTCTATTTGTCAGGGATTAAATATCACAAGGGAATTCAACTCAGCAAAAGCAATAAAGGTGATCGTTTCTTCTAATGTTGCAATTACGTATGTCACTACATTTACCCAACTCTGATAGACGAGCACCACGCTTTTGTGCTATGAAGGCTTTGTTTATTAAGGATGTAGCAAACTAGTGTGAAATTATATATCAGAATACCGAATTAGCAAAGTATGTTAGCTTACCAATTTGCCTCTCCGAGGCTTACAATGACACGAAACGCAAAAAAAGCTGAATCAGGTTGTTCAGAAGCTCCAAAATGTTTTTTGACGTATTTAAGTTCTCTTCAATACGTATAATTAAAAAGTTTAACAAGTTTGTCTTGTATCTGCCCATACTTTAAATTTACCGCTAGTGTTACACTCTTTGCTGTGCAGAAATTAATATTCTGCGTTTACTTAAAATTAAGATACAGTACCATTTGTAGCAAACAAATCAAGAATCTGTCTAAACCTAATATATTGAATTTCCTTTACAGCTGTATTTTTACTGATTTACTGCAATACTTACAGGATATGTAAAAAGAACTAATTATGTCTGCGTGCATTAAATGAAAGATATTTAAACTATACGAGAAACAACAGATGTTCCAGTACCGAACCTTCTGGAGCTCCATAAATAATTTAGCCCAATCCAGGAAAATATCCCTTGTCTGCAGTTTATGAATAATCAGATGCCACTGTTGGCATTATTTTCGTTGAGTATGACATGAGACAGTTTTTTTATTATTTTACGCGTCTCGTTCCGTAGGACCAAATTGAGGAGAAAATTTCCATGGTCGTGGAAAATGTCAGTACATGAAATTATATCATACAAGTAATAACAGGTAAAATAAAATGTTTATAAACCCAAAAAAGACAAGCTGTAAGTTAATGTAAACGCAGTCAACAATATAACATAGGAATCAGCTTAATTTTTCAAGGAACTCCTCGACATAATAGAAGGAGTGACCCATGAGGAAATTCTTCAGTTTCGATTTGAAAGCGCGTGGATTACTCCTAAGATTTTTGAATTCTTCTGGTAGCTTATCGAGAATGGATGCAGCAGTATACTGCACGCCTTTCTCCACAACAGTCAAGGAAGATTAAAACTGTTTGCTGATCTGGAACTGTAACCTGTGACCTTAACTTCCCACTCGCAAGTGCTCTTCGGACAGGGGATTCAAGTTCCAGCTCGGCATGCAGTTTTAATCTGCTAGGAAGTTTCAAGCAGCGCACACTCCGTTGCACAGTAAAAATTCATTCTGGAAACAGTCCCACGGCCGTCCCTCTGACAGGGACGTTGAGACTGGTGGGCTCTTTTGATGCTATTCGAGAGTAGTAGTCTTCGTGCCGTTACTGTGTTTCACTCCCTCCCTTTTTTCGCCATCAGGCAACACAAAATGTCATCGCAATACAGGAACGACTTGCTTAGTTATACTCAACAGAAGTTAAGTCTCACAGTGTTTCGAAGTCCACGTTAAACTGTATGTCGCAATATAACTGGCTCTTGGCGAGATCCAACGGCTGATATTTCTGTCTTGACCCAACAGTGAAGCTGTACGTTGCGGAAGTATGTAATACATAGGTGCTTGTAAATTGTGTTCTTGTGGAGTGCTACATTGTGTCTGTGTTGAACAAATCACGATGGAAATGACGTACTACAGGGTGTTCAAAAAGTCTTTTCGCAGTGCCGTATAATTGTTAGCCGCGAGTGCCGTATGATTGTTCGCCTGCCTGGGTTACTCCCCCTCAAGTGGACTCTCCCAACATTCCACTGTTTCGTTTGTCTCAGCCAGCGTCAGTAGTATAGTTGGTGTTTGTCTTTACGTGTTGACGTGAACGTTTAAGTTCCTTTGTTCCTTTTTTCGTTTCTGACACTGTTAAAATACTAACCAAGTAAGAACGTGTGTTTTTAGAAGAACAAGTGTTCAATGCTGGCGGTAAATGCACAGTTTCAGTTCGTCAAACATTTAATCCTGTTTTCCCGGAGACAACACTCCCATATCGCGATACTGTGCGAGATTTGATTAACAAATTTCGAAGTACATGTTCGGTGACAGATGCACCGAGAAGTGGTCGTCCTAACACTTTTGCCAGAGGATAAACTACTCGATATTTCCGATGAAATGTCCATGAGTCCGAACAAGTCACTAAGAAAACTCGCGCAGGAAATCAATGTTAGTGTCGGAACGGCCCACATATCTGTAAGGAAAAAAAATTAGAACTCTTCCCATCAGACAGTCGTGCAAGAACAGGAAAACACTGATCATGGCAAGAGACTGCATTATTGTAGATGGTTCAAAAATTTCGTTCAACAAAAATGGAAGGGATATTCTTAACGAAATGTTTTTCACTGATGAGGTGTGGTTTCATTTATGCGGTTACATGAACTCGCAAAATTCTCGTATGTTTAGTACTGCAAGTCCATTGTGTATTCATGAGAAACCACTTTATTCTGTAAAAATAGGAGTTTAGATTGCAATTTCTAGGCGTCGGATTGTGAATCCCATATTTTTCAACGATACAATAAACGCATAACGATACTGCATTGGTATTCTGTACCCATTCATAGGAGAACTTGTGCTAGTGAAATACTGAACTGTTATTTTTAACAAGATGGTGCAACCGCGCGTACAGCTCGCGTTTCAATGTCACTGCTTGCTGACGTTTTTGGTGATCGCATAATCTCACAGGGACTTCGGCCTCCACGATCGCCTGACCTAACACCACCTGACTTTTTCTTCTGGGGTGCAGCGAAAGCAACTGTCTATAAAAACCGTCCAAAATCCATCGATGAATTGAAAACTGGAATATCCACTTTCACTGCTTCTGTTGCAGAAGAAATGTACAGCTTGTCTTTGGAAACATGATTAGACGAATTGAATTGTATATTCAACATTTAATGTGAAAATTTGTAAGTGAAAATGAATATTCAATAAATTAACAACTAGTATTTCACTGAGTTTGGTTTCGGTATATTCACTGCGGCATACGGCATGCGCGGCTAACAATCATACGGCACTGCAGAGAGACTTTTTGAACACCCCGTATGTGGTGTCTTTATCAACTCCGTCCTCATCAGACGATGTATCACTAGTGACAGTTTTATGTTCACAGTACATATCCCTTCCAAGCGGCTGCGGATTTAATGCAAGATAGTTGCGGGCTTTCAAGCAATCAGGAACCTGCTCTATTACCTGTCGTCCATTTGCCAGCGACTTCATGGCGACGAATGTTTCTTTCACTGCCAGAATTGGTGTGGCTTCCGTCCGGGACGTGGACCGCAGCGTTAAGCGATCCAACTACGGAGGCGGCTGGCGACATTTATCACTTGGAAAGACAGTGTTTGGCTCCACCCGACTCGGTATCTTACGTCAAATTACGAGTAGATGTGAACTAGGTCAACGTCCTCGTGTTGGCACGGCAGTCAACACTTGTAGACGGACGATGCCCTGAGCACCTTTCCCACACGAATTAACGTTCCAACGAAAACATTTCCTACCCTAACATACGGGCCGTAGAAAAGAAAACGGAATCATTGGAGGTAAGCATTCTCACATGCGCCTACGAGCAATGAACCGCTTAGTTAAGATAGTTCAAAGGAAATTTTAGGCTATAACTCTTTCCAATAAATAGATGTACAAAGTATCACAGAAAGAAATTTTTTTTCATGGGGTTGTAATTTCCTAGAATTAAAATGTTTTCAGATGAAAACAGTTCGTAATAAATATGGTTGTGATATTTTTATCTTCTAGCTATACTCATACCCGGAGCCAATTTGCAATACTCACCATTACACTTGTGCTTTCACTTCTTCTGTGGTCTGTGATTTTTTATGAACGACGCGTTCAAGCCCCTTTAGCGTATCTAGTATACAAATGTAGAATTAGATTCAGGTAGCCCCACAGAGACAAATCAAAAATAGATAAATTTAATTGGCGATGGGGACCAATGATCTTTACTGTAGCGGGAGAATAAAGGGTTTTTGGAACAAGTTATATTTGTGTGGGGGGGGGGGGGAGGGAGGGGTGTATATGGGTGGGTGGGTGAGTGGGTTGGGGGGGGGGGGGGGAGGGTTCAAACCTCTTGATGAGATTACAACACAGAAACGTGGTAAATTTCTGGTTTATTTCAGTTTTTCTCTAACAGGGCCGGAAAATATATTTCTTCTTCCTGAATGAGTCTTGTAAAAAGACCTTGAAGCTAAAAATTAGGGAGGCTTAACCTCACACGGTGGCCTACCAGCAAACGTTCTTCACCTGAACCATTTGCGACAGTAACTAGACAAGGGCTAAATGGCAAGAGTATGCAAAGTACCACCCGCCACACTCCAGACACGAAAGCGAGTAAGTATTGCGTTTTCGTCCATTTTTGAGCTAAGTTGAAAATTTCAGGTCTCTAGCTCACCTGGAAGTTAGTGCCTGCAAAATTTGTACCTAACGGACATACAGACAGTAAAGCCACCACATAAAACAGGGTTAAAAAGAAGGTCCAGACGGACGATTACATTAACAAATGGGGATATGAAACACCATCCGATTAAAATCTGAGACGGTATTTTAGTTCTGAATCGCCGATATTTTTCGGTACTTGTTTGGTATCGGTTTTATCAGGTTCCTTCATTTTTTTACTAGTAACTGAATAAAAATAAGCATATCAATTTGCTTTAGTACTATAATACTAACATTTTTAGTTTTTAAATGCAAAGTTTAATGGTTTTCCGTTGTTTTGTAATTTTTATTTATTGTAATAAATAAGAAAATTCATTAGTGCTATTTGAGTAACACCGTAAACAGTTGGAAACTAGCGACACACACATGCCATGAGAATCTCTACAACACTGCTGAGTCTATAATGTTGCTGTTGCCGTGTGGCAAGTAAATGGGATGAACTGTTATCATTCCACCATAGTGCGACAATGGAGAAGGCTCAAACGTCAGATATATTGGTACGGTATGCCCTAAGAAAAAAATCACAAAAATTAGCTGTTGGTCATATGTTCGACTCTGCTTGCTCGTCATCAATGGGCTCGTGAACAATTCCGACCGGTTCACCCTGCATCGTTACTGGTAACGAAAAATGGTGTCTTTACGCCAACGTGCGGAAAAGAAAGTAGTGTTTTAGCCCGAACAAAGCAGCAGTTCCCCATATTAAGGCTTGAGCGCATCCACAAAAGATAGTGTTATACAGATGGTAGAACAGCGACGATGTGGCATAACACGAATTGCTTCCTTAGGTGCAGCCATCACTGCTAACATTTATTGTCAACAAGCGAGGCGTCTTCAGACGCACTCCAAGAGCAACGACCAGGAAGAGAGCGTGAAGCGGTGCTACTTCACCATAACGCCTTTCCGCATTCTGCTAGACTAACAAGAAACACCATGCAGGAGTTTGGTTGGGAGGTCGTTCCGAACATAAGACACTTCATTCCCAGATGAAAATGCGCTCTGAACACAGCTCGACGAGTTCTTCACCTCAGAACCACGTGATTTATACAGTTGTGGAATCAAGAAGTTACACTAGCGTCGGTGGACTGTTGTAAATAGTGAAAGAGAATATACACTACTGGCCATTAAAATTGCTACAACTAGAAGAAATGCAGATGATAAACGGGTATTCATTGGACAAATATATTATGCTAGAACTGACATGTAATTACATTTTCACGCAGTTTGGGTGCATAGATCCTGAGAAATCAGTACCCAGAACAACCACCTCTGGCCCTAATAACGAGTGACGACCTTGATACGCCTGGGCATTGAGTCAAAGAGAGCTTGGATGGCGTGTACAGGTACAGCTGCCCATGCAGCTTCAACATGATACCACAGTTCATCAAGAGTAGTGTCTGGCGAATTGTGACGAGCCAGTTGCTCGGCCACCATTGACCAGACGTTTTCAATTGGTGAGAGATGTGGAGGATGCGCTGGCCACGGTAATAGTAGAACATTTTCTGTATCCAGAAAGGCCCGTACAGGACCTGCAACATAAGGTCGTGCATTATCCTGCTGAAATGTAGAGTTTCACAGTGATCGAATGAAGGGTAGTGCCGCGGGTTGTAACACATGTGAAATGTAACGTCCACTGTTCAAAGTGCCGTCAATGTGATCAAGAGGTGACCGAGACGTGTAACCAATGACACCCCATACCATCACGCTGGGTGATACGCCAGCATGGCGATGACGAATACACGCTTCCAATGTGCGTTCACCGCGATGTCGCCAAACACGGACGCGACCATCATGACGCTGTAAACAGAACCTGGAGTCATCTGAAAAAATGACGTTCTTTCATTCCGTGCACCTAGATTCGTCGTTGAGTACACCATCGCAGGCGCTCCTTTCTGTGATGCAGCGTCTAGGGTAGCCGCTGCTGTGGTCTCCGAGCTGATAGTCCATGCTGCTGCAAACGTCGTCGAACTGTTCGTGCAGATGGTTGTTGTCTTGCAAACGTCCCCATCTGTTGACTCAGGGATCGAGACGTGGCTGCACGATCCTTTACAGCCATGCGGATAAGATGCCTGTCATCTCGACTGCTAGTAACACGAGCCCGTTGGGATCGAGCACGGCATTCCGTATTACCCTCCTGAACCCACCGATTCCATATTCTGCTAACAGTCATTGGATCTCGACTAACGCGAGCAGCAATGTCGCGATACGATACACCGCAATCGCGATAGGCTACAATGCTACCTTTATCAAAGTCGGAAACGTGATGGTACGCATTTCTCCTCCTTACACGAGGAATCATAACGTTTCACCAGGCAACGCCGGTCAACTGCTGTTTGTGTATGAGAAAGCGGTTGAAACTTTCCTCATGTTAGCACGTTGTAGGTGTCGCCACCGGCGCCAACCTTGTGTAAATGCTCTGAAAAGCTGATCATTTTCCTATCACAGCGTCTTCTTCCTATCGGTTAATTTTCGCGTCTGTAGCACGTCAACTTCGTGGTGTAGCAATTTTAACGTACAGTAGTGTATTATTGATGACTAAAGTCTCTATTATGTGTATTTGTCGTGTTTATTAAACATATGAAAAAACGCTACGAACATGTGCACCACCTAGCAGAAGAGTGAGGAATGGAGAATGTGGAGCTTGCAGTGGGAAATATGCTCCTAGTATAGTACACCTGATATTGATGACAATGATGACGATTATGTAATGATGATGATTATTCCAGGAAACATAAGCACTCGGAGTGGCAGTTGGGGCGGCAGGAGCGGTGAAGGTGGAAAGGGGGGGGGGGGGGGGGGCAGGGAGAGGAATCGTTTACGATAGGATTTCACCCGGAACAAGTCCCGCCCCCTCACCCCCTGCTTCCCCGGTCTTTGTTCGGCGCCTGGACATCGTTTCAGTTGACCCACGTGGTTTACCGCGTTCGGTTGCACTTGGAGTGAATGTCAAATTAATATCTTGCTGGGTCTTAAATTTTGCCACATAGTTAAAAGACACGTTACAAGAAACGTGAGCAATTGATCTCAACTGTGCCAGTTACTTCCACAACAAACAAAAGAGAAAACAATTTAGCACTGAATTCTTTAAATACGAGAACTCGGTATTCAGATGAGTAGCCTATGAAGAAACATACTTCTACGTGAGAAAAAGCACTCAAAGCTAAAACAGGGAAAACCTACACTCAAAGAATAATTTGCTTCGAGAAAGAGGAACCACAGTACACTTAACACTTAAGATTCAGAACTCAGACAGTATATGTGAAACAAGCACCAATGTTCACTATACTTCTGGAGGGCATCAAAATTACTTTGTTCTCACTAGATCGATTCAAGCTGTTCTTGCGTGAAAATCAAATGCCTCTGAGCACTATGGGACTTAACATCGATGGTCATCAGTCCCCTAGAACTTAGAACTACTGAAACCTAACTAACCTAAGGACATCCCACAACATCCAGCCATCACGAGGCAGAGAAAATCCCGGAACCCGCCGGGAATCGAACCCGTGAACCCGGGCGTGGGAAGCGAGAACGCCTCCGCACGACCATGAGATACGGGCTTTTGCGTGCTATACACTGAATAGTTTCGCTGAAAAGTTTTTGGGGGTGGAAGAAAAACTAGCACAGCATGAAGGACGTTTTACAACCCTGAAACACTGCAGTATTTATTTCCTCCATAACTGCTGTGTGACAAACACACACATCTTCATTATTATTTAAAAAAATGGTTTGAATGACATTTACGAAATTATTAAATCTTTTCCAGAATGAGATTTTCACTCTGCAGCGGAGTGTGCGCTGATATGAAACTTACTGGCAGATTAAAACTGTGTGCCCGACCGAGACTCGAACTCGGGACCAGAAGTGCTAGTTCTGCATGTTTCGCAGGAGAGCTTCTGTAAAGTTTGGAAGGTAGGAGACGAGGTACTGGCAGAAGTAAAGCTGTGGGTACGGGGCGTGAGTCGTGCTTCGGTAGCTAAGTTGGTAGAGCACTTGCCCGCGTAAGGCAAAGGTCCCGAGTTCGAGTCTCGGTCGGGCACACAGTTTTAATCTGCCAGGAAGTTTCATTAAATCTTTTGGTTAAGACAGGACAAAGAATAACGACAGATTATTTTCCTGGGACGTTTGCAACAGCACATAGCACACTAATCACACAGAAACAGCCACAATTCTTTATAACCTCGTTTATGATGAGCAGGTATGGGATTGGAAGAATTTACAAGTTAAAATTCACACGTTACCCATGCAAATAGTAGCGAAATATGTCATATAAACAAATATCTTACTGCTTTCATTAGGCATCTCTGGTTTATGGCAGTCTTCTTTAATCTTCGTGAGCTACTATGAGGGCCTACATATACAAAACGACTTGGACTTATTTCTATATAACGTTGATTTTAGACAACAGAGTTATTCGACTGCATCCGTGGCTTTCCTACCGACGGGACAGCTACAAGACCAGTGTTTTCGCATCGTGTGTTTGCTCTGCTGTTTCCCTCAATAAACGTATTATAATAAGTGAATTAGTTACTGAAAATTTGTCCTTATCGCCCTTGAATAACATCACGTTATTTTTTGTTTTCTATTGCTGGCGACACTTTCAATTCTCTCTCTCTCTCTCTCTCTCTCTCTCTCTCTCTCTCTCTCTCTCTCTCTCTATATATATATATATATATATATATATATATGGTGAGACACCTAACATTACCGCTGGATATATTTCGTAAACTACATAAAATACTGACGAATCGATTCCACAGACCGAGCGTGAGTAGAGGTGCTAGTGTAATTGGTTAATAAAAACCATAAAAAATGCATGGAAGTATGTTTTTTAACACAAACCTATGTTTTTTTAAATGGAATACCGTTAGTTTTGTTAGCACATCTGAACATTTAAACAAATACGTAATCAGTGCCGTTTGTTGCATTCGGTGCTCTCCTATTCACACGATCGAACAGCGGAGGAGTGGTACTCAAGCGTCAACTTTAGGTTACAATATCTCCGGATGTAATTAATATTTTACAATGCAACAAACGTCACTGATTACGTATTTGTTTATATGTTCAGATGTGCTAAGAAAACTAACGGGGTTCCATTAAAAAAAAAACGTACGTTTGTGTTAAAAAACATACTTCCATGCATTTTTTATGATTTATATTAACCAATTACACTAGCCCCTCTCCTCACATTCGGTCTGTGGAATCGATTCGTCAGTATTTGATGTGGTTTACGAAATATATCCAGCGGTAACGTTAGGTGACTCACCCTATATATATATATATATATATATATATATATATATATATATATATATATATATATAAAATCTTTAATAATGTACATTCATATTATATTAATATCCAGAAAAACTTAAATTTCTTATCATTTCTGAATTTAATCACAATCTAATATGTGTTGGACTGTGACGATAACAACTTTGATGTAGCTTCCAGTTTGCGGAACTGGCGGCTGTCTAGGGCAGGGCTTTGCACTATGGATAGACATGGAAGGGGGTGAATGGGCGGGACCTGTTCCGGGTGAAATCCTAGCGCTAAGGGCACGTGGTCAGGGCGGGATGAGATCCGGGTCGAGAGCGCCTGCAGACCCGGCAGACGAACCCGTACCCAGCCGCCCACCTCACACCGGCGAGGCGACATCAAAGCTGGCTGCGCTGCGACCCAATTAGCACACCCAGCTGCTCTAGCACCCAGCAATTTGCTTTCCCTCTCCCCACGTCGCCCCACGCGCCAGACGATGTTGAGAGTGTTCACCTTAAGCTCTCAAGGACAGATGGCCTTGTTTATATCTGCCCTAATCCTCACGTCCCTTTTAATGGCCAGGCAACGAGGATCATCATGCCCCAGTAAATTTTACCCTGTACTTAAAGTCTAGGTTTTTTTGTTTTTAATTTTAGTGCTAATTGGATGGTAAATGAGCGCTCATGAAGGCGCGCTTACACTGAATTCGAAGTATGTTTGCCAACAATATTAGCTACTACACGACCAACGACGTTTGCCGCATGTTGAGAAAAATAATACTATCATTCGCAGATTTGTTGATACTGATCGAAGGAAACACTGTTTCAGACGTGCTATAGCTAAACACCAAGGTATCGCAATAGTGTTTGTGGTCTGACACACAGCGAGTAACGTTAATATTAGGACAGTACGAGATTTTTGCTTCTTAGCATCATACCTTTATTCCTAACAAAACAAACAAAAGTCGTAACCAAGCACTATATTTAATTATATCTGCCAGCCGGTGTGGCCGAAAGGTTCTAGGCGCTTCAGTCTGGAACCGCGCGACCTCTACGACCGCTGGTTCGAATCCTGTTTTGGGCCTGTATGTGTGTGATGTCCTTAGGTTAATTAGGTATAAGTATTTCTAAGTTCTAGGGGACTGATGGGCTCAGATGTTAAGTCCCATAGTGCTCAGAGCCATTTGAACCATTTTGAGGCCGTGTTAATATCGCTGACAGCGCTCTGCGCAAGAGATTCTGTGGTTGGACGGACTAGCAGTTAGCGACTTGATAGGGAAGTGTATGGACATGATAACCTTAATAGATGTATGGTTGATAAAAGTATGGATAGTGGAATTATTGACAGCTAAATAAGTTTTGTAACTGGATGTTACATGATTAAGGTAAAATTTTCTAAATACATTCTTTGCTCTAAAATAAAATTTTTCTTTTGCTACCAAATGCCTCCTAGTAGTTAGAGTCTATAGTAGTTAAAATATTTTTATTTTCCTGGCCGTTGTTGTTAGTTGCTGTAATTGTTTGTAATTCGTGTTATGAAGATTTTCTGTGAGGTCAGTGACTTCCGAAAAAGAATGGGGTTTCCATATCGGGATTTGTGGTTAAATGAGTTAACAGAGTTGGAGTTAGTTTCATATTTCTTTAATGTCATGTCTTTTGGATTTGTATTATTGTTAGGACTTCTTGTAATTCAGGGCTATTCTTTTGTGTTAATTAATGGAAGTCATGCTGTCGATGTTAGCAGTCAGACTGCGTTGAGCTTGTATATTGTGGGTAATAAATGAATAGGTTAAGTTTGCGTTGTCTTTGTCAAGGAAAATTCTATTGGTCAGTGTTTGATAAAAAAATTCAAGAGTTAGTTTAAAAATTCTTATGGCTACCATTGGTGGGCCATCGCCATAGGCTAATATTACGGCACTGATGCAGAAGAAGGGGCGTAATTGTCTACACTCTTGTGGATACTAGTGGAGTCCCATCGTCATTGGATAGAAAGTCACTGTTCCACACTAACGCTGGAGCAGAGCTACTAGTTTAAATTCCTCCTACTGCTATTGGTTGGCCGTCACCATTGGCTGGATGCGAAACAGACACAGCAAGAGAGAGGGAATGTTGACCCAAAATATTGTTGTCCGCCGAGGTAACTTGCAGCGCGTTGTTTACGTCGCTCGCACATCGCGGCCGCATATTCACTTCTTTGGTGGCGGGGAGTCACGATGCCGGAAGCCTATAGCCGTCCTCTCTATTGAAATTAGATGCATTCTGGGAAATTTCAACCGCTTTTCGGAATTTTGTTCTATTAATGTTTGTTTCCTTCCCCAGCAGACGTACGTTATTAAAATAGATGTTAGAGCCACAGTTCTCATGATGTTCTGCTACTGCCGATTTTACACTTTGTTTTAACGGCGTGTGCCGTTCGTGTTCCTTAATGCTTTCTTTAACAGCTCTTCCGGTTTCGCCTACATACACATGTCACCGAAAATCGGATGCACCTGATTGCCTCCACAATGCAGGCGTCTATCAAGAGATGGCTCAGAATTTAAACTAATCACTGCCAGATGAATTTAAAGAGTAACCAAGTCTAGAAATTATCTGTTATTAGTAAATAAACGCCCATTACAATCGAAAACGATGGAGATTATTGCTCGCTGTCTCGATATCAAGGTCATCCGTGATGGAATACTTGTTCAGCTGCACGAATAATATGTAAGATATCGGTCGAAACTTTGTAAGAAGGGAAGTCACATGTTCTCACGAGCTATTTCCGAAAACCGAGATCTTCAGTATCGTTTCCCTTATTTTTACACTTTCAAAAAGTGAGCGATTTCAAGAATAACATATCCGAAAGGTGGGTTTGAATTAAGTAATGATCCCTTCATATTTATTACATTAGCTACGTGTGTTCTCTTAATTGTTGTGAAGCACTTACTATGGGTTAGCGTTCTGTGCTGAGGTACTAAGGTGTTGATGTTTAGAAGACACACGAAAGGTCTGCAAACAGAAATCTGGCAGGAGTGTTCAAATGGTTCAAATGGCTCTCAGTACTATGCGACTTAACTTCTGAGGTCATCAGTCGCCTAGAACTTAGAACTATTTAAACCTAACTAACCTAAGGACATCAGACACGTCCAAGCCCGAGGCAGGATTCGAACCTGCGAACGTAGCGGGCGCTCGGTTCCAGACTGTAGCGCCTAGAACCGCATGGCCACTCCGGCCGGAGGCAGGGGTGTTGAAAGGAGACGTATGGTGATGGAAACCGAAGCCCACGATAGGTTGTAGAGAGGCATGATAAATTTTAACTAAGCTACAAGTCGTGATTTCTGTTCATAAAAACTTACCGTTTCTCCCGTAATGTCCACTACTTCCACATCAAACAGGATGTTGTTAATCACGATGCTCTGACGGTAGAGGAGATCTGCAAGAGGAAGGTAAAATTTGCATCAGACAAACAAAAAAAAAAACCACACGAGAAGGGAAAACGGAAAGGCGAATATAGTTGGTTTGTATAGATGAAACGGAATACACCGACAAAATTTCACAGGTTTTTCAGGGATAGTTTCTAATATTTTGCTAAAGGGAAACCGCGGTCTGCGGTGACTCGTTACAGAGTAATAATTTAATTATGATTAATTCGTTTCGTCACCCCATTTATCTTTATTCTGTGAAAATACCTTGAAGAAGGCTTGTAATATTCAAACAACAAAACGTTCAACACATAAAAGAGAGCAATGCAAAAACTTAGCCTGAAAAAAGAGTCCCGAGACAGAACCGAGCAGTACTGAATGACAAATTGAAGCCACACAGGAAAGTGAGCTTTACTGTTGAAAACAGCAGGTACCGTGAGTGAATGGAACAAATTTGTTTCCGAATAAGACATGCAGTGCACACAGCCAACTTATGCAATTTTGTGGAGATATTTTCAGTGCGATACATAGAAGAATATGTTAGAAATGAAACGAAGAGCGATTGCTCTGTAACGAACCACCGATAACAGCTGGTCGCTATTGCCAATATTGTCTATCGTATTCTGGTTCACAGTGTAAACATACGCGATATCATGATTGAGATGGAAACATGATTAAATGGCACGGCGTAGTTAACAACAGCCTTTAGTTCAACAGGCAGTGAATGTACGAGTGCGTGATGTAATGTCTCCGAATTTTTTTAAATAAACCAAATGTTATTAACATGCTATTCCTTAACCCTTCATTTCTACATATTTATTTCGCAACACAGTCCCAACGAGGGACCAGTTTGTTGATACCTTCATGGAGAATGTTTCGACTCTGTTAACAGAGCCACAACCCACGGCTGCTTGCACCACTTCATCTTTATCAAAGTTAAGTCCTCGAAGATGTTCTTTAAGTTTTGGAAACTGACGAAAATCTGATGGGGTCAAGTCGGGTCTTTATGGGCGATGATCGATGACAGTGAAACCAAGGCGTCGGACTGGTGCAGATGTCGTAGCGCTCGTGTATGGTCTGGTATTGTCATGATGAAGAAGGCGGTGCTCCATTACACGCTACAATTCGGAGCCCTCTTCCGGAAGAGGAGTGCAAAATACGTAGACATGAAGAATAAAAATGTAAGATGTTAATAACATTTCTATTACTTAAAGAGCTGTAAGAGTTTTCACTTAAAATTTCGGAGAAATTACCTTTCATCACGCTCTCGTAAAATATCTTACGATTTTCATCTCTACACTTTCGCTTTCGATCTAATCTGTTGGTAACCTTGTCATCTGTTTTCATACACACTATGTTGTTTCGAAGAACAAAAAAATCTATTTCTGTACTCCATATCACATGTACTCAAGGCAAGAGTTAGTCTACAGAACTCTCACCTGCAACATAAGTCTTCCACACTACAATCGTCGAACATACATTATTTCGTAATAAATATGCTATTGCTATTTCTAAATTCACAGAGAAATTTTCGAAATAGTGTAGATATGTGTTAACACATGTGATTATGTTTTGGTGGTAAATTGTATCAGTTGTACAGCTCACATGCGGGTGACTACATGACAGAGTAAATAGTGTAAAAGACAAGCGATATTTAGTAAAATTTAACTTAGAATAGCTTTAAGGGCCACAAGAAAAAAAGTTGTTTGCTTAGTTCTTTGCAAATCCTCTACAGGAAGGAAACTGATACGCTGGCCTTAAATCATTTTTGATAATCTAGATTAATTACAGTTACTACTAGAAAATAGTGTATTAGAAATAATGATTTAGTGGCGATTGTTCTTTTGCACTGTTAAGAACCTCAAATTTAATCTTGTAAATGGTGGAGGCCTCATGTTGGAACATCGAACGTGATTACGCCCCGTATAAATCTTCTGTTTTAAGTTATGTGTAGTTACTGGGCTTTCAGATCGACGTCTTCTTTTTAGACGCCTTCAGATTTGGAATAATATTGAGAGTGTACACTTCTGACATCGTAAGTTTGGTGGCTATCAGTAGTATTATGAACACTGACTAAATCTTATAGTAACAAGATCGCCAAAAACCATTCATTCACTTAGATTACCAGTTTCAGCAGTGGGTTGTTACGCAAAACTTGATCTCCTAGGTTCCGTCTACAGACACTAGAAGCGTGTAACATGAACTGTGAAACACCTTGTAGATTACCGGTTCGGCAATTTTCTTTGCCAACTTCCGATTTATTTTTACGTCATTACACAATTTTCTCCTTTAGTACAGTAAATGGTGCTATACAATGTATGCCAATGTTGGTATCGTTTGTATAGTTCACGATGCCAACATGGACATACATTGAATATACCACCATATTCCGTACTGAAGAATAATATTGTGTAATGATGTAAACACAGATCCGATGATGGCAACAGAGAATTGCCGAAATCGGTAACCAACAAGGTGTTTCACAATTCATGTTAGACGCCACAAGATGTTGTAGAGGGGACTTAGTAAATAAAGCTTTACGTAGCAAATCATGTCCGAAAATGTCATCCAACGACGCCACAGATCGACTAAGTTCCAGGCACAGGCGCTTATAAATGTAATGCAGGGCGATTCCGTTATGATGTTAGAAACTTCCTAGAATGGTGCAGAAATATAAATGTATCAACTTGAGGTGAGGGTCCCTGTACGGGAAACGAACGACTCGAAAGTTATAAGCGAAAACAGTTTTGATACATCTGACAATGTAATACAAGTACTTGGTTCAAATGGCTCTGAGCACTATGGGACTTAACTTCTAAGGTGATCAGTCCCCTAGAACTTAAAACTGCTTAAACCTAACTAACCTAAGGACATCACACACACCCATGCCCGAGGTAGGATTCGAACCTGCGACCGTAGCGGTCGCGCGGTTCAAGACTCTAGCGCCTAGAACCACTCGGCCAACCCGGCCGGCGTAATACATGTACTGGTATTGTTTTTGCTAAGATAGTAGCATAGGCAACTTACAGAGGTGGAACAAGAAATAAAAGTCCCGTAAACATGGGATCTCACCTTAATAGCTACGAACACTTGATCAATAGAGGTGATGCGTTCAACAGTAGCGAAGATGAAAAAGTGCTCATAGCTCCTCAGGTATGGATTTTAGAACCTATGTCTAATGGACCTTTTTCATTGTTTTTGTCCATACTATCATTTGTGAAAGTTGCAAGTTGCCTACCCTGCAATCTTAGCCAAAACACTACCAGTACATGAATTCCACTGTCAGAGCTATCAGAAAGGTTTTCGCTGATAACTTTCGACTACCTGGTTTCAGATACATTTATCCTTCTCCATCATCCTTACAAGTTTACAACATTATCACGGGATCACCTTGTATATTCATTCATTAAGAAGTGGTGATGTCTATAACTTTGACGCCCTGTAGCGTCGTTGGATGACTTTTACGGACATGGTTTGCTATGTAGAACTTGATCTACGAAGTCACCTCTACAACCGCTAGAAGTGTGTAACAGAAATTGTGAAGCACCGTGTATATGAATAAATTATTTTATCGATCTCGGCTGTTGAAAACTTTTTTAAGTTTTCATAGTATTGAGAGGTTGAGAGGAGAGCGGTGTACACACACACATACACCGAGAGATAGATAGATAGATAGATAGAGAGAGAGAGAGAGAGTGTGGAACGTAATGTGTTTCAAAAGGACTGTAAGATGAGAAAATTTTTAATAGAGAATACATGAAAAAGGTGATCTAATAGCGAAGAGCTTCTGAACTTATGCTGCAATGAATGCTAATATTTCTGGCTTCATGTAAAGAAATGGAGCGTAAACAAATGTTACGTATTTTATTATTCTCTCATGTTGTGTGTGAATGTCTTACAATAGGGAGGAAGAAAGGGGAATGGAAATGATCGAAAGTGTACTGTAACTGGTAGTCCGTGTGAACAATGGAACGGACAGGCAGGCGAGCATTGTACTGTGTAATAATAATAATAATAATAACAGTGGACTGAGGCAGTCAAAAAAGGGTAGTGTTGTCAGTACAGAGCACTCCTGTTGGCACTGCGAATAGAATGGTTGCGCATGGCACGTGACTGCTGTGATGTTGACGGACCGTTTACTGCGCGTAGCCGCCACACTTGAGTGCAAGTTTGGCACGATGCCGGATCTAGAACGTCCGACACATGGTGCTCTCCATACGTAGGGTCGTCCAGGCACCAAGCTGTTCGGATTTCACCGTGTCAAGGGTATACTGTGAGCGATTCAGGACAAACCGCCCCCGCCAATATCAACTACCGACGGCAACAGCTTGTTGGCGACGAGTATAGCCGTCGACTGTGACGGACTTGTTAAGAGCGCGTAAACGGTCCGCTGTGCAGAGAGCACGTATCGAGTTGCTGTGCCATTTTCAACGCAAGCTGTGATGCATCTGTTGTCTATACCGCAGAAAAAATGTGTGTGCAGAAAACCCGTAACATGTACTCATTTCTGATAATGAGTCACTCTTGTTGCCCGTGTCGTTATCATGGGACGACAAGTGAACTTACTTTGTAAACGTCCTGCGTATAAGACATTTTTGTGATCCGCACTTTACCAAACGACCATTCTTACTGTGAGAAAATATTCACAATAAAAAACACTTACAAACTGCTAATTATAAATGGGCCATCCGAGAACACAGTACATTTAAAAGAAGGAATGCCTACCCGGAACCAAAGAACAATAGTGCAATATGGCTTATAGGATAATATTTATTTTTTGTCCTCACTAGTAATAAAGCTGAAATGCAGGAATATCTTCAGTAAATTGCAGAGGAGCATTGCGGCAACGAAACAAGCCGAACTACAAGAAACCTTCCCAAAATTATTTTCAGCTAACCTGCCCTAGCTGAGCTGTTTATGGTCTTTGTGTTGTATTAAATTCACCTTGTTTGTCAGCTTTGTGTGATAATCTTGCAGTAGACACGTAATTTATTCCAATGTAAAGACATGTTTACCGTCCAGTCACATTTATTTGACCACTGCCTGCGTGAAAAAACCAACCACATAGGCCAGGTGGCAGCACTAACAGCGGAGGGTATACAAAGCGTATCGGGAGGACGTGGGAAACCTGGTTGCTCCTCTCTTCTCCAATCCTCGCCCTCTGCCACGCCTTCACTGTTGTGTCCCCCCCTACCCTCCATCTCTACACCCTTCATCTCCTTTCCCAAGGTGCCTTTGGTCAACTCCCCCTCCCAGATGATGCCCTCTCTCCCTCCATTTATAACTCCTATCAACTCTACCCCCCCCCCCCCCCCCCCATGATTCATGGACCTTGGCGTTGGTGGGGAGGCTTGCGTGCCTCAGCGATACAGATAGCCGTACCGTAGGTGCAACCACAACGGAGGGGTATCTGTTGAGAGGCCAGACAAACGTGTGGTTCCTGAAGAGGGACAGCACTAGTTGCAGGGGCAACAGTCTGGATGACTGACTGATCTGGCCTTGCTGTGCTGGTACTGCGAACGGCTGAAAGCAAGGGGAAACTACGGGCGTAATTTTACCCGAGGGCATGCAGCTTTACTGTATGATTAAATGATAATGGCATCCTCCTGGGTAAAATGTTCCGGAGGTAAAATAGTTCCCCATTCGGATCTCCGGGCGGAGACTACACAAGAGGATGTCGTTATCAGGAGAAAGAAAACTGGCATTCTACGGATCGGAGCGTGGAATGTCAGATCCCTTAATCGGGCAGGTAGGTTAGAAAATTTAAAAAGGGAAATGGATAGGGTGAAGTTAGATATAATGGGAATTAGTGAAGTTCGGTGGCAGGAGGAACAAGACTTATGGTCAGGAGACTACAGGGTTATAAACACAAAATCAAATAGCGGTAATACAGGAGTAGGTTTAATAATGAATAGGAAAATAGGAATGCAGGTAAGCTACTAGAAACAGCATAGTGAACGCATTATTGTGGCCAAGATAGATACGAAGCCCACATCCACTACAGTAGTACAAGTTTACATGCCAACTAGCTCTACAGATGACGAAGAAATTGAAGAAATGTATGATGAAATAAAAGAAATTATTCAGATAGTGAAGGGAGACGAAAATTTAATAGTCATGGGTGACTGGAATTCGACTGTAGGAAAAGGGAGAGAAGGAAACGTAGTAGGTGAATATGGATTGGGGCTAAGAAATGAAAGAGGAAGCCTCCTGGTAGAATTTTGCACAGAGCACAACTTAATCATAGCTAACTCTTGGTTCAAGAATCATAAAAGAAGGCTGTTTACATGGAAAAAGCCTGGAGACACTGACAGGTTTCAGATAGATTATGTAATGGTAAGACAGAGATTTAGGAATCATGTTTTATATTGTAAGACATTTCCAGGGGCAGATGTGGACTCTGACCACAATCTATTGGTTATGAACTGTTGATTAAAAGTGAAGAAACTGCAAAAAGATGGAAATTTAAGGAGATGGGACCTGGATTAACTAAAACAACCAGTAGAAGAAGAATGGGTAGCTTTGAGGGATGAACTAGTGAAGGCAGCAGAGGATCAAGTGGGTAAAAAGACGAGGGCTAGTAGAAATCTATGGGTAACAGAAGAAATATTGAAATTAATTGATGAAAGGAGAAAATATAAAAATACAGTAAATGAAGCAGGCAAAAAGGAATACAGACGTCTCAAAAATGAGATCGACAGGAAGTGCAAAATGGCTAATCAGGTATGGCTAGAGGACAAATGTAAGGATGTAGAGGCTTATCTCACTAGGGGTAAGATGGATACTGCCTACAGGAAAATTAAAGAGACCTTTGGAGATAAGAGAACCACTTGTATGAACATCAAGAGCTCAGATGGAAACCCAGTTCTAAGCAAAGAAGAGAAAGCAGAAAGGTGGAAGGAGTATATAGAGGGTCTATACAAGGGCGATGTACTTGAGGACAATATTATGGAAATGGAAGATGATGTAGATGAAGATGAATTGGGAGATACGATACTGCGGGAAGAGTTTGACAGAGCACTGAAAGACCTGAGTTGAAACAAGGCCCCCGGAGTAGACAACATTCCATTGGAACTACTGACGGCCTTGGGAGAGCCAGCCCTGAGAAAACTCTACTATCTGGTGAGCAACATGTATGAGACCGGTGAAATACCCTCAGACTACAAGAAGAATATAATAATTCCAATCCCAAAGAAAGCAGGTGTTGACAGATGTGACAATTACCGAACTATCAGTTTAATAAGTCACAGCTGCAAAATACTAACGCGAATTCTTTATAGACGAATGGAAAAACTAGTAGAAGCCGACCTTGGGGAAGATCAGTTTGGATTCCTAGAAATGTTGGAACACGTGAGGCAATACTGTCCCTACGACTTATCTTAGAAGCTAGATTAAGGAAGGGCAAACCTACGTTTCTAGAATTTGTAGACTTAGAGAAAGCTTTTGACAATGTTGACTGGAATACTCTCTTTGAAATTCTGAAGGCGGCAGGGGTAAAATACAGGGATCGAAAGGCTATTTACAGATGGCAGTTGTTAGAGTCGAGGGACATGAGAGAGAGGCAGTGGTTGGGAAGGCAGTGAGACAAGGTTGTAGTCTCTCCCCGATGTTATTCAATCTGTATATTGAGCAAGCAGTGAAGGAAACAAAAGAAAAATTCGGAGTAGGTACTAAATTCCATGGAGAAGAAATAAAAACTTTGAGGTTCGCTGATGACATCGTAATTTTGCCAGAGGCAGCAAAGGACTTGAAAGAGCAGTTGAACGGAATGGATAGTGTCTTGAAAGGAGGATATAAGATGAACATCAACAAAAGCAAAACGAGGATAATGGAATGTAATCGAATTAAGTCGGGTGATGCTGAGGGAATTAGATTAGGAAATGAGACACTTAAAGTAGTAAAGGGGTTTTGCTATTTGGGGAGCAAAATAACTGATGATGGTCGAAGTAGAGAAGATATAAAATGTAGTCTGGCAATGGCAAGGAAAGCGTTTCTGAAGAAGAGAAATTTGTTAACATCGAGTATAGATTTAAGTGTCAGGAAATCATTTCTGAAAGTATTTCTATGGAGTGTAGCCATGTATGGAAGCGAAGCATGGACGATAAATAGTTTGGACAAGAAGAGAACAGAAGCTTTCTAAATGTGGTGCTACAGAAGAATGCTGAAGATTAGATGGGTAGATCACATAACTAATGAGGAAGTCTTCAATAGGATTGGGGAGAAGAGAAGTTCGTGGCACAACTTGACCAGAAGAAGGAATCGGTTGGTAGGACATGTTCTGAGGCATCAAGGGATCACCAATTTAGTATTGGAGGGCAGTGTGGGGGGTAAAATTCGTAGAGGGAGACCAAGAGATGAATACACTAAGCAGATTCAGATGGATGTAGGTTGCAGTAGGTTCTGGGATATGAAGAACCTTGCACAACATAGTGTAGCATGGAGAGCTGCATCAAACCAGTCTCAGGGCTGAAGACCACAACAACATCAACTCTGATCCTCACCCTCCTCCTTTTCTCCGTCCTTTCCCCAGGCTCCCTCTTCCCCCCTTCCATACTGTTTTCTCCCCACCTAACCTCTCCCTGGCTCCCCTCTTCCCCCCTCCCGAGCCCTTTTGTATACCCCTCCTCTGCCTTTCCCCACTCGCTGTTGCATCTACCCAGCACCCGCCCCCGCTCTTATGGGTCCTCATCCTCCATCGGCTCCTTTCCTCCCTCCCATCACTTCGTTTTTTCCTCTCCTTCCCCCCTCCCCCACCCTTTCCTTTCCCATCATCTGTCCAGGTTCCCCCAGTCTGCCCTCGGCTGTGGTATATTTGTGCCAGTTTTTTATTGCAGTGTTCAAGTGAATCTCCAGTATTGGTCGTCTTTCCAAAGTGTTGTGAACAGAAACCACGCTGTCACTGGGTGTGAATTTTAAATCTCTTGCGAACAGAAACCAGATTGTCGCTGTGTTTTTTTAATTGTCTGTCTATTCTTTTACCTATCTGCTTCATATGTATTTTATTAGCATCATCAACCCTTTGTTTTATGTTTTAAGTTCCACAATTCTCCGCCATTTTACCATTTAAGTCACCTATTTTATCGCCCCCCACCCCTTTGGGGGCGAATATAAACTCAATAAAGAAAAAAAAAGACATGGGAAACAGTGCTGCATTGTTTTCATGTTGAAATCGAGCGACTTATTTGACATCCAAAGGGACGTGATCATTGGATTTAGAACCAATGGTGGGAGTATTTCCTATATGGCTAAGTTTTTGAACTATTCGCCTGCTGCCATGGTATACTGTATATGGCAAAATACACTCATACTCATAAATCAAGGATAATGGTGACACATGGTGAAACAATTCTCTGGTGGGCGGTTTTCGAGTTTAAATCACCTCGGCGTATGACCATGCGGTGCATTTGGCCTGCAGTCGTCGCACAGTGGCGCTGGCAGCAGTCCACATTCGCAGAAATGTGTTGGTGCATGTCAGAGAACGGTGGAGCGTGTAAGTGTGCAGACGTTTTCAGACGTGCTAATGGTGACTGTGTGTCGAAAATGGCTCAAAGAACACATATTGATGACGTTATGAGGGGTAGAATACTAGGGCGACTGGTGGCTGGCCAAACACAGCAGGTCGTAGAACGTGCCCTCTGTGTGCCACCAAGTGTGATCTCAAGATTATGGCAACGATTCCAGCAGAGAGGAAACTTGTCCAGGCGCTACAGTACGGGACGTCCACAGTGTACAACACCACAAGAAGACTGATATCTCATTATCAGTGCCCGCAGACTGCAACGGCGTACTGCAGGCAACCTGGCTCGGGACCTTACTGCAGAAACTGCAACAATTGTATCCAGACGCACAGTCTACAGATGACTGAAAAGACATGGCTTATTCGTCCGGAGACCTGCAAGGTCGATTTCACTGACCCCTGGTCACAGGAGAGCCCGTAAAGCCTGGTGTCAAGTACACAGTACATGGTGATTGGAACAGTGGTCCCAGGTTATGTTCACGGACGAGGGGTACAGTAGGTCCCACCTTCCTCCTGATGGGTGACAACGAACGGCCCCACTGAGATGCCATCGTGGAGGATTACCTTGAAACAGAAGATATCAGACGAATGGACCTGCCTGTTCTTCAGACCTAAACCCCGTCGAGCACGTCTGGGATGCTCTCGATCGACGTATCGCTAAACCCCTAGGACACTTCAAGAGCTCCGACAGGCACTGGTGCAAGAATGGGAGGCTATACCCGAGCAGCTGCTCGACCACCTGGTACAGAGTATGCCAACCCGTTGTGCGGCCTGTGTACGTGTGCATGGTGATCATATCCCATATTGATGTCGGGGAACATGCGCAGGAAACAGTGGCGTTTTGTAGCACATGTGTTTCCGGACGGTTTTCTAAACTTATCACCAATACCGTGGACTTACAGATCTGTGTCGTGTGTGTTCCATATGTTCCTATGCTATTAGAGCCAGTCTTGTATAGCGGCACGTTATGTGGCACCACATTCTGCAATTATCCTTAATTTATGAGCATGACTGTAGTAGTATCCAAAATTGGCTCCGAGACAACTGTGGTGTACCACAGGCCATAGATAACAGGCGTTAACGACAACTACTGAGATGTATACGGGCGAATAGAGGTGCAACTATTGTGTACCTGATCACCCAGATGAACTAAGGGCTACAGACAGTGTCTCCTGAACGATTGTTCAGCGAACGTCGGTGGGCATGAGCAGGCTCCTGTTTTATAAACTCGCGCTGACTGCTGTTCGTGGGCCACGAAGGCTGGAATTTGCAACTGCACTTCCGCACAGTGCGATGGGTGGTCTTTCCAGATAAATCACGTTTTATGCTCCAACGGACAGATGATCATTGGCGTGTACGGCGTGAATCGTATGAAAGGAAACACCCTACAACTATAGTGGAGTAAGTCCAGGCCGGAGAGCATTCTCAGGTTGATCTCGTCATCCTGGAAGGCACAATGGTTCAACACAAGTATGCATCTATCCTTGAGGAGCTCCACGTGTACATAGTGTCTGTTTTTCCTCGTGACGATGGAGTCTCAATCAAGACAATGCAACATGTCACGCAGCTCGCAATGTACATACTCGGTTCGAAGAATACTATGACGAGTTTACCGTACTCCCATGGCCACCAAACTGCCAGGGTTTGAAACGAGTCGAGAATCTGTGGGACCACCTCGATCGGGTTGTTCGCCCCATGGACACTCAGCCGAGAAACCTAGCGCATCTGGCCACAACACTGGCGTCACTATGACTCCACACCTCTGTTGGTGCCTTCCAGAGCATCACTGACTCTCTTCCTGCATGTCTGGTAGCAGTCCGCGCTCCGGAAGTTCGTTGTGCAGGCATTTGAAAGATGGCCAGATTAATGTCACTGGACATTGTAGTGTCCTACCGTTTTTATTATGATGTAATGAAAGTACATAGTGTTCAACAAAAACCGAGAGAGGTGACGCAGTGGTTAGCACACTGGACTCACATTCGGGAGGACAACGGTTCAAACTCGCAACCAACCATCTAGATTTAGATTTCGTGTTATTTCCGTAAATCGTTCCAGGCAAACGTCGGGATGGCTCCTCTAAAATGGGACGGTCGACTTCCTTCCCCATCCTTCACATACTCGGAGACTGTGTTCCGTCCTCTATGTTGATGGGAAATTAAACCAATCTTCCTTCCTTATTTTGTTCAGTAAGAGTTTGTAATTTAAAAAAGTCGTGAGGGTGATTGTGCTTCCTTCTCGGACTAACGACTGCACGCCTACTGAGCACATCTGAAATGTTATATAGTGAAATCCGTCTGAGTTACGGGGGCCTTGAAGATACTGATCAGCGATCAGTGGGATCCAACCCACTATCTCTGTGTCACGTCTTGTCCGTGCTATGACGTGTTTTCAGCCATCGTCGGGGTCTACAAACAACAGCGAGGAAATAACATGAGAACATAAAAAAAATTGATTTAGAGTGATGAAATTTCAGGAATACGTTTGTCTAACTAACATATTTAATTTATTAATATTGCGAGACCACTGGTTAACGCAAGCGCGAGATAATGCGAAATGCTAGTACTGTAAGTAGGCTGTTTAGGTTTTTATGTTGGTAACGCCACGTGACGCTCTCTATTAAAATTGCTGACTGCGCTGTGTGCTGTCTGTGGCTGGTTGGACTTGTTGGGCAGTTGGAGGTGAGCCGCCAGCAGTGGTGGATGTGGGAAGAGAGATGCCAGAGTTTGGAGATGTTAATACGAGCGGACGATCTGGACGTGTGTCCGTTAGTTTGTTACTCTGGATTTCACGCGTATATATATATATATAATGACTTATGAACACTATTAAGTTAAATACATTGTTTGTTCCCTATCAAAATCTTTCATTTGCTAACTATATGTCTATCAGTAGTTAGTGCCTTCAGTAGTTAGAATTTTTTATTTATCTGGCAGTACTGTCACTCGCTGTATTGCAGTAGTTCTAGTAACGAAGATTTTCGTGAGGTAAGTGATTCAGGAAGGGTATAGGTTATTGTTAGTCAAGGCTATTCCTTTGTAGGGATTGTTAAAAGTCAGATTGCGTTGCGCTAAAATATTGTGTGTCAGTTTAGAAATGATCAGAATAAGCAAAGAGAAAACAGTCTCAGTACGTTCAGTTTCACATTGGAGTTTGAAAATCAAGTAACGTAGAAGTTTTACCAGCACAGTCATTCTTTTCCTTCAAAAGGGGAAGTTTCAGTACATGAATAACGTGTGTTGCCGCCAAAATGTTGAATGGAAGCACGCAAACGTGAAGGCATTGTGTTTTACAGGTGCCAGATGTCAGTTTGTGCGATGAAGTTCCATTTCTGTTGCACCTGGTCAGTCAGTATGGGCATGATGCTATGAAATTCTTGTTGGCACAATATTTCAGCAGTCCACCTGGCCGCCATCATCAGGTGAGAAAAGCCACGCTGCTCTCGCCGATAACTGATTGCAATCGCAAATGACTGCACCTTCATATGCATCGGAAGTACAAGAGCATATGCGCTAGATACAGTGCGCTCGCGCTCAGTCACTCCTGTTGCCCCATGGCGCCAAACAGGGTTGCAGCGCCTCCGGTGGTGAATATTGTCGAAAACCATATATCGTTACAAATGATTATTCAGATGCCGTTGTAACGATATATCATTTTCGATAGTATTCACCAACGGAGGCGCTGCAACTCTTTTTGGCGCCAGGCGGCAGCAGAAATGACTGAGCGCGAGCGCACTGTATCTAGCGCATGTGCTGTTATACTTCCGATGCATATAAAGGTAGAGTCATTTGCGATTCGAATCAGTTATCGGCGAGAGCAGCGAGGCCTTTCTCAAATGACGATGGCGGACAGTTGGACCGCTGAAATATTGTGCTCAGATGACGGTTTGATCCGGCTGGAAACCCGACAAGAATCTGATATGCTAATACGCCGGGAAAGTCTACATAGTCACAACGCCGATGCTGTTTGTTGTTGACGGTGGAGTTGTCGTTCTAAAGCATGTGTGCTCCACTGGAGACACATCTGATGCCCCATGACAGGACCTGCCGTAAGAATACAAAGTTAAGTTACGTTATGCGTATGGTTCGAAAGTGATACAGACATTATCTTTCAGATGTGGAAACACGACTACAAAGTTTAATTTATGTCGCAGAACTCCATCCTGGTGTTGCGAACTTCTTATCCGTCAGTGTAATAACAAGTGCGTGTCTCCGATTCACTTGCTCATAAATAACTGTGACGAACCACGATTTGTACAGTACGCAACGAGAAGGGGGTCATAGTGAGGCGACTCGACGGCGTACGTCGCTGCAGTGTTTTCGCCTGAGGCGGTGCACCGCGATGAAGACAGTAGAGTCATCCGTGTTTGCGGGCGCCGGTGTCCGTAGAAGGCCAGGGCGCGCGTGTGAGGGATGACGGCAGACGTCTGCATTTAGCTGGCGGCAGCTGGAGCTGCGGCGGGCAGCTGGCAGCGGCGCCCTGCAGACGCAGCGAGTGACGCCGCGCTCAAGTGCCGTGACGCGAGCGCCGCGGGCCCGGGGCAAGGACCAGCGCAGCCCGGTGGCTGGCTCTCCGTCCGGATGCACGCCACGCTCTGCCTGCCGGAACTCCTGTGTCGCCTCCGCGTGTACACACGGTTTCTCTGTCTACGTCCCACTGTACTATTTCCAATTACGCGTTTCGGCACTCGGTCATCCTCAGATCAAAAACTTAAAGAATCATTACAGCGTTTACGTCACATACTACATGACCGTGCCTAGTATGACTGCATTCCCATTCTCCTACTTCGCACAGTTTGCAACAACAACGACTCGGTACTATTGTACATACAGGGTGTTACAAAAAGGTACAGCCAAACTTTCAGGAAACATTCCTCACACACAAAGAAAGAAAACATGTTATGTGGACGCTTACTTTCCATGTTAGAGCTCATTTTATTACTTCTCTTCAGATCACATTAATCATGGAATGGAAACACACAGCAACAGAACGTACTAGCGTGACTTCAGACACTTTGTTACAGGAAATGTTCAAAATGTCCTCCGTTAGCGAGGATACATGCATCCACCCTCCGTCGGATGGAATCCCTGATGCGCTGATGCAGCCGTGGAGAATGGCGTATTGTATCACAGCCGTCCACAATACGAGCACGAAGAGTCTCTACATTTGGTACCGGGGTTGCGTAGACAAGAGCTTTCATATGCCCCCATAAATGAAAGTCAAGAGGGTTGAGGTCATGGAATTGGTCCGCCTCTAAAAATCCATCGGTCACCGAATCTGTTGTTGAGAAGCGTACGAACACTTCGACTGAAATGTGCACGAGCTCCATAGTGCATGAACCACATGTTGTGTCGTACTTGTAAAGGCATTTGTTCTAGCAGCACAGGTAGAGTATCCCGTATGAAATCATGATAACGTGCTCCATTGAGCGTAGGTGGAAGAACATGGCGCACAATCGAGACATCACCAACAATGGCTGCCCAAACGTTCACAGAAAATCTGTGATGATGACGTGATTGCACAATTGTTTGCGGATTCTCGTCATCCCACACATGTCGATTGTGAAAATTTACAATTTTATGAGTTTGGAATGAAGCCTCATCCGTAAAGAGAACATTTGCACTGAAAATTGATTGATTGATTGACGCGTTGTTGGATGAACCATCCGCAGAAATGTACCCGTGGAGGCCAATCAGCTGCTGATAGTGCCTGCACACGCTGTAAATTGTACGGAAACAACTGGTTTTCTCGTAGCACTCTCCATACAGTGACGTGGTCAACGTTACCCTGTACAGGAGCAACTCTTCTGACGCTGACATTAGGGTTATCGTCAACTGCACTAAGAATTGCCTCGTCCATTGCAGGTGTCCTCGTCGTTCTAGGTCTTCCCCAATAGCGATTCATAGGTTGGAACGTTCCGTGCTCCCTAAGACGCCGATCAATTGCTTCGAACGTCTTCCTGTCGGGACACCTTCGTTCTGGAAATCTTTCTCGATACAAACGTACCGCGCCACGGCTATTGCCCCGTGCTAATCCATACATCAAATGGGCATCTGCCAACTCCGCATTTGTAAACATTGCACTGACTGCAAAACCACGTTCGTGATGAACACTAACCTGTTGATCCTACGTACTGATGTGCTTGATGCTAGTACTGTAGAGCAATGAGTCGCATGTCAACACAAGCACCGAAGTGAACATTATCTTCCTTCAATTGGGCCAACTGGCGGTGAATCGAGGAAGTACAGTACATACTGACGAAACTAAAATGAGCTATAACATGGAAATTAAGCGTTTCCGGACGCAAGTCCACATAACATCTTTTCTTTATTTGTGTGTGAGGAATGTTTCCTGAAAGTTTGGCCATACCTTTTTGTAACGCCCTGTATAAGCAATTCTTTTCATCTGATTTTTGGATAAACTAGTGTAACTGATGTTCAGATTTCATTTCTTTTTGTTTCATGCCATTATGTTAAGAAAACTGTAAATAAGTTTTAATGGAAATGTTAATGTTTATGTCAAAAGTCAAGTAATATCATAATAGAATTGAAATGTAACATATGTTGAAACTGTTGTAAGGTGTTTAAAATTGTAACTGTACGCCTGGTTCATACGTTGGCAATGCGTTACGATAACCTCGGGCGGATACCCGGTCTGTCAGGGAGCGGTAAAACGTGGATGGCAGGCGAGCGCGGGAAAATTATCCTCACAACTAACCTAGACAGCGTCCTTTCCAAACGTTGTGCAATCCGAGTGTCCCGAAATGAAAATTAAAAATTGTGTTAATAATAATTATTTGCAGAACTGGCTATATTAGAATGGTGTTTAGAGAAATGTTTTGTTAGTGAACCAGTAAATGAATAGCGAAGGTCTAACGAAGTCGAAAGATAAATTTAGTATTGATATAGTAATGAAGTTTATTATTTCGAGACAGATTTAAAGGCATTTAAACGAGCAGCACATAAGATGAAAAGAAGAGTAACTTTTATACTGGAAGTCTTGGGTCAATAATAAATGCAGTAATCATTTTTTTAAAAACAATACAGCGATCATTACAGTTCCAGAGTCCCCCACCCCCTCCCCTCATTCATTTGATTTCTGAAGTGTTCTAAATTGGCAGAATAAGATTTTCACTGGCAGAAGTAAAGCTGTGAGTACCGGGCGTGAGTCGTGCTTCGGTAGCTCAGATGGTAGAGCACTTGCCCGCGAAAGGCAAAGGTACCGAGTTCGAGTCTCGGTCGGGCACACAGATTTAATCTGCCAGGAAGTTTCATATGTTCTAAATTGGTTTGACCAGCAAAAGTTTAAGTCAATATAAAAGTCAAAATTGTATCAGTGTTTTATCTTTATCAAAACCGACATTTTGTGTGTGGAATGAAAATACAATTTCTAGGGTAACCTATGCCCGATTTTAGTCAGATTAATAGACAGTATAAAGTTTTGTAGCAAACATTATAGTGTAGTGTTATGTATTCATGATTTTCCATATCAGTATAAGACGTGAAACTATCAGTTCTTTAGATTTTCTGGTTCTAAAATTCTACTATACTATGCAATGTTACAAGTTGTTGTTTTGCATGAATATATACCAACGTGTACAGGGAAGAAACTCATTTAATGCCTAATTAGGCTGGCGACCGTATTATTGTCACATTGGTAGCACCTTCTGGTTTGCTTTTGATCCATCGTGACGTGTGACTGCATTTCGAACTTGCTTGACGGATCATTGTTATTGCAGAGTGGATGTAAGTCTGATTTGGCACCATTCAGGTACACGCGGTCGATATCTATGCGAAAATCCTTTCTCATAAGGTGAATTCCGCTCACTTAAAATAGCACAGGCTTTAAAGAGTACTGTGTCAGGGATTAGAAGTCATGCGCTACTTGACGTAATATGTTGTGCCTGGGCTAAGAAAGAGCCACGACGCATCATGACGGAATTATCCGAATTGGACGCAAGTAGATAGATGTGATGTACACGTACAGAGACACAGATATTTACAATTTCAAAATTTCACAAAACATGGATCATTTATTCAAGAGAAGTAGCTTCACAAAGTCAGCAAGCAAATAAGGCATTGGTCCACCTTTGGCTCTTATGCAAGTTGTTATACTGCTTGGTATTGATTGATTGACAGAGTTGTTGGATGTCTTCTTGAGGGAAATAGTGCCAAATTCCGTACAACTGTAGCGCTAGATAGTCAAAATCGCGAGAAGATTGAAGGGCCCTGCACATAATTCTACGGAGGTTCTCAGTTGGAAAGAGACACGGCGACCTCACTGGCCCACGTATGTTGCAGCAAGCACGAAGGCAAACAGCAGACACTCTCGCATGTGTGGGCGTGCCTAGCCAAGAACACCTTGCCGAGAAGGGCAACTAAACGGGGCGTAGAATAGCGTCGACGTACGGCTGTGCTGTAAGGGCGCCGCGGATGAGAGCCAAAGAACTCTGCTATGAAACGAAGTGGCACCTCAGAGCATCACTATTAGTTGTAGGACCGTGCGGAGGGCAGCAGGCATGTCGGTATCCCACTGTTGTCTAGGACGTCTCCAGACACGTCTTCGCTGATCGTCGGAGCTCATTTCGAAGTGGGGCTCATCACTAAAGACAAGTCTAATCCAGTTAATGAGATTTCAGGCCAAGGACGTGTTTGGTGACCCTACGGACAGCGGTTGGTTAGCAACTTGACTGTCTCTCTTTATGCAATAATATACCAACAGCCGTATGTATTGTAGAAATTTATTTTATAAACTTCTTATGTGCTACCAGTTTCGGCATTACATTGATGCCATCTTCAGGCCCGACACGTCATAGTCGTAAAATCGCTATACACGGAAGGAGTCATATAACTGGATCCGAGAATCAAATCGCTATGCAACAGTTCTTGGTGGTCAGGTGGCACCAGACGGAAGCGCCTAGAACCGCTCGGTCAATCCGACCGGTCACCGTAGATCATCTTTGAAAGTAGTGTCTTCTAGTGTTTGGTACGTAGATGATGTCAGTCATTTCGTGTTATTGATATCAAACCGCGCACTCATAATAAGAGGCAGAGTTAGGCAATTGATCAGTAATTTACTTAGGAAATGTAAACTTTGTAATATAAAGGTTTGTTACAATCTACAGTAAATATATAAACAGGAACAACGTTTATCATTTAGTAGGATTTGTACATTCATCATTCATTTATGTTTAGATTGTAATTTACAGAATTAAGAGATCCTAAGATCTGTTTGAGGGGGTAGTTAGACAGGGCCAAATCTTCATTTTAGCGTTTATTATTTTCCGTTGCGCATATTCATTTTACACCCACCTGGAGTAGCATCTTGGAAGGTCTAATCCCGAACCTATGTATGTCCAGTTGTACAGATTCCTTAGAGATTTAATCTGAGCGTGGCCAAGAGCCGAAGCGCGCAGTCTACACGTATGAGGCATATTTCGGAAGAAAGGTCCGATTTGGCGCGAAATTGAAACCAATGTGAAAATCCGATGAAACTCGGCACATATGTGTTGGGCAGTGTCTTTAGTGTGTCTGTAGATCGCTTCAAGTCGCTCTTTTTAGTTCAGAGCGCAAAGTGATCATGTAGAAGTTCCTAAAACAACAGTGTCTACCGCTAAGTATGTGGATCTGGTGAGAGATTTCGCCTGAAGCTATGCAGCCCACATAACATAAATGTCACGCATTACTTGCTTCACGACAATTTTCAGTCACATTTCTGCAGGGGCAATGAAGACGCTACTGCAGCGTTATCGATGGTGAGTGTTTGATCAACCACAACACAGCACTTAATTGACTCCTTCTTATGTTCATCTCTGCTCACATGAACCGCTGGCTACGAAGACAACTGTTGGACACAAACAACGAAAGGCAGTCCAGCGTCGAGAACTGGCGGAAAGCAAGGGCAGCTGCTTTCTGTAATCAGAGCACTGGAAATTATGCACAACGCTACGACTTACGTCTAAGTCGGAGCGGCGACTGTTTAGAGAGGTAGCTGGAAGGTGTGGTTAACTGTTGCTAATAAAAAAAAAATTGATTTTCACTGTGGTTTCAATTTCGCGACCGATCGGATCTTGCTTTCCCAACAGTCCTCGTATTACAAAAATGGATATATTTATGATTTTGTTCATAGTTGTAGTTCAGCAGTTGCAGAATATTTACACGAAGATAAAAAATCAGTCATCAGCAGCACAAGAAAACATTTATTTGCTTCAATTTACCAGTTTAGACAGTTTATACTGTCATCTTCAGAAGTGAAATAGGCTGAAATCACTGGTAATCTTACGTCAAAATAAGAATCGAACGGTAGTGTCCTTTGCTATAGTATCATTAAAACAGAGTGAGGTCTCTATACGATGCCTGCGGTGAGTGGCAAACAATTGACTGTCAACTTTCGCATCATACGTAGTATGTACATGTATGTTGGTGATTGACTTTCCTCGCACACACTATATACGACGTGAAATTTGACAGTTAACTTTTTGACATTCATCGCACATAGCATACTTTTTTAGATGTCTCACACCCTTTAATTAACTCTGTAGCAAACGACACTAACGTCCAATTTTTATTTCGACGTAGGCATACCAATGATTTGAGCCTATTTCACTTCTGAAGATGGCAGTGTAAACTGTGGAAACCGCTAAAGAGAACCAAATAAAGGTTTTCTTGTGCCGCTGATGCCTGACTTTTTATCTTTGTGGGATGTATTTTTGTATGTGTGTGCGTACTTATGTACGTTCCACATCTCCTCCTAAACCGCTCTACCGATTTCAACCAAATTTAGTATAAATATTGATTACTCTTAGGTAACTGTCCCTGCCGGGGTAATAACCACCTATCTTTTATATCTCAGGTGACTGACACAATAAACAAAGAGATATGTGAAAAACTGTCGCATCACACATGACGTTTAAATTTATTACTTCTTTGCTACTAACTCTGTTCGCAACATATTTCACAGAAACTTTCTAAATATGCCGCTGAATGTATGTACACAAATACATGATCATACGACACATACTTCAAGAGATATGACGTCATAAACGATGAGATGCGTGAAAAAATGCCGCATCTTGCATGAAGTTTTGATACATTTACTCTTTACTACTACGACCCTCCTACAGACGAGTCAACTTCAGAAAATCCCGGACACCTGCCAGCGCTTCATAAAGCTTTCAACAGCGAAGCACAAACGGCTGTCAGCGAAAATAATAGCCATTTAGTGAGCGTTGCCATAGATACGTTTGCAAAATAGCGTTGGAGACACGCAAAGAAGCTGTGCTTATACATTTGCACAAGACTTGGAAGAGCAGTTGAACGGAATGGACAGTGTCTTGAAAGGAGGATGTAAGATGAACATCAACAAAAGCAAAACAAGGATAATGGAATTTAGTCCAATTAAATCAGGTGATGCTGAGGGAATTAGATTATGAAATGAGACACTTAAAGTAATAGATTAGTTTTGCTGTTTGGGGAACAAAATAACTTATGATGATCGAAGTAGAGAGGGTATAAAATGTAGACTGGTAACGGCAAGGAAAGCGTTTCTGAAGAAGAGAAATTTGTTAACATCGAGTATAGATTTGAGTGTCAGGAAGTCTTTTCTGAAAGTATTTCTGTGGAGTGTAGCCATGTGTGGAAGTGAAACGTGGACGATAAATAGTTTAGACAAGAAGAGAATAGAAGCTTTCGAAGTGCGGTGTTAGAGAAGAATGACGAAGATTAGATGGGTAGATCATGTAACTAATGAGGAGATACTGAACGGAACTGGGGAGAAGAGGAATTTGTGGCACAACTTGGCTAGAAGAAGGGATCGGTTGGTAGGACACGTTCTGAGGCATCAAGGGATCACCAGTTTAGTATTGTAGGGAAGTATGGAGGGTAAAAATCGTAGAGGGAGACCAAGAAGTTAATACACTAAGCAGATTCAGAAGGATCTTGGTTGCAGTAGTTACTCGGAAATGAAGACGCTTGCACAGGATAGAGTAGCATGGAGAGCTGGATCAAACCAGTCTCTGGACTGAAGACAACAACAACAACAACGTTAAGTCTATTTCTTTGTACCAATATTTCCCAGTTTCGAAGATGTTTTCACTAATACAAGGAAATGAGAGTTTTTCAATATTACGCTACAAACACAGTTCATAGAAAATTGGCGAAATGAATGCACGGGAATCGTCGGGTTTATTAACTATATTATAACACCCTACCTGGATAGAAAACTTTTGTGTACAGGTACATAAGCATTGTCGCGGATCTCTACAAAGACGTATTCGGCTGTCTCCGGTAACCCAATAACCTTTTCCGCCCCTCACACTTGTTTGTCTCGCTCCTTTCACGCACCCCAAGCACAACACGCTGTGCCACATCTCAAATGTCTTCTTTTGCCCGACGACCTTTCTTTCTAGTATCTGCTTCAAATTCCTCTCCGTCGAATGGTATACGCCAGACCATGCAGAAAGTAACCTAAGCTACGGTGTTACGGAAATACTGGAATCCAGTCTTGCAAGGGGACCTATAGCATTTCCTATCACCTTCAGATCAGTACCAAGACATCAGGTTCCAAAAGGTATTATTAAAACGACTCAAAAAATATACTTTAAGTTTTACGAACGCTTTTAAGTAGAAAACGTAAGATGCAATCGTTAGTAGCTTAATGTTTAGTGTTCCAGTCTCCTATTGACGAGGTCTGTTTGCGCGATTCTAGGTAAAATAATATTTCTATTGAATTAAATAAACAAACACTCTATTTAGCCTTGTTTCACAGTTTATTATTAATGTTATTGCACCTGGCCGGTTCTAGGCGCTTCAGTCTGGAACCGCGTGACCGCTACGGTCGCAGGTTCAAATCCTGCCTCGGGCATGGATGTGTGCGATGTCCTTAGGTTAGTTAGGTTTAAGTAGTTCTAAGTTCTAGGGGACTGATGACCTCCGATGTTAAGTCCAATAGTGCTCAGAGCCATTTGAATGTTATTGCACAATCTAGGTTTCGGGTTTATAAAATCATATGCTGTGAGTGTCAGTCTTGGTACATTGGACAGACGGGGAGGTCAATCTGTACCAGGCTTAAAGAGCACCACAGAAGCTGGAGATTGAGGAAGCCTGAATCAGCCATTACAGAACATTGTCTGAATAATAAGCACAAATACAGAATGGATGTACAAGTCCTACACACAGAGGAAAAGGGGGAAAACTCAACCAGACAGAAATTTTAGAAACTATAAACAGATGCGTATATCCCTACACCTATTATTAAACGAGCAAAACCCAGTTCAATCAATCAACTCTTTTAGATGAGATCACAACTCCAGGTTAGAAGCAAAACTTTGGGTCCCAAGCCATAGTAGTTGAAAATATCTTGCTGATGCAGAACTTTAGTGCGGTCATTGCAGTATAATTTATTGAATGTATAATAATGTATGTAATTTGTTAAAAATTGACATTGACATAATTGTACATTAAGCTATAGATCGATACGTCAAGAAGTTGAAATGATTATCTTTGCCTTGTCATTGCCGGCTGAAGTAGCCGAGCGGTTCTAGGCGCTTCAGTCTGGAACCACGCGACCGCTACGGTCGCGGGTTCGAATCCTGTCTCGGACATGGATGTGTGTGATGTCCTTAGATTGTTGTTGTTGTTGTGGTCTTCAGTCCTGAGACTGGTTTGATGCAGCTCTCCATGGTACTCTATCCTGTGCAAGTTTCTGCTTCTCCGAGTACGTACTGCAACCTACAACCTTCTGAATCTGCTTACTGTTTTCATCTCTTGGTCTCGCTCTATGATTTTTACCCTCCACCGTGCCCTCCAATACTAAATTGGTGATCCCTTGACGCTTCAACACATAGTTAGGTGGAAGCAGTTCCAAGTTTTAGGGGAGTGATGACTTTAGATGTTCAGTCCCATAGTGCTCAGAGCCATGCGAACCATTTGAACCTTATCATCATGTTTATCTGTGCATTATCATTTTTGGGAATCAGTAATGCACTTGAAAATGGGCTTATAACCCGAAACATTGGTTGTACAATAACATTGATAATAAATTGTGAAACAAGGCTAAAAACAGTTTTTTTAGTTAATTTACAATGTTTTACCAAGAACGCACAGTTGATTCAATTAACATGATTTCTATTGAACTTTTATTTGTATTCAGTATGTATTATCAACAGATTTCGCAGCTACCATGATAATTATTCTTATTTGCTTTATTTGCTTTATTTATAAACAACAATACCTGTACTGTGCTAATGTTGCACCAATCCGAAAGCCATAGTTGAACGATAATGTTGAACCGACATTCCCCCACTTGCCTCTAGGCACACAACTGTTCACAATTAACTCAGCTAATGTAACTTTATTTTCATTCGACAATAAGACTTCCCCAATCTTGTGCTATATTTCAATCTATTATGAATACAAGGGTTTCTGTGCGATTATTAATTGAAAGTAAAAGTATGTCACTCTATTAAATATGATGATGAGATATTTGTTAAATAACACTTCAGTTTGGTAGTAAATGTTGAATTGAAATTATATTTACAAAAAAATTACTCTCCGCCAGAATACAACAATTTACCTTTGTGATTACGATAGTACAACAATACACTCTCAGCTACTGGACATTCGGCTGAGGTGTCTGAAAGGCATGGTACATATCAGTGCTAGGAAATCTTGAAAGTCATTTTTTTCCAATGTCTTTGAGAATGGCATCGCACTGCCTTAGGAAATTAATGTTGTGACACTGACCTACAAAATAAAGTATGAAGAGAACCAAAGGCAGTCAGTTGCTATAAGGTCTCTCACCCAGCGTTTATACCTTAGCTGGGTTCCATTTCTTTATGATTTGACAAATATATTTTATTTTAATTTTGTAGCGGGATGACCATCCTTAGGCCACAGTCGTCAGTTATCCTGAGAGAGTAGATGTGTTCTACGTCCGCTTGTGAATCGTTTAACTGTTGTTCTGCATGTTATCGTGTTTTAACTGTTAGTATATTATATTTTCTGAGTATAAATTTGGGGACTATCCAGCTTTTACCTGAACTGGTGTAGAAAATGGGGTAAAACCCCACTGAGGGTGATCTGCGTACCGAACCAACGGCCGTTAATTATGCTGCGTTGGTTCGATCCCGGACGGGATGAATTCCCTAGTTCACAAGTTGCAGCGTTGCTGCATCACTTGGGCCTTTCAGAAACCACATGTTGAATTTGAACCTATACTAACAAGTCTGCAGCCGGAGCACTTATCCCCGTATTTATTGCAACTGCCTCACTCAGATGATCTTACCTTGTATGTAATAAAGCGGAGTTCTTGAGAAACGCTATTAGCTCTTTATTCTCAGAAGTAATGAGTGCTGTCAACAGTGTATCGAAAATCGATTACATGTTTCTAGATTTCCAGAAGGCTTTTGAGACAGTTCCTCACAAGAGACTTCTTAACCAAATTGCTACATATGGAGTATGTCTCAGTTGTGCGTCTGGATTCGTGATTCCTGTCAGAATGATCATAGTTCACAGTAACAAACGGAAAATCATCGAGTAAAACAGAAACCATATCTGGCGTTCACCAGGAGAATGTTACAGGCCCTCTCTTTTCAAATCTGTGTAAATGATTGAGGAGATGATCTGAACAGACATATTAGACTATTTGCACATGATGCTGTGATTTACCATCAAGTAAAGTCACCCGAAGATCAAAACCAATCGAAAAATTATTTAGACGCAGTGTCTATATGGTGCCAAAAAGCCGCAATTGTCTCTCAATAAGAAAAATTGTGAGGTCATCCACATGAGTACAACGAGAAATTCGTTAAATTTCGGTTACACGATAAATCATACAAATTTAAAGGCTCTCGATTCGACTAAATACTTAGGAATTACAATTAGCAGCAATTTACATTGAAACGAGAACGTACATGATGTTGTCGAGAAGGCAAACCATACACTACGTTTCGTTGGCAGAACGCTTAGAAGATGCAACTGGTGTACTGAAGAGACTGCCTGCACTACGCTTGTTCGTCCTCTGCTAGAGTACTCATGTGCTGTATTGGATCCTTACCAGATATGATAGACGGAGGACATCGGAAAAGTTCAAAGAAGGACAGCTCGTTTTGTATTAGCGCGAAATAGGGCTCAGAGTGTCACTCATATGATAAGTAAATTGGGGTGTCAGTCACAAAAACGAAGCCTTTTTTAGTTCCGACGAGATCTTTTCACGAAATTTCCGCCGCCAACTTTCCCCTTCGAATGCAAAAATATTTTATTGTGATCAGCCTACAAGGGGAGAACTGATAATCATAATAAAGTAAATCAGAGCTCGTAGAGAAACACCCCATTTTTTCCCACGCGCAGTTCAGAAAGTGTATTGGAAGAGAAATGGTCTGAAGGTTGTTCGATGAACCTTCTGCCAGGCACTTAACTATGAATTTCAGAGTAGTCATGTAGATGTAGATGTCGGGGAATAAATGTAATTAATAGTAGTTAATTGAACTTCGCCCATAATTATGTACATGTAATTAACCAAATCTGTCATTATGTATCTTCGCATGCGACACAAAATCCGTCACAACACAATCAGTGGCCAGCGTGGAGCATAAAAAGACTCATTACCAAATACCGGGCGTTTCAAAAAGATTCATACGACCCATCAAGACTACACTACTGGCCATTAAAATTGCTACACCACGAAGATCATGTGCTACAGACGTTTAACCGACAGGAAGAAGATGCTGTGATATACAAATTATTAGTTTTTCAGAGCATTCACACAAAGTTGGCGCCGGTGGCGACACCTACAACGTACTGACATGAGATTTCTCATACATAAACAGCAGTTGACCGGCGTTGCTGGTGAAACGTTGTTGTGATGCCTCGTGTAAGGAGGAGAAACGCGTACCATCACGTTTCCGACTTTGGTAAAGGTCGGATTGTAGCCTATCGCGATTGCGGTTTATCGTATCGCGACATTGCTGCTCGCGATGGTCGAGATCCAATGATTGTTAACAGAATATGGAATCGGTGGGTTCAGAGGGTAATACGGAACGCCGTGCTGGATCCCAACGACCTTGTATCACCAGCAGTCGAGATGACAGGCAACTTATCCGCATGGCTGTAACGGATCGTCCAGCCACGTCTCGATCAGTGACTCAACAGATGATGACGGTTGAAGGACAACAACCATCTGCACGAACAGTTCGACGACTTTGCAGCAGCATGGACTATCAGCTCGGAGACCATGGATGCGGTTACCCTTGACGCTGCATCACAGATAGGAGCGCCTGCGATGGTGTACTCAACGGCGAAACTGGGTGCACGGATGGCAAAACGTCATTTTTTCGGATGAATCCAGGTTCTCTGTTTACAGCATCATGATGGTCGCATCTGTGTTTGGCGACATCGCGGTGAACGCACATTGGAAGCATATATTCGTCATCGCCATACTGGCGTATCACCCAGCGTGATGGTATGGGGTGCCATTGGTTACACGTCTCGGTCACCTCTTGTTCACATTGACGGCACTTTGAACAGTGGACGTTATATTTCACTTGTGTTATGACCCGTGTTTCTACCCTTCATTCGATCCCTGCGAAACCTTACATTTCAGCAGGATAATCCTCGAGCGCATGTTGCAGGTCCTGTACGGGCCTTTCTGGATACAGAAAATGTTCGACTGCTGCCCTGGCCAGCAGATTCTCCAGATCTCTCACCAACTGAAAACGTCTGGTCAATGTTTTCCGAGCAACTGCCTCGTTACAATTCGCCAGTCACTACTCTTAATGAATTGTGGTATCGTGTTGAAGCTTCATGGGTAGTTGTACCTGTACATGCCATACAAAATCTGTGTGACTCAATGCCCTGGCGTATCAAGGCCGTTATTACGGCCAGAGGTGGTTGTTCTGGGTACTGATTTCTCAGGATCTATGCACCCAAATTGTGTGGAAACGTAATCACCTGTCAGTTCTAGTATAATATACTTGTCCTATGAATACCTGTTTATCATCTGCATTTCTTCTTGGTGTAGCAATTGCAATGGCCATTAGTGCATTATTTTCTATATGAATGAAGGTGCGAACTTGGGGTTGCTAGTTAGGGATCTCCCTCTTGCAGCTAGCTCGCCTACTCGCTGCTTCATTACACAATTGCGTGAAGAAATCGAAACTCTCATGTTGCAACAAGACGCAGCACCACCACACTATCTTTCACATGTAAGATTTCTTAATAGTGAGCTGTCTCAACGGCGAATCATTGTAAGCGGCCTACAGATCTCCAATTCGCCGTTGATCTCTGAGGTCGTTTGATGGCACGTTATGTTGTTGCTTTTTTTTTTTTTGTAAGGTTATGTGAAAGACTCCGTCTTTATGGCTACGATGGCTAACATCGATAGCAACAGTAGTGAATGCGGCAGCTACAGACACGTTCGCGGAAATACGGAAGGAGTTCCAATGTCGCCTAGCTCTTTCTCTTGCGTCCGGTGGAGATCGCATTGAAATTCAGCGTGTAACAAAAAGGTATGGCCAAACGTTCAGGAAAAAATGCTCTTACATAAAGAAATAAAATGGGTTGTGTGGACATGGGACCAGAAACGCTTTGGTTCCGCGTTAAGAGTTCAAAGTTCATTTTCTACTTATCTTTATAATCACATAAATCTTGGGAGACGTACCGAAACTGAACGTACCAGAGTCATATGAAGAGCTTTTTACACAAAATTTTCAAAATACCTTCTTTGTTACGTATGCTTAGAATGTACAGTAAATTATTACTCTTATGTTCAGCGCTAGGGTATGTTGTTCCCACTGAACGAATGTAATGCTCACATGTGACTCACTTCATTGCTTGTGTTGACATACGACTAACATCATTGCTCTATCAGCATCAAGCACGTACCATCAACAGCTTAGCGTTCTCCACAAAATGTGCAAGCAAGTAGCGTTACCGGTTTGTTGTTCACCGTGGACTTGGTTTCCGGTACAGCACAACGGAAGTGTACTCGAATGCGGAGTTGGAAGATGCCCATTTGCTGTACGGATCAGCAGATGTTAATGGCCGTGACGTTCATCGCTTGTTTCGGGAGAGATTTCCAGAACGAAGGTGCTCCAACAGAAGGACGTTTCAAGCAATTGATCGTGGTATTAGTGAGCATGGGCCATTTAACCTGTTACTCGCGACTAGCGGAGGCATAGAAAGCCCTCAGGTGGAGGAGGAAGTTCTTCGTGCAGTTGACGACAACCCTAGCGGCAGTGTAAGAGAATGAGCTTCAAGAACTAATGTTGGCCAAATGATTGTCTGAAGCGTGCTACATGAGAACAATCTGTGTGTTCCCCCTGAATAATGAGATTATGATAAGAGGTAGAAAATGAGCTGCAAGATGGAAATAAATCGTTTCCGGACCCATGTCTATATAACACATTTTATTTCTCTACGTGTGGAAAATATTTCCTGGAAGTTTGGTCATATCTTTCTATTACATGTTATGTATTAAAGGTAAATGATTACTTAGACAGTAAAAGCAAATGTAAAACGTAGCCCAAGACTGTTTTTGCCTTCACATGAAAGATATACCTATGTGAAATCGGTAGGGTCTTTTGAATATAATAAAAGAAGAAATGCATTCCTGATATAATCCAAGTAAAAGATTTGAGGCATTGCGGGCCATAACGGCGAACTCATGCTCGGAATCTTAGGAAAGTTAGTGCATAGTCCTACGTTTCTACATGTTGTACAGCTAGTGGAACAGAAGACTTTCGAAGTGGAATCAGAATGAGTGGCAGGGCTACATATGTCCAAAGACAAACTGCAGCTGATCCGCGCGTCGTATTGATTAGCGTTGTAACTGCAGCTGTTTTGACAATGTGAGTCATAACAATATTGCATATATTTTTGATAACTTCCAGTCTTTGGGAGATTACGATCTGTATAACTCATACATATCTCAACTTTGGGGAAGCAATGATCTAAAATGAATAACATTAATGGAAGGAAAACAACGTAGGTGATGATAAAATGAAAGTGAATACCCAGAAGGGAGTGGAGTGTATTCGCAATATTCAGAAATTCAGTCTTAGGAATAAACACTTAAGCCCACAGTACTGTTCGCCAGTCGTACATCATCGGCGAAACTGAAGGACGTGCAGGCTAGTCTTCGGTTCTCGCACTGCTATAGAGCACAGTCTCTAAAACATAATGCTGAATAAGCGATCCACATCTTACGCTGTGGTCACGATTAATTATGATGAACATGAAGCGAACTTGGACTGCAAACGAGCATCACCATCATGCTGATAGCTGCTTATGTACTATCAAGTGTTTCGAACGTAAATAAGTAGTGAAACCGCACTCTAAAATACCACTACATGAGAGGCGTTGCAGATCCGGGAGCGTAAGATTCAGTAAAGTCGAGAATCATGTTGCTTCCTCCGACACGTTGTTTTGTGGTCCTCACTCCGAAAGTTGGTTCGATGCAGCACTCTACGTTAATCTTTCCTGTACCAGGTCTCTTCATCTCCGAATAACTACTACAGACTAGATCTATTTGAACCCGGTTACTGTAGTCGAATCTTGGTGTCAATCTACAATTTTTACTTTCCACCCTTCCACCCCTTACAAATTCATCTTCTTATATGCCTCAGGATGTGTTCCATCAATCGTTCCCTTCTTTTAGTCATTTCGTGTCATAAATTCCTCGTCTTCCTAATTAGATTTGGTAGATCTTCATTAATTATTCCTTCCAGCCATTTACCATCCAGAATTTTCTTACAGCAACACATTCGTGATGCTTCTGTTCTCTTCTGGTCTGAAATGATTGTCGTCCACATTTCACTTACGTACGTCTCTCGAAGATGCACCCACTTCTTCCATTGTATTCCCTTCCCCTGTTTCTATTAATCATTGCGTAATATTCTCTGTGAAACTCTCAATAATCTCTGGTTCTTTAAGTTTGTCCAGGCCCCAACTTCTTAATATCCAACACTTCTGCAATTATTTTCCGTTTTAACGTGCAGGTCGTAACCAGTAAGCTATAGTCAGAGTCCACAAGCGTCCCCGAAAATACTTTTTAATTTCAAATCTGGTTTCGAAATCTCTGTGTTACAATTATACCATGAGGTGACAAAGGTCGTGGTATGGCGATATGCACGTACACCCGATGACTGTGCTATCGCGTACACAAGATATGAAGGAGCAGTGCATTGCCAGAGCTGTCACTTCCAATCAGGTGATTCATGCAAAAAGGATTCCGACGTGATTATGGCCGCACGACGGGATTTAACAAACTTTGAATGTGGAATTGTAGTTGGAGTTAGTCACATAGGACATTCCGTTTCGAAAATCGTTAAGAAAGACAGTATTCCTAGATTCACGCTGTCAAGACTGTGTCAGATTTGAGGCATTACCTCTCACCACGCACAAGGCAGTGACCGAAGGCTTTCACTTAACGACCGAGAGCATCGGCGTTTTCGTATACTTGTCAGAGCTAACACATAGGAAACTTTGCGTGAAATAACAGCAGAAATCGATGTAGGACTAAAGACGAACGTGTCAGTTAGGACACTTTAGCGAATTTGGCGTTAATGGGCTATGGTAGCAGACGACCGACGCGAGGGTCATAGCTAACTGCACATCGCCTGCAGCGCCTCTTCTGAGATCGTGAACGTATGGGTTGGACCCTAGACGACTGGAAAACCATGGCATAGTCCGATGAGTCCCGAATTCAGTTGGTGAGAGCTGATAGTAGGGTTCGAGTGTGGTGCAAACCCCATGAATCCATGGACCCAGAGTGTAATCAAGGCACTGTGGAAGCTCGTAGTGGCTCTATAAGGGTATGGTCTGTGTTTACATGGAATGGATTGGGTCCTCTGGTCCAACTAACCGACCATTATCTGGAAATGGTAATGTTCGGCTACTTGGAGAACATTTGCAGCCATTCGTGCCATTTATGTTCCCAAACAATGATGGAATTTTTGTGGATGATAATGCGACATGTTACAGTGGCCACAATTGTTGGTGACTGGTTTGAAGAACATTCTGGACAGTTCGAGCGATTGATTTGGCCACCCAGATTGCCTAACATGAATCCCATCGAACATTTATGGGACATGATGGAGAGATCAGTTTGTGCACAAAGTCTTGCATCGGCAGTAGTTTCGCAGTTATTAACGGCTGTAGAGGCAACACTGCTCAATAGCTCTCCACGGAACATCCACCTCGAGTTGCTGCACTACGCATGGCAAAACGAGGTTCTACGGGATATTTAGAGGTATTCCATGACTTCTGTGACCTTAGTATATAAGGTTCTCTCATACTACTCAATTTTCCTGCATTTATTCATTTCTGTTTATCTTACTGATAATCCTTAAGTTCTTTATACACATATCAAAAAAAGTTTTGCATCACCCCGGTTCCCAGAACTCCAGAAGACAGATGTTGACTGTGGATATTGTATCACAGACACAGTCCCTTTTACTGTTCAGAGTTGTCTCCAAACCCGCCAAAGATGTGAACAGCCATGCACGAGCAGCGCCTATTAGACGCAGGGGGTTCGACAGCCGATCAGTTCCAGTCATTCCACCAGAAAGGAGGTACACGGCTCGTGTTGTCTCCAGTTCAACCATGCCTAGACGGTCAATAACGCGGTTCAATCGTGTCCGCATTGTTACTTTGTGCCAGTAAGAGCTCTCAACAAGGGAAATGTCGAGGAGTCTCGGAGTGAACCAACGCGATGTCGTTCGGATATGAAGGAGGTACAGAGAACTGTCAATGACATGCCTCGCTCAGGCCGTCCAAGGGCTACTACTGCAGTGGATGACCGCTACCTATGGATTATGGCTCGGAGGAACCCTGACATCAACGCTACCATGTTGAATAATGCTTTTCGCGCAGCCACAGGACGTCATGTTTCAACTAAAATTGTGCCCAATAGGCTGCGTGGTCCATCTTTGCAACCGCGGCACCATGCAACAACATGCCGAATAGAACGCTGAGAATTGGCATCAAGTTCGCTTCACCGACGAGTGTCGCATATGCCTTCAACTAAACAATCGTCGGAGACGTGTTTGGAGACAACACGGTCAGGCTGAAAGCCATACACACATTGTTCAGCTAATGCAGCAAGGTGGAGGTTCCCTGCCGTTTTGGGGTGGCATTATGTGGGGCCGACGTACGGCGCTGGTGGTAATAGAAGGCGCCGTAACGGCTATATGTGAATGTCTCCTTCTGACCGATAGTGCAACCATAGGCAGCACATTGGCGAGATATTCGTCTTCATGGACGACAATTTGCTGCCCCATCGAGCACATCTTGTGAATGACGTCCCTCAGGGTAACGACATCGCTCGACTATAGTGGCCAGCATGTTCTCCAGACATGAAACCCATCGAACTTGCTAGAGATAGAATGAAAAGTGCTTTTTATGGACGACGTTACCCACCAACCACTCTGAGGGATCTACGCCGAATCGTCGTTGAGGAGTGGTGCAATCTGGACCAACAATGCGTTGATGAACTTCTGGATAGTATGCCACGACGAATACAGGCATGCGTCAGTGCAAGAGGACGTGCTACTGAGTATTAGAGGTACCGATGTGTACAGCAATCTGGACCACCACATCTGAAGGCCTTGCTATATGGTGGTACAAAATGTAATTTGTGGTTTTCATGAGCAATAAAAAGGGCGGTAATGATATTTATGTTGATCTCTATTCCAGTTTTCTGTAAAGGTTCCGGAAGTCTCAGAACCGAGGTGATGCAAACCTTTTTTGGTGTGTGTATATTCCGTAGTCACATTGTAAGTGTTTTTTCTTTTATATGGCTTGTGTATTACTCTCCATATTTTATACTTCCTGAGGTAGCTTTGTCAAGTACTAATTTATTTTATTTTATTATTTTTGTTTATTAATAGAAACAGTAACGTAGGCGTGCGGTTCCTATTTTGTGTTAAAGTTTTTCCTGCGTACTCCGTTTTTATTTATTTCTTGTTCATTTTTTCACGTTTTGATTGCATTACCACCACACTGTCAAAGATGTAACTTGCTGTATGTTTCTGCTTCAGCCTAGACGTATAATTTCTCTTCGAATGCTGTTTACAAACATTGTAGCTTCTTTGCTGACAATACTCAGTAAATGTCTGAAGATGGCCTTGTAAGCCAAAAACCGGTTAACACAATACAAGTAATACTGCAGAACAAAAGCAAACTAGTGGTTCTAACTTATTATTAGTATATAAACTTTGGAAACATTCTAGTGTCTACAGATCTCCCTCGGCAACGGCCTTGCCGCAGTGGATACACCGATTCCCGTGGGATCACCGAAGTTAAGCGCTGTCGGGCGTGGTCGGCACTTGGGTGAGTGACCATCCAGGCCGCCATGCGCTGTTGCCGTTTTTCGGGGTGCACTCGGCGTCGTGATGCCAACTGAGGAGCTACTCGAGCGAATAGTAGCGGCTTCGGTCAAGAATACCATCGTAACGACCGGGAGAGCGGTGTGCTGACCCCAGGTCCCCTCCTACACGCATCCTCCACTGAGGATGACACGGCGGTCGGATGGTCCCGCTAGGCCACTAGTGGCCTGAAGACGGAGTGCTTTGAAGGAAACAGATCTCCTTCACGTCTCCCATATCTGTCTCGCTAATTGACTACAACGAGTAAAATCGGAGAAATTACAGCTGATATGGAGGTCTACCGACAATCATTCATTCCACGAGCTACTCGCGAATGCAATGGGGTAGGAGGGAGATGATAGTTGTAACAAAATTCCCTCCACCAACCACCGCAAGGTGACTTGCGGGAAATAGGTGTAGCTACAGACGTTACACTGCTTCTTGGTGACCTCAGTGGGAATAATACTGATATTGAAATTGCTCTGCTCTACCATAATCTCTACTGCGTCTCGTGTTCCACCTTAACAAACGGCGTACTTCTCGTAAAGATAAAATTCGTTATTGGGTCAGCACAACAAGAAGCTAATAACTACTTTCACATAAAATGCTGTATTCGTCCTGCTGGTTCTCTGACATGAGGCGCGTCCGTCAACAACACATACTCGGTTTCTCGGCGCATGGCAGGTGGTGATGCACTGCCTGCTGGACAGCACGTACTTCCCGGCGTTGGTCGTTCGCGAACGTTGCCAACGTGGAGTGAGCTGTCTTGGACGTCAGACCTATTTTTAAGGTCAGATCAACATTTTTATTGAAGGCTCGGAGACAGTTACGGAGAAAATTTGAGATGTGATGTAAAAGAGGTTACATTACTTGTGGATAATGTCATAAACTGTTATTTTCACAAATGAATAAGAATGTTCAGTGCTCCTAGAGTCTCTGGATTTAGGTCGAAAATAGGGGAATGAGTTAGACTGCTTGGCATGCGTGGGAAATGCTCCTGCTGCTGCGAGAGCTAGCGGCACGGACCTTAGTCGGGCAGCGCCTCAGTAAGCCTGCACTGGGCCCAACTACACTCATGCTCATAAATTAAGGATAATAGCAGAATGTGGTGCCACACAACGTGGCACTACACAAAACTGGCGCTAATAGCATAGGCACATACGGAACACAAACGACACAGATCTGTAAGTCCACGGTATTGGTGGTAAGTTTAGAAAACCGTCCCGAAACACATGTGCCGCAAAACGCCACTGTTTCCTGCGCATATACTCCGACATCAATTTGGGATATGGTCACCATGCACACGTACACAGGCCGCACAACGGGTTGGCATACTCTGGACCAGGTGGACAAGGTAAGCCGAGCGACTGCAATGATTTTTACAAAATCTGTCCTTGCGGCGCCCAGAAGGTTGGAAATGAGACGATCAAAAGTGCACAGTGTCTTGCATAAGAGGTTCGGCTGTATCCCTACATAGTGCAGCTGCTTCAGGTATTAAAGCCTACGGACAAACCTCAGATCGAACAGTATGCAGTGGATATGCTAGGCAAGACTGACGCAAACGACGTTTTAGAAAAGATTTGTTTCTCCGATGAGCAATGTTTCATGTATAAAGCAAACTAAACCTCAGAATGATATTTGACCTCAAGGTAAGACCTATCTCATAAATGCAGTTTCTATCACGTGGAATAGAATTACTGTTCCAATTATCAGGTGTATACGTACATGTAATATCCGTAATAGATTCCTCGTCCTACATGCAAGTAAATGCAGATAAAAAAATATAGATGCTCCATTTGCATGTTATGTTCGAATAAATCAACCATTGTTTACATCACGACAGATATGGACGCAGTTTGTATATGGGTCGGTCTTACAGCATCCTCATGTTACATGTGAAATGGTAAGAGACAGTCCCATTGTGGTGACTGTACTGTAAGGCCTTCAATACACACACCATCAGATTATTGGACACGTCGCTCTAACGAAGTAGGCGAGCGTCAGCAATATGTCTCGTGGTCTTATCGTGGCGTGTTTATCTTCCGCCGTTAGGTCAGACAATAGAAATGCCACTGGCACGCTTAGAGCAGCAGATTGACGGTGACCAACTTTAAACAGAACTTGATTAATTTTCACACACATTTATTAAAATAGTAACAAGCATAAAAATTACTTACCTTGGTTCTGGATGCTATTTACAATTGACAATCTGAAGTTCCTTGGGTATTGGTACGTTAATCTTATTCTCACATATATCTCTGATACTTGACAAAAGTGTCTATACATTTATCTTCATGGCTATGTACAGGAATATAGTAATCTTATTAGGCGCAGACTGGAACTCGACTATAGAGTGGTACAGACAAATGTAGAACTCGTGCAGACTGGTACAGACAAATACAGACTCACTAATCGGAGGTCTGTACACTCGTTATAACACCTCGCGCGATCATGTATCACTGCGTGAGTGTGATCTGTGAGGAGAAAAGGTTCTACGTTAGGAGCAATCTCATTAGCTGCGTTACATATTAATACGCAGATCGGCGGAAGCAGAATTTGGTCCGTCTCTATGGCAGCGCCATCTCATAGTGCGGAGACGGACGAGTGCTGCTCCTGCGGTGTTTTGCGTAGTTGGGAAAGTTGTGTACACGCTGACTACGCGGAACTATGTACACAACACCCATGGTCAACGTTTGGTGCAAACTGATGCACTATTGCATCATTGGTCGACTACTTTTTCATCGAGCCTGCCGTCAATGGTGGTGTTCAAGTGGGCATGTTACAAGAGTTTGCTGTGCCACAATTGGAACAGTAGCGACCTGATGTCATATTCCACCAAGATGGAGCACCACGCCAATGGTCCCTACTTGTCCGTCAGGTTATAGATGAAAAGTTTCTGAATAGGTGGACGGAGCGAGATGGTCCAATTCGATGGCTGCCACGATCCCCAGACCTCACACCACTAGACTTCGTTCTGTGGGGTTTTGTAAAGCATCCAGTATATCGAACGAACATTAGAAATCTACAGGACATGAGTGCAGGCGTTTGCAATGGTTTCGAACATGTCTCCGTGATGATGTTGAATTGTATGTGGAGAGAAATGAAATTCAGACTAGACACTGTCCGTGACGCTAAGGGTGCACACATAGAGGTGTGTCAATGAGAGAACAAAACTGTATGAGTTATCCTACAACATGTTGAAAACCGTTCCTTAACATCTAGTATAGTTTTGTACACTGATCAGCCAGAACATTATAGCCATGTACATTATAGCCGGTATGTACACCTTTGGCACGGATAACAGCTGCGGTGCGTTGTAGTGTGGAGACAACGAGGCCTTGGTAGATCGCTGGCTCTCCAGCACCACATGTACACTTACACTTCACCCACTTCCCGTAAACTCTGGAGAGGGGGTCGATGAGCTCTGGTACCATGTACGACCACATCCCAGATGTGTCAGATAGAGTTCAGATCTGGAGAGTTGGCGGACCAGCACATCCATTGGAACTCGCCACTGGTTTCCTCGAACCACTCCATCACAGACCTGGCCTTGTGACATGGAGCAATATCTTGTTGATAAACGCCACTGCCGTAGGGAAACATGATCGTCATGAAGAGGTGTACGTAGTATGCAACCAGTGTATGATATTGCTTGGCCGTCATGGTGCCTTGCACGAGCTCCACTGGGCCCGTTCCCCAGAGCATAACGGAGCCACCGTCAGCAAGTCTCAGCACCACAGTACAGGCGTCAAAGACGACGACATATTCGCGTCCTCTCACTGGCATGGTGAAGAAGGTGTCGGGACTCATCAGACCATGCAACGCTCTGCCACTGCACTAACGTCCAGTGCCGGTGGTCATGTACTCATTTCAGTCGTAGTTCCCGACATCATGGTGTTAACATTGACACACTGAAAGACGTCCACTTCATTCACCATTCAGTGCTCGTATTTCATATTTCTAATCCCAGAATTCTGGTATTCGGTGATATAATAAGTCAGGCCCTGTTAGAATCTCTGTGGGTTGCCCAATTTGTTTACAGTCTGTCTCACACTGATCTGTGAGAGGAGCTTGGCGCCAGGAATTTTCTCTATTTATGTGCGGGGTCAGCAGTCTTCCTAGCAGCCATGATGGCTTCCCGTTCCCCATCCTTTTTCCGATTGCCAGGGTAGCATGTGGTGTCGTTTGAACGTTCAGTACTGGCCAAAGTTTCTTCTGTTCTCAGTTCCCCAACCTGCCTTACCAACCTTGTAACTGCTATTTCTGCTCGATTTTAATGTCGCGAGGTCGCCTCCCTGTGAGATTCCGGCCCTCTGATTGGCCAGTTCAGGTGCGCGCCCGTTTTTCGCGGGTGTGTGCCAACCGCCCTCCGCGGGTGGATGGTGGACAAAGGGGCAGTAAGGGCAGTTCTAGTGTGATCGTGCCAGAGACTGGACATGCTGCTTCCATAAGATGAAGTTCCGGTAAGCATGAGCGCCGACATGCACTGTAGCTTCGCGCCCTGCGGCCCAGAGGGAACCTCGTAGGTAATTTTACTGATGTGCGTTACTTAATTTACGTTTTACGCAATTTTTCTGGGTTATAAGAACGTATATTTTCCTCGTACAGTTCGACATAATGGTGGTTAGTCACAGTAGCTTGCAGTTCGACACTAAAGTGTATACTTTCATGCTCACTTTTCCGCTTCGTCTGGCAGTCGCTCTTTCAGTTCTCCAGTGCAAAATTTGACTAAGAATTTAGGTCTTCCTAGCTTGAAAACTTGTGAGCTTTGTCTTACGCCACATGGTGAGTGTCTGGCACTCCTTCATGTTTCGCTAACGTAGTCCGCGAGCCAGAGTTATCTAGAATCGCCTGTATGAATAGTTTCGCGTCATCCTGTAGTACAGGAGGCTACCTAGCGATTCACCCCCAGTAGCATCTTTCTTAGTCTTTGGCTGATTCCTGGTTGACTTCGTTGCATGTCTGCAACCCCTTCCTTTAGTAAATTGAACTCCAGTTGATAATACGGCGACCGTTCCTAACATTCCTTTTCTCCTGCTAAAGTGGCTTATTATGAACGTACGTTGGGGCAGGCTGCTGATATCAATTCTTTCACCCCACACCCGCATTTGATTGTATAATTGTTCAATATTCAACTGTTAAATAAATGAGTCCTTTAATCTGTACATTCTCCCTTGCATTATGTAAAATCACCCCTAGTGTCACAGTACAATAATGTAGAACTATATCTGTTGCTTTAAGGTCATGCAGGTCTCGCGCCCTTAGTGATAGGATAAAAATTCAATGTCGCGCGCCTGGCACGACCATTGCTCGCATGGAACCGATAATAGTAATAATAAATTTCAATTATCCCCCTTTGATAAACTGGGAAGCGTTCACGGCTCAGTGTGAGTACTTGAGCACTAAATCCACTTGATGTGGTGGAAGTACTGGCCTCTGCTTTACCTTGTTGGTTTAGAAAAAATATCAAAATTACAGCTCAAAATTATGGCTCTGAGCACTATGGGACTTAACATCTATGGTCATCAGTCCCCTAGAACATAGAACTACTTAAGCCTAACTAACCTGAGGACATCACACAACACCCAGTCATCAGGAGGCACAGAAAATCCCTGACCCCGCCGGGAATCGAACCCGGGAACCCGGGCTCAAAATTACAACCCCTACAGCAAGGGACAGTAGCCTGTAAAATAAAACGAGCCACCGCTTTTAACATGCATGGGTCGTCGGCTGTGGAGGCCCATCTTTAGGTGTGTTCAGTGCACTGCGTGTTCAGACACACTTGTACTCTACCCCCAGAATTAAAGTCTTATGTTAGTTTCGCCATAGTTCGCCGCCTATCCTGTTTTACCAGTCTGCCCAGCCTGCGACGTCAACAAATGTAATGAAGAGTGGCCACCCAATCCGACGACGTCTGGACGTGGTTTCACTTTGGTTTCGCCACGTCTTGAAGACAATAACCACAGAGCTCCTCGAACACCCGGCAAGTCGTGCAGTTTCAGAATTGCTCGTGCTGAGTCTCTGGGCCACCACAATCTGCCCTCGGTCAAACTCAGATCGCGCATACCTTCCCTACTCTACACACGGACAGCACGCTCTCTGATAACTATACGCAACGTACGTGCGTTTGAATAGCAGTCATTTCTCTCCAGGTGACGCTGCTATCGCCTGCGTAGATGTGGAGTTGATCTAGTATTCTGTTATTCTGCGCAACGGATCACTCTGAGATGTACCCTTTACCCTGTGGCTCCTGCAAGATGCAATTTCCACCCCCCACACTACTACAGAAGTCAGACAGACGCTCCTACCGTTCTAAAGAGAAATACCTGAAAAACTTTCAGCAATAAATATCTTCTGGAGTCGTGCACTGTAAGGAAATGACACAAAAATTCGCAAAATTTCTTACGTAACTAGTGGGATACTTGGGTACTGGAGTATTGTTAGTTAGTGTAAGAAAAACATGAAACTAGCGAAAGTTATTATTTATTTTGCAAAAATTCTGAGAAATCACAATGACACTTTTCGTTATGAATTGAACAATTTATATCCTGGTTCTTTTCGGATTGTGAAGTTACCTTTCAATGATAGGATTCACTAATGAAATGTCTATACAAAATTTAAGATGCTTGTTGCCTTGGCAAAATGGCTGAGAGGCGCGCCTACTCAACTTGAATAATTATCCTATAGAATGTTGCTAGGTACGGTCGAGGCTGTCGCGTATGAAATGCAGTGAAGTGTACTGTTGTGGAGGAAATATGGGGCTCACAATAGGTGTAGCGCACAATACCGTAAGCTGCAATTACTGCTGTCTGCGCCGCTCGCTGCTGACAAATGAGATAACTCTCGTGCTACCTGGTTTGGCCTTCGCCAATCAAACTCTCCATACGCCTTGATGAAATCAAGGATTCCTATTCGCCCCTAGTCTAACTATTGACGTGGTACACCACTCACATAACCAGTCCACAGCGATGTCACTCAAAATTCGCTCGCAGGCGTTTAACTATAACTCTGCCCATTCACACCGCACAATAAGTGTGTCGGCCAACACAGTGAAGAACGCTTAATTGTAAGGACTCAATATAGAGTCGCCCTTCGATTCGCTCTCGACAGAGGTGCTCTCCCAGTGAAGTACTGAGGAGAGACTTGTTCCTCGCTCTTTAGAGTACACGTACGAGCGCGCACGCTCTCGTTAAGTGTTCTCGGTCCAAGGGCGGCAACAGAACCGCGCCTCTCCACGCGAGACATGAAGGGGTATATCTTTCGGTCTCTTCCATTATTCCTTCAGCTCAAGGCATCAGAAATATTGTCTGCCAATTAGCATTGCTCTTCTAAAACGGGAGAATGACGTTTCGTTTAAGGCGACCAATCTGGAAACTTGTAGCTTTGGTGTTTGGCGTTTGCTGTCTCCCCGTGAAAAATCTCTGAAACTGCGTGCTATGTGTAAAAAATGCGTAGGCTAGCCGCTCCCACACAATGTAGCGGAATTTGCTTTTAAGCCGAACACGGGGTCGTTCCCCCTTTTCACTCGGGCCCTCGCTGCCCGCTACGGGCGGTCACTGGCCGATATGGGCTGGGTCGTCCTCTGAAGGGCCTGGCGTCCCGTTGTGCGGCCTCTCTACCGAACTGAAAGCCTCTGTGACCGTCGTGTCTGGAATGTATATGTGCACCCCAGCCTCGAGTATTTCAACCACGGTGCGCTCACTTGTCAGTTGCATATCGTTTACATGAATTTATACACTGACTTTATGTTATCGAGTTTGGGTTTGAATGAAGCGTCTTGATGTGCGGAACATGATTGTGAGGTGGGAATATGTAAGCAATGAAGGCCAGGAGACCACGACGTCTTACACCTGGACTGGTTTATATCGGCTGTTCAGATAATTTATGGACACCCTGTATTGCAAGATCGATTGAATCTTTTCGAAATGTCCGTGTTAACTCGTCTTTTGTCAGTAAGTGTAGCACGCCGTTCTGAGCCAAGCTGGCGCCCCTTGCGGCGTGAATGCCAAACAAACAAGGTGTGGAGGCAGGGGTGGCGCCCGTGTTCTCCGAAACCGCTGGCAGTCGCCCACGGCAGCGGCGGGCGAGCGACCGCTGCAGTCGCCGCCTCCGGCGCCGCGTGGGACGCAAGTGGCAGCCCGCCGCATACTCGCTGCTGAGTAACCTCTGAGCAGTCACTCTCCGCTCCTCCCGCCCCTAAATGGCACCGCAGGGAGCTCTCCCGTGACTAAGGAGCGAGCGGGCCCGCACGAAAATACCGCCCCACTTCCCGGAAAGAAGTCGGCAAACAGCGCGCCAGAGCCCGGTGCCGCTTCCTCCTGGCCCTGACACTGAGAACACAGGTCAAAACACTTTGCAGCGAGAGCCAGGCATTACCTACTACGCGTGGAGAGCTTCCAGGAAGCTGCGGGTGGCGGAGCGGGGAGTCGAGTTGTTCCAGGTAACGCGGCCCACAGGGGAGGTCTTCTTTTTTATCGGAACTGCGCCACGCATCAAACAAGTAATCAGTACGCACGCTCTCATTCCTTCATTCTGGCTTCTGTCACGGTGGCAAGTGGAGTTTTCCGGCGGTCGTGTTCTTGAAATTGCGAAACTACAAAGGAAAATTCCGTGATACGTACTCTTTTAGTGGTCACAAGCAACGCGGAAAAAAAAGTAAACCTAACTACCAGGTGCCCTTCAGATCTCACAGTACCACCAACTAAACTGTATTTGTTATACAGATGAAATTCCAGGAAATTGGAAGCGGCAAAGTGGTATCCAGCTGTTCCCGGGAATATAATGGATATTTGGATTCGAGCAACGGAAATACTCTCCAACAAACATCCAGTACCGGCGCCTTCGTTCAGTCTGCTTTTTGTCAGACAATAGCATTTTCTGGCAGTCTCTAACTCGTTAAGAGAGAACAAATTAGCAAGCTAAGACACATACCAGTTTAAATTTCAATCTTTTTTGTAGTATTTTGCCGGTCCGGGTGGCCGAGCGGTTCTAGGAGCTACAGTCTGAAACCGCGCGACCGCTACGGTCGCAGGTTCGAATCCTGCCTCGGGCATGGATGTGTGTGATGTCCTTAGGTTAGTTAGGTTCAAGTAGTTCTAAGGGACTGATGACCTCAGAAGTTAAGCCACATAGTGCTCAGAGCCATTTGAACCATTTTGTACTATTTTAGGGATAAACCATTCGATGTCTACAATATCTTTGTTGACAGGGCTTTTTCAACAAGTCATGTTGCGTACGTTTCAAGGTGCGTACAAACTATACTAACAATCAAACACTTCGTTGGCCGATAATAAATTCAGTTGGGAGCAACATACTAACGAACTGCTAAAGTGCCTAAACAAGTATGTGTTTCCAATGCGAACGATGTTAGACATAGGAGATATAAATATAAAAAAAACTGGTATATTTTGCTTATTTTCACTCCATTATGTCATATGGTATCATATTTTGGGTAACTCCACAAACAGAGAACAAATTTTTAGAGTGCAGAAGAGTATAATGAGAGTAATGAGTAGTGTAAATCCAAGAACATCATGTCGAAACCTATTCAAAGAATTGGGCATATTAACCACAGCTTCTCAGTATATTTATTCCTTAGTGAAGTTTGTTGTAAATAATACATCTCTTTTTTCAACTAATATACTAGTATACAATATCAATACTAGGAATAACAACAATACAGATAAAGATTTAAAATCACTTACTCTTGCCCAGAAAACACGACACGTGGTGATCTGTGACCCATCTGATGGGCAAACGTGTTTCGGGGCCCAGCGTTCAGCGCAAACTGTCGAATGTTGGGCACCGCATCAGACAACACTGACGTGATCCCACGTTGACCAAACGGCATCGTCAGTTACGATTGCCACTGGAACAGGATCATCGAGACTGGACCGTGTAGCATTGGAAAAGAATCGCCGGGTCAAATGAAACACGTTTCTTGGTAGCCTGGCTCAATGGTCGTCTACAGCCACGTCGTCACCAATGCGAATCGTTGTTCGAAACACATACAGCTCCATGGACGCAGGCCGATGGAGTCAGTAATATGCCGAGGAGGACGTTCACCTGGGCTTCTATGGGATCTGTGGTAGTAATCGAAGGCACCATGACAGCTGTGGACCATCTGAACACCATGGTGCAGCGCTAGTATCCCTTCAGGCTTGATGTCCTCTCCGGTGGTGATGTCATCTTCCAGCAGAATCTCTCCTGCTTACGAGGCCATATCATGCTACAATGGTTTGAAAACCGTGATAGTGAACTCACGTTAATGTCTTAGACGTGTTAGAGGCGGGCAGGGCAGGCAAGAATAACACTCATGGGAACTCGCAGAAATATTTCTATTTGTTTGGCAACGCTCTAAAATCGCCACTGTTTACATAAATGAGTTAGTCGATTTCGAGACGTGTCATGGTATAAGAACTAAACAATACAGGTGGCACGAAATAATTGAAGTGCGATTTCGAGACATGTCATGGCATAAGAACTAAATATTACAAGTGAAACGAAATACTGCAAGTGCAATGGAGAGCATTAAGAACAAGTGGATGGATTGGCCATGGGATCTCCCCTTGCTCCAGGGATCGCAAGTCTTTATATGGAACACTTTGCTTTATATGGAACACTCACTGTAAGCCCAGGCACTTCTTCCGCTGTGTCGACGATACTTCCGTGATTTGGCAGAATGGCAGGCAGGAACTGGCGCAATTTATGGATCACCTAAACAGCATACATGAGAATATCATCTTCCCTATGGAAGTAGAAGAGAATGGTTGTGTTTCATGTCTCTACAGTAAGAAGGCGGTTGCCACTCTGGACCATTCAGTGTATAGGAAGAAGACACACAGACCTGTACCTCCATGCAACCAGCTGCCACCATCCGGCGCAGCGTCAGTCAGTACTGGCCACATTGGTACATAGAGCGCGTGTCATTTGTGACAAAGAAAGCCTCTCGGACGAATTACACCACGTAAGAGAGGTATTTCGGAAAAATTGGTACAATAAAACACAGATTGATAGGGCCTTCAAGAGGAGACAGGCTGACAAATTTCGGAAAGAGGAAGAAGAAGAAGAGGAAGATAACAAGACACTAGTCTTTCTGCCATATTTGGGGCCCCCGTCAGCCAAAATATGAGACTACTGAGAAAATCGGACATAAATACCGTCTTCCGACCACCGACGAAGACGAAAGAGCTGCTGGGGTCAGCTAAAGACTCACTCAAACTCAACACACCTGGCATATATAGCATTGCTTGCGAATGTGGTGTACAGTACATTGGACAAACGTAGCGCTGCGTCTGGAAAAGGTTGCGAGGAACACATCAGACAAATGCGACTTGGACAGACGGAGTAATCTGCTATAGCTGAACATAGTATCAAAGAAAACCACACTTTTGATTTCGAGAACACCAGGGTGCTGTGCCGAGCCGGGAGCTATTGGGACAGCGTCATTAAAGAATCGATCGAAATATGGGTCCACGAGAATCTTGTGAACAGGGGGGTAGTTATCAACTTAGTGCGGCCTGGAATCCAGCATTAGCCGCAATACGCCGTCAACGCACCACGAACAGTCCAGCTCGCGAGACGCTACCGGAATGCTCTGACGGAGACACGAACGGTGCACCCCCTCCATCCCGCACGTCGGCTCCTCTGGATACAGCCTCCCGCGGCCAGGTGGTGGGGGGACACGCCTCAGGTATAAAGGCACTTTCAGCCGCCAGGGCTCGGAGAACCTATCCCATGGAGTGGGACGACGAAGTACCTAGGGGTTACCCTAGACCGCAGGCTCACCTGGAAGCATCACATCCGTGATGTGAAAGGGAGAGCAATAGGACGCCTGAGCGCCCTGTATCCGCTGCTAAACCCGTAGTCGTCATTGCCACCGCAACACGGCATCACGCTTTACCTAACATTGGTTCGCCCACTGCTAGAGTATGAGGCCGTGGTCTGGGTGAAAGCCGCAGATGCTCACATTGTGACTCTGCAGCGGATACAGAACCGCGAGCTGAAGACTGCTATGCATCTTCCGAGGCGCTTCTCGACCCGCCTACTCCACGAGAACACCGGGATCCTGCCACTCCGATACAGGTTTCTCGCCATCGCCAGGAAGTTCTACGAGAAGACGGAACGCTCCCGCAACCGGCTCATCCGTGGACTTGGCCAACAACCTTATCACAGGCAAACCAAGCGTTGGCCTGACATGCTGAGGGATTAAGTTTTACTAATCCCTCAACAGAGTGTGTCTTTCTATTTTCAGGTTACACCAGATAGGACCAATCAACAAGAGTGGTAACATATCTTTCTCTCTCTTACAGAAACCGCAGGAATGACAAACTTTTGTCTAAACTGCACCACCACGAGCCAAGGACAGGCTCGTCATTCCAGCGTCAGCGTCAAAGTCTCGGTACTTCGGCAGAAGATTATGAGAATCTCACTCGTCGAAACGTCGCAGTTTGAAGACACCGCTACCCGGCTGGAAACCCGAGAACTTTTCACCACGAAATACTTATTATTTACCAGAGAATTGATGGTTACCTACTGAATATGTGAATAAAATTAATAAAAACTCTGGGGCATAGAGTGGAGGGTGGGGTAAGGTGAAGCGTACTATAGCATCAGAGCATTTCGTAGCGGACGCTTCGTGGGTGTTTGCCGTACGCAGCGCTACATCTGCATCTACACCACTACTCTGCAATTCACACTTAAATGTCTGTCACAATGTTCATCGAACCACTTTCACCCTATGTCTCTACCGTTCCACTCTCGGAGAGAGAGAGAGCGGGGAAAACGAACACTTAAGATTTTCTGAGAGAGATATGACTTCTCTCACTTTCTTACAATGATCATTTCTCTCTGGGCGGGTGGCGACAAAATATTTTCGCATTCTAAGCAGAACGTTGGAGACCGAAATTTTGTGAAAAGACCTCATCGCAACGAAAAGCACCTATCTTTTAATGACTGCCACCCTAACGCGCTTCTTATATCCGTGACACTCTCCCCACCCCCCCTCTACGACCACTGTTTCCAGTTAATTCAAAACGAGCTGCTCCAATTGGAACTTACACGATGTCCTGCGTCAGTTATAACCAGTAAGGATCCCATGCAGCACAACAATACTGTAGCAGGGAGCGGACAGGACTACATTAGTGTAGGCAGTCTTTTTAGTATTGCTGATGTGTCTTTTAAGTGTTCTGCCAATAAAACGCCGTCTTTGCCACAATATTACCTATGTGATCATTACAATTTAAGTTATTCGTCATTGTATCCTAGGTATTAAGCTGAAATGACAGCCTCTCTCTCTCTCTAAACCTTATTTTTACTTTCACCTAGGAAGATATCGATCGAGACTTACATGTCGTATATCTGTGAAATGCATTGTCTCTATTCTGAGCCATTGAAGTTTTTATCTGTTAATCCCCACTTGCTGGCACTGTTATGTTGCTGATATTGAGGTCGAGTACATGTGTGACAGAGTAAGTGCCATTTATATTTCTTCGTTCCCATACCGCCTCAGTTTGTTTGAAACATTTTCTCAAGCCTGAAATATGGACACATTTTCACTTTTAGCGTACATACTGTATTTCTAGGCCATAAACAAGTCAGGTCATGACACTGCTTTCTGGCTCAGTCATCGTGCTAGAGGCACTTCACCCGCAGGAAAGCAAGCACACGCGCAGTCTAACATCAATATACGAAGTAAGTAATAAAACGTATATGAGCCAGAAAGTGTCGGGACCAGGGCTTATTATAAACTAAAACTACTACATCAAAAAATGTGAATTAGAACTGCTGCATATAACCGAAAATGTTCACGTAACTCATGTCATCGAAAATGAGGCGAATTGAGTATGGAAATTATCAAGCTGTAAGTAATCATTTATATAATCTGTTCTTTGTGTTTGTATGTTAACTTTTTCCACATTGGGCACATGAGACTAAAAGAAGTGAGCGGTTTTACATTTCATAAAACCAATTTAGTTGACACCCTGAAAATAATACTCGAACTAGGTGATATGTCGGTATCGTTCATAGGGTATGCGGATTCCGCCTTTTCCTTGCATACTAGCTACTTCTGACATTTTAACTCTCCTCTACTTGAGCTATATGATGTAATTCCTCCTCCTCTTTAGTGAAATACTAAAGGTTATTTGTTGCAGTTAGCTAACAAGAAGAGAAAGCGGAATTATCTTAACAACGGTTGCAGAGACAGTAGTCAAAGACGGTAATCAGCGTAATCAGTAATTGTTCGTCCGTTGGCCGTGCAGTTCTAGGCGCTACAGTCTGGAGCCTAGCGACCGCTACGGTCGCAGGTTCGAATCCTGCCTCTTGCATGGATGTGTGTGATGTCCTTAGGTTAGTTCGGTTTAAGTAGTTCTAAGTTCTAGGCGACTGATGGCCTCAGGAGTTAAGTCGCATAGTGCTCAGACCCATGTGAACCATTTTGTTCGTCCGTTGCTAACAGGATTATGTGTGAACGTGGGATGAAATACGAGTATTTCAATGCCAGTTTTTGCGTTGCATTGCTATGATTCTTTAAAAGCTGTCAGACTTCAGTAAATGAATCGAGAATGAATGCTGGTTCTTTTATTGACCTTGTATTATGCATTCAAGGCTGCAGCAATGGTAGCCGATCTGTAGCGTCACCTTATTAGTAACTCCAAACTTCGTTCGTCGTTCACCGTTATAAAATTATAAAACATTTAAAATCAGTTTAGGACAAGGAATGATGATAATATTAAGCAAAAGCATTGTATCCTTGGACCAGATGTAATTAATATAATTAGACAGATATTAGAAAACTGATTTCCCCTTAGGCAGAACAGCCGCCAGAAAGGAAAAGTTTCACGAAGCTGGGCCAGACTGTTTCTTTAAACAAGTTAATAACGAAATAATTACACAGATTTTTCTTATAATACAGATATTTACGACGCTATCTCAGAGTTTGGGAAGTTGTGGATGCTGTTTTATGACATTCTTTTATAATGGGTACGCTTGGGAAAAATTTCAACAGTTAATGCAGCTACCGTCTCTGATAATTGTCTCTGCACCCGTTGTTAAGATAATTCCACTTTCTCCTTTTGTTAGCCAATTGCAACAAATAACCTTAAGTATTTCACTAAAGAGGAGGAGGAATTACGTCATTCAGCACAAGTCGAGGAGAGTTAAAATTTCAGAAGTAGTTAGTATGCAACGAAAAGGTGGGACCCACATACCTATGAACGACACCGACGAATCACGTCGTTCGAGTATGATTTTCAGGATGTCAACTAAATCGGTTTTATCAAATACAGAACTGCTCACTTCTTTTAGTCTCATGTGCCCAATGTGGAGAAAGTTAACATACAAACACAAAGAACAGATTATATAAATGATTACTTACAGATTGATAACCGCAACTCACGTTTTTCCATACGCGATTCGCCTCATTATCGATGACATTTGTTGTGTGCACATTTTCGGTCATATGCAGCAGTTAGAGAAGAAAGCGCAATATATTAATGAAAATACAGTCTTTCGGCTGCTATAATCTATCCACAGGAGGCAGACATTTGCTGATACAAAAGTTTGTTATTGTCTCGACACATTACGATGTGGTGACAAAAGTCATGGGATACCTCATAATATCGTGTAGGACCTCCTTTTTTTCATGGCTTAGCGCAGTAACTCGACGAGGCATGGACTCGACAAGTCGTTGAAAGTTGGCAGCAGAAATATTTAGCCAAGTTATCTTGATTTCCCTCCGTAACTGCGAAAGCTCAGGAGTTTGTGCGCGATCTGACCTCTCGGTTATGCACCAGGAATGTTCGATAGCACTCATCTCGGGCGATATGAGTGGCCAAATGATTCGTTCAAATGGTCCAGAACGCTCTTCAGACCAATGGCGAACATTTGTGGCCTGATGACATGGCGCATAGCCATTCATAAAAATTACATCGTTATTTGCGAATAAAAGGTCTCCAAGGAGCCCTACATAGCCATTTCCAGTCAATGACCAGTTCAGTTGGACAAGAGGACCCAGTCCATTGTATTTAAACACACCATCAGCTCGCAAAGTGCCTTGTAGACAACGCGCTGTCTGAGCCGCACTCGAACCCTACAATAAGTTCTTACCATCTGAAATCTGGACTCATTTGACCTCGTCGCGGTATTCCAGTCGTGTAGGATCCAATCGATGCGGTCACAAGCCCATGAAATGCGCTGCTGACGACATAGCGCTGTTAGCGAGCGCACTCGCGTAGGTCGCCTGCTGCCATGGCGCATTAATGCCAAATTTCAGCCAACTGTCCTAATGGTTACTTTCGTCGTACATTCAACGTTGATATCTTCTGTTATTTCACAGCGTTGTTTGTCTGTTAGCACTGGCAGCTCTACGCAAACACCGCTGCTGTCGGTCGTTGAGTGAAGGCCGTCAGCCACTCCGTTGTCCGTGGTGAGAGGTAATGCCTGAAATTTGGTTTTTTCGGCATACTATTGGCACTGTGGATATCGAAATACTGAATTCCCTAACGATTTTCGAAACAGAATGTCCCATCCGTCTAGCTCTAACTACCATTACGCTTTCAAAGTCTATTAACAGCTGTAATATCCACGGCACTATGTTCTAGCCACAAGATGTTAAAATGAACTATGTGTACAAACTTCAACAAATATTATCGATACTACGTATAAAAACGACTGCATCGTGAAAAAATTACGATAATTATTTCATTGTTTCTGTAATAGTTTAATTTATAGTGTGAATTAAAACTATTATAAGCGAACTACATTCCTAGACAACGACAATTATAATCTTTTCTTGTTATCTGTGATAATTGTGGTTCAGTTGTTCCTCCTGTGCTAACCGATGAACTGTTAGGACGTGAGACGTGTGAGGTCTGTAAACAGAAAGCCTGTAACTATATTGTTAATTATTATTTAAAAAATAGAGTCGCTAGTGTCTAGACGTGGATTTGTATTTAGTTCAATTGTAATCGAATCTAATTAATGTTTTTAAGTGTTAATTTTCAGCTCTGCAATTAGAAGTGCAGTCATTAGCGCTAGTAACTTACAGTGGAGTTTAGTAGTAGCTGGTATAAAAAATATGAAACATTTTTCATTGAAAATACTTTTAAATGCTAAAGAATAGAGAGCAAAAGGCTTAAAGACTTTTATCTAAATATATTAACTTGATATAAAAGGAATCGAGAATAATAATAGGCAACTTGACTGTCGTCTGTCTGCCACCATCTTAGCAAAAATATCTCCACGGGAGTTTTGAATCGAGAATTTTAAGAAACATGAATGTTGTTAGATATAAATGAATGGAAGTAAATGTACACTGGTGGTCCCAAATCTACTTTAAAAGACAGAATTCAACTCAGATTGAATCCTTAAAAATAGTGCTCACAGCACGTTACCTAATATCAATTTCTTATTTCCTGATGTATGAAGTCTAACTATTTCGGACTATTTCCATGAAATATTTTAATAGGAGACATATATCAGTGTTGTGTGAGGGTAGTATTTTGTGAATAAATGTTTCTTTTGCTAGAGGGAAGTGCTTCCATCTTAAGTAACAGTTGTGTAAAATGTCATAAATGATATGAAATTTAGCGCCACTCACACGACTTTACGGACAACATTTCTACACAACGTCAAGGGGAGATTTCCTTAGCAGAGTGAAAAATATTAGCGGGGATAATCATTTTTGAGATCAAACGAATTGTTACGCTGACAATGGGTAACAGGTTTTATATTTTTTGATCTAACTGAAATATCTTTTTTGAGTAATTGAAGTCACGAAATACTATAAACCGGTTCTGCCACACAGCCCTCGTGCGGCCATAATCATGTGGGAAAACTTTTCGAGCGTGTTACTGAATACAAATGACTCCTCCGTCAATGCACTGCCCTCTTATACCTTGCGTACGCGGTACTACCGCCGTCTATATATGTGACTGTTGCCATCCCATGACATTTGTCGCCTCAGTGTAGAATGAGATCCCCTTACAAGAGCTTAGTGTAGTAACTACACTACACTAAGTTATGCGCAGGTGGCACTGATGTGGTCGGGCAACACATTTGTGAAAAATGAATTAGAAAATGCTACCGAAAGAACTGGGGCTATTTTCAAAGTGAAAGCAAACCCGGTGATCAATTTAAAGCCGCACACGTGCTCCTTAATTCTGTCCGGGTCGCCGTACCTAGGTCGGTGCCGCCCCAGTTTACTTTGGACTCGGGCCCCGCATCCTGGCGTACAGGTGCGCCCCCAGAGCGAGCCACTAATTTCTCGAGGGGGCGGAAGAGCGGCAGCTGGCAGCGAGCCTCAGCTTTTTCGGTGGCCCCGCAAAAATCCTGCAGAGACTCGTGACGTCAGAATTGAAACAACTCTCATTATAAAGCCAGTATCTGACGTAGCAGAAATATTAGACCACGTACCAGTGCGTCAGAGCAAGACAGATCTTTTGCTCCCGCGTCTCTTCAATATTCTTGTTGAGGGTGACCAACATTTGACTGATGAGACGAAGAAGTACACAGTAACGAAAAAAAACTGGGTCACCTAGAAGAAGTTGTACGACATAAACGAAACTGGTGGCCTTATTTCTATGTCTGAAAGATTATTAGATTAGATTTACTTTCATTCCATTTGATCCGTAGTGACGAGGTCCTCCAGTATGTGGAACATGTCAGAAAAACAATAATACATGACAAATATTTACAACTAAAACAAATAAGCTAATGTACCATTCCACAGGTCCCAAGTGGAAAGATCGTCATTTTTAATGAACACTATATGAAAAAGTCATTTTACAAATACTAATGCACTGAGTTTAAATTGAAAACTGTTTTTATTTATAAGGTAATAAATGTGTAATACAACTACTATAATACTTATTTACAATAAACACATTACTGCACTGAAATTGTGCAGAAGATATATATATATATATATATATATATATATATATATATATATATATATATATATATAAAGTCATCAATGGAGTAGAAGGAGTTGGCCATCAATAAATCCTTTAGGCTTCTCTTAAACTGAATTTCATTGGTTGTTAAGCTTTTTATGGCTGCGGGCAAGTTATTGAAAATGGGTGTTCCTGAATAACTCACACCTTTTTGTACAAGATTAGGTGCTTTTAATTCCTTGTGAAGATTACTCTTATTTCTAATATTGATTCCATGAATTAAGCTGTTGATTTGAAAAAGTGATATATTTTTAATGACAAATTTCATTAAGGAATAAATATATTGGGAAGAAGTAGTTAGTATCCCTAGTTCCCTAAACAGGCTTCTGCAGGATCTTCTTGAGTTCAGACCACATATAACTCCTACTGCACGTTTTTATCTCTATTCAAATTTCGCTCCAGCCGTATAAGAATGGTGCTAGTACCGCCGCTATAAGGATGCAGATCAGGATTGCTTTAAATACACGCTGTAAAGGCCGTGAGCGTTAGTAACCTTGGAGGTTGGACGGGGTGAGTTGATGTTAGTAAGGAATTCCATTAAAGCCACAGAGACGCCATTATTAGAATCTCACTGAGTTTGAACGAGGTCGCGCAATAGTGCTACGAGAAGCTGAAAGTTCCTTTCACGATACTGCAGGAGGATCTGGGAGGAATTCAGCCACTGTGTATGATTGCTGGCAGCGGTGGGCGCAAGAATGTACTGTCGATACACGCGCAGACTCCCGACGACCACGCGCCACTACCGAGAGGGAAGACGCGTATGGCTCTGCCGCATCGAACTGCATCTCCAGTGCCGGCCGGTGTAGCCGAGCGGGTTCGAATCCTGCCTCGGGCATAAATGTGTGTGATGTCCTTAGGTTAGTTAGGTTTAAGTAGTTCTAAGTTCTAGGGGACTGATGACCTCAGATCTTAAGTCCCATAGTGCTCAGAGCCATTTGAACGATCTAAGTAAGGTTGTTAGTCAGTTCATAGCTTCCAAATATTGACTGCCAAAAAGAACATATAATTTACTGACCTATAAAAAAATTGTAATAAAGTCAATAAAAAAGACAATATTAAAACTAACGTGATTAATTATATACCAAAATTTGCAGCACCAAGGACTTCTACTGTCCTACAATTTTCACCCTATTACGAGTTCATTTTTTTTAAAGTTAGAGCCACGTAAACTTTGTGAAAATTTTTACTATTTGTCCAGACGTTCATTGACGAGTTTACCTTAACAAAATGCAACGTACTCAGGTATATGAAAACATTTTACTGCATTCTGTACTGTGTATAGTAGAGGACTTTTCGGAAATGATGACTTTCTATAACCATGACTATGCGTCAATTCATGAAGCAGCATTTGTGAGGCAATAGTTTGTGGCCAGTAAGATTCCTGAAATGGAATGACATGCTTATATTGTTCCGACATGAACCCTGTGGAACATCTTTGGGATGATTTGGAACGTCAAATTCCACATCTTCCTCTACATCTACCGGGTGATCAAAAAGTCAGTATAAATTTGAAATCTGAATAAATCACTGACTAATGTAGATAGAGAGGTACAAATTGACACACATGCTTGGAATGACATGAGGTTTTATTAGAACCAAAAAAATTTAAAAATTCAGATGGCACTTCATCTGATAAGAATACCAATAACTAGCATAACAAAGTAAGACAAAGCAAAGATGATTTTTTTACAGGAAATGCTCAATATGTCCACCATCATTCCTCAACAATTGCTGTATTCGAGGAATAATGTTGTGAACAGCACTGTAAAGCATGTCCGGAGTTATGGTGAGGCATCGGCGTCGGATGTTGTCTTTCAGCACCCCTAGAGATGTCGGTCGATCACGATACACTTGCGACTTCAGGTAACCCCAAAACCAATAATCGCACGGACTGACCTCTGGGGACCTGGGAGGCCAAGCATGTCGAAAGTGGCGCCTGAGCACACGATCATCACCGAACGACGGGTGCATGTTGTTTGAACCTACCTGTAACAAATCTAGCAGTCCGCCTCTGGATTGCTTCGATATGTTTCTTTAACCTGACCTGGTACTGTTCCCAGACACTAATGCAGTCCTCAAGAATAGATCGCACTAGCGTCCTATATGCGGTCTCCTTTACAGATGAAGCACATTTTTTATAATTCTCCCAACAAATCGAAGACGACCATTCGCCTTTCCTATCACAATCTTCACATACTTGTTCCATTTCCTATTGCTTTGCAACGTTACGCCCAGATAGTTAAATGACGTGTCCGTGTCAAGCAGGACACTACTTTGTCTTTGTTGGATTTAGACCTGTCATTCATCACACCAACTAGAAATTTTGTCTAAGTCACCTTGTATCCTCCTACAGTCACTCAACTTGGGCACCTTACAGCACACCTCAGCATCGTCAGCAAACAACTGCAGATTGTAGCGCAGCCTGTCCGCCAGATCATTTATGTATATATAGAATAATAGTGATTCTATCACACTTCCCTCGGGCACTCCTGACAATAACCTTATCTCTGATGAACACTCACCGTCGAGGACAACATACTGAGTTCTGTAACTTAAGATGTCTTCAAGCGGCTTACATATCTGTGAAGTTCGTTCCACATGTTCGTACCTTCTTTAAGAGCTGGCAACGGGGCACCGTGTCAAACTCTTTCCGGAAACCTAGAAATGTGCAATTTTCCTGTTGCCCTTCATTCATAGTTCGCGGCATATCATGTGAGAAAAGGGCAAGTTGAGTTTCGTAAGAGCGATGCTTTGTAAAATCATGCAGATTCGTGGACATAAGATTCTCGATCTCAAGAAAATTTATGATATTCTAACAGAGAATGTGTTCAAGGATTTTGCAACAGACTGATGATAGGGATTTTGGTATATAATTCTGGGTGTCCGTTCTGGCATCTTTCTTGTACACAGGAGTTACCTGTGCTTTTTTCCAGTTGTTTGAGACTTCGCACTGGACGAGAGATGCAATAGACTACTCTCTGAAAAACCGAACCGAGAATCCATCCGGACTGATGTCTTATTTCTTTTCGGCTCCTTCAGTTGTTTCTCTGTGCTTATTACAATGTCATCCATACGGGAGTGTGTTCTTTGGTCAAATAAAGGAATGTTTATAAGATTGTCCCGCGTGAACGATTTCTTGAACATGAAATTTAAAACTTCGGCTTTCGTTTTTCTGTCTTCAGCTGCCACACGAGGCCCGTCAACCAGAGACTGAAGGGAAGTCCTGGCTCGAATTATCGATTTTAAGTAGGACCAGAATTTTCTCGGGTTCTCTGTCAGATCTTTTGATAAGGTATGGCGGTGGGGGTAGACTTATGCTTCGCGCATAGATGTTTTCACGCACGCATGAATCTCTGTTAATATTTGCTTGTCGTCATCTGTGCGTTCTACATCTACATCTACATCTACATCTACATCCATACTCCGCAAGCCACCTGACAGTGTGTTGCGGAGGGCACCTTGAGTACCACTATCGGTTCTCCCTTCTATTCCAGTCTCGAATTGTTCGTGGGATAATCTGTGCGTCATCTGTGCGACAATCTAGAGAAGGAAAAACAGTGCAATCTTCGTCTGTGAAACAGCTTTGGAAAAAGACATTTAGTATATCAGCCTTTAGTTTGTCATCCTCTGTTTCAGTACCATTTTGGTCACGGAGTGTCTGGATATTTTGTTTTGATCCACATTCTGTTTTGACCCAATACCAAAATTTCTTAAGATTTTCTGCCAAGTCAGTACATAGAACTTTACTTTCAAATTCGTTGAACGCCTCTCACTTAGTCCTCCTCACACTGCATTTCGCTTCGTGTAATTTTTATTTGTCTGCAAGGCTTTGGCTATGTTTATGTTTGCTGTGAAGTTCCCTTTGCTTTCGTATCAGTTTTCTAACTGGGTTGTTGTACCACGGTGGCTATTTTCCATCACATACGATCTTGCTTGGCCCATACTCACCTAATGCATACTGTACGATGGTTCTGAACTTTGTCCACTGATCCTCAACACTATCTGTACGTGAGATAAAACTTTTGTCTTGAGCCGCCCAGTACTCTGAAATCTGCTTGTTGTCACTTTTCCTAAACAGAAAAATCATCTTACCTTTTTTAATATTTCTATTTACGGCTGAAATCACCGATGCTCTAACCGCTTTATGATCGCTGATTCCCTGTTCTGCGTTAACTGTTCGGGTCTGTTTGTCACCAGAAAGTCCCATATGTTATAGCCACGAGTCGGTTCTCTGTTTAACTGCTCAAGGTAGTTTTCAGATAATGCGCTTAAAAAAGTTTCACTGGGTTCTTTGTCCCTGCTACCCGTTATAAACGTTTGGGTGTCCCAGTCTATATCTGGTAAATTAAAATCTCCACCCAAAACTATAACATGGTTGGGAAATCTACTCGAAATATTTTCCAAATTTTCCTTCATGTGTTCTGCCACAACAGCTGCTAAGCCAGGGGAGCTATGGAGACATCAAATTAACATGTTTGAGCCTGCTTTAACCGTGACCTTCACCCAAATTATTTCACATTTCGGATCTCCGTCAATTTCCTTCGATACCTTGAACCGAGAGTTCAACAGCCTCTGACTCCACACCGTTTTCCAAAAGTCGTTATTAAACCATGGTGGGTCTTTTCTGTCCTCAATCCGCTCGCTAGGCACATAGTTATCCATATCCCAGCTTCCAGCATCACTGCCGCCTCTGGTTTCAGCTCTTGGGGAACAAAGGACGCCAGCCCACTGTAGACATCAAAACACCATACATCAAAATACCTCGTTGAAAGTGTTCCGAGTAGAGTTTCGAGCCATCACCAAGGTGAAGGGTGGACACACCCTATATTGTAGTGCCGGTGGTATTCTGATGACGATGCACTGTGGTGGCCACAGCCATTACTAACACATCAGATGTATTCGCAATTGCGTATAATGACTACCATCAACTGTACAATGGAATGACAACAATGAAAATTTGTGCCGGACCGGGAGTCAAACCCGGATTTCCCGCTTATCGGGAGCGGTCGCCTTACCATTTGGATATCCGTGAATGACTTACGGCCAGACCCGAACTTCCACGTTTGGTAGACAGGCACTGCAATATCGTGTATATCTGCCTATACCGGGCATGCAACTTTCAAGCACAATGTCTGATCTTTACGGGAACTCGCACAATGGATGTGCGAGTACCGATCGTAGACGTATGGTTGACGACGTATGCAGGTTTGGGTGTGGCCGTGAGTCGTGCTCGGATAGCCAAATGGTAAGGCGACCGCTCGCGATAAACAGGAAGTCCAGGTTCGAGTCCCTGTCGGGTACAAATTTTCATTGTCGTCATTCCATTCTACAGTTGATGTCAGTCATTATACGCAATTGCGAATACATCTAATGTGCACCATACATTAATGTCCGCTAATTGGTGGTCCGATGCTTTGGATCAAACTTCGTAGATATGGCACCAAAAGTTTCAATATGAAATTGATTTAGTCCCAATTTAAATAGAAAGTAAGTAGTGGCTTCATATCATTTTGACCTGTCCTGTGTCTAATCGAATCTTTGAGATTCATGTATTGCATTTTCTGAAGCAGAGATTGTGAACCAGCTTATAATTTACCAAATGAGCGAAAAGACCGTCTAGAAGCCGCACTCATACTGAAACTTTCTGGCAGATTAAAACTGTGTGCCGGACCGAGAATCGAACTCGGTATTAATCTGGAAGCATACCCCAGTCTGTGGCTAAGCCATGTCTCCGCAATATCCTTTCTTCCAGGAGTGATAGTTCTGCAAGGTTCACAGACCTGCTGTGAAGTCTGGAAAATAGGAGACGAGGTACTGGCAGAATTGAAGCTGTGAGGACGGGACGTGAGTCGTGCTTGGGTAGCTCAGATGGTACAGCACTTGCCCGCGAAAGGCAAAGGTCCCGAGTTCGGGTCTCGGTCCGCCACACAGTTTTAATCTACCAGAAAGTTTCATATCAGCGCACACTCTTCTGCAGAGTGAAAATCTCATTCTGGGCGCACTTAGGCTCCTTGGTGTACCAGCCTAATGGGTGTCATTCTGGCGAGCAAATTCCTACTTTGCGTGACGCACATTAATCTGTAGAATAAGCTGTTGCATACTCCATTGCTTGCACTGGTGCACTTGATCGAATTTTGTATTTAGTTGCTGTTGCCACATTCAAGTGGACAACCTAATTCTGACGTCACTGAAAGGGAGACCACTGCCTTTAATCATTTCTATGACTGTGTGATACAAGTTTGTTGCTCTTCATCGTGTTATGTCAATAAGGTTGTTGTGCGCCGGCAAGTATTTATTACTGCCAACTAAAAGAGAGTCTACGAAGTAGTTTATCAGTTACTGGAGGTATTAAGATTGAATGTATTCTGTAGTTTGCCCGGTGGTAGCGTTCTTCCTTTAAATTACGTTAAAGTAGAACCTTTTAGGGACGAACGGCTTCTGTTTCACATTTTAATGTAACAGAAACGAATTTTGGTACGTGGAGATATGATCACAGATAAACACTATCCTTGGAGTAAGGCCAGGTGGCCGTACCTGATTAAACCACCTCATGAGCGTTCTCTGCCAGGGCCCGTCTCTACCCCGCGGAACTAAAAGCTACACGTCGAGAAAGCCGATTACTCCGATACACGCCACTGAATTTTAATTAAACCTTGAAGCTAAAAATTCCTAGACGCACGGGTCTAGTTTAAGTGGAAGGTCGTCGGAAGGCCCGCTCAGGTGATGTGAAGTGACGCACTTGGAACAACGTCTGCCCTGACGACTGATGTAGGTCTCGGGGATCAAAATAAAGCAGCTTGTGATCCTCCCATTTCAGTAAATTGTGTTCCCATGGCACGTATCTACATCTACATCTACATCTACATACATACTTCGCAGTCCACCATACGGTGCGTGGCGGAGAGTACCTCGTACCACAACCAGCATCTACTCTCCCTGTTCCACTCCCAAACAGAACGAGGGAAAAATGACTGCCTATATGCCTCTGTACGAGCGCTAATCTCTCTTATCATATCTTTGTGGTCTTTCCGCGAAATTCAAGTTGGTGGCAGTAAAATTGTACTGCAGTCAGCCTCAAATGCTGGTTTTCTAAATTTCCTTATTAGCAATTCACGAAAAGAACGCCTCCTTTTCTCTAGAGACTCCCACCCGAGTTCCTGAACCATTTCCGTAACGCTGGCGTGATGATCAAACCTACGTACAGTACAATGAGATGGAACGTTAGTGATGTAGCCCTCCTAGATCACTGATACGAAGTAAGTTGTTTACTAAAGCAACTGTCGACTATTGGTAGATATGTTTTATCATAACAACATGCCGTGAATGTGTTCCTGTGGCTCTGTCAAATTTATGTCCGATGAATGCGGAGATGGTCGCAGCGATCATGGCCTCGTGCGTGGAGCGGAGTCTGACAATGGTTGAAGACAGAAATGGACGACCTTAAGTGTAGGACTTAAAATCCATTGTGCTTTTATTGTTTCAGGCAACATTCAGTCGTCCGTTCCACAGAAACTTTTATTTCGCTTTACCTGTTTCAATAAAAATGGCACTGAGCACTACGGGACTTAACATCTGAGGTCATCAGTCCCCTAGACCTTAGAACTACTTAAACCTAACTGACCTAGGACATCGCACACATGCATGCCCGAGGCAGGATTCGAACCTGCGATCGTAGCAGCAGCGCGGTTCTGGACTGAAGCTCCTAGAACCGCTCATCCACTGCGGCCGGAATCAGCCGGAAATAACGTATGTAAAAGCGTATGAAAAGTATAATTACGGTATGTAAAAAGTTATGTATAATACATCTGAGAAACGTGGCGCATAGTTCTAATATCTAAAAATTATTGGCCAATTTTCTCATTTTATAAGACATGATATACAATCAAACTACACTCCTGGAAATTGAAATAAGAACACCGTGAATTCCTTGTCCCAGGAAGGGGAAACTTTATTGACACATTCCTGGGGTCAGATACATCACATGATCACACTGACAGAACCACAGGCACATAGACACAGGCAACAGAGCATGCACAATGTCGGCACTAGTACAGTGTATATCCACCTTTCGCAGCAATGCAGGCTGCTATTCTCCCATGGAGACGATCGTAGAGATGTAGTCCTGTGGAACGGCTGGCCATGCCATTTCCACCTGGCGCCTCAGTTGGACCAGCGTTCGTGCTGGACGTGCAGACCGCGTGAGACGACGCTTCATCCAGTCCCAAACATGCTCAATGGCGGACAGATCCGGAGATCTTGCTGGCCAGGGTAGTTGACTTACACCTTCTAGAGCACGTTGGGTGGCACGGGATACATGCGGACGTGCATTGTCCTGTTGGAACAGCAAGTTCCCTTGCCGGACTAGGAATGGTAGAACGATGGGTTCGATGACGGTTTGGATGTACCGTGCACTATTCAGTGTCCCCTCGACGATCACCAGAGGTGTACGGCCAGTGTAGGGAGATGGCTCCCCACACCATGATGCCGGGTGTTGGCCCTGTGTGCCTCGGTCGTATGCAGTCCTGATTGTGGCGCTCACCTGCACGGCGCCAAACACGCATACGACCATCATTGGCACCAAGGCAGAAGCGACTCTCATCGCTGAAGACGACACGTCTCCATTCGTCCCTCCATTCACGCCTGTTGCGACACCACTGGAGGCGGGCTGCACGATGTTGGGGCGTGTGCGGAAGACGGCCTAACGGTGTGCGGGACCGTAGCCCAGCTTCACGGAGACGGTTGTTAATGGTCCTCGCCGATTCCCCAGGAGCAACAGTGTCCCTAATTTGCTGGGAAGTGGCGGTGCGGTCCCCTACGGCACTGCGTAGGATCCTACGGTCTTGGCGTGCATCCGTGCGTCGCTGCGGTCCGGTCCCAGGTCGACGGGCACGTGCACCTTCCGCCGACCACTGGCGACAACATCGATGTACTGTGGAGACCTCACGCCCCAAGTGCTGAGCAATTCGGCGGTACGTCCACCCGGTCTCCCGCATGCCCACTATACGCCCTCGCTCAAAGTCCGTCAACTGCACATACGGTTCACGTCCACGCTGTCGCGGCATGCTACCAGTGTTAAAGACTGCGATGGAGCTCCGTATGCCACGGCAAACTGGCTGACACTGACGGCGGCGGTGCACAAATGCTGCGCAGCTAGCGCCATTCGACGGCCAACACCGCGGTTCCTGGTATGTCCGCTGTGCCGTGCGTGTGATCATTGCTTGTACAGCCCTCTCGCAGTGTCCGGAGCAAGTATGGTGGGTATGACACACCGGTGTCAATGTGTTCGTTTTTCCATTTCCAGGAGTGTAGTATCTATTTCTCAATGCATACTTATCATTCAACAAAACTTTTGAATTTAAATAGGAATGTTTATAAACATGAAATTCTCCTAAAAGGTTCATATTGTATCCCATGTCAACTATACGCAAAATTTTTTGTGTTAAGCAAGGATGGAGGAGGAAGACTATGTTTCTCGATTTTGAAATGTCCTGCGGATGATGACTTATATGAATTCTCGTCGTCTTTATTAGGAAAGTTCTTAAATGCCCTCCCTATCTTTCCGACATAAGAACACGGATATAGATTACATTTCATTTTATATACTCCACATTCGAGAAATTTGTCACTTGAAGTTTCCTCATTATGTATCAAGAGCAATTTGGCAAGGAACACAGTGATGTCATATTTTTTGAACAATTTAGCTGTACGATATGAAATGTCACCTAGAAAAGAAGGGGCTTATAGCGTATTTATTATCACATCTCCTTTTAATACAATGATGGTATCATAAATATATCTTCTGTAGAAGGTAATGTTGTTAGCTAGAGTGGGGCGAGAATTAAAAAAAAAACGTATTTCAAAATTATTACCGAAGACGTCAGCTAGAAATCCACCGAGACAGCTCCCCGCAGCAAGGCTTTCATCTTGTTGATATAGTTCACCATTGAAAGTGAAGCTATTGTACAGTAGAATGATTTTCAGAAATCTTATAAATTCTTTAATTTCATTTGAATTCAGTTTCTTGTGCTCAGTAAAACAGATTTCAGTAACATGAATCGTTTCGCCTATTGGAATGTTACTGTAGAGACTCGTAACCTTCAATATGACAGTGTGTAGCCAGGAGGAAAAGTGGCATTTATTAAGCACTTAATAAATGAGTTTAGTAGAAGGTAAAATTAACTTTGACATTTGAAGGTAACCCACAACAATAGATGATCGACCCTTTAATTAATGTCGTGCCCCTAACCCATTCTGCTATTGCTAGTGAAATTAATTGGTTAAAATAGGTAGCGGTATAAATAGATACCAAGCAAGCCTTGTACAAAAACTTTATAAAATTAAAACCTGCAAGAATATAAATCCCTCAACACTTAATAAAAATGCCCTTACTACTAAGAAGTACACTATAACCGTATTATTTTCTAGGTGAATTTTCTATCATATAGCTGAACTGTTTCAAAAATATGACATCACTAATAATGTCACCAAGTTGATCTTTATACACGATCAGGAAAGTCCAATAGACAAATTTCGCAATTCTGGGATACATAAAATGCAATCTAATCTGTGTCCGAGTTTCTACATTGGACAGGCAGGGAGGGCATTTAAGACCAGCTATTGTGAGAAGTTGCTCAACAAAGACGGTGACAATTCACGTAAGTCAACTTCTTCAGGATAGTTCAAATTCGAAAAACACACTATTCCTCCTCCATTCTTGCTTAGCATGGAAATTTGGAATATAGTTGAGAAGGGCTTAAATCTGTACCTTCTGGAAGAATTTGAAATGTATAAACATTCCTGTTTAAATTCAAAATGCACTGAAAAACAGACACAATTTTGATTGCATGGTATCTCTTATAAAATGTGAAAATTAGCCCACTTCTTTTAGATATTAGAACTATGTGCCATGTTTTTCAAATATGTTATGGTTCAAATGGCTCTGAGGACTATGGGACTTAACTTCTGAGGTCATCAGTCCCCTAGACTTAGAACTACTTAAACCTAACTAACCTAAGGACATCACACACATCCATGCCTGAGGCAGGATTCGAACCTGCGACCGTAGCGGTCGCGCGGTTCCAGACTATAGCGCCTAGAACCGCTCGGCCACCCCGGCCGGCCAAATATATTATGTATATCTTCTTATACTTTTTATGCTTTTATATAATTACGTTCCTCGCTGCTGACACAAGAGATTGACATGAACATACGTGTGATTCATTTATTGTACATTATCAAGCTGTGAAACTGTATTTACAATAATCGCATACAATATGTATACTTTTGGACATGTCATGGCATTATGCTTGTGTGAAGAAGATATTGACAGCTGCTAAAGCAATACTAAGTAAATTTTTGTAATATACTTCTTCCTGCTTTACGTAAATGTCTGATACGTAAGGTATAATGACTAACAACATCCCTAATTTTGTAGGTTTCTGAATATGACAAGTTCATTTGTTGAAACCAATAAAGCGAAATAAAAATGTATTAGAAGTTGAACACGGAATTTCATTCTGAAATGTACACTTCAGTTGCTGAAAAGTAGCAGCTTCGAATAAATGTCTGCATTAGATTTTATTTCATAAACGCTGCAAATATGTGCCTACACTTTTAGTGTTTAATCATATATGTGTTAATTGTTATCAACAAGATGATCAAAAGAGCCGAAACAATTCCTTCTCACCAGTCGTCGGAGCGTGCTCAGGCTTCGGCGAAGAGCCACTTGCGACCGCGGTCAGAGTGAACGAACTTTTACCTCCGTGCAGCGCGCGAGGTACATCACGCTACTTGCAGCTCTGTCGGTTTCCTCCGAAACGTTTGTTAGTGGACCCAGTCAGTTCCTACCCTGTCACAAATGTAAAATCAGTCCTATAACTCTAAATAAGAGTCACCAGTCTGTCACTGTCATACAAGAGAGGGCTGAAACTTCTCACTATTCCAACATGAACTATTAAACGGCCCCTAGTTATATAACCACTCTCTTGAAGATATCTAGATTCTACCGCTGGACTGGAATGTGACTACGCACACAGCTCAATACACTGATCTCAATTAGATCCTAGCAAACTTCCGCAACACAGAAAACAAGAATACAGTACGGTATGAAGTGAATAGGAAAAAAATTGTATAAAAACACTTCACTCGAATTTGCACAGAAACGAAAGAAATTTATTAACTTTAGTGCAAACCTCATCAAGTTCACCTCGTTCACTAAGTCACTGTCCAGTTACCGACTGGGTCTCACATCCTCATTAGTGTTCTCAGTCCATCGACCATCTGCACGCTTGCTAAATGACGGCACTCACCCAGAGAACCAGAATGACTCGACCCGAAATCCATGTTTGTCCAAAGGAACACATTTTAGGGTTCTTTCAAGTCTCTGTACTGCAAGAAATAGTGCCAATGTTCGCTTTCTCGCTATTTCTAACCCCCCCCCCCCCCTCCCCTTACATGGTGCAAGACAGGTACACCCCACGAGAGCTCCGGCTGACTCTTAATATCGCGAACTCCAAAACTGCTACACGAAATTATTTCAACATACAAGACTTTCGGCCAGTCCACCTCCGGAGCAGAATGTAGGTACTTCAGCTGGTCATTTCCTGCTAGCTCTCATAGCACTTTCTGTAAGATGCTGCTTCCTGCAAACGCTTTTCAATAGTTTATTTCTTTAAGGGTATTGGGACACTCGTCCGTGAAAACAGCAGGCCTGGCTCAGACCACCACACATTTAGCCGGCGTAAGGGAAGACCATTGTCTTTAGACTGGAGAATAGCCCTGTTCCCCAGAAACCGTAAAACCTGTGCTGGCATTCTCAGTAGCGACAAGCAGTAGCATTTTGACAATGAGACGACGTTCGTGGATCCTGTTTCGTGGGGTATTAACGAAGCGCGGAACGAGGCAGTGAGACCCACGTGTTAATGGAGCGCAATGCTGGCAAGCGGACAGAGCTCGAGTGAAAAGCAAAGCTGCCAACACTGCAAGCGTCAATGTGACGACCTTTAGCGCTACAGTTAGCTGATTGCTGTGGCGTGGTGGGTTTATTAGCGCAAAAAGTTTACACATGTGAGCTGATTAAACACTTATCGCGGGCAATGCTGCCGGCACGGTAGCCCAGCGCTTTCCGTCAGGGGACCAGCTACACTTTAGAGGGGTCACACGACATCCTCACCGAAGTGGTGAAGGTAGAACGAGGAACAAACAGATACAAAGGAGAAGAAAGAAAAAAAGTCTGTTCACCGTGTCTGACTGCCACGCGGCGCATCCGGACTCGACTCCTAGTACTTCCAGGGATTTTTCTTTCCTGGGAGAACTGGAACGGTATCAGTACATCTACATCTACATCCATACTCCGCAAGCCACCCGACGGTGTGTGGCGGAGGGTACCTTGAGTAGCTCTATCGGTTCTCCCTTCTACTCCAGTATCGTATTGTTCGTGGAAAGAAAGATTGTCGGTATGCCTCCGTGTGGGCTCTAATCTCTCAGATTTTGTCCTCATGGTCTCTTCGCTAGATATACGTAGGAGGGAGCAATATACTGATTGACTCCTCGGTGAAGGTATGTTCTCGAAACTTCAACAAAAGCCCGTACCGAGCTACTGAGATTCTCTCCTGAAAAGTCTTCCACTGGAGTTTGTTATCTCCGTAACGCTTTCGCGATTACTAAATGATCCTGTAACGAAGCGCGCTGCTCTCCGTTGGATCTTCTCTATCTCTTCTATCAATCCTATTTGGTACAGATCCCACACCAGTGAGCAATATGCGTCAATGCGTTGCAGATCCTCCTGCATTTCAGTACAATTTTCCATTGTTACAACCTCTCGATATACCACAGTATCATCCGCAAAAAGCCTCATTGAACTTCCGATTTTATGCACAAGGTTCTTTATGTATATTGTGAATAGGAACGGTCCTACGACACTCCCGTGCGGCACACCTCAAAACACTCTTACTGCGAAAGACTTCTCTCCATTGAGAATGACATGCTGCATTCTGTTATCTAGCAACTCTTCAGTCCAATAACACAATTGGTCTGATGGTCCATATGCTCTTACTTTGTTCATTAAACGACTATGGGGAACTGTATCGAACGCCTTGCTCTCATTGTCCAAATTTGTCTCGCCCAGTGTGAAGAACGGCGCACAGTGATGGACTAAGGCACGTACAGCCTGTAAAAATAACAAACTTACAGCGCATACTAAATCACCCACTGAAATGTCCTCCATTGTTGAAGAACATTTTCGAGCAGTACATGCGAGTAGACCTTAGCAAAGATCTCTGCCTGTACAGGGACTAAGACTACGGCATACCGTGCACAGGGCAACGGAAAAATTGAGTGTTTTCGTCGTATACTGAATAGTGCATTACGAGCCAATGCTGCAAGTAAATGTTACGGCGTAAAGTTAAGCGCTGGCACGCCAATTGGAAACGGGAGAACAGAGAGGGCTGTGAAGAAGACGTCAGGCAATTGACGTCAGCCAATTGGTTGCTGACCGACCCGTCTCCTTGACGACAACGCGACGGCAGCGGCCTCTGTGCCAAAAGGACATAAGCGCCGAGCCGACTGATCGCAGCCAACTTCTACAGTAGCATCGAGATTATTCATTTGAAGGCCAGCGACGTAAGAATGGTGTATATTGAAGGACATTGTTTATTTTTCATGCCGCCCTTTGCTTGCGACGCATCTGTATTTCTGAAAGTTAAGTATTGTAATTTATTTCCTGTAATAAAACTCATTAATACGATTTGCTTGAAATGTTGTCTAGCACTCCGAGAAGCAGGTTTCCTAGATTAGATTAGATTAGATTAATACTAGTTCCATGGATCATGAATACAATATTTCGTAATGATGTGGAACGAGTCAAATTTTCCAATACATGACATAATTAAGTTAATTTAACAACATAATTAAGTTAATATAACAATTTTTATTTTTTGTTTTTTTAATTGTTTAATTTTTTATTTTTATAATTTTTTGTTTTTTTCTTTTTTTTAAATTTATATCTAAAAATTCCTCTATGGAGTAGAAGGAGTTGTCATTCAGAAATTCTTTTAATTTCTTCTTAAATACTTGTTGCTTATCTGTCAGACTTTTGATACTATTTGGCAAGTGACCAAAGACTTTAGTGGCAGTATAATTCACCCCTTTCTGCGCCAAACTTAGATTTAATATTGAATAGTGAAGATCATCCTTTCTCCTAGTGTTGTAGTTATGCACACTGCTATTACTTTTGAATTGGGTTTGGTTGTTAATAACAAATTTCATAAGAGAGTATATATACTGAGAAGCTAGTGTTGATATCCCTAGATCCTTATACAAATGTCTGCAGGAGGATCTTGGGTGGACTCCAGCTATTATTTTGATTACACGCTTTTGTGCAACAAATACTTTATTCCTCAGTGATGAATTACCCAAAAATATGATGCCATATGCCAGCAATGAGTGAAAATAGGCGTAGTAAGCTAATTTACTACGATGTTTATCACCAAAATTTGCAATGACCCTTATTGCAAAAGTAGCTGAACTCAAACGTTTCAGCAGATCATCAATGGCTTTAGGAAAAGGCAGTATTTCCTGTATAGTATTTTTATCTTAACATAATGTACAGAAAAGATATAGGTTTTTTATCGAGGGAAACATTTTATTTTACGACTAAGAGAAGCACTGATAATTAATTCCGTTGCACTTGAGACAACTTTTGAAGAACATCTATTGTTAAAATGTATGGAGCTATTCTCATTTAAAAAGTGTAATAAAGATTCCCCCAATTCCATAAAGTGTATGGTTCTACTATGTCTTCTTGTTGCAGTTGGCGGTAACTTAGAACGTCTGACATATTACAGCGCAAAATGAGAAGTAATATTACGCAGACATAAATTTGAGGGTTCATCAAAACGACATGCTATCAAATGAACAGAAAGGTCAACAGTTTTCTATTGCCAAAGAGTACACCTAGACGAAAATCAAATGAATAAAAGCAAAGACGGAGAAAACAAAATTTGTAATATGGCCATCCGCTGCTGAAGATATGCTTTCTCGAAAATAAACCGTTAACAGTTGTTGTATGATACTTTAATAGTGCTGTGAGTGTCACGATGGTAGAGCTGCGTCTTCAGGTACATTTATATAAAGAAGAATAGCACATGAGGGATTTGGAAATTAAAAAAATTGCTTTAGAAATAACGTGAATCTAGGCAGAAGAAATTCCTGTTTCTCACAATCCCAATTTCTTCAAATACCCTTGATTTTGGGATGTAAAAAATTGGTGTTGGTATGGTTTTGCTCTCGCAAATGGATAATGGAGAACTTATCATACAGAATGCTTCTTAAATAGCCAAACCGAGTCTAAGCATAGTAATATTCCATCCTCGTTTTGCTTGTCTACAATATAACTAATAGATGCTTGTTATATTTAAATAGTTTTACTGCAGTTTTGAGCATTATATCTCTACTGTAAGGACGTCTCCCAAACTTCATATTCAGCTTATTTACAATTTTCCGCGCCGTCTGTTTCTTCGGCGTTGGTCTTGACCGCCGTTTGCCACGCACGCGCTCAGTGTTCTGTTGGCAGCCACCCCTGACGGTTCTTACCGACATACATCAGATACGATCCAATAAGAGTTGTTCTGTTTGTTTTGCATTTCTTTACCGTTTTTCATCCATTCTAATTCGGTCTATGCTATATGTCAGCTTTCACGTTACATCACTCTTCACGAAGGTACCGCTAAGACTCTTTGAAACTACTGGAGAATCGTTTCGACGAAGACGCAGTGGAATTATTACGCCACGCGCTCACAACCACGCATTTTCAGTGCGGGGGCAAGTTTTACCAACAGGTGGATGGAGTCGCTATGAGATGCCGATTGGCACCATGTATCGCCACCCTGAACCTGCAATACTTCGACGATATCGCCCTGGTGACAGCTTGCCTTCAACCCAAGGTCTTTTATTGGTACTTGGACGATACTTCTGCCGTCTGTCCGCTCGGCTAAGACACTCTAAAAGAATTTCTCAATCATCTGAACAGCATACACGAGAACATCATGTTCACAATGGAATTAGAAGAAAATGCGTGCCTACCCTTCCTCGATATCCTGATAAAGAAGAAAACGGACGGCACACTGGGACATTCGGTCTACCGAAAGAAAACACACACAGATCTGTACCTCAACCCCAACAGCTGCCATCACCCAGCACAACGGAAATCCGTGCTCACTACCATTGCCCACGGTGTTCATGACATACGCGGCAAGAACAGTCTACCTACTGAGATGCAGCACCTGAAGAAATCCTTCCAGTAGAATGGCTATACTGAAACGCACATTAGACGCTCTCTCAAGATGAGCAAGGAGAAGGAGGAGGACTTCAGGAAGAAGAGAGCAACAAAGGTCTGACGTTCCTACCATACGCGGGGTCGCCCACGGCATAGATTTGCACGATACTGGAAAAGAACAAGATCAAACCGCCTTCTGTCACTCAGCAAAGAATCAGGAATGTGCTGGGCTCAATGAAGGACAACTTGGCTCTAAGAACGCCGGTTGTCTGCAGCATTTCCTGTGAATGTGGAAAACAATATACCGGACAGACGCAACCTAGCATCACAGAACGCATCTCTGAACATGTGAGAAGCGTTCGTTTCGAACAAGAAGAAAAATCCATTTTAGTGGAGCACAGTCTCAATGAAAAACGCACTTTTCGATTGGAACAAACCAAGATGCAAAAGGTTTCTGGGACTCTTATTATTAAAGAGGCAGTGGAGACACGAGTCAATAATGACCTGGTCAACTGGGATAGCGGCTTCCAACTGAGCACCGCCTGCGACACAACAGAGCGAACCGATGAACGCAGAACGGGGCCGACTGGTAAATAAACAGGCCGCACCGAGATGAGATGCCGGGACCAGGCGCCGCGGCTCCTCCCCCACCTCCCCTCCCCCCTTCCACCGCCCCCACTACGCGTAGCCACGCCGATTCCGCTCGCTCCTGATCTGCCCGACCGGTACCGAGGATGCAGAGAAGCCCGTGGTCCAGCGGCTATAGAGGCCCGGACGATTCGTGAACCCTACACTTGGCCTGAAGATGGCAAGTAAGATACTTGCTGAAATGTTGCCGGAGAACAACGTCTTGACTCAGCTGTAAACGCGAGAAGATTTAAAATTTTATCATCAAGAAGTAACTTCGTTGCAGAGGGGTTTGGATTGTCTAAACGGTTTAAAAGTGGATGTTTGTTTGACGTTTATCAACGAAAAATGAGAACTGAGCTTAAGTTACAGTTGCCTTTGTTTTCGTTTACTACAGCTTTACGATTTGATGTATGCCGTTGACATACGAAAATTAAGCCCGATAAATATTTCAATAGTAGCAGTAGCAGCAGCAGTAATTTTATTCAATCATGTATCATGTTTACAAGGATACTGCACACGTCACAGGTATTACATTTTAAGAATGAATTACGTAATTCAGATGTTCGAGTATTTACGTACTATTTTGCATGGATGGTAGAAATTATGGGCTGCGGGCTTCAAGAAGGAACAGTCCCGTCATTTTCTTGAAATAATTTAGGAAAACCGAGGAGGAACGGAAGTCCGTATGGCCGACTCTGGATTACAGCCAAGGTCATTGTGTTAAAAAGACGGTGAAGTCGTTCGACATTCTTGCTTTCATTCGTAATAAAAAATTTAATGCCATGCTGCCTATTCATTTCTCTGTACCAATCAACTGCACACACCAAAAACGCAATACGCACAATGTCAGATGACATCAGGACGATGACATTTATGTCACTATTATGTGTTCACAATAACTTAAAATTTCGATAAAGAATAGCTGGAAGCTGATTTACGAGACCTCTATGTTGCACGCAGACGAGTCTAACAAGGAATACAACGTACAAAAGTAACAAACTTGTTCCTACATTTCGTGCCACAGCGAAAGCGGAAGTGACACAAAGAGGCAGCGTTCGCATACTTGCTTTATATAGTCGAAGCTGAAATCTTGTTTCTACAAATTACAAAAGAATACCCATAATGTTAAAGCAAATAGTATTAGTTGCCTACTGAGTTCAGCAATAACTGGAAACAGGCTGGTACAGAACGACTTCCATCGATTCATCTACACCCAGTAGACCCCACAAAAACACCAGTTCTTGTACCCACGTAATATACTTGCATAGTTGGAGAGATATTACACGTTGACAGAAACAGTCAGCACTGAAAAAAATATCGCCTAGTCACTGAATACAGAAAGAGCACCTAGCAAGAGAATGACGACTAGCGGTGCTGATAATTTCAGTATGCTTGCAGACTCCATCGCGTCTGCTTGTTTGTGAAGCTATTTCGAGTATATACTCTTATTCTAAAGTACAAGCAAACTTGCACCACGAACCGAGTGGCTTCTGGCGCGAAGACGTCACAGACTCCAGCGAAATAGAGGAAACTTGCGCACGATTACGAGCAGATATCAAATTGCTGCGAAGATCAAGGGAAGCCTCGCACCCAGGAGACTGCGTCCCGTATTTGTTCCCATCTCTCGGATCGCGCGAATTAATCGCGGCTAAGGTAACCAAACGGTGTGGGCGCCAGGGTAAACAGGAGGAGGTGGATGGAGATTCCACAAGAGATGTCTGACCAGACACCTGCACGCTTGAGGGAGACGCAATCACACTCTTAGGTCGGAGAAATGGCTTCCGTGACGCCGTTGCGCAGCGATTGCGTAAAAGAAGCCTGCTCTGTTCCATGTCTTGCGCGGAAATGAAACAACACTGCGGATCTCTATCGGCGTCAGTCTTAGAGGGCTGTATAGGTCCTGTATAGGAGGACACTTCTGCCACCGTAGTGTGGGCCAACGCTTTCTATTCCTTATTGGCCGCGTCTCAGAAGTGTAAAAAGGACCTCTTGTTCACACGATAAATCATTAGTCCCCCCTGAAATGCACTAACTAGTCTTTTTGGAGCGCTATAGACACTCCCAAACTGGTATCAGCGGTCATGTGACGCGCTCCTCTGACATATGTCATGGCAGTGAAATATACACTATTGGCCATTAAACTTGCTACACCAAGAAGAAATGCAGATGATAAACGGGTATTAATTGGACAAATATATTATACTAGAAGTGACATGTGATTACACTTTCACGCAAATTGGGTGCATAGATTCTGAGAAATCAGTACCCAGAACAACCACCTCTGGCCGTAATAACGGCCTTGATACGCCGAGGCATTGCGTCAAACAGAGCTTTAATGGCGTGTAAAGGTACAGCTGCCCACGTAGCTTCAACACGGTACCACAGTTCATCAAGAGTAGTGACTGGCGTATTGTGACGAGGCAGTTGCTCGGCCACCATTGACCAGACGTTTTCAGTTGGTGAGAGACCTGGAGAATCTGGTGACCGGGGCAGCAGTCGAGCATTTTCTGTATCCAGAAAGGCTCGGACAGGACCTGCAACATGCGGTCAGACATTATCCTGCTGAAATGTACGCTTTCGCAGGGATCGAATGAAGGATTGAGGCACGGGTCGTAACACATCTTAAATGTAACGTCCACTGTTCATAGTGCCGTCAATGCGAATAAGAGGTAACCGAGACGTGTAACCAATGGCACCCCATGCCATCACGCCGGGTAATACGCCAGTAAGGCGATGACGAATACACGTTTCCAATGTGCGTTCACCGTGATGTCACCAGACACGGATTCGACCATCATGATGCTGTAAACGGAAAATGGGTTCCTCCGAAAAAATGACGTTTTGCCATCCGTGCACCCAGGTTCGCCGTTGAGTACACCATCGCAGGCGCTCCTGTCTGTGATGCAGCGTCAAGGGTAACCGCAGCCATCGTCTCCGAGCTGATAGTCCACGCTGCTGCAAAACGTCGTCGAAGTGTTCGTGCAGATAGTTGTTGTCTTGCAAACGTCCCCATCTGTCGACTCAGGGATCGAGACGTGGCTGCACGACCCGTTACAGCCATACGGATAAGATGCCTGTCATCTCGGCTGCTAGTGATACGAGGCCGTTGGGATGCAGCACGGCGTTCCGTATTACGCTCCTGAACCCACCGATTCCATATTCTGCTAACAGTCATTGGATCTCGACCAACGTGAGCAGCATTGTCGCTATACGATAAATCGCAATCGCGATAGGCTACAATGCGACCTTTATCAAAGTCGGAAACGTGATGGTACGCATTTCTCCTCCTTACACGAGGCATCACAACAACGTTTCATCAGGCAACGCCGATCAACTGCTGTTTGTGCATGAGAAATCGGTTGGAAACTTTCCTCATGTCAGCATGTTGTAGATGTCGCCACCAGCGCCAACCTTGTGTGAATGTTCTGAAAAGCCAACCATATGCATATCACAGCATCTTCTTTCTGTCGGTTAAATTTCGCGTCTGTAGCACTTCATCTTCGTGGTAGAGCAATTTTAATGGCCAGCGGTGTACGTACCACGGTGGAATGGAAGCAGCTCCGATGGGCGGCTCTACGTGATGTAACGAAATTCTTGTGTTTGGACGTGTCTATGAAGCGATCGAAATGGAAAATCAGATGAACAGACTTACTGTTCCTATGTGAAAATGGTAGACGAAACGAACAGTTATCTTGCTGGAAATACCTCAGCCGCTGGGGAAGACATTAAGCATATCTAATGGAGATATTCCAGATCAGTGATGGTAGATTCATTTAGTACTGTAGATCTCGTCAAAGCACAGGTGAATGTCCCTCACAGTAAAATAATGACCCAACTGGCCTACGTCAGTAGCGATGCACATGTTTCCAGTAGCTGTTCAACTGGATGACGGCGTATGCGGACATGACCATCAGCCTTCAGTAGGTCTGCCTTCACATAACCGTTACTCCGCACAAAGGCCTCGAAACCCCGGTACATTTGGGTCAAACTGAATTGTTATCCGGAACAAATAGTCTGCCGGCGATAAGTCAGCCGATGGAGAGCGGGGCAGTGCATGCGATCGTCGATTGTCAGCTACTTCTCATTGTTATCAATAAAGAAACATGGAAAATGTATGTATAGGAGAGCGTCTAAGAGTGCTTTGAGCTTTTTTAAACATAAAAAGAGCGAAACCATCGCGCCGTCCTTGATGTAGTACATTTCATTTATTAAAATACATCCTTCTCTGATTAGAATCCATTTGGTCCCATTGCGTGCAGCGATCGTTAAGTATAGGCAGTAGAAAAAAGAACGGTAATCGATCGTAAAGGCCCACGTTTTATTACAGCTGGTGTATATTTCAACTATTACTTAGTCATCTTCGGTGCGTATAACAATGAGTGATGTTATTCCAAAGTATCACGTAGTAAACGATATTGGTAATGTAGACCGTACGGAAGCCTAACATGAACTAATGTCACCTGTTATAAGCACTGAAAATGACTATGTAATAGCTGTACTCTAAATAGTTGCGTTGTCCAGAAAGTAAGTTGCGATCGGTCGCAAAATGGAAACCACTGTGAAAATCCGATAAAGCTTTGCACACATGTGTTGGGCAGAGTCTCTAGTATGCCCGTAGATCGTGTCGCGTCGCTCTTTTTAGTTTTGAGTGAACAGTGAGCACGTAAAGATGGGTAGGGAATAGCGTCTCTCGCCAAGTATGAGGGCCTGGATAGAGATTTCGCCTGTGTTATGCAGCCACCATAACACAACTGTCGAGCAGTTCCTTCTTCATGCCGATTCTCGGCCGCACACTGCAGGGGCAATGAAGACGCTCCCGCAGCGTTTCCGATGGGAAATATTTTATCATCCACAATACAGTCCGTAGTTGGCTCTCCCTGAGGCTCGTCTCTGCTCACAAGAACCGCTGACTACGAAGATAAAATGTTTCCACAGACAACGAGCTGCAGACCAGTGCAGATAGCTGGCCGAAAGCACAGGCGGCTGCTTTCTACGACGAGGATATTGGAAAGCTGATACAACACTACGACAAACCTCAAAGTGGGAGCGGCGAGCATGTAGAGAAGTAGGTGGAAGGTGTACGTAACTGTTGCAAATAAAACGTTTCTGGTTTTTACTGTTGTTTACATTTCGTGAGCGATCGGAACTTACCTTCATGACAACCCCAGTATGCTGTAAGATTTCATGTCGATTGCTGTTCTTTTCGCCATTGTCCAAAATCAGTTCCTGATCAATCAAATTTTTCCAGGCACACAAAACATCCGAGTTTAATACGGATAGTTGCGTATAAAAAAAAATAAATAAAAAAAAGAACGCCCGTGAACGCTCTCAGCTCTAGTACACATCGGTGGGAAATCCGAAACCAGATATATGACAGTCCTGGAAATGAGTATCAGGAAACGTAATTCATTCGACCAGCCGACACTATTCCATGTTTTCTGTGATCCACGTCCAATATCGATGATGCTGTGCCCACCACAATCATAACTGACGATGTCGTGGGCGAGAATGGAAACACGTAAGCGTTGGCTGCTGCTTAGCCGCCTGTTCAATAATGTGCACTGAACGGTGTGTTTCCAAACGTACCTGAACCAGCATTGTAGTCCGTCGTCAAACCGGCTACAGAAAGACGCCTACCTTCTTTACAGAGCAGGCAGAACTCCGACCTCCACTTTCCGTGATGAGGCACGGAGGTCCAACACATCGTCACCTACTCGTGGTTTCTCAATGTTCTAACCACTTCTCATATATGTTCACGACTGTGGCGTGCGAGCAACTGACAGCCGTTTCCGAAATGTTCGTTCACAGATGGCACTCCATAAAAGTCTGTCTAAGTCGCTTATGTCAGCGGATTTCCCGATTCTCGGCCCGTAGCGTCAACAGTATGTTTCCCCATTCGTCCTTGCTCCGTTTATAGGAACATATGGTTCAAATGGCTCTGAGCACTATGGGACTCAACTGCTGTGGTCATCAGTCCCCTAGAACTTAGAACTACTTAAACCTAACTAACCTAAGGACATCACACACATCCATTCCCGAGGCAGGATTCGAACCTGCGACCGTAGCCGTCGCACGGTTCCGGACTGCGCGCCTAGAACCGAGAGACCACTATACGAATATACCTGTACGATGGTCGCTCAATAAATAATAAACAATTTTTTTTTAAATCTGCAACCGCTGATATATGCCTAGAAAAACTTACGTTTAGTTGCTTCAAATCTGACGCTGCTTCTGCAAATGTACGAAGTTTCGAATAGTTCAGACAGATGACAGAGCTGAATCAAAGCAAAGTCGTTACAAGCAACGTGTTATAATTTAATTCTTGGTTGCGGAAAAAGAAACCATGGCGTAAATCCATAAATTTTTGTGTGCACCATATGGTAATGATGAAGTTGGTAAGACTATTGACAGGTGACGGGTACAGAAAGTTAAAGAAATGCAGAAACTAAGCTCCGTGATTGGACGTGCTCGGGACGTCCTGTCACAGCCTCTACCTCTTACATGATGAATCGCCAATTAAGGATTCTCTTCGTGAGACACCCTTTCAAAGTGATGAGAGCGTAATTCGTACAGAGAAAACATGGCTGCAAGCACAGGACAAGAGCTTTTACCAACAATGTGAGGTGATGGGCGAGTTGTGGCGCCCTGAAAAATTTTAAGTTCGGAGTAGGCGTGGCCGTGCTGGAACCTCTCGGCGGGCCGCAGTACGTTGGCGGCCACGTAGTGCCGAACGTTATTGCGTGTCCAGGCCAACAGCGCGGCTGGGAATTCCATGGTAACGCTGCGTCGATGGAGGAGACACGCTGCGAGTGCCGAAGATGGCGGACTTGGTGATACCATAATGGCTGACATTTCTCAGTGCATATAGAAATTAATAATAGCCAGAGGAATCATGGCACCTTAAAAAGAAGCATGTGCGTCATCATTATTTGCACGACGATTCTGATGGTGTAATCAGATTTTCAATGTCTTTATTAGTTTAAAGTTTAGTATCTGACTGTAAATTATACAAGTAACACTCAGCAATGAATTTCCAAAATATAAACGGTTCATCCGATCTTGTCGATCGACATATCTTTAGAAAGTTATTAGTGTAAACCTAAATTGGTGTAATTTACAGGCATGTAACTTGAATAGTACATGAATTACTGGAGGTGAGAGTGGCTGATTACTACTGATCGCGTCATGCCATACGTACTCCACAGTTACACGAAAAAAACTGTAGCAGCATGCTTATAAATATATTTATTCATCTGTGTCTTTGTTTATATCCGATGTATACTATTCATGAATAAATTGGTCAGTCATTTACTGCGTTTTAGAAAGTTCAGAGACATTGCACTACTGGCTACCTTTTGTTTCTATTCCTTTGATATATGTTTATTTGATTTGCTTATTTACTTAATATTGTGTGTTAGATCGTGTTTATGGTCCAGCCACAGGACTATTTATTTAATTTCAAGTTATTTAAAAGTAAATCCAGTATTTCCAATGTGTTTCAAAATGTTTGTGAGTGTGCGTTGGCTTGGAGACATGACAGGAACGCTATGCCAATCACAGCACACGTTACTGAGGGAGGCGACTACCAAAGTGAATGAAGGGTGAGTTCTGAACAGGGTGGTGCGAGGGACAGTCGCACAGGACAGAGAGGGTTCTGGACGGTACGGGAGAGGACACGAGAGAGTGCTGGACAGTATGGCACGACGGACTCATGGTCGTGAGAGATAGAAATATTTCGTAGTGCCGACTTGTGCACGTGTGAGATTTCCATGGCTTCTGCAGTGAAGACGTAGTATGCGTTTAGAGGTGAATATCTCGAGAGCTATGTTGTTCATAACTAATTACGTGAAGTAGGAATCTATTGTTTCCCTGTTATTCAACTTTAATTTTACTTAATTACTGAACCATCGACACGAATAAGTGTCTTGCAGTAATAAACGTCATTCTTAAAGGTACTTCTGCTATCGTACTCATCATTTGAACTCTTTAAAAATAGTACCTGCAGATTTTATTTAATTGCAATCTTTCATTTACAAATTTCTATGTTTCTTACAAAATTCACAAGTGCCGAGTGATAGGAATCTTCGACCATTCGATTCATGTGTATATTTATATTGTATACTGTAGACTAGGCAGTATTTGGCCTGTAATGCGGCAACTACGTATCCCAGCCCCTAGACAACGAAACCAGCCAAAACTTTTAATACTTCAGCTCTGAGTCAGAGGGTACGTAGGTGGGGGACCATGCATTCACAGTTCATTTTTATTTGAAAGCCCGCAACAGGCAGTACATACTCGTACACAATGTGGGCTAAATGCCAAAGAACACAATGGAGATTATGTAGAAGAACAGTACTTGTCAAAGAAGGATGATTTATACTTGTGATATCACGAACCGATACCACGCCATTGGCGCTCTACATTTACTAATGGAAATCCAAATTCCCGTTAGACACCAACAGCAGTCTCACGGGATCTGCTGAACCCAGTGTTGCATGCCCGCGGAGCCACGCCCCCAGTGGAATCGTACCATGAGTGCTCTCTGCTGCCGAAATATAGGATGTTCGGCGGCAGCCACTCAGCCCAACTGCAGTTGGAGCCTCTTATCTAAGACACCGTCGTTCCTGCTTAGTTCAGAGAGCCTCTTGCTTGTTGACACTGAAAGCTGGACTCGTGTTTCTTGCTATATAATATGTAATGAGTCTTGGTGCACATGGACGAATACAAGTTAAGTATATCTTCTGTTTGCTGTGTTAACTTGTTCACTAATCGTTTCTGCTACTGTCCAACTTCCCTACTGTGACAGTTGCTACACCACTACGTAGCCATCTCCCATCTCCCCTTACCACTGTGCAAGTGTTGATCTCTTAAGAATAAATATGTTGTGAAAATAAAAATTGAGCATTACTTCCCTTATTGTGTCATGTGCCTGCAACACCACCAAATGGCATTCAGTCCTGCAGTGGTCAGAAGTCAATGTTTTGGCTTATCAATGTATGTCTCTATATTTTTTTTTGTTCAGAGGAAATCGTTAGATACATCCACCTTTGTACTGGATGTAAAGCTATGTTGTGCCCACTCAACATCCTTGGCTCTCAGTTATTGATAATTTCTGCCCTGTGCATGTCTCTCCCACGTTGCTAGGAAACTGGAGGATGCTGGTCCGCAAGACGGCGAGAGAGCAGTAATGGGTGAGGATGTAGGGGCGTGCACGGCAGGCAAAAGGACAGAGACTCTGTTGGCAGCAGTCTGGTTTTACATGGGGTCCAACCGTAAGCAAACATTTCTCCGATGGCTTTGTCCTTTGAGACGGTTACGCATGCACACACCTCACACTCCTTGTGAACATCGTTTTCCAGAGGGCATATCTGGGACAGAATTCGCAGAACGTTTCCTCAGGAACTCTCCTCACGCACTGGATGACGTTAGGAAGTCCGCCTTCCAAGAATGAAGCAAGCTCAGCAGGCAGCGTCTCGACTACAATGTGGACAAGTGGAGGATACGAACATGTTACAGTAGACACAGTAGAGCAAAAGGCTGTTGAATGTAGCCCAGCAGTAGGTTTGGATTTCTGAGATACACAAAACAGTTGTACTTCCCAGCAGACAGTGGGTATTTTGTTCATTGTTTCTATTTTTCAGAGAAGTTTTTGTTTCTGTTTTTGTCTCTTAGTGCATATTCTTGCTCTTAATGACGTTCTATCTATACATATTCACAGATGAGCAGTTGTTGTAAACCTTTTTTTAACCAATGTAATGAGTTGGTACATGAGTTCGTAGCGTCTTTCCATAAGTTTGATAAACACAACAGGTACACATAACAGAAACTTGAGTCATCAATAATATATTCTCCTTCACTATTTACAATAGTCCAACAGCGCTGGAGTAACTTTTCGATTACTTGACTAGAAATAATGTGGTTTTGTGGTTTTGAGGCTAGGAACTCGTCGAGACATTTAGGAGCGCATTTTCATGTGGAAAGAAAGTTTCATGAAGATTGTTCGATGGGAAGGTGAAAATCTGAGGGTGCAAGTTCAGTTGAATCAGTTGGATGCGGAATGACTTCCCAACCCAACTCCTGTATAACATTTCCTGTCAGTCTAGCAGAAAGCGGCCTGGCGTTATAGTGGAGTAGCGTCACTTTCATCTTCCTGGTCGTTGGTCTTGGACTGCGTCTGCAAGACGTCTCAGTTGTTGACAATAAATGTCAGCTGTGGTAGTTATATCTAAGACAAGCATTTCGTAGTACATCCACACCGTCGCTGTTCTACCAGTAGCCTAACATTATCTTTTGTAGATGCGAGCAGATCATTCTACAGGGACATGTTGCTTTATTTGGGCCCAAACATTCCATTCTTTTCCTTATGTTAGCACAGAGACACCATTTCTCATCGCCAGTAACAATATAGGATAGGAAGGATCGGTGTTGTTCACGAACCAATAGATGACGAGCAAGCAGACATCCACATATGGTCACCTGATGATTTTTGTGGTTTTGAACCTTTTCCGTTACATGTAAGTGTCGCACAAAGGTGGAATGATCACAGTTCGTCGAATTTGCGAGTTTTCGAATACAATCATGTAGATTAATCCGTTTGAACGGTCTTCATCAAACCCCGAAAGTCTTCTTGAACTTGGCGTGTCACTAATGTCGAAACGATCCTCCTTAAAACTAAAAAATTATTTTCAAGCCGTGCTCTGTCCTGTGGCACGGTGCCAATGTTTCTGGGTTCCCCCGATGTTGTTACCCCTCTCACAACTCCAACAGAAGAATATGTCGGAAATGTTCCCATTTCTCCACATGACACTCCGTTTTCTAAGGTCCACAGCTCAACTCTCCATGCCCAAACGAAAAAATGACAATATGTAAACTCTAATGTCGACAGTGAACAACAAATAAAAATACTATCGATAAATACGTAAGCCCATAGCTGTCGGAACACCAACATCGAAAACAAAATCGCTAAAAACGTATGCAGCAACCTATTAATTTTGCACCCAGAATTCTGCCAGAACGTAAGCGGTGCATCGAGCAAAAAATTTCTCGAAAATTAAAACCTGTAAAAAAGAGTACCTCTAAAGAGTGTCTCATTGAACTAGCTACAGAGGAAGAATTGAATGAAATCTTATAGTTAATTGATGCAGTTGTAGGATGGCCAAATAGAAAAGAAATAAGTGGAAACTATTAAATTCTTGGTTGACCCACAGGAATATCTGATTGCGTTAAAACGCCGGTTCCGGGATGCGAGGAGGTGAGAATGCCCAGTATCGAAACCGTCTTGCGGAATAACTAGGAGGGCCAGTGTGCCAGCTAGCCTGGATGTGGTTTTTAGGCGGTTTCTCACATCCGACCATATGAATCCCGGACTAGAACACACATCGCGCCTCACTCACTACGTCGACATCAGAAAAAAGTTACGTCACGAGACCATAGATTTATTCTACACGCAGAAGTTACCGTTCCGGGGTGAGTGGGTAACGGGCCACTAGCTACCACTAACATTGCCTCAGCCCTCTCAACAGTCCCGACTCAGCAGAAGAAACGGATAAGGGAAAAGAAGAAAAATATTAGCTTCGTGGTTGCATTTACACATTTTGCCAATTTACAGCATTATGTATAACAATTTCGTAGCGCTTTACTTTGAAGTGAAAATGGCACATACTTCTAAGCATCGTGGAGAACAATATACAACAAATTAGAGACTAAAACACGACCAGAAAAACAGTTGAATTTCACAGCATCTCCTAGGTTGGTGTAAAACTTTCAGCAGGTAGCGAAAGAGAAAACAGTGACTAGAGTGCAGAATTGTGAAATAGGATTCGTAAAGGACAGCAAACTATATTAGAATTATATTAATACCGTCGGCTGCTCACGGACGTTGATATATATAAACGAGGACAGGTGAAAAAGTGTGCCCCAACCGGGACTCGAACCCAGGGTCTCCTACTTTCATGACAACGCTCTTTGCATCTGAGTCACCGAGGGCACAGAGGATAGCGCGACTGCAGGGACTATCTCACGCACGCCTCCCGTGAGACATTCTCACTTTGTATGTCCACACACTACATTCGTAGTGTCCCACCCCAACACACTCATTACTCGTGGAAGACATTCTTACCACGTCCCTTAAGAGTTCGAGGAATATATGTGAATCAGCACAGAAGAAGATCATGGCCGGTATTTCCAGAGCTGTATACTTATATGGATATACAATATAGCAAGCTATATGGTTGGCAGGGAGCGAAAGGCTATTTATAATTTGTACAGAAACCAGATGGCAGTAATAAGAGTCGAGGGGCATGAAAGGGAAGCAGTGGTTGGGAAAGGAGTGAGACAGGGTTGTAGCCTCTCCCCGATGTTATTCAATCTGTATATTGAGCAAGCAGTAAAGGAAACAAAAGAAAAATTTGGAGTAGGTATTAAAATTCATGGAGACGAAGTAAAAACTTTGAGGTTCGCCGATGACATTGTAATTCTGTCAGAGACGGCAAAGGACTTGGAAGAGCAGTTGAACGGAATGGACAGTGTCTTGAAAGGAGGATATAAGATGAACATTAACAAAAGCAAAACGAGGATAATGGAATGTAGTCAAATTAAATCGGGTGATGCTGAGGGAATTAGATTAGGAAATGAGACACTTAAAGTAATAAAGGAGTTTTGCTATTTGGGGAGCAAAATAACTGATGATGGTCGAAGTAGAGAGGATATAAAATGTAGACTGGCAATGGCAAGGAAAGCGTTTCTGAAGAAGAGAAATTTGTTAACATCGAATATAGATTTATGTATCAGGAAGTCGTTTCTGAAAGTATTTGTTTGGAGTGTAGCCATGTATGGAAGTGAAACATGGACGATAACTAGTTTGGACAAGAAGAGAATAGAAGCTTTCGAAATGTGGTGCTACAGAAGAATACTGAAGATAAGGTGGATAGATCACGTAACTAATGAGGAGGTATTGAATAGGATTGGGGAGAAGAGAAGTTTGTGGCACAACTTGACTAGAAGAAGGGATCGGTTGGTAGGACATGTTTTGAGGCATCAAGGGATCACAAATTTAGCATTGGAGGGCAGCGTGGAGGGTAAAAATCGTAGAGGGAGACCGAGAGATGAGTACACTAAGCAGATTCAGAAGGATGTAGGTTGCAGTAGGTACTGGGAGATGAAGCAGCTTGCACAGGATAGAGTAGCATGGAGAGCTGCATCAAACCAGTCTCAGGACTGAAGACAACAACAACATGGTTGGCAGGAAAACTGACGCCGACAACACGCTGTACTAACTGTGTGAATTTGTCGCTTGAAAAAGACTCAAAGTGCGGTATTTCTCCACCGTCAAACAATGGAGTGTTGTATGAAAATGTGGGCTGCATTCTTTTTTTCTGCTTTTCTCTGATTGTCATATTTATGTGTTCATGTCTCCTCTCGTGGTCACAACGTCAGAGAGCTTGCGACCTCTGCGTGACAACAGTCTCGTGTGGTGTGGTATGCTTTGTCAGTAGTATTTCCTCATCCATTGTTTCCGATCTGTGCTTATGCCTGTGAAGTATACGCTACCACTGTGTATTCTACTGCATGTTATCCGTGCCGCGTGCGGTACATAAACGCTCTGTGCGTAGGTGAACGACCTAGCACAACACGAAAGCCCTGCTGACACCACTGGGGGCCAACTTGCCCTCTGGCAGCGTGTCTCTATCGTCGCCAGTCACCCTGTGTATTTGGTTTCAAGTCGGCACGCCAGCTGGCCAGCGTTATCTGCCGCCACGATCTGTTCTTACTGCACGACGTACATCTTGAACTTGCCGGTGCTTCTCCATCGAGCTTCTGCCTTCTTCCGCGTCACGCTACGTCATCACCCTGCTGCTACATCAGCAGCCTCGTGTTGATTCTGCAAACACTCGGGGGCGTGCAGGAGAATTTCATGCACTCTGATCCCAGGATAAACGTTTGCGGCATTCACGCTTTTATCTCCGTTGTGTTCTGTAGTCAATAGAGGCAGCGGCGTTTTTCAACGAAGGAAAAAGTGCAGTTTTGAAGTAGGTGGAAAGCGTCCACTTTTTCCTTATACTTCTATTTTTGAAGGGCACTTCTTTTGGGCTGTGATCAGCCTACCTCAAACGTGCATAGAATCCTAAAATGTAGTGACTGGATGACCTCGGCCAGTTCCCACTGGTTGTGATGAGTGATAGCTTACTTTAAATGTTAATAAGTAAAAGTTGATGCATGTAGCTAAGAGAAATATTATTGAAATTTTCGATTCCAAAACTAATTTTATACTGACGGAATGGATCACTTCAATTAAATGGTGAGGCGGAACATTGCGAAACGAAATGTAACGAGCACATAAGGCCAGTTGTAGAGAACGCATAATGCCGATTATGGTTTAATGGGAGACTTGTGGGAAACGAGAACGCGTAGAGAAAGCTAGTGCAGCAAATTACTGAGTGATGCTCAAACATTAGGAATCCCCGCCAGGTCGGATTAATAGGAAGATAGCTAGCTTTGTCATCGATCGGGTGGATCAGTGCAAGACTTAAGGAAATGCTCACTAAGCATTGATGGGAATCTTTGGAGGGAAGAAAAGATTTTAGCGAAACGCTATTGTGGGAGTTTACGGAAAGAGCATCTGCGACAGGCAGGAGAACGATTCACCTGTCTCTAACGTTCTTCTCGCATAAGAACTCCAAGGGCATGCTACAGAATGTTAGCTCACTTTTTGAATATAGCAGGTGAACTAAACTGAATCTTAGTTCCTAAAGGGAATTATGTAACTATCTTAGAAAATAGCTTTCCAAAACGTATCTGAAACACACCTACATGATACTAACATGAGTGAGACTGAGTAATTATTAAATCACTAAAGACTACGGACTCTCATGGACATGACGGAGTATGTAACCGAATGCTAAAGTAACGTTCTGCTTATGTTAGCCCAGTACTTAGCGATATCTTCACTTTTCCTGACAGATTAAAATACGCGGTAGTGAAGCCACTTCATAAAAAAGGAGAAAGGTGTAGTGTAGACAATTTTAGACCTATTTCTATGGCATCGATGTTTTCTAAAGTTATTGAAAAAGGTACATAACAGGGACAATTAATCATTTCAATCCACATAATTTGTTGCCAGATTTACCGATTGGTTTTAGAAGTGCTTAAACAACTGAAAACGCTATATTCTCTTTTCTCTGTGAGGCTCTGGAGGGATTTAATGAAAGGCTACGAACGCTAGGCGCATTTTTTGGTTTGCCCAAGGCGTTTGTTTTGTTGCCCACAATATAATACTACAAAAGTGGACTATTATGGAATAAGGGGAGTATCTCACATATGGTTCACCTCTTACTTTAAGAACAGACAGAAGTACTTAGAATGGCTACGACGTGCAGTCAGCCGGGCGGTGTGGCCAAGAGGTTCTAGTCTGGAACCGCGTGACCGCTACGGTCGCAGGTTCGAATCCTGCTTCGGGCATGGATGTGTGTGATATCCTTAGGTTAGTTAGGTTTAAGTAGTTCTAAGTTCTAGGGGACTGATGACTCAGAGCCATTTGAACCATTTTTGAACGTGCAGTCAAGTGGTGGTCACGGTTAAGTGGGGGGTGCCCCAGGGATCGGTGTTGTGACCGCTACTGTTTCTTATTTTTATAAATGGTATGGCTTCTGATATTACAGGTGATTCTAAAACATTTCTATCTGCTGATGTTACCAGCGTCGTAGTGAAGAACGTTGTGTGCAATATTGATACAGCATCAGACAATGCAATTGAAGACAGAAGTTGATGGCTCATAGAAAATAAATTGGTGCTAAATCGCAGTATGACTCGGTTTTTACAGTTTCTAACACACAATTCAACAAAATCTGGCATTTTGATTATGCGGAATGGACGGAGCCGTATAATTTGTGAGATGGAATAGTTCAAATTGGTAGGCGTTCAGATAGTAAGCTGTTGCGGAAAGGCCATGTGCAGTATCTTTTTCAAGAACTAAATGCAGCTTTATTTACCATTAGACAGTATCTGGAATAAGTGATAGTTAACACGATAAGTAGTCTACTTTGCTTATTTTCATTCGCTTATGACGTATGGAGTTATTTTTTTGGGTAACTCTTCAGACTGAAAAATGGTGTTTGTGGCCCAGAAACGGGAGGTTCGAGCAATATGTGGTGCAAGTTCACGATCCTTTTGTAGACCCTTGTTCAGTAGCCTGGGAATTCTGACGTTGCCGTCTCAACACATTTTTCTTAAGTGTCGTTCGTTGTTAACAGTATCAGGTTATTCCCAAGAGTTAACAGCTGTCATTCAGTTAATATTGGGCAGAAACCCTGTCTGCGATTGGAACACACCTCCTTGACTCTTGTACAGAAAGGTCTGCAGTATTATTCTACATCAGTTTTCCATAATGTGCCACAAGAATTGGTAAACATTAGCAGTAATCGACGTACTTTCACGTTTAAACTAAAGTGTTTCCTCTTGGTTCACTTTTTCAGTTCTGTCGAGAAAACAATGCAAAAATTAAAAAAATTAAGGTAATTCCTGTGTTACGTTGTTGATTATGTTTAAACTTACGGCATGTCGTCTGCGTGGGATCGACATACGTTTCACTTTATCTAGTATGAACTCATGTGTTACAGTTTCATGTACTGACTCACTCGTTCCATGACCATGGAGACCTGCTCCTCAATTTGATCATAAGGAACATTATAAATGAAATATAAAATAAAACATGTAATGTAAAATGGGTTGCGGAGCATGTGTGTAGATGTAGTCCTGAGCGACAGGGGAACATGGAAAGTCTGAAAACTGGCTATGTGACTAGAAATACGAGCCATAATTGTCTCATATACGTTACCATTTTCTTAACACATCGCTGCTTTACTCGGTACCATTCAAAAGAAGCTGCATCAAGGAAGTGTTGATGGATTCTGATCGAACATCAAAAAGTAGGTTCGTGTCTATACATATAAGATGGCATACTTTTCAGTTTTGTTTTGGTGGGATGAAAAACGAAACTGGTACATAGGCTATTGTATCCAGCCTTTAACCTTTGAACGGTCCTACAAAACGTCTTCAAGGAGGTACCTCGACGATTTACAAGTAGTTTTTATTTAGCTGAAAGACGAGTGTATGTCCCAATTGACGTTCCATGTAATTACGTTTTCGTTTTGTTTACGGCTCTAGGAAATTTATTTGCAAGTACTATCTATGTAGCTGAATGACGACTGTATGCCCAAGTTAATGTTCCAGGCAATTACGTTTTCGTTTTGTTTACGGCACTAAGAAACTTACTTTCTCGATCACTTTTGTAATTGTTAAAAATGACCCTGTTCTCATCGAGTTCTGTTTTGACCTTCTATGTTCGTATCTCGTAGTCAGGTCTACGCATACACGTGATATTTGCCTTCCTGTATGCCCATCTGATCGGTTATCAGTCTACCACGTAACTATTCCAGCAGAGTAATTAATAACAGATCTCTTGTGCAACGGATAACAAAAACAGGAATTCACTGTTTACTCGATGAGCATACAGAGAGGGGGGAAAGTAGTGTCGCCAGGAGTGCAGTACTCCCTGATTTCTTTAATTTAACTGACAAAAGGCCCAGCTTCTTTTTAATACCGGGTGTACTCAAAATTCATATTCAATTTGTAGTTTTTGACGGTTGTCACAGTGACAGAACTGGAAGGCTATCATTAGTCATCTTGAAATTTGCCGATAATGAAATTAGTTTATTCGTTAACACCAAAACAGCAGTCTTCACAAGATAAAATTCCACACAGACTTATATCCCACTATAAATGATCCTTTACGAACACTATGTAAAATATCGCAATACGAAAGGTAAACAAAACAAACACCGTCCATTATGTGGAGATTGGACATGCAGTCCATTTACGATAAATTCAGAAACTGTGAAATAGCTCAGAATTAGGTATGCATGTGGGTAGTCATTTAACTCAGGAGAGTGAAATCTAAAGTCTTAACATAGCAACGAACTGATAATCTTAGACTGAGGACTCTGTGGTTGACTGATGGCCAGGATATAGTCTAACATTCACAAAGGTACCAGCATTAAAAATGGGGAAAATTCAACAGATACATTCTGATCCTCCATTTTACACTATCAAAAACACCACGAAACAAGAAGTTTAACAGTTATAATCTCAAGACAAAGTAAGACAAGCAGTACCCACGGAACAGCATAAAACGTGTGAATTTCCCCCAAGAAAAAATCAAAATAAAGGGATAAAAGTATTCGCGGAATTAAAAAAAATGGTTCAAATGGCTCTCAGCACTATGAGACTTAACTTCTGAGGTCATCAGTCGCCTAGAACTTAGAACTAATTAAACCTAACTAACCTAAGGACATCACACACATCCATGCCCGAGGCAGGATTCGAACCTGCGACCGCAGCGGACGCTCGGTTCCAAACTGTAGCGCCTAGAACCGCAGGGCCACTCCAGCCGGCGGATATATATATATATATATATATATATATATATATATATATATATATATATATATATATATTCTTATTATTATTCCCCTACAGAGCTGTACCAAATTAACTGTAAACAGAAACCAAACTGTTCTATCTGAAGGTTTTGTCCATGGTGCAAGAGCCATGCATGCAGAAGCGTGTCGATCAGTTACCAAGTCCCGCCAGAAAGTGCCCTCTCTTCCTTGTATGAGCACACGTTCATCCCGAGTCGATGGTGACAGTATAGACCCGTTGCCAACTAGGCATTTGTGTCTCACGAAACGAGACTTGCGCCCTCTTTGACTGACCACCATCTCTGACTTAAGCCCAAACTACCTAACGATTAGGTTGGTACTCGAACCCCCTACAGAAAAGTTCTGGTTACAACGGGTCAGATTTTAAATCACTCGTTTCCTTCCATTTGTACGTACATGCTCACATGGAAAAGTTGAGAAGAAAAAGAACTGTACAAGAACAAAAAAGTCAGGGACTCACCTGCCTTTCACCAGAGGCTAAGAGTTAATGTGGCAGCGAAAATATCAACAAGAGAGTTAGTGGCTGTCAGGTTGTCATTGCACAATTTGCACTTAATATTAATAAGACAGGTCTTATTTAGCACTTTTAATTGTTTAAAGTGACTAAGGAGTGAAATTCATGGACCAAGATCTGATATTCCTATATTATTTTGATATATTAATATAAGTCGCCGAAGTGCAAGACCGCACTGTAAATTCAGAAGAAAGAACATTGCAGGCACAATAACTACACTAGAGGAGACGCATCTGAAAATCACGAGACGTTTTCGAGCCAATATCATAAGATTTCCCATCACTTGCCCACCGTCAGCCCAGCAAATGTCTATCTTGCAGCCAGATACACTTCTAGCATTGTGTTCAGACCTGGAATTCCTCAGTCTTTTGGATGCTAAACAGTACATGAAAGAACGGGAGAACATCACATCTGTACCTTCCATAGTACTCCATAACTGAGGAGCTAACTGGAAAATTGTATCTTTCCATTCGTACAGTTATACAGTACGATTTTTGTACTCGTCTTCTGTTTAGTACAATAGATGTGATCGTTGTGGGTTATCGAAATCATAACTGCATCCACTATATATTGGGGTGAACACGAACAAAAAATCACAGTAATAGCCAACGGCTCTCGCATGAAGAAATTTCTTCCGCGAAGTCATCCGAAACAAAAATGTGCACAAACGTTTTCTTCGCACGATGGAAATAATCAACAGAAGTTTTCACAAAATTGACGATAGTGAGTAGCAGCGAGTTAACGGAAAGGTACGACGTAAGGTGCGAGGCAGAGAATGAAAGTTGGTAGCAGATAAAGTGACAGCGCCCAGCAGACGAAATGTCAAAGATGATGATACTCTTTGCAAACGGTATCACAACCGAAGTAAAATGACTGCACATTCACAGTTCGATTGTTCAGTATTATACTGACTTCAAGTATTCGTTGCTTGTTAATAACGTAAATTACATAAAAAGAATCGAGTTCTTACGATGTTTGTGATTTCCACAACTGCCACTGAGATTCTTTCCGCGTATTCCTGATAGATGAGATTCAAATCAGCATATAGAGATTAGGATTTTCTAAGGATTCCCCTCGTCACTTGAAGAGAACTTGCAGTCACTGCCTTTAACAGACACTGCTGGACTGCGCAGCTGGACTTTACTCGTCTCGCTGCAGAAGAGACGTCAAAACTTTAACGTTAGTTTAATTTCTTTTGATATCTACCGACAACCCTTATCTAATTGTTAAAGCAACGTGAAAATAGTACATGCTTCGTTCACAGTTTATAAAATTAGGACGCAGACAAATTTTCCTTCAGTTCTTGAAATAAGACATTTATTTAGTTTTATGAAATGCATTCGTAGTGTGTGAATATGATTGTACGGCTATACGATTTACTAGTAACATACGAAAATACGTGTCGAACCGGGACACGGACCCGTATATTTCCACCCTTACGCGAACTGTCGCGTTAATTGCCTCGACCATCCGAGCTCATTCCCAGGACCGACTCCGTAAGTCCTAATACCGATATCCCGCAGAGATCGCATACTAATCTTGTAATGCTCGCACGGGGAGAGACATTGCCTTGCTCGTCAGATTGTCTTACTTTGGCATCAAATACAGTAGGGCAGTGTCCGTATTGTTCGATGCAGTGTTCCTTCGGATAAGTGTGTATGTCCGAAGGAACATTGCATCGAATCATACAGAAAATGTAAAGTACAGACACAGCCTTACGTTTGTTTGGAGTGTATTTTCTGCGATTGATAAAGCAGGAAACGACTTGGAGAGAAATCAGTGACATTAGGTGCAACAAAATCACATTTGAAGACCCCACGGCAAAAACGGGGTAAGTCCATTTCATTAATAACTTAGGAAATTCCAATGGCCAACCATTGGTACTACAACGCAGTTAAAATAACTTTCAAATAACATACCAAGGCACTGAGATACAAAGGGTTTTACTCGTAGCGGTAACGGAGAGGACGTTCCAAGTCGGTCTTTTCATGAGAAGAACGGAGCAAGTCCAAGCTTTGCTTCAATTGTTTGCAATACAACTGTTAGGTCGGTTGGGATGTGGCTGCAAACATGATCGATTGAATTTCTTACTGTGTTATATTTTCTCGTAATAGTGTTTAGTCTGAAGTGTGATAGTAGTGTGATCGTCTTAAGATCTTTAAAATGTGTGGATCGTCACTTGATGAAGATTAGATGCAATCTCATCTTCATCTTGATTAATAATCAAGCAGTTGAAAAGAGAAAAAGTTATGACAGAATGACATATGTTTGTTGGGCAAAAAGGAGTGACTTCAAATGGTCACTGTCTGCGTGTTTTATACAAATCGGCCGACCGCGGTGGTCTCGTGGTTCTAGGCGCGCAGTCCGGAACCGTGCGACTGCTACGGTCGCAGATTCTAATCCTGCCTCGGGCATGGATGTGTGTGATATCCTTAGGTTAGTTAGGTTTAAATAGTTCTAGGGGACTGATGACCACAGCAGTTGAGTCCCACAGTGCTCAGAGCCATTTGAACCATTTTTTAAACAAAGAAAGAGGACAGCTTATCTATTTGTTAGGTGACTTCCTTTTTAACCATCTTTATTTCGGTGATATTAATTGCTCGTAGGAAGCTTAAGCATGACGATTCCAGCGCCATAGATTGCTCTTTCCGACACATTGTAAGTAACAAACGAAATGACACCACCAGTGTAATTCCTGTTTGCCAAAAGGTCTTCATCGCTTTGCATCGAATTATTGTTTTGATTCTTCAACTTTCAAGAGTCCAACAGTGATGCAATATTTTATACTTACACTGAAGTTCTAAAGAAGCGAAGAAGTTGTTATTTTTTTCACTTTTACGAGAGTGAAATCCGTGATCCAAAAGCAAGGGTTCTTGTAATATTCTGTAATGTTCAGGAGAAAATAAGAACTATGTTGTTCGTAAAAAGCACTCCGTCTCCAGGCTACGAGTGGCTTACCGGGACCATCCGACCGCCGTGTCATCCTCAGAGGAGGATGCGGATGGGAGGGGTGTGGGGTCATCACACCGCTCTCCCGGTCGTTATGATAGTATTCTTGACCGAAGCCGCTACGGTTCGGTCGAGTAGCTCCTCAATTGGCATCACGAGGCTGAGTGCACCCCGAAAAATGGCAACAGCACATGGCGGCCCAGATGGTCAGCCATCCAAGTGCCGACCACGCCCGACAGCGCTTAACTTCGGTGATCTCAGGGGAACTGGTGTATCCACTGCGGCAAGGCCGTTGCATGTTGTTCATATAGCAGCGTTATTTCGTTCGTTCCATTAAGAGAATAGATAATGTCAAAATAGTACTTCTAATAAGAGGAAACTCTAACCTGGAATGTGATAAGAACTTTGGTCTGATAAAAAAGAAAGTTATTGCAGAGTTACCAAAATGCTTTTGAAACCGCAAGAAAGAATCCAATGAATTACAAAGTCATTTTTGTTCAATAAGAAAGTAGACGAGACTGAACGACTTCCTTAAAAGCATGTTACAAATCAAAGTGTTCTTTCAAGATATGACCGCTCAGAGGAGCTCTGGATGTGTAGAAAGATAAGCTCTACAAATACAGGATTCATTAGAACGGAGACCGAACATTAGTAAATTTGGAACAGTCTGTTGGTATATAAGTAGGTGTCGAGCCTGAATATCAACCGCAGGGACCTAAGGTTGCCAATGTCTTATGAAAAATGTGCAGACTTTCGAGAACAGTTTTGTGATCAACATATAAGGAATGTCTATTCCAGTCTACCACATAACAAATCAAAATCTATTATCAATAAATAGAAACTTCCAGTGCTAAATAACAGAAAGAAGAGACGAAAGCTCACCAAAAATTGGTGGTCTTATAACGTTCGTCTTGTGCATGTATTATGTTTTTTATTATACAATTCGAATTGTCATTTTTTAAGATGAACATCCTGTGCAGTCATTAAATTTGGCTTTATAATCTTTTGGTTACACTTGATTCCAGTATTTTATATATATTGTAATCTTTAAAGTTTAAATCTCTTCCCTTGAGAAACACACAAAATGCGGCTTACCACGTTTTTTCGTGGGCTCTTCATTTGTCTTTCTTGTAACAGTTCCGAAGAATGCTCTTATAATGCGGTTAGTTTACGTACAAATTCTCGCTGAAGACTGTTTCAGCAAGTCTCTCCAGTAGAGTGCTTGAATAGCGACCTCTTTCTGCGAGTGTTTTCCACTCAGCAGCCCTGGACATTTCCGTGACGTCCTGCCACAAGGGTAAACAAGTCTCTCACACATGACGTGTTGCTCTGTTGGCAGCTCGCTATATTCCCCACCGCACGTGTACTAGAAACTGCTCTTTCAAAGAAACAGCCTCAAGTAATGAAGACATGAGACGTTTTGTACCTAGCTTACAGCTTCTCCATGGTCTTCGTGTTTAAATCTGCAACCATACTCGACAGCCTACCTTTGGTTTTGTGCGGAAAATAAATCATTGTACGAACCTAAGTTTTCTTTCTTGTAGGGCTACCATTTTTACCTTCTGCTGCTGTTTTATGAGATAAGCCAGTGTATGACGTCGCTTTTGCCTAATTTTATATTCAAACACGCTGCTATGTAAAATTTTGATAGTAACGAGCACAGAATGAGATTTTCACTCTGCAGCGGAGTGTGCGCTGATATGAAACTTTCTGGCAGATTAAAACTGTGTGCCGGGCCGAGATTCGAATTAGGGACTTTTACCTTTCACGGGCAAGTGCTCTACGAACTGAGCTACCCAAGAACGACACACGGCCCGTCCTCACAGCTTCACTTCTGCCAGTACCTCGACTCCTACCTTCCAAACTTTACAGAAGTTCTCCTGTGAACCTTGCAGAATTAGGTCCCGATTTCGAGCCTCGGCCCGGCACACAGTTTTAATCTGCCAGGAAGTTTCAATAACGAGTACACTGCACGTGAAAACATTTCCTTCATTAAATTAAAGTAGCAGATTAGTCATAACTAATACGAGGGTTGTCCAGAAAGTAGGTTCCGATCGGTCGCGAAATGTAAACAACAGTGAAAACCAGAAACGATTTATTTGCAACAGTTAGGTACACCTTACAGCTACTTCTCCACATAGTCGCCGCTCCAACTTCGAGTTTTGTCGTAGTGTTGTATCAGCTTTCCATAACCTCGCCATAGAAAGCAGCCGCCTGTACTATCGGTCAGTTATCTGCATTGGTCTGCAGCTTGTTGTGTGTGGAAAAATTTTGTGTTCATAGCCGACTGTTCTTGTGAGCAGAGATGAGTATCAGAGGGAACCAATTATGGACTGTATTGTGGGTGATCAAACACTTCTCATCGGAAACGCTACAGGAACAGCTTCATTGCCCCTGCAGTGTGCCGCCGAGAACTGGCACGAAGAAGGAACCGCTCGACAGTTGTGTTACGTGGGCTGCATGACACAGGCGAAATCTCTAACCAGACCCTCTTACTCGGCGGGGTATGTTATTCCCTACTCATCTTTACATGCTCACTGTTCACTCAGAAATGAAAAGAGCGACGCGATACGATCGATGGGCATACTAGAGACACTGACGAGCACATCTGTGGAAAGCTTTGCCGGATTATCCCAGTGGTTTCCATTTCGCGACCAATTGGATTTTACTTTCTGTGCAGGACTCATACATCTTCTGTTTGCTGTGTTAACTTGTTCACTAATCGTTTATGCTCCTGTCCAACTTCTGACAGTTTCCACACCACTTCGTAGCCATCCCCCCTTACCACTGTGCAATTGTTGTATCTCTTAAGTTTACGTGACCGGAGCCACTACTATTCAGTCATATAGCTCCTCAATTGGCCTCACGCATACTAATTGCCACCATGCCCCGTAGCCAACCATCCGGTTTGAACGTCCGAACGCAATCCATTCAGTAGCTATGATGATTTTATTTCATATAGTAAAACAACACAATTGTTGTTGTTGTGGTCTTCAGTCCCGAGACTAGTTTGATGCAGCTCTCCATGCTACTCTATCCTTTGCAAGCTTCTTCATCTCCCAGTACCTACTGCAGCCTACATCCTTCTGAATCTGCTTAGTGTATTCATCTCTTGCTCTCCCTCTACGATTTTAACCCTCCACGCTGCCCTCCAATACTAAATTGGCGATCCCTTGATGCCTCAGAACATGTCCTACCAATCGATCCCTTCTTCTTGTCAAGTTGTGCCACAAACTTCTCTTCTCCCCAATCCTATTCAATACTCCTCATTAGTTATGTGATCTACCCATCTAATCTTCAGCATTCTTCTGTAGCACCACATTTCGAAAGCTTCTATTCTCTTCTTGTCTAAACTATTTATCGTCCATGTTTCACATGTTTCCATGTAGCACTCCATACAAATACTTTCAGAAACGACTTCCTGACACTTAAATAAATACTCGGTGTTAACAAATTTCTCTTTTTCAGAAACGTTTTCCTTGCCATTGCCAGTCTACAACTCGGTGTTAACAAATTTCTCTTCTTCAGAAACGCTTTCCTTGCCATTGCCAGTCTACATTTTATATCCTCTCTACTTCGACCATCATCAGTTATTTTGCTCCCCAAATAGCAGAACTCCTTTACTACTTTAAGTGTTTCATAACACAGGCCACCGATAATTTTTTTTTAAAAACTTTTTATACTTTGATAGCTGATATTTACTGATTTTTATGAGCTGGATCCAAATATAGCCTTAGGTTTTTTCTATCACCCATACTTTTCGAGCAATATGCTATTTATTATATAGAGTAAAAATCCAATGCTATACATTAAACGGTGAAATTAACGAAACACTTTGTTACACCCCCAATGAATGGCCCCAGCTGGATATGATATATGAGAAGAAACTTTTTGTACTCTCTTTCTCGCAGAAATGTGGTAGTTATGAAGAACAGTGGTGGTGTTACATAGTGTTCGCGTGATGTCCGTATGATGATTACTTGTTCGGTGCGCTAGTAACTGGACAGACTGGAAAAGATGTGATGTACTATCCACGATGTTTCAGACGCAGTGGAAGTTAAAGCAACAGTGTTTATATCCCTGTGACGTGGTGTCATTCATTTTTTACTAGATGAGGGAACAAAATGAGTACTGCACCACTGCGCGATTAAAAGCTGTGTCAATATTATGAGTTGAACACCAAGACAAGTGCTAGTGGTGTAAGCTATATACATGCCGTTGGAAGTTCGAGGGAACACGTTAGTTCATAAACCCGTGCTTTGCGGAGCAACAGTGATGTCATGTCCTCTCCTTCAGAAACTGCACGCATTTAGCGTACTTACGAATGTCAGGAAAATGGGGCGAGGAAAACGTCATTATTCGTCGCAGGTTCAGTAAGCTATAAGAGCCGATCACAAAGTTTGCACTTGAGAGCGTTACTATAGCACACACGAAATTTAGCGCGACTCCGATGCAGGTAAATAAGCACTGACATGTAGTCAAGGAATTAGCTTGGCATCCGCGTCTTAACGGCGCGTGTGTTATACGGAACCGGGAACTGTGCCAAAGTTATTACCAAAAGCGTCGAAACAGGACAAACGTGCTCGTCTGTCAAAAACTACCATTGTGGAATGGTGCGCCAAGTTCCGCACTGCTCGCGACACGACACAAGACGCCGGTGGAGCTAGGAGACCAGCCTCATAGCACAGAAGCTACCCCAACTCAAATGGGAGACTGTAAAGCAGTCGCCCTGTAATCCCGATATCTCCCCACGCGATTACAGCTCCTTCGGTCCCTCAAAAAGCCTTGAATTATCGAAGATCCCGTTGGAAGAGGATGGGGAGCACACAGTTACAGACTTCTTCACTCAGCAGGACGTGGAGTTTCACCAGAAGAGGAACCTTGAGTCTGAAGAATCGGTGAGGTGATTGCCTCAACTGTCAAGGCGACTTTTCCTGTTGGCATACCGATTCTGGGCTCTAAGGTCTTCGAATAGAAAGTTTTGTTCTTCCCTTATACAACCATCTGGTCATACTGAATGATATGACAACACATCGCTGTTGAGTATGAAACATTCGCTTAGGAGCCACATATAGAAAGCCAATCAAGATTTTGTCTTCGTCTGCCTCTGTAGAACGAAACATTCTCCGGCGCGTTACAACGGCCTGACCGCCGTTAGCCCCAATATACAGGATGATTTTGCTAAATGGTGACAAACTACTGGGAATGATCGCTGCGTGGATAGGGATCAAAAACGGCCATGTGGTCAGACAACCATAAAGTGTTGCAACGCCGGTACAGCCACTTTAAGATAGAGATAAAATATCTTTTACAGTGTAGGTTTCGGTCATTGAGCACAATTATGCAGTAATCACATTAACCTTCTTAACAAAGAGACGTCTACCCACACAGGAGGGGGAGGGGGGGGGGGTGGCAGGGTAACTCGCAGGAAGAGCACATATGCCCCGCCTGTGACACCATCTACATCTACATGGTTACTGTGCAATTCACTCTTAAGTGCCTAGCAGAGGGTTCATAGAACCATTTTCATACCACTTCTCTACCATTCCACTCTCGAATGGCGGGTGGGAAAAAGGAACACCTAAACCTTTCCGGTCGAGCTCTGATTTCTCTTATTTTATTGTAATGATCATATTCTCCCTACGTAGTTGGGTGTCAACAAAATATTCTCGCATTCGGAAGAGAAAGTTGGTTATTGAAATTTCGTAAATACATCTCGCCGCAAAGGAAACCACCTTTGTTTCAGTGACTGCTACCCCAATTCGCGTATCATATCAGTGACACTATGACCCATACTGCGCGATAGCTCGAAACGAGCTGCCCCTCTTTGCACTTTTTCGATGTCCTCCGTCAATCCCACCTGGTAAGGATCCGATACCCCGCAGCAATATTCCACCAGAGAACGGACAATTGTAATGTAGGCTCTCTCTGTAGTAGGTTTCTCGCATCTCCAAAGTGTTCTGGTAACAAAGCGCAGTCTTTGCTTCGCCTTCCTCACAATATTATCTTTGTGGTCTTTCCAATTAAGTTGCTCGTAGTTGTAATTACTAGGTATTTAGTCGAATTGACAGCCCTTAGATTTTTGCGATTTATCGTATACCCAAAATTTATCGGATTTCTTTTAGTACCCATGTGGATTACCTCGCACTTTTCTTTGTTTAGTGTGCCACTTTTCGCGCCAAACAGAAATTCTCTCCAGATCATTTTGTACTTGGAATTGATCGTTTGATGATTTTACTAGACGGTAAATTACAGCGTCATCTGCAAACAGTCTAAGGGGGCTGCTCAGATTATCACCTAGATCATTAATGTGATTCGGAAACAGCGGAGGGCCTATGACACAACCTTGCGGAACGCCAGATATCACTTCTACTCTACTCGATTATTTATCGTCGATTTACCGTCTATCACTACGAACTGTGACCTCTCTGAGCAGAAATCATGAATCCAGCCACACATCTGAGACGATACTCCATATGCACGCAGTTTTATTAATAGTCGCTTGTGAGGAATTGGTATGAAAAGCCTTCTGGAAATCTAAGAATATGGAATCGATCTGAGATCCCTTGTCGACAGCACTCATTACTTCATGGGATTAGAGAGCTAGCTGTCTGCACAAGAACGATATTTTCTGAATCCTTTGTGGAAGGATGACTGGTCACACGAGGCAGTAGGCAACAACCCCTATACATTCGGGCTCAACTGGTGTTCATGGTTCGCTGTCATCGTACCATGGGGTTTCTCCATAGCTCACAGGCGGCAGTCGTGGGGGTTCACGGTACCGCACCTCGTGCAAGTAGCCTCATCTGTGGATGTGACAGATGACAGAAATCCCAGCACCGTGGTGGTCTGTGTGACCAACCAGCGACAAAACCGTCGCCGCGGAGGCAAATTCGTGGGTGATACGGCCTGCACTGTCGTGGAGACGGTTCTGCACAATCGTCTGGCTGACCCCAGGCTGAAGGGTCACCTAACTGTTTATGGAAACGAGGTCAGCATCGGAGATCTTTTATGTTTTATAGCTTTACCAACCATGCAACACATATTCGCCCTTATAGACGAACTGTCTTTCTTGTCTCTTATCTTCTCAGCGCTTGTTTCCTGCAATTTGCCCCATTTAAACAAATCACCAGGTATACATTTAGTCACCGACATAGCTTAAATCAACATCTTCTTTCATGTTCAGGTTGTGGTTCGAAACATCCTCAAAGGGTCACAGGACCACCTTTGGCCCGAATTACATCTTCTACGAACTACGGGTTGAACACCACATCGGAGGCGTTGACGCCTTTCATCAATGAAAAAATTTAAAATCAAAGCTCGTCGGGACACAGTACATGGCTCCAGTCTCATGTTCTATCCAGATGCTGTGTTATTTGGCCTATTGAAGGTGCGCATTTATATGACTTCCAGTGACATTTAGCACCTCTACTGTGCACAGTAACTCCCATTCTTTGACTTCAGGGATAAAACGGCTGCCCGCATCTTTGCTCCCAGGCAGATGGAGCACAATGTTTTTCTTAGGACACCTTACGGCCGGCCAAGGTGGCCGAGAGGTTCTAGGCGCTACAGTCTGGAACCACGCGGCCGCTACGGTCAAACGTTCAAATCCTGCCTCGGGCATGGACGTGTGTGATGTCCTTAGGTTAGTTAGGTTTAAGTAGTTTTAAGTTCTAGGGGACTGATGACCTCACCTGTTAAGTCCCGTAGTGCTCAGAGCCATTTGAACCATTTGACACCTTACGTTCCTTGCCTTTTTAACGTTCCCTTTGTATCTGACCTTGCCAAAACACCTACCAGACACGTCAGTCACTGAAAGGATATCTTCAGATTCACTATTGGAGTCGTGTTCATCAAGTGGAGGGGAATTCACTGAAACACATTGTCGTCATTCTCTGAAGGACTGCTTTGTTTAGAACACTCGTCATCACTATTTTCTTCAGGCCTGTTGTTTTCAGTCGTTACTGAAACACACTTTACTACGTTCCCAGTTGGGCTACTTTCCTTATTACACTCGTCATCACTACAGAAGAATACTGAAGATAAGGTGGATAGATCACGTAACTAATGAGGAGGTATTGAATAGGATTGGGGAGAAGAGAAGTTTGTGGCACAACTTGACTAGAAGAAGGGATCGGTTGGTAGGACATGTTTTAAGGCATCAAGGGATCACAAATTTAGCATTGGAGGGCAGCGTGGAGGGTAAAAATCTTAGAGGGAGACCGAGAGATGAGTACACTAAGCAGATTCAGAAGGATGTAGGTTGCAGTAAGTACTGGCAGATGAAGCAGCTTGCACAGGATAGAGTAGCATGGAGAGCTGCATCAAACCAGTCTCAGGACTGAAGACAACAACAACAACAACATCACTACCTCTTTCGGGTCGCCGTCATGTGTGACCGAGCGGTTCTAGGCGCTTCAGTCTGGAACCGCGCGACCGCTACGGTCGCAGGTTCGAATCCTGCCTCGGGCGTGGTTGTGTGTGATGTCCTTAGGTTAGTTAGGTTTAAGTAGTTCTAAGTCCTAGGGGACGGATGACCTCAGATGTTAAGACCCATAGAGGTCAGAGCCATTTGAACCTCTTTCGCGTCTGTTGTTTTCAATTACTCCATTTAGGTCACTGTCTGAAAATCCGTCACTTCTGTCAGAGTAACTGATTTCAGTAATAGTTCCAAAACATCATTCTCATTCTGTGGTCGTGAGCATTCCTTTGTTTGCTAAGCGCTACGCATTTTGCGCAGCTGGAACAATAGCATTAATTCCATTTGGGCACCGTATCTGGTACAAAAACTGATGTTTTACAGTTCATATGGTGTAATCCCCTATTTATTTGACACTTATTTAAACAGGTTAAAATAGCATACATTCCAATGGTGACTTCGAAATAAGTGCATTTTCACTGACACTATCCTGGGGTGCAGCAGTATCCCAACAAACTGGAATATCACCTCTCTAGCGAAGCTTACAGGGGAAACAATCTGGATGATTGACTGTTCTGGCCTTATAACGTCAACCAAAACGGCCCTGCTGTGCTGCAAACCGCTGAAAGCAAGGGGAAACTACAGCCGTAATTTTTTACCCAGGGCATGCAATTGCACTGTATGGTTAAATGATGATGGCATCCTCTTCGGAAAAATATTTTGGAGGTAAAATAGTCCCCCAATAGGATCTCCGGTCGGGGACTACTCAGGAAGACCTCGTTATCAGGAGAAAGAAAACTAGCGTTCTACGGTTAGGAGCGTGGAATGTCACATCCCTTAATCTGGCAGGCAGGTTAAAAATTAAAAAATGGAAATGGGAAGGTTACAGCTAGATATAGTGAGAATTAGTGAAGTTTGTTGGCAGGAGGAACAGGACTTCTGGTGAGCTGAATACTGAGATATAAATACAAAATCAAACAGGCGTAATGCAGGAGTACGTTTAATAGTGACTAAGAAAATAGGAACGCGGTGAAGCTACTATGAACACATGGTGAACGGATTATTGTAGCCAAGATAGACACGAAGCCCACATCCGCTATAGCAGTACAAGTTAATATCTCATCCTTCTCTGCAGAAGATGAAGAGATAGAAGAAATGTATGATGAGATAAAAAAAATTATTCAGATAGCTAAGTGGGACGAAAATTTAAAAGTCATCGGTGACTGGAATTCGATAGCAGGAAAAGGAAGGGAAGATAGTAAGTGAATATGGACTGGGGGAAAGGAATGAAAAAGGAATGATAGCCAACACATAACATAGCTTAAGAATTATGAAAGAAGGTTGTAAACGTAGAAGAGACCTGGTCGCACAGCAAAGTTTCAGACTGATTATTTAATGGTAAAACAGAGATTTCAGAAAATGATCTTGAAATGTAAGACATTTCCAGGTGCAGATGTAAAGTCTGACCACAATTTATTGGTTATGAACTGTAAATTACAACTGAAGAAACTGCAAAAGGCAAGAATTTAAAGAGATAGGATCTGGCTATAGTGAAAGTATGAGAAGCTGTAGAGAGTTTCAGGGGGAGCGTGGACAAGAACAGAGGAAAGGAATACGTAGAATAAGAGTGGGTGGATTTGAAAGATGAAATGATGAAGGCTGCAGAGGAGCAAGTAGGTAAAAAGACGAGGGCTCGTAGAAGTCCACCGGGAACAAAAGAGAAAATATAAAAATGTAAGGATTGAGAACCGTATAACACTAGGGAAAAGATAAATGGCGCCTACAGAAAGACACCTTTGGAGAAGAAAGAACCACCTGTACGAAAATCAAGAACTCAGAGGGAAAACCAGTCCTAAGAAAAGAAGGGGAAGCAGGAAAATGAAAGGAGTATATAGAATGTCTACACAAGGGAGATGTACTTGAGGGCAATATTTTGAAAATGGAAAGGACGTAAATAAAGATGAGATGGGAGATTTGATGCTGCGTGAGGACTTTGATACAGCACTGAAAGACATGTACTGAAAGTCGAAACAATGCCACGGGAATAGACAACATTTCGTTAAAACTACTGATAGCGTTGGGAGACCCAGCCATGACAAAAATTCTTCCATCTGGTGAGCAAAATGTGTGAGACAGGCGAAATACGCTCCGACATCAAGAAGAATATAGTAATTCGAATTGTAAAAAAGCAAGTGCTGACAGATGTGAAAATTACCAAACAGTTAGTTAATTAAGTGATGGTTGCATAATATTAAAATCTATTCTTTATAAAAGAATGGAAGAACTAGGAGAAGCTGACTTCGGGGATGATCATTTGGATTCCTGAGAAACGTACGAACACGCGAGCAATGCTGACCCTACGAGTTCTCACAGAAAGTAGGATAAGGAAACGCAAACTTAAGTTTAAGCATTTGTAGATTTAGAGCAAGCTTTTGAGAATGTTGACTGGAATATTCTCTTTAAAATTCTGTAGGTGGACGGGGTAAAATACAGGGAGAGAAAGGCTATTTACAATTTGTACAGAAACCTGATGGCAGTTACAAGAGTTGAGGGGCATGAAAGGGAAGCAGTGATTGAGAAGGGAGTGAGACTAGGTTTTAGTCTATCCCAGATATTATTCAATGTGTATATTGAGGAAGCGACAGAGGAAGAAAACAATAACAACATTGAAGCTTTACTGATGACATTATGGTTCTGTCAGAGTTAGAAAAGGACTTGGAAGAGCAGTTGAATGGAATGGGCAGTGTCTTGAAAGGAGAATATGCGATGAACATCAACAAAAGCAAATCAGGGATAATGGAACGTAGTCGACTTAAATCAGGTGATTTTGAGTGAATTAGATTAGGAAATGAGCCACTTAAATTAGTAAAGGAGTTTTGCTGTTTGGGCAGCAAAATAACTGATCGTGGTTAAAGTAGAGAGGATATAAAATGTAGACTGCTAATGGAAACAAATGCAATTCTGAAGAAGAGAAATACGTTAACATAGAGTATAGATTTAAGTGTCAGGAAGTCTTTTATGAAAGTATTTGTATGGAGTGTTGCCATGTACAGAAGTGAAACATGGACTATAGACAGTTTAGGTAATGAGAGAGCAGAAGGATGTAGGGTGCAGTTGTTACTTGGAGAGAAAGAGCCTTGCACAGGATAGAGTAGCATGGTGAGCTGCATCAAACCAGTCTTTGGACTGAAGACCACAACTAAAACATCAACAACAACTGAGGTTCATAACTCAGCTAGTATAGTTAACAACTTGAAATTCAAGGAAAATGGTATGTGGAAGTACAAGTTGTTAAGATAAGCTGTGATATATGCATACCGTGTAGGGCTTAAGGATTAAGTTCGATCTTCATCTAAGCTCAGTTTCTTCTGTCGTTTTCTTTTTATTCGTGGTCTTTATGTTAATCCAGACAAGGGCTCACTTAAACCTTATTTGTGAAAAAACCAGATTCGAGTGCTGCGTATTTAATCAAGAGAGCACATGAACTACCTTCCGAGAGCAACAGCATTTCCTAATTTTTAAAGAAGTTTTCAGCTAAATAGTGAGAGAGTGAGTTACAGTGGATCTTCAAGACATATGTTGTGCTACAACGACTTCGATTCTATGACTTTGGTTAAGTATTATAGAACACAGTGTGCAAGTCCATTTGCCCTGCACGTATCTTTCTAATAAGGAATGATATATTAGCTCTGATAGCTTAGATTTTTATCCCTTGGCCGTTTATATATGATAATTACCCCTTTAATATTCCGTTGTGGCATGACAAAGTAGGTTCACTGCAGCATATTCATTCTCAATAGTCAGATCAAATGGTTCAAGTGGCTCTGAGCAACAGGGGATTTAATTTCTGAGGTCATCGGTCCCCTAGAACTTAGAACTACTTAAACCTAACTAACCTAAGGACATCACACACATCCATATCCGAGGCAGGATTCGAACCTGTCCCCCCCAGGGGCTCAGCATTCACTTGCTGAGTACGGGCTTGGCGACCCCGGGGTCCTGAGCTGGGGACTGGTCTGCGCCGCCAGTGTCCTGTCACCGTAACCCCCGGACATGCTTCAGCGACCACCGTACGGCGCGGCGGTGAAATGTTGTGTGCTGCGGGGAATGGTAATCTTGGCTTGACCGCCTGGATTGCGAGGAAGGCCAACCTCTATAAAAACCCCTCAATCTTTCGGTGTGCTCCGCGCCTAGAAGATGCATGGCTGTTGGGGTGGAACAGTCGCAAGCGGGCAACCGCTGGGGCACCTGCCGCACCCCAGTTGTATAAGGCTTACTCAGGCACGCGGGGCTCTGTCTGAGCGGACTTTTAGTTCCCTAGCTGCTCGTGGGACCGCAATGGACCCTTCGACCTCTACATTTCCCCCTACCAGTGGCTTGGGTGGGCCGCTGGTAGGAAAACACACCCAATCGAAAAAGCGGCTACGCGCTGCGAGTCCTCCAGCGCCTGGTGTTGCTAGAGATTTAACAGAATGTAGTAACGGAGCACATGCTGATAATCAGAATGTGTTTTTGATTATTAAAAGGAAGGAGGGTAGCTTTGAGAGGGTTTCTCCCTTTTACATCCACAAGGGTCTTGAGGGAATTGCAGGAACACTGAAATCTGTAAAGCGACTGCGCAATGGGACTCTGTTAGTTGAAACTTCTAGTTCCCGTCAAGTCGCTGCCCTTCGGAAAGCAAATTGTCTAGGAGAGTACGCTGTCGAGACCGAGCTCCACTCCACTTTGAACTATAGTAAGGGTGTTGTGACGTGTAGGGACTTGGTGGATATCCCCATAGACGTGCTAAAATCTGAGTGGGCTGACGAAGGAATTGTTGACGTGCAGCACATTATGAAACGAGTCAATGGGGACCTCGTCAAATCTGACTCGTTCATTCTCACATTCAGTTGCCCGAGACTCCCGGAGCATGTTAAAGGGGGGTTCTTACGTTTGCCCGTACGGCCATATTTCCCCAACCCAATGCGCTGTTTTAAATGTCAGCGCTTTGGGCATACTACGTTGGGGTGCAATGGGATAGCCACTTGTGGTAAATGTGGTCAGCCTGCCCATGACGGAGCCGATTGTTCATCGCCTGTGAAGTGCGTGAATTGCTCTGGGATTCACCCTCTCTGGAGCCGGATCTGCCCCATCTATCTCGAAGAGCGGAAGGTACAGGAGATTAAAACATCTAAGCGCATCCCCTATGGTGAGGCCAAGAAGATCTTTAAGGCCATGCAACCTCCTGCGTTTTCCACATCTTTCGCTTCCGCTCTCAAAAAACCGGTACAACTGGCCACTGTTGCTACACAAACGGAGGTTGCTAGTGTTAGCACTAAAACCTGCGCTTGCCAGTGCACTTGTGCTGCTGCGGTTGTTTTGCAATCTGCGGCTCTCCCCGCTACATCGGACAAGGCCGTGGTTGCTGACATTGAGGTACTTCCAGCCTCCCCCCCTATGGCGCCTTCTGCCCAGGCGAGTCAACCTCCAACTGTTGACAAGGCTCTGCATTCCAAGCCCCCCAAGACAAAGCCTCAGAAGATGAAGGTTTTGCCATCTGAGGAGACTAGTCAGCGTCGGTCCGATGACGAGGCCATCGTACTGTCTGACATCTCCCGTGGGTCGTCATCGGAGCTTATGGACATTGATGTCGACCGGGGGCGATCTTCTCGCCCCAGGAATAAATCTCCGGCCAGTACGGTCTCTCCTCCAAAGCACAGAGGCAGGGTGAAAGTTCAGCCACCCTGATCACTGGCACCCATATTACAGTGGAACCTGAATGGTTTCAGGACGCATGTGGCCGAATTACAACTCCTTATACGAGAGTGCCCCTTGTGCTTATGTATCCAAGAGACACATTTTCGGGCCACTGATTCTCCTTCTTTACGCGGCTATACCGCATATCGAAAAGATGATCTGACGGGGCAAAGGGCAAAGGGTGGTGTTGCGGTTTTTGTCCGTGACGTGCACCCCTCATCTGAGCTCCCTCTCGTCACCGACTTGCAAGCAGTTGCAGTTGACATTCTTGTGGGTCGGAAGCTCACAGTCTGTTCTGTTTATTTACCACCTCCGGATGCGATAGACTCTGAGGCTCTCACGGACCTTCTTAGCCAACTCCCTCGCCCATTTCTTCTTCTGGGGGACTTCAACGCTCATAATGTCTTATGGGGCTCTCCGACTACTTGCCCCAGGGGTCGCATTCTGGAAAGCGTCATGATGTCTGAAGAACTGTGCCTCCTCAACTCTGGTGCTCCCACTCATTTCTGTACTGCTTCCGGATCGTCATCGGCTATTGACCTTTCCTTTTGCTCTCCAGCACTCGCGGATTCTGCTCTGTGGGAGGCTGCAGCTGACCTCCATTCTAGTGACCACTTCCCCCTCTGGATTCGCCTCCTGGATGAGGCTGTGGCATTACCAGTGCCGCCCAGTGGCACCTTTGCAGAGCTGACTGGACACTTTTCAGCCAACTGGCTGTTTTGGAACACCGTGCCGGCGTCCACGAATGGGTAGACCATGTTGCAGCCGTGATCTCTCATGCTGCTGAATTGTCAATCCCACGGTCATCCGGTCATCCCAAGAGGCGTCCTGTCCCTTGGTGGACCACTGAGTGCCACTCAACCATCCGCGCCCGCCGTGCAGCACTGCGCCGCTTCAAGTGCCGTCCCTCAGCTGACAATCTTGCGGCCTTTCGGGTGGCAAGGGCCAGAGCGCGGCGAGTGATTAAAGAGAGCAAACGACGGTCATGGCAATCGTTCTTGAATTCCATCTCTCGCTCCACTAGTTCTACGAAAGTATGGGAAGCCATCAGGAGGATTTCCGGGAAACTCAGCCAGCTACCTGTCACGGCATTGCTGCATCAGGGATGTCTCCTCACGGCGCCGAGAGACATTGCCCAGACACTGGCCATGCATTTTGCGGAATCTACCGCCACTATTAACTGTGATCCAGATTTCTGCCGCTACCGCACTGCCGTCGAAAGGGGTCACTTGGACTTCCGGTCTCTAAATTCTGAACCCTATAACTGCCCCTTCACAATGTGGGAACTGGATTCTGCGCTGTCTGTGGCTCATGATACTGTTCCTGGTCATGATCAAATCCGGTACAGCATGCTGCGGCACCTGTTGCTGCCATCCAAGGAAGTTCTCCTGAACTGTTTATCTGGCACGTACCCTGACTCGTGGAGGGAGGCAATTTTGATTCCCCTCCTCAAACCAGGGAAGGACCGAACGCATCCCAGTAGTTATCGGAGTATTGCCTTGACGAGCTGTGTTGGGAAGACGTTGGAACGCATGGTCAACCGCCGCCTGGTTTGGCTGCTCGAGACCAGGCAGCTCCTTAGCCCCTCTCAGTGTGGCTTTCGGAGATGTCGTTCCACTATAGACAACTTGACCCTGCTTGAGGCCGCCATCCAGCAGGCCTTTCTACGTAACTAGCATTGTCTAGGGGTCTTCTTTGACATTAATAAGGCGTATGACACTACTTGGCGCCGCCTTATCCTCAATCAACTCCATGAGTGGGGCTTTCGTGGCCGTCTCCCCATCTTCATTCGGTCCTTTCTTTCTCACCGCCTCTTTCGGTATCGGGTTGGTAATGTGCTATCGGATTTGTACGTGCAGGAGAATGGTGTTCCTCAGGGCAGCGTTTTAAGTGTCACCCTCTTTGCCGTTGCTATTAACAGTATCACGTCCACTATCCGGAGTCCTGCCCAATGCTCCTTGTTTGTGGACGATTTTGCTGTTTTCTGTTCTTCCTCCAGTCTTGTCAGTGCTAGTCGGCAGTTACAGCTTACGATAAAGCGCTTAGAGGCATGGACTGCAAAGACGGGTTTTACCTTTTCTGCAGACAAATCTGTGTGTGATCATTTTAATCGTTCTCGGCGTCTTTTTACCTCCCCTGAATTGCGTCTGAGGGACACCGTTCTTCCTTTTAGAGACACTGTGAGGTTCCTGGGACTCACTTTTGATTCCAAGTTGTCGTTGTTGCCTCACCTTAAAGACCTCAAGGTGCGGGCCCTGAAGGCACTGAATATTTTGAAGTGTCTGAGCCATCGGTCCTGGGAGCAGATCGGGCGCGTCTGCTGCAGTTTTATAGAGCTTTCGTCCGATCGCGTCTTGACTATGCTTGCACCGTGTATGGGTCAGCAAGGCCTTCGTATCTGAAGATCCTTGACGCAGTACACCATGAGGGTATCAGGCTGGCCACTGGTGCCTTCCGTACCAGTCCCATCACCAGCCTGTGTGCTGAGGCAGGGGAACCGCCGCTCGCCATCCGGCGGAAACTCCTCATGGTGCGACGGGTGTGTCATTTCCTTGCCTCTCCTACCTCCCCTGCGTACCCTACCGTTGCCCGACCGCCTATGGAACGTCTCTTTTCCAGTCGTCCCAGGGCAACAAAACCATTTGGGATTCGTGCCAAGCATTTGCTTGAGTCCCTTGGTGTGGAGCGTGTGGCCCCCCAACGACAAGGTTTTACTCGCCTGCCTCCCTGGTTGCTCCAGAGGCCCAGCATCCTTTTAGACTTGTCGGAGAACCGGAGGAACTGCATTCCGGCGTTTGTTTTTACCTCCTTATTTTACGATATTTTAAACCAGCATCCGGACCATGTACCTGTATTCACAGATGGCTCTAAACAGGGGGACACTGTTGGTTGTGCTGTTGTTTTCCCTGATCGAGTCGTCAAGTTACGGCTTCCTGCGGTGTTTACCATCCTCGATGCCGAATTGTTTGCAATATTGCGGGCATTGGAGCAGATGAGATGTGTTCCCAGTATTAAGTTCCTCATCTGTTCTGACTCCCTGAGTGCCCTTCAGACCATTCAACACTTGTACCCAGCGGATACGGTCGTCCAGAACATCCATGATGCCCTACTCCACCTGCAACGGCAGGGGAAGGAGGTTTCCTTCTGCTGGGTGCCGGGGCAAGTGGGTATTAGGAGAAACGAACTGGCGGATGTGGCTGCCAAAGATGCATGTTCCCTCCCTCACGTTGTTGAATGTGCCGTCCCCCTCCATGCTGTAACCTCCCTTTTGCGTTATCGTGTTATGCATCAATGGGAAGAGGAGTGGTTGGCAGTTTCTGACAATAAGCTGCGTCTGGTAAAGGCCACTACGTGACCATGGCGTACGTCCTACCAGTCATACAGGCGGGATGAGGTTCTCCTCACTCGCCTCCGCATTGGACACAGTCCCTTCACGCATGGTTTTTTACTCCGGCGGGAGGACCCCCCAATCTGCAGTGCTTGTGGCGTCCAGATTACTGTCCGCCACATTTTACTTGACTGTCTTTTATTCTCTGACCAGAGGGCGGTGGTTTCCTTGCCACCGGATTTGCCCTCTATTTTGCAAGACGACGCAGCGACTGTGGTTAAGGTCTTACGGTTTTGTGTCCTGTCCAATCTGTTGCCTCGGATTTTAGGGAGAAGGTTTTAATGTGCTGCTGGGTGACTGGCTCACCCAGGTTTTAGGTGAGAGGTCCGCCAGTCACGATTACCTCCTTGTTTCCCTTCGGTATCTGTTCTCTTTTCCTTGTGTTTCCTTTCCTTTTTTAGTGTGTTTCTTCTCCTCTTGTTTTGCCTCTGTATGTGCGCATTTGGAACTGCGTCAGGCCTGTGTCTTTTAGCCGTTCTCCTTGTTCGGCGTCCGTCTTCGTCCCTTCACCGCCTGTGTTCCTGTTTCTATGCGTTTGGGCGCTGATGACCACGCTGTTTAGCGCCCGTAAACCTCAAACACACACACACACACACACACTCGAACCTGTCAGTCACGTGGTTCCGGACTGTAGCGCCTAGAACCGCTCGGCCACCCAAGCCGGCTAATAGTGAGATCACGCTATTGTCGCTTTATATGCCAAATTTCATTCAAAGGAGAATGTTTCCAGGAGGTTAAAATGTGATTCATAACATCATATGTACTCACAGGTTATAATTTTAATGGAGCGACTACTTGTGAAGCCTTTAACTCGTCAAACGATTCTTCCCTACTAGGGCTAAGAGTAACAAGAGATTATTTTATACTACTTATTGAAGTGTCAACATTTATTGATTTGAGTCAATGCAGCTAATTTTTTAACTGCGAAAACTAGCTCTGTTTGTTCGACACAGATTAAGGAATAACCCATAAAGTACTTTTTTCAGAAAGATGATTTTAGGCATCCGTTTAGGAACATTGACTTTGCGTATGTCAAGAGCCACTCTAAACAGTGGCACCAGCGTTTTGTGATAGCTAGACGTTTGTGTGGTTATTTCAAAATCGGTTGATATTTTTTCTCAAGAAAGATGGATGACAGAGGCCTAGTAGGTGACTGCATCTTCACCGAGGTATCTTTCAAAGAACAGTGTCATGAGACAACTACACAGGAAATTTCTCACTTTTCAAGTACTTTCAGTCTTTCTATTTGAAAGAAGAGGTCGTATTTTCGTCATTGTAAGGGGTACGGAGATATTATTTTGATAGCCAAATACAAATATTACAGAAATGTTATATATCTCTGTCGGCATAGCTTACCGAAGGACAATGTTTAACAATATACAAAGGACAAAAGCTTTGACTTGTGTAGATCGGCTGCAGGGAAACTCTTGCACGGAAGTAATAATTTTTCGTACTCACGGACATGCGTAATTAATAGCACTGACAAATAATTCTATCTGAAATCTTTTTTGCTGTCCAGTCTATCATCTTACTATTCTTCATGGCCCTCAGAATTGTCCTAGGGCAATAAATGAATAAACCTCTAGGCTTAACTTATAAAAACGATCTGACTCACATTTTAGCTCATAATCAAATGTAGCAACAAGTAAGAAACAGTGGAAATTTGTGGCCACATATCCTTTAATATACTTCCCGTCTAGGATATTACAAAAATACAGATCACCAGACCCACTACTACGACAGACAAAAACGGAATTCATTCAGAGAGTCTTCGTGGATACTGCATTGTTGCTGTCTAAGATCAGCGAGAACACGATGAAGCTCAGGGACGACAATTAAGTGCATGGAAATGATAGTGTTATGTAACGGATGTTGTTAAGCGTAAATATAAAACAGAGGACAAGTGAAGTCTGTCCTCGTGAGGCATAGTCACCTAGCTTTACCGATGAACAGTAGCAACGGCAGCCCTGAAGAAAGAGCTCTCTGAGAACTGGAGCTGAACGAATCTGTGCTGACAGTTAAGAATGGTACTCTATTTTGGAAGTGTAAGTGTATTAATACCTCACACCTTGGCACGGTATCACGGGTGAGAGAATTACCGACTTCATTCAGAACAGAACAAGAATGTGTAGGTACACGCCGGAAAAAGTGTTGCTGTCTATCGTTTATCGTTGTCAACAAATGCTGTAAGGGATAAAAAGTGTTATTATTTTGCTACTGAACAACCGCATACCCTGAAATTATAGTGGATGAAGGGACTATTGGCTTAATCCAGAAAGGGTTAGCCTCCTCTGATTCGTAATAGTGGCGCTGAATGTTGTTGCACACTGTTAACGGGCACTAAATACACTAATAGGTCCTAATCTTTTCTTTGTGCTATCAACCAGAGGACTGGACACTAATAGTTATACAGTTTCAGTACAATACGAATAGACGTGTTTAGGTAGTACCTGAGTAGACTTTTTCGAATACTCCATAACTTATGTTAGCTAGTTGATAAGTCAATAATCGCTATGGATAGCCATCGGACATACGAAAATTAGATGTAATTACTTTTATATAGGAATTTACAACGCTCCTTAAACGAACACTTCATTCGGACGCAAACGCTAAAGCCTAAATAGAGAGTAGTTTAGGTCATTAGTAAAAATTTAAAATTTTGCACAGTAAGCTTCAAGGACTAGCTCAAAGTTTCAACTTGTTTGTCAGTGGTTCGTCTCCGCGTAATCTGAGTAACATCCGTAAGGGATGGTGTAGCTGAAATTCCTGCTACATCCTTCTTCCTGAAATTTCCGATCCAACACATAACCAGAGTGGCCCTGAGTGGCTTGGAAGGTGACTGAATCTAAAGTAAGATCGTATGGGAAACCAGGTGAACTTTGTGACTGGATTGAAAATATCTGGGAAGGAAGGATGCAACATGTTATCTTGGACATATGTAGAAGTAAATTCAGGTGTGCTTCAGGAAACTATGTTGGGACATCTGCTGGGCACATTGGGTATAAGTAGCCTTGCAGATAATATTAATAGTAACTTTAGACTTTAGGCAAATTATGTGGTTATCTATAACTAGCAAGCTTCCACGACTTTGCGCTAATTTCACTAGAGATCTACGGCCGGACGTCATGTCTGCAGCAGAGGTAGTAAATTATACACTACTGGCCCCTAAAATTGCTACACCACGAAGATGACGTGCTACAAGCGCGAAATTTAACCGACAGGAAGAAGGTACTGTGATATGCAAATGATAAGTTTTTCAGATCATTCACACAAGGTTTGCGCCGGTGGCGACACCTACAACGTGCTGACATGACGAAAGTTTCCAACCGATTTCTCATACACAAACAGCAGTTGACCGTCGTTGCCTGGTGAAACGTCGTTGTGATGCCTCGTGTAAGGAGGAGAAACGCGTACCATCACGTTTCCGTCTTTGATAAAGGTCGGATTGTATCCTATCGCGATTGCGGTTTATCGTATAGCGACATTGCTGCTCTCGTTGGTCGAGATCCAATGACGGTTAGATGAATATCGAATCGGTAGGTTCAGGAGGGTAAGACGGAACGCCGTGCTGGATCCCAACGGCGACGTATCACTAGCAGTCGAGATGACAGGCATCTTATCCGCATTTCTGTAACGGATCGTGCAACCACGTCTCCATCCCTGAGTCAAGAGGTAATGACGTTTGCAAGACAACAAACATCTGCAAGAACAGTTCGACGACGTTTACAGCAGCATGGACTATCAGCTCGGAGACCATGGCTGCGGTTACCCTTGACGCTGCATCACAGACAGGAGCGCCGGCGATGGTGTACTCATCGGTGAACCTGAGTGCACGAATGGCAAAACGTCATTGTTTCGGATGAATCCAGGTTCTGTTTACAGCATCATGATGGTCGCACCCGTGTTTGGCGATATCGCACATTGGAAGAGTTTATTCGTCAATCGCCATCCTGCCGTATCACCCGGCGTGATGGTATGGGGTGCCATTGGTTACACGTCTCGGTCACCTCTTGTTCACATTGACGGCACTTTGAACAGTGGACGTTACATTTCAGATGTGTTAGGATCCGTGGCTCTACCCTTCATTCGATCCCTGAAAATCCCAGCAGGATAATGAACGACCGCATGTTGCAGGGCCGTTCTGGATACAGAAAATGTTCGACTGCTGCCCTTGCCAGCACATTTTCCAGATCTGTCACCAATTGAAAAAGTCTGATCAATGGTGGCCGAGAAACTGGCTCGTCAAAATACGCCAGTCACTACTCTGGATGAACTGTGGTATCGTGTTGAACCTGCATCGGCAGCTGTACCTGTACACGCCATTAAAGCGCTGTTTGACTCAATACCACGGCGTATCAAGGCCGTTATTACGGCCAGAGGTGGTTGTTCTGGGTACTGATTTCTCAGGATCTATGCACACAAATTGCGTGAAAATGTAATCACATGTCATTTCTAGTATACGATATTTGTCCAATGAATACCCGTTTGTCATCTGCATTTCTTCTTGGTGTAGCAATTTTAATGGCCAGTAGAGTATAAATAAATCTTCCTCGGGGATCAAACTGTCTGTTAAAGAAAACCGTATCAAAATTCCTACTGTACCTTTTGGGATTCTGCCTGTCTATGAGTACAGACAGAAAATCTCGGTGGGGAACTTCAGATTATATGGGGCGCACCGAACATCAGTGAAAATTTTTCTATTATTTACTGAGGACATTGTATTGTACAACATTGCATCAGTATTTACCTCATGTGCATGATAATTAGAGCAGGTAATAAATTACAAGATGTGTTTGCGGGAAGACACGCAGAGATAAGAGGAACTAACACACTGATGTATGTAGATATTAAGATAAAAAATTTAAAAATATATGCACTTACACCGTGTGTAGTGCGACGATAGTTTTGAAATAGTCTAGAACTGTTAGTAACTGTACAGCTGCCTACAACCGTAACACCCTGTGTGTAAGTACAGATGAAGCACTATGTGAAGGAAGCTGCACCAACATGCTTTCGGATCTCTATAAGATTTCAAAGTGGTGCAAAGACTGGCAAATTGCTTCAAATGTTCCGAAATGTAAAATTACGCACTTTACAAAATCAACAACGTAGCATCCTATGACTGTAATATCAGGGAGTCACATTGGGAATTGGTCAACTAATACAAGTTAATGCATGTGACGAGACGCAGGGATACGAAATAAAACAACTGCAAAGGCCCAGTCACAGGTAAAGCATTTAACAGACCTCAGTTCATTGGTAACATACTAGGAGAAATTAAATCAGTATACATAGGAGATTTCTGCCCCCTCCACGAACCATACACCTTGACGTTGGTGGGGAGGCTTGCGCGCCTCAGCGATACAGGTATCCGTACAGTAGTTGCAACCACAATGGAGGGATATCTATTGAGAAGCCAGACAAACGTATGGTTCCTGAAGAGGGGCAGCAGCCTTTTCAGTAGTTGCAGGGGCAACAGTCTGGATGACTGACTGATCTGGCCTTGTAACATTAACCAAAACGGCCTTGCTGGGCTGGAACTGCGAGCGGCTGAAAGCAAGGAGAAACTACGGCCGTAATTTTTCCTGAGGCCATGCAGCTTTACTGTATGGATAAATGATGATAGCGTCCTCTTGGGTAAAATATTCCGGAGGTAAAATAGTCTCCCATTCCGATCTCCGGGCAGGGACTAGTCAAGAGGACGTCGTTATCAGGAGAAAGAAAACTGGAGTTCTACGGAGCGGGACGTGGAATGTTAGATCCCTTAATCGGGCAGGTAGGTTAGAAAATTTAAAAAGAGAAATGGATAGGTGAAAGTGAGATATAGTGGGATTAGTGAAGTTCGGTGGCAGGAGGAACAAGACTTTGGGCCAGGTGAAAACAGGCCTATAAATATAAAATCAAATAGGGGTAATGCAGGAGTAGGTTTAATAATGAATAAAAAAATAGGCGTTCGGGTAAGCTACTACAAACAACATAGTGGACGCATCATTGTGGCCAAGATAGACACGAAGCCCACGTCTATAACAGTAGTACAAGTTTATATGCCAACTAGCTCTGCAGAAGAGGAAGAAATTGAAAAAATGTATGATGAAATAAAAGAAATTATACAGATAGTGAAGGGAGATGAAAATTTAATAGTCATGGGTGACTGGAATTCAATAGTAGGAAAAGGAAGAGAAGGAAACGTAGTAGGTGAATATGGATTGGGGGTAAGAAATGAAAGAGGAAGCCGCCTGGTAGAATTTTGCACAGAGCACAACTTAATTGTATCTAACACTTGGTTCAAGAATCATAAAAGGAGGTTGTATACATGGAAGAAGCCTGGAGATACTATCAGTTTTCAGATAGATTATATAATGGTAAGACAGAGATTTAGGAACCAAGTTTTGAACTGTAAGACATTTCCAGGGGCAGATGTGGACTCTGACCACAATCTATTGGTTATGAACTGTAGATTAAAACTGAAGAAACTGCAAAAAGGTGGGAATTTAAGGAGATGGGATCTGGACAAACTGATTAAACCAGAGGTTGTACAGAGTTTCAGGGAGAGCATAAGGGAACAATTGTCACAAATGGGGGAAAGAAATACAGTAAGAGAAGAATGGGTAGCTCTGAGTGATGAAGTAGTGAAGGCAGCAGAGGATCAAGTAGGTAAAAAGATGAGGGCTAGTAGAAATCCTTGGGTGACAGAAGAAATACTGAATTTAATTGATGAAAGGAGAAAATATAAAAATGCAGTAAATGAAGCAGCCGAAAAGGAATATAAACGTCTCAAAAATGATATCGACGGAAAGTGCAAAATGGCTAAGCAGGGATGGCTAGAGGACAAATGTAAGGATTTAGAAGCTTATCTCACTAGGGGTAAGATAGATACTGCCTACAGGAAAATTAGAGAGACGTTTGGTGAAAAGAGAACCATTTGTATGAATATCAAGGCCTCAGATTGAAACCCAGTTCTAAGCAAAGAAGGGAAAGCAGAAAGGTGGAAGGAGTATATAGAGGGTCTATACAAGGGCGATGTACTTGAGGACAATATTATTGAAATGGAAGAGGATGTAGATGACGATGAAATGGTAGATATGATACTGCGTGAAGAATTTGATAGAGCACTGAAAGGCCTAAGTCGAAACAAGGCCCCGGGAGTAGACAACATTCCATTAGAACTGCTGACAGCCTTGGGAGAGCCAGTCCTGACAAAACTCTACCACCTGGTGAACAAAATGTATGAGACAGGCGAAATACCCTCAGACTTCAAGAAGAATATAATAATTCCAATCCCAAAGAAAGCAGGTGTTGACAGATGTGAAAATTACCGAACTATAAGTTTAATAAGTCACAGCTGCCAAATACTAACGTGAATTTTTTACAGACAAATGGATAAACTGGTAGAAGCCGACCTCGGGGAAGATCAGTTTTGATTCCATAGAAATGTTGGAACACGTGAGGCAATACTGACCTTACGACTTATCTTAGAAACTAGATTAAGGAAAGGCAAACCTATGTTTCTAGCATTTTTAGACCTAGAGAAAGCTTTTGACAATGTTGACTGGAATACTCTCTTTCAAATTCTAAAGATGGCAGGGGTAAAATACAGGGAGCGAAAGGCTATTTACAATTTGTACAGAAACCAGATTGCAGTTATAAGAGTCGAGGGGTATCAAAGGGAAGCAATGGTTGGGAAGGGAGTGAGGCAGGGTTGTAGCCTCTCCCCGATGTTATTCAATCTGTATATTGAGCAAGCAGTGAAGGAAACAAAAGAAAAATTCGGAGTAGGTATTAAAATCCATGGAGAAGAAATAAAAACTTTGAGGTTCGCTGATGACATTGTAATTCTGTCACAGACAGCAAAGGACTTAGAAGAGCAGTTGAACGAAATGAATAGTGTCTTGAAAGGAGGATATAAGTTGATCATCAACAAAAGAAAAACGAGGATAATAATGGAATGTAGTCGAATTAAGTCGGGTGATGCTCAGGGAATGAGATTAGGAAATGAGACACTTAAAGTAGTAAAGGAGTTTTCCTATTTGGGGAGCAAAGTAACTGATTATGGTCGAAGTAGAGAGGATATAAACTGTAGACTGGCAACGGCAAGGAAAGCGTTTCTGAAGAAGAGAAATTTGTTAACATCGAGTATAAATTTAAGTGTCAGGAATTCGTTTCTGAAAGTATTTATATGGAGTGTAGCCATGTATGGAAGTAAAACATGGACGATAAATAGTTTAGACAAGAAGAGAATAGAAGCTTTCGAAATGTGGTGCTACAGAAGAATGCTGAAGATTAGACGGGTAGATCACATAACTAATGAGGAGGTATTGAATAGGATTGGGGAGAAGAGGAGTTTGTGGCACATCTTGACAAGAAGAAGAGATCGATTGGTAGGGCATGTTCTGAGGCATCAAGGGATCACCAGTTTAGTATTGGAGGGCAGCGTGGAGCGTAACAATCGTAGAAGGAGAGCAAGAGATAAATACACTAAACAGATTCAGAAGGATGTAGGCTGCAGTACATATTGGGAGAGGAAGAAGCTTGCACAGGATAGACTAGCATGGAGAGCTGCATCAAACCAGTCTCAGGACTGAAGACCACAACAACAACAGGAGATTTCTTACAAAATACGCTTGTGATGCATTCTAGAATGTTCCTCGTTGCTCGGAATCTGGGACCCGTACCAAACAAGGGATACTAAAAGTATACAAAGAGGGCCAGTACGAGTGGTTACAGTTTCATTTGACTCGTGGGAGAATGTTGTGGAGATGCTGAAAAAGCATGTGGCATACTCTTGAAGATGGATGCAAAAGTCCCGTGAAAGGCTGCTTAAAACGTTTCATGATCCAGTTTCAAGTGATGAATCTAGGAAAATTCTACAAAACCCCTACATATGGCTATCATAGGAGCCGCGGACACGAGATTAGACTAATTAAGCGCATACAGAGTCGTTTCAGCAATAATTCTTCCTGCGGTCCATATGTGAATGGGCACGGGAAGGAGCATATCCTCTGGTAGAATTGGGGTACCCTCCGCCATACTTTCTACAGTGATTTTCAGAGAGTGTACATAGGTGTAGAAGTAAACTTCAAAAGCTAAGTTACTGTGCCATTATTAGTTATTGGATGTGCTTTGTGCTTCGACTGCTGAATGCGTTGTATTATAGTTCGGAACTGATGTTGAAGGTATAATACAATTCTATTGGGCTCAACGGACTTTTAATGTAATAAAGGCCGATTGTGACCACTAAATGTGTTCCAAACCTATCGCTTCAGATGACAATTGTCTTGTAGATTGTAACCTAAAATTCTACGTAATTTAAGATGGTTCTGAAATAACATGACACTTTCGACCACTACCTAAATATGCTTGAAATTATCGTTCCGTTTCATAACGATCTTTCTACTTGTATTTATTCTACCAGTTTTCTTGGTGTGGGTACATTGTTGATATCTAGTTTGACTTTCAGAAAAAAAGTGTGAACCACCTCCAAGTGCCTTTCCAGGTTTTCTGGTGGATAGCTTTCCTGAAACGATCAATCGAAGTCTGATATTGGAACAATGCTGAATTTAATTTTGACTCCTGTTTACAAAACCCTTTTGAAGCGAAGCAAGAGGTCAAAGTACCTCGCTTCTAATAAGCGTTTTTGTCTAAAAGACGATTACGATCTATTGTTATTAAAACATACAGAAGAATACGTCGATAACATTCGAAACGCCCAAACAAAAGGCAATTTCAGTTTCTTAATCCTTTAATAAAACAGGATCATTTCAACAAAGATAAAAAGTCAGTCGCCAGCTGCACAAGAAAACCTTTATTTGGTTTAGTTTATCGGTTTCATCATGCAACTAGTTACTAGCATAACTGTGAAGTCAGAATGTAAAATATACGAAGCTGAGTAACTGAGAAATCTTGACAGAAAATATCTGAAGCTTATTTGAGATGGAAATATGTGCAGCTCACTTTACACGATTTGAAGTCCAGAGTAACCCGTCCATCTGTTCTCAAAATGTAAGTAAGCTATCTGATTCTATGATAAAATGGCACCGGCCGGAGTGGCCGTGCGGTTCTAGGCGCAACAGTCTGGAGCCGAGCGACCGCTACGGGCGCAGTTTCGAATCCTGCCTCGGGCATGGATGTGTGTGATGTCCTTAGGTTAGTTAGGTTTAATTAGTTCTAAGTTCTAAGCGACTGATGGCTTCAGAAGTTAAGTCGCATAGCACTCTGAGCCATTTGATAGAATGGCTTTGTGATAAATGTTGCAAATCTTTCTTAGTTTGGAAAACAGTTATCATAACAGAACTATTATCATAATTACGCAACATATGATCACTGAGTAAAACGCATCTGACTTTACCTGTTAACTCTGTTTGAAACCACAATGTTACACTTTCATAAAGTTGTTCGCTCTCATTAACCCTCTGAACTAATACTGATATTACTCTCGGAAATGTAATCTTAAAATCATTGTGCGTGACTCTATGATCTACAATGATAGTGAAATGTATGGCTAACCTGTTCGAAACGGACCGGTCGTCTGCTCTGCAACCTTGATTTCTTATAACACAACGATCAGACTGTCAAGATTAAGTTTCACTCACCGTACTCGTGACGTGAAATGCAAAACGGGATTTCATCAGTACTCAAAAATATTATTCAGCTCACAACTCGCGATGTACAAGGCGACTGTGCAGTCAAATAAAACCATGAATACAAAGGAATAATCGGGTACTAATCTTACCGACAAAGAAATAACTGAATCGACACTTTAAGTTTTAAATGAGCTTAAGTCATAGAAACAATACAGCTTTCCGCACTTTTCGCACATGAACTAATTCGCAAAATGTCTCACTAGCATTTATCGCTGCGTTGAAAGAACCATATGACTTCATTACAAAAAATCTTACAGAAAATCTGAATCATAAGCACTGTTATATCAATCAGCACACTAAGTAACGACAAATAGAACAAACCAAGTTACCTTTAAATATTGCCTTTTCTCATTCGTACAATATTATGATCCTTCAGCTTAATATCTCCCTGTAAGCAACCTATTACAAAGATTGCTCCAAATAATGCTGCCTCCACCGCAGGGTAGGCTAGCTTTCGTCCATTTCAAACTAAGTACATCACGACACAGTTGATACTGGCACACTCTGACTCTACTCTGACAAAGTAAAGCTAACATCTCTGACCAACATCTCTGGTATCTAGCATAGTTTCAAAGTGTATTCCCATAAATACAATGTAAAAGCAATAGTATGAGGCTTGAGAACATTTCTCAAAGTTACAAATTGACTCATATTTGTGTTCAGTGACATATTCAGAACTGTCAGAGCAAGTAGGACAAACACCTTTCAACCAGTTTAAACTCTCATCTTAAGAAGTGAAATATGCTCAAATCACTGGTAAACCTATTTACTTCTGAAGATACAGTTTAAATTGATGAAACCGATAAAGGCGTCAAATAAAGTTTTTCTTGTGTTGCTGACGACTGACTTTTTATCTTTCCTGAAATATTCTGGACCTGCTGAACTACAGCTATGACCAAAATCGTAAAACAGCATCACCTGATGTACAACCCGTCAAAGATAGGTTTGATTTTTATTTTGGTATTTTTCTAGTGATTTAGGTTTTGTACGGTTTGTAACTACTGGCTCATCAAAAGTTGCCAGGAAAAAAAAAGAAAAATTATCCACGTGTGGTTATTAGCTGTAAGCCTTGTAAATTAGGCAGAGGTACATAGTGCAAGCCGCTTTAGTCGCATGCACCAAGAAATCGTTGATTTGACGCTCACTGATTGCGAATTGAAGGTAAAGAGCAGCGTAGTCATCTATAATCTACAAGCAAGCAACCTCAAACGCTGCATATAAAGGACCTCAAACGAAAATTAAGGCTGAGTTCAGCAGAGTCAGGTAGACTCGAAGCCTCGGATGATCTAGCCTTCAGCAAATACTTTGCAAGTGAGTAGTCATACTCAATTAACTTTGTGCACTAAGGACGACTTTCAAAAATCTTGCCACTATACATACCTCAGAAGTAGTGTTATTAGTTTCCGTCATTCATATATCTGCATGTACCTACGTCTAAGTGTTATTTACACTGTGATAAGTACTTGAAGCTAAGGTTTCGAGTAGAGCAACAGACTATGGCACCATCATGCTTCGTGGTGTGTGCCCGAATCTTAACGGTCATAGGCCGGGGTGGTGGTTTGTGGTAGTAATTTATTGGAGAATGTACCAAGCCTCATCTAAGTTCTTGTAAACCAATGTCTGTCCTCCTCTGCATGTTCGCTGCAAACACGTGGAGAAGCAATAAAAAGGAAACCAGTAAACCGACCGAGAGTCTCATTTCCTCTACCTTCTCCGTGTCTTCTTCCACAGCCTAATATCCGAGTCTTTCTGTGGTGTTTCCAACCACAGAGATCAGAAAAATATCAGCTTCACCCTGTCGCCGTTTCACTGCGTACCAAGAAATGGATTACCTCAAAATGTCGCTTCATCTCTGCTCTGAACGTGAGCTTATAAATAATTATGTAGCGACCCACGTCGGTCGATGGCAATTTTTAGCATGTCCATCCCCTAGTAACCGACCCCAGTCCACGTATTATAACTACAATTTGCGTGCAAACAGATCCGGTAATTTGTGAGGGTCCCCAGTGTTATTTGGATGCACTGAATTGGTCACCAGATAACTTGAAATTATATGAGACACATTTCGATTCGTAAGAAGCGTTGTAGTGGTTATAAGAACCTTAATAAACGAGACAGACTCAGTTGAAGGAAAGCAGCAGTAGCAGTAGTGCTGGAAACCTTGACACTGTATCGATGCGTGTAGCAAGCAGACGCTTTGGCACCTGCAGCTGTATCTGCTTTTCAAAATCGCGCTAAATGCTTTTTGTCTAGCGTGAAGCTGGCAACACTGATGCAGCGATATAACTGAGTGCATTTCACTAATGAGGTTAACTTTATTTTAAAATTCAAAGAAATGAATATTACAAATTATTTTTATAGCTCCTGCCAAAGTTAAAAAAAGTTTAAAAAAATTATCAGAATATTAACGCATGGACGGGTAAACTTGGACAACCATTGACCACAAGATAATTATATCCACGGGAGTTATGGATTTATCTGTTAATTGGGGGTCGTATTAAAGCTATGCCAAATAAACTAGTTAGATTTCAAAGGGAGAAGTAGGGTAGTGAGGGTAGGAACCTACAATGGCACCGTATGATGCAATGCAGTAACCAGCTTTTCGGCTCATGTCTGAAATGCAATGTTTGAAGTTCATGGAAGGAAATATCTGTGTATTTAAGTACATAAGTATGTGGAATATAAAACTCCTTCCGAACAGGCCTTGAAGGCCCATCGGTACCGACCGGTCGCCCTGTCATCCTCACCATATGGCGCATAGAGGGGAGATAAATTACCGGATGTTTTTAAGTGACCTACAAAGTCGTTTAGGATATAAAAACTACGTGTTTGCCGTGGCCACGATTGTGCAACAACATGCCATACCGTGCCGCCGGGAGGGGCGCCAAAAACTGTGTTTGTTTGCGTCTACCTGTACGGAAATAATCGTGACATATCTGACCCATGTGGTGTTTTCGGAGGACCACTGGATGATCCTACAGCCTTGGGCAACCGGCAGTCACCTAGAGATGAAACTGTGTTCTAATGTATGTCCGTAGACAAAAGTAAGCTCGTGTAAGTTTTATATTCAACCTGCCTATTGTATCAACAATCTATTATGATGTTTCACAAAATACATACGCAACAAAGGAAGTAGACAATACACTACTCGATCAAATACAGCCGCACACCTATTTAACTAAACTAAACTATGTCCGAACAGGCCATGAAGGCCTAACGGTACCGACCGGCCGCCGTGTCATCCTGAGCCCCCAGGCATCTTTGGATGCGGATATGAAGGGGCATGTAGTCAGCTCACCGCTCTCCCGGCCGTCGTCACTTTTAGTGACTGGAGCCGCTACTTCTCAATCGAGTAGCTCCTCAGTTTGCCTCACAAGGGTTGAGTGCACCCCGCTTGCCAACAGCGCTGGACAGACCGGATGGTCACCCATCCAAGAGCTAGCCCAGCCCGATAGCGCTTAACTTCGGCGTTCTGACGGGAACCGGTGTTACCACTGCGGCAAGGCCGTTGGCGCCGCACACCTATTAGTGGGCGTTAATGTGCAGTTTGTACACCTTTCACCTTTATGACGCCTTGAAGTGTGCTGGAGACACTTTCAGAAAGGAGTCTGAATGTCTATGGAGAAAAGCTAGTCCATTCTTCCTCGAGACCCAAAACCAGAGATGGTAGTGGTGTTGGATGCTGTGGCCTCAAGCGAAGCCCATGCTCCAACTCATTCCAAAGATTTTCCATTAAGTTCAGGTCGTAACTTTGGCCATGCTAGTCCATACTATCAATGTTAATGTCGACAAATCATTGACTCGCAGATGTTACCTTATGACAGGGTGCATCGTCACGCTGATGCACTTCGTCTACTGTACGTAGTATACAATAGTGCAATATGTATTCACAAGCCGGTAGTTGTGGCCGAGCGGTTCTAGGCGCTTCAGTCTGGAAACGCGCCACCGCTACGGTCGCAAATTCGAATCCTTCCTCGGGCATGGGTGTGTGTGATGTCCTTAGGTTAGTTAGGTTTAAGTAGTTCTAATTTCTAGCGGACTGATGACCACAGATGTTAAGTTCCATAGTGCTCAGAGCCATTTGAACAATTTTTTTATTCACATCCTTCCAGGTTTAGGACTTTCTTAAGCACAATAAGGGAACCTGACCCTAAACACGAAACACGCACCTCCTACATACTTCGCCTTTGGCTGTACAGATGACAGCAGGTAATCTTCTACAGGCATTCGCCATACTCCCACCCATCCATCGGATTGCCACGGGGTACAGCGTGATTCATCGCACCAAATCATTTGCTTACAGCCATTCCCTGTCCAATGGTGTCACCCTTTACACAACCTCCAGTGTCGCTTAGTATGACTACAAATACGAGTGGCGTATGAATAGCTGCCCGAAAATGGTATCCCATTCTGTCTGACTCCCAACGTACTGTATTGTGTTAGCTGGACTGCTGGAAATCAAGAGTGCGTCGTTCCGCTGATTGCATGTGATTTCTCATACCCACGCTCCGCAATGCTCGATGGTCCCTGTTCTCTGTGGTCTACCTTCAGCTGTGATTTCTCCTTCACGTTGCCACTTCATAGTCACATCACAGTCATATCAGTGAAAATCGACTTGGGCAGCTTTGGGAGGTTTGAAATCTGGATCCGTTGACCAGCTGACGCCCCGTGACTAGTCCACGTTCATCGTAACTGAGCTTCTCTGACCAATCCATTCTGATGTTACTGCTTTTCTACAATGGTGAATCGAGAATTTTTTTATCTTTTGATTGAACTGACCTGCAGAGTACTAGTCATATTACGCACGTTGGGGGCCAATAATTGAGCGACACTAGTTATTAAGTGAAATCGAAAAAGGAAAGGTGTTGAGATTGATGGGTTGATAAGGAAATAGAACAGATTGTTTTGGAGACTGAAATATGAAATGAATGCATTTATTTCAGAACGCTTAACGCACAAGAATTAAATTACAAATTTTAGGACGGATTCGACTTGCCTGGATACGACTAAGTTACAAAGGGGACGGCGGAAAGGGGGGGGGGGGATCGATCATCTCACAATTCTTTACAAATGTTTTCTAGTGTGGCGATGACGGCGGCAAGCGCTAGGTCGGTCCGTCACGTCCCCTCTGAGCTGTGAGAGTCAGTTGTTGACCTTCGGTGTCCCGGTATTGCGGTGAGACTTGGACCGGTCTCCAGGTTTAGTGACCGTTTCCGGTTGTACGGCAGAAGAAGGCGGATACATGTGATGATGTGTTGTAGAGGGTTGGTTGGTCGCACGATAGCAAGGTCTTCAGCGCCCGCTCAGTAACAGATTGAGACGGGTGTCAAGGAAATACTCAGAACAGTAAGATAAAACAGAACTTAAAACACAGGTAACAAGCTCGGAAAAATATGTGCCTATCCACACCGAAGCGAGGGACGAAGCATGTCGTCAGCAGTAAAACATGGACATCACAGGAAGAAAGTGGTAGAGGGGGCTAAAACAATATATCAGATGGAAGTGACTGGCTGACCAGCAGGTGGATGGAAGAGCCCCCATATCCTCTTTCTTCTGCGCTGTCTCACCGACCTATGTTTCTCCTGGTGTCCACTGTCGTCCATACACCTTATAATATCGAGGAACTGTTCTCTCGATAGTGCCCAGACAAGTGAACGTTGTATGTGAGCAGGAAAATGCGAGCGCATCGCGCTACTCCATTCGTCATTTTGTCGTCCAAGTATCCCGCCAGGAAGACAAAGTGTGCAGCGTAAGTTGCCGTGGATTACCGTGACTATGGCACATACTGATTCCATATATGCTCATCTTTGCACTTGTCATTGCGATCAGTTTCCAGTATATTACCAGAAACTTGGTGCAGATATCCTTGTATCTGCTATTCTCACATTTATTACATGAAACCAGGCCAGCAAGGGCCGAGTGTCTCAAGTGCAACAAGTAAAGCACTACATTTCACAATTCCTTTCGCACGGAGATAGGCATCTAAGTCCATACGGTACCTTGGGGTGAGTACTGCGCTATCGACCGAACTAAGCCAATTGTATGGCCACCCCATGTAAGGTGTCAGGCAAATCCAACACCTTCCATGAAAATCCTGACATGATAAGCAAATCGAGTAGTATGTAACATAGCTCCGAATAAATCGTGACATTAAATTAACCAAAGTAATAAGAGTAACGAGTGAGCAAATGGAATACCACAAACTAACACAAGAATGCCTAAATGCATGTCATACCTTCCCATCATGAGACCGACGCAGTTCCGAGGGGAGAAACGAGAACAGAAGCCGAGAGCAGAACCGTGTTAAGCTAGAAGGCCCTACGATAAGGGACGGACTGGACACCCACGTCGCCAGCTAACCACTAGGGCCACACAACCCGCAAGTTTCAGCGTGAGACTTTTCCGCGTCTCTGTTACGTCAAGGACCACCCCCCAGCCCATGTTAAAAGCTAGAGCCCTCCAGAAAAACAGTATATATCTTACGATAACACAAAAATGGCCACGACCACTCGCAAGTTTTACAGTGAGACTTTTTCGCGTCTCTGTTACGTTGCAAACTTTAAAAACATTGCCCCATCACGAAAAGTATAACCTTTCTCATTGGATAGACAGAATTTTTGTAGGCGGAGTTTAAGGTTAACATTGAGACCCTGATTGGTCAGATGAAAACACAGTCCGATAGTTTTTTTAAACCAACTTCGGTAAATTGTAGTAAGGAGCAGTTGGGAGAGAGTTACTACCGAGACGGCGAGGTGAGCGGAGCTGCGCCGGCCGCCGCCCCCTGACGAACACCGACAAGGTAATGAACGCACGCGATGCCGCATAACAGCGCATAAAGCTTCACTCAGAACTGCAGAAGTCTCATCTGTTACACCCCCTTTAATACTAGTGTCGATTGTTAATTAAAAGTCATGGTGTTCACATTTGCCACTTAAAGTAAAAATCTGAAACGCGATGATTTTTCTGTTATATAGTTATTGAAAAGCCACATCAGCCACTGTAATTTACGACAAGTTAGATAAGTAATTAAAGATAATTGAGGGTCACTGTAGACCTTTTTGATAGTTTTCTCTTTTATGAAACTTAATTTAAACCTAGATTATAGATGTGATATGGCATAGGTCATCCTTCCATCCATTGTAGAACTTGGAAACCCATTCAGGGAATATTCGTTCACATTTTTGTTGAACGCAGTTGGTTTTTACCATCCTGTATTAAAACATTTCCTTTTATCAATAGTGCAACTTATAAACAATGCTTTGTGAGTAGAATAAAATTTCCAATGGTAAAATTAACTGCTTTTTCGACGTTATTTTACCAGCTAACTAAATTTAGTTAGTATTACGATTCTTTTACACTGGGTGCAATGGAGCTGACGCTGAGATCATTAAGTATTCGGTTGTATCATCGCTAGTCTCACTGGACTCTTCTGAATTCTACATGTCATGTGTGGTCTGGCGTCTCCTTACCAGCAACAGGTCCCAGGTTCAAACTAGTCAATTCCCTAAAAACACGCTCAGAGCGTCGTTGCGCGAAAGTGGTAGGAGACACGATATAGAAGAAACAGACACCACAATGAATGTTTAGACCCATGCATCGGGAATGCGGCTTTCAATTCGTTGGCGTTACATACGTTGCAAGGCTATTACCTTGTCGTATTCCAGACTCTTATTGTTGGAGTCCTGACATTCTAGTTGACTTTTCTTGGGCGATATACTTTCCTCAGCTATACGGTGGAGATATCACTCATCTTCATATTTAGAAACGTTTCTATGACGTCAATCTTCGTTTCACACGCTTGGCTCACCTCGCCCACGCTGCTTGTGACCTCTGCTCGTATATTTTTGGTTTCGGTCCCCAATTCGCGCGTATCTACAGCGATCTGCCCATCAGTCTTTTGATTGCAAGGCTTAGTTCGGCTTTCAGTCTTTCAGATTGTCTTTTATTCTCTTCCCTCACGGTGATTAACTGAGGTGTGTGGTCTTCTAATGTCGCGAGAATTCGATCTAGTGGACTGTGACTTTGCGGATCGTCCACAGACGTACCTATTTCCTCGTTCACCCTTGGACTTCCTCAATTGGCATGTCGACTTCTAGTGTATTCTTAATTTGTGTGCTCCCCACAGACGTGTATGTCGTTTCCTCACTTTCCCTTAGCTTTTCCTCAATTGACCTGCCGGCTTCTAATGCAGTCTGATTTTGCATACTCCCCACAGAAGTACCTGGCATTTCCGCACTAACATCCCAACTTTCCTCCATCACCCCGACGGTTTTTCCATATTTATCATGTTTATATCAGTTGCATAGAAAACATAACTGCAAGCCAGGAATAGTGCACAGCACGGAATGACACAGACAAGACGACGCTGAAGGCAACGCTGGTAGCAGCAAACAGAGCAATGGAACAAGTGAAACAGAATTTTCATTGCAATAAACTACTCTTTCTTAGACCACTGCACTGAATACACTAGCTACCGCTGTGTCTACTTCATAATGCACATTTGGTACGAATTCAGCACACATAGGATGGCCACAGTGGTCGCGCGGTTCTAGGCGCTTCAATCTGGAACCACGCAGCTGCAACAGTCGCAGGTTCGAATCCTGCCTTGGGCATGGATGTGTGTGATGTCCTTAGGTTAATTAGGTTTAAGTAGTTCTACGTCTAGGGGACTGATGACCTCAGATGTTAAGAACCACAGTGCTTAGAGCCATTTTAGCCATTTTTCTTCAGCACACATAAACACATCTTCCGTGCACCTGGCATCACACACAATAGGTTAGCAGCTTTTAATGAAGGTATGGGAAGTTAATTCCTCCTGAGTTTTGTCTGAAAATTTAGAAGTTCTCACAGTGGCTAAGAAGTGAAAATGAAATCAAACTGAATCCCTGAGGTTTGTAGTTTCGTAGTTGTGTGTAAAAAGTGCTGAAATAAATGCAGTCATTTCATATTTTATTCACCTAAGGAATCTTGTGCATCTGCTTATCAATCCCTTAATCTCATTAGCTTTTGAATTTTGATTACTGATGTCACTTTCATCTACATCTACATAGATACTCTGCAAATCACATTCAAGTGCCTGGCACAGGGGTCTTCGAACCACCGTCACAATTATCTATTATTCCAATGTCGTATAACGCGTGGAAAGAAAGAACGGCTATATCTTTCCGTACGAGCTCTGACCTCCCTTATTTTATCATCGTGATCGTTCCTCCCGATGTAGGTCTGTGACAACAAAATATTTTCGCATTCGGAGGAGAAAGTTGGTTATTGGAATTTCGTGAGAAGATTCCGTCGCAACGAAAAACGCCTTTCTTTTATTGATGTCCAGCCCAAATCCTGGATCATTTCTGTGACACTCTCTCCCATATTTCGCGATAATACAAAACGTCCTGCCTGTCTTGGAACTTTTTCGATGTACTCCGTCAGTCCTATTTGGTATGGATCCCACACAGCGCAACAATATTGTAAAAGAGGACGGACAAGCGTAGTGTAGGCATTCCCCTTAGTAGGTCTGTTACGTTTTCTAAGCGTCCTGCCAATAAAACGCAGTCTTTGGTTAGTCTTCCCCACAACATTTTCTATATGTTCCTTCCAATTTAAGTTGTTCGTAATTGTTAGTTATTGACTGTCAACGTGCGGCAATGTGACTTGTAACCTGCACGCTAATTTATGAAAGAAATGAAACAGTTCTCAATTCAGAACATTTTTGTTGCCCAACGTGGGGCGATTTCATTATTCATCTACACGACATTTCCTGGCAGAGAGGAGAGTTTTGCAGCTCACTACACAAGTGACAACACACTACTGCCCGCCTCCATTTTATGCTGGTGCGTCCACTCGTCGTGACCTTTAGTTGCCAGTTTAGAGTTACACATGGGTGTGTGGATACCATCATCAGTGTACATGAACAGATAAGTTTCCAAATACATGGTTGCGTTATTTCAAAGATGCTGTGTTACAAAATATGGTAATAACTCCAGTCTTGTGTTTTCAGTTATGCCAAATGACGTCAAAGTAATATTCGGCCGCGAGTGACTTCACTTGATGAAACAGCAGCAAGCACCCCGTACACACAACATTTATTGAATTGAAAGATGTGCAGTGGGAGGAAAAATGTTCAACACTTCCTGGAGTCATTGATAGAACGCTGTAGTTGTTATCTTCAGTCTGAATACTGGTCTGATGCAGCTCTCCACAGTAATCTGTCCTGTTCATGCGTCTTCATCTTTTCGCAACAACTGCGTCGTACATCCAGTGGAACCTTCAACCAGCTAGCAAGCTTTCGTCTCCCTCTAAAATTTTTATGTCTCACGCTTCCATCTATTACCAGATTGTCGACTCCTAGCTGCCGCAGAATGCGTGTTGTCAACCCATCCCTCCTTTCAGTTAAGCAGTCATACGAGAGACGTTCAACAAGTAATATAACACTTTTTTTTGGTGAAAGCGGTTTGGTGTTCCTCATGATTCCAAATCACCATATCATTCCCCAATATTTTGGCTACAAAACACCAGTTTTCAACATAATTTGCGTTCAGTGGGACGACGTTACGCCACCTTGCTGTGAGGGCGTAGCCGGCCGGTGTGGCCGAGCGGTTCTAGGTGCTTCACTCTGGAACCGCGAGACCGCTACAGTTGCAGGTTCGAATCCCGTCTCGGGCGTGGATGTGTGTGAAGTCCTTAGGTTAGTTAGGTTTAAGTAGTTCTAAGTCCTAGGGGACTGATGATCCCATATGTTATGTCCCATAGTGCTCAGAGCCATTTGAATCGTTTTGTGAGGGCCTATTTACTCACATGGTACCACTCGACTGGTCGAGGTCGAAGCCGATGTCTTGTTGCACCAATAACCCCCACATCGTACTACTTTCCGCGGATTACATCCTTCATTGGGCCAAAAAACCTGTCATCATCAGCCTTATAACAGATGTTCTTTATGATCTTTGAGTACCCCAACTTGTGAATGAGTGTGTCAGCAGTACCAGCAGAGACGTGGAGTTGTGCAGCAAGATGTCTGACTGCTATTCTTCGATCACCGCGAATGAGAGTGTCCACACGTGCCGGCCGTTGTGGCCGAGAAGTTCTAGGCGCTTCAGTCTGGAACCGCGTGACCGCTACGGTCGCAGGTTCGAATCCTACCTCGGACATGGGTGTGTGTGATGTCCTTAGGCTAGTTTAAGCAGTTCTAAGTTCCATGGGACTGATGACCTGACATGTTAAGTCCCATAGTGCTCAGAGCAATTTTTTGTCCACACGTTCTAACGTTGCACGAGTCACAGCTGTGTGCAGCCTGTCGGCACGCGAGAGATCAGACAGGTTGGCGCTATCTTGTTGTGATGATGATATACACTTCATCAAGGATTTACCATGCTTTTTGTTAGTGCCAGGTCTCCGTAGGCATTCTGCAAGCGCCTATGAATATCTGCAGTGCCTTCGTTTTCACCAAAAGAAATTCATTGACAGCTCTCTGCTTGGAACGCACCTCCGTTACGGACGCCATTTTGATGGCTAGGGTCTACGTAGGCCGCTGCACAAATCGGAACTTCGTGAAACTATAGAGGCTGAAGCAGGACTATTTCGGGATATAAGAACGTAGGCTTCTGCGGCCGGTGTCACAGTGATTAAACTTCTTCTGGGTATTATGCCGCGCCATTGCTAAAAACTAACAAGAATAATAAACTAAAACCGACGTTTCGGCCGAATTGCCACGAACGTCCTCAGGGCACGACTGGTTTTGCATGGGGACAAGTGCTTCTATTTATTGCAGACTATCGATGTCTGACGTCACTGTTGTAAAACTTTTAATTGGCCCTCTAATATGATTGGCTAGTCATGATGTAAGGGAAGATGGAAGGAAAGAGGCTATTCGTGGATGTCCACGTCGTTAACGATTGGTTGCTGTCCACTAATCCGCGTTCGGCTTCTGGTCTGGGATGCGAGAACGCAAAATACGGGAGGCGATCAACATTATTAAGCAGCCTGACAACATCAACAGAGAAGATGACTACAAACGCCGTACCAGTCCACTTCCGCGCACACCAGGAGGAAAACTTGCCGACCAGAAGCCGAACGCTGATTGGCGGACAGCTACCAATCGTTGACGACATGGACATCCACGAACAGCTTCTTTCCTTCCATCTTCCCTTACGTCATAACTAGCCAATCATATTAGAGGAACAATTAAAAGTTTACAACAGTGACGTCAGACATCGATAGTCTGCAATAAATAGAAGCACTTATCCCCATGCGAAACCAGCCGTACCCTGAGGAAGGCCGTTGCAATTCGGCCGAAACGTCGGTTTTAGTTTATTATTGTTGTTAGTTTTTAGCAATGACGCGGCTTAATACCGAAAAGAATTTTAATCACTATTTCGGGATACCTCACAATAAATTATGAACTATTTTCTGTCTAAGTGGCATAACTTATTGAACACCACTCACAGATTTATTTCCTCCCCAAGACGTTAAAAAAATCCTGTTGGAGTCTCGTGTTCCCTTTTAATAACAGAACAACAGCCCTTCCTTTGACCTCCATGTGGCAGGACCTTGTCCTAATGACGCCTTGGCGAGCAGCAGACCGAGTCAGCAGCCTCTGTTACCGGACGGAATCCGGCCGCTGGCAGATCGCGGCCGCCGCGGACAATCCACGTGCAATGTGGCGCGGCCGGGCGGCGCGCCAGCCCGCCGCTCTGCTACTGTGCGAGGTCACTGCCTGCCTAAACACACCTGCCGCGTCGAGGTAGCGAACACAGGCGAGGGCGCAGCGCAGTGCAGAACAGCGATTCGCGGCGCAGCACTGTGCAACGATCCGCACTTCCCAGGAATGTCTAGAGGTGAGAAAGCTCAGCCGCAGCCAAAGCCGAAACAAACAAAAATAATACGCTACTGGCCATTAAAATTGCTACACCACGAGGATGACGTGGCACAGACCCGAAATTTAACCGACAGGAAGAAGATGCTGTGATATGCAAATGATTAGCTTTTCAGAGCATTCACACAAGTTTGGCGCCGGTGGCGATACCTACAACTTGCTCACATTGGGAAAGTTTCCAACCGATTTCTCATACACAAGTAGCAATTAACCGGCGTTCCCTGGTGAAACGTTGCCTCGTGTAAGGAGGAGAAATGCGTACCGTCACGTTTCCAACTTTGATAAATTACAGATTGTAACCTATCGCGATTGCGGTTTACCGTATCGCTACATGGCTGCTCGTGTTGGTCGAGATACAATGACTGTTAGCAGAATATTTAAACGGTGGCTTCAGGAGGGTAATACGGAACACCGTGCTGGATCCAACGGCGACGTATCACTAGCAGTCGATATGCCAGGCATCTTATCAACATGGCTGTAATGGATCGTGCAGCCACGTCTCGATCCCTGAGCCAACCGGGGACGATTGCAAGACAACAACCATCTGCACCAATAGTTCGACTACGTTTGCGGCAGCATTAATTATCATCTCAGAGACCATGGCTGCGGTTACTCTTGACACTGCATCACAGACATGACCTCAACGACGAACCTGGGTGCACGAATAGCGAAAAGTAATTTTTTCGGATGAATCCAGGCTCTGTTTACAGCATCATGATGGTCGCATTCGTGTTTGGCGTCATCGCAGTGAACACACATTGGAAGCCTTTATTCGTCATCGTCATACTGGCGTATCACCCGGCATGATAGTGTGGGGTGCCACTGGTTACACGTCTCGGTCACCTCTTGTTCGCATTGACGGCATTTTGAACAGTGGATGTTACATTTCAGTTGTGTTACGACCCGTGGCTCTACCCTTCATTCGATCCCTGCGAAACCCTACATTTCAGGAGGATAATGCACTGCCGCATGCTGCAGGTCCTGTACGGGCCTTTCTGGATTCAGAAAATGTTCGACTGCTGCCCTGGCCAGCACATTTTCCAGATCCCTCATCAACTGAAAACGTCTGGTCAATGGTGGCCGAGCAACTGGTTTGTCACAATACGCCAGTCACTACTCGTGATAAACCGGGGTATCGTGTTGAAGCTACATGGGCAGCTGTACCTGTACACGCCATCCAAGCTCTGTTTGACTCAGTGTCCAGGCGTATCAAGGCTGTTATTGCGGCCGGAGGTGTTTGTCCTGCGTACTGATTTCTCAGGATCTATGCACCCAAATTGCGTAAAAATGCAATCCCATGTCAGTTCTAGTATAATATATTTGTCCAAAGAATACCCGTTTGTCATTTGCGTTTCTTCTTGGTGTAGCAATTTTAATGGCCAGTAGTGTAAATAAACTTAAGAATTCTACATTATCTTCTTGTCGAGATTAATAAAGACGTAGCGGTAACTCACTTAGAGAGATGGGGTAGGAAATCAGCTACAGCCTTTGTAATGGAGCCATCCCATCATTCCCAATTACGGAAATCATGACAATGTTCCTGGGTGCATGAAGTGTTTCCATCTCTCGCAAGTGCCAGTGTGCGTCCACCGTTGTCGAACATGACCGTGTTGATACTCCAGCTGTTATGGTGTCGGGAGGTGTAACGTTACGAGGGCGCACTGATCTCTAAGTCTATCAGCAGAGTATACTCAGCGGTCAACGTTGTTGTGACACTGTACTCGCTCCACATGTGCGTCTTTTCTGGATAGTTTCTGCCCTGAAAATGCCTGACCGTACTGAACAGCCCAGGTGGAGGAGCTCTTGCAGCGAGAGAATTTTCAGCGAATGTACTGGCCTGCGCAGGAATCCCATCGAGCAGGTTAGGGATGCTTTGGGGAGACGTGCTGCAGCGGTGGTCAACTACGCTGCTGGAGGGATGGAACGCTCTACCACAAAAACTCCTGTCCAATCTCGTGGCCAGCATGGGAGCACGTTCCAGAGCTTACATTGCCGACCGTGATGATAACACGCCATATTGAGAAGCATGTCCTGCCTTCTTTAATCTTCAGGAGTTACTCATGTAACGCAGTTACTTCATGGGACGTTGTACATGAAATTCGTTGAAATCTGACATTTTCTACCTTCTACTCCATAATGTTCTTTGGACTTTCCTCAATATTTCGGTATATAATACATTAAAATCAGACAATTTTCAGACCTTCAAATAATATTTTGAATGTTGACGTGTGACTGTCAAATTTCGCAGCTACGCATATACTGCCACAGTTGAGCAGTCATATCTTGGGAACTACACAGTCCAGAAGGCTGTGAATTGCTTTGTTTTGTACTTACTGCTACGTCTCAGAAGTTGGTATTACTAACAAACAAATCAGTCCTTTGTTTCTGACACTAGTTTTCGTTGAACGTAGTGTGATTATCAGCTATTTTTGTAGTAAGCTAACTATTATTGTTTTTATACGTAAATAAAATTACTAAGCATAAAAGTAACTGTGACAATTTAGATAAGATGTAAAGTTCTTTTATTGAATATCAACCGATGAAAATCCATCTCGTGCTTTGTGTCCACTTCCACCAAACGCTTCGTGTAAATTATAGGGAAGCTGAATTTTCTGGCACCCTGCATGAATTTACACATAAACATTCTCCTCTTTTGGCAGTAATGGAGGCAATCAAAGCTATTTACAGAGATTTGGCAAATCCTGAGCTACTAAAGAAGTGTGCTTACATGGCAAGACCTAGAATGTGAATGTATGCTTCAGTTATGTTGTGTGGTGCCGTGGGCCTAAACATTTATTTGTTGGCCTTATGACTCCAACGATTGCAGTGTCTGATGCCGTAATAACTTTTAATGGTGGGAAGCATGAAAGACTTAAGGTTCTGGAAATGGAAAGGATAAAATTTCGACAGAACAAAGCTAAAGGATGCGGGAACTGGATGAGCTTCGTGTAGGTGAAGCAGAGTTAGCTGCTCAGAAAATGACAGAAGAAGCAAGAAAGAAAAGGAGGAGCCAAGCACTGGGCTGTTGTGACACTGAAAAAGACACAGATATGGGCCAGGGCAATTTTAGTACATAAAAGACGCAGAAAAGTAAATCTGTATAGGAATTTGTAATAAAAAAAGTTTTAAACCTCAATATCTCTTAACTACATTTTTTTTGCAATAAATGACCAGTTTTCTAAAAAGGTAGAGACATGGTAGAGATGGTAGGGATCGTAGAGACATGAAATTTTCGCAGTATACCAAGTGTGATATTCAACACATATGGAACTAGAATAAATAAAATATCCTGACTGATTTGTTTTTATGTTTATTTATTTACAACATTCTGTCAAGAAACTGAGTACTTGAAAAAATTAGATAACATGCCCCACAATACAATTTCAGTAATAATTCTAGTTCAGTGTATCTAGAAAGGTGCATTAAATAATTATGGAAAATTGTAAGTTGGTGTCTTAAAAAGTTTCCAGAACAATGAGTCACAAAATTCGATAATTACCACAGGAGGCAAAGGACATACAATGTCCCCTTTAGTGTAATTATTGTCTTCGACACAAGCGTGATTTCTGTTCGTCTCACTGCGTCTTTCTTTCAGTTACCTTCTGTAAAACACTGTAGCAGTTCTTTCTACGTTTGGTCCAAGTTTCGTAGAGTTTTGATACTTGACAGTGATACGAAAGTTCCGTTCGTCCCAAAGTTTTGCACAGCACTGTATGGAAGTTGCGGCTCCCCTATTGCAATGTCATCTGCGAGGAGGGGTTGGCAGCGAGCAGAATGGAGCCGGTACTGGTCTATGGCATTCAACTTCTACCGATTCTGCGGTTTCAGCCGGCCACTTCGCTGAGGTTCTTCTTACAGCAAATGTAAAGGTCAAAAGTTGTAGAGTGAGCTTATTGATATATTTGTCAGGTAACTGCATTGTTATGTAGTCTTACGTTGTCATAAAAATGCACGATCTAATACAGGACTTTTTAAATTTTTGTTGGAAAACTTATTTAATGTGTCGAGTAAAAATTAGTTCAGTTGTAATGCTGCAAGGGGTTACTTTAAGGATGGTGAACTTGCAGTTGTTATCAATAACTGAGATACAAAGAAGCGAAGAAGTGCAAATTATAGTAATTAACTTTGCAAGTGAGAAAAAGTCTATGATACTGACACATCACAAGGAGTACTAGCGAACATAGAATTTGGCACACTTATGGTACTAACAATATTATAGCTTTAAGATTTTAAGGAGAAAAATTCAGACTTATTCGCAATATACACTGTTAAGATTCTTTCAGGCATGGGATTCACATTAGCGTTGATAAACTGACTTCATATGTCAGTATTGGAATTAATGTTTAATAAACTCTCGTTTAATTCCTGATTCCTCTGACAAAACTCGAACAGATAATTTTTTGGCATGAGAAAAACATTCAGTTCCAGTATTCTAATAAGCTAATTAGGCAATCCACTAACACTGCAGTACCACAAATGGGACAGAAACCCAGTATGTAGAAGCAAGGGATAGACTTTAGTTCAATCGAACGAAATTCTGTTTTTATGTGTGCGGGTGTTTGATACAAAGACCACATACATTCCGAGACTAATCATCTGAAGAACATGTGAGGGGAGAAACGCCATGAGGCTAGAATTATAAAGTTAGTGCTCTCCAAGGAACGAGAATGTGAAAATGTTGAACTATAACGTGATTATCTACTTAATCGATTTCTTCCTTCATGCAGTGGTGCAACTAGCAAAACAGTACGTCCTAGACAGAGGAGACATAAGGCCTATTTCTACATCTACATCTACATACATCCTCCGCAATTCACTATACGGTGCTGGGTGGAGGGTACCTCGTACCAAGACTGTGGTGTCACCGCCAGACCGAGCCACACGGCTGGTCTAGAGAGACTTTCTAGCACTCGCCCCAGTTGTACAGCCGACTTTGCAAGCGATGGTTCACTGACTTCTACGCTCTCATTTGCCGAGGCGATAGTTAGCATAGCCTTCAGCTACTTTATTCGCTGCGACCTAGCAAGGCGCCATTATCAGTACTATTGATATTGTAAACCATGTATCGTCAAGAGCGACGTTCGTCATTAATGGATTAAAGTTAAGTATTTCTCCAGCTACGTACGTTTTTCTCAATTCTAATTCCCTTGTCATGTTCCAGACCTCACGCCAGACTACGTGAGCTAAAACGCGTGCATTTCGGCCTTCTTTAGCAACCCTGTGTTGGCTCTCCTGCCAACCACAACAAAAACTAGCATCTTCTCTCCCTGTTCCACTCCAAAACAGAACGAGGGAAAAATGACTGCCTGTATGTCTCTGTACGAGCCCTAATCTCTCTGATCTTATCTTTGTGGTCTTTCCGCGAGATGTAAGTTGGCGGCAGTAAAATTGTACTGCAGTCAGCCTCAAATGCTGATTCTCTAAATTTTCCTCAGTAGCGATTCACGAAAAGAACGCCTCCTATCCTCTAGAGACTACCACCCGAGTTCCTGAAGCATTTCCGTAATACTCGCGTGATGATCAGACCTACCAGTAACACATATAGCAGCCCGCCTCTGCGATTTTCCGATCGCTGAAGATGGTAAAGGAGATGCTGCGCCTAGTTAAGGGAAGCCTTGGCCTCAAGGATCCCTCTAATTTAAAAGGTTCGTTGTGAGCGTTGAAGCAACGGCCGCTGTCCCTCTATCCGCATCGTTACCGACCGCTGTGCAGAACACCAGCGGCATTCTAAAATCGGGAACTTAAAATCAGCAGTTGCTAAGCACAGTCGGACAAATAATCACAGAATAATGTGCGATGAAACTAAAATATTGTCCATCTCTTCTTCATACTGGGACCCTGTTAAAGAAGCAGTAGACGTTAGAATGTGCGGGAACAACTTCAGGCGGGATAGTAGCTACAATCTTTGTAGTGCTTGAAAGCCGACCCTCGATGCTGGGAAGACACAGAAATTTGCTGAATTGCTTGCGTTCCCTCGAGAGTGTAGACACGGACACAGCCTCTGGCAGAGTGATGTAATGATGACGTGCACTGGCCAATCACAAGCCGTCTGTGCTCTATAAATATTCACAATAACAGCAGCCACGACAGTCAGTTATTCCTGATGAACAGGAATTAGGATTTCGTCGAAAGCTCGAAAATGTATCCAGATATGACGCGAAAAGTAAACCGAGAATGTTTTACACAGTCTAATACTTGTTTTCTATGCTGAAATGAGTAATTTATTTTCTACACACCATTCTCTCAGTATTTTGAGAAGTTGCTTACTGCTACGGTCGCAGGTTCGAATCCTGCCTCGGGCATGGATGTGTGTGACGTCCTTAGGTTAGTAAATAACGAAAAGTGTGAGATGATCCACATGAGTTCCAAAAGAAATCCGTTGGAATTCGATTACTCGATAAATAGTACAATTCTCAAGGCTGTCAATTCAACTAAGTACCTGGGTGTTAAAATTACGAACAACTTCAGTTGGAAGGACCACATAGATAATATTGTCGGGAAGGCTAGCCAAAGGTTGCGTTTCATTGGCAGGACACTTAGAAGATGCAACAAGTCCACTAAAGAGACAGCTTACACTACACTCGTTCGTCCTCTGTTAGAATATTGCTGCGCGGTGTGGAATCCTTACCAAGTGGGATTGACGGAGGACATCGAAAGGGTGCAAAAAAGGGCAGCTCGTTTTGTATTATCGCGTTATAGGGGAGAGAGTGTGGCAGATATTATACACGAGTTGGGATGGAAGTCATTACAGCATAGACGTTTTTCGTCGCGGCGAGACCTTTTTACGAAATTTCAGTCACCAACTTTCTCTTCCGAATGGGAAAATATTTTGTTGAGCCCAACCTACATAGGTAGGAATGATCATAAAAATAAAATAAGAGAAATCAGAGCTCGAACAGAAAGGTTTAGGTGTTCGTTTTTCCCGCTCGCTGTTCGGGAGTGGAATAGTAGAGAGATAGTATGATTGTGGTTCGATGAACCCTCTGCCAAGCACTTAAATGTGAATTGCAGAGTAGTCATGCAGATGTAGATGTAGGTTTAAGTAGTTCTAAGTTCTAGGGGACTGATGACCACAGCAGTTGAGTCCCATAGTGCTCAGAGCCATTTGAACCATTTTTTTTTTTTTTTTTTTTTTTGCTTACTGTTCTCTTGTAATGTTGCCCGTATGTTGCCAGATAACGTTGATGATGATGATAATGATATTGGTTTCAGGGCGCTCAACATCATACGAGGGTGAGTCAAATGAAAATTTTAAATATTTTTTATATATTTATATAAAGCTGTATCACTTTTCAACATAATCTCCCTCGCGCTCAATGCAAGTCCTCCAGCGCTTACAAAGTGCATGAATTCCTTTAGAAAAAAATGCTTTTCGTAGTCCGCGCGACCAGTCAAGCACCGCGTGGCGTACCTCTTCATCAGAAAGGAACTTCTTTCCTCCCAAAGCGCCTTTGAGCCGTCCAAACATATGGATATCACTTGAGGAAAGGTCTGTTGAGTATGGTGGATGAGAAAGACACTCAAAATGCAGGTCTGTGATTGTTGCAACTGTTGTACGGGCAGTGTGGGACCTTGCATTGTCATGTTGCAAAAGGACACCTGCTGACAGCAATCCACGTCGCTTTGATTTGATTGCAGGCCGCAGATAGTTTTTTAGGAGATCTGTGTATGATGCACTGGTGACAGTGGTCACTCTAGGCATGTAATGCTCTAAAATGACGCCTTTTTCGTCCTAAAAGAGAGTCAGCATAACCTTCCTTGCTGATGGTGCGGTTCGGAACTTCTTTGGTTTTGGTGATGTGGAATAGCGCTATTCCTTGGTCGCTCTCTTCGTTTCCGGTTGGTGGAAGTGAACCCAGGTTTCGTCCCCAGTAACGATTCTAGCAAGGAAACCATCACCTTCTTGTTCAAAGCGCCGTAGATCTTCACAAGCATCAATACTTCGTTCTCTCATTTCAGGAGTCATCTGCCGTGGCACCCACCTTGCAGACACATTGTGAAACTGGAACACATCATGCACAATGTGGTGTGCTCACCCTTGACTAATCTGTAAACATGCTCCAATGTCATTCAGTGTCACTCTGCTGTTTTCCTTCACTATGGCTTCAACTGCTGCAATGTTCTGTGGAGTCACAACTCGTTCTGTCTGACTTGACGAGGAGCATCTTCCACTGAAGTCACACCATTTGCAAACTTCCTGCTCCATTCATAGACTTGCTGCTGTGACAAACATGCATCACCTTCATTCATCGATGAATTTCAATAGGATTCACACTTTCACTATGCAAAAACCGAATAACAGAACGCTGTTCTTCCCTGGTGCAAGTCGCAAGTGGGGCGGCCATCTTTATGCCGATACTGCGACGGTATGTGTGCGTCTGCAATGTGCTGCCACCTCCAGGTCATTCTGCACGCTGTTTGTAGCACGCTTACCAACTTACAGGATAACGGTGCGAAATTTCGATTTGTTATTACAGATTTAAGGTTTTCATTTGACTACCTTCGTACTATCAGCGGCCTTGAAGTATGTGAAACCGATGCTTAGTCACACGGACGAAGTCTTTCCTCCCAAGCAATCTTCTTGGGACATGCGTGCATGGTTATATGAGTGGGATCGAACAGCCGCCGTTTGAGGGCGTTGGTGTACCGTAGAGCGTGTATAATCACCGATATGTAGTCAAGGGATTAATGTGGCATTCGTGACTGTCCGACGGGAGTCCAATAAATGCGGATACGTGAACTAGGGCGACGTTATTATGAAATGCGTCCAATCATGACCTGCCGAAGGACAAGCAACGGCAGATGTCTATCAAAGAACGAAGAATACGTACGGGCAATTAAGGCAAAACGTCCGGGAAAACTGCGACAGTGCTGCTGCTCTCTCATGATAACGAACGTCCCCATAACGCAAATTTCGTAACGCAGACGTTAATTCACTTTTCCCGGAGACAACACTCCCACATCGCGATACTGTCCGAGATTTGATTAACAAATTCCGAAGTACGGGTCCAGTGACAGATGCACCAAGAAGTGGTCGTCGTGCATTTTGTCTGACGATAAACTATTCGATATTTCCGATGAAATGTCCATGAGTCCGATCAAGTCAGTAGGAAAACTCGCCCAGAAAGTCGATGTTAGTGTCGGAACGGCCCACACAGCTGTAAGGAAAAAATTAGAACTTTTCCCATACAAAGTGACAGTCGTGGAAGAACTGAAATATACTGATCATGACTAGAGACTGCATTATTGTCAATGGTTTAAAAATTTCTTTCAGCAAAATGGAAGGGATATTCTTAATGAAACGTTTTTCACTGATGAGGCGTGGTTTCATTTATCCGGGTACATGAACTCGCAAAATTCTCGTATGTGGAGCACTGGAAAGCCATTGAGTATTCACGAGGAACGACATCATTATGTGAAAATAGGAGTTTGGATTGCGATTTCTAGACGTCGGATTGTGGGTCCCATATATTTCAACGAAACAATAAACGCACAATGATACTGCAGTGATATTCTGTACCCAATAGGAAAACTTGTGTTAAGTGAAATACTGAACGGTTATTTTCAACAAGATGGTGCAACCGCGCATACAGCTCGCTTTTCAACGTAAACTGTTTGCTGATGTTTTTGGTTATTGCATAATTTCATAGCGACTTTGGCCTCCATGATCGCCTGACCTAACACCACCTGACATTTTCTTCTTGGGTCCAGCGAAAGCAACTGTCTATAATGATGAATTGAAAACTGCAATGTCCACTTTCACTGCTTCTGTTACAGAAGAAATGTTACAGCTTGTGTTTGGAAACATAATCAGACGAATTGAATTGTGTATTCAACAACAGGGGGGACACTTTCAACATTTAATGTGAAAATTTGTATGTAAAAATGAATATTCAATAAATTAATAACTAGTATTTCACTGAGTTTCATTTCCGTATATTCACTGCGGCATACGGCACGCGCGTCCGCGTCTAACAATCATACGGCACTGAGAAGAGACTTTTTGAACACACCGTAGTTTTCGCCAATACAGCCCACGCGTGCTCGGTGGGATTTAAATCGGGGAAATGCGCAGGCCGGTCCATTCGTGCGAAAATCCTCTCGAGCCAAGAGCTCCTCCATGTTCGGCGAATGGAACGGCCTGCCCGTTTCGCCGAACACGGGCTCCCGTCCAGCACGTGCTACACGTGTTGGCGTGACGTACTGCAGTACGGTCACATGCATCAACAACCATCTAGCAGTACTGGTGGAGTAACGCTACGCCTTATTACAAGAACTCCTTACCAAATGTGTGGTCAATGCGGGAGCACCTTGCAGAACATGCATTGCCGTCCTTATTACCACACACCCTGTTAAGTACAATGCTTCACCTTTTCTAATATCCAGGGGACAGTGACTTAAGAAAAACAATAGTTGGTGCGATGAATGGTAACTAACACTAAAAGTAGGAAAAAAATGTAAGTTATGCGGGTGAGTAGGAAAAGCAAACCCACAATGTTCGAGCACAGAATTTGTAATGTGCTGCACGACAAAGTCACGTAGATTAAATATCTGGTGTAACTCTGCATAGCAATATGAAATGGTGTCAGCATGTAAGAATTGCAGTAGGAAAAGCGAATGGTTGACTCCGGTTTATTGGGAGAATTTTAGGAAAGTGTAAATCATTTGTGAAGGAGACCGCGTATAGGACACTAATTGTTGTGTACCGTTCGATTGTTTCAGAGGCGGGCTGCTAGGTTTATTACTAATAGGTTCGAACAGCACGCAAGTATCACGGAGATGCTTCGGGCACTCCAATGGGAATCAGCGGAGGAAAGGCGCCTCGCGGGATTAGCCGAGCGGTCTCAGGCGCTGCGGTCATGGACTGTGCGGCAGGTCCCAGCGGAGGTTCGAGTCCTCCCTCCGGCATGGGTGTGTGTGTTTGATCTTAGGATAATTTAGGTTAAGTAGTGTGTAAGCTTAGGGACTGATGACCTTAGCAGTTAAGTCCCATAAGATTTCACACACATTGGAACATTGGGAGGAAAGGCGACGTTCTTTTCGAGGAGCACCACTGAGACATTTTAGATAACCAGTGTTTGAGGCTGACTGCAGAACAATTCTACTACCGCCAACTGCGCGTAAGGACCATGAAGGTAATGTTAGAGAAATTAAGGCTAGTAAGGGGTCAAATAAACAGTCGTTTTCCGTAGCTCTCTTTGCGAGTGGAACAGGGAAGGAAATGACTAGTAGTGGTACAGGTACCCTCCGCCACGCACCATACGGTTGCCTGCGGAGTATATGTGTAGATATAGTTGTATATAAACTGCGGTGACTTCTGTGTACTTGCTGTCTTTGAATGAAAGTGTCATTTCCGTTAGTCTCATCGCGTATTTCTTTTAGTCACCTTCTGTCTGTGCTGTACTGTGCTGCAGCAGTTTTGTGTATGATCCAAGTCACGAGAGAATAATGAAAAATCACGCACCCGAATATTTTGTGTCAAAACTCTTAAGGCTTTTTAAATGACACAAATTTACTAACATTCTACACCTTCGTTCCTCGTATCTTCATATTTACTTCTCAACATAGCCACCCTGGCAACGAAAACATTTCTCGCAAAGAGACACTAATTTGTTGATACCGTCACTGTAGACTGTTTCACTTCGTCGACGGAGCCATTAGCTCACCTCCGCTTGCATCGCTTCGTCACTATGAAAGTGAAGGCCTCGAAGGATTACTTTAAGTTCTGGAAAAAAAACCAAAATCGGATGGGATTCAAGTCGTCACTGTATGGCGGATGATCAATGACAGTGACCCAAAGCACCGCATTGTTACAGGTGTGCCGGCCCCTATGGCGAGCGGTTCTAGGCGCTTCAGTCCGGAACCGCTCGACCGCTACGGTAGCAGGTTCAAATCCTGCCTCGGGTATTGATGTGGGCGATGTCCTTAGGTTAGTTAGGTTTAAGTAGTTCTAAGTTCTAGGGGACTGATGACCACAGATGTTAAGTCCCATAGTGCTCAGAGCCATTTGAACCATTTTTGTTACAGATGTCGCAGCGCTAGTGTGTTTCTGCCATTGTCATAGTGAAGGGGAGGGCGCAACATGCGTGGATGATCTCTTAGAATTCGTATGTTCGATTTTCTGACGGTGTCGCAGTAAAAAAATTATTCAAATGGCTCTGAGCACCATGGGACTTAACATGTGAGGTCATCAGTCCCCTAGAACTTAGAACTACTTAAACCTAACTAACCTAAGGCTATCATACACATCCATGCCCGAGGCAGGCAGGATTCGAACCTGCGACCCTAGAGGTCGCGCGGTGCCAGACTGAAGCGCCTAGAACCGCTCGGCTCCGACGGCCGGCCGTGTCGCAGTACCTTGTAGAGTTAATGTGATTGCTTGAGACATGAATTACAAATGCATCACACTTCGAACATCCTAGAACACTGTGAGCATGCCTCTGACTGCTGATGGCATGGTCTTGAATTTTTTTTTTTTTGCGTCGGTGATACGTTGAGGCGGAACTCTACTGATGCTCTCTTGTTTTCGGGGTAAAAATAGTATACCCATCATTCACCACCTGTCGCACTGTTGTTAAGGTGGTCATCACCCTCACGCTCATAATGTAAAACTAATTCTTGAAAGATGTCCAGTCTCCTCTGTTTCACGTTGGTATCGAGCATTGGAGGTTCCCACCATGCACACAGTTTTCGGTACCGCAGTCTGCAATGAAGGCCTGTACACGCTCTCGTGATATGGCACACTTATCTGCTAGCTCTGTCTACGTTAACTGACGATTTTCTCCGATAAATTCATCAACCCAATTCCGATGAGTCTCTTCGACCGCCGTTCCCGGTAGTCCCATTCGTGCTCTGTCGCAGACGATGAGATTAGCACCACAGTTTCCTTCTTTACGACCACCAACAACCCGCATTCACATATCACAGATGTTGATACAATCATCACCATGTACAGCTTTCATTCTTCTATGGATTTGAATAGGAGGCCCGTTTTTTGCGGTTATAAACTCTATTACAGCACGCTGTTTCTCACGCACCGGTCAACAACGCCGCCGGACTGTGCATTCTAACGTTGATTGTGCCGAGTTCTGACGTCATAGCGTGGAAAAAAGAACTCGTTGGGGAGTGTTTCCGAAAGTAAAGAGCAATATCTACCATGACAGGTATTCTGGATATGCGTTTGAACGTTCACCAGTTGAAACGTCCCCTTATAAAAATTATGAATTACTGTGCTGGTAAACATTTACGTTATTCGATACAGAGACAGCTGAGTAAAACTGAACGTACTCAGACAGTTCTCTCTTTACTTATTCTGATCATCACTAAACTGACACACAATATTTTTTTTAGCGCAACGCAATCTGACTTGACTCCAAAAGAATGGCCCTGACTAACAATAACCTATACCTTTCATGAATCACTTACCTCACAAAATATTCGTTACTCGAACTACTGCAATACAGCGAACGTCAATAGTGCCAGCGAAATAAAAGATTCTAACTACTGAAGGCACTAACTACTGATAGGCATAGTTAGCAAATGAAAAATTTTGATGGACAGAAAACAATGTATTGATGTTAATAATGTTTAAAAGTCATCATATATATATATATATATATATATATATATATATATATATATATATATATATATATATATAAACCTATCAAAACTCTGACATCTCTCTCTCCACATCCACCACTGCTGGCGGCTCACCTCCAAATGCCCAACGCTACGTGCTGTTCACATCCAACTGCCCAACACTACACAAGCGAATATTCCAACAATGAGTCCAACCAGCCACAGACTGCACACAGCACAGTCAGTGATTTCCATACAGAACGATACGTGGCGTTACCAACATTAAAACCTAAACAGCCTACTTACACGGTGGGATGATAGAACGCCAACTACGTCATATGCATGTCCTCTCTACAATACCGAGGCGCGAGAAGCCATATTAGTTTTTAGTTGAAGGCCGTATGCATATATGACGTTTCTAAGCGTCACAAATTGAGGATCTCTCGAAAACGCATCTTTAATTGCCCTGCGCCTGCTATACGGACGTTTGAGTCACAGCTCCCGTACAAGATAAGTAATTTTAGTAGTAATAAACTTTTTGTAACACTTTAAACTAATTTATTACGTTAATTATAGTGCTCTTCAAGCGTACCATTAAAAGTTTTTGTCTTATTCGCGTATTTTCACAGTGATCACGCAAAGTTCATTTTGTTTACATATCGCGGCCAGGCCGAACTTTTGAGCTTTCAGATTAAACTTCATACCACAATTTTAAGTGCATTTACTGATAGTTTAGTGTGCCAAATACGTTTGCTGCCCCTTTATATCTGTAGAGTATAGTCATCTCTTAAGTAATTTCCAGTAAGAAACTTCTGAACCATTGTTTACATTGTCGCGAGTAGGCCTAATTTTTTGTACACGTATTTTCATTGTTTTCCGGTAACTTAATTGTCTTTCTGTCACTAAAATCGATTTGCACCATGAGTGTAAAGTGCCTGACGTGCCGTAGAATCGTTAGCTCCGGGGTCTGGTGTGATGGATGTAGTAACTTTTTTCATTGGGGAGATTGTAGTGGCGTGGGAATTGGGAAAATGAGCGAGACTCATCAGTGGTTCTGTAGGCTATGCAGTAGAGATAGAAAGATTGTGGAACAGGAGGGGAAAATTGCTGCCCTTCAGGCTGAGTTAGATGAGGCTAGACGAGAACTGTGCAGGTTAAGGGGGGAGAAGGGTAAACAGGGGTGGGAAGTGGCAACAGGCATAAGGAACAGGCCAAGAAATTCTTCTGACAGCTTTGTTATTAATGTACAAAATAGGTTTGACCTGTTGCCTCAGTCGGAAACTGATGAGGCTCTCACACAAATAGATGTAGACAGGGCTCAACAAGCTTTCAGCAGCAAATTGAATAAGAAGGTAGGGAAGTGTGCAAAGAGAAAGAAAGTCTTGTTGCTAGGTAGTTCGCATGCTAGGGGTGTGAGGCAACTTCTGCAGGATGAATTAGGGTCAGAATACCAGGTCACAAGTTTTTTCAAACCTAGTGCTGGACTGGGGCAGGTTACAGAGGATTTAGGTTCACTATGTAGAGGCTTTACTAAGGAAGATACCGTGGTTATTGTGGGTGGGCCGGGCAACAGTATTGACAGAGATCCGGGGTACAGCATAGAGTGTGACCTGGCAAATATTGCATCGGTATCGAGTCATACCAGTGTTGGGTTTGTGTTGGTTCTGGAGCGCCACGACCGGCCTCATTTGAGCTCTTCTGTAGGAGAGTTGATTTGGAGTTGGAACGGCTACTTGGATCTGATGCAGGGTCACACATTGGTATGATTCCTGTTGATTCACTCTGTAGGTGGGACTATACTAGACATGGCCTACACCTCAACAAGAAGGGGAAGGGTAAACTGGCTGGGCTGATAGCAGGAAATTTAAAGGGGGAGGAACTACATCTCATGGTGGAAACTCTTTTTTAGTGTAAGATCAGTGTCCGGTGGGAAACTCTGCCAGGCAAGTACTAAAGATGTTAAAAAAGTTCAAGATACTCACAGATGTAAAATGAAAAATGTTAGTATATTTCATCGAAATATTGGGGGATCGATGAATAAAATTGATGAGCTTCTGCTTTGTTTAGAAGATATAGAAACTGAGAATGTAATAGATGTACTAGGCCTGTCTGAGCATCACATTGTCACTGATATGCAAAAGGTTAGCATCAATGGGTACAAATTAGCTGCACATGTAAGTAGAGATAATATGATGATAGGAGGAGTTGCCATATATGTCAAAAGCTTCCACAGCGCAAAACATTTAGAAACTAAAAAATTTTGTATAGAGCAACATATGGAAGCATGTGCCACTGAATTAAAACTAAATGATGGCACTTTCATAATTGTAACAGTGTATAGGTCCCCTCAGGGAATTTCCAGCTATTTCTAGAAAACTTGGATGCTTTGTTGTGCTATCTGTCAGACAGGGGGAAGCAAATTATCATTTGTGGGGATTTCAATGTTGATTCCCTGAAAGAGTGTAATAGGAAGAATGACCTTGTAGTATTACTCAGTTCTTTCAATTTGAGCTCCGTCATTGATTTTCCTACTCGGATAACAAACAACAGCAGGACATTGATAGATAACTTTTTTATAGACCAAGACAAGTTTAAGGACATAGATGCTTATCCTGTTGAGAATGGTCTTTCAGTTCATGGTGCACAGCTAGTTACAGTACATGGCATAGCTCCATGCAGTATATCAAATCAGAATTTCAAAGGAGTGCGTTCAATTAACAATATAAATACTGCAAACTTTAGGGAAAGCCTAAAGGAGCTAGACTGGGATGAAGTGTATATGGAACCCGATGCAAACTTGAAATATAACTTATTTCACGATACATTTTTAAGGGTATTTGAAAATTATTTTCCCAAGAAAACAGTGAAACATAATTCCAAGAAAACATATAAAAAACCTTGGCTAACTAAAGGAATAAGAAAATCTTGCAACCGTAAAAGAGAACTGTATATAACAGCAAGAGGGAGTACTGACCCCAAAATTGTTCAATATTATAAAAACTATTGTGCGGTACTAAGAAAAGTTATTAAAAAGTCCAGAAGCATGTGTATCATTTCTGAGATCAGTAACTCTGATAATAAAATTAAAGCAATTTGGAATATTATTGAAAGGGAAACAGGGCAACCAAGAGCACAGGAAGTATTTAGTGCCATAAAACTGAATGACAAGTGTACTAACAAACAATCTGAAATTGGTAATATTTTCAATAATTATTTTTTAAATGTTGTGGAGAAAGTAGGATCTATATCTTCACTAGAAGAGGCAAGGCGTCTAATAGAAGAGGCCATACCTGTGCAGTTTGAAACAACTGTATTTCCACGAACCTCTCCCTCTGAAATCAGTAAAATAATGAACTCACTGAAAAGTAAAACCTCTTACGGAATTGATGGCATTTCCAGCAAGATACTTAAAGCTTGTTCTCCACAGATAAGTAGGATTCTCAGCCACGTATATAATACCTCTTCGGAGCAGAGTGTTTTCCCCAATAGACTGAAATATGCCATTGTAAAACCATTGCATAAAAAGGGGGATACGTCGGATGTCAACAACTATCGCCTAATCTCTCTTCTGACAGCTCTATCAAAAATTTTTGAGAAAGTAATGTATTCAAGAGTAGCCTTCCATATATGTAAAAATAAAGTAATAACAAAATGTCAGTTTGGTTTTCAGAAAGGCTTTTCAACAGAAAATGCTATATACGCTTTCACTGATCAAATATTAAATGCTCTGAATAACCGGACATCACCCATGTGTATTTTTTGTGATCTCTCAAAGGCCTTTGACTGTGTAAATAATGGAATTCTTTTAGATAAGCTAAATCATTACGGTTTGAGGGGGGCAGTACACAAATGGTTTAATTCATACTTAACTGGAAGAATGCAGAAAGTTGAAATAAGTGGTTCATGTAATGTTAATACAACAGCTGATTCCTCAAACTGGGGGGCTATCAAGTACGGGGTCCCACAGGGTTCGGTCTTAGGTCCTTTACTGTTCTTGATATACATTAATGACTTCCCATTCCATATTGATGAAGATGCAAAGTTAGTTCTTTTTGCTGATGATACAAGTATAGTAATAACATCCAAAAACCAAGAAATAAGTGATGTAATTGGAAATGAAGTTTTTCACAAAATTATTAAGTGGTTCTCAGCAAACACACTCTCTTTAAATTTTGATAAAACACAGTATGTACAGATCCGTACAGTAAATGGCACAACTCCAGTAATAAATATAGACTTTGAACAGAAGTCTGTAGCTAAGGTAGAATTTTCCAAATTTTTTGGTGTGTCCATTGATGAGAGGTTAAACTGGAAGCAACAGATTGATGGACTGCTGAAACGTCTGAGTTCGGCTATGTACGCTATTAGGGTTATTGCAAATTTTGGTGATAAGAATCTAAGTAAATTAGCTTACTATGCCTACTTTCATTCACTGCTTTCGTATGGTATCATATTCTGGTGTAATTCATCATTGAGTAGAAAAGGATTCATTGCTCAAAAACGTGTAATCAGAATAATTGCTGGAGCTCACCCACGGTCATCCTGCAGACATCTATTTAGGGATCTAGGGGTCCTCACAGTAACCTCACAGTATATATATATTCACTTATGAAATTTGTTGTTAATAATCCAGCCCAGTTCAAAAGTAATAGCAGTGTGCATAGCTATAACACCAGGAGAAAGGATGATCTTCACTATGCAGGGTTAAATCTAACTTTGGCACAGAAGGGGGTAAATTATGCTGCCACAAAAGTCTTTGGTCACCTACCAAACAGCATCAAAACCCTGACAGATAGTCAACCAACATTTAAAAATAAATTAAAAGAATTTCTAGATGACAACTCCTTCTACTCATTGGCTGAATTTTTAGATATAAACTAAGGGAGGGAAAAAAACTTACGCATTAGTGTCATGCAATATTTTGTGTAATGTAATATCTTGTACAGACATCTTTCATTAACCTGACACGTTCCACATCATTACGAAGTGTAAGTGTCGTATTCATGATCTATGGAACAAATATTAATCTAATCTAATCTGAACTGTTGTCATAAAACGACAGGAAACGTCATATTGGTGGGTAAAGAATATTGTAAGTTGTGTATTATGAAAGTACGCCGTTTCTAGGCAACGGTACACCGAAGTTAGATAAAAAATGCATTGTTCTTGCTGCTATTTGTTACAGTTAAATGTTAGTTAATGGTATATCTACGATTAAAGCTTTCAGGGGACGGTAATATGCACGGCATTGACGTAATCCATTCAAGGCTGGTGTAGCGTAATGAGTGGAGTCGGCGAATTGTAAAGTATCGGCTGATTTGTTGCTGAATGGCGTCTCATTGGATTCAATAATGTTTTTACTAGCCTTCGCGTTTTCTAACAGGTTCTGATACATCCTTATTAGTTTAATGAAAGTATATTCTATATTATTCGATGCAATGTACGACACGGGGCCACTAGGTACCGTTGGGTCTTCAACGCTTGTTCGGACAGTGTCTGTTTTTGTACATATAAATGCGCTCTTTCTGAGGAGTGTGTTCGACTCGTCTAATCTACAAGACAGCTTTCACTACCTGCGGTATGACGTTTTACACGTTCTTGCTTTAAGTTTAGTAATCCACATGTTGTAAAGATTCTACTGGTGAAAAGGAACAGTGATAAAATAAGAACGGCCTTAAGACATTCTATGAAAATGAGAATGATAAAATAATTGTTATCTTTTGCGAACAACTATTGTAAATTTGTATCTCTCTATTTGTAACGGAACTTTTTATATGCCGACTTCCTTGTTGACTGGAAATGATACTTTCCTTTTTGCCTTATAACTTGTCCAGGGATACTGAAGGTTTTATTTATGTACTAGTACACTAGAGTTAGAATGGCATGACTAGCATGTGGAAAAAGGAGCAAATGTGCGTTTTAATAGAGTAAGTGTGGGGATTTTACGCTCGTCCATCTCTTAAACAGTGTGATGTGAGAGCCACATACAGACGATAATATTATTACGCTGACAACACGTACCGTATGCCCAAGTCACATTGTTTATGAGCGTTCGGCAGCACCTTGAAATTGGCACACTCAACGTACTCGTTCGGAAAGTTTTGTCGGCGTCCCGGTATGTTACAGGCTGCAGTTCGAAGACTCTAGTGGTAGACGGTTGCAATTTGAGTCTGGGAAGGGGGGAAGTCGGTCGATAAATAGGCATGACATGTCATCCTCTAGCGATATTGAGAACAGGTGAAACATCCCCTTAGAAAAATTGTACACGACTGTGCTTAAACTGACACATAATATTTTTAGCGCAACGCAATCTGACTTTCAATAATCCCTACAAAAGAATGGCCCTGACGAACATTAACCTATACCTTTCACAAATCACTTACCTCACCAAGAATCTTCGTTACTCTAACTACTGCTATACAACGAGCGCCACTACTGCCAGCTAAATAAAAGATTCGCAAATGAAACATTTTAATAGAGAACAAACAATGTATTTACCTTAATAGTCATAATATATATATATATATATATATATATATATATATATATATAAGTTCATGACATCAATTCTTACTAATTTCAAAACTCCGCCATCTCTCTCCCCATGTCCACCACTGCTGGCGGCTCACCTCCAACTGCGCAACGCTACGCGCTGTTAGCATCCAGCTGCCGCTGTCCGACACTACAATGGCAGACAACAATGCAAACTAGCCAAAGACTGCGCACAGCACAGCCAGTGATTTTTCATACAGAGCGCTATGTGGCGTTACCAATAAGAAAACCTAAACAGCCTACTTACACAGGTTTAAAATTTTGGAGCTGATACTTTACAGCACAGTCTCGTATGTTCCTTGCCAGTGCTACAGCATGTGAAAATTCCTCTTATCCTTAAGTATAACACACCAGTGTATTTAAACAACATATTTTTGCATGTTGGTTTTCCGGTAGATAAGGGTTTATTCATCAAAGCCATTTTTTGTTTGTAGTTCACCGTTGCTATTTGAGTCTACATATCGTCATTTTGTCGTATGGGGATAGTGAGTGGAGCTGTGAAGGGTAGAAAATAGAGTTCTTCTGTTTCAGATCACTAGAGTGCTGACAGCAGCGGAGGCACGCAGAAGCAATTGTGCCATGTATAGGAATAGAGAAACTGGACAGAAGACGGCAAGAAAATCATTTTATCGTTTTAAGAAGGATCGTTTCGACATTGGTGACTCTCTACGTTCAGAAGGATCTCAGAGGTTTGATCAAAATCGTTTAAACGCATTCATCCTCTGGATCCGCATCACTTTATTCGAGAACTGAGAAATGCGAAGAGCTGCCGCCATTCCAGAATCGTGCATTTGCATGCAATGGGGAAGTTTCAGAATTCAGGTGTGTGGGTGCCGCATGCTCTAATCCAAAATCATGCAAGTCAGCGACTGCCCATACGTACATCTCTGTTTGCTAGTCATCAGTTACCTTGTGAGCATCACTGACCACTCTTACTCTCCATCGTACTGTTGTCCTCAGATTTCCACCTTTCCCGCTCTCTGTCGAACAACCTACAACGAACTTTGTTTCCAAATGAAAATGTGTCCCAAACATGACTCGACGAGTTCTTCGCCTCAAGACCGCGTGATTCCTACAGTCGCGGAATCACCAAAAAGTTACCCCAGAGCTGGCTGAATGTTGTAAACAGTGAAGGAAAATCTATTACTGATGATTAAATTCTTTGATATGTGTATCCGTTGTCAAAGCCAACGTTCAGGATCCCGTTCAGAGATTTAATGCTGCCAGTTTTTATATTCGAACGGTATCTAAAGTAAGTTTTAGTTCGACACGAAAAGCGGTCAGCTTTGCTTATTTTCATACCCTTACGACGAATGGTATTATACACTCCTGGAAATGGAAAAAAGAACACATTGACACCGGTGTGTCAGACCCACCATATTTGCTCCGGACACTGCCAGAGGGCTGTACAAGCAATGATCACACGCACGGCCCAGCGGACACACACAAGGAACCGCGGTGTTGGCCGTAGAATGGCGCTAGCTGCGCAGCATTTGTGCACCGCCGCCGTCAGTGTCAGCCAGTTTGCCGTAGCATACGGAGCTCCATCGCAGTCTTTAACACTGATAGCATGCCGCGACAGCGTGGACGTGAACCGTATGTGCAGTTGACGGACTTTGAGCGATGGCGTATAGTGGGCATGCGGGAGGCCGGGTGGTGGACGTACCGCCGAATTGCCCAACACGTGGGGCGTGAGATCTCCACAGTACATCGATGTTGACGTCAGTGGTTGGCGGAAGGTGCACGTGCCTGTCGACCTGGGACCGGACCGCAGCGACGCACGGATGCACGCCAACACCGTAGGATCCTACGCAGTGCCGTAGGGGACCGTACCGCCACTTCGCAGCAAATTAGGGACACTGTTGCTCCTGGGGTATCCATGAAGCTGGGCTACGGTCCCGCACACCGTTAGGCCGTCTTCCGCTCACGCCCCAACATCGTGCAGCCCGCCTCCAGTGGTGTCGCGACAGGCGTGAATGGAGGGACGAATGGAGACGTGTCGTCTTCAGCGATGAGAGTCGCTTCTGCCTTGGTGCCAATGATGGTCGTATGCGTGTTTGGCGCCGTGCAGGTGAGCGCCACAATCAGGACTGCATACGACCGAGGCACACAAGGCCAACACCCGGCATCATAGTGTGGGGAGCGATCTCCGACACTGGCCGTACACCTCTGGTGATCGTCGAGGGGACACTGAATAGTGCACGGTACATCCAAACCGTCATCGAACCCATCGTTCTACCATTCCTAGACCGGCAAGGGAACTTTCTGTTCCAACAGGACAATGCACGTCCGCATGTATCCCGTGCCACCCAACGTGCTCTAGAAGGTGTAAGTCAACTACCCTGGCCAGCAAGATCTCCGGATCTGTCCCCCATTGAGCATGTTTGGGACTGGATGAAGCGTCGTCTCACGCGGTCTGCACGTCCAGCACGAACGCTGGTCCAACTGAGGCGCCAGGTGGAAATGGCATGGCAAGCCGTTCCACAGGACTACATCCAGCATCTCTACGATCGTCTCCAAGGGAGAATAGCAGCCTGCATTGCTGCGAAAGGTGGATATACACTGTACTAGTGCCGACATTGTGCATGCTCTGTTGCCTGTGTCTATGTGCCTGTGGTTCTGTCAGTGTGATCATGTGATGTATCTGACCCCAGGAATGTGTCAATAAAGTTTCCCCTTCCTGGGACAATGAATTCACGGTGTTCTTATTTCAATTTCCAGGAGTGTATTTTTAGGGTAACTCTTCCAATTCTCAAAAGAAAATTTTGGCTCAGAAACGGGCGGTTCGGGCAATAAGTGGTGTAAATTCGCGAACCTCTTCTCGACCCCTGTTCATTAGTCTGGGTATTCTGACATTGGAATCTCAATATATAGTACATTCTTTACAGACCTCCATTGTTAAAAATATCAGCTTATTCCAGAGTTAGCAGTTTTCACTCAGTTAATACTAGGCAGAAATCCAATCTGCATTTGGGTCGCACTTTCTTAACTCTTGGGCAGAAAGGCGTGGATCCATTTTAAATAAGATACCACAAGAATTCAAAGATCTTACCAGTAACCCAAGCGCTTTCAAATCGAAACAGAAGAGTTTCGTCAGGGGTCATTCCTTCTATTCTGTTGAGGAAATTCTTGAAAAATTAAGTTGATTCCTATGTTACAGGGTGTCGGAAAAGTCTTTCCCTGATTACATAAATTGATAACTTAGGCTAGAAGTAAGATACAAATATGAAACTTGTGCCGAATTGTTTACAACTATCAAAGTTTTTTTTCTGTTTTAGGTTCGCAGTACGCAAGTAGTGGATGAGGTGCAGTGCCCAAGAAGCCATGTTAACCAATCAGGAGAAGGCACATTGTGTCCAGTGGTACCATGAGACACGATCACCAACCACAATGCAGAGACACTTCCAGACAACATTTGGAAGGAATCCGCCTGATGCCAAGAGCATTGAAGCCTGGTGTGAGAAGTTCAAGAACACAGCATCGGTTGCTGACCTTCCGAGCTCTGGTAGACCAATCTCAGCAGACAGGGTGGAAGCTGTAAGGCAGTCTTGTTTTGCGAAGTCCGAAGAAATCGGTGCGCAGGGCCTCACGTGAATTACATATGCCAAAAAGCTCTCTCTATGGCATTTTACACAAACGTTCATTGTTTCGTGCATACAAAGTGCAAATCGTTGAGGCCTTGCTGCCCAATGACACTACACGTTGATATGACTTTGCGGTCGAAATGCTATCACGTATTGAGTACGATGATGGTTATCTCAGACGAATTGCCTTTCCTGACCAAGCGACCTTTTTTGTCAGTGGAGTAGTTAATCGCCATAATGTGCTCATTTGGGGTTCACACCCCCTGGCGAGGTCATGGAGTGCACCAGAGGCAGTCCAAAGGTGAATGTTTGGTGTGCGTTATTGCACGATCGAATTATCGGGCCATTCTTCTTCGATGAGGCTAGCATCACATCTGGAGTGTATCTGGACATGTTGCAACTGTGAGCTGTTCCTCAGCAGCTTCAGTAACACCCCGATGTCTTGTTTCAGGAAGACGGTGCACCGCCTCACTGGGGTTTGGACGTCCGTGCCTATCTCGATATGGGCGATGGATTGGTCGTGATGGGCCAACGGTTTGGCCTCCACGCTCTCCTGACATAACCCCATTAGACTTCTTTTTATGGGGTTATGTCAAGGACGAGGTCTACGGAACACGTGTACCAGATCTTGAAACCCTGCTGTAACGGATAACCACTGTCGTTGAATCGATCCATACAGTGATGTTGGCTAATGTGTGGACGGAAATTGCATATCGCCTAGATGTGCTACGTGCTACCAAGGGTACTCATGTGTAAGTTTACTGGTATGTGAAGAAAAATTTTATAGTTTGTAAACAATTAGACACCAGTTTCATATTTGTATCTTACTTCTAGCTGGAGTTATCTATTTATGTAATCAGGGAAAGACTTTTCGGACACCATGTATATTGTGGACTGTGCTTAAATAAACTTACAGCTTGTCTTTTTTGGGTTGATTAACATTGTATTTCATCTGTTATTATTTTTATGTCGTAATTTCATGTCCTGACACATTCCATGACCTTGGGGATTTGCTCCTCAATTTGGCCTACAGAAGTAGACGCGTAAAATTAAAAAAATTAAATAAAAATGCTTAACTTACGAAAGAACGCTACGACCTTACGCACCGTCCCAGCAGTAGCAGCGGAGACGCGTACTCGCAGATGTCACACAGCACCTTGCAGACGGGGTCGACAGCGCTCACAGGCAACCAGCATGAATGAATTTCCCGCACCGGTGCCCTTGGGGCGGCCTGCGGTACGTCCGAACCGAGAGGAATTACCCCTAAAGCTACATTTCAGAATTAGCCTCCACTATTTGTTGTGGTGGCCAAAACGGCTCCGGCGCGGCAGTTTCTGTCCAGCTGACGTCACGAGATGTACGCATCGGAGATACGGGGAGCGCGCACGTGCTAAGTATAGACGCGTGGAGGGGAGGGCGTGGGACGCAGAGGTACAAAGAGCGCCGGCAGCTGGACCGGGGGCTGGGACGGCCTGGGCTCGCGAAACGGCGTAAACACGGCGCGCCTTAGGGCCGATCTCTGTGGCAGCCACGTGCTGTAGCGGCGAATAGCTGTGAGGTAAGCAGCGGTCTGCTGAGAGCGCCAGCGTACAGGTACCTACGTGACAAAAGTCATGGGATAGCATTATTCTCATTTGCAGACGGCCGTAGTAACACGTACACAAGCTACAAAAGGGCAGTGCATTGATGCAGCTGTCATTTTTCGCCAGAAAACAAATCCCGCCGCTCTCCTCCCTGTCAATCGAGCGAGGTGGCGCAGTGGGTAGCACCCTGGACTGGTATTTGGGAGGACGACGGTTCAATCCCGCGTCCGGCCATCCTGATTTAGGTTTTCCGTGGTTTCCCTAAATCTCTCCAGGCAAATGCCGGGATGGTTCCTTTGAAAGGGCACGGCTGACTTCCTTCCCCGTCCTTCCGTAATCCGACGAGACCGATGACCTCGCTGTCTGGTCTACTCACCCCAAAAATACCCAATCTCCTCTCGGTCACCATCGCGGGAGGCTCCATCCCGTGGATCTAGACCGCCGCTAATCTCGGAGTCAAACTTGACCAAAGGTTTACCAAGCTACCGGACATCGGTGAAATCCGAAACAGGGCCGTGGAGCGCCTACGGGTGCTCTACCCCCTCCTTAACCCTGATTTGACGCTTCCCCCACGCCATGGCATTACGGTATACCTGACGCTGGTCCGACCAGTGTTTGAGTACGCGGCTGTGGTGTGGAGGAATACTGCTCACTCCCACATTGCCGACCTCCAAAGCGTGCAAAATCAGGCACTGAAAACGGCGCTGTGCTTATAAGACGTGTATATTTCTATTGTCTATTGTCAAACCACAATTGATGAAAGATGTTTATGTTTTATTAATAGGATTAAGTAGGAATAATTAATAGTTGTCATTTTGAAAATAATTGTGGTAGCAGGGAATGTCTGCACCAAAGTATTGTTGGCGGGAGAGACCGCACATTGATATAATTTTAAATAGGGCGGAAGAGACTGCGTATGGATACATTTTAAGAAAAGAGCGGGAAAGACCGCGCATTGATACGTTTTATAATGGTAGCAGAGACTGTCTGCACCAGAAAGCATTGTTGGCGGGAGAGACCGCACTTAAGCGTTTGTAGGAAGTCAGTAGTAAGTGGGATGTTATGCGAGTCGGTAGCAGGTCTGAAGCGAGAGATTGATAGGAGCAGTGTGCCTGCCAGCCACCAGCTATGATTTACAAAAGATTATAAACGTATGTACAGAGACAACAGTTAACTATTATCATAAGAGGAACTAATATTATTGAATTATTTTCTTTGCGAAACTCAAGACTACTGAAGCTTTGTTTGCGCAGTGCTAGTTGTAAGATTATTGTAAAAATTAAGTCCCATTTGAACGTTTGTAAAATCTTTTCATTACCAACAGTAAATATTTGAAGAATCGTTTTCAGAATATAATTAATTTTTGCCAGCAGTATTGAATTACTGATTATAATCCATCCCAAAAACCATCAAAGTAAGACTTTGCAAAATTTTATTGTTTTCAAGAAAAAGTGTAACTATGAATTACGTAACGTCAATAAAATGAATTAAAGAAAACCGTCTGCTTTGCTATTAAAGAATAACGTCAGCTTTGGTAATAAATACAGCCACTTATTACGACAGCCCACCAGCAGCTAATAGAGTATTGTAAACCAGAGTAAGTATATTCATGTCGCAGTTCGATGTAGCAGTCAGACGGCGATCCAATAACAGTAAAAAAGGTAAGTTTTGGGTTATTGTAGGTAACGACTGAGAGCCACAACGACGACACATTCTATGTTTCGTCGAAATAATCAGCAAATCACTTATAATAAGCAGCATTTAAATTTGTATGCGAAAATTGCACCTATTATTATTGAGGAAGAGAATTAATTTCAAAGGGAAGATTTCATTTGTTATTATTAAGCAAGAGATAGAAATCGTAAGGGAAGGTTTCATAGGTTATTGTAGAAGGGAAGGTTGCGTAACAAAAGAGATATAGAGGAGACGGGAAGGTTTCAAGTGGTCTGGATTGGTTGCATGGTTGATCTGGGGGAGGTGACCAAACAGCGAGGTCAATTATCGGATTAGGGAAGGATGGGAAAGGAAGTTGGCAGCGCTCTTTCCAAGGATTCATCCCGGCAATTAAGAAAAATCACGGGAAACCTAAATCAGGATGGCCGTACACGGGTTTGACCCATGTCCTCCCGAATGCAAGTCCAATATGCTAAGCACTGCGCCACCTCACTCTGTAGTGGTCTGGGCCATCAGCATCACCACCGACAGTCTACGCGTTGAAAGGACCTGCTGCGCGAGTAATAATCCGCAACACCTGAGGATCACCCCGCACATGAGAAAATGGATCAAATGGCTCTGAGCACTATGGGACTAAATATCGGAGATCATCAGTCCCCTAGAACTTAGACCAACTTAAACCTAACTAACCTAAGGCTATCACACACATCCATGAATCTGCGACCTCAGTAGTCGCGCGGTTCCGGAGTGAAGCGCCTAGAACCGCTCGGCTACCGCAGCTGGCCCGTACATGAAACCCAAGGCCAATCCACAGTGCTAGGTTCCATCAAACCACTCCATTAGGAATTCTAGGAAAAGCACTTCGGTACTAAGCCTTCCAAAGACGAGGTTAGTTTGCTCACCCAACCAACCGAAGCGAAGCGTAGCTGTCGTTTCTGTTCAGGTGTTTCATGTGAAACGGTCTCCAATGTCGTTACGGCCGCACGACTGTAATGAACAGACTCTGAACGCGGAATGGTAGTTGGAGCTGGACGCACGGGACATTCGATTTCGAAAAACGTTAGGGAATGTTTTAATTCAGTCCCCATTTGTTGCCAGTCATGTACTACTTCTCACAACTATTAACATGGCAATGAAAAACAAATGTTCAACAATCTTTAAACGATCATAACAAGATTATAGAAGCTCACTGTAGTCTAAAACCCAGTAAACGTCCAATCCTGTCGTGTGTATCAGCGTAACGCTAGCTAGTACTGGGTTAATGCTGGCAGGTACTGCGAAAATTATCTCCAGCAGTACCACGCAAAAACTTAAGAAAAGAATGTTCTCCCTCTCATGTGTGAACAGTTTGTTATTTTTTGCTCGGAAATTTCTCTTTTGACCTATGAATTTGTTAGGAAGTAAATCTGCAATTATGTATTTTTATTGCAGGTGCGGATCACAAAAATTCTTATAGATCAGGTTACTAATTTCGGTCCGTATGTATTATTTTTAGGGATGACTACACACAGTTTGTTAATAATATCGAGTCAGCATATGTAAAAGTGGTACAGCCACAGTAATACGCCAAACGAGCTTTGCAGCACGTACACAAAATTTAAGTACCACATGCACAGTTGCTAAGGCAAGCTGATTCTGTCAAAGACGTTATTGGGTGTTGTTTGGCGTAGTGATTAACGAACTGTGTATAGACACATCTGAGGACAGTCTTTACGGAGCGAAATTAATAACATATTCAGAATATTTCTCAATTTCTGCATCTTTGGCGTACCCTCCAGGAGATATGGTCCCAGATACATACAGCGTTTCTGGTAAAATTTCACATTACGAATAATACTTTTTTGTTGTGGAGGTTAAATAGGATTATGAATGTTATTTATTCGTGGCTTTCTATATAATTTCTCTCCTCTTCAATCCTGAAGGCCGTTGTATCTCCCCAAGGCATTTGAAGAGAAACACTTGTAGAATCGTCCCATATTCCACTTTTAGTGGAGCTTTCCTGCTATTTCGATGGAGTTTTTTCAAGCAGTGAATTTTCTCCTCAAATATGCAAATGTCTGACCTTGCATCCATCTTGTGTAGTTTCTCTGTGGCGTATTAATTTGATCTTTAGCCGTGGTAATTACCACTAAATCATAAGAGAAGACTCTGCGTTTAATATTGACTTTGTATACAGAATTGCAGACGTTTATACTGTTCATGTCATTTTCCGATAGTCCAGACCAAATGAAACAGCAGAAGGGAGAGACTGACTCCTTGTCGAACACTTGTATGTATCTGAGAAGTCTCAGAGATTTCACCGAGGAATTCTACTTTTGTATTTCTACTAGTCTGGTAGATTAGTTTTCTGCCTTCCTCTGCACTCTATTATTATTATTATCATTATTATTGTTATTCGATGCAAGGTTGTGTCGTTCAACATTGCTTAAATCTGAAGCTTGACTCACCAGTATCTGAACGATATTCGCCGATGAACCGCCTCGTCAAAAATCGCACCGTCAAAGCTGAAACACGAAAGACAAAGATTAATTTTCCAGGGGGAACTTCTGTAGGTCCACCATATAGATGTGTATATATTCGCAGCGTCTAGACCATATTGAAAGTTTGCCATAAATCAAATAACGACTACGAAAATAATCATAACTCAATCAACTGTGTGTCAAAAATGATAAAAGTTAGGTATAATTTAGACTGATTGACGCGTCATTGTGTGAAGTTCAAACAAGCAGTTATAAGCAATTTATGTTTGAGATTAGAATATGCTTAAAGTATAAAGGGTGAATGTATCAATTACAACAGAAGTAATTTCAACGTGAAGTAAGATTCCTTCGAGGAGTAATTAAGTAAGATCGTGTAGGGAAATCTAGACAATTGGCAAATTTCAACACTTTAAATAATTTGTGTTACTGACATTAGGTAATAAAGCGGAAATAACCGGCAGAACACCACTCGGCAATTTACTGTATGTCGTTCCTGAAACATCGAACTATTCTTCTTGAAAGTGTAACGAGAATTGAGAACTATTGGCTAACAAGTATAGGTAAACTGCATACAACGTTAAGAGGCATAACTAAGTATTTAATACTTTATGACGCATGGACACGGCATTACTAGATCCTCGTGCGTTCTGTGTATACTTAGTGGTTGTTAATGATGGAGACTATTAAACAAACGAAAAATAGTTTGTAGTCTGCTAGAAGAGACACGCATTTGCGACCGTTTCAATTAAGGAACGTTTCGGCAGTTCTAAGGTGAAAGATCGCTTGATTTCTATTGTCTCTCGATATAATAAGTATTTTCTCTTTTTGGTGAAAAGTTCCTCGGAATTATAAAGATTAATAGTATTTTTGTAAGGTGGACTTTAGGCGATATGGCTGCGGCAATAAAATTTCAAACAAAATAAGATTTCAATTGATTTAACTGTAAAATAATGCCCATTATCAAGAAACGATATGAGTGTGATCACAGATGCGGAAAGTAAGCAAACCGGTACGTATACAACTCTTGACAAAGACATGGAGGGCTAGTTAGCTCGTTAAGACCTTACATTCACAGGCACAGACGTGAGAAGTTAAAGTTTGATACCAATAAGTAATGAAATTTCGAGGTCGTGCTGAAAAGTACCGCCTCCGAATTTTTTATTCTGTTCTAAATATCGGTTGCAGTATTACACGTCGTGCGTATCACTCGGTCGTCTTCCCCGGTTCGCTGACGCAAGTTGCAAACCTCTGCCGCTAGGGTACTCCGAACTGTAGATTGCAACATGTCGGCGAAACACGCAAACACGTCAGTGCGTAAGAGAACATAAAAAAACTGAAAGCACGAAAAATTCGAAGAGCTCATCTGCACATGGAGCACCCTCTGCTTCAGCTTGACAACGCACGACCACATACGGACGCTGCGGTATGTGCAACAATCCAGTGCGTTGCGTTCACTGTTAATAATGATCCTTCCAGACAGTCCTGACTCGACGCCATCAGATATTCATCTGTTTACAAAATGTAAAGAACACCTTCGAGGACTTCTCTTTGATAGTGACGAAGCGCTGCTTCGTCAACCAACTGGACTCTCGTTGGAATAAACGTTTTCGTTGCCATGGTGACTGTATTGAGATGTAAATGTGTAGACATGAAGAAGAAAGATGAGAAATGTTAACAAAGTCTTTGAATAAAAGTGTTACTTTTTGACATAAGAAATTCGGAAGTATTACTTTTCAGCACACCCTCGTAGCAACGACAGAGAGCCCGGGAAAGACGAGTATAACACTAAAGGGGCAGGAACTTGAGCGTGCATACCACCACGTAATGCAGATGAAATGTGCACCGCAGAAATAAGAACAAAGGTAGTCAGTGGAAATAAAGCACTTAGAAAAAGGCAGGGATTACTGAATGCAAGAGGAATGTAAATTTATCTGAGGAATGATTTACAAAACACTGTATTTGAAGTATAGTTGCACATAACTCCGAAAACTGGTTATTAAGAAAGAAAGAAAGAGGAGAAGCATTTAGAATTGTCCGAAATCTGCCTGGGAGAATAATGGACAAAATTAACACTAGAAGGACCGAGGGGCCAAATTGGCCCCTTTTCGATCTTTTCATTTGTTTTCTGAGCCAGTTTGGCCCCTCCAACAATTCTCTATATTTAGAGGCTACTTCTTTGCAATACTGCGTATGAAATCACATCAACTGTTGTCCTTTTGTTGTTTAAATATGCGACAACAGTGTCATTCAATCCACTGCATTTAGAATTGTTCGAAATCTGCCTGGGAGAATAATGGACAAAATTAACACTAGAAGGACCGAGGGGCCAAATTGGCCCCTTTTCGATCTTTTCACTTTTTTTCTGAGCCAGTTTGGCCCCTCCAACAAGTCTCTGCGTTTAGAGGCTACTTCTTTGCAATATTGCGTATGAAATCACATCAACTGTTGTCCTTTTGTTGTTCAAATATGCGACAACAATGTCATTCAATCCACCGCTGATTGTTGGTTAGTTGAATCAAGAATTTCAGTTATTGTCTGTTGTAACGGTATCTGAGAGTCGTCCCTGCAGTCATGAGCTACGAATACAAGAAGCGGCTAACAGACGCTGAAATACTAGCAGAACTGAGAAAAATAGAAGATGAAAGTTTAGGTGAAGAATTTGAGTTTTCCGACAGCGATGAGGTCAATGAAGAAAGTTTAGTAGTTCCAATGTGTGCAGATGAAGAATGTGATTCGTGCAAGGAATATGATGATGTAAACACAGTCCAGGACTGTTTTCCGCTAAATTTAGGGGAATATGAAGCTTCTACATCCAGCATGCCATCTGATGTTCCAAATTCTAGCTCTATAAGATCAACAACCCAGACAACATTTGCTTCCCCGGGAAGTCAGTCTAAAACTGATACTGGGCAAGCTACGGAAGAAAAAGAAACAGCAAAAGATGGGATTGCGTGGAAAATTGTACCAGTCGGTTCTAATACAGGTCAGTAATATTTCTGCTCTTTGTGTAGAGTTTTAGTTTGTAAAATTACAAGAAGAGATATACTCATATAATATCAGTACATTACACGTCCTAAAAATACTGCTCCTTTGTCATATGTTTTCAGGTCGCCTACAAAGTCATAACATTTTGCGGGAGAGCTCAGGGTCAACATAATATGCTAAAAGGAAAATTCAAAGTGGGAAACTTCTTAGTGCTTGGCGGTTAGTTTTCAGTGCTTCCATGATGCGCCACATCAAGCACTGTACTGAAGCTGAGGCTCGTCGTCGAACACAAGACGATTCCTGGACAGTAGACACTGAAGAACTGGATGCTTTTGTCGCCATAATGTATGCAAGAGGAGTGTATGGGACAAAGAATTTTGCTCTCAAAAGCCTATGGTCAACAGAATGGAGTCCTCCGTTTTTCAGACAAACTACGGGACGAAACAGAGTTATCGAAATAATGGACTATATTAGGTTTGACACCAAGTTCACTAGATCTGAACGCGTCAAGGCTGACAAATTTGCTTTGGTCTCAGATACTTGGAATGCTTTCATATATAACAGTGCGTCTAGCTATAAAGCACAACCTTATCTTACAGTTGACGAACAACTTTTGCCGTCTAAAGCAAGATGCCCATTCACACAATATATTTAAAGCAAGCCAGATAAGTTTGGCATAAAATTCTGGTTACTTGTAGGGTAGGTGTTTCTAGTAAATAAATACTGAATGGATTCCCACACACTGGTGCTGATCCCCTTCGACCAGCTCGATCAAGGCGTATTTGAAAATGTTTTTCTTAGGCTTAAGGGACCATACTTAGGCAAAAGTTTGAATGTCACTACTGACAGTTACTTTACTTCGCTAAGCCTTGCAAACCGTCTGAGGGCAGTATCGACAACTTTAGTAGGTACTTTGAACCGTAATCGAACGGAGGTGCCTCCTCCTTCAAAGACCAGTAAACAACCACTCCACTCGACTATTATGTATAAAAATGATGATGGAACGACACTAACAGTTTATTAAGGGAAAACTGACAAGAATGTTTTGTTACTGAGTTCACTTCACTCTCATGTATCCCTGTCCGATAGTCAGAAGAAGACTCCAGAAACAGTGCAATTCTACAATGAAACAATATTTGGGGTCGATGTTGTCGATCAAATAACAAGGATGTACTCCACAAAAGCCGGTACAAGACGTTGGCCAATGCATGTGTTATACAACACTCTTGATCTGGCTGCCATAAATTCCTGGGTGTTGTATAAGGAAGTGACTGGTACACGACTTACCAAGCGGAAGTATATTTTTCATTTGTGCGAAAGGCTTCGAGTGCAGTATGTATCATCAAGAAATAAAGAGCCAGACCAGAATCATGCAGACACTAAAGGCGGACCACAGAGGGCAACTAAGTGAGAGAAGTGTAAAATTCGTAACTCATGTAAAGGAAACCATACTGCTACTGTTTGTTCAGGTTGTGAGAAAGCAGTGTGTGGCAAATGTGAGAAGAGAAGACGAGTGTCGTGCGACAAATGCAGCAGTAAACAGCAGTGAACTACGGTGGTGTGTGTGTGTGTGTGTGTGTGTGTGTGTGTGTGTGTGTGTGTGTGTGTGTGTGTGCATAATGTATTTATTTTGTTAATAAAAATCAACAAAAGCTATATACCTGTGTTACATTCTATTACCTTTCACAATCTGATCAAGTAAACAAAAATAAACATGAAGCCAATTCGGCCCTGTCGGTCCTTGTAGGTAGTAGCCTGCTTGAGGTCCTCCTAGTGTTAAAAGAATAGAGAGGAGTAAGGAAGTGACCGAAAGAGTACGATGGGCAGGAACTCTCCCTGCAGTCTATGAGAGAGAGAGGGAAGGGAACAGGCGTACACGTTAGAAGGTAAAGGATAAGGGAAAGAGGTAATGAGTGTGCTGATAGACTTGAGGGAAGGGATATCCTACCGAGAACTAAAGGAAACAGGGTGGAATTTTGTTTTTCCGAAGACCAAACTCAGCTGAAGCAGTCTTTGGAGATATTTATGTCTATGACGAAGGTGGTTGTGCTGGAACACACCCATCTTTCGTAAAACTGTGTTACGATTTCTCGAGTTACTGCTGTTTTAAAAATATTTTTATAACTTATGGTGCACTGTATTATGATGAGGATGCACAGCATAAATTAGAGAAATAAGAGACATAATCAAATTACATTCGTGTGTCAAGTAGATGAGTGGCTGTTTACAAACATGTCAGCCTGTAAACAAGTTTCGGTTTCAGATTGTATTTAATTTTTTAAACATCTGAAGTAGCGTCCGTTTATATATGTTTAGGATTATGAGACTTTATGACACCATGCTTGGGCGGTGCAGGTAACATTATTTTGAAGCTAGAGAAAGCGCCACGTTATTTTTGATGAAGCCTTTAATAACTAGGAATCATGCTCTGGCGTTCGGAATTAGAACTGAGCAGTGCGGTGCCAGAATTCCACGCTCCGTTAATCCCACATTCCACTACTCGGTGCCCGTGCGGTATTCGGTGTGATAGGTTCAGTTAGATTGCGTAAGCTTCACGGCTAATGTGCTGATGAACGGAAGAACGGATAATCACTGCAGGAAAAGACTAGCTGCTTATTTCTCTTTATCTTTAACTCATGTTAGGGGCACTTTTATACTGACTTTCTCAAGTCATAGTGGCACAACAGCTATCGTATTTAACACTAGAGCACAAAGAGGCAGTCCAGATCACAACAATCATTTATTTATCAGTTACGGTAACCGGTTTCAGTCAAAAGTGACCGTCCTCAGACCAGCAACTCCATGATGACTCGTTGAGCTGTTCCACGAAGCTGCTGCATATAGCAGAAAGTCCCAGTCGACAAGAGCTGTATTCGTCGATTGATACTACATTGGACTCACTGTGTAGTATATTGACCATTTTATCATTTTCTGTATGTACACTACTGGCCATTAAAAGTGCTACACCAAGAAGAAATGCAGATAATAAACGGGTATTCATTGGACAAATATATTATACTAGAACTGACATGTGATTACATTTTCACGCAGTTTGGGTGCATAGATCCTGGGAAATCAGTACCCAGAACAACTACCTCTGGCCGTAATAACGGCCTTGATACGCCTGGGTATTGAGTCAAACAGAGCTTGGATGGCATGTACAGCTCCCCATGCAGCTTCAACACGATTTCACAGTTCATCAAGAGTAGTGACTGACGAATTGTGACGAGTCAGTTGCTCGGACACCATTGACCAGACGTTTTCAGTTGGTGAGAGACGTGGAGAATGTGCTGGCCAGGGAAGTTGTCGAACATTTTCTGTATCCAGAAAGGCCCGTACAGGACCTGAAACATGCAGTCATGAATTATCCTGCTGAAATGTAGGGTTTCGCAGGGATCGAAAGAAGTGTACAGCCACGGGTCGTAACACATCTGAAATGTAACGTCCACTGTTGTGAACAAGAGGTGACAGAGATGTGTAACCAATGGCACCCCATACCATCACGCTGGGTGATACGCCAGCATGGCGATGACGAATACACGCTTCCAATGTGCGTTCACCGCGATGTCGCCAAACACGGACGCGACCATCATGACGCTGTAAACAGGACCTGGATTCATCCGAAAAAATGACGTTTTGCCATTCGTGCACCCAAGGTCGTCGTTGAGTACGGCATCGCAGGCGCTCCTGTCTGTGATGTAGTGTCAAGGGTAACCGCAGCCATGGTCTCCGAGCTAATAGTCCATGCTTCTGCAAACGTCGTCGAACTGTTCGTGCAGATGGCTGTTGTCTTGCAAACGTCCCCATCTGTTGACTCAGGGATAGAGACGTGGCTGCACGATCTGTTACAGCCATGCGGATACGATGCCTGTCATCTCGACTGCTAGTGATACGAGGCCATTGGGATCCAGCACGGCGTTCCGTATTATCTTCATGAACCCACCGATTCCATATTCTGCTGACAGTCATTGGATCTCGAAACGTTATGGAACGCATTTCTCCTCGTTACACGAGGCATCACAACAACGTTTCACCAGGCAACGCCGGTCAATTGCTGTTTCCGTATGAGAAATCGGTTGGAAACTTTCATCTTGTGTGAATGCTCTGAAATGCTAAGAATTTTCATTTCACAGCATCTTCTTCCTGTCGGTTAAATTTCGCGTGTGTAGCACGTCATCTTGGTGGTGTAGCAATTTTAATGGCCAGTAGTGTAATTATGACAAATATGGGCTGTGCTACTACGATAGTCGTACTTTAAGAAGACTTTAGGCGAGTGATTGATGGGAGTACCTAAACTGTTACAGATCGACTGGTATTGAACGATACTGCTAATTGCAGCCAGTACAACGGTAAATCGGTCAAACGTGACAAGTAATACGATTATTTGAAACTCATTCACACATAAAATTAGAGCGATCGTCAGTGTTGTACTTCTTGTTTAGTGGATGCATGTATAGTCTTTAAACGCAGTAGCTTCTGCTAACTGGAATTAACAGTGACCAGAAAAACAAGCAGTGCTGGCGGTGTCATTCGACTCTTTGACTTCCATCGGCCACGTCACGGAGAATTCTTACCACGTCGCCGAGAATCTCTAAGTTAGAACGCGCGTGTAGTAAATGTAATGATCCAATGCTGTTGCGTGTAGGAACTGCGATTTTCGTCGCGTAACTGCAATGTTACTTTGCCTTACGTCGTCAAAAAAGTGAATGACGTTGCGGATGAAGTTTATTTTGATTGGAAAAGTCGTTCAGTCTTTCAAAGGCCAATTAGTTGAGCTATCTGCCCTATTTTGGATTCAATAGCTGGGATACAAATGATTTATCGCCCACTAAAAGAATTACTCAGTAATGCTATTTAGTTTTGTAATGGGCAGAAATTACAAGTTAGAGGGTTCTATCAGAAGTGATATTGAACGTAAAATGCAGTGCGTTTATGGTACTATTAATAGTATTGACTTAAGATTTTGAAAAGCAAATTGCGGAATTATGCTCTGTATGCATGGCTGTGCGTATTTAGGGAAAGAGAGCAACTTAAATGGGATTATTTTAAACGCTGATAAAACTGACCTTGTATGCTAGGTCTGAAATTAATTTTTAATAGAAACACGTTTCTCGTTAAACTTCTGCTTTCTCTTTGGCTAAACATGAACAGATTATTTTGCGAATGAGAAAATTATACAATTGCAGTAATTCAATTAAGCTAAGTAGGCCATCCGTTAACAACGCACTCCAGGAAGTGGGGTAGCTTGGTATAATCACCATAGACACCATCCAGTTTCGCATCTCTGACGAGACGTGTATATTTCACGAACTTTGATAATAGGCAGTGTAATGGTAAGTAATTTTAGTCGTACATGCTCCTAGTCCAGCACTTACTTAAGTAAAACGAAAGTTTTGTTGTTGTAAGTAGAGACTTCTTATTTTGACGAATTGGTCTTGTTCTAGGCGTAATGAAGAGCGTAAACCAAATTTAATGGGCTCCAATACCTGTGTAAAGACAGTCGTTCTCACCGTGCACTCTAATGTAACCAAACTTACAGGGCTTCGAAGGGCTTTCATAAAGAAGAGAGTACTTTTTCTATCACTTTGTAATTTAGAGAGTGGAAAAAAAATGAAGGTTGACACAGTTTGCAAACATAGGGTAATTTATTTGTTGTACCCCATAACAAGTAGATGCGTCCCTGAATGCAGCAGAAATATCGAGAGATGATTTTTCTACGTCAGAAATTAAACTCGTGGATAAGATGCTGCACATGATGTTGTACCCGAAGAAGAAAAGCCTAAATAAAAATATTGCAATCAAGACATACACTGAGCTGACAAAAGTCATGGGAGTAGTTTAGTGTTCGTGTTATTTAGGATGAGAGAAAGAGAGAAGGAAAAGCTGAAACATCTAGCCTGCATGTAGTCAATCCCTTCACCCCTCTCAATCAGGATCTGACTCCACCGAGTTTTACAGTTTCCTCTCGAAGGATAGATTATCTTCAAAAGTAACATATGTCCCTCTTCAGTGAGACTCCTCTAGATTGTCTGAGATTAAAACTATGACAGTAGCACAAGGTCTGGTGTGTGGTAACTGTATGTCATCCCCTCCTCTAAATTTCTTCCACCGCCGTTTGCAACAGAGAAATACCAAAATTATCAACAAAAATATTCTCATGAAGGAGCTTGTATTGGTGATTTTAGTTTCCTAACACACTTGTTTACTTTTACACGTAATTGCCATTCGCTTCTAAGCACAAGCTCCTTCACGCACTCTGCGTATAACTTTCTCGCCTGAGAACTGAAATAGTGGACAATAGCGACGTCGTCATCTTCAAACCGTTGTCCTCCAAACTATTGTTTGAATTACAAGAAAAAGTAATAGTCGGTCCTCATAATGCGAAAAAAAGCCAGCCTCACGATATCTCTACAGAAACATTCATCCGACTGACATTCTTTGCTCTTTGTATTGGTCAGTAAGGATCTTCGGTAAACACCTCGTACTCAGTTTTGTGAAAATAGCGGTAGAGGTGTAGGTGCACCCGTCGTCGGGTTCCTTACCAACCACGTCTGATCACCATGAGGTAGTCCGTCCCCGGTAGCTGAGTGGCCTGCAGTCGGCCTTTGGCTGTGGAGCGGTGCGGTACGTCCCGGCCGCTCCGTGTCGCGTTTCCGGATGTTGTTGTTTACCGCGCCGGCGCGCTAGTGTTACGTATTGCCGTCACGTTCCTGACACACGATGGCTCTTTCGTATCGGAAAGCCACGATCAAGCTGCAGTTCGACACTACGTACTCTAGACCAAAGGCCCACGAAGTAGAGCGTTTTTTACGCGATGTGGTACATGTTGATCCTAACGAGCTGATCGGTATCCACTTATCTATTGTCTCCAGCGTCGTATATCTTAAGTTCACTGACGACGAAGCATGTGACAAACTTCTCAGACGCTCGACGGCAGGTTATCGGTTCTGCCACTCAGACGGAAACGTGGGTGTGGTGACGCTTGAACGTGCTGGATTGGGAATCCAAAATGTGCGCGTGTTTGAGCTCCCTTTTGAAGTTCCAGCGGATTTGGTCACCCTTGCTCTTCGACCCTATGGAACAGTTCTCGGCCACACGGCCGAAAAATGGAAGACCTTCGACACCTACCCTGTCCTTAACGGGGTGCGACAAGTCCGTATTGACCTGCATCGCCATATTCCTTCGTATCTCACGATCGCTGGTTGCAGGGCAATTATTATTTACGACGGTCAGCCGAGAACCTGCTCCGGTTGTGGCCAGACGGGACACATGGGTACCGAATGCCTGCAACGCCGTCTCGTACAGACACCCTCGACCGACCAGATTCGTCCGTCGACACCGACCTCTCTGCCGATTACGTGTGTTGCGGCGGCGAGACGGGAGACGCCAGCTGTATATGACGACCCCACTGTATTGGTGCCAGCTTTGGAGGACCCTGCAGTAGCTTCCACGGAGCCCCAAGCGTCTTTCAGTGCTGATGCTACTGATGTCCTTTCGTCGGACCCCGGCGCACCGTCACAACGGCTCGCCGACGGTGTGATGGAAGTTGAAGCACAGGATGCAGCGTCCTCCCCTTGCCCTACGTCGGAAACAGAGGGGCGGCAGCGTAAGCAGAAATCACCCAAGCGTCATAAGAAGCGGCGCAAGACAACCGACGACATAGAACAGCCCGAGGCGACACCGCTGGATGACGAGGTGCCTCAACCGCTCCACCGCGCCGACACAGGCGACCCTACCGTCTCACACGGTTCGACGTCTTCTCCCACTACCGCTGGGTCTGGACCACATGGGGATGCGGGAGATCACCGCAGCTCCGACACCGGGGATGCACCCTTGCCTCCGTCTGCCTCTCGAGATCGAGTGGTGTCAACGTCCCTGGGCGACTGGGCGCAGGAGATGGAGTTGCAGGATGCGTTTCAGGACCAAGACGATGCACCGATGCCGATGGCAGCGTCTACGCGGCCGGCGACAGACGCCTAGGGCGGCATGAGCACCTCTCGTCGCTGCCTAGCACTTCGCAAGACCGGCGCTCCACGTCACGACTACTGCCCTCCTGTCATACCATGGTCACCTCCCGAGACTTGATGGACCAGGCATACCGCCTCGCCACGATCAACGTCAATGGCATTACATCTGATGTCAAGACCCGTATGCTGAAGGATACGTTACGCGCTGCGGATCTGGACGTTGTTTTCCTTCAAGAAGTCCGATCAGGACTCTGTCTCGATGCCTACGGATATGAAGCCCACACTATGCCTGCAGATGTGGGCGGCGGAGGTACGGCGATTCTACTGCGGGAAGGGATAATGGCCACTGATGTCTCCTATTTACCGTCGGCCCGGGGGGTCGCACTCACGATTGGTACAGTACGTCTGGTGAACTTATATGCTCCTTCAGGCACCGGCAAAAGGAGAGAACGGCGCACCTTTTTTGCCGAAGATATAGCCCCGCTCTTCCAGGGCAATACCGACCACTTGGTAGTAGGCGGCGATTTTAATTGTGTGCTCCGCCCATCCGACCAGGAGCCACACTATACCACCTGCCCGGCACTCCAGGCACTTGTACAGGACTTGGCCTTGTTGGACACCTGGATCATCCAACACGGCGACCGTCGAGCACACACCTACTTTACTAGTCACTCCGCGAGCCGTTTGGATCGAGTCTACGTCACCCGCGGCCTACGATCGGCCGTTGTCGACGCTGAGATGTGGCCGGCAGCGTTCACGGATCACCTCGCATATGTGTGTACTCTCACCCTTCCCCGCCAGCGCGTCCGCCGAAGTAGGGGTCCGTGGCGCCTCAATGTGGCCCTTCTTGATGAGATAAATTGCAGACGCGCAGTAGAGTCCACATGGAGCAATTGCCACCGGCGTTTACCCGCCTACCGTTCTGTACTTCAATGGTGGTTACGGTGTGCAAAACCCGCACTGTGCCGAACATTAGTCAGCTGTGGACGCGACCGAGCGCGCTGGTATACTGCGACTACTGATTTTTACTATACTGCGCTCCGCGAACTGGCTGTACAACCGCCGTCGCCAGAGCGACAATCAGCAGTACAACGCGTCAAGGCACAATTGCTTCGTATCAACGCCGTACGTCTTGCGGGTGTGCGGGTGCGAGCGAGAACGACTGATGATGTTCGTGGTGAACGACCTTCCCTCCACCATATCATTCAAGAACGCCGAAGACGCAAGAGGCAGCTCATTACCGAGGTTGAGACGGAGGATGGGCGACGCGTTGACGCACAAATGGATATCGTCCGAGCGTTCACACAGTCATGTAAACTTCTTTACGAGAGGGAGTCCCACATGAATGTAGGGGTCAGGGAAGTCCTATCTGACCTACCAGTCTCTCGGAACCTACAAGATGATGCTACGCTCTTGTCGGCGGTGACTTTGGAAGAACTGCGAGAGGCTCTGTTGCGTGGCTCTCCCAACAAAACGCCTGGCCCTGAAGGCCTCCCTCTTGAATTTTACAAGCGGTTCTTTGATCTCATGGGCCCAATGTGGGTCAGGATGTACAGTGAACTCCTGGACGCCGATTTTCAGGTACCATCTGACTTTACTGAGGGTCTCTTGATCCCTGTGCCCAAACCCGGCGGAGGCCGTCGCCCTCTTGATTTTCGCCCGTTGACAATGCTAAACACTGACTATAAGCTGTTGACACGCATGCTCCGTGAGAGGCTCAAACCTACGGTAATGGCGGCCATTCACACTGATCAAACCTGCCTCGGGGGCGACACTAATGTGTTTACGACTTTAAGCACCTATAGAGACGTGGTGGCGCTCATGCCAACTTGCCGCCTCCAAGGCGCTCTTGTTGCGCTGGACTTCGACCATGCTTTCGACCGCGTTAACCATGGTTTCCTGCGTGCTGTTATGGAACACATCGGTGTCCCGCGTCTGACGACGTCTGTTGTGCTTCGATTGATCCATGGGGCTGTCACGAGGATTGTGATCAACGGCTGTCGGTCCGCCCCCGTCCGTGTCAACAGGTCCGTCCGGCAGGGTTGTCCTCTTTCTGCCATGCTCTTCGCCGTTGCCCTCGAACCAGCTCTTCACGGACTTCGGCGACGCTTAGAAGGACTTACCCTCCGTTCCGTAACCTTTCGATGTGGTGCATACGCCGACGATGTGATGTTCTTAGCACGGTCTGGTGACGAAATACACACGGCGTTTTCCTGGCTCCACCAGTATGGGGCGGTGGCAGGCAGTGTGCTCAACCTTCGGAAATCACGCTACATGGAGGTAGGACGAGGAATGCCTGCAGGTCTGGCCGTACCTCTGACAAAGGTCCCGATGCTCAAGTGTTTAGGGATATCACTCCATCGACAAATACAACGCACGGCGGCCTTTACGTATCGTATGGTCTTACGACGACTCCGTTTAGAGGCTCGTCTCAATAAATTCAGATCATTGAACATTTTGCAACGCGCCCAATACGTCAATGTGTACATGGCTTCTCACCTTAACCATTACGCCCATGTACTGCCGATAACGGACACGATGGCTTCCAGGATACAGGCAGTGTTTGGACACGTGGTGAACGATGGTGCTGTTTTCAAGATCCGTTTTGTTACGCTTACTTTACCCTTCGACAAAGGCGGTATTGGACTCACTCACGTCAAGCACAGAGCGCTGGCACTGTATCTCCGTTCCATGACGCGACTCTGGCTTTCACCAACAGCCAGTCTCCCCGGCCTACTGATTGAAGAAGTGGCCCCACGTACGCTGTACCCACCGATACCAGTTGGACATTTATCGCCCTCGCTGTCACATATTAGAACGTTTTTCGTAGAGCATAGCTATGTGTTGCGGGTTATATCGGAGACACGGAATCCGACAGCGAAGACTTATTATAGTGCTCTCCAGCACTGGACTCCGGATAACGACATTGTACGGCGCCACCCTACGGTCGACTGGCCACGGGTATGGCGAGCCATCCACGCGCCGTTCCTGTCTACTTTCGTGCGGTCGACGTGGTATGTGGTCGTTAACGAGAAACTTCCAACCCGACAACGGCTGCATGCCATTCACCTAATTGACGACCCTGTGTGCACCCGTTGCACGACGTTAGACACGGACGAACATAGACTGAACTGTGGCCCCGCGCGTGAGTGCTGGAAACTGATCCGCCAGATCCTGGCTTTCCTGCTCCGCCGCCCCTACGTTTCGATTTTACCCCAAGAACTCTTTCATCCCGACGCTGTCTATTTCCCTATGACCCGGATGAATGCCGTTAATTGGGTACGAGGAATGGCAATACACTACATATACCGCGATGGAGACAAAGACGTCCTCGATTTATGGTACTATATGATCGACGAGTTTCTGGTCTTAACGAACAGACAGGATTACCGGAACCTTTTTGCGAACTATTTGGGTTCGTCATTCATGGACCCACCACCCAGCTGGGGGGTGCAGGGTGTGAGAAGACATTAACTTGTAGATGTGATCTTTCCACGATTCCCCTATGGTAACAGAAACAGTCTCTGACTGTGTGCAGCGGCCCCGGGCGCTCCAACGATTGGTGGCTGGTGATGTCCAATGTAATGACGACCGCCCGTTCGTGGCCGCCCGCCTAGCAATGCGACCGCGGCGAGCAAGATGGCCCTTTTTAGTTCACTTTGTTGGCAACTTTTTGCGCATGGCTGCCTTGTTTTTTTTTTTTGTTTTTTTATGCATTCTCAAGGAAAGAGAAGAAACAGGAAGAATGTGAATTGGAATGGACTTAAGTCTTTGACTAAGTGTGTAACTTTATGCATACCTGAATGTATAATTGCTATGTAAAGTTGAATTGATAATAAATATTTTACATTAAAAAAAAAGTTGGTAGAGCACTTGCCCTGAAGGCAAAGGTCCAAAAAAAGAAAAAAAGTGGTCGAAAAAAAAAGTGGTCAGCGCGACAAACTGTCAATCCAAAGGGCCCGGGTTCGATTCCCGGCTGGGTAGGAGATTTTCTCAGTTAAAGGAACGGTGTGTTGTGTTGTCCTAATCATCATCGTTTTATCCCCATCGACGCGCAAGTCGCCGAAGTGGCGTCAAATCGAAAGACTTGTATCGGTGTGATAACCCAGGCTCGAAGGCGTGCAACGTCATACTATTTAGTGGTCTCATACTGCCTAGTTGATTAGACTTTGCTATCAATGAAATAACGTCACCTACCGCACAATCTGTCAAGTTTCTTTTCGTTTTCTTCTCCCCTTCAAGGTGCTTTAGTTCCTTTTTCAGACAGTGTATTTCTGACGTCACGTACTTAATAGTCAAATGTTCCACCCTTCGCTAAGACTGGTTGCGTTAAAGACACCAGTCTTTCGTTGACATGTATATGCTACCACACCGTGAATCTGGAACTGTTATCAAAATAGGGAATCTCTTAAGAGTTACTTTTTTAACGCAAGAATATGGTGCTGAAGGCTTATTTATTTCCAAAATACGAGGCGTGTCTATAATATAACGAGATTCCTGTTGTAAAACATTTTATTTCCGAAACACATACTTACTGATGGTCATCATCAGTATCCTCTCCTCCTCTATCCCTACAATGCTTTACGCGAAATTGTCTATTGAAGGAAACAGAGCTGGAAGGCTTCCTTTGTGAGTTCCTTTTCTTTCACGGTTTCAGCAGACTGAAATTTTGTTCCTTTTAGTTCAAATTTTCCTTGGGGAATAGATAAAAGTCACATAATGCTATGTCAGGCGAATAAGATGGGAAGACTAACACTGGGATTCTGTGCTTCGCTAGAAATTTTTTAACAGATAGTGCGGTATGAGCCGGTGCGTTTTCTTGATGCTGAACCAATGGCTTCTTCCCCCAACCGGGAGGTTTTTTCTTATTTTTTCACGGAGTTGAGCAAAGAACGTCAAGGTAGTAATGTTGGTTAATACTATGACCTTCAGGAATCCAGAAAAGATACACAAATTCATAAATATCAAAAATAAAAAAAACAGTCATTATAGCTTTGAATCAAGGTATGTTCATTCGAGCTTTTTCCACACTTGGTGAAGTTGCACCCTTCCAATCGATGGATTGATGCTTAGTTTCATAATCATAAACTGAAACAATATTTATCAGATGTTGTCAATGTTTCCAAGAAATTAAGATCATTTTCTGTGGTATCCAAAGTGTCAGTGCAAACATGTTCGCGAGCTTGTTTTTGTTCAATTGTGAGAATTTTCGGTACCAGTTTCGAACACTCTTTTCGCATGTTAAACTGAATATGTAAAATTTGCCATGGGCATTCTTTGTCAGTTCCTAGAGTTCAAGCAATCGACCGAATACTCGACCGACGGTCAAATCGAATCAGATTACCTGTTTTTTTTCTTTTAATATATTTTCATCCGTGTTTGGTGTTGAAGGGTACCAAGAGCGTGAGTCATCTTCCACGTCTTCTCGGACATCATGGAAACTTTTGAGCCACTCAAAAATTCGTGTACGTGATAAACAGTCTTCGACATATATTTGTTTTAATGAAATATGAATTTCAGCAGCAGTTTTTCCAAGTTCCATGTGGAGCTCCACAACAATTCATTGCTCTGTTATTACACTATCCTTCTGTAGCGAAACAAAATAATAACTTTTACACAAACCTAGGGTCACGGCCACAATGACTTTTCTACAGACACGAGAGGTGCGCATTCCACTGAGATAGCTTCACGCTTAACAGCTATTGGTCGTACATACATACGCTGTGACAGGGTGAGTCCCGTTGTTTCATAACCACACCTCGTATATGTGAGATCCCTCAAAAGCCTATTTTTTAGTTAATAATAATTGTTCATGTGTCATTAAGTGATTAATCATCCTTGGAGTCATTGTATTCTTCCACTGCGAAGGTAATACTGAACTTAGTGAAGTTTCCTTTGCGTCTTAATGTACTGAAAAGAAAGAAAAGCACCACTTAAAAGACCCATTACCTGAAGTCACTCCCATTAATAGAGAGAGCGCTCTAAAGCGACGTGCTACAGAAACAAGCCATCTTGCCAGGAAGATGGCCACGTTGTTGGCGCACTGCGCAGTCTGCCTTTGAGTGCGCTTCCGCGAAGCCCGCCGCAGGTATTTATAAACAAGTGAATGGCTGGCTCATTCTGCGCCTCCATCCTACACAGACGCCGTCCCTTTCAAGCTTTGCCGCGTCGAGAGACTGGCACGTCCGGGCACATGCCGACACCTGCCTCAAGGTCACGCACGGGGGTAAACACTGCGAAGACAGCTGATTCCTGCCGTCCCATCATCACCCACTGTTGGACCTTCACTGGTAAAGTGTTACACCGCGTAGAACCTCTCCGACATCTTTCAAACTTTGTGGGCGTGTTCATCTCCTAATGGGTATTAAATGATTAAATTTTTCTTCTACTCGGAATAAATGTCCGTCACCAGTGTCAATATGAGGTATGAGTCTGCTCCCATATCCTTGTGTTTAGAAAAAAATATATGTTTTAACGTACTGCTGCAGTTTTTTCAGTTTTGCCTATTGTCTGTATTTACATCTACATTACTCCTCTGCAATTCACACTAAAGTACCTGGAAAAGGGTTCTTCGAACCACCCTCAGACAGTTTCCCTACCGTTCCACCCTCTGACAGCGCGCGGAAAGAATGAACACTTAAATCTTTCTGTACTGGCACTGATTTCTCTTATTTCATTGTGATGATTATGTACCCGCCAGGTTAGCCGCGATCGCTAATGTGCTGCTTCCTGAACTCGGGAAGGCGCCCAGGCTCCAGACCGAATCCGCCTGGCGGATTACGGATGTCGGCCGGTGTGCTGGCCAGAATGGATGTGGTCTTTAGGCAGTTTTACACATGCCACTTGGTGAATACCGGGCTGGTCCCAACGTTCTTCCTCAGTTACACGACTCACAGACATCTGAACACGTCTGCACTATTTTATAGATTACACTCGACGCCGACACATGAGGTACACTGATTTCGTCCTCAGGGGGTATGGGGTCGTGGCAGGAAGTGCATCCGGCCACCCCCATCAATTAACCTTGCCAAATCCGTTCTAACCATGCCGACCCTGCGAATCTGCAGGACAAAGCAGCAGCGAAAGAAAGAAAGATGATCATGTCTCCCTATGTAGGTTGGCGACAGCAAAGTATCGTCATACTCAGAAGAGAAAGTTGGAAACTGAAATTTTGCGAAAAGATCTCACTGCAATTACAAATACCTTTGTTTTAATGATTGTCATCCCAACTTGTTTATCTATCCGTGATAATAGAAAACGAATTGCCTTTCTTTGAACTTTTCTGGTTTCCCCTGTCAACCCTATTTGCTAAGGATCCCATATAACACAGCAATACTCTAGCAGACGACGAACAAACGTAATGTAGGCAGCCTCTTTAGTAGATCTGTTCCATCTTCTAAGTGTCCTGTCAATAAAATGTAGTCTTTGGTGCCTTCCCCACAACATTAACTATGTGGTCACTTAACGTAAGTTATTCCTAACTGTAATTTCTAGGTATTTACTCGAGTTGACGATCTTGGGTCATTTATCGTGTAATCGAATTTTAAATGATTTATTTTGTTACTTATTGGATGACCTTAAACTTTTCCTTATTGAGAGGCAATTTAGATGTAGTGTCCGAGTCAGTTTGCAATTGATTTCGATCTTCTGATGACTCTGCTAGACACTAAATGACAGCAACATCTGCATACAACCCAAGGGAGTTGCACAGATTATCCCCTAAAACGTTTATGTAGTCCAGGAATAGCAGAGTACCTATGACACTATCTTGGTGAAGGGCAGATATCACTACTGTTTCACTCGATGTTCTTCCGTCGATTATTAGGTAGTGTAACCTTTCTGAGAGGGAATCACAGATACAGTCGCACGACTGTAAATAACTCCATAGGCACGCTATTTGACTAGAAGTCTCTTGTGAGGAACGGTGTCAATAGCCTTCTGGAAATTTAGAAATATGAAATCAATTTGAGATCCACTGTCGATAGCAGTCATTACATAGTGTGAATAAAAAGCCAGTTGTGTTTCACAAGAACTATATTTCCTGAATCCGTGCCGACTGTGTGTCAATAGACCGTTACGTTCGAAGTAATTTTAATGTTAGAGCACAGTACATGTTCCAAAATCCTTCTGCAAATCGACGTTAGAGATATGGGTCTGTAAGTCAGAGGATTATTTCTATTTCCTTTCTTGAGTATTGGTGTGATCTGCGCAATTTACTGTTCTTTTTGTATGGATCTTTTGACGAGCGAACGGTTGTGTATCATTGCTAAATACTGGGCTAGTGCATCAACATACTCTGAAAGGAACCTGAGTGGTGTATTGTATGGTCGGAGGACTTGCTTTTATTATGTGCTTTAAGCTACTTCGTTGCAGTGAAGATAGCCGGCCGGGGTGGCCGTGCGGTTCTAGGCGCTACAGTCTGGAACTGCGAGGCCGCTACGGTCGCAGGTTCGAATCCTGCCTTGGACATGGATGTGTGATGTCCTTAGGTTAGTTAGGTTTAAGTAGTTCTAAGTTCTAGGGGACTGATGACTTCAGAAGTTAAGTTCCATAGTGCTCAGAGCCATTTCAACCATTTTTTTTCTTTTTGCAGTGAAGATATTTAATTTTGATTAACTCAAGTTGTCAGTTGCTCTCCATTCGAATTCTGAAATATTTACTTCCTTATCTTCGAGGACGCAATTTCCGAAAACTGTGTGCAGTGCCGATCTCATCCCGGAGTGAAGATATTAATTGTGTCTTGTCGCTGGTGTACTTTACATACGACCAGAATCTCTTTTGATTTTCTGTCGGATTTAGGGACAGAGTCTCATTGTGGAAGCTATTAAAAGCATCTCGCATCACGTTTCGTACACAGTACCATCCTTTAGTCATCCTATGACGGAAAAATGGTAGTACATAGAATAATAACGTAAGAGAGATTTACAAAATATTTACATTAGTATTTTACCTACGTACCGTGCTATTTTGGTCACAGAATAGTCTTAGGGTGGTACTGTGTAGCAAAACAGTTTCCACTAGCCTAAATAATAAAAAATGCCAATATAAACTAAAAAACACATTTTTTCTGATTTTGTCGGGATATGAAACTCTTGTATTGACTGTGCCGTGGTAGTAAATAGCCCCCAACTTTTATCTTGAGGAATATCTTACTAAGCTTGAAACACTTGCTGTGTTAGTTTATGAAGACTCCTGGTTGGAAGCTGACAGGGAAGTACATCTCTTTCGACATCACATTTCACAAATTCTCTCTGGGAGACAGATCAGGGAGGCGGTGCAGGTTTTTGATGACACAGAAAACTCTAGACGAAAATACACACACATTCCGTACAGTAATACCTAACATACTTTTTTTGTGTTAGCAGATGATCCAATACCGTGTTACTAGTGGAGGCCGAAAGGCACGCGTTTTAGCTCAGGCAGGCTAGCATGAGGAGGGAAGAACTATACTGACGTGAGGTCTGGAACATGACAAGGAATGAGAATTCAGAAAGCGGACGTAATTAGTTTGATAATTAACTTTAATCCATTAGTGATGAATGTCGCTCTTAACGGTACATGATTCACAATATTATCTGTTCAGAGTACATTCTTGAAGTAATTATAGTAACTGAATATGGCGCCTTGCTAGGTCGTAGCAAATGACGTAGCTGAAGGCTATGCTAAACTAATCTTCTCTGCAAATGAGAGCATATGTAGTCACTGAACCATCACTAGCAAAGTCGTCTGTCCAACTGGGGCTAGTGCTAGGGAGTCTCTCTAGACTAGACCTGCCGTGTGGCAGCGCTCGGTCTGCAATCACTGACAGTGGCGACACGCGGATCCGACGTATACTAACGGACCGCGGCCGATTTAAAGGCTACGCCCCAGCAAGTGTGGTGTCTGGCGGTGGCACCACACTTTTCTTCCTTTCATCAAAGTTTTAAATAAGTTATCTGAAATACTTTGATACATATCTCCACGTGATATAAACGTAGCAGACAGTGTGACCTGGTGTCATTTTCTTTCTGCATATACAGCTGAGAGTAACAACCACAATTTAGGTGTGGTATAATATCGTCCACTCTGAGATGCGTCTGCATTATCTCCTTTACGGAGCAGGTTTTCTGCTGTGCTACAGAAGCCTTGCGTTTGAGTATCTGGCACTATTGTGCTGGTTATGTAAGTCTACAGACTTTCGTGGCCATTGTCATTAGAGGTACCAATATTCTGTTTTGTTATACCACATCATTTTCCTCTTCAAACGTTCTTCTTCAATAGCCAACGTTTCGACCACTCTGATGCGACCGTCTTCAGGATTCTTCTGCTGTTCACGATTGGCTGAATACTTCTGTGATGGCGTAAGCTATCGCCAACAACCGATCGGCAAAGAGGTGGGAAGAAGATCGATAACAGGCGCTGAATCAAGAGCACCTAGCAGGAGAGACAGACTCGCAAGCACTGTGCTGCCAATGCCCTCTTGACCACCAGTATTTATATCGCCGTCGCAGACCGCCAGTCAGTGACAGTCAGAGACAGACGAGTCGGAGTCGGAGTCACAGTTGCAGTCAGCTCAGCTACTAGCTCAGTCACTATTCTGGTTTGCACCTGTCAGTTCACATTACTGGCTACGAGAGTGTAGCGTTTATAGGAGGATTTGCACTTCACCAGCAGTGAGGCTAACGTGGACTATTAGGGAAGAAAAAAAAGTGGCTCTGTTCACTATGGGACTTAACTGCTGAGGTCAACACTCCTCTAGAACTTAGAACTACTTAAACCTAACTAACCTACGGACATCACACACATCCATGCCCGAGGCAGGATTCGAACCTGCGACCGTAGAGGTCGCGCGGTTCCAGACTGTAGCGCCTATAACCGCTCGGCCACAGCGGTCGGATATTAGGGAAGAGCTTGTACCACAACACATGGAAGTTTAAAGACAAGTAACTTATTGCTCTTCTTAATAAAGAACCCTGTTAATACATGTGTGCAGCTGCGTTATAGAAAGAGAATACTGGCCACCAAACAACATCCTCTAGCTTACTTCCCCTGGTACAAGACTCTGTACAGTCAACGATGACACAAAAACTTCATTCTACAGCGAAATGAGGATATCAAAAGAGTCGAGAAGAAGTTAGTAAAGATAGGATTTTCTTCAGACCCTTTCCTGTATGTCCAGTTGTTTGAATCTGACGGTGTTACGAGAGTTAAAGACATCAGAAGAGTCCTGCAGACGATCCAGTCAGAGAGGTCTAAAAGTAATCTACTCTGCTGACCATTAAAATTTCTACACCAAGAAGAAATACAGATGATAAACGGGTATTCATTGGACAAACTTATTATACTAGAACTGACATGTGATTACATTTTCACGAAACATGAGTACATGGATCCTGAGAAATCAGTACCCATAACAACCATATCTGGCCGTAATAACGGCCTTGATACGCCTGGGCATTGAGTCAGACAGAGATTGGATGGCGTGTACTGGTACAGCTGCCCATGCTGCTTCAACACGATACCACAGTTCATCAAGAGTAGTGACTGGCGTATTGTGACGAGCCGGTTACTCGGCCACCATTGACGTGTCCAATTGGTGAAAGATCTGGAGAATGTACTGGCCAGGGGAGCAGTCGAACATTTTCTGTATCCGGAAAGGCCTGTACAGGATCTGCAACATGCGGTCGTGCATCATCCTGCTGAAATGAAGGGTTTCGCAGGGATCGAATGAATGGTAGAGCCACGCGTCGTAACACATCTGAAATGTGACGACCACTGTTCAAAGTGCCGTCAATGCGAACAAGAGGTGGGCGAGACGTGCAACCAATGGCACCCCATACCATCACGCCGGGTGATACGCCACTATGGCGCTGACGAATATACGCTTCCAATGCGCGTTCACCGCGACGTCGCGAAACACAGATGCGACCTTCATGATTCTGTAACCGGAACCTGGATTCATCCGAAAAAAATGACGTTTTACCATTCGTGCACCCAGGTTCGTGGTTGAGTACACCACCGCAGGCGCTCCTGTCTGTGATGCAGCGTCAAGAGTGACCGCTACCATGGTCTCCGAGGTGATAGTCCATACTGCTGCAAACGTCGTCGAGTTGTTCGTGTAGATGGTTGTTGCCTTGCAAACGTCCCCAACTGTTGACTCAGGGATCGAGACGAGGCTGCACCATCCGTTACAGCCGTGCGGATAAGATGCCTGTCATCTCGACTGCTAGTGATACGAGGTGGTTTGGATCCAGCACGACGTTCCGTATTACCCTCCTGAACAGACCGATTCCATATTCTGCTAACAGTCATTGGATCTCGACCAACGCAAGCAGCAATGTCACAATACGATAAACCGCAATCGTGATAGGCTACAATCCGACCATTATCAAAGTCGGTAACGTGATGGTACCCATTTCTCCTCCTTGCACGAGGCATCACAACAACGTTTCACCAGGCAACGCCGGTCACCGCTGTTGGTGTATGAGAAATCGGTTGGAAACTTTCCTCATGTCAACACGTTGTAGGTGTCGCCACCGGCGCCAACCTTGTGTGAATGCTCCGAAAACCTAATCATTTGCATATCACAGCTTCTTCTTCCTGTCGGTTAAATTTCGCGTCTGTAGCACATCTTCATGGTGTAGCACTTTTAATGGCCACTAGTGTAATTAGGTCTGGAAAGGAACATGACGCGGCAAAACTCACAAGCGCTGATTGTGAGCATATGTACCACGCCGCTAAGTGACGACCGGAGTGTGTCGCGGAATCCCAGCGCTCGAGTCGGTGGTAGCCGGGGATCCGCAAATTCGCGGACGACTGTCGAGAATGCGGCCTCCTTGCCAGGCGCCGCCCCCGCGACACACTATTAATACGCGGTCGTGGCGGCGGCGGCGCCTCCCTGAATGAGTGCCCTGTTCTGCGTCAGGCACGCCGCGTGCAAATAGCCGCTGACGACCAGCCTTGTTTTCTGGACGCGGGCACCGCCGCTCACAGCTGGTCCCACGGGGAAAGAGCGCGGCTCCGACGCCGTATGCCTTTGGTCACGTCTGCTGCCCCACCGCCCGATCACTGACTGGCGGTTCCCGTATAATGCTTTTATCGCTGAGCAGTCCTCCATTGTTATAAAGTAGGGCAGGCTAACGCAGTGTTTTTTTTAATTGTTGTTTCTAGTGGTCCAGTCACTCCTCCGAGCGGGCTATCGCGGAACCCAATTCCTTGCGCAAATACGACGTGAACTGTCAGTGGAACAGACAGTCTCCCATCAAAGCAGTAGTGGAAATGAGTACAGAGGTTGTAAGAGGTCCATAATTAAAGAATTTGTTGCTAGCGCACTCGAGCTGATGTAATTTCGATGTATTGCTCACGCGCTTCCTGCGATATGTAAGCTAGAAGAGAATCTGAGACCAAAGAGCAGTATTGACTGCAATAGGAGTAAGTTGTTGCTACCGAGCAGTCGTGTTTGGTGTATCGTGTTGGCTAGGCCGGTCGTGTGCAGCGATGGCAGAGCCTGAGCGTTGTAGGACAAGGTAAAAGCAGCCTCGCGCATATGTAGTATTGTCACATCAAGTCCCATGTAAATGTTTTTAAAAAATCTGTTAATAATAATCTTTCTCATAAAAAGTAACTTTTGACATTTATCTCAATTTAAAGAATTCACTTATTTCTCCAATTCTTGGCAATCTCGATTATTGAAAAGAAAAGTCAGTTCTTTCCTTTTTTATAAGACAAATCTATCGGCCAGCATTGCACTTAGCTGCGCCAAGAAAATTTCTTATAGGGGCAGATATATACGTGTTATCCGGCGATATAATTAAGGTAAGATTTTTCAGTTTATTCAGAATGATGTATCAGGGCCATGACGCAGCATTGCTGACGTCCAAAATTTACCAGGTTAAATTGACTGTCAATTATTGAAAGGTTATAGGTTTGTCACATTGTATTATATTTTCACTGTTGGGTAGTTACGCTAAATGAGAGTATTATTCATATTATTTTATTTTGTGGGGAGGTTACAAGGTATGGGTATTTGCAGAGAAATTAACATTGATGGTTGGAATAGTTGTGCACAATGTATATCCAATACTATGAAATCCAATACACTGACAAATCCAGTAACATAATTTGGGTATTTGATGTCAGTAATACAATATACAGGGTGGTCCATTGATAGCGACCGGGCCAAATATCTCACGGAATAAGCATCAAACGAAAAAACTACAGAGAACGAAATTTGTATAGCTTGAAGGGGGGAAATCAGACGGCTCTATAGTTGGCCCGCTAGATGGCGCTACCATAGGTCAAACGGATATCAACAGCGTTTTTTTTTTTTGAACAGGAATCCCCATTTTTATTACATATTCGTGTAGTACGTAAAGGAATATGAGTGTTTTAGTCGGACCACTTTTTTCGCTTTGTGATAGATGGATCTGTAATAGTCACAAACATATGGCTCACAATTTTAGACGAAGATTTGGTAACAGGTAGGTACTTTAAATTAAAAGACAGAACGTAGGTACGTTTGAACATTTTTATTTCGGTTGTTTCAACGTGATACATGTACCTTTGTGAACTTATCATTTCTCAGAACGCATGCTGTTACAGCGTGATTACCTGTAAATTCCACATTAATGCAATAAATGCTCAAAATGATGTCCGTCAACCTCAATGCATATGGCAATACGTGTAACGACATTCCTCTCAACAGCGAGTAGTTCGCCTTCCGTAATGTTCGCACGTGCATTGACAACGCGCTGACGTATGTTGTCAGGCGTTGTCGATGGATCACGATAGCAATTATCCTTCAACTTTCCCCACAGAAAAAAATCCAGGGACGTCAGATCCGGTGAACGTGCGGGCCATGGTACGGTGCTTCGACGACCAATCCACCTGTCATGAAATATGCTATTCAATACAGCTTCAACCGCATGCGAGCTATGTGCTGGACATCCATCATATTGGAAGTATAACGCCATTCTGTCATGCAGTGAAACATCTTGTAGTAACATCGGTAGAACATTACGTGGGAAATCAGCATACATTGCACCATTATCCTTCCTCCCATAATGCCGCACCATACATTAACCCGCCAAGGTCGCTGATGTTCCACTTGTCGCAGCCATCGTGGATTTTCCGTTGCCCAATAGTGCATATTATGCCGGTTTACGTTACCAGGATACCAAGCAGCATACATGTCACACCCCCGTTGGGCATTTTGATCAAAATGGCCATACATAAACGATATCGACCTTTTCCGCAATTAGTAAACTGTCCATTTTAACACGGGTAATGTGTCACGAAGCAAATACTATCCGCACTTGCGGAATGTTACGTGACACCACGTACTTATACGTTTGTGACTATTACAGTGCCATCTATCACAAAGCGAAAAAAGTGGTCCAACTAAAACATTCATATTTCTTTACGTACTACATGAATATGAAATAAAAAATGGGGGTTCTTATTTAAAAAACAGTTGATATCTGTTTACCTATGGCAACGCCACCGAGCGGACCAACCATACCGCCATCTGGTCTCCCCCTTCAAGCTAGACGAGTTTCGTTCTTTGTAGTTTTTTCGTTTGATGCTTATTTCGTGAGATATTTGGCCCGATCACTATCAATGGACCACCCTGTATAACAAAATATCGATGACTCATGTGGCAGAAGGTGGAAGTCAGTATTCAGACAGTCAGCTTCGTACTGTGTTAGTGTGTGCGTACGTGCTTTCACTGGACACAGGAAAGAGGCAACATTTGCGACAATGCGTGTTGTGTACGTAAACCACGACTGTGACAATACCACGCGGAAAAATCATAGGATGAAAAAGCAAAAATCGACACGTACAAGGAAATGGGACTCTCTAATCCCCAAATTGCGGAGAAGTTGAACTGTTCAATCAAGTACAGTGACAGATAATTTCGTTAGATTGGGCGCACGGTATGAATAGAAAGGAAAATGTGGGCAAAGTAGAAACTTTTTTACGGCTTAGATAGGGTAATCTGGGCGCATAGCAAGGGCCTCAAACCGCTATTCTTCTCATATTATTGCTAACGTAAGTTACCAGTAACTACCAGGTGTGTGCGACAAATTTTGTCACCTGACAAACATCTTGCAATCAAGAAACGACTGAAGAAACCAGCTCTGACACCCAAACATTAACAGTCATGGACTGTGCGGCTGGTCCCGGTGAGTCCCCCCTCGGGCATGGGTGTGTGTGTTTGTCCTTAGGATTATTTAGATTAAGTAGTGTGTAAGCTTAGAGACTGATGAACTTAGCAGTTAAGTCCCATAAGATTTCACACACATTTCACACACACACCAAACATTAACAGGCTAGACTGGAGTTTGTTGAAATGGTTCAAATGGCTCTGAGCACATTTCATTAAGGAATACATATTTTGGGAGGAAGTAGTTAGTATTCCTAGTTCCCTAAACAGGCTTCTGCAAGATCTTCAAATGGTTCAAATGGCTCTGAGCAATAAGGGACTTAACATCTGTGGTCATCAATCCCCTAGAACGTAGAACTACTTAAACATAACTAACCTAAGGACATCACACACATCCATGCCCGAGGCAGGATTCGAACCTGCGACCGTAGCAGTCGCGCGGTTCCGGACTGATCGCCTAGAACCGCTAGACCACCGCGGCCGGCCCTGGAGTTTGTTGAATAATATGTCATAGACATCACAATGAAATAAAGTGATCCTAAGTGATGAGAAGAACCTTAGTTTAGATGAGCAGGAAGGATTTCAAATTATTGACATATTCTGAGAACAGGGCAGCAGGTAACAATGACCAGAAATTTTGATGGTGTAAAAGTTATGGTTTGGGCAGCCTTCTGCGCTAAAGGCAAGTCACGCAATGCTTGGCTGAACTCTAGAATGAACTCTAACAGGTACACTGAGATGCTAAATATAGAATTGATTAGAATGTATGAGGATCTTGAGGACAAAAGTCTAATGTTTCAATAAGATAATGCTTAAGTGCGTGTTTCTGCTAGAACCAAAAGTGGTTTGAAGATAAAGATTTATGTGTGTTGCCTTGGCCCGAACGTATCCCGGACCTGGACCCGATGGCAAACGTTTGGGGAATAATTGCAAGGCGTGTGCATCGCAACGGAAGGAAATTTGAGGCCTTATGTGAGCTGAAAAAAGCGATGCGAGAATAATGGGCGACGGTTTTGCTGCAAGAACTAAAAACCCCAACAAAATCAACGCCGAAGAAAATTTTTTAGGTAATTAGGGTGAACTGAGGTTGGAGAAAGAAGTAACAATGTAATAACACAGTAGGACAGTGAGTGCCTTCACACCAATTTCCATCCATTAAATGCAAACGCCTTAGTTTGTACTCGTGTTATAAAATAAACTGTGTAATTCTGTCATGATTGCTTGTTTCTTACGTATATCTACTACTACCATAGAAAATTCAAAATATGTATGCTTCAGACATTGTATTGTTACTTACGTGGAACTCTGTCTTTATACTGATTTCCACTACTGAAGCTTTACCCGTCCCCACTTCTTAACACATACTGCCTCTTGGTCACTCGATATACAGGTGTTGGACAAAAATTTAGAAACGCCGCCGGAAGTACTAATTTGAACATAAACGCAGATGCTAGCCGAGACTGCAGGTTTCGCTATTCTGTTTGATTACGAACGATACCCGTGCAGTATCCTCAGTACGTTTCAAGTGTCAGTCGCGCTCAAAACAGTGTTAAACGCAGTTGTTAGTCCATTATGTGAGAGCTATATGAATTGGAACCTGGGAAAATTGTTGGTGTTATTATGGATCGTGCTTCCATAAGCAAGGTAGCCTAAGTGTCTGGTGTTCCAAGTGGCACCGTATCGAAGATTTATACCGTACACAGGAATTTTCAATGGCTGTGAGACGTGGAGGACGCGCTGGATAACGCGACATTCGATCACCGTCTGCAACAAGATAGATCAGAACAATCAACATTTCCTTGTCCTGTTGAAAGATATAGGCACGGATTCTTTGATACTAAGACACAGTCACCGCCATTAACTCTTTCACTGCTAACGACATACGAGTATACAGTGGTTTGTAGTCTTCGTGCCACCAGCGGTAACGACGTGTATACGATGAAGGAAAATGCCAACTTGGCGGTCGGTATGCGATGCTCATCCTAATTCAAGACAAAAACGTATCTAGAAAAACACAGTTGTAGTGACAGGTTTAATATCAATTCGATTTAAAGAACGAGGCTCTGGTAACGCTGGAACTATTTACAGCGGTATATTGTGTATTTCTTTCTGTTGATGTTACTTTTATTTAAACATTAAGGCATGACATGAACATCTTACAGACGTAAACGACCTGTTTGTTTTGTCCATGACACGAACGAAGCCAATAAAAAATAACAGTGGATACAGTAACATTGTATTCAGTGGGGTACAAAAAACACAACACGTAGGTTACACTAGATTATACCTCATGCTTCGCACAATACTTCCATTCCTTACATATGACGTCCAGACTTATCTTCACAGAGCCGTTACGTACATATACGAATAACTGCACCATACGAAATTGAGCTGTTTCCACCATTCCCGAAGCAGCATGCACGTGACCTACCAGGTAGTATGCATCTATGAGCTGAGTGCTACAAACTTGTTCTTTTAAGTGTCCCCACAAATAAAACTACACTGGATTAACTTCCGGAGCATTGGACCTCCACAACCAGTCCATTTCGCTAGAAAGGCTTCATTTAAATAGTTACGCACTTTTATTCCATAGTGTGAGGGTGCACGATCACGCTGAAACCATAGCTGTTACCGAACCCCAAGTGGAACGTTCTCTAATGCGTCATGCAAAGTACTAGGACGAAATGTAGGTTTCAGGGTGCATTCAACTTATCCGGAAATGGCTAAGGATCCAAAAGCACTCCTCCAACGATTTTAGCCGACAGGTTTATACTAAAGCGTGCCTGAAAGCCGTGTTCACGGGTGAGGCATGTGGGTTGTCTTCCAATCTATAATGGCTGTTATGGAGGTTGAAAATACCGTCACAGGTGAAGCGAGATTCGTCAGTCCATATCACGTTATTTATAAAGTGTTCGCTTTCTTCCACTTGGAGCAAAAGCGTTATCAAAAGTGTACTCGTCGAACGCGGTTTTCAGGCCTCTGCTGTTAACGTCTAATGGTAGCTTATGAACGACGTTCTTCATCTTACAACACTTCAATAACCATCCTTGGACACATCTGGAACTATAAAACAAAAAACAGACACCTTCCGAACAGGTCTTGTAGGTCCAAAGGCCCAATGATAGCGACCGACAGCCGTGTCGTCCTCAACCCTTAGACTGCGGACACGTACGGACATATTGTCAGCACACCGCTCTCCCGAACGTTGTCAGTTTACATGGCTGCTGCTGCTACTTCTCATTCAAATCAACTGGCCTCACAAGGGCTAAATTCATTCCTTTTGCCAACAGTCCCCCGGCAGACCCGGACGGTGAGGCATCCAAGGCCGACAGCGCTTAACTTCGGTGACCTGACGGGGACCTGTGTTACCACTGCGGCAGGGCCGCTGGCGAGATACCGGGAACTGCTATGCAGTATCAGTGGCACTTCACCGCGTGACTCGTGAACGGTTTGAAGAGACGCTCCTCTGTTTGTGGAGTACGTCTAGTCCTCAGACAATCTCTGTATATTACTCGTGGACGAAGATTACCGTCTTCCCGAAGGCGTTGCTCCAGGCGAGAATAGTCATTGTTATCGGGATGGCGCCTTCAAGGGTACCGCTCTTCATACGCACGAGCAGCAGATACAGCTTGGTTATCGGATGCACCCAGCAAAAAAAAACCACATCGACGTATTCATCATTTGTGTACTCCATCAGTAAGCCGTCGTACACGAACTTGACAGGATCAGTTTAGGTTATGCACGGTGTAAGGGGTCCGTTGGCCCTTACTATAACTTTGCACTCGGCACAGGTCGATAAAGCGAACAATCGGATTGTGGCGTGTTGCGAGAGCGAGTGTCGAGATGCGCCAGGGTGGTTGGCGGGAATGGTGTGTGTGGAAGCCATTATTGGAATACCGGGTTTTTTAACCGGGAAGGGTGGTCACCATCGCCGTGGTTAGACCCCTAAATAATACATAAATACCGGGAAAGTGATGAAGTACCTTTGTAAAAGTGATCAGTGACGTTACTAGTGCCGATTTATTCGCGTCTACCGCGCCGGCCTAACCTTGGATTGCAGTGTTGGATGCAGTGATGGATTAGCGTGTGACGATGATGGCAAAATGAAGAAAGCCTGTGCTGAGATTAGCCATAATTAGATATGTATGACGAAGGCAGTTGCTGTCTCCGTTTTTGTGTTTTGAGAAGAATATAAGTTCATAATTAGTAAAACTGTGTTGGTGTTCCTTATTACCATACATTCAGTATTATAGTATTGAACAGGACAAACTGGAAAGTAACAACTTCCGTAGCACTCAATTCCGATTACCAGCCTCATTGGGCTGCTATTCGATCAGATCAGGTCGGGGTAAAAACGGAGGCGTGACAACGGTCAGAGGAGATAGGCAGGCAGTTTAATGGCTCCCCCTGCATTGTATAGGCTACTGTCATGTGACAAAAAGATGTCCTGCTTATAAACTACGAGAACTAGAGAACGGATGTCTAAAAATAAAAAAGGAACCATGGTGGACGTCGGTTTGATGTCCCAGCCCCCTAATTCTTTTTCTTCGAGTTTGATCTCGGGTGACGTCACATGACACCTATTCAGTTTGATCGCTAACTGCTTCACATAGTTTTTAGGGCCGCCAGCCCCTCTAATCAAACACGCTGAGCTACCGTAGCGGCATCCCAGTGAGCTTCAAAGGCTGATACCAGGTAGTGTGGAGTGATACACATTCATCTGCACGCTCCGACTCGCTGCACGATGTGATAGCCCTGCGAGCCCCTTGTTTTCATGCACGTGTTTTCAAAATGCACCCGATCAAATTGTTCTAGATAAACTTTTGTCTTGAATCTGGATGAGGAATCGCATGCCCACCTCCAAGTGCGTCATTTTTTCTTCATTCTGTATATGCAACTGGAACTGAACGTGTCACGAATTCAAACGCTACACACACACACACACACACACACACACACACACACACACACACAATGATTAGGCAGAACACTATGACCACCGACCTTCTATCGGTGCAAATCCGTTCAAGCGATAGCAGCGATGAATGACTGCCAGTCGGACACATGCACGGTTCATGTAGTATCAGTGAGTGCACTGTCCGTATCAAGAATGGGGAAGGCGAGCGATCCATCTGAGTTTGACGAGGGCATATTGTGATGGCCCGGACGCTCGGCACGAGCATTTCGAAAACTGCACGATTTGTCGTGTGTTCGAGGAGTGCTGTGATGAGTGTCTTGAACGTGTGGTGAAACCAAGGTGAAGCCTCGTCCAGCCGTCGTCGGTTTGGGCGGCCACCCCTTATTGCAGATGTCGTATTTATACTTGAATTTTTAGTTTGTACTGGCGCAAAGTGTGACACAGTTGTCAATGGACACAATTTGGGAATTACTGGCAATCTTGTGACAACACTTGTGGGAACTTATTTGGGAAACGTGCACACCATATATGTGGACAATTGGTGCACAAATCTGTCTCTCTTCAAATACGATGGTTGGAACTTTAATAGTGGCAACTATTTATTTATGTCTCGTTAAAAATAGATACGTGTTTCAAAGTTTTACTGACGTTCAAACTAGTCACCAGCTTTGTGTATAACCCGTTGACAGCGATGTGGAAGTCGTAGGATACTCTTAGCAGTGCCAGTTGTGTTGACAGTTCGAGCGGCGCGGTCAATTAATTGCCTGACGAATTTGTAGCAGTTCTGAAGCGAATGCCGTGAAGTGTTTCCTTCAGTTTAGAAATCGAGTTGAACTCACGAGAGCTTAAGTCAGGGGAGTGCAGTAGGTTGTGTAGCACTTAGCAGCCCCATCAGTCAAACAAATCAATAACAGCTTGCACTGTAAGCGCTTGAGTATTGTCCAGCAAAATGATGGTCAGGTCCTGCAGAAAGTTTCATCGCTTCTGTCTCTAAGCTGGTCGTAGGTTGTGTTCCAAAAATGAACAGTATAGAGACATAAGTGATGACACTTTCAGCAGGACCTGACCAGGTTTTTCTTACTAATATTAAAGGCAGAGCCTAGCTCTAACGCGTATAAGCACCTTTCTACTTTTTAATTACGTGCACACAAACTCGGTTTAAATCGGTATTGTGAAACGCAGATGTCCTATGAAAGATACCAAGCGATCTGTATTTCAAATCAGAACTTCCCAGAAAGTCATACATATACAACATTCGATTGCTAAAGAAGAAAATGTAATGGTGCTTCTATTGCTCCCAATTTGTCTTCCGGTTTGTGCGCAGCAGAGTTTAGTTATTCTGTAGGTGTACTTATTTTTCACTAGCTGTAAATAAGAATAAACTAGTGTGTGTGACCTGTTGTTATCATTTACAGAGTACTTTCCTGGTCTCGAAAATTGACACATATATGTATTCATTTACTATGTCTCAGAATATTCAATGGCATGAACAGAGAAGCCAGCAACGAATAGTTGGGGAACGAAATGGCATATACCGTTTTCAGTCATTGATATCTCTTTGAACACAGTGCAAAGCGGCCCTGAGATACATTATCAGTCATTTAAAGCATCTTGCAGTAATTTTTGTCCACGTTATGCTGAGAATGATTACACAAAATATTGTCGATCTTCAATACCAGTCAGACACAAGCCCCGTTGTATAATTTTTAGTTGATTGTGGTAGAAAAATGCTCTAATATTCTCGTGCAGCTCTCTGTACTGAACATGGGCACTTCCTTTTCCAAGCACGAATCAAGTGCGGAAACATAATCACTTACCACCAGCAAATGAAGTGTTGTCCACTTGTGGCAGTTGTTGTCTGCATTTGTTACATACAAGTCATTCAATTTAATTCAGTTGAATCGCCTCTCTGAAAACTTTCGCTGCTTCAGAGAAAGGAGAGGTATGAAAAAACTTTATGCTGATTTGACGTTTGTTGCCTACAGCCCTCATGGTATTGCAATTTTAATGGCTGCCAGTGAATTTAAATTAGCTTCATTTACACATATGCAGACAAATATTTTTTTTTCAGTTTCATATGGAGTTTACGAAACATTGAGAACCACGAAAGACCTAAATTTTCATGATCGCACGGTGATTTGGAGCCTTTGAGTATGTGTCTACTATAACACCTGCTCACTTACTGCAGCAATAGAAGGTCTATATGCTAATTTTTCGTATGGTATTTTCATTTCTGGCTTCTGCTTTCTTACCAGAATATTGTTAGAATACCTGTCTTCTCACACTCGCAAGTTAAGTACTTACCATGGCGTCGTCCCCAACGGATTTTTTTGCACCAAGAAATCGCCTCCCATTTAATTATTGTAACAATGGTTAACTTTGGACACTTGGCACTGGACTTTAGTTCGTATTTGAATGAAATCTAATCCATGCCCATCACGAATCCTTAAAATGTATAACGCGAGTCTAGAAATAGATCGCCTTTTCTGCGATTTTGTGGTTGTAGTCGACGTTCGTCAGTAATATCAGTAACCATCAGTTCACGAAAATTCTAGAAATCATACTTTGTCTTATTTTGACCACTTTAGGTTGCGCCTATTACGTCGAAAATATAACATAGTGAAGGAACAAGGTTATTATTACCACTGAAGTGCCCATGAGCCCTGTCTCACGTTTAGATTTCTTTTCATATTTCACCACTCGTGTGGCTCCATAATTCAGCGAGTAAGTCCCAGTCAACAGTACCCAAACATTCCTTCAAGGAATGACTATTTTTGTGACATTTTATGTGGTATTGATTACTTTTGTTGCCATGTTATGTTCTGATAGCACGAAAAACAGTATTTTTTGTATGTTTTAATTCATTAATTCTCTTAGGGGTTCGATGTCGTCCTTCATTCTTTCATCGATAACCTGGAACATTTCCTCAGGTTTTCACAGGTTTTAACCGCTATGTTTTCTTCATCTATAAGCCTCTGAATATTACTATCTTTCTTTACTTATTATTCTGGCGAACGAGCTTCGACTCGTATACGCAGTCTGATCGATTTTTCAGTTTTTTTATTGTTTCTAACTCATTAATATATTAATGTTTCACATGCCCCGTTCTTGATTTTACTCATTTGAATGTCAGTCTTGTGCTCAGGATTACGAAGTTTTAACCGGGGTCAGTTTCTGTTGCTAGATGTCTGGCTCTTCCTCCTTTCGTGTCGAATGTATATTATTCTACCGTCGTTTGTTGACTACAGTCAGCAGAAATCTCGTCGTAGAACTTAATTAACAGTGTTACACTCTCTTTTATTTACGCCAGTCCTTATCACTGACAGTGATTCATTCTGCCAAAACTACTGCTTTTACATTCCTAGTCTTGTGTTCTATTACCAGTTTCTACTAACGTTCTATCTATTAATTCATTACCATCTTGAGAGGTGACCAAGTGATTCACTGTCGCTGTGTCTGGTGTTAATTTCGATTCACTACTAAAAATAGCTGTGTGACTGTGTTGCTCTTAGCACCTACTTCTGTTACTCAATCTTTATTCGCATCGATGCCAATACTTGTTACACCAACCGCTAATGCTATTTCTCAACCACAAGTGTTTGTTCACTTGTCGTTTCATAACTAAACGTCAATGTCTACTGTCAACCCGTTGACGGATAAATTCATTGTTTTCATTTTTACCTCAGAGCACTATCTGCTAAATTTTCGTGCTTCAAACTGTAGTACAAAAAGTGCTGTTGTTCGATCTACCGAAGACTATTCTCTTGAGAATAGTCCACACCGAATGGTCTCAAGAAGAGACTAATTTATCTCTGAAGACTAATAGAAATGATTGTCGTGTCAACAGTACTTTATCTATGAAAACATTTTCAGTGTTTTTCACGGCGTTCCAGTTTGCTACTGTAGTACCTAGTTAGTCTGAAGACAATCCCGAACTATTCTTTCAAAAGCTCTGTGTAGATGGTGTCAGAGAAGAGACATATGCCTCAAATTTGGAGATTTAACGGACTGTTTTCCAAATTTGAAAAAAGCCATGTCGTCATCCTTTCTTCTCTTGACGTGACAAGTTGTTAATCACATGTGATATAAAGAGGACAAATATGCGAAGAGGCTTCCAGAAGTGTTAGTGTTCCCACGTGTGACTCGTTGCCTCAGAGGTAGAAGACTACATAGAATACATCAGTGAAAAGCAGTTTCATTTAGAGAAGCATCCTAAATATCAGTAGAGTTCTCAGAGACATTTCATTGTTGTTTTAATCCAAGAATGGGATTTCACGTATGATTTTTTCCCCCATTAATGCGCCCAGAGCAGTGGTGTTTCGTAAATACGTATGAAATATCTATCGTAATAAATGAAAAGCACCTGTTTGCTTTTGTTCTACAATATATTGTAGAACAAAAGCAAACTGGTGCTTTTCATTTATTATAACGTTGTTTTACCAAGAACGGACGGAAGATTCTGCTAAATATCTATGGGTTGGTCTTCGTGAATAACGTAAATCATTTACTTTAACGTACAAGAAGAGGGTTAATTTTTGGTTTCCCCAACTGGTGCATCTACTGTTTTCTTGAAGAAAAAAATTGGTTAAGTGCCAGACTACAAAACAAAAGGTCTCATATTCGATCTCCGGTCGATTTTAGCATTTTTGTCTGTCACTCGTAACTTCTTTTACTTCGGGCAATGTTTTTTTGATGTGAAAAAGTCAAGATGCATTGTGGTGGGAATTCGATTTAAACTGCAGCCCGCTCCCCTTCTCCCATAACTGGCTGGGTAAATCAGTTCAAAGGCCAGAGGAAAGCAAAAGCGTAACACATCCAACAGGACCACGCCTAGTAAAGTACTATAGCAGTCGTCAGAATAATCTTCGGATTGATAACACATTTACTTGTAAGCAGCACAATACTCCTTAATAAACGAAAAGACTAATCGAAGACACACTATGGTGGTACATGAAATATATTCTCAGTTGCGAATCTGGACAATCATGAGCTCCATAATCGAATGATTACGATGAAAATTTGAGCCGGACCTGGCCTCGAACCCGGATTTCCCTCTTACCGTGAAACAAGCCGATTACTATGTGGCTGTCCGAGCGCGACAACTAAATTAAAAGCTACTTCCTGGCACTAAATAGAAAATAAATATCGGAGCGACGGCAACAGTGACGATAGGCGATAACAGAGTGCAGCCACGCAGTCAACTACAATGATTTAATAACACCAAACCGATCGATTGTTCCCGCTCAGACCTGAGTGCGCCAGCGATGAGACTAGTCCAAAAGTCGCGACCAGCGGTCCAAAGGGGTACGAACTCGGTTACAGACTGCTTACAGTGTTGACTAGAAATAGGCTTATTGGTGAAACTGAAATAACAAAGTTTGAGTGTGAAAAACTGTATCTGACATAGTACTTCTTCATACCCGCGAAAAACTGTATCTGACGCTTTTTTACACGCTGTGAAATGTAAGTAGGTCAGCGTGCTTATGATTTTTCATGTATGTAGCCCGTAAATTCCATCAAAACAAAAGGTTTAATTAGTGTTTAACGGCTGGATTCAAATGATTTTTAGTTGATGGACATCATCTCAGATTTTGAGTAAAACGAGACTCAAAAAGTCACCACAATTTGACAATGTTCCTTTGTTCTTCAAGTTTTTTATTCAACTTTGTAACTCCAACGACACATCAGCTTAATTAGTTATATGTACATGCATCTGGAACCACTTAAACAACAACAATATATTAACCCATTTTAAATGATTAAAAGAAATGTATGACGTTTATTTCATTTGCAACCAAAACAATGAATGAATAATTCAACTCATCATTAAAACTACTACCGAATGACTCGTCTGTTTTCAAACAACTGACTAAATCGATTGTTTTCATTCGGCTGTTCTCATCACTAATCGTGTGCATGCAGTGGAAGGTAATGGATGGGATTCTGATGATGTCTTCTCATCTTCTTACGGTCCGACCTCTCAGACATCAAGAAGGATATAATAATTCCAAATCAAAAAAAGTAAAGAAACTGGTGCTGACAAGTGTGACGACTCCCGAACTATCAGTTTAATAAGCCACAGCTGCAAAATACTAACACAAATTCTTTACAGAAGAATAGAAAAACTGGTAGAAGCCAGCCTATGAGAAGATCAGTTTGGATTCTGGAGAAATGTAGGAAAATGCGAAGCAATACTGACTCTACGAGTTCTCATAGAGTTAAGGAAAGGTAAACATAACATTTATTGACTTAGAAAAAGGTTATGGCAATATTCACTGGAATACTGTCTTTCAAATTTTGAAGGCGACGGGGGTAAAATGCAGAAAGCTAAAGGCTGTTTACAGTTTGTTCAGAAGCTAGTCGGCAGTTATAAGAATCGAGGGGAACGAAAAGCAAGCACTGGTTGAGAACGGAGTGAGATATGGCTGTAGACTTTCCCCGCTGTTATTCAATCTGTATATTGAGCAAGCAATAAACGAAATAAATGAAACGTTTGGAGTAGGAATTAAAGTCCAGTGAGAAGAAATAAAAACTTCGAGGATGGCCAATGTAATTTTATGAGAGGCAGCAGTTGAACGGAATGGCCAGTGTCTTGAAAAAAAGTAATTGAACATCGACAAAAGTAAAACGAGGGTAATGGAATGTAGTCGAGCTAAATCAGGCGCTGCTGAGGGAATTAGGTCAGAAAATGAGACACTTAATGTAGCAGATGAGTTTGCTATTTGGGCAGAAAAATAACTGATGATGGTCCAAGTACAGAGGATATAAAATGTTGACTGGGAATGGCAAGAAAAGAGTTTCTGAGGAAGAAAAATTTGTTAAAATCGAGCATAGGTTTAAGTGTTAGAAAGATTTTCTAAAAGCATATGTATGGAGTGTAGCCATGTATGGAAGCGAAGCATGGGCGATAAACAGTTTAAACAAGAAGAAACAAAAGTTTTGAAATACTGTGCTACAGAAGAATGCTGAAAATCCAGTGGGTAGTATGGTAACTAATGAGGAGGTACTGAATAGAATTAGGAAGGAAAGAAACTTATGGCACAACCTGACTAGAAGAAGGGATCGGTTGGCAGAACACGTTCTGAGACAGTAATGGATCACATATTTAGCACTGGAGGGAAGCAAGAGGTGTAAAAATCGTAGAGGGAGATCAAGAGATTAATACAGTTAGCAGATTCAGAGGGGTGTAGGGTGCAGTTGTTACTCGAAGATGAAGAGGCTTACGCAGGACAGAGTAGAATTGAAAGTTACATCAAACTAGTCTTCAGAAAGAGGACCACATTACACTGTTATAGATATTGAGACGGTGTCATCCTTTCCGACCTGCAGTACAATGATATCCCTCAAGGTAGCGTTTTATGTGTGATTCTCTTTCCTCAGCTATTAATAATGTAAAGTCGGTAGTTAAGCTCCCTGTCCAGTGTTATTTGTTTGTTGATGTCTCCTCTGTGTATTGATCCTCCTGAAGCTTTGGAACACTAACAACAACTCGTCAGTGGCAACTGACCAGTCGACGAGTGGAGGCATGAACTTAAAAGAGGGACTTTAATTTCTCCACTGATAAGTCTGAGTGTGTCCACGCCAAATGCATCTGCATTCCATATCGTTGTTTGGCCAGCAGTGGAAAGGCTTTTTCATATTCGACAACGAACAACGGGGCCCAATGGCATGTACGTGAAGAACTGGCTTTTAGAGATGGGTGTGACGATTTTCAAGTTGTCCTCCAAGGCTGGAATTGATCTTTATATTGGCTGCTACGTAGGCCCAAAGCCAATTTGTACCTGAGGAACTGTGAGAGGGAACCCGCTGCAGATATTAAATTTCCTTTCGCGTGAATGGGCTGTATTTACCGTAGAGCTCCAAGAGATCCCGAAGGCACTGGAGCAGATGAGGCGTCTTCAAGCAAATAGTTTCTCGTCTGCTCTGATTCCATTAGTGCCCATCAGAGGAAAAAGTCCAGCCAACATATGGCCAACTGTACTTCCTCCAGGAGTAGGGGAGGTATTCTTCTGAATACCGGAACATATGGGAATTTGGGGAAATGAAGAAGTAGACCAAGTACCTGGTACGCCTGCAGGGAATATGCCGTGATAGAATGCGGCATCCCTCTGCAAGCTGTCATTTCACTCATGAAAGAGATTCATGCACTTGTGGGAGGAAGAGTGACTGCCATTGAAGGACAATAAGCTGTGGGTGGTGAGGCCAACTAGCTGGCCGGGGCTTTCCGCTCGTCAGTTACTCTAGCGATTCTGACCCACCTCCGAGCTGAGTACTGTCCCCTAACACTTGGCCCCCTACTCTGGTGAGAGGACACCCCCGTTAAGATGCCTATGGTACGTCAATCGCTATACGCCACATTTTATCTGAGTGGGCTTCCTATTTTGGACAGGGGGAAATTTAGATGGTGATCTGCTCTCTTTTATAACTGATGACGAAACAAGTGCAGTTACGGGTTTTAAGATGTTACGAAGTATCTGGACTCTGGCCTAATATTTTGGGTTGGAAATTATAGCGTGTTAGAGATTGGCGTCATTCGTATTATGTTAGCGATCTGCCCACCACAGCTATCTGCTGTATTATCTGAAATTTCTTCCAGTCCTTTTTCCCTTTTTCCTGTACGTTTTATACCTGACACCGTTATTTCTGTTGCTTTAGGAGACCGTTTATAGGACTTTCTGTATTTTATCATTTGCTGTTCACATTACAATAATTCTACCGCCTCATAAAATTTTAGTATGAGCGCAAAGACCTTGTTATCGTATGCCAACACCACCACGGCATCATCATTACCAACTAACAGACATGCGAACGTTGTGAGGCAATGTTGTTGTGACACAAATGGCAATGAAGCAACACCGCTAAATCAACTGTTCGAGACGTTTCCCAGAAGCTTTTTTAGAAGGCAAAAGTGTGTGCAAAGTTTGACTCAGACGTCTTGACTCCCGAGCAAAAACAACGACGCATGAAGGCTTGCCACGACTTGGCTGAAATGCACAACATTGAACATTGAACACATAACCGAAAGCGAAGTCCGTCTAACGTTCAAGTTGAACAACATCCAAAAGAAGACCTTCTCTGTGAGGTTTGCAATATTTTATGAACGTTCTATAGGTTATACCCATGTAAAGAGACAATGTGTAGTATAACTGAAGGATTAAAATCGCCTTCTTAACGTTTCTATATTTGTTTATTAATCCAGACTCCAAAGCTTTAACGGGCTGGTTTAGTACATTACTTTTCACTCATTGACCCATTTACGTATAAATTTTTATCTGCTCTGTATAGTAAATAATGTACCAAATATTAATCCCTTTCAATGAAAACAAAAGTACAACAATATTTATTTACAACGATCAGTAATAATTGCGTTAGTAATTCAGAAAAAGTATTATTCCGTTACTTCAGTACTACATCATAAATATTTTTTTGTAATTTGACAGTATGGTTGTATAAGCATATGATAATTTGAGTAGCTTGTAATTTCTTCTATGCTTTCGTGTGTACAACATCACTGCGCCCCGTTGACCATAACTTCTGTGTTAAAATATTAACACGTTCACGATAAGTTCATGTTCAATGTTCATGTTTCATCCCCAATTTACAGCACTTTTAGGTGGATTAGTGTGTGGAAATCGGAATAAGACGCAAATGACTACTTTTGAGTTAAGCGTGTAATTACTACTAGGTTACTGGATCTTTATGTAAGCACATTGGTACAGTCGCCTCTTATCACTTTGCCCCTTCCAGTGCTTTCACTTACATCTCCTTAATCGGTATCGCGTGATTTTTTTATTTTTATTTTTTTTTTGGGGGGGGGGGGGGGGGGGGCAACGAGTGAATTCTAACACTGAATGTGTAAATGTGAAAGTAAATGTAGCCACTTGAAGATGAGCATAAGCCGGAAACCGGCAGGGTTTTGAAGGAACAGGGTTTATTGTAATGAGTCCTATTAGCTGCCTAGAATTTATTATTCTTTTGTGTTATTAGCTTATTTCGAAGTTACTACCATTTTCTAGCACAACTTCATTCATTATACACTGTGTGGATGTCTTCTCTTAGATAGTAGTTTACATAGAATGTGTACAAAGGTATACTTACGTTAAGTTGTTCATAGCATATGTACTTACTGCATCTGTGTCTGGTCATTATTTGCTTGTTGTCTTATATTATGATTAATTATGTGTTATTCGTAAGATTTGACAATTGGTTCTATTCTCACAGCTTATTGATTTGATCAAAATTTACTTACATTAAGGTGTTATGACGTACTTATATAGTGGATTTGTGTATTGTTGTAATTGTCTTACTCTCTTCTGTTGCGAATAATTTCTCGTAAGATCTGAGGATTTCTTCTATACTGCAGCTTTGTAGCTTGATCCAGATATGGTATATGTTTACCTTTGCTTATCTATACCATGGATAATGTGGTCATTGCTACTGTTTCTATAGTTTTTGGCGTATATTTCAATTTAATTTATGGCTTCAAAATTATGATAAAGTTATTTAAATAGAGTTTATGTTTTAGATCTCTTTTTTCGTTTACGATATCTTGTAGGTTGTTTTCTGTGTGTAGGTAAATTTATATTTTTGTGAAATACTCATACTGATTTCTTTTGGAATTGTATGTTGTGTATGAATTTCTGCTTCATGTTTTCTGTTTCATAATTATGGGTTTTTAGATGTAGAAAGAAAGTGGACGGGTTAATGTTGGAATTTCTCATTTGTTCTCTATATGTCATGTTTGTTCTATGTAATATTTGCTGCAGTTCGCAGAATTAATTACATATCTTCCGTGATACGGGTATTTTCATATTACGGCATTTGTTGATGGATTTTTGTTCTTAAGCTGTTAGGTGTTTTGAAAACGAGATTTATATATCTGTTTTCTGAAGTGGCATTTAATTTATTTGCTGGTACGTATGTGTTTTTATTTTTTCTATTTCTGGTATGAGTGCTATTTTTTGGTGTATAGGATGGTGACTCGATTTGTTTTTTTGGTATACTCGTTGTACTATGCCTTAATCGAGGTCATTTTCATATGCCATATATTCTAGTCTTTTTATTGCATAGTTTGTGGCTTCTGGTCTGAGTGGTAGATGTATAATTCTGTATAATTATCATACGGTGGAAGGATGCAAATTTTTTGAATTTTGGATCACAGGAATTGTAATTTATGTTGGTGTCGGTTGTGATAAGTTAGCTATCAACTTCGAAGTTGTGCTTGTTGTTAGTGTTGCTTATTCTTAGGTCGAACAAAGTAATGGACTTGTTCATTACCATTTACAAAACAAAGGTTAGAATTCGGGGATGTGTTTATGTCTTGGGAAGTGAAAGCAATTGAAATTAGGTTGGGACGTGGATTGTTGGGCGGTGAATGGAAGGTGTAGTTGGTTGAAGGAGTTGCGTAAGCAGAAATGAGGGAGACTGTAGGGTGCTGGGACTCAAGAGAGGCGGAATGCCTGCCTTTCAAGGGTATCTATGGTGCGATTCAGTATGGGATGAATGGAAACCCATAATACATTGGCACGGATAAGGGTGCGGTAGATGTACGTTTTATGAATATCGATGGTTTCGGCCAGACAGCAATTTTAAATTGAGGACACTTTTTTTTAAATGCTGAGTACATTAGTGTTCCATCGAGCGTTAGTCCAAGATGTTGTAGTGTGTTAGTTAAATGGATTGGGTAGCTGTGGACTGTCAGATGAGGATATCTGAGACGGCATTTTGGGATAGTTTTTCCTGTAATTACTGCCGTGTCGGACCTACAATCGTTATTTATGTAAAGTACAAAGTGGAATTTATGGTTAAAAAATGGTTCAAATAGCTCTGAGCACTATGGGACTCAACTGCTGTGGTCATTAGTCCCCTAGAACTTAGAGACCACCGCGGCCGGCGGAATTTATGGTCTAGGATGATAGTCTCATTAAGATAATCGCACGCTAATTGCATTACGAAGCACAGTTTCATCAGAAGTGAAAAATAAACTGCTTAGACAAAGAAGAAAAACAGGAAGAAGATATTAGAGAAGTTTATGGAAGAAACAGTAAAGGTGAATGAACATTTGCCAGTACTCACCGGACTTGCCCACACCGACGTCTCCGAGGACGGCGATACGAATACAGGGGGCGTTGTTGTTCCGGTCTTCGGTTTTCATTCCGCGGGCTCCTATAGGAAAAAAATACAAATAATAAGGAAACAATGGGGTTATAAGGAAGCCGCTCGAAGTAATCATTTGTCTACAATGTTGGAAGATGAAAAATTCTTAGATTTCAAAAAATTGCCGTTCTTTACACATCTACTCACACGCTTATGGCTGTACCGTTTGTTTTTGTAAGAACTACAGTTGACTGCAGATACTGAAAAAATACACCGGCCGGTCACACCGATGTGTACATCTGTCAAAAGCGTGAATAACTATCTTCTACAACGCGGACGTGCAGGAAGAGGGTCAGTGAAGTTCTGGAAGGTACCGACAGGGATGTGGAGACACGGCGACTCCAGTGCCGTGGTCACCTACACTAGGCCTCTCAGTTGAGGTTCCATGGTGCGAACAGCTCGATAGAGGCGGTACCCAGATTGTCGATTGGCATTAAATCCGGGGAGTTTGAGGGCAGGCGAGTACGGTAAACTCATCCTCATCGTAGTGTTCTACTAACCACGGACGCACACTGGGAGCTCTAAGACACATCGTGTTGTGTTGCTGATAGATGCAACCGTGCCGAGGAAAAATCAAACTGCTTGTATGGCTGAACATGGTTCCCAAATATAGATGCGTACTTGTGTTGATCCATTGTGTCTTTCAAAATCACATGATCACGAAGGGAATGCCACGAAAATATTCCCCAGATCTAAAAGCCGCTTCGTCCAGCCTGGACCTTTCTGTGTATTGTTCCAGGGTCGTACACCGTACACCCCAACGGCCATCTGCCTGATGGAGCATGAAACGTGATTCATCTGAAAAGGCCACCTGTCCCCACTCAATAACATCCAGTTGTGGTATTACCGGGAAATTCCGACCTTCGTCGCCGATGAACAGCAGTCAGCATGGGCGCAAAGACCAGGCACCTGCTGTCGATGACCAAACGCAGCATTCTTCGTTGAGTAGTTGTTGAGTAGGCACTGTCGGAAGCCCCTTTCGTTCATCTGGGAGGTCAGTTGCTCAACATTTGCCCGTCTATTCGCCCGTTCATATACCCGCAGCTGTCTTTCAGCCTCTCATCTGCCGGCCTCGGTAGCCGAGCGGTTCTAGGTGCTTCAGTTCGGTACCGCGCGACTGCTACAGTCGCAGGTTCGAATCCTGCCTCGGGCATGGATGTGTCTGATGTCCTTAGGTTAGTTAGGTTTAAGTAGTTCTAGGGGACTGATGACATCAGATGTAGAGTCCCATAGTGCTCTGAGCCATTTGAAACATTTTAACCCTCTCATCTAATGCCTGTGGAACACCACAGTTGCCTATGCAGCAGTTTTGGATAACGCCATTTTGAAATACACGAAGCACGTGAACAGTTTACAGTCTTACCCGTTTCGAAAATGCTTCCATCCTTGGCCCGATAGCCAACGGTCACATCTATTTGGACATCAAATAAATCGCTCAGTTTTCGCATTACGAAAACGATTGCACTGTTTTCTGCGTCCCGCCGACACTAAGTTCTGTCATCTGCCGTCCATGAGTACTTGTTATACACTGGCGTTAAACATAGGCAATGGTCACATTGGTGTGAGTGGACTGTGTATCATTCAGTTAGAAATACGTGTATTATGCTGTTCAAGGTGTTGAAAGACTTTAGTTCATAACGTAAGCGTCATGCCGCCTTCTACAAAGCCGTTGCGTGGCCCCAAACTATGGTCAAAAGGGAACGTTAAACAATAGCAGACTAGCTGTTAGAGAGGCAACATTTTGACATGAAAATCACACTTTTCATAGACCCTTGGTGCCCAACTATACTAATAAATAAGAATAGATATTAAGCTCAGGAAGAATAATTCTTTTGACTAGATATCAAAATTAAAATCAAAACGATTAGAGGAGGTAATCACAACTGTCAGGTCTTATTACCACTGGTAACAGTACAGACGGAAGTCTAGGGAAAGCGACACCCGTCTTTGCACGTTATCCTACATTTAAATGTCTACTCACAAACCCCTTTACGGAGTGTTGCGGAGGGCATTGCTGGTATGCTGTCCCTTCCTCCACTTCCGTGTTTCTTCCGAGAATGGTGCACGGGAAAAATGATTTTCAGTGAACCCCCGTACAAGCTGTTATTTTTCCGATTTTCTCGTTGTCGTCATTTTGCGAACGTTTCTTCTAAATGTAAAACCACTGTTTCAAAATGAACATCTGGGTTTTAATGCTTTACAGCACTTATTACACTGAACATACTGTTATAGATAATACATCAAAAGAAAGAGAAACTCAGTCTCGTTTGCGTGCCTGTGAGCATGCGGGTTGCACAGTGGATGATCAAGAGAACAAAGTGTTGAACGAGTGAGAGAGTATGTGAATGTCGTGAATGAGCATCTCCAGTGACGTCTGTGCGGAGACTTTTAAGGGGACTCTTACAGATATCGTTTGCAGTTGTTACAAGGTCTACAGCCTACATAGTACGGTTTACATCTAAAGACGAAATGCTGCTGTACAGCTATGAGTTTCCGGATCGCGTCGTCTTCAGTGATGGATCGACATTTCACCAAGATGCAAATGTGAACACAAGTAATATCCGCATCTGACGGTCAGCAACTTCCCACAAGATCGTACAGATCCAACGAGACTCCTCAAAAGTGAATACCTTTCCCAACGAAGAAATTGTAACTGTTGTTTCTTATGTTGATGCAGTAGAACTATGGCTCATTCTTCTACTAGGAAAAGATGAACCATAGAAATTTACTTGGCACAAGATGAAATGCCGCCTCACTGGCATTAACTCAATACAAGACTGTAAGCGACCGCTGCGCTAGCCTCAAAGGGCCGAATGACAGAGCACGTTTCGCTTGGCCTCTGTGTGCATGTGTATGTGTCTTCTCTATCGGTTTACTTAACCATATTCAGAAACAGGGTCGAAACAGTTGTTGCAACAATTCCTCTACACTCCCGATCAAGATTTGGAAAGAACTCGTCTACCGAAGCGGTGTGTGGCACGAGACGAATTGTGCGTACACTGAATTCTTGCAAAAATACTGTCTGCATTGCCCTTTATTTTGAGATATTATTTATTATTGCAAATTGCATGTATCAAATTTTTAAAAAATCTTAAAACTTTAATAATCGTTTCGAAACACGTGGTCCGTTTCTCTATTCTTCTTGGCACTTAATCCTTAGGGAATGTCATCAGTAAGTCTCGCCATGATCCACAACGCCTCTCTTGTATCATCTGCCGCTGGAGTTTTATGAACGTCTCTCCTAAACGATTTCGGAAAGAAACACGGTCCCTTAGTTGGATATTCGCTACCTCTTCTATTAAAGTAACTTAGTAAGAATCCTAGAGTAAGAATCCTTTAAGGAATAATTGTACAAGCTGCTAAATATTTTTCTTAAACTGGTGGGTACTAAGCAGTCAAGTGAGCTGTCTGCTTAATAACTGTTTTGTTGCTTTTTAAAAATTGTTGCAACTCTTAGAATATTTTTCTTGAATTGGGGTACACTAATAAGTCATTTGGGGTTCTTTGCATAATAACTTATTATTGGTAATTTAAAATTGCTGCAGCTCTTACAATATTTTTCTAATTAAATTAACGCACTGTGAAGCACCATATGACTTCTCTGCTTAATTACTGTTTACTGTCTTTCAAATGGTGGCAGCTTCTGGAATCTCTCAATAATTCAATAAGGGAAACTGTATTTAAAGGGCAATGAATGCTGCAGCTACTGTTTGGGCCTCACGTCCTTCCATTAGGGCGACGTAATCCTAAGTTCCCCATCCAAAACCCACCGTATCAACTTTAATTTTAGGCCAATATCAACTGGCATTCCCTGCACCAATTACCGATCCTTTAGATCTTGCTGCATGTCGCTACATTCTTCTGATGTTACAAACTTAATATAAACAACAGATGGTTTGCAAAAAGTTTCACGACGCTTCAAGTGTAATCATCCATATCGTTTATACTGAGACATGGCAGACAGTTCTGCAGGTCAGTTTCATCAAAATCAGGGTGTGATTTGGTAATTCAGAGACCGACAACAAGATACTCCTAAATCGTTTATCGATGAAATAGAATTTAATCCCTTTATTACCCCGGCGATAGAGTCACTGTTTCTGAAAGTTTCTGGTGCACAAGCAAACAAGCAGCGCACTGGATTCGAAATGGCGAGTAGGCAACGGGGCAGCCAAATGGGACTGGCCGGGGTAAGGACCGGCATACCAGGTACTGAGCCGGCCGGGGTGGCCGAGCGGTTCAAGGAGCTACAGTCTGGAACTGCACGACCGTTACGGTCGCAGGTTCGAATCCTACCTCGGGCATGGATGTGTGTGATGTCCTTAGGTTAGTTAGGTTTAAGTAGTTCTAAGTTCTAGAGGACTGATGATCTCAGAAGTTAGGTCCCATAGTGCTCAGAGCCATTTGAACCATTTGAACCCGGGTACTGAATTCATAGATGGAAGGCTGAAACGCCCGTCCTGGCAGTCGGCGAGTTATTATTTACCTACAAGACTGCGCAGGTTATGATGTCGGCGAGAAGTACTGCACTAAGTGCATTAAGTGGGGATTCCTTTCCATGTTTTGCTCACCTCCTTTGAAGGTAGCCACCTATCGGTTTAGAAAGTACAGGTTACAGGAAAAAAAACTAGCCTCCTAGCAGCTCTTGCTTTATTTCTCCAACCCTGAGGTGCGAGGGTAATGACACAGGCGGGAGAATGCGCAATTGGCGTTACAATGTGTGTCGACAAGAGCGCAGCTCTGTATTACGTCTTTTATTGTAGCACGGGAAATGTTATTTTGGCAGAATTCTCAAGTTGGAGGAAATCCTTGCGATTTGCTAAAGTGCTTCTTAATTTCGCAATTGGGAACTAACAACCTTTTTGCGGGAAGGAATCAGGAGGGCGTAAGTGAGCGCTGAGAGGGGCGGCACTAGGCATTGGAACGCGGAGGTGTTGGCATCGACTTCAGGTTTCATCGCAGACGTTTCTGGATCGTCTTGCGCTTTGACCGCAGAGGTTCCCAGATCGAATCCATGGACGGTAGCTGTAGACAGCGGATGGACTTGGCGTTGTTTCGCAGTTGGGCCTGCAACAGCTTCACGTTGAGGTAGGGTGTTGCCAGCTCATCACGAAAGGCCAGCCAGCACTTCTGCCGCGTGCTGCACAGCGCAGCACAGCCATACTCAAGGTGAGCGAATTCGCAGCACCAGCACAGTAGCGGAATTCGATTTTACAGTTTTGGAATCCAGAAAGATCGCTTACGAGATCATATCACGTGTATGAATCTGTGGGCTTCTGGGCATAGTCACCTACCTTAGGTACTTATTTCAGACAAGAATTTGCAGCGTTATATAGAGTGGAATTCTACATCTACATCTACATCCATACTCCGCAAACCACCTGACGGTGTGTGGTGGAGGGTACCTAACGTACCTCTATCGGTTCTCCCTTCTATTCCAGTCTCGTATTGTTCGTGGAAAGAAGGATTGTCGGTATGCATCTGTGTGGGCTCTAATCTCTCTGATTTTATCCTCATGGTCTCTTCGCGAGATATACGTAGGAGGGATCAATATACTGCTTCACTCTTCGGTGAAGGTATGTTCTCGAAACTTTAACAACAGCCAGTACCGAGCTACTGAGCGTCTCTCTTGCAGAGTCTTCCACTGGAGTTTACCTATCATCTCCGTAACGCTTTCTCGATTACTAAATGATTCTGTAACGAAGCGCGCTGCTCTCCGTTGAATCTTCTCTATCTCTTCTATCAACCCTATCTCGTACGGATCCCACACTGCTGAGCAGTATTCAAGTAGTGGGCGAACAATCGTACTGTAACCTATTGCCTTTGTTTTCGGATAGCATTTCCTTAGGATTCTTCCAATGAAACTCAGTCTGGCATCTGCTTTACCGACGATTAACTTTATATGATTATTCCATTTTAAATCACTCCTAATGCGTACTCCTAGATAATTTATGGAATTAACTGCTTCCAGTTACTGACCTGCTATATTGTAGCTAAATGATAAAGGATCTATCTTTCTATGTATTCGCAGCACAATACACTTGTCTACATTGAGATTCAATTGCCATTCCCTGCACCATGCGTCAATTCGCCGCAGATACTCCTGCATTTCAGTACAATTTTCCATTGTTACAACCTCGTGATATACCACAGCATCATCCGCAAAAAGCCTCAGTGAACTTTCGATGTCATCCACAAGGTCATTTATGTATATTGTGAGTAGCAAACGGTCCTACGACACTCCCCAGCGGCACACCTGAAATCACTCTTACTTCGTTGTAAATTGTGACAACGTGTCATTGTCTGTGGCGTTTGTGAAAAAATCTAGGTATTTAGCTAATTAGTGTTTCTGTTTGTTATTTTCACTAGATCAAGCTAGATGCGATCAACCAGTGTTGAGGAAGATATTTTCAATCACACTATATCGTTTGCAAATAAATTATTCCTCTCAAATACTGTTAATCATATTCAGATTTATGCAACTTCCTTATTTTAAGGTGTATACCGAGGGCCGTAATTTCGAATTATAAACTTAACTTTGTGCACAATTGAAATCTGAAGAGTAGATCTTAAGGAAGTGGCCAGCCTGCAGTTTCTTTTGCGGAGTTGCGAATGTAACCACCACTGTGGTTTTGCAATATATATTCTAAACAGTAACTGCCATATTGCTTTCATTTGGGAGGCTCCCGAAATTGCCTTTCCATTTGTGTATTTCGTTACGACGTGTTCAGCCCTGTCTGCAAGGAAATCCTGAATACCGTCACAAATCCCGCCCGCTACTCGGTGACTTCCACCAAAGTAACGAATTCGAAGATATCAGTGAAATCCGATATACGCTGTTCTGAAGAATGTGGTATCTTTGAAACAGTAAAACGAAAAGTGTCTTACGGCATGTTTTTGATTTGCACATCAGCATTTTGAGGTTACAGAAATAGTCGAGGAATTTAGCCTTAGTTGCTAAAATATCGGCCGCATGTCTAAATGCCCACTAAAAATACACTAATTTCGAACATTGCGAATTATAAGAATTTGTCACTCTTGGACGAAGTCCAAGGATTTCTGATTCATTCGATCTCTTGGCAGATTCCATGGTTGCTTGGCACACGTGCTTGTTTGCTTTCTGGGTGAATGCTAATGCTCAAGTTACTTCCGCGAAGTAGCAAAATTCTGTGAAAAGGGAGGAATTTTAGTTGAAGACACCATCTGCTCTTCATGTGAGTTATGAAACCTTTCCGTAGAAGCAATGACAAGTACTCACGAGCTCATAAAGATACCAGTAGCGGAAACTACCGGATGGATTTCTTTGCACCATGATTCATGGTACGCTTCATGCGGTACTGCCTCCTCGGTGACAATTGAAATAAAATCACAGGACGAGGACCAAATGTTGCTGTTGATCATTGAAATATCGGGACGAGGATTTCGCAGTTCCAACACTGAGATGCATTAAGATAATGTAAATAGTGACGCGAAAGTACTTTCTTAGTCGTTCTCGTATACGTCAAGTGTTACAAAAATAACGGAAATATGAACAAGTGTGTATCTAAAAAGGACTTCGTGGTATTTACAGACGGTGAGAATCCTAAGAGTGTTAAAAATGCAAGCATTTAGACAGCTATGTGCAGAGAGACATTTAATATTCGTCAGCACAATAGTGAAGTTTTTCATCATCAGGTGGAGCTACAATTGACATAGTAGCCGACAAGTGACGTAATACAGCATACAGATATGTCTGTATTGACATGTATATTACATTATACGGACTACAAGTCACTTCACAAGACTCTATTCCACACTGACTTCCACTGGCACCATTTTCCGCATCTGTTAAAACAGCAGCGGTTATTAAATCCCATCGACGAGAGCATCGTCCGTGAGTGGAAAATGTCACCTTCAAATTATAAATGTTTTCCTCTTTTTTTTATGAATCCAGTGGTTGTATCTAATGTTCCCGACATCGAACATAACTTTTTGAAATAGTGTACACATTATTTACCTTTTTTGACGTTACTTCGCGTGTAATACAATATTTATAAAGAAATGAAGGCCTAAATTACATAAACGCTCTCACTGACACACTTGTTTCAGATAGCGAGAAAATATTTAGTAGGTATGCGGTTAATGTGTTCTGAAAGTTGTTTTTACGTTCCATTCAGGAGTAATAGTCAAACACCATTAGTGGGACACATGAAACTGCTCCTACAAGACAACATTTTTCCTATACAGCTCACGCAAAACACCAGTAAGGACATACTGGCTGTGACACAAATGCAAACAGAATCAGCAATTGACTCTCGTTTCTATTTCTCAGCACCGTCGATTTGGTTTTCAAAGACGTAAAAAAATAGATCCGTGGAATAAGAACTACTATCATCAAATTGTTTCCATATGCGTGCCACAATTGATTTATAAACATAATAATTTCGACGACTACAGATAAACTCTGCAGTGAAGAAATAATGTTGCAAACATTAACTTCATCTGTACGTACACTCCTGGAAATGGAAAAAAGAACACATTGACACCGGTGTGTCAGACCCACCATACTTGCTCCGGACACAGCGAGAGGGCTGTACAAGCAATGATCACACGCACGGCACAGCGGACACACCAGGAACCGCGGTGTTGGCCGTCGAATGGCGCTAGCTGCGCAGCATTTGTGCACCGCCGCCGTCAGTGTCAGCCAGTTTGCCGTGGCATACGGAGCTCCATCACAGTCTTTAACACTGGTAGCATGCCGCGACAGCGTGGACGTGAACCGTATGTGCAGTTGACGGACTTAGAGCGAGGGCGTATAGTGGGCATGCGGGAGGCCGGGTGGACGTACCGCTGAATTGCTCAACACGTGGGGCTTGAGGTCTCAACAGTACATCGATGTTGTCGCCAGTGGTCGGCGGAAGGTGCACGTGCTCGTCGACCTGGGACCGGACCGCAGCGACGCACGGATGCACGCCAAGACCGTAGGATCCTACGCAGTGCCGTAGCGGACCGCACCGCCACTTCCCAGCAAATTAGGGACACTGTTGCTCCTGGGGTATCGGCGAGGACCATTCGCAACCGTCTCCATGAAGCTGGGCTACGGTCCCGCACACCGTTAGGCCGTCTTCCGCTCACGCCCCAACATCGTGCAGCCCGCCTCCAGTGGTGTCGCGACAGGCGTGAATGGAGGGACGAATGGAGACGTGTCGTCTTCAGCGATGAGAGTCGCTTCTGCCTTGGTGCCAATGATGGTCGTATGCGTGTTTGGCGCCGTGCAGGTGAGCGGCACAATCAGGACTGCATACGACCGAGGCACACAGGGCCAACACCCGGCATCATTGTGTGGGGAGCGATCTCCTACACTGGCCATACACCTCTGGTGATCGTCGAGGGGACACTGAATAGTGCCTGGTACATCCAAACCATCATCGAACCCATCGTTCTACCATTCCTAGACCGGCAAGGGAACTTGCTGTTCCAACAGGACAATGCACGTCCGCATGTATCCCGTGTCACCCAGCGTGCTCTAGAAGGTGTAAGTCAACTACCCTGGCCAGCAAGATCTCCGGATCTGTCCCCCATTGAGCATGTTTGGGACTGGATGAAGCGTCGTCTCACGCGGTCTGCACGTCCAGCACGAACGCTGGTCCAACTGAGGCGCCAGGTGGAAATGGCATGGCAAGCCGTTCCACAGGACTACATCCAGCATCTCTACGATCGTCTCCTTGGGAGAATAGCAGCCTGCTTTGCTGCGAAAGGTGGATATACACTGTACTAGTGCCGACATTGTGCATGCTCTGTTGCCTGTGTCTATGTGCCTGTGGTTCTGTCAGTGTGATCATGTGATGTATCTGAACCCAGGAATGTGTCAATAAAGTTTCCCCTTCCTGGGACAATGAATTCACGGTGTTCTTATTTCAATTTCCAGGAGTGTATTATGATAACAATATCATTTCCTCTGAATCATGCAGCTTTCTGTTCCCGTTTTTTTTTTTTTTTTTTTTTTTTTTTAATTTGAGTGTAGGTTCATCAGTTGGCACTAGAAGTTGTCTCATTTAACAAGCTGTGTATGTGCTTAAGGGCTTTCTGTATTCTTATGCAGTAAAAGTGTCATGTAGTTGATGGGGTTCGATTTCGATATACTTTTCGGGAAACTTTGTAGCCTGAACACAATGACTCGTATGTTTCTGTAGAAGGCCTTTCCTTAAAATCTGTAATAGTTTGTGGGAAGTCTATGGTGACACTGGATCAAAACTGACCTTGAGCCATGGACCTGACCCTGGACGCTTGACATCCCCCCCCCCTCTCCACCACCCCTCCCCCTCCTCTCCCCACTCCTAAGCCATGAACATTTCTTGGAAATTGGAAAATGTGAGTGCTTCTAAGCGAAGACACACACACATATTTTGCTCCCCCAATCACTCACCACTGAAATACAGGCAGTCAGGGAGCTTTTTACATCAAAGAGGGGTGGGCCATTATATCATCCTCGTCTAGTCATGCTAATGGCAACAGCATAACATCTGTACGTGAGTGTCTGCATCCCTGGAAGCTAACTGTGGCAGGTAAAGGTGAGGAGAAATGTGGTGGGATACTTAGTCAACTGAACACACACACATTTTTGTCAACACGACAAGTCACACACACTTGCACGATGTGATTGCCAGCATGCAGTCAAGTCCTTACACATGTTGTTGTTGTTGTCTTCAGTCCTGAGACTGGTTTGATGCAGCTCTCCATGCTACTCTATCCTGTGCAAGCTGCTTCATCTCCCAGTACCTACTGCAACCTACATCCTTCTGAATCTGCTTAGTGTACTCATCTCTCGGTCTCCCTCTACGATTTTTACCCTCCACGCTGCCCTCCAATGCTAAATTTGTGATCCCTTGATGCCTCAAAACATGTCCTACCAACCGATCCCTTCTTCTAGTCAAGTTGTGCCACAAACTTCTCTTCTCCCCAATCCTATTCAATACCTCCTCATTAGTTACGTGATCTATCCACCTTATCTTCAGTATTCTTCTGTAGCACCACATTTCGAAAGCTTCTATTCTCTTCTTGTCTAAGATATTTATCGTCCATGTTTCACTTCCATACATGGCTACACTCCAAACAAATACTTTCAGAAACGACTTCCTGATACATAAATCTATATTCGATGTTAACAAATTTCTCATCTTCAGAAACGCTTTCCTTGCCATTGCCAGTCTACATTTTATATCCTCTCTACTTCGACCATCATCAGTTATTTTACTTCCTAAATAGCAAAACTCCTTTACTACTTTAAGTGTCTCATTTCCTAATCTAATTCCCTCAGCATCACCCGATTTAATTTGACTACATTCCATTATCCTCGTTTTGCTTTTGTTAATGTTCATCTTATATCCTCCTTTCAAGACACTGTCCATTCCGTTCAACTGCTCTTCCAAGTCCTTTGCCGTCTCTGACAGAATTACAATGTCATCGGCGAACCTCAAAGTTTTTATTTCGTCTCCATGAATTTTAATACCTACTCCAAATTTTTCTTTTGTTTCCTTTACTGCTTGCTCAATATACAGATTGAATAACATCGGGGAGAGGCTACAACCCTGTCTCACTCCTTTCCCAACCACTGCTTCCCTTTCATGCCCCTCGACTCTTATTACTGCCATCTGGTTTCTGTACAAATTATAAATAGCCTTTCGCTCCCTGTATTTTACCCCTGCCACCTTTAGAATTTGAAAAAGAGTATTCCAGTCAACATTGTCAAAAGCTTTCTCTAAGTCTACAAATGCTAGAAACGTAGGTTTGCCTTTTCTTAATCTTTCTTCTAAGATAAGTCGTAAGGTCAGTATTGCCTCACGTGTTCCAACATTTCGACGGAATCCAAACTGATCTTCGCCGAGGTCTGCATCTACCAGTTTTTCCATTCGTCTGTAAAGAATTCGCGTTAGTATTTTGCAGCCGTGGCTTATTAAACTGATAGTTCGGTAATTTTCACATCTGTCAGCACCTGCTTTCTTTGGGATTGGAATTATTATATTCTTCTTGAAGTCTGAGGGTATTTCGCCTGTCTCATACATCTTGCTCACCAGCTGGTAGAGTTTTGTCATGACTGGCCCTCCCAAGGCCGTCAGTAGTTCTAATGGAATGTTGTCTACTCCGGGGGCCTTGTTTCGACTCAGGTCTTTCAGTGCTCTGTCAAACTCTTCACGCAGTATCGTATCTCCCATTTCGTCTTCATCTACATCCTCTTCTATTTCCATAATATTGTCCTCAAGCGCATCGCCCTTGTATAAACCTTCTGTATACTCCTTCCACCTCCTGCCTTCCCTTCTTTGCTTAGAACTGGGCTGCCATCTGAGCTCTTGATATTCATACAAGGGGTTCTCTTCTCTCCAAAGGTCTCTTTAATTTTCCTGTAGGCAGTATCTATCTTACCCCTAGTGAGATAAGCTTCTACATCCTTACATTTGTCCTCTAGCCATCCCTGTTTAGCCATTTTGCACTTCCTGTCGATCTCATTTTTGAGACGTTTGTATTCCTTTTTGCCTGCTTCATTTACTGCATTTTTATATTTTCTCGTTTCATCAATTAAATTCAATATTTCTTCTGTTACCCAAGGATTTCTAGCAGCCCTCGTCTTTGTACCTACTTTATCCTCTGCTGCCTTCACTACTACATCCCTCAGAGCTACCCATTCTTCTTCTACTGTATTTCTTTCCCCTATTCCTGTCAATTGTTCCCTTATGCTCTCTCTGAAACTCTGTACAACCTCTGGTTCTTTCAGTTTATCCAGGTCCCATCTCCTTAATTTCCCACATTTTTGCAGTTTCTTCAGTTTTAATCTACAGGTCATAACCAATAGATTGTGGTCAGAGTCCACATCTGCCCCTGGAAATGTCTTACAACTTAAAACCTGGTTCCTAAATCTCTGTCTTACCATTATATAATCTATCTGATACCTTTTAGTATCTCCAGGGTTCTTCCACGTATACAACCTTCTTTCATGATTCTTAAACCAAGTGTTAGCTATGATTAAGTTGTGCTCTGTGCAAAATTCTACTAGGCGGCTTCCTCTTTCATTTCTTAGCCCCAATCCATATTCACCTACTATGTTTCCTTCTCTCCCTTTTCCTACACTCGAATTCCAGTCACCCATTACTATTAAATTTTCGTCTCCCTTCACTATCCTTACACATAGTCAACAGAATACACACAGACTTTTGTCAACACGACGAGTCACACACACTTGCACGATGTGATTGTCAGCATGAATCCACGTCCTTACACATATACAATCGGGAGTCTATCGCTTGATATCATCTAGAGAATGACTGAAGGACTTGGAGTATTCTGTCTGTCATCGAGATTCTGAAAGGGGTACATTTCACGACCCTTTCATAATTTTAGATGCGGTTCATGGGTAATTGCGGCTCATCATTGTTTCCCTTTCCTTTCTTTTTTTTTAAGCCTATGCTGATGCTTGGGAGAAGACAACAAGAGGATGTGTTTGTTTTCTTTCATTCTTCACTTGAAACTGGAAGTGTGTACCCAGCTGCCATTTTCTAGCTCGTTTCCTTCTTTGTCCATCTGAGTTGAAAGTATGGCAGTGGGTTTGGTGAATGTCTGATAGAGGACAGAGGAGTTTATTCTGGTCAAAAGCAGCAGTACCAACCGCCATATTCATGTCGTTTGTCTCTCAGTTTGAGCTCTAAGGATTTTCGATAAAATAATCTGCAGGGACCATGGGATTTCGCGGTACTTCCTGCCTGTCCAAGAAGGAAGCATGAAACGAATAGCATGAAACTTACGTGGTTTTCCTAGTCCTCTCGTTAGGCTGGTCGAGCCGTTGCTGGACCCTCTTCTAGTAAAAGAGTGAAGCGCCGTTGCTGATGGCGGGGGAATCGTGCAGGAGCCTTCAATGGGTGAGTAGGCTTACCCCTTCGGTACATGATGTCAAGATTTATCCAGTGAGTTAGTTCTTACCATGAAAGTACTAGCAATTTCATCTCTTATTATTGACTAGCTTTGACCACTTTAATTATATTTGCGTTTGAATGTTAGTTAGCTTATGAACAGTCTTAAACCTAGTCTTCAGGCTTTGTCTGTTAATAACGATCATTCGTGTGACAATATCGTACTTACTTGGGATGACATTTATCTATCATGCTTTTATTGAGTCCCTTTGTCGCAAATTATTTAGGAGGACGCAATCTGAAAGTATGAGTCAATTGGAAATGAGATTTAACTGCAGAGTAAACTTTGAAGGCATAATGGCTCCCAGCTGCAGGTATGGCTTTATAAACTCGATTTCAGTCATTTGTAATTCTTTACCCATAACCTTTGACGAATCTTTTCTCAGCAGTTGTAACTTGGATGGCCTCTTCTCTTTGTGTAACTGGTGGAGATCTAATATGCTCTTCATAGCACTATTGCTGTTTCAACCTTTTAACCTTGATACTACTATTACAGTGGTTACGGAACTATAGTGGTTCCATCATTAACACTAATGCTGACATCATATTTTGTGTATGTAAAAAAATGAAATTGATTTACCATTCAGTCCTGCTCCCCCCCCCCCTCCCCAAAAAAAAACAATATAAAAACAATATAATAGAACTGAAGTGTGTGAAAGATAATGTTGTGCCAAATGAGTCATGAAGTGGTAAATAAATTATATTCTCCACATGTCCTTCTGAACCGATATCGTTTCCGTTGCGTTGTCTTTCTTTCCTTTTCATTTGTAAAGACCAACTGTTAGGGCTCAATTTTATTCACTCACCAAATGTTGAGTTACACCTTTGTACGTATGGTGAGCGCTAAGCTTATACCAAGGATTGCAGGGTGAGATACACCTTCACAGACTGGAGTTTTTCATCAATCAGATCGAGCCAAAATCCGCTATATCTGTTGAAAGAGCAAGGGGCTCTGTTAATGGTTTCAGTAAAATTCCTTATTTGGCTAGTCCTAACGTTTAAAAGGTCACCAATACTCTTATGAGGAAGTGTGAAGAATAGGGGTCACCTATTAGCATCATATTTGTAGATGCTTAAGATTTATCGAAATGTGCATAAATGTAAGTAATAATCTTAAGCAAGGCAGTTCTTTTAGTTCAAACAGATATGACAGCTATACACTGACCTGACAAGAGTCATGGGATACGTCCTAACAACGCACTGGACATACTGTTGCCCGGCTCGACGTGACATGGACTTAACAAGTCGCTGGAAACCCCCGTAGAATTATTGAGCCGGACTACCTCCATAGTCGTCCATGATCGCGAAAGTGTAGCCGGTGCAGGATTTTGTGCACGAATTGACCTCTTGATTATGACGCATAAATGTCCGATGGTATTCATGTCGGGCGATCTAGGTGGGCGGATCATTCTCTCGAATTGCTCAGTATATTCTTCAAACCAATCGCGAACATTTGCGGTCCCGTGAAATGATTCATTATCAGCCACAAAAATTCCATCTTTGGTTGGGAACACAAAGTCTATGAATGGCTAAAAATAGTCACCAAGTACTGGAACATAACTGTTTCCAGTCAATGATCAGTTCACTTCCGGCAGACGACCCAGTCCATTCGTTGTGAATGGAGCCACCACCAGCTTGCACAGTGCCTTGTAGACAACAGGGGTCCATGGCTTCGTGGAGTCTGCACCACACTCGAAGCCCACCGTCAGTTCTTACCAACCGAAACTGGGACTGATAGGACCTGGCCACAGATTTTCAGCTGTCTAGGGCCCTACCGACACGGTCACGAGACCAGGACAGGCGGTGCAGGCGATGTGTCGTGCTGTTAGCAAAGGCAGGCGCGTCGATCGTGTGCTGCCATAGCCCATCGACGACAAATTTCTCCGCTCTGTCCTAACGGAAACGTTCGTCGTATGTCCCACATTGATTTCTGCCGTTATTTCAATCGGCGTCGCTTGTATGTTAGCACAAAAAATTCTACACAAACAACGCTGCTCTCGGCCGTTAAAATAAGGCCGCCGGGCACTGCTTTGTCCTAGGTGAAGGGTAATGCCTGAAATTTGTTATTCTCGGCACAATCTTGCCGCTGTGAATCTCGGAATATTGAATTCACTAATGACTTCCGAAATGGAATGTTCCATGCATCCAGCTCCAACTACCAGTCAGCTTTCAGGCCGCAGCTCGTGGTCTAGCTTTGCTACCTCTGGATCACGGGGCCCCGGGTTCGATTCCAGGCCGGGCCGGGGATTGTTCTCTGTCCGGGGAGTGGGTGTTTGTGTTGTCCTCATCATCTCATTATCATCCTCATCATTCGTGACTATGGCTAGACTGGACTGCGAAAAAAATTGGACTGTAAAAAAGTTGTGACTTTGTACGAGCGCTGATTACCGCGTAGTTGGGCGCCCCACAAACCAAACACCATCATGCATCGTTCTTGTGAAGCACAAATAGCTCTTTATACTCATGAAGTAATAAGTGGTATCGACAGGGGATGTCAAATTGATTCCATATTTTTTGATTTCCAGAAGGCTTTAAATACCGTTCCTCACAAGCGTCTTCTAATCAAACTGGGTGCCTACAGAGTATCGCCTCAGTTGTGCGACTGGATTCGTCATTTCCTGTCAGAAAGGTCACAGTCCGTAGTAATAGACGGAAAGTCATCGAGTAAAACAGAAGTAATATCCGGCGTTCCCCAAGGAAGTGTTATAGGTCCTATATTGTTCCTGATCTACACTCCTGGAAATGGAAAAAAGAACACATTGACACCGGTGTGTCAGACCCACCATACTTGCTCCGGACACTGCGAGAGGGCTGTACAAGCAATGATCACACGCACGGCACAGCGGACACACCAGGAACCGCGGTGTTGGCCGTCGAATGGCGCTAGCTGCGCAGCATTTGTGCAACGCCGCCGTCAGTGTCAGCCAGTTTGCCGTGGCATACGGAGCTCCATCGCAGTCTTTAACACTGGTAGCATGCCGCGACAGCGTGGACGTGAACCGTATGTGCAGTTGACGGACTTTGAGCGAGGGCGTATAGTGGGCATGCGGGAGGCCTGGTGGACGTACCACCGAATTGCTCAACACGTGGGGCGTGAGGTCTCCACAGTACATCGATGTTGTCGCCAGTGGTCGGCGGAAGGTGCACGTGCCCGTCGACCTGGGACCGGACCCCAGCGACGTACGGATGCACGCCAAGATCGTAGGATCCTACGCAGTGCCGTAGCGGACCGCACCGCCACTTCCCAGCAAATTAGGGACACTGTTGCTTCTGGGGTATCGGCGAGGACCATTCGCAACCGTCCCTATGAAGCTGGGCTACGGTCCCGCACACCGTTAGGCCGTCTTCCGCTCACGCCCCAACATCGTGCAGGCCGCCTCCAGCGGTGTCGCGACAGGCGTGAATGGAGGGACGAATGGAGACGTGTCGTCTTCAGCGATGAGAGTCGCTTCTGCCTTGGTGCCAATGATGGTCGTATGCGTGTTTGGCGCCGTGCAGGTGAGCGCCACAATCAGGACTGCATACGACCGAGGCACACAGGGCCAACACCGGGCATCATGGTGTGGGGAGCGATCTCCTACACTGGCCGTGCACCTCTGGTGATCGTCGAGGGGACACTGAATAGTGCACGGTACATCCAAACCGTCATCGAACCCATCGTTCTACCATTCCTAGACCGGCAAGGGAACTTGCTGTTCCAACAGGATAATGCACGTCCGCATGTATCCCGTGCCACCCAACCTGCTCTAGAAGGTGTAAGTCAACTACCCTGGCCAGCAAGATCTCCGGATCTGTCCCCCATTGAGCATGTTTGGGACTGGATGAAGCGTCGTCTCACGCGGTCTGCATGTCCAGCACGAACGCTGGTCCAACTGAGGCGCCAGGTGGAAATGGCATGGCAAGCCGTTCCACAGGACTACATCCAGCATCTCTACGATCGTCTCCATGGGAGAATAGCAGCCTGCATTGCTGCGAAAGGTGGACATACACTGTACTAGTGCCGACATTGTGCATGCTCTGTTGCCTGTGTCTATGTGCCTGTGGTTCTGTCAGTGTGATCATGTGATGTTTCTGACCCCAGGAATGTGTCAATAAAGTTTCCCCTTCCTGGGACAATGAATTCACGGTGTTCTTATTTCAATTTCCAGGAGTGTATATTAACGACATTGGAGACAATCTGAGAAGCCGTCTTAGATTGTTTACAGATGATGCTGTCATTTACAGTCTTGTAAAGTCATCAGATGATCAAAACGACTTGCAAAATGATTTAGATAAGATATCTGTATCGTGCGAAAAGTGGCAGTTGACCCTGAATAAAGAAAACTGCGAAGCTATTCACATGAGTACTAAAATAAATCAGTTAAATTTCGATTAGGCGACAATTCACACAGATCTGAAGGTTGTAAATTCAACAAAATACTTAGGGATTACAATTACAAATAACCTAAATTGGAACGATCACATAGATAATCTTGTGGGTAGAACAAACCTAAGACTGCGATTCATTGGGAGAACAATTAGAAGGTGCAACAGGTCTGCTAAAGAGACTGCTTACACCACGCTTGTCCGCCCTATCCTGGAGTACTGCTGTACAGTGTGGGATCCGCATCAGGTGGGTCTGACGGATGACATGGAAAAAGTACAAAGAAGGGTAGCTCGTTTTGTACTATCGCGAAATAGGGGAGATAGTGTCAGAGACATGATACGTGAATTGGAGTGGCAATCATTCAAACAAAGGCGTTTTTCGTTGCGAGGGGATCTTATCATGAAATTTCAATTAACAGTTTTCCCCTCCGATTGCACCCACCTACCTAGGGAGAAATGATCATCACCACGAGAAATCAGTGCTCGCACAGAAAAATTTAAGTGCTCGTTTTTCCGTGTGCCGTTCGAGAGTAGAACGGTAGAGAGACAGCATGAAGATGGTTCATTGAACCCTCTGGCAGGCACTTCATTGTGAATAACGGAGTAATCACGTAGATGTAGATCATCGTCTGTTAATTGTCGTCGTGCGGCCATAATCACGTCGGAAGCCTTTTGGCACGAATCACCTGCGTACAAACGACAGCTCCGCTAATTTAATTCACTTATACACCTTGTGTACGCAATATTATCGCCATCCGTATTTGTCCATATCGCTATGATTTTTATCACCTCACTGTAGGTCACAAGGAAAATACTGACGTAAGTAGTTCAATACATTATCTCACAATACATATACAACCTTCTATGGAACACTGCTTTAACGACAGCAGTTTCTCTACAGGGTGGGAAGTTCGCGAGCTTAGGAGATATGGGCGGCTGTGCCGGTAGCAGCGCAGGTGCAAGAAGGTTCACCCAAGCCAGCTAGGCCTTGGCAGAGGAGGCAGGCGAAGTGTGTCCCACAACATGAGACGTGGGAGGCCTTACAAGTTGTAAGTAGGCTGTTTAGCTGTTTATGTTGGTAAGGACACGTAGCGCTCTGTATGAAAATCACTGACTGTGCGGTGTGCAGTCTCTGGCTGGTTGGACTCATTGTTGGAGTATTCGCTTTTGTAGTGTTTGGCAGTTGGATGTGAACAGCACGTAGTGTTTGGCAGTTGGAGGTGAGCCGCCAGCAGTGGCGAATGTGGAGAGAGAGATGCCTGAGTTTTGAGAGGTTACTATAAGCTTACGATCTAGACGTGTGTCCGCCAGAAAAGGAAATTTGTAAAGATGGATGTCATGAATTGATAGATGTATATATGATGATTTTTGAACATTATTAAGGTAAATACATTGTTTCTTCTCTATCAAAATTTTTCATTTGCTAACTATGCCTATCAGTAGTTAGTGGTTTCAGTAGTTAGAATCTTTTATTTAGCTGGCAGTATTGGCGCTCACTCTATTACAGTAGTTCGAGTAACGAACATTTTTGTGAGGTAAGTGAGTCACGAAAGATATGGTTATTGTTAATCAGGGCCATTATTTTGTAGGGGTCATTGAGAGTCAGAGTGCGTTGCGCTAAAAAAATATCGCGTGTCATTGTAATTATGATCAGAATAAGAGAGGACTGTCTGAGTACGTACAGTTTTATTCAGCTGTCTCTATATCACATAACGCAGATGTTTACCAAAACAGTAATTCATAATTTTCCGAAGGGGACGTTTCAAGGTGTAGGGAAGCCACCTCCCTAGGGGAGTATATCGTTGCCACGAAAATCAGACAATTTGGGAGGCCCTGAAGTGGTTGTCCCACTATCCAGGTACAACTAAGCAATTCTCGCAAGGCGACCGGGCATGATCAGAAATTACTGGCAAGCAGCATAAGAGAAAAAGCGGAATAGAATCCCTTATGACAAACCGGAAGAGGCAAAAGGACAACGACTTTGGTGTGGCTGAATATGTGAACTTATAGCATGGAATGTTACAGGGATACCCATAAAGGAAAAGTAATTAGAAGAAATACTGTAAGAGAAGCGATGTGATGTAGCAGTCACCACAAAACAAAAAATAAAATGAAAGGAACAAGCGGTCCAGGAAATTATAGTGGACTAGAACAACTCAAAAGAGCGCAAGCTGGAGTTGCTACAATGCTCAATAACAAAGGGAGGAACATACTGCTAAACTATACATGGATTAACGAACAAATATGCAGTATATGATGTAAGATATCTCGAGATTCTTTAATCTGTATAGTAGAGTATGTCCAAAAGCAAGCAAGAAACAAAGCAAGCGACATTATTAGGCCTACAGTCTATAGCCTACAGAAAACACTAGACAAGGTAAATAAGAACGACTGTATTCTAATTGGTGGAGATCACAATGCCAGAACAGGAAGAGAGTGTGTAGATAATATAATAGTTTACGCTACAGAGATTCTGGTCAACAGTAATGCAGCCACGTTAAAAGATACGGCAGCTTCAGAATTTTGAACTTTTTCTATAAACACAAAAATATTCATAAGCATACGTAGTCGGCCAGAGAACCAAGAACTATACGTCACTGATTCCTAGAAAAAAAAGAGAGAAACATCAACACTTTCTTAGGGTCAGCGTGTATGTAGAGGATATGACAAATACAGGACACTTCCTACTTCAAGCTAACATTCACAAATAATTCCTCAGATCAACCAAGAAAAATATGTAAAATATACTTACAAGAGCATGAATCTGCCAAAAAACAAAGACGGCTAGGTTAAATAAAGAATATACTCCTAGAAACAGACAGCGCTGAACATGAATGGGAACAAATTAAGAACATAACAGGAACAGCAGCCGGTGAGACATCAGGTAAAACAAAGCAAAGGAAATGGAAGAAGGACACGTCTTTTGCTGGAAAGAAATGAAGGAAGGCGTTGCAGTAAAGAGAAAGCTATACAAAATGGGACGCTAAGACAGGCCACCCCCAGTACATCTAGATTCAACAAAAATATCGGTGTGCGATTTTCGTCAAGCTATTACGGAAAATGTTGCAAATTTTATGTCATTCGCAAGTAATTTTTATCGTTTATATCACCGAATTATGACACCGAGTTTCTTTCTTTCTCATAGAACTATACATGTTTTCCTGCGGCATCTAAAGAAGTTTCTAAGACATGTTTAAGTACTCCTAAGTGTGTGAAAACTGACAGCAATCTCACAACAACTGCGAAAGTTGCTCACAAACTTTTCTTCTATTTGTGCCATTAGGCAGAAATAACATGCAAATCTGCAAATGATGGAAACTGTTTCGCATCGATGATTAACGATTTTATGTCCTATTCGTTTCGTGCGTAGAGCTAGGGAAATAAATATTTATACAGTGTGGCGTGCTCTAGAAATTCATGACTCATCTTGTAACCGATGTTACAGGGTGCTCGCACTTTGTGATGGGTATCATCTTGCATTTATACATCTTTAACGAGGGATGTCATACAATATATCACGTTGAAATGTCGTCTAAGATTTTTCTTATTTGAATACTATCGGAAAATGACAGTACTTTACTGTAGACTACAGCGTTGTTAGTGTTTAGTCATGTCAAATTCTATCTGAGAACTCATACGAATGTTAAGGAAATTAGTGGTGCTATTACGCTCCCTGTTAAAACCTTCGTTTCTGTTAAATGTTCTCCGGCATATATAATGTACTAGGTTCTATCAGTCAATCATTTTTATTTTATATGACAGATTTCTAGAGATACTCCGAGTGGTCCATCTTATTTGTACGATGATAATGTGGCACACTGCCGAATGTCATTCGAAAATCCAAGAAGATATAATTTACCTGTATACCAGAATAAAAGGTGCGTAAATTGTAATCTGTGAACATATCAAGCTGTCCCTGACAGAAGTGATTTTTTTTCCCTGATTATATGCTGACTCTTGCAGAGAAGCAAATTTACAACCAGATATAAAGTTCGAGTTTAAAAATCCTACTCCAGACCTCTTTATCTAGTATCGTCATCCACATTGCTCCTTCACATTTTCTGATGTCATCTGCATTCAGAAACTTGTCGCCTTGCTCCCTGTATGCAGCAAAGAACTTCCTCAGTTCCTCTCCCAATTATTTGTCTGGCTATATGTCATTCTTGTCCATCTCATGTTTTTTAAAGTCATATAATATGTTTTCCCGCCCCAGTTTCTTTGTTTTCTTGTGTCTTCTAGTAACTAACAATCTGGATGTCTTCACTGCTTGTACATCAATCCACTTTTATTTTTAGATGTACTTTCAAAATTATTCTATTGCCTTTTTCTATTAGTTGTTGAAGTTTATCTGCAATAGAGGTGAGCAATACATTGTATTGGGGCTGGTTCATATATGCCCCATTAACACGTATGCCATCTTCTGTTTTGCAGTTTAGGCATCGGAAAACTTCCTCTATCGCTGTTAAGAACTTGTTTTATGGTACACAATTTATTTGTTTAACTCACTGTATCGCTTTGATTTTCCCTCTGTCCTGATAAGATCTGAGGCATACTGTAACACTGATGAATATACTAATATTTATCGAATCAAAGAAATGTCTATCAATGGCTGCTTCAACAGATTCTGCCGAAATTAAGTGCAAACTTACACAAAGAATATGAAACCCAGGTGACACGGTAGTTAAATTTCCCACTAACTTGTGCGGAAAACTCAAAGTCGAGATAGATAAAGTGACAAAACATATTAACTAGTAGGTGGAAATGAATGAAAGAGCGGGAACACGTTGCCAGAGGTCTCTCAGTCGTGCACAGAGAGTTGGACCTCATATGGCGTGAGGTCAGCGTGACTATGGGTCAAACGAAGCTGGCCTCACAAAACGAATTAGTTGAAGGGACATAAAAATGGGTCAGTGAGCGAGCAGATACAGTGCATTGTGGAGATGTTCTTCAATACAACACGGTCTGGTGACAACATTCGATTTGTGTTGTACTACGGAGAATCACCGGGAAACAGGAAGAAGGACGAAGTGTGACGAGTGTAGCGCAGTTTTGTATTGCTCACACCATTGTGTCATGTGCATAGGGTGCGTTCCGAACACAGCCACTGCTGCCCGAAGGAGAGGAGATGGTCGACCATGGTCAACTACGTCATCAGGTGACAACTAGATTGTGCAACAGGCAATAAGGGAACTAAGTGATACATCTAGTTTGCTTGTAACCACATGTAACTAATCTGCAGGGCACATAGTATCACGATCCACGCTGGCACGGCAATGGCATTGTAAGGTCTGTTTGCTCGACGACCAGAACGATGTGTGCCTTTGACAACCATACACTGGATGTCCCGTTTGCGATTGTGCCAAAAGCATAGGGACTGGACCAACGAAGACTGGAGCCGCTGGCTTTTGCCGAATGAGAGGAGATTCAGGCCGATTAATGATTCTGGACGTACCCTCATATGGGCAAAGTTGGGAATTTGTAATGAACGCTGAAAATTCGTCGAACATGATTGTTTTGGTGATCCATCTGTTACGGCTTGGGAAGACTTAAATTTGCAGGAACGTACTGACCTGCTTATCTTCGAACACGGTACATTCACTGGTCAGCGCTACAGCGATACTGTACTCCTTACACAAGCGTGTCTTCTGCGTGATCAATTCGGCCCTGACTCTATTTTTATGGCTGGCACTGGGTGACCAGGTGGAGGAGCTCTTGCAAGGAGAGAGCATTCGGCGAATGGACTGGCCTATCCGTTCCCCCGATTTAAATTCCATCGAACATGTCTGGGATGCCGCGCGGAGACATATTGCAGCATACCCACATGCATGATGATGGAAAAGTGGAACTCACTGCCACCAGAACTCTTACCAGCCTTGTGCCCAACACAGAAGCACGATGCAGAGCATGCCGTTCGAGGTGATCACACACGTTATTAAGAACCGTGTCCCAATTTTTGTAATGTCCAGGAGAAAGTCATAAATCGCGCTGACCAGTGAATATACTGTGTTCAAAGGTATGAAGGTCAGTACGCGATTTATAACGTTCTCCTGGACAGCGTAATTCTTGCCTTTGAATAAAAGTTCATTTCTGCTAATCTCAGCGCTAAATTTTATGAACTACTTTCTGTTCTGTACTGTAGCAGTTCTTTCTTTCGTCGATCTATGTTATTTGGCAGTGATACAGCATCCCACTGTAAGAAGTCGATGACTAAGGAATTTGTTGCTAGCGCACTTGAGCAGTTGTAATTTCGATGGTTTGCTCACGCGCTATCTGCGATATGTGAGCTATAAGAGAATCTCAGACTAGAGAGCAGTGTTGTCAGCAGTAGGAAGTGTGTAGCACTAGGAGTAAGACGTAGCGAGCAGTCGTGTGTATGAAGTTGGCTGGGTCGGTCGTGTGGAGCGATGGCGCAGCCTGAGCGATGTAGTATAAGTAAAAGCAGCCTCGCGTATATGTACAATTGTTATATCAAGTCCCATGTAAATGTTTTTAAAAATATCTGAATAATAATCTTTCTTATAAAAAAATTAACGCTTGACAGTCATTATTTCAATTTAAAGATTTTATTAATTTCTCCAATCCAAGATCATCACGATTATTGTAAGTGTAACCTACCAACAGATGAATTCCGTAACCTACCAGTAATACAATGTGACTTATCTCCTAATAAAATTGTGACTCACTAATAACCATTCAATAACTGTCTGTGAATTTAAACTGGTAAATTTTGGTTGTCAGCAGTGCTGCGTCATGGCCCTGAAAATTCGTTCTGAATAAATTGAAAAATCATACCTCAATGAAGTCGCCGGGTAACGCATGTATATCTGCTCCTATAAGAAATTTTTGTGGCACAGCCCAGTGCAATGCTGGCCGATAGATTTGTCATGTATAAAAAGAAACAACTGATTTTTCTTTACAATAATCATGATGATCTTGGATTGGAGAAATTAATAAAATCTTTAAATTGAGATGAATGATTGTCAAACGTTAATTTTTTATAAGAAAGATTATTATTAAGATATTTTTTAAAAACATTTACATGGGACTTGATATAACAATTGTACAAATGCGCGAGGCTGCTTTTACTTATACTACATCGCTCAGGCATCGCCATTGCCCCACACGACCGGCCCAGCCAACTTCATACACACGACTGCTCGCTACGTCTTACTCCTTCCTACTATTACACAGTTCCTACTGCTGTCAACTGTGCTCTCTTGTCTTAGATTCTCTTATAGTTTACATATCGCACGTAGCGCGTGAGCTGTCCATCGAAATTACATCTGTTCAAATGCGCTAGCAACAAATTCCTAAGTCATGGACCTCTTACATCATAGTCACTTTTGTCCTTACGGTTTGCAAACCAATGCAGTTGTCGGTTTGTTGTGCAATTTCATTCACAACTTGAAAATCACATGTTGCACTGTACTGACTTGTACAATATGCTTTTTGTTTGTACTGCTTCGTCTATGTGTTGGACGATTATTTTGTGAATATCATTTTAATTCAACAGAGGAGGGTATTAGGTGTGTAGACATTTGTGTCTTCTCTATTTCCTTGCTTATGAGGGAGGTCGATCTCTCCATTGCTCGTATTGTGAGGAATCGTCTTCCTAGTATACATTCTGTAAACAATTTAGTAAGTACGTTTTATATGCCTTTGCTTCCAGCTTTAACCTTTCTATTGAAACACCGTCTCTCGGCCATTTCATTTCTCCATACTTCGAATGGCTTTAAGCACCCCATCTGACATCATTAATGGGATGTTTGATTTCATTACTGACAGTTTTCCTAAATCGTCTCTTGATATATACGTCCATCGTACTGTACCATCCGCCATCTGAGTTGATGCGATGTCGTGTGCAACCTACGTAAGTTTTATTTTATTCATTTTATTTTTTCTTATTGAATTAACATCTTGAGGAGAGTCCCGGTTACTTCTGTTTAAATCATCTTGAGGAAAGTCCCGGTTACTTCTGTTTAAATCACCCTTTTCCGCTATCTGGCCATAACCCATGATTTGAAGCGATCATTACTTTGATGCTACGTACGCAAGAAAATTTCTGCAGGCATTGGAGATCGAGGACGTACGATGTCTTCGACAGCGATCTTGTAGGAAATAAAGTTATGGGAGTTCGCAATGCAGCATACTTTTGATTAATTAATGTATAAGAATCTGGTGATATAGCGTTTATGAATAAAGGGAAATATTGGAGGTGAGGGTCTAACAACCCATCGATAACAAAGTCATTAGAGACGGACCATAAGTTCCATCAGGGAGGGATGGAAGTGTCTGCTGTTTCAAAGAAATCATCCTGGGATTCGCCTAAGTGATTTAAGGGATTCGTGAGAAACCTAAAGCTGTATGGACGGACACAGATTTCAATCGCAGTCCCAACTCTCCCTCACCCCGCCCCCCCCCCCCCCTCACTGCGTGTACACTGCCTTACCGCTGCCACTCCTAGCTCGGTTGAATAAGAAAGAGACGTTACGCTAAACTGGTTTGGATAACAAAAACTGCCAGCGGAATTGATACTTTTTTGGAGAACATGTCTTAAATTTGATTGGATTAATCTACACAATTCATAGAAAACCTGAATGAAAATGGCCATAGAATGAATTGAACATCACTGTGTTGTCATGATACAACCATATATTTTATATTTCGATGTATGAAATTGTGGATTATACAATGAAAGTTACTTTTCGAGTTACTTTATCGTCACGTACTAGTGGTTCAGTACACTCAGCACTCCCCCGCGTATACTTTTCAAAGAAGCGTATGTCACGATTATTGAAGCTGCCGTCGTATCTCGGCGCCATGATTCGTCATAAAGTCATCTTGGAACGAGTGATTGCCGTCCACTCAGTAGAGTCTACTCCCGTCTTTACTAAAAACTATTTTGTTCTTTTTTGTTGCTAGCGATCACGACCGGACAAAGAAGTTTCTCTGTAGTATTTCTGGCACTGTGGGAAATAAATCCCTTTCCTTTGTTTGTTGACGCTAACGTTCAATGGACTACTTGTGAGGTCTGTTGCACATTGGGGGGGGATACATAGCCAATTAAAATAAACCTTCCGCGGAACTGTAAACAATCAACGAAAGACAAAGGATTTGCACATCTGGTAGCGCACGCTGTGCTCCCAGATGTCGCGTTTCGTGTTTTGTAAACGGCCAGCATAATTCTTCCCGAACACCAAGCGACATGTAACCACAATAAATCATAATGTTTTCTTGTAATGTAAAGCCAAAAATTGAATGAAATAGACAACGAAAATTATTTTTCTCATTCGAATGGTGATGCGCAGATCGAGACATGTGACGCTCAAATTCACATCTGGGAGATCGAAAACACAAATATAACACAGCACTTTTAAAATTATTTTTTGGAATCCTATGTTTTGTCAGTAATTAGCGTGTATGATGATGCTAGAACAACAAGTAAGAAATAATTAAGTAAAAGTTCTGTAGTAAACACGCCGGCAATGTCACGGAAATTCAGACAGCTCAAAGCCCAAAAAATATCTTTGTTATGTTACAATAACATCGTTGGCGCAAGTGTGCGCAGTCGTAACAGCGGAAGAAAAGTAAGGAGCTGCGTATCATCTTTGGTGCGATAAAGACGTGAAGTGTTGTCGCGCTAACGCCAAATGGAGATGGTTTCGGAGTTGGTTTTGTAATATGTATCACAGCTAAATACGTAAGTGAGCGAGCACGTTTATGGGTAAATGGTTATAAGAAGATTAGGTAATTAAGAAAGTTTGCTGTGTGGCCCAAAGTGATACAAGTTGCACGCTAATCACGAAGAGCTCGTTGCCGATAACGGATACCATAACAATCATTTCGTCGCACCAATACAACAATTAGAACCAAAGGTAGTAATAATCATAGTTCCTCATACAATGTTGCACTACTGCTGCAAACAATCAGTTAAACCAAAATTTATATAAAAGCTATCATATTTAACGGTAAAAGTATGTTGACGCCAAGATATGTTGCAGCCAAAGTAATTTTTATGGTTTCACGTTGTGTTTTACAATTTTATGTGCTTATATCTCGTAACAGTAGGACTGCGAAATGGTTGTTACTATAAACGAAGCTATTTTCGGCTTGAATTTGGGAAGTAATCCTTAAGGAACAGTAAGTAGTATTTGTCATGACTTTGCAATTTTTTATCAGATCGCATTACCGTGAGTTACGCAATTTAGTACACTTTTCTATGAAATATTGCTGGCAATTACCTATAACTGAGGTTCGCAACTATAAATAATATCAGTGTAATACAAATTAACATCGTTTTGTTCATGTTCCTCGTGTCTTGAATACCCAAACCCGATCGCGTGCATTTTGTTCAATTATTGCATTAATATGCAATCCCAGTTATTAGGTGGTTTCCGAGTCACATCAGTCATTAACGAAGATTATTACTTTTTTGCTCATTTTAGAGATGGCGACGGTAATTATTCTGCTATCTGAATTTATTCAACCATGTAATTATTCGAATTACTGCCATGTTCAGTGAATCAGTAACTTATTATCATTTCTATATTTCAATTTTTGACGTGCTTACAGAATTCCGTGCGGTTACGATCAGGATGAAACAGCCTACATTCATTCGTTAAAGATTGTTTTTCAGATGCCTTATTTCCATTAACTGCGGAACATTAAGTAGATGTGCCACAACACTTTTATGCACCGGAGAATACATGTAAGTCACAACATCCGCTATATCGTGGCATCACATGGACCTGGTAAATGACGTACGATATATGTACAACTGGTGTGCACGATATTCACAATCAGCGGATAAGCGTAAGGTTTTAATGTACCCTAGAAAACGGTGGATATGTACGGACTCTCCATTCGTGTTAAGCTTGTTAGTACTTTATATAATTTCTTCCCTTGTGCATTCTATCGTACTAGATCTCTCTAGCTGTGCTATCGCGCAGTCAGTCTTATCTTGTCGGCAGCAAGTTGCAGTATCTTGGACGGAATGCTAGTGTTACAGTTCCCTTGTCGACATGTGCTTTTGTTTGTTTTTCGTATTAACAGCTTCGTCTTTTCGTCAGCTTTACTAATTAATTCTTTCTGTGGGAACATTGATTGCACTTTCTCTAAAACCCCAAGAGAAATTACCAGATTAAAAGATTGCTATGTTTATTGGTTGGATAATTTGGCAGCGATGATGGGTATTAACTGTGTGACTTAAGATTCTGTCACTCCTGTGAATTAAAAAACTCCCATTTGGCGATATTTCTTATTTTGCCTCGTTAACTGAATAAGTTTAGAAATCAGTTACCTTTTCTTTATAATTAATTCGTGTATAGAGTCAAATGGCTAACTTGTTATTATTTAGATATTTTGCAGTGAACACATAGAGCGTAGTGGGACGATCACTCTGTTGTAGAAATAATCCAAAAGCCAAGATCACTTAAACTCTGTTTACTGAATAACTGATTTCAGCACACTAAAGGTGCCATCATCGGATCTGAATGCAGATTAACATTTATAAACCACTTGTATATAACGATACATGAGGCAGACCAGCTGAAATAAAATCATTGTCACAGAAAATAGAAAAAACAACTGCTCTCATGGCTATTCTTGTCCATAAGATATGTAAAACCGAAGTCACAAGATAAAACTATTTGGTACACAACGGTCGGCATCACACTTACAGCTTATGAGTTTTCGTGTCTTGCACCAGTTTTATGCCAGGCACTCCAGCCAAACGTGTGATGCCGACCGTTGTTAGTCGAGCACCAGTCATGTACCAAATAGTTTTATCTTGGACTTCGGTTTTACATACCTTACGGAAAAGAATGACCATGAGAAAATGGTTTATTTTTTATTTTTTGTGACAATTATTTTATATCAGCTGGTCTGCCTCATCTATCGTTATATACAAGTGGTTTACAAATGTTAATCTACATTCAGATCCGATGATGGCACCTTTAGTGTGTTGAAACCGGTTATCCAGCAAAAAGTATTTAAGCAGTCTTGGCTTTTGAATTATTTATATTTAGATATTTCTACGTGACAGCGGCTCTAAAAATAAAAATTAATAAATCAGGTACAAATATGCCATCAATATTTTATGTAAACAGCAAGTACGTCTCTATATCTCTTGTCAGAAGAAAAACTGAACTAGATTTTAGACACAGCTTCAGTAAATGGATTTCCCATTGCCGGACCGATACATTGCTGATAAAATCGTCCTCTGAGTCTAGGTGGAGTCGTAGGTGGAGGACGTGCGGAAGAACATGTAGTAGTTTGGTAATAATAATTGAGCCGAGTCATTAAAATTGGAGGAAAGATGAGAAATGACATTGGTATATTACAGCTTATGGGTTTTCGTGTCATGCATCAGCTTTATGCTAGGCACTCCAACAAAACGTGCAGATATTCCATGGGCACAAGTGGCACAGATTATAAATAAGATTTGCATAAGCAATTCTGGTGACAACTACGTCATCTTTGTATAATTCAAACTTCGTTTAGGGAGAAACGAAAAAGATCTTTTGCCGTACTTGGCCCCTAATGTTTGGCATGCTTTAAGCTACAAATCTCTTTCAGGTTCGAAAAAGTCAGAAAAGTTTCTTCTTTGGTCAAAGTTCTTGCTGGTCGGTGATTCGAAGCTAGACGCTTACTTTTCTCGAGCAAAGAGCGTCTGTCGACTGAAAATTCGGAGCACGCTTCTCGGGACACCCGTTTCAGTAGGTAAATAAGACTCTCATATCCTTCCAAACTCTATAGAAGCTTCCTTCAGTACCTGGGTGGACTAACAATCCTCGAGAGTGAAGATACCTCATGAGCTATTTCCAAAAGGGATTCTTCACAGTCTACCAGTGTGTACTGTAACAATAACTCCTGAAACATTATCTGCTAGACTTACGTAAATATCGCTATTTTGATTTTCTTGTATCCTCTTTATGAGTTTGTAAAACTTTATTTTGAAACTTGTAGGAAGTCACTACCTCATTAATAACCTAAAATAAGCTGTTATGTTGTATGTATGAATACTTCGGCTGATATGCTTAAGGCTTGTTGTTGTGGTCTACAGTCAAGAGACTGGTTTGATGCAGCTATTCATGCTGCTCTATCCTGTGCAGGCTTCTTCATCTCAGAGTAACTACTATAACCTTCTCCTTCTGTATATGTTTATCGTATTCATACCTTCCTCTCCCTCTACGATTTTCACCCTCTGGTCTTCCCTCCAGTACTAATTGATGATCACTTGTTGCTTCAGAACGTGTCCTACGAACCGATCCCTTTTTCCAACCAAGTTGTGCCACAAATCCCTCTTCTCCCCAAATATATTCAATAACGTCCTCATTAGTCACTAATCTTCAGCATTCTTCTGTAGGACCACATTTCGAAAGCTTCTATTCTCTACTTGTCTAAACTAATTATCGTCCATGTTTCACTTCCGTACATGGCTACACTCCATACAAATACTTCTAGAAAAGACTTTCTACCACTTAAATCTGTACTCGATTTTAACAAATTTCTCTTCTTCAGTAACGTTTTACTTGCCATAGTCAGTCTACATTTTAGAACCTCTCTGCTTTGACCACCATCAGTTATTTTGCTCCCCAAATAGTAAAACACATCTACTACTTTAATTGACTCATTTCCTAATCTAATACTCTCAACATCGCCTGACTTCATTCGACTACATTCCGTTATCCTCGTTATGCTTTATTTGATGTTCATCTTATATCCTCCTTTCAAGACACTGCCCGTTCCGATTAATTGCTCGTCCAGGTCCTTTGCTGTCTTTGACAGAATTGCAGTGTCATTGGCAAACCTCTAAGTTTTTATTTCTTCTCCATGGATTTTAATTCCTACTCCGAATTTATCTTTTGTTTCATTTACCGCTTGCTCAAAATACTGATTGAATAACATCGGTGATAGACTGCAACCCTGTCTCACTCCCTTCATAACCACTGCTTCCCTTTCGTGCCCCTCAACTCTTATAACTGCCATCTGGTTGCTGTACAAATTGTAAATAGCCTTAATCACGCTATATTTGACCCCTGCCACCGTCAGAATTTGAAAGAGAGTATTCCAGTCAACATTGTCAAAAGCTTTCTCTAAATCTACAAATGCTAAAAACGTAGGTTTCCCTTTCTTTAATCTATCTTGTAAGATAAGTCAATATTACTCCACGTGTTCAAACATTTCTACGGAATCCAAACTGATCTTCCCAGTGGTCGGCTTCTACTAATTTTTCCATCCCACTGTAAAGAATTCGTGTTAATACTCTGCAGCTGTGATTTATTAAACTGATAGTTCGGTAATTTTCACATCTGTTAAGACTTGCTCATTTTTGGGATTGGATTTAATACGTTATTCTTGAAGTCCGAGACTATTTCGCCTGCCTCGTACATCTTGTTCAACATATGGTAGAGTTTCATCAGGGCTGGCTCTCCCAAGGCTATCAGTAGTTCTAATGGAATGTTGTCTGCCCCTGGGGCGTTGTTTCGACTTGGGTCTTTCAGTGCTCTGTCATATTCTTCACGCAGTATCATATCTCCCATCTCATTGTCATCTGCATTCTCTTCCATTTAAATAATATTGCCCTCAAGTACATCGCCCTTTTATAGACCATCTATATATTCCTTCCAACTTTCTGCCTTCCATTTTTTGCGTAGAACTGGTTTTCCAACTGAGCTCTTGATATTCATCCAAGTGGTTCTCTTTTCTCCGAAAGTCTCTTTAATTTTCTTGTAGGCAGTATCTATTTTACCACCAGTGATATATGTCTCAACATCCTTACATTTATCCTCTAGCTATCCCTGCTTAGCCATTTCGCATTTCCTGTCGATCTCATTTTTGAGACGTTTATATTCCTTTTTGTCTGCTTCATTTACTGTTTTCTTATATTTTCTCCTTTCATCAATTAAAACTGTTGTCGACATAATTACAGTAACAGAGGATTTTGATACTGTAAATCTTCTGACCGATGCCGTCTCAGATAAAAAGAAAGGCTGTAGACAACGAACACCACATCAGAGGCGAAAAATGCCAGCAGAGAAACGCACTGAACGAGATGAAGTCCGATGGCATTCTGGCCGCTTGATAGGTTAGTATTCTGCTCTTAGTGAAGGAAGGTGGGCCGAGGAGTATGAGAAGAACAAGAAGAGTCAATGGTTCTCAGGGAAAGATAAGCGAAGCGCTCGGTTCCATCACCATGTCGTCTGCAGGTAGCAAGATATTGCTGAACCCGGCAGCCTGGCCGATATGGAACAGCATGTAGAGAGAAACAAGAGAAACTGTACAGTCCGATAACAGCAATGCGCGTACATGTTCCTCAATATTTAGCGAAGAGAAAATGCGTATAATACAAGACTGCGCTCTCACGTTAAGAGATATAGGTATATCAAAAGAAATGGTATTAGCAGTCTGTTATAATAATAATAATCTACATCTACATGACTACTCTGCAATTCACATTTAAGTGCTTGGAAGAGGGTTCATCGAACCACAATCATACTATCTCTCTACTATTCCACTCCCGAACAGCGAGCGGGAAAAACGAACACCTAAACCTTTCTGTTCGAGCTCTGATTTCTCTTCTTTTATTTTGATGATCATTCCTACGTATGTAGGTTGGGCTCAACAAAATATTTTCGCATTCGGAAGAGAAAGTTGGTGACTGAAATTTCGTAAAAAGGTCTCGCCGCGACAAAAAATGTCTATGCTGTAATGACTTCCATCCCAACTCGTGTATCATATCTGCCACACTCTCTCCCCTATAACGTGATAATACAAAACGAGCTGCCCTTTTTTGCACCCTTTCGATGTCCTCCGTCAATCCCACCTGGTAAGGATCCCACACCGCTCAGCAATATTCTAACAGAGGACGAACGAGTGTAGTGTAAGCTGTCTCTTTAGTGGACTTGTTGCATCTTCTAAGTGTCCTGCCAATAATAATAATAATAATTATTATTATTATTGTTATGAAGATAATTCCTAGAATTATTTTTACTACTTTTAGCACAACTTCCTGTAGTAGTTACTGTATTAGACTCTAGATGGTGGTGATAGTAATAGGGCGCGTTGAGATATTTGTTATATCATAAATAATTGTTGTTGTTGTTGTTGTTGTTGTTGTTGTGTGTAGCTGGAGTCGCAGTTGTTGTAGTAGCACTAATAGCAGCAGATGACGCGTAGAATAGTGTACTCAGCTAACATAACGAATTGCCTGTTGGCTTCTATCTCTGGTTCTTTGGGCGACGTTTGTTTGATAATTTTGCTGATGTTTCGCCAGCACGAGTGGCTGGCATTGTCAAAGCTTCACCCTTTATTGCTGGTTGTGGCCTGGATCGAGCTCGTGCCCGCAGATTATAACATGTACCTGGTGGCCAATATCCAAGGGCTTTTCTATGGTCATTACCGCTGCGGTTCTCCCGTTGCTGTGTGCACCGGTCTTTCTCTGCAGCACGGGAATCCAGGATCCGTTCACCTTGAGGCTTTCTTCTTTCTTGTTGAAGCTGTTGTCATGTTTGTGTATTTCTATAGCTTCCCTGAACAAGAGGGTGTAATAGCTCTTCCCTGCACTAAGAACGTCCGTGCCAGCGAATTTCACTACGTGGTCTGTGTCACACAGCGCGTGCTACGCCCCTACCTGCAGTGCCGCTTATTTTCCGATACTGCAACTGAGTCTCTTTTCTCCTTAGCCGTTCTGAGAGACTCTTTGATGTTCTCTGTCGTTTTATATAAAGCCTTTACACCGTGTTCTGCCCGCCACTCTAGGACTATAGGGGAAAGGAATGCACCCGACATTTCTTTATCCGACGTGTCACTTCGCCGAGTGTTTGATTCTTTGACACTTCTTATGTAACTGCTGAAGATCCCACTCGTCCTTAGAATGCAGATGTTGCATTTGCGTCTGAGGTGATGCGCCTCACATATTCGCCTTGTTTCCGTTACAGACGTGTTAATTATGTCTCTTTTGTGATTCAGGTGGTGATGTGGTCAGTTAATACAGATTGAACATAGCGAAAACCTTTGACTCTTTTTCTGTGACGTGAAGGAACATGCGATGGAGAGTGGAAAAAGGTGAGGTAGGGAAACTGTATGTAGCACATTTTACAGGCAATCATCGATACGTTAGAGTAATAGCAGCAGAAATAAACGGAAATAACAAAGTAATATTCTAACAGAGGACGAACGAGTGTAGTGTAAGCTGTCTCTTTAGTGGACTTGTTGCATCTTCTAAGTGTCCTGCCAATGAAACGCAACCTTTGGCTCGCCTTCCCGACAATATTATCTATGTGGTCTTTCCAACTGAAATTGTTCGTAATTTTAACACCCAGGTACTTAGTTGAATTGACAGCCTTAAGAAATGTACTATTTATCGAGTAATCGAATTCCAACGGTTTTCTTTTGGAACTCATGTGGATCACCTCTCACTTTTCGTTATTTAGCCTCAACTGCCACCTGGCACATCATACAGCAATCTTTTCTAAATCGCTTTGCAACTGATACTGGTCTTCGGATGACCTTACTAGACGGTAAATTACAGAATCATCTACGAACAACCTAAGAGATCTGCTCAGGTTGTCACCCAGGTCATTTATATAGATCAGGAACTGCAGAGGTCCCAGGATGCTTCCCTGGGGAACACCTGAAATCACTTCAGTTTTACTCGATAATTTGCCGCCTATTACTACGAAATGCGACCTTTCTGACAGGAAATCACGAATCCAGTCGCACAACTGAGACGATACCCCATAGGCCCGCAGCTTGATTAGAAGTGGCTTGTGAGGAACGGTGTCAAAAGCTTTCCGGCAATCTAGAAATACGGAATCAATTTGAGATTCCCTGTCGATAGCGGCCATTACTTCGTGCGAATAAAGAGCTAGCTGCGTTGCACAATAACGATGTTTTCTGAAACTATGCTGATTACGTATCAATAGAGCGTTCCCTTCGAGGTGATTCATAATGTTTGAATACAGTATATGCCCCAAAACCGTACTGCAAACCGACGTCAATGATATAGGTCTGTAGTTCGATGAATTACTCCTAATACCCTTCTTAAACACTGGTGCGACCTGCGCAATTTTCCAATCTGTAGATACAGATCTATCGGTGAGCGAGCGGTTGTATATGAGTGCTAAGTAGGGAGCTATTGTATCAGCGTAATCTGAAAGGAACATAATCGGTATACAATCTGGACCTGAAAACTTGCCCGTATCAAGCAATTTGAGTTATTTCGCAACCCCTAAGGTATCTACTTCTAAGAAACTTATGCTAACAGCTGTTCGTGTTTCAAATTCTGGAATATTCCATTCGTCTTCCCTGGTGAAGGAATTTCGGAAAACTGCGTTCAATAACTCCGCTTTAGCGGCACAGCCGTCGGTAACAGTACCATCGGCACTGCGCAGCGAAGGTACTGACTGCGTCTTGCCGCTTGTGTACTTTACATACGACCAAAATTTCTTCGGATTTTCTACCAAATTTCGAGACAATGTTTCGTTGTGGAACCTATTAAAGGCAACTATCATTGAAGTTCGTGCCAAATTTCGCGCGTCTGTAAATTTTAGCCAATCTTTTGGATTTCGCGTTCTTCTGAACTTCGCATGCATTTTCCGTTGCCCCTGCAACAGCGTTCGGACCTGTTTTGTGTACCACGGGAGATCAGTTCCATCCCTTACCAATTTATGAGGTATGAATCTCTCAATTGCTGTTGCTACTATATCTTTGAATTTGAGCCACATCTCGCCTAAATTTGCATAATCAGTTCGGAAGGAATGGAGATTGTCTCTTAGGAAGGCTTCTAGTGACACTTTATCCGCTTTTTTAAATAAAATTATTTTGCGTTTGTTTCTGGTGGATTTGGAAGAAACAGTACTGAGCCTAGCTACAACGACCTTGTGATCACTAATCCCCGTATCAGTCATGATGCTCTCTATCAGCTCTGGATTGTTTGTGGCTAAGAGGTCAAGTGTGTTTTCGCAACCATTTACAATTCGCGTGGGTTCGTGGACCAACTACTCGAAATAATTTTCGGTGAAAGCATTTAGGATAATATCGGAAGATGTTTTCTGCCTACCACCGGTTTTGAACAAGTATTTTGCCAACATATCGAGGGAAGGTTGAAGTCCCCACCAACTATAACCGTATGAGTGGGGTATTTATTTGTTACGAGACTCAAATTTTCTCAGAACTGTTTAGCAACTATATCATCGGAGTCTGGGGGTCGGTAGAAGGAGCCAATTATTAACTTAGTTCAGCTGTTAAGTGTAATTTCCACCCATACCAATTCGCATGGAGTATCTACTTAGACTCTACTACAAGACAAACCACTACTGACAGACACAAACACTCCACCACCAATTCTGCCTAATCTATCTTTCCTGAACACCGTCTGAGACTTCGTAAAAATTTCTGCAGAACTTATTTCAGGCTTTAGCCAGCTTTCTGTACCTATAACGATTTCAGCTTCTGTGCTTTCTGTTAGCGCTTGAAGCTCAGGGACTTTCCCAGCACAAGTACAACAATTTACAACTACAATTCCGACTGTTCCTTGATCCACGCACGTCCTGTATTTTCCATGCACCCTTTGACTTTTCAGCCCACCCCGTACTTTCCCGAGGCCTTCTAACCTAAAAAACCACCCAGTCCACGCCACACAGCCTCCGCTACCCGTGTAGCCGCCAGCTGAGTGTAGTGAACTCCTGACCTATTCAGCGGAACCCTAAACCCCACCACCCGATGGCGCAAGTCAAGGAATCTGCAGCCAACACGGTCGCAAAACTGTTTGAGCCTCTAATTCAAACCTTCCACCCGGCTCTGCACCAAAGGTCCGGAGTCGGTTCTGCCAACGATGCTGCAGATGGTGAGCTCTGCCTTCATCTCGTAAGCAAGACCGGCAGCCTTCACCAAATCAGATCCAAAGCGACACACGTCATTGGTGCCGACATGTGCACCACCTGCAGTTGGCTGCACCCTGTGCTCTTCATGGCATCCGGAAGGACCCTTTCCACATCAGGAATGACTCCACCCGGAATGCACACGGAGTGTACACTGGATTTCTTCCCTTCCTTAGCCGCCATATCCCTAAGGGATAGCATTGGTAGGGAAAGAAAAATAAACGAATTTGTAAGAGAGAAACTGGAAGCCAACAATTTCTTTGTTTTTTGTTTGTTTGGTTTTTTTGCACATAATACATAATTAGAACCGCACATAATTGAGTGCTACTCCGTTGTGTGTTTTACATCCTTACAGGATAACAGGATATAAATTGCATTTTATTACTAATAGAAATTAATTGATCACGTAACTTCTGCGATTTTATGTAACCGGAGTAGCTGCGATTGCTACAAGTAGAGTTTACGTGCACAAACTTAAGAAAAGTATATCATTACTGTTGCTATTTAGTACTCAATAAAACGTTCTTCATCAAGATCAAATGCAATGGTTTCCGGTTATTATTGATAAATGTTACCTGACGCTTGATCGATCCTCAATCAGTTTCTAGACGATTCACTGTTTCCTTTTTTCAGGGGAATTTAGTAAGACACAGATTGTAAACTTAAAGAAAATGATCATAATCATGTAACGTCCGACAGGTATGCAACAAAGCTAAGGTACATGTAGCACGGGTACCATCTTAATTGACCAAAGCTATTAGGAAAAATACTGTAATATATGCATACTTATGACAGTCTACTTTAATCTATGATAGTTTTACAACTTCACTCCTACCACATAAACACCAGAATGAAAAATGCTCCTATCATAGCACAAAAAAGGCGAATATGTCCTGGGGAGAGTCAGAGGTATAAAAGAAGGGAACTAGCTTTTTGGTTGGTCTGGCAGCTTCAGTGAATTCAAGTCAAAATATCTTGACAAATTCGCACTTTTTTACTTGTTAGTATGAATACCCATATCATGTAATATAATGCATCTTCTCAAATTAAACTGATACATGTTGTCATTTAGTGTAACATGTTGCATTTTATCATGTCATCCAACAGGCCATTTGTCGTGCTGTGCAGTATGACACAACGTCGCATTAAAATTAAGGATTCATGCAGCCCCACTCTGGAGTGCTTCCTATCACATGGATGATATTACTGGATGGTAAAAATTTCATTTTGACTTTATCCATTTATCTACCTTTGTGCAAAGTTTGAACCGATTCGTACAAGCTTAAAGTACAGAAGTTGCACGCAATAAGAACCGCATAAAAAACGTGTTTTTACTCGTAATATCGAAACGAAGCAAGATTTTTTTTCCAACGATTAAGACTTATCATGGACCAAGGTCCGATGCACCAGAGGGCCAAATTTTGAACATCAGTCTGACTCTAGTCCGGAGTTATTCCAGGGTGACTGATTTTGCATGTAAAATCCGAACGATAATGACTATTTTTGCATGTAAAATCCGAACTGTGAACATACAAGTGGAGAACTTATGTGAGACTTATTTTCAGCCCAATTAAAATCTTTTGCAAAACCCATTAGTCGATTAGCATAAGTTGCCTGGGCGCCAGCTCTGGTTCGTAGTGCAGACCTTGCTTAAGATATTGTACCATAGATATAGCAAGGTACATGTTCGAATGGCTGTATAAATGGCCAATTGTCCGGGCTGGAAGAAAACTTTTGATCTTCTGTTCCTAGCTGAAATAGGAAAAGAGCACCAGGACCCCCTCCCTCAAACCGCGATTCTGAGCGCGTTCTATTCAGACATATTTGTTATAGCGCTTCCACGATGTAACGACGCTACTCAGAAAATCCACAGCTTTGGATGTATTTCGAGCTATGGCGACACAGAGTTATTTCTTATTTCACGTGTACAGAGGATTTCCATAGGCTATAGGCATATTAAATGTGACAAAAAAAAACATGCACCAGAGAAAATCTAGTCTAGTACCATATATATGTCGACCAAAAACAAAAGGAACAACAAAAAGTACCAGGTACCGACTATTAAGCATGGTCAGCGTCATGGTGTGGGAATGTTTTCTTAGAAGTGGTGTTGGCCCTATAGTCCAAACAGAAGGCAAAATGGATCGGTTCCTGTGCAATTATATTTTAGAAAACAATCTGGTTCCACTGGGAGATGGCATGTGCCACGTAACTGGAAATTTCAGGAGGTCAATGACTCAAAACACACCTTCAGCCATTTAAAAAGAGTCTTTTGAGGTTAAAAAAATCAAACTGTTGGAATGACAAACACAGAGCCCGGAGCTAAATCAAATGGAACACTTGTGGGGTGCATTGGATCCACTCAAACAAGGATCAGTCTGCTGCCTAATTGGACGAATGATCAAAATGTCCACTCGACCTATTACTAAAACGTGTGGATTCTGTGCGAAATAGATGCGCGGCTGTGACCGAATACCATGGGTATGCAACGAAATACTGATTTCGTATTCAGATTCCAAAATAGTACTTTTTTACTTACATACTTAGATCTACAGACTACATTTTCAGCCGGACAAACTGTCATTTCTGTTTTGATGTAAGATAACTTTATTTAAAGAAAATGTAGTTTAATCTAAATGGATTATAATTACACACTTTTCAACTATACACTGGCAGTTTTTTTCTATTACGCACTTGACTTTATGTCATTGTAGCTAATGCTTTTAACAAAATACTTTTGAGCGCTACTGTAGTTTTTGAAACCTAGTAAGACAATGATTAGTGGGAACTATTCGTTTCTGCAGGACAAAATGCCCAAAAATTTAAAAGCAAAGAGTTGGGAAAGCTACATTTCGTTTAAGATGACGGTGACTGACTTGTTATATAGCTTTGTATACCTTTTTATTTTCATTTTTTTGATACGGTCCCTCTTTTCTGGAACAATCATAAACGGTTTCGGCCACAACAGCAATAATCATATGCTAAGAGCGGTTTTTTGTGATCACCCGTTCATGCATAGTCGAACAATGCGTGAACATGACCAATTGTTGTCAAGCAACGGATAAACAATGTTTTCACCAAATGTTGCTCTTAAAATCTGAAAATGACTCTTTTGGCTTAAACCAGTTACTACTATGTCATAAAAAAGCGACTGTGTCAAAAAAAGCTCTAAAAGCTATATAAAGTGATGTTGATTGAATTGTAGAAATGAAATTGTGGAATTCCATAGTAACGTTAAGGCTTATATACCAGCAATAGAGTATGTTAAAGCCGGCCGGAGTGGCCGTGCGGTTCTAGGTGCTACAGTCTGGAGCCGAGCGACCGCTACGGTCGCATGTTCGAATCGTGCCTCGGGCTTGGACGTGTCTAATGTCCTTAGGTTAGTTAGGTTTAATTAGTTCTACGTTCTAGGTGACTGATGGCCTCAGACGTTAAGTCGCATAGTGCTCAGAGCTATTTGCATACCTTAAATGTGTAGATACTCCGAACCCAACATTCTCAGTAAACCATTTGCCTAGTAATACCACTTCTGCAAACAATTTTACCACATTTGAGCACAAAAGTTCACCAGTGCAACAATTATGGAAATGCACAATTGGTAATTTGAATACGGTCAGAACGCGCAGAAATTTCGTATGCACTGCTTGCTGAGCTCGCTAAAACATCTCGTTCGTAACTTGATTTGGCCGGCTATAAAAAATTAGTAAACTGAACTTTTTACCTGTTGGCGAGACACTGTTGGTCTGACGCAGGGCTATGCGTCGTGTCTCCAGCCGTGGATTATCTGAGTAAGCAGCTGCTAGTGCAACAGAAACAGATCAACAGGTGCATTGAGGCGGCGTGTGTCAGCGGACGCCTCCGCGACGCTGGCTGAGTCTTGGGGCTGTCTGTGGCAGCGGCAGCGCGAGCCGGACTGGGCGCTCTGTTGGCGCTACAGCTCTGCCCGCTATAAGCGGCCGCGCCGTTGCCATGGAGACGGCCGCCCAGAGCGCTGCGGGCACGTCCCTGCGTCCCAGGCGGGCCACTTAGCATCCATTCCGTCTCTGGCTCCCAGCACCTAGGTAGACGTGCAGTGGGTGACAAAACTCATGGCATAGCGAGATTGACGTGAAAAGATGGCTGTAGTATCGCCTACACGAAGTGTAAACGGGCAGCGCAATTGCGGAGCTGTTATTTGTTAGTCCGGAACCACGCGGCTGCTATGGTCGCAGGTTCGAATCCTGCCTCGGGTATGGATGTGTGTGATGTCCTTAGGTTAGTTAGGTTTACGTAGTTCTAAGTATAAGGGGCTGATTACTTCAGATGTTAAGTCCCATAGTGCTTAGAGTCGTTTGAACCATTTTGTTATTTGTTTTCATGTGGTTCAAAATGGCTCTGAGCGCTTAACTGCTGAGGTCATCAGTCCCCTAGAACTTAGAACTACTTAAACCTAACTATCCTAAGGACATCACACACATCCATGCCCGAGGCAGGATTCGAACCTGCGACCGTAGCAGCAGCGCGGTTCCCGACTAAAGCGCCTAGAACCCACGACCACAGCGGGCGGCCTACGTGTCATCTTATAGAGATTGATTTGCTGGGTCGCAGCAAGGAATGCAAGGCTTTTGGAGACTCTCAGTTTGAATCCTAATCCAGGCTTGACTTTGTTCCGTAAGAAGAACGTAGCACAAAGGTGTTGCTTAAGTTGAATCCCCTCCGGTTCAGTGTTAATGTTTGTGTGCCATGCAGCTGCTTGTGTATGCATTCTAATCTTTTCCAAAGCATGGTAATTTTTGCTTATTTGTGAATTTTTTTGTCTCATTACTTTATGTCTGGTGGAAACCATCCACATGGTTTAATATTAGAGTTTGTTGGTCCTCCGCCGTCATCCGTTGTCTGTTCAAATGTGTCCTCTGTAAAATGTTAATTGTTCGCGACTGTGTGGTTTGATGTTACTAAAATTTCGCCACGGCAAGTAGAAAGTGTGTCTTCGCGAACCACGAGGTCACACGAGTCTGTTGTGAAACGTACAGCGTTTCACAAGTAATTGTACTTAGTTACCAGGCAACATCAGTCTATAGACGCACTACTTCAATGTTTTAAGGAATAAATAATTTTACCTCCAATCTTATCATGTGTACCGACGTTACGTCGCTGTTACCTACGCTATTTACCTTGTAGTTTTCCTTATTAGCCCATCCATAGTGTTTCCATGTGCACATGTCCAACAACTAGTGTCCTTTTTTATTTAATACAAATTCTCTGGAATAGATCTTGTTTTGAGGAATGTTGCTGCAAGCTGCAATAATGCACAGTGTTCGCGCACTTTTTACTTTATTGAATATTTGATTCACGGGATCAGTGCCTGGATCATATTAATAATTATATCTCATTCTTTATCAGTGACTTTACAATTAATGTTCTTTTGTGAGTTTTTCTTATGAATAAATTAAGTAATTTTCCGACTCAGCGAAATCTCTTATTTATCGTGTGGCTAGAGTTGGTGACGACCCAATCTTTTACGTTGATTTCAATGTCGGATAGCATTTTCTTATTCAAAATGCGCGTGGCTCTTTTAGCCATCATGATACATTCAAAGTGCGCTTCACGCTACCTGCACCTTTACTTAACGATCGAGAGCAGTTGCGTTTGTGTAGAACTGTCAGCGCTAACAGACAAGCAACACTGCGTCAAATAACCGCAGAAATCAATGTGGGACGTACGACGAATGTATCCGTGAAAACCGTGCGGTGAAACTTGGCGTTAATGGGCTATGGCAGCAGACGACCGACGCAACTGCCTTTGCTAGCAACGTGACATCGCCTGCAGCGCCTCTCCTGGGCTCGTGGCCTTGTCGTTTTGATCCTGTGTGACTGGAAAACCGTGGAATGCTCAGATGAGTCCCGATTTCAGTTGGTAGAAACTGATTTAGGGTTAGAGTCCATAGACTCCTCTTGCCAACAAGTCACTGCGCAAGTTGGTGGTGCTCCATAATGGTATGGGCTGTGCCCTCTGGTGCAACTGAACCGATCATTGACTGTTTTCAGCCAGTCATGGACTCCACGTTCCGAAACAACGAGGGAATTTTTATGAATGAAAATATGCCATGTGACCAGGCCACAGTTGTTCGTGACTGGTTTGAAGAACGTTCTGGACAGTTAGAACGAATAATTTGGCCATCCACATTGTCTGAGATGAATACCATTGAACATTTATGGGATCTAAGCAAGAGGTCAGTTCATGCCCAAAATCCTGCACCGGCAACGCTTTCGCAACTATGGACGGCTAAAGAGGCAACACAGCTCAATATTTCATCTGGGGACTTCGAACAACTTGTTGAGCCCATGCGATGGCGATCTGCTGCGCAACTATGAACGGTTATACAGGCAACGTGGCTCAATATTTCTGGTGGGACTTCGAACGACTTGTTGAGCCCATGCGACGTCGATCTGCTGCGCAACTATGGACGGTTATACAGGCAACGTGGCTCAATATTTCTACTGGGGACTTCGAACGACTTGTTGAGCCCATGCGATGGCGATCTGCTGCGCAACTATGGACGGTTATACAGGCAACGTGGCTCAATATTTCTGGTGGGGCTTCGAACGACTTGTGTGTGTGTGTGTGTGTGTGTGTGTGTGTGTGTGTGTGTCTGTGTGTGTGTGTGTGTGTGTGTGTGTGTGTCTATTGTTGACGAAGCTATAATTGGTGGAGTCTTTTTGTTGTTCCTATGCGACTCAGCATCTTGGTTATATGGTGAGAAAAACAGGAGTAAGCTATATGGATACACGACTAATATACAAAACGTGTAAAAACCAAGAGGAAACAATAACACTGGTATATCAAGAACAAAGTGCTCGGATTAAAAAATGTATAAGAGAGGGATGCAGTCCTTCTCATCTACTGTTCAGTGCCTACATCGAAGAAGAGAAGACATAAATAAAGGAAAGGTTCAAGATTGCGATTAAAATTCAGTTGAAAGGATATCAACAATAACGTTGGCTGACGACATAAATATCCCCAGTGAAAGTGAAGAAGAATTTCATGTCCTGTTGAATGGAGTGAACAGTCGAATGAGTACAGAATATGGCCTGAGAGTAAACCGCAGAAAGACATAATTAATGAGAAGTAACAGAAATGACAGCAGGGAGAAGCTTAACATTAAAATTGTAACGCTGCTACCTTGGAATCAAAATAAAGAAACGATGCAAGAAAGACATAAAAAGCAGACCGACACTGGCAAGGAGGGCATTCTTGGCCGAATGGAGTCTACTAGTATCAAACATAGACATAAATTTTAGGAAGAAATTTCTGGGAATGTACGTTTGTAACACAGCAGTGTATGGTAGTAAAACATGGATTTTGGGAAAATCTGAATAGGAGAGAATCGAAGCAGCTGAGATGCAGTGCTACAGACGAATATTGAAAATAAAGTGGATTCATAAGGTAAGGAATGGGAAGGTTCTTCGCACAATCGACGGGGAAAGAAGCTTATGGAAAACGTTGACAAGAAGGGACTGCAAGGTAGGACATGTGTTGATACATCAGGGAATAACTTCCATGGTACTAGAGAGAACTGTAGAGGGTAAAGATAATGAAGGAAGACGATGATTGGAATAAAGCCAGCAAATGATTGCCGGGGGCCGAATCGCACAATGACCCTACGTTCGGTGTGGGGAGACGGTGTGGTGAGTGGACTGCTGTAGCCTGTTGTGGGGCTGTGTACCACTGAGGGCTACGGCGGGGTGAAGTCTCTCCGTCGTTTCTAGGTCCCCAGTTCAACACATCCATACTTACATACAAGTTCATTAGCCACCCTCTCATTGTTGACGATGGCAGGGCTTGTAAAATCAGTGAACCAGAAGATAACAGATTCCGTCCGGCACAAGGTCGCCAAATGTAAGGTGTGTTCTACATTAAGAAACAAGCTGTTACCGAGAGTAGTTGAGTAAAGCCCTGATATGCAAATATATGCTATATTATACTCGTCTCAGTGTTTATACCCCTGTATGCAAGTGAGAAAGCTATCCGACCACAAATGTTCAAAGAAATAGTCACAGGACACACACAGACGCACATAAGCACAAACATACACACAAAACACACAACACACACATTCACACGAAACACACATAGGCATTTAATAAATTTTAAATTCCGTCCTATCAGGCTTCGGAAAACCCAACGGTACCAGCCGACCACCGTGTCATCCTCAGCAGATAGGCGTCATTGGATGCGGAAGTGCATGTGTCAGCACACCGCTCCCTCGATCGTTTACAGTTTTCGTGACTGGAGCCGCTACTTATCCGTCAAGTAGCTTCTCAATTGGCCTCAAAGTGCTGAATGCACCCCACTTCCCAACAGCGCTTGGCAGACTCAGACGGTGGCCCATGAAAGTGCTACCCCAGCCTGACAGCTCTCTGCTTTGGTGATCTGACGGGAACCGGTGTTACCACTGCAGCAAGGCCGTTGGCCTTAATACAGTAAAATGACAGAAGTCGCACGATAGCTTTTCATACCGTGTCGGACCTTCTTTTGCCCGGCGCAGTGGAGAAACTCGATGTGGCATGGACTGAACAATTAATTGGAAATCCCTGCAGAAATATTGAGTCATGCCGGCTCTACAGCCGACAATAACTGCGAAAGTGTTGCCAGTGCAGGGTCTTGAGCACAGACTGACGTTTCGATTACATCATATAAGTGTTCGATAGGATTCTTATCGGGTGATCTGTGGGGTCAAATCATTCGCTTGAGTTCTCTAGAATGTTCTTCAAACCAGGCGTCCGCCTGCTTAGCTGAGTGATAACATGCTTGCCTCCCATGAAGCGGGCCCAGTTTCGATTCCCGGCTGGGTTGGAGAATTTCTCCGCTCGTGGACTGGGTGTTGCGTTGTCCTCACCATCATTTCATCCTCATCACCAGCACGCATGCCGCCCAATGTGGCGTCGACTGAAATATGACTTGCACTCGGTGACCGAACTTCCCCCCATGGGGCCTCCCGGCCAACAATGCCACAGGCTCATTTCAATTCATTTCAAACCAGGCGCGAACAACTGTGCCTCGGTGACGTGGCGCATTTTCATCCATAAAAGTTCCATCGTTATCTCGAGGCAGGTGAAAGTACGCGGCCCCGCTACCCGACCCCGCCGAGAATCGAACCCGGGACCCTATGCTCGGGAAGCGAGAACGCGACCGTGACACCACGAGCTGCAGACTGGTCACCAGTAAGCAGCACAGAAAAGTTTCCAGTCAGTCATCAGTTCAGTTGCACCAGAGGGCCCAGTCCACTGTACGCTAACACAGCCCACACTATTATGGATTTACCATCAGGTTGCACAGTGCCTTGTTGAAATCTTGGGTCCATAGCTTCGTGGGGTCTACTCCACACTCGGGCCCTACCATCAGCTCTTACCAACTAAAATCGGAACTCATCTGACGTGAAAATGGTTTTCAAGTCGTCTAGAGTCCAACCGAGATGGTCATGAGCCTAGGAGAGACGCTGCGGGCTGTGTCGTGTTGTTGGCAAACGCGCTCGCGTCGGTCGTCTGCTGCCATGGCGCAGTAGCGACAAATTTCGCCGCAATGTCCTAATTGATACGTTCGTCGTTCGTCCAACATTGATTTCTGCGGTTATTTCACGCAGTGTTCCTTGCCTCTTATCATTACTGACCGTCGTTGGCGGTTAAGTGAAAGCCGTCGACCACTGTGTTGTCTGTGGCGAGAGATAAATCCTGCATTTTGGTATTTTCAGCACACTCTTCATACTGTGGATCTCGGAATAATGAATTCCGTGATGATTTCCGAAATCGATTGTCCCATGCGTTTATCTCCAACTGCTATACCGCATTCAAAGCCTGTTCATTCCCGGCGTGCAGTCATAATCACGTTAATCTTCTTATGCGAATCAGATGGGTACAAATCACAGCTCCGGCAATGTACTGCCATTTTATACCTTGTGTAGGCAATATTGCTGCCAGCTGTAACATGTACGTAGCGTTAGCCTACGATTTTGCTCACCTCAGTGTAAACGTGCAACAGCTATGACTGGGCATACTTGTGTACCCAAACATACAACTATTTTTACAAAAACTGCCTTCAGACCTTATTGAGTCTAGCGAGTGAAAGCGACCATCCTTAGTTCTTCTGTTATCCAGCCTAAATCCCTGTTAGGCTTAAGTAAGTGCTCAGAAAGAAGATTCTTCAAAAATGGTTCAAATGGCTCTGAGCACTATGGGACATAATATCTGAGGCCATCAGTCCCCTAGAACTTAGAACTACTTACACCTAACTTACCTAAGGACATCACACACATGCATGCCCGAGGCAGGATTCGAACTGCGACCGTAGGAGTCGCGCGGTTCCGGACTGAAGCGCCTAGAACCGCTCGGCCACCGCGTCCGGCAATGAAGATTCTCCAATAACATATTCCGTCTTGTAGCTAAAGAATAATATGAGTAGGACAGACGCTCGTCAGCTAAGTATCACGTTTAAGATGTGATGAACGGCTGTAAAAATATCAAAATAGTTCCTTGTGTATTCTTAGCATAGGATTTTGTTGATGTTGAAGTTGGCAGGAGAGCCAACACCGTCTTACTAGAGGAGGCCGAAAGGCACGCGTTTTACCTCAAGCAGGCTGGCGTGAGGTCTGGAACATGACAAGGGAATTGGAATTGAGAAAAACGGACGTAGCTGGTGGAATACTTAACTTTAATCCATTAATGATGAACGTCGCTCTTGACGGTAAATGATTGACAATATCAATAGTAACTGAATATGGCGCCTTGTTAGGTCGTAGCAAATAACGTAGCTGAAGGCTATGCTAACTCTCGTCTCGGCAAATGAGAGCGTATTTAGTCAGTGAACCATCGCTAGCATAGTCGGCTGTACAACTGGGGCAAGTGCTAGGAAGTCTCTGTAGACCTGCCGTGTGGCGGCGCTCGGTCTGCAATCACTGAAAGTGGCGACACGCGGGTCCGATCTATACTACCGGACCGCAGCCAATTTAAAGGCTACCACCTAGCAAGTGTGGTGTCTGGCGGTGACACCACAGTTGAATGGTTGGATATTGTGTATAATGGACGAAAAAATTGTAGTCGACCACAGCGCTGGAGCAATCACTTTACAAAGGAAAGTAACCTTAGTTAAAGTACCTTATAATACGTTGGCTAATTGGCCTCTATGGTCAGACCTGCGAGATCTGATATATAACGTTGGGTTAATGGGTGACAGGAAAACTGTAATATTGTGCAATATGGGATACACTTAACTGGGTGACGCTCGATGTGTTGAGATAACGCACTGGGTCCTTGGTTGGATACGTGAAATGGCTGAAAAAGGAAGCGTTGCCTTTTCTAACCCCTGAAAGGTTGTCATCCGAGAACAGAGACACGAAGGGATGGCCAGGCAGTGTGAGGATAACGGTAAACCAGCATGGAGAAAGATATAGTGCGGGTAAGTGCTGTATATAGTACTGATTATAATTCAAAGTGATTGTGATTATCGGTTGTACATATTCTACAATGAAATTTCTCGCGATCCATACAAAAGTATTGCAATTCCTGAATGCTTATTGAAAATAGTCAAACAGTCTATTAATCACTGTCGCGCTCGTTACTGCAGGCAGAGTGAGTGCTACCAATGGTCACGATATCTTCTGCGAAAAGGACACATCTACAGAAGACGCAACATTCATGACGTGTAGCTGGCGTATATACGTCTATTTGCAACGGAGCTGTGAAGTGTCTGGATGCTGCAACCACCACACAATAATAACGAGTGGAGCATATGGCGGCTTGGGTTCCCAGAGAAACGCAGAGCATACCGAAATATCAATGGCCACCGAGTGTGCTCATGGTGTAAAAAAGCATACATTCAGCATCTTGGGTACAATAGCAAACTTTAATTATTTTATGTTTGCCTAAGCGAGTAGCGTTCTCGTTTTTCAGCTACTATTGGGATTGTATATGTATCGCTGTCTTTAGGTGAAGCAAACTCCCACTAATTTGTGTGAGCTGCTGCCAAGATGTCGCTTAAAATAGTCTCCTCAATAACATGGCAGTAATATCAGCTATATAACATTTCATCTTCAGAAACCTTTTTCCAGATAAAATGGAGTGTCTGATTATATATTATCGACCTGCGTTAAGGAAAGTAGAGATAACTGGTACATTATGTGATCAAAAGTGTCCAGACACCTGGCTGAAAATGACTTACAAGTTCCTGGCGCCCTCCATCGGTAATGCTGGAATTCAATATGGTGTTGCCTCACCCTTAGCCTTGATGACGGCTTCCACTCCCGCAGGCACACGTTGCATCAGGTGCTGGAAGGTTTATTGGGGAATGGCAGCCCGTTTTTCACCGACTGGTGTACTGAGGAGACCTGGCCCAAATCAGCGTTCCAAAACATCCCAAAGGTGATCTATCGGATACAGGTCAGGACCCTGTGCATGCCAGTCCATTACAGGGATGGTATTGTCGTGTAACTATTGCGCCACAGGCCGTGCATTACGAACAGGTGCTCGATTGGGATGAAAGATGCTATCGCCATCCCCGAATTGCTCTTCAACAGTGGGAAGCAAGAAGGTGCTTAAAACATCAATGTAGGCCTATGCTGTGATAGTGCCGTGCAAAACAACAAGGGGTGAAAGCCCCCTCCATGAAAAACACGACCACAACGTAAAACCACAGCCTCCGAATTTTACTGTTGGCACTACATACACTGGCAGATGACGTTCACTGGGCATACACTATGATAACCCCCTGCCATCGGGTCGCCACATTGTGTACTGTGATTCGTCACTCCACACAACGTTCTTCCACTATTCAATCGTCCTATGTTTACGCTCCTTACATCAAGCGAGGCGTCGTTGGAATTTACCGGCGTGACGTGTGGCTTACGATCAGCCACTCGACAATAAAATCCAAGTTATCCCACCTCCCGCTGAATTGTCACAGTGCTTTTAGTAGATTCTGATGCAGTTTGGAATTCCTGTGTGATGGTCTGTAGGGTGTCTGCCTATCACCCATTACGATCCTCTTCAAATATATCGGCGGTCTCTGTCAGTCAACAGACGAGGTCGGCCTGTACGCTTTTATGCAGCACGTGTCCCTTCACGAATCCACTTCACTATCACATCGGAAACAGCGGACCTAAGGATATTTAGGAGTGTGGAAATATGTCGTAGAGACGTATAACACTGTAAGTAGGATGATTAGGTTTTTTTTAATTGGTAACGCCGCCGCCACGTAGCGCTCTGTATGAAAATCACTGGCTGTGCCGTGTGCAGTTTGTGGCTGGTTGGCATTGTTGTAATACCTACCATTGTAGTGTTGGGCAGCGGCAGCTGGATGCTAACAGTGCGTAGCGTTGCGCAGTTGGAGGTGAGCCGCCAGCAGTGGTGGACGTGGGGAGAGAGATGGAGTTTTGAAATTTGTAAGAACTGGTGTCATGAACTGCTATATATATTATGACTAGTGAGTTAATACATTGTTTGTTCTCTATTAAAATCTTTCATTTGCTAACTATGCCTATCAGTAGTTAGTGCCTTCAGTAGTTTGAATCTTTTATTTAGCTGGCAGTAGTGGCGCTCGCTGTATTGCAGTAGCTTGAGTAACGAAGATTTTTGTGAGGTAAGTGATTTGTGAAACGTATAGGTTATTGTTAGTCAGGGCCATTCTTTCGTAGGGATTTTTGAAAGTCAGATTGCGTTGCGCTAAAAACTATTGTGTGTCAGTTTAACCACAGTCGTGTATAATTTTTCTAAGGGGACGTTTCATATGTCGACCCTTAGCCACGGATACCTCACTGGAATCTTCTGATTTTTTTCTTGTAGTTTGTGTAGTTAGTGTAGCCTTTGTTTATTGCTAGCGCGTAATCATAGAGAGAATTTCCTTTCTAGTTGCAGTCTTTCATTGTTGTACAGTAAAACAGTTGTGGCATGCATGTAGATTTGCACCAAGTATTTCGCAGCTGCGCTAGCAATTAACTAGATATTATTTTCAGTGCTATGTTAATGTGTTCTCTTATTTTTGTTCTTCAAATTGTGTTTTTCTGTGTTGTCGTGTGAAAAATTGTGACAATAATGGCGTGTGAAAAACGTAACACTAGGCTCCAAAGTAAACTGAGAAATGACAGTGAAGACGAAAGCAGTGTGTTAGCGCCACCATGTAATGAATTCACAAATGTTCAAAGTAGTAATTTGATAATAGTGCATAGGGAAATGGAGCGGGCTGCAAATAATGGTGTAGGAAATGAAAAAAGTTAGTGAACAGGGAAGCATTATCGATCGATTGGTCGGCAACAGCTCGCGTCAGGAATCCGATATGATAGGACACAATCTTGCAAATACTGTACATTCAGGTTTTGCGTCCTCACCGTTTTCTCAAATAAGTCGAGACACATTTTCTGCTTGTCAAACTGTGAATGTTGCCGGTGCAAATGCACTGCCGAAAAGCATAGAGGATCAGATTCCAGACACTAATACATTATTATTGCAATTAATGCAACAAATGTAACAAAACCAGAGACAAACACAGCAACAGTTAGACACAATGGAACAAAATCTTCAAATGTTAGACACAATGGAACAAAATCAGAGACAAACACAGCAAAAGCTTCAAAAGTTAGACACAATGGAACAAAATCAGAGACAAACACAGCAAAAGCTTCAAAAGTTAGACACAATGGGACAAAATCTTCGGAAGTTAGACACCACACTTGAACAAACACGTGAAGATTTAACTACTGAGTTACATAACATTGAATCGAAAAGCCAAAAAATCTGTAATGACGTAAAAACACAAATTTGTGAGCATTTTCAACCTATGTTTTCGCGGCATGAAAATGCATTACAGAATCATGAAGCAGCCATAAAAGAACTGCAAACTATTGTTCGCGAAAATCACGACACCTTGCAAGCTAAAATGGACTCAGTTGCATCCACCGATTCGGTTACGCAACTTGCAAGAACTCAGGAAAACTTAAAGGTCACAGTAGATTCGATTTCAACACAAATGGACACTCTGAAACTTGGTTCAGAAGAACACACTGAGGAAATGTGTTCACTATCGGAGAAAGTAGCCGAACTTTCAGATCAGTTCACTAACTTATCTACAAAGGTAAATGATGATCTGAATGATACAGAAGAGTGCGAACAAATTAGGAAATTCAAACAAAATCAGAATAAAATTAAAACACAGCATCAAAGAGAAATCTGGGAAGTGCAAGATCAGCTGACACAGGTAATACAAGAATTACGTATTTCAGAGGACACTCGCGCTCCAATACGGGAAGAGGGACATAGAAATACGGAACAGTCACAAAATAATAACACATTGCATGTCGGAAATTGTGAAAGAAATTGGCAAGGTGCACCGAATTTTGAGATGGAACTGCCGACACGACGTAACAATGAACGATATGCTACCCGCCGAGACGATGATTTTGACTATAAGCTGTTCATTACTACACGTAAATTCAAAACATTGAAGAATTCTGGCAACGACATTCATCCACAAGCGTGGCTTCATCAATTCTCTCATTGTTTTCCTCCCAACTGGTCACCAGAGCACAGATTAGAATTTATGTGTGGCTACTTGGAGAATGAACCAGCTGTAAGAATGCGATCGATCATTCACGATTGCCACAGTGAAGGAGAATTTTACCATGCCTTCCTCTCAGCATATTGGTCCCAAGCCACACAAGACCGAGTAAAACATGGCATCATGATGATGAAACATTTCGAACAATCTGAATTTTCCAGTCTTGTGAAATATTTTGAAGACCCATACAGCCCATCAGAACTCATCCGCATATGCTTAATCAAATTGCCTGAACATTTACGGCATATTATTTTGGCAGGCCGTTGCAAAGATAACATTGAAGCTTTTCAGGGACTCTTACAAGAATTAGAAATTGACACTGACAATTGCGGAACGCGAAAACAGGAACACAACTATTACAGGTCACATCCGTCGCAATTCCGCTATGAAAGAAATAATAACTGGACACGTCAAGGCTATTCTCACAATACAAATCGTGACCAAAACAGACACCACCCGTATGACAACCGTTGGCAGAGTAGTAATAATTACAGGGAAAGGTCACCTCTCCGCGGTAGTGACTATCACAGAGACAATCAGAGAAACAGACAATATGGAAACCAAAATAATTACTATCAAGGGAGACGGAATAACTTAAGACGCAACGGTCCAGCGCGCAGTTACGATTCAGGGAGAAATTCTCCACCACGTGACCGACAGCAAATTAATTACAGAAATTACCGACATGACAACAGACGATATGATCGTAACGACAGACCTGAATTGCATCAGAACTGGCGGGATTCAAACAGAGCAGGGCCCTCTCAGCTAGGTGAATTTGTAGAAGTTAGGTCTCTTAATCCCATTAACGACGCGCGCCAACAAAGAAACAGACAATGACTCGCACCGCAGGCAGCCGCGTACGCCGGCTGGCTCAGAGAAAAATAACATAAGCGCTAACCTTGAGAAAAACTCCAGTATTCTTAACCGACGTAACCACATGATAATTGCTTTTCAGTTGACAGCCTGCGTACAAGGAAGAGTAAAGGTTTACATCACATTTCACATGTAAAACCGTTTATTCAAAGATAATCTGCTTTTTAACTTTGTCTTTGCCATAAAACATTTCACTTCACATTTCTAGTATGCTTTGTCACACTTAGAAACTGTTAACATGTAACAATGTTTTGAAGTTCACTATCCAGTCTAGAACTTACGGAACATATTTAGACAGTATTTACGAGTGCATTGTTATAGTGAACAGACATCACTGTGTTATTTCGTGTGTACATTCTTGCTTGTTAGTTGCACGATTACGTAACGACTATAAGGCTCACATACTTAGAACATTTACCAGTATTGCTAATGAGATTTTAATGCAACATTTTGGTTTACTTGAAAATACATTCTGGATTTAAAGTACTTTCTGTGAGATACCAGACGATACAGTGGTTAGTTTATGTGACAGCTACACGATTTTATCACGACGCTACTAATGAGTGACAATTTACAATGTTGCTTTTGCAGTTTATCTGTTTTATATCTGCACAGTTTTTCTGAATTATTCTGGAAAGTAAAACATGTTTTAGTGGTAACTTTTGTGGTATAGCAACAATTAGACATCCTTTTCCATAGCACAGCAATACGTTGCAGCACAGTACTTTCTTCATCACGGCAATAAGAGTAATAACTAAGATATTTATACGCAAAGCAATTCACTTCGTTTATTACAAGGTAAGTACATTGACTTCAGCAGAACTTTGCTTACAGAGGACGATACTACGACATTTCCACATAATTATCTTACAACAAGACGCACAGTTTATCGCTATAATACACATATTTGAGTGATTAATTTTGTACTTAAAACATTTATTTTTAAAGATATTTGAAGTACAATGATACAAAGGTTTTCCGTGATACATTTCATTCCATTGCTGTAATCTGTAACACCTGAGGATATAATTACATTAATCCTCAGGGGGGTACACGTCTACTTTGTGTACCATGTGTTTGGCAAGCACAAGGAGCCCTAGCTAATATGGTATTTGCTTATACAACTTTACACATCGATACCATATTTCTCTAACACAGAATTACACAGCTATCTGATTATTTGACAGAGAAACAAACATCTTTTTACTACGTCAGTGACACATATTTAAGCAATTACGCAAGTGGATAACTTCGCACTTATGAAATTCTATTTCGTCTGTATTTTGTGAACTGTTCATATCTTTTCGGAACCATTGTGATACTATGAGAGCTTTGAATGACATATTTGGTATGGGATCACGATTTTTAAAGTACGTTTGAGGCAGATGACACTTTTGACATGAGCAGAGAATTTTTTTTTTTAGGTTTTGAAATTATTGGAGGAAGCTACGGAGATTTTGAGAATTTGACTGTGGTGTTATGATGTTATTATTACGACGACGATGTGAATTATGCTGCTGAAGTATGCTTAAGCTGATGCTATATGAGTTATTTGGTTATGCTACGTATCTGTTATGATGACATATTGAAGAAGTGTCGACGAATATACATATGTGTAATAAGGTAAGGAATAATGAGTAGTGGTTAGGGACTCTGGTTTGTGAAAAAGGATGTTGGAAACCAAGAATCGTACTTCAAGAGTTATGAAATGTGTGTATACACGTGAATGTATCACAAGGCCGCCAAAAATTTTTGGACACTGTTATATTTACAGGATTTTGTTTCTACGTATTTGTAACGCAAATGCTTGACCTGTGAAATTTTTTATATGAGACAGCCACTGTAGCGGAAACTGGTGTCGTAAATATTTCGGTAAGACAATTAAGTGACCACCTGCACGTAATGCGTCGTGGGAACCCAGCTGCGCGACAACCACCTGACAAAAGAAAGCCATTAGTTTGTGCCTTTCAGAGGCACAGGTAAAAAAAAAGGAGACCATTATCCTCGCTGTTGACATTCCTTTGTAGAAAGCACCGCAAATACGACACGCTCATTACTGAGAAAGATACTTACATCTGATGCCTGAATATAACAAACATCTTTCTACAAGAGTTGAGAGAATTCTACTAACTTATGAAATGTTGCATGACTACTGAATGATATTTTTATGCTTTGTACATAGTTGCTTATTTCATTTGATATCTTTTTTCCAGCTATGTTGCAGCATTGGTTTTATAAAATAAAATTAAATGCATTTGCTAATGTGAACACTTTCTGTCAACAGATCTATTAAATAATTATTTTATGATCCACATTCTTCGAAAAAGGAGCTCTTGGAATGGAAAGAGCAATAAGAAGCGACTAATAACAGTAACTGTATATATAATTTTCTTTTCAAGTACTTGGTAATTTGTTGTAGCATTAGTTTTTGTGGTGTACCACTTTAATTACATAGACATTAAGATGTGATTATAACTTTCCCTTATCTGCATTGTTGTCTTTAGTATACTATTTTTTCTGCTTGTGGGTTTTTTCATGTTTAGATATAAGTTATTACATTTACTGCTGCTTGCTTTGCATTTTTTTGGGTCATTGCTGTTCGTATTAATTGTTTTGTGCTGCTGCATTGCCTCGTCCCTTAGTTAAGCATCTGAGCTCAGTAGATTTAAGTTAGCTTAAGAGGGGGTAGCCTATATAAGAGAATTAGTTGCGATGAATTTGAAGAAATGCACTGAGAGGTTATATGAGAAAAGTACCGAAAGCATGTACAGATAGGACTTTTTGGAAATAATGAAGAACGAATGGAGATCTCCAAGAAGTAAAGAAAGTTTTGTTTGCAAGATACTGCAGTAAAACAAACCCTGTCCTTTCCCTTTCTATTATTCCGCTATGTGTTTGTGTACTCTTGTATATTTGTGTTCTTTCTGTCTTTATGTGTTTAGCTAATAATATTTACATTGTAGAATTTTTCTGATGTTTAGACATTATTTATTCTCTTTTATTTTAATGCTAATGTGTTAAGTTGATGTTTCAATAATTATTCTGATCTTTTATATATGTACATATGTCATAATTTTTGCAACACCTATGAATTTGTTATTTCGATTCTTTTGTAAAGCCTGTACTACTGCAAATGTTCTCTGTATTGTTATGTTATTTAAAGATGTATTTTGTACCTTTGTTATTGTATTTTCATGTTATAAAATTGTAATTGACACCAGTTCATCAAATTAAGTAACTTGTAAATTACATTCCATGGCACACGTTTCTGTTGGTCATAGTATATGGATAATATGTGAGAAGTAGGGACTGATAGTGTTTTCACATATGTTAATAATTCAGCAAGGGACTGGATAACAGCATTGCTGGTTCTAAGGACATTTAAAAAAAAAAAAACAATTTGTGAGTGCGCAAGTGGTGGTTATGGACTTGCTATATTATTCGCAAGACTCTTCAATGGTGATTGTGTGCCTGCACAGTCAACCAGATGGCTGCTGGCCATCTCTACAAGGACTACAGTGGGTCTACACCTTTGATGACCCACCAATACCATTATTTCTACAAGGACTGCAGTGGGTCTGCACCTCTGGTGGCCCACCAATAGTAATCTCTACCAGGACTACAGTGGGTCTGCTCTGTGATGACCTACCTACCGATAGTCTTCAACTTCGACTGACTCTAATGTGGGTTTGCTCTGTTGTGGCCCATTACCTGTCTTCATGTCAAGAGTCAGCACTGCCTTTCGTTGGAAGGACAACATTACTTCTTCAAGACTGCTTAGAAATCCACTACTTCCAAGTGCAATTTCTTTTATTGCTCAGACTTTGAGAAAAACACTGCAATTTTACTTTGATGAATGATCAGGACTGTCTTTATGGACTGTGAGAAAATTTTAGCTTTTGACCAACATTGTATCGATAAGTGGTGTGCACTTCATTACTTTGTCATTGTAATTATGAAAAAATGTTTCAAATCTGTATTGGCCACTGCCCAAAACAATTTGTATTTTTTTTTGTGGGGAGCATGGGGGCTATGTAAGTAGGATGATTAGGTTTTTTTTAATTGGTAACGCCGCCGCCACGTAGCGCTCTGTATGAAAATCACTGGCTGTGCCGTGAGCAGTCTGTGGCTGGTTGGCATTGTTGTAATACTCGCCATTGTAGTGTTGGGCAGCGGCAGCTGGATGCTAACAGTGCGTAGCGTTGCGCAGTTGGAGGTGAGCCGCCAGCAGTGGTGGACGTGGGGAGAGAGATGGAGTTTTGAAATTTGTAAGAATTGGTGTCATGAACTGCTATATATATTATGACTAGTGAGGTAAATACATTGTTTGTTCTCTATTAAAATCTTTCATTTGCTAACTATGCCTATCAGTAGTTAGTGCCTTCAGTAGTTTGAATCTTTTATTTAGCTGGTAGTAGTGGCGCTCGCTGTATTGCAGTAGCTTGAGTAACGAAGATTTTTGTGAGGTAAGTGATTTGTGAAACGTATAGGTTATTGTTAGTCAGGGCCATTCTTTCGTAGGGATTTTTGAAAGTCAGATTGCGTTGCGCTGAAAAATATTGTGTTTCAGTTTAAGCACAGTCTTGTATAATTTTTCTAAGGGGACGTTTCAACACAACTGAAACCCAATCACCTGACCACATGCGAAGTCCGTGAGTTCCGTGGAGCGTCCCATTCTGGTCTCTCACGATGTCTACTGAGGTCGCTGATACGGAGTAACTAACAGCAGGTGGCAGTACAATGCACCTAAATGAAAAACGTATGTTTTGGGGGTGTCCGCATACTTTAGATCACATAGTGTACCTCTCTCTCTAAGCACAGAGATTGCTGAAACAATCTTATTCGAATGAGCTGTATCACCTGCAACAGCTGATGTTATGAGCAGACGAAGTTGATATGTTAGCTCGTTGGGGCCGTCATAATATACACTACTGGCCATTAAAATTGCTACACCATGAAGATGACGTGCTACAGACGCGAAATTTGACCGACAGGAAGAAGATGCTGTCATATGCAAATGATTTGCTTTTCAGAGCATTCACACAAGGTTGGCGCCGGTGGCGATACCTACAACGTACTGACATGAGGTAAGTTTCCAAACGATTTCTCATACACAAACAGCAGTTGACCGGCTTTACCTGGTGAAACGTTGTTGTGATACGCCCCCAGCGGCTCAGCATTCATTTGCTGGGTACGGGCTTGGCGACCCCGGGGTTCCTGAGTTGGGGACTGGTAAGTGCCGCCAGTCCTCTGTCACCGTAAGCTCTGGGCATGCTTCAACGACCACCGTGCGGCGCGGCGATGGAGTGTTGTGTGTCTCAGGGAGTGGGGATCTTGGCTTGGCCGCCCGGATCGCGAGGATGGAATAAACCTCTATAATCAACCCCTCAATCTCAAGGTGTGCTGTGCGCTGATGAGATGCTTGGCTGTTGAGGTGGAACAGTCGTTAGCGGGCAACCTTTGGGAACCTGCCGCACATCAATTGTTAAGGCTTACCTAGGCACTCAGGGCTCTGTCTAGGTGGACTTCTAGTTCCTTAGCTGCTCGTGGGACCGAGATGGATCCTTCGAAATCCTCTTTTCTTCCTCCCAGCGGAAAGGGTGGGCCGCTGGAAGGTTCTAACACCCAGGCTCGTGCAGTCAGTCCCCCTGACTCCGGCACTTCTTTGACAAGTCCAGTCTTAGGTAACAGAGTGCATTCTGGTAATCCGAATGTGTTTCTCATTGTGAAACGGAAGGAGGGTAGTTTCGAGAAGGTTTCGCCCTTCTATATACAAAAGGGATTGGAGGGCATCTGTGGCTCCTTAAAATCGGTGAAGCGCTTACGTAATGGGACCTTGCTAGTGGAAACTTCCACTTCCCAGCAAGCAACTAACCTGCAAGCTGCTAAATGCCTTGGGGAGTATGCCATAGACACTGAACTGCACAGCACCTTGAACTACAGCAAAGTTGTTGTGACATGCCGGGATCTAGTTGACATTCCCAAGGACGAACTGCAACGCGAGTGGGCTCTGGAAGGTATCGTTGATGTTCAACACATCATGAAGAAGGTTGATGGCAATCTTGTCAAATCCGACTCCTTTATTCTGACCTTCAGTAGCACAAAACTTCCTGAACATGTTAAAGCTGGCTTCCTTCGCCTTAGTGTGAGGCCTTATTTCCCGACCCCAATGAGCTGTTTTAAATGCCAGCGTTTTGGGCATACCACCTGAGGATGTAAAGGCGAAGCGACTTGTGGAAACTGTGGTAAGGCTGCTCATGAAGGAGTTGGTTGCTTGTCTCCGGCTGAATGTATTAACTGCTCTGGGAACCACCCTGTTTGGAGTAGGGACTGCCGAATATTTTAGAGGAACGCAAAGTCCAGGAAATAAAAACAACCAAGCATATCCCCTATGGTGAGGCCAAGAAGATCTATAAGTCGATGCAACCTTCCACATTTGCTACATCTTTTGCATCGCTGGTTCAGAAGTCTGCTCCAAAAGTAGATGCCTCAACGCAGACCGAGGTGGTGAGTGTTGGCACTAACACCTGCAGCTGTCAGTGCACTTGCAACGCAGCCAGTGTTTCAGAGCCAGTAGCTCCTACTCGAACGGCAGACAAAGGTACAGTGCCAAACTTGGGCCAGCCCCTGGTGCCTCCAATAGCTGAGGCTGTTCCCAAGCCCAGTGCGCCAATTACCACTCCCACATCAGCTCCCCCAAAGCCCACCAAACCACAGAAAGCTCCTGTACAGCAGCAACAGCAGGTCAAATCCCGTTGTAAACCATCTGACCATGTGGATGTTGTTTTTCATGAGGCTTCTTCTGACTCTTCTCCTGAGTTGATGGAATTCGATGTATGTGGGGGGCAATCATCTCGTCCCACGCCTGCCCCTCGACCTGCTGCGGTCTCCCCGCCCCGCTGGAGAGACAGGATGAAGGTGCTACCCCCAACATAGATGGCTCCCATACTTCAGTGGAACTTGCAAGGGTTCAGGACGCATGAGGAGGAATTTCGTCTACTCTCTCAGGGTAGACCACTGTGTCTATGTCTCCAGGAGACGTATTTACATCCATCATACTCCCCTGAGATACGAGGCTATACACTCCACAAAAAGGACGACCTGCGTGGAGAGAGAGCTAGAGGAGGTGAGGAGGTGTAGGTATTTTAGTCAGGACGGACTACCACTCCTCGCCTCTCTCACTTACGACCACTTTACAGGCCGTCGCTGTGTCCGTGCACGTGTGTCATCCACTGACAGTATGTTCGCTTTACTTGCCCCAACATGATGCACTTGATGAAGCGGCCCTCACCGACCTTCTGACACAGCCAGCCATTCATTTTTTGTGGTGATTTTAATGCCCACAACGTGCTTTGGGGCTCTGCAATTACCTGCCTCAGGGATAGAGCAATCGAGAGGCTTCTCCTGTCATCCTGTGCCTACTTGCTCAATAGAGGACAGAGTACTATTTCTGCACAGCAACTGGATCGTTCTCTGCCATTGATCTCTCACTTTGCTCTTCTGCTCTTGCTGCCAGTGCTCACTGGGAAGTGGTCGCTGACTTGCATGGCAGTGATCATTTCCCAATCTGGATTCACCTGCCAGATGGCGTGGCCCCCAAAAGGAGACCACCACGATGGGTGCTCAGTGGAGCTAACTGGACACTTTATAGCCAGTTGGCCCAATTCGAACACTGTGCGAATCTTGAGGTGTGGGTGGATCATATTACCAAAACGGTCCACCACTCCGCTGCAGCATCCATTCCACAGTCCACAGGCCATCGGAAGAGGCCACCTGTGCCTTGGTGGAGTGCCGAATGGTGCTCTGCAATCAGGACCAGTTGTTTGGCTCTGTGTCGGTTCAAGTGTCGGCCGACTGCTGAGAGTCTTGGAGCCTTTCGGGTGGCGAGGGCATGATGTCGCCGAATTATTCGTGAGAGCAGGAAGAGGTCGTGGCAAAAGTTCCTGAACACCATTAACCGTTCCACCAAAAGTTCCATCATGTGGGAGACCATCAGGAGACTTTCTGGCAGAGGAGGGAGGTGCCCCATAGCTGCTGTAATGAATAGCGGCAGTCTCCACACAGATCCGTGAGACATTGCCCAGACTATGGCAGCGTATTTTGCCACAGTTACTGCAACAACCAGTCAGCATCCAGGTTTCCAGCGCCATAGAGCCGTTGCTGAGAGATGTAGTCTGGACTTCCAGTCCACCTGTCATGAAGTTTACAACTGCCCATTTTCTATGTGAGAGCTGGATTCTGCATTGTCTGGAGCTCGTGACACATCCCCTGGTCACGACAGGATCCATTACAGTATGCTATGGCACCTCACAATGCGCAACAAAGAAATCTTCCTCGCACTTTTTAATGCCATTTGGGCATTCGGTCACTTTCCTGAGGCACTTTTAATCCCTTTTTTAAAACCTGGGAAAGACCGCACGAGCCCAAGTAGCTACCGTAGTGTTGCCCTCACTAGTTGCATGGGGAAGACCTTGGCGCGGATGGTCAACCGCCGCCTTGTCTGTATGTTAGAATCCTGGCAACTCCTTAGTCACTTTCAGTGTGGGTTCAGGAGTTTTCGTTCCACCTTCGATAACCTTGCCCTCCTGGAGGCGACTATACAACAAGCTTCCCTACGCCGTCATCACCTTCTAGGTGTATTTTTCGACGTCGAGAAGGCCTACGATACTACTTAGAGGCGTCTCATCCTGGAACAGCTCCACGAATGGGGTTCTCGTGGTTGTCTTCCTCTTTTTATTGTCTTTCCTCTCGTCACGATATTTTCGATACCGAATTGGTGACGTCCTGTCTGATCGCTTTGAGCAGGAGAATGGTGTCCCTCAGGGTAGCGTTTTAAGGGTAGCGTTTTAAGTGTGACTCTCTTTGCCATCGCTATTAATAGCATTACGTCCATAGTGAAAAGTCCTGTCCAGTGTTCTTTGTTTGTTCATGATTTCTCTTTGTTTTGCTCTTCTTCAAGCCTTGCAACGACAACTCGTCAGTTGCAACTTACGATTAGGCGCTTGGATGACTGGGCGCGGAAGAGTGGTTTTAAGTTTTCCGCCGAGAAGTCTGTATGTGTTCTTTTTAACCGTTCTCGTTCGATTTTAACCTTTCCTGAGTTGCGGATGAGGGATACTATTCTTACTTTTAAAGACACGGTGAAGTTTCTGGGGCTTATTTTTGACTCAAAGCCACAGTACATGGGGAGCTGACAGGACTTGTCTGCTCCAGTTTTACAGGGCGTTTGTGCGATCTCGGATCGATTATGGGTGCACGGTGTACGGGTCTGCGAGGCCTTCTTACTTAAAGATGTTGGACGTTGTGCACCATGAACGGCTTCGGTTGGCCACTGGGGCATTCCGAACTCGCCCGATACCAAGCCTCTGTGCAGAGGCTGGTGAACCGCCACTTCATATGCGGCAACGGCTACTTAAAGTGCGCCAGACGTATAAAACTTTGTCCACACCATACACCCCCGCATACCATACCGTTGCTCAGCCTCCTCTGGTACAGTTATTTCATAACCGGCAACGAGCGACGCACCCCTATGGGATTCGCGCACAGGATTGCCTCGCTGCGATGTCTATGGCTGGTCTTCGTGTTTTGCGTCGCGGTTGGAGCAGATCTCCGCCTTGGCTCTTCCGGAGACCCAAACTTATTTTAGATTTCACTAATTTTAAGAAAGATCGCAGACCAGATTTTACATTCCAATCTCTGTTTTTTAACATTTTAGATGTGCATCACGGTTTTGCTGTCGTTTACACTGATGGCTCCAAACAGGAGAATTTCCTTGGCTGTTCTGTAGTGTTCCCTGATCAAGTTACCCGGATTCGCCTCCCTGCTGAATATACCGTTTTCGCAGCGGAGCTCCACGCGATCCTGAAGGCACTGGAGCAGATGAATCGTGTTCGGGGCGATCGATTTCTTCTCTGCTCCGATTCTCTTAGTGCCTTACAATCATTGCAGAATCTGTACCCAACGGAGGAGATGGTCCAGCTGATACATGACCAACTGTACTTGCTCCAATGGCGGGGTACAGAAGTATCCTTCTGCTGGGTGCCTGGTCATGTCGGCATTTGGGGCAATGAACAGGTCAATCAGGCTGCCAAGGAGGCCTGCAGAGAGCAGGATGTGGTCCAGTGTCCTATTCCCTTGCAGTCAGTCATCGCAACACTCCACAGGAAGTGCATGGAGTTGTGGGAGGACGAATGGCTGGCGGTGACGGCCAATAAACTGCGGTTGATAAAGTCAATCACTCGGCCATGGCGTTCCTCCTGCCGATTGCTCAGGCGGGAGGAAGTGGCCCGCACACGTCTTCGGATCGGGCACTGTCCTCTCACACATAGCTTTTTATTACGGCGGGAGGATCCTCCGTTTTGTGATGCTTGTGGTGTGCACATCTCTGTCCCGCACATTTTAACAGACTGCATTTTATACCGTGATGCACGGCCAGAAGCGCAAGTTGATGGGGATCTGCCTTCTGTTTTAGCTAATGATGAGACGTATGTGTCCAGGGTTTTTAAGTTTTGTGATGTGTCTGGACTCTGGCCTAAACTTTTAGGCTGGAGGTTTTAGTGTATTGCAGAGTGGCTGACTCCTCCCCTTTTTTCCTTGCGGTCAGCCAGCCACTTTCATGTGCTTCATTGTTTTAGCTCCCTCTATCATTTTCTTCCTGTGTTGTCCATGTTTTACTGCTGACGCTCTGCTTCATCCCATGCTATGGTGTGGGTCAGCACATGTTTTTCAACGATTGTTACCCATGTTTTCTGTTTCGTTTTATATTCCTGTTCTGGAATTTTTCTTGACACCCGTCTCACTATGTTACTGAACGGGCGCTGAAGACCTTGCTGTCGTGCGCCCAAAACCCCTCTACTACTACTACTACTACTATGTTGTGAAGCCTCGTGTAAGGAGGAGAAATGCGTACCGTCACGTTTCCGACTTTGATAAAGGTCGGATTGTAGCCTATAGCGATTTCGGTTTATCGTATCGCGACGTTGCTGCTCGCGTTGGTCAAGATCCAATGACTGTTAGCAGAATATGGAATCGGTGGGTTCAGGAGGGTAATACGGAACGCCGTGCTGGATCCCAACGACTACGTATCACTAGCAAAATGGTTCAAATGGCTCTGAGCACTATGGGACTCAACACCTCACGTCATCAGTCCCCTAGAACTTAGAACTACTTAAACCTAACTTACCTAAGGATATCACACACATCCATGCCCGAGGCAGGATTCGAACCTGCGACCGCAGCAGTCACGCGGTTCTAGACTGAAGTGCCTAGAACCGCACGGCCACCACGGCCGTATCACTAACAGTCGAGATGACAGGCAACTTATCCGCATGGCTGTAACGGATCGTGCAGCCACGTATCGATCCCTGAGTCAACAGATGGGGACGTTTGCAAGAAACCAACTATCTGCAAGAACAGTTCGACGACGTTTGCAGCAGCATGGACTATCAGCTCGGAGACCTTGGCTGCGGTTACCCTTGACTGTGCATCACAGACAGGAGCGCCTGCGATGGTGTACTCAACGACGAACCAGAGTGCACGAATGGCAAAACGTCATTTTTTCGGATGAATCCAGGTTCTGTGTACAGCATCATAATGGTCGCATCCATGTTTGGCGACATCGCGGTGAACGCACATTGGAGGCGTGTATTCGTTATCGCCATACTGGCCTATCACCTGGCATGATGGTATAGGGTGCCAATGGTTACACGTCTCGGTCACCTCTTGTTCGTATTGACGGCACTTCAAATAGGGGACGTTACGTTTCAGATGTGTTACGACCCGTGGCTCTACCCTTCATTCGATCCCTGCAAAACCCTACATTTCAGCAGGATAATGCACAACCGCATGTTGTAGGTCGTACGGGCCATTCTGGATACAGAAAATGTTCGACTGCTCCCCTGGCCAGCACATTCTCCAGATCTCTCACCAACTGATAACGTCTGATCAATGGTGTCCGAGCAACTGCCTCGTCACAATACGCCAGTCACTACTCTTGATGAACTGTGGTATCGTGTTGAAGCAGAATGGGCAGGTGTACCTGTACAGGCCATTCAAGCTCTGTTTGACTCAGTGCCGAGGCGTATCAAGGCCGTTATTACGGCCAGCGGTGGTTGTTTTGGATACTGATTTCTCAGGATCTATGCACCCAAATTGCGTGAAAATGTAATCACATCTCAGTTCTAGTATAATGTATTTGTCCAACGAATATCCGCTTATCATCTGCATTTCTCCTTTGTGTAGCAATTTTAATGGACAGTATGTTATGCTACTGTACCGGTTGTCTCTATTATATAGTATATCATCAGCTTCAACCAGCTGTATTCTGCTGCAGGAAAACCAAGCCATTTAAGTAGTCCTCTATTTCTCCGAGGTCTTATGACTCTCTCCACGAGAAACACATCCGGTTCAGAGCACTTCTGCATTTCCTCGGTGCAGAAGCAACCTGCAATTTCTTCACCTTGACTATTCCTCGAGATGTAAGTTCTAGGATTTGTTCTTTGCACCTTGGAAACTGTAAATATCTCTGTTGACTTGTTCGGTAGGTATGAATTCTCAAATGCCGTCTTGTGTTTTGAGATACGTACCAAATCACCCACATTAAATCTCTGTTTGCTTGGATACATCATCTTAATGCGATAGTACACGGTATCCATGAGTCCATTATCACGAACATCGATTGGGCTAATTTTTATTGTTCTATGTTTGGTTCCATTAAATGGAGCAATTACTTCTGGGAGGATATCTGTCCATCTGTATGAGCCACGAAGATTGAAATGAATCCACATTTGACTTTTTATTGTTGTGTTCAGACGTTCGACGGTACTCGCCTTCAGGAGGATGAATGCTGGGTAGTGATGTATTCCACACCGCTGCATCGTGATCTTGAAATACCCATTGTAAAATTGTCTTCCGTGATCGGTTTGGAGGTTGTAAGGCTTTTTTTTAACAGGTAATGCCCAGGCAAATTGAGAGTATGTATCAATAACCATTAAAATATATTCGAATCCATTATTCCCATGTGAATATTCCCTCATATCTACAAGATCATCCTGTCATAAGTCATCCAAAACTTTAATCATAACATGCCTGTGGGGGTACGTTTTGCGTGCTGGTTTGTGCAGTTCTCGAACTACTGTCTCCATACTTGTTCGATGATACACTATGTGATTAAAAGTATCCGGACACCTGTCTGAAACTGACTTACAAGTTCGTGGCGCCATCCATCGATAATACTAGAATTCAACATGACGTTGCCCCACCCTTAGCCTTGATGACAGCTTCCACTCTCGCAGGTATATGTACAGACAGGTGCTGGAAGGTTTCCTGTCGAATGGCAGCCCATTCTTCATGGCGTGCTGCACAGAGGGGAGCTATCAATGTCGTTCGGTGAGGCTTGGCACGAAGTCGGCGTTCCGTAACATCCCAAAGGTGTTCTGTGGGATTCAGGTGAGGACTCGGTGCAGGAATGTTCTTGTCGTCTAACCACTCCGCCACGGGCGGTGCATTATGAACAGGTGCTCGATCATGTTGAAAGATACAATAGCCATCACCGAATTGCTCTTCAACAGTGGGAAGCAAGAAGGTGCTTAAAACATCAGTGTAGGCCTATTGTGTGATAGTGCCACGCAAAACAACAAGGGGTGCAAGCCCCATTCATGAGAAACTCAACCACACCATAGCACCACCGCCTCCGAATTTTACTGTTGGCACTTTGGAACTACACACGCTGGCAGGTGACGTTCACCCCTCATTCACCATACCCCACTTTGCCATCGTATCGCCACATTGTGTACCGTGATTCGTCACTTCACACAACGTTTTGCCACTGTTCAGTCGTCCAATGTTTACTCTTCTTACACCAAGCGAGCCCCGTTTGGCATTTACCGGCGTGATGTGTGGCTTATGAGCAGCCACTCGACCATGTAGTCAAGTTTTCTCTCCTCCCCCCTATTTGTCATAGTACTTGCTGTGGGTCCTGATGAAGTTTGGAATTCCTGTGTGATGGTCTGGATAGGTATCTGCCTATTACACATTACGACCCTCTTCAACTGTCAACGGTCTCTGTCCGCCAACAGATGAGGTTGGCCTGTACGCTTTTGTGCTGTACATGTCCCTTCACGTCTCCACTTCACTATCACATCGGAAACAGTGGACCTAGGGATGTTTAGGAGTGTGGAAATCTCGTGTGCAGACGTATGACACATGTGACACCCAGTCATCTGACTATGTTCTAAGTCGGTGAGTTCTGGTAGTCTAACGACTACTGAGGTCGCTGATATGGAGTACCTGGCAGTAGGTGACAGCACAATGCACCTAATATGAAAAACGTATATTTTTGTGGGTGTCCGGGTATTTTTGATCACATGGTGTACCTCTCTCTCTAATCTCGGAGATTACTGAAACAACGTTATTCGAATGAGCTGTATTATCTGCAACAGCTGATGTCATGAGCAGACGTAGCTGATTTATTAGCTCGTTGGGGTCGTCATAATATATACACTGCATGATTCGACTGTTCACTGCTTTATGCTCAATGTCAATATCATCGCCACTGCCTTTGGTGTTGTTGTTGTTGTTTTCGCCATCAAGTATTAATTTTATATTTCCTGTTGCTTAGCCTTTTTGCGATCTTATGCACATCAGTCAAATGTAGTATTTCACGGTATATTTTCCCATCGTTGACTGAATAATTTATAGGTTCTTTGTGGGTCATAGGAAAACAAGAATCATGAAGCCAGATGTTCTCTCAAAACACCTATCACCAATCTGTATCATGTCATCATTTACATTTCTAGGTTGAATTTCCAGCGTGAACCGTCTTCCCCTGCTGACGCCGGATGTCCTATCTATCTGGCCAGGGATGCGAAGGATAATGAATTCGTCAGTGGCAGCACCATCGTTATTGTCTGGTTTTGTTTTTACTGATAGCTGACTGAGAGATTCAGCAATGGGCTTTAAGGTTTCTGTCAGTGTTTGCTGTCGATGGTGATGATGATGATGTGATGTTTGGTTTGCAGGGCGCTCAACTGCGCATTTGTCAGCGTCTGTACAAATTCCCAACCTTTACCAAGTCCAAACTTGCCACATTCATGAATGATGATGAAGTCATCTCGAGATAGGTGAAAATCCCTGACCTGCCGGGAATCGAAACCGGGACCCCGTGCTCGGGAAGCGAGAGCGAGACCGTGAGACCACGAGATGCGGGCGTTTGCTGTCGATCCATATGTCCTAACCTTAGCATCGGTAATTTCTCGGGAACGGCTTTCCGCGCCTGAATGACTTTCTGTTTCGTGGACATTTCAGCGAATACTAATAAGATGTCTCTTTAGCGTGACACTTGTATATCCACTCTTGCTCCTTTTATCATGTGTATGGTCCCCTGTCTCAACAACAAGCGCCTCTACATCTATTTTCCCCTCAATAGCCTCTACCTTTTCACGTACGTCGGTTACTTTCTTACCGATTTAATTAACTAACGCATTTAATGCATCGATCATTCTCAGGAGAGTACGGTAATACGTCCTAGCTCCCTGCACATACCCCCAACTTTAATCACGATAGCCTGAATTTTCGCATCCACGTACAAGCGAATGTTCTGTCTACGTACACCTATTCTCTCGTGTTGAGAGCTAGACATGCTCTCGAATTTGTCAATGGTGAAGCGTATACTGATGTACTAACCTCTCTTACTGGGCTGTATATAGAGAAACCCTTACACGTGTGGCCTGTACATACCATAATTCAGTTTCTTATTTTCTCAGTAACCAGAAATCCAGCAATCGGCACGTTTCTTTACAAAATCATCGAACGACATGTCAGTTCCCTCATGTGTTTTAAATTGTAATTGTCTTGTTTGAAGGCTATAATGAAGTTTTCATTACCCCTAACCAACGGTTTCGGGATTCTGGAATGTGTTTGCATTAGATAAAGTACATCAGCACCCATATGACGACCGAAATAGAAATATTTTCGAATTTGGTTTTGGTTTCCCACAGCTACATCTTCAAACATGAAGACAGTGTTCGCCTTTCCTTTCTCAGGCGGGGGGACGCATCGCTTTCGCTGAATATCATGTATGTAACGCCTTTTACGCCTTGAAATATCTCCCGTAATAGTTGCTACTTGAGCTGAAACAGTGTTTTTGAAAATACACAAACATGTTCGAATCGGATTCCGTCCACTTGTGTATGCAGGACGTTAGTCTTGCGACGATTGCATGGACATACAATAACTGCTCATATATTATCAGAAAGGAGTATTTCATTCTTCTTCCTCTTCAGGTATTCTTTTGCATCTTCACAGGACCAGTCTCCAACAAAAATGTCTTGACGCTTCACCCATCTGGTCTTGATTCTGACTACGTCAGTTTTGGTGTATAATATGCTTTTATAGAAAAACGGAACGCTTATAATAATAATAAAAATATTAAACCTAGCCACTATAGTGCAATCATCTTACCGAGTGAGTTGCAATGGCTACATCATACATTATATAATGATGAGGTGGTTAAATAAGAAAAACAACAAAGATTTGCGATTATATCTATTATTTTTACATTTAAGCAACGATATATAGGTTGCTTTACATCAACAAAAACAACCGATTCATTTTTTATAGTATTTCCCGAATATCTGATCTTGTATGCAGTTTATTCATCATGTACAGGGTGTACATAAAGTCTGGGAACACTTAAAATTAGTTATTGCACAAGAACTAAACATTGTACAGATGTCATCCATATTGAATTTTGAAGAGAAACTCTGAAAGATTTTTTTAATGAACATTTGATATGGGAACCATGAGTGACCCAGCAGACATCAGTACAGTAATCGAATTCTTGCCAGACCAGTCCCAGAATGGCATCGTCGACTTTGACAGTCGCTTCCCGTATTCTCTCCCGGAGCTTTGCTCCATTACGTGGTAGAGGCTGTATATACACCAGATCTTTAATGTGTCCACACAGAAAGAAGGCATACGGAGTGAGATCTGGTGATCGGGAGGCCGTTTTATGAAATAACTGTCCCCTTCTGTAGCACGCCGAATCCATCGAAACGGCAGATCCGTGTTCAGGTATCCACGAACTTCACGATGAAAATGGGGTGGAGCCCTATCCTACTGAAAGATGAACGGAGAGTCCGATCGCATTTGAGGCATCAGCCGTTGCTGCAACATGGCCATGTAGGAATATCCAGTCAAAATGCTCTCGGCGAAGAAGTATAGCATGTGCAGTTTTCGACGTGACAAGGCACAAAAACATTTACCTGAAATTCAATGCATTTGTGTGGACGCTTTGTACCCCAGAATCGACAGTTTTGCCTGTTCACTTTATCATTAAAAAGTGGCATCGTTACTAAAAATGAAGCGCCCAACAATGGCATCCCCATCCTCATTCAATTATTGCAACTGCGAACAAAACTCAAAACGCTTGCCTTTGTCGTCGTCATCGATCTTCTGTACTAGCTCCAGTTTGAATGGTTTCATAGACGGCGCAAGACTTTCCACACTGTCATTGGAGCCATTTCGAGTCCACAAGATGCATGACGCACCGATTTCTTTGGACTCCTTATGAATGTGTCTCGTACGCACTCCATATTCAATTCACTCACATTGGGACGTCCGCCGCTCTTTGCGGGCACAAGCAACCCGTCATAACGAATATGTTGTGCCAGTGGTAAATGCCCTTCCTTGTTGGTGGCTCCTTGCTATACTTGGTTCTAAACATCCGTTGAACAGCTGTAGCACACTTGCTTTTGTCGAACTCCAACACACAGAAAGCTCGCTCCGCCCCTGAACTCGCCATGTTTGCGACTGGCGCTGACTATCGGCAAATGACCGAACTACGCTGTGGCGGTATACACGAAAGAAAACTTTCAGGGTTTCTCTTGAAAATGACATATGTACGACATCTGTACAATGTTTGGTCCTTGTGCAACGAATAATGGAAAGTGCTCCTGGACTTTATGTACACCCTGTATTTCTCTCAAACTGAGGGGAGTTTCTTTAGCTTTTTCTTTTTACTTCGTATTGATGTACTGCTCTACATCATCTGCCTGCACACTACACACATGGAGATAATTCACGATGTCTCTGTACACAGTTTGAACACAAGGCAGCCCACGGTTCAGTCTTTCCCGCACAAGAGATAGCTCCATCCGAGGACCAAAGAAGTTTGTAACGGTGAAGTGTTGCAGATAAATGGATTGATCTCCAGATCTGACCATGAGTGTCACGCCGTTGTACAATGTGTGGTGTCACCGCCAGACACCACACTTGATAGGTGGTAGCCTTTAAATCGGCCGCGGTCCTTCTGTATACGTCGGACCCGCGTGTCGCCACCATCAGTGATTGCAGACCGAGCGCCGCCACACGACAGGTTTAGTCTAGAGAGACTCCCTAGCACTCGCCCCAGTTGTACAGCCAACTTTGCTGGCGATGGTTCACTGTCTACATACGCTCTCATTTGCAGAGACGACAGTTTAGTATAGCCTTCATCTACGTCATTTGCTACGACCTAGCAAGGCGCCTTATCTTCAAGAGTGTCTTCTGAACAGATAATATTGTGACTCATGTATCGTCAAGAGCGACGTTAATCATTAATGGATTAAAGTTAAGTATCAAACTAATTATGTCCACTTTCTAAATTCTCATTCCTTGTCAAGTTCCATACCTCACGTCGGTATAGTTCTTCCCTCCTCACGCCAGCCTGCGTGAGCTAAAATGTGTGAATTTCGGCCTCTACTCGTAACGCGGTGTCGGCTCATCTGCTAACACAACACAATGGTGTTATAGAAAGCGTCAGACACGTACAATAAATGTCCGAAGATGGAGAATACTCAGAGGTCATCTGTTCGTTGATGCAATCTTCTGCACGTCACAGTTCATCCCACTCCAACTTTGTGAACCTCACTTCTCGATGCATTTTCAATCTCTAACACAACACGCTAGTTGATGTTTGATGTCCATTGATTCTTCTATACCAATATTTAAGCGCCTTGAACCACAAGCTGTTAAATTATAAATTGAAGTGAAAAGCAGTAGAGCGCGGGTGGGATCGACAGGTTCCCATCCACCACATTAACACTCTGTCCTTGCAGTAACACCGCAATGTTCTGGGATGGTACATACGTTGGAGACCAACACTGACCTGTACTGTGTGGTGCAGAGCCCCCAACACAGTTCTTCTGAGAGTCGGGGACTTGCTGGGTGTCTAAATCAGTGAGCAGCGCAGACAGAAGCAGCTTGTTGTATTGCTCCAGCAAGTGGGCTGTGTGCGCTACAGTATCCCATAATGCTGCTACTGCTGCTGATCCTGACAGGCCAGTGTTCGCTGCAAGTCCGACGAGGTGATGGTGGCTGCTGCTGTCAGACATAACAGAGGTCACTGACCAAAGAAGCAGAAGAAGAAGAAGAAGAAGAATCCACAGAGAATGACACAGAGTTGAACAAAGAAAAGGGACGGCTACATGGAGTAATAGTAGCAACGACATGTAATGAGTACTTAATTTTACGCTTCTTCTGTGATGGAGAGGCAAATGAGGATCTCGACAGCTGGAAACGCTTCATGGTTCTTCTTCTTCCAGAGACTGACTGCGACGGGTAACGGTGCGCTATCACGTTCGCCTTGTATCCTCTATATCACTACCACGTGACCAGAAATTAATTATGTATTGACTTCAGCAGTATTTCTGAAATGATTCCCGATGAGCCAATTGCCTTAGAAGGACGATGGAGTTCTCGCACGCGTCGGCATTCCATACACGTTCACCAGGTAAATGCCACCTTGTTATTAGTTTGGTCTGACGATGACCGACGGCGCATGCAGCCCCCAGTACGCGAGGTAAAACAGAAAGTGTTGTAACCGCGACCGGAATGGCCGCGGGGTTGCCGTGAAGGAAAGCACGGCGGGACCCACGGAGCGACCCGCGAGCAACACAAACGGAGTGGTCGGACACAAACAACGAAGGACAACCGGGCCAGACCTTATGAACCACGACAAGCAAGAAACAACGGAGTCACAAGAACCTCACGAATCAACCACGTCCACTCGTACATGGAACAAAGTAACGTAAGTATGCTGTCTGAGGCAAGATTTCAATAGACGCACACAAAGATTAGACTGACTAGCGGGCGAGAGGCAGGCTCTTAAATACATGATGTCCTTGCCGTCTGGCGCGGATTCAAAATCCGCGGCGCGCGGTACCAGAGAAACAGTATGGGTATCGACAGGAATTTTGTCGGGTGCTTTTGTTCAGGGATTAGTATGACATCCAGTCTGTCAGTCGCGGGTCTGAGCGGTCACCTGCACGTGGCACAGCCAGGTTTTGCAGAACCCCGAGAGAGCTGTGTGTGCGGTGGCGTGGGACGGCATTGCGAACGGTCTAGTGTTACTTAAACATCGATAGTGGACACATCCGACATTATCGATAGTATATGCTTGTCTAATATAAGTTTTTGAGAATGTTGATGTAGGTCTATTATGAAATCACTGACTGGTGTAAGAACATCGACGTTACGCTGTTGTTAGTTGGGCAAAAAAAGGAGATCATCCGATTTCAAACTGTTAGACTTAACAGTCTACGTATTAGCACTGCTCATGGATGCTTCTGTTTCAGGTGTTATTCTTGTAGTTGATGCGATGATAGCAGCATACTCTTCCTGAAGTACTTGTGCTGCGTTCTCTGTCTCTTGATATGTCCTAAAAGAAGTTTTTAAACCTAAGATCTAATAATTTCACGAGCATATTAACAGTCAATGTGTTAAGTGATTTCACTTTTTCATTGACTGATTTAATGAAGGAATCCAGAACCCTTCGTCCTTCATTAGTTCTTAAGGTGTTTTACAAGTCTGAAAACTTTCCAGCAATACGTGGTATAAGAGGTATAATTACGGAAGTAGTGATGTGTGACTCCCCGAAGAGTGTTGTTGTTGCTGCTTCAAAAGGTTCAAGAAGATCTATTATCTCTTGTATAGGTAAGTAGTTTTCTGCTGTGACGGTAGGCAGTGCATTTGAACTTTCATTAATCGCATTCTAAAGCTCACTTCGTACTTCTAAAATTCTTTTGAGCTTGTGGCATGAACTGTTCCATCGAGTCGGCACCTCTAGCATCAGTCTCAGTTCTTTTTTGTTCGCTGTTTTTTGGACATTGCTGGCTAGTGTAGAGTTATGAAAGAAAATCACAATAGGCTTTGCTTTCAATAAAATTTTGGAAAATATACTGGTAAGTTGATGAAATGGGCAACACAGGTGAATGTCGAATCTTTAAAATTTAGGCAGCTTTATCGCAACTACAGCGTTGTCTGTAACCACTACCACTGTCTTATCGCGGATATGATATTCTAGTAAGATTTGGATGATGACCTAAAAAAAATGTTATGTTAAAGTAACCTGCCAGCGTGTCCGAAATTTTGTATGATATTGTCAAAAAATTTCTTTTCATCTGAAAAATTACTTTCCTATATAAAAATAATTGTCATAAATTTGGGACAATGCATTACCTGTCGATGTTACGCAGAGCTTCAGCGTCTTAGAAGCACGGGGAAATCAGGAAGAGGAAGGGGAGGAGGAAGCAGCAGAAGAGGAAGGTCACCGCAAGGAATAGGGATGGGAGAGGGGAAGTGTTTACTGGTCCGCCACGCAGTGCTGCCACCTTAGGTGTTCCATGCTTGCTCACGAACTGCACATGGGATAACAAGATTGAAACTGCGTTGAAGAGATTAAGGGTGGCTTCTTCTCTCATTATGTTTTTTCTCAGTTGAGTTGACACTCAGTGAAAAAAAAAGGGGGGCGGCATCACTCTACAGCAGTGCTACAGCTGCTACATCGGTGAGATCGGCAGCACTTGTGATCTTAGTGCAGTTGACATAAAGTGTTGTTGGGTGTTTCGCCTTTCGTCGGGGGAAACGCACGGAGCCGTATAAAGAGCACAATACGGTATTAATGAAGGGCAAGGAAAGATGCGGCGAGAGACAGCAGTGCTGGCACCTTCACCCATCATACAGATTGCTATAACATACCCATGACGCTCAAAGTTTGCACTTGCCAGAACCTGATAGACTGCGTTTCGTCGGCTTCGCTGCAGCGGCGATACAACAGCTTACATTACAAAACAGCTAAGAGTTTTCCATTACCACTGGAAAGTTCCGATATGGTTAGTCAGGTCTATATTTACTACTTGCTACGGCCATATATGCATTAACAATGACGCTGTTTCATAAGCACCGCAAGTTTTAAATCTGTTGCGATTGGCTAACACAATGGAAGCACTTCCGCATAAATCGCCACAGAAGCAAGTCGCTTATGTAATCGAAACTGCAAGACAGTAATTGCAGCGCCACAGCCAGCTGATTTTGCTATGCTGTATTAATTTTTGTTCAGATGGTGTCGGTGTTCGTGTTCGTTTTCAATTATTTGTGTGTTTTCTCACTAACTCTCAAGTGAAAACTATGGGCACAGAAGTAACAATGTTTTGAGAAAGTACATTATAGAGATAACTTCACTATGTGATTAAAAGTATTCAGACACCTCCCGCCCCCAGAACATACGTTTTTCATATTACCTGCATTAGGGTGCCACCTACTGCAAGGTACTCCATATCAGCGACCTCAGTAGTCATTAGACATCGTGAGAGACCAGAATGGGGCACTCCGCGGAACTCACAGGCTTCGAACGTGGTCAGGTGATTGGGTGTCAATTGTGTCATACGTTTCTACGTGAGATTTCAACACTCATAAAAATCCCTAGATCCACTGTTTCCGATGTGATAGTGAAGTGGAAGCACAAAACCGTGCAGGCCGACCTCGTCTGTTGACTGACAGAGACCGCTGACAGTTAAAGAGGGTCATAATGTGTAATAGGCAGACACCCTACAGACCATCACCCAGGAATTCCATACTGCATCAGGATGCACTTCAATTACTATGACAGTTAGGCGGGAGGTGAGAAAACTTGGGTTTCATTGTCGAGTGGCTGCTCAGAAGCCACAAATCAGGCCGTTAAACGCGAAACGACGCCTTGCTTGGTGAAAGGATCGTAAACATTGGACGATTGAGCAGTGGGAAAACGTTGTGTGGTGTGACGAATTACGGTAGACAATGTGACGATCCGAAGGTAGGGTGTGGGTATGGCGAATGCCCCCGGGGGAGGGGGGGGGGGGGGTTGGACCCCTTGTTATTTTACGTGGCAGTATCACGGCATAGGCCTACATTGATGTTTTAAGCACCTTCTTGCTTCCCACTGTTGAAGAGCAATTCGGGTATGGTGATTGCATCTTTCTACGCGATCGAGCATCAGTACATAATGCACGGCCTGTAGCGCAGTGGTTACGCGACAATAACATACCTGTAATGGACTGGCCTGCACAGGTCCTCACCTGAACCTATAGAACACCTTTATGATGTTTTGGAGCGCCGACTTTGCGACAGGCCTGACTGAACGACATCTATACCTCTCCTCAGTCTAGCATTCCCTGAAGAATGGCTTCCATTCCCCAAGAAACCTTCCAGCACCTGATTGAACGTATGCCTGCGAGAGTGGAAGCTGTCATCACGGCTAAGCGTGGAGCAACATCATATTGAACTCCAGCATTATCGATGGAGGGCGCCAGGAACTTGTAAGTCATTCTCAGCCTGATGTCCGGATACTTTTGATCACATAGTGTATGTTCAAATGTGTTGCTTATTTTATAGTAATGAATAAGAAAATTTATTAACCCTATTGCTACGCAATTATTCAATGGTTAGTTAGGTTGGCAGTGTCGGTAAACAGAACGCAAATATTACGACGCCGTCAGATTTCTTTCGACAAGAGGGGTGAGAGGGAGTGTGCTCAGGGACGTGATGCGTGAAACTGCCAAGACATACCTTAAAAGTTATGCCGACTTGACTTACACCAACATGTACATTAAACAAAACTCAGTATGCCACTGACGAGTTAGTGCAACATTTTTTTAAAAAAGTTTGTTACATTTGCATAGATTCTGCGTAGTCGTGACCTGCAGTTTTTGCCACATTTAATGTAGATGAAACTAATTTTTCGTCTCTAATAAAGTGGCAAGTCAATGGCAGTATACCTTCATTTGCGTTGTTTCCCACATGTCCGTTGTAACACGAAAAATATTATATTTTGTTAGGGCTTCCTCTAATTTATTTTTTTTTCTCTTCCTGTAGTTTTGAGATCAGTAAACATTTAAGTGTGGTTTTATCTGGCAGCTCATATCTGCTCTCTAAGGCATAAACAATTTTTTTCAAGCCTCGGTGGTCGGAAGGTCTGTACGGTAGCATATCGACAACAATCATTTTTGCGTAAAGAGAAACAAGTTCTTTTACATTTGAAGTGGCATCATACAACTTACTCCTGTTAAAATAACTTTTTATAGAGCTTCTAGTTTCTTTTGGTTGCACCTCTTTCTCTTAATCTAGCTCACAAGTTGATACCTCACCTTTCAATTCTATCGCTAATTCGTGGTTCCTAGTTTTCCACCATGCTTTCAATTTAGCGGTCTCTTAAATTTATCCTATTCCCTGATCATGTTTTTTAATCTTTAATGCAGATGGTACACTTAATAAACTCACTATTACCCACCATTTTATTGAAAAACTTCTACACAGATGACTGATTTTAAACTCTATTTACCCACCTCTTCCATAAACAAAATAATCTAGGAAGTGCGGAATTTCCTCTGCCAACAGAGCTATCGGTGGCGTGCGAAAAGTACCGATCGTTTCACGTCGGCACCATTCGAACACTTCTCGGTAGTGTGTTGTTTGTCTCACTGCTTCTATGGACAGCGATTCAACAGTAGTTAGGTGATGTAGAATAATCTTGTTGTTGTGTGGCGTTTAAATAACGAAATGAGTGACGAAGAAGCCATTGTTGGCATATTGAGGTCGCCTCTTACGATACCCCGTAGAGCTAGAAGCTTTAGAGGCAGAATTCCTCCTCGTCGTACTCGAAAAATTATTAATGAGGTTGCAGAATGATGGAAACACGAAAAAATGAAAAAATATAGATGGTGAGATTTTCACCCGCTGCACAAGTTTCAAACAAGGGGTTTCAGCATTAACGGGCAAGAGCTGAAGAAATATCTACAGGATTTGAAGTTATACAAAAACATTCCTCGACATTCACAGTCAACTCTTGGCAAGAAGAGATTGCTTTTATCAGACATCCCCTGTGACTTTCACATTTCGCCCGAATTATTTATGAATATCACTGCAATGCAGTGAAAGCAGATAGCATGTAAATACAGCTGTGTATTTTAATGATTATGTCCAGCCACCAAACAAATAGGAAAAAAAACTTGACACTCGACGTGTTGTGCTTTTACTATGTTCAGTTTTGAGGAAGCTGATGTATCCTTGAAGAAATAAGCACCGCTAATCGACCACAACATGGGCAGCCATCATATGAATGATATTTGTGTTTCTACAAAAGCAGAAGCGAAGCAGGAGCATTAGGACTGCGTCACTGTTCTATGTTTTCAGATCACTTTACACATTAACAGGTACAACTGAAAGTACAATGAAGTCTCAGAGACGGAAATAGAAGAGCACAGTAGCAGGTGTATTTAGTTAATAACGACAATAACTGTATTATTTTGAAAAACGTTATACTGTACAATCAGAAACACTTAGGGAATCTTTAAAATGTCAGTTTTTTCCTCTACTAACTGCGCTGTATTGCAGCAGCCTTATTTAATTTTGTATTCCTTGCTACAAATAAGTAAGCTCACACATTTGAAGAAGAAAATCAGTATAATGCCCATTCACGAATCCATGTTATTTACGTGTGTACTTTTCATCATAAGCATCCGATCGGTACGAGATGCGCGCGACGGTGAGTTGTCATCACTGAAAGACAAACAAGAAAATTCCCTCTTTCACGACCCCAAAATCACAGCGACCAATCTATTACCAACTTAGGTTAAAAAAAACTCGGATTTCCATAGGTGCCACCATATTTAATGTTGATTAAATACCTTCACATAATCCACTTTTAATATGCATTCCAATCGCCACGGAGGTAATAGGAACCGACAATTTTTCAGGCGCCAGTTAGAAAAGAATTTCATAATAAACGGTCGGACTATCGATAGTTAAAGCAAACTACCGATAGTGACGATAGTGCAAATACTATCTATTAATCGATAGTTTATCGATGTTTAAGTAACACTACAGTGGTCCAGTGGACAGGGAACAGCAGATGCTTCACAATCGAAAGATTTTTAACAGCGTAATTATGTGTGATGGGTGTTTCATGCCGTTATCCACTGCGCTATCGGAATAAAAAAATGCGATCGATGTAATTACCTCTTTGCAAGACCTGCATCTTCCCAAACAGCCGAGAATGATCAGCAAGAGAAATCCAACCCTGCATACAGAATTTTTTATAAATGAACAATATACCCTCTGCTATGTAATTGAATTTCCTGTCATGAGATCTTTCCACCACAGAGTCGCAAATTCCTAGGTAGGGGAGGACAGGGGAGAGGAGGGTTGGAGGGCTTACCAGAGAGGGAGGGGTCAATTAATTGATCAATTTAATTAGTCAATCAAATTGATAAGATTGAGAAATGCTGAAAATCTGGATGACACTGGAAACGTCTAATTACAAGTTTAAAGAACCAGTACACGGTACGGAACTAGGAACATGTTCTACCCCTATGTATCACTCCCATAGTGACCGCGACCGCGATTAAACTACCTACAGCTGAAAGAGGTGTTAATATGTGTTCGCTATCAGTTTCCATTATAACTTGAAGGACGCACAGACGGCAGTCGCGCTTGCTTTGTTCCTCAGACAGCGCGCAATGCCATCTGTGACACTGCTCGTCTGCTATAACATCTCTGCGTTGGCCGCTCCACACATTATTGTGCTGGTTGCAGAAACAGTTAGTCCGCATTGGGTAATCGTGAAGCGATCCATGACATAAATGATGAATATTAATTACTGTTATTGGGAAAACTGATTTTATACTATGGTTTTTGATGTCTCTTCCGCGAGGGAGCGAGAATTTTTGAATGATTTAATGGAAACTTCATATTAAGCTGATAATTAATTTTCTTTGCTTTAAATGCATGCGAGCATCTACCTGCACACTTTTATAAGAATTTGGCACCCAGTACTGATCTCTGCCCTCTTCGTAGTTATGTAGCATTAGCGACAAATCAGGAAACATTAAAAAAATGGTTCAAGTGGCTCTGATCATTATGGGACTTAACATCTGAGACCATCAGTCCCCTAGAACTTAGAACTACTTAAACCTAACAAACTTAAGAACATCACACACATCCATGCCCTAGGCATGACTCGAACCTGCGACCGTAGCGGCCGCGCGGTTGCAGACTGAAGCGCCTAGAACCGCTCGGCCACCATCGGCCGGCAGGAAACATCAACACAATCAGTGCGACCTCCTATGTACATATATATCTTATAATTTCTTTGCAGTTCTTGATTACACCGAAGAATACGTTGTTAAAGTGATATTTGTAAATTTGCCAATGCACCTTTTAATGGAATCAACATTGACGTAATTTACACATCATCATCCATTTCCAAATGTTTTTCATTCACTAAATAATGACTCACAACCGCAATTTAAAACGCAGACACATTACGTAGACTCATTCCACACGGAGTACACCTGTAGGTAGTTTGCCGCTCAGTAAATGAGACGCGCCTTTTCAGTAGCTTGCAGTAGCAGCAGCAGCAACAGTTTCCAGAGAGCAGCTGCCCGAGCGTTATTCATTGCCACAAGTAAGCCAAAAAGAGAAAAAAACATATTTCTGATTTCGAGGGACTTCTTTTGATTCTATGAGAAATCGCTTAAGGTTTTGTCAAATTTCGTGTCAGAGAAGTGGAGAAGTATGAAACAGAGTGTTATGATTTTTGAAGGGAACTTAAATAGACTCTGGTTTTCTTTACTAGGCGACTCAGTACACTTTCTTGGAAATCACACAGTCAGATTAAATTCTGTTTCAATTTATTGCTTGCAACTTCACAAAAACCTTTCACACAATCCTAGCATAGCATCTGCGAATTCTAAATTTATAAATAAAAACTATCAGCAAAAATAGTAACGTTTCTTTTAAGGAACTTCCACAGTGTACAAAGAGGTACTTAAGCAATGATTCGTCCCAGATTTCAAGCGTGAATGGAACGGTTTCTCTATCTTATCATGTATTTCGTCGAATAGTGACCACTGTTTTCATGATTGGCAGATTTACTTAAGTTTAACTTTGGGGCTGCAAGCCTTTCTACTCTCAGAACCAGCAGCCATATGTACCTATTGCGAATCGTGTTAACTACGTTCTACGTGTGATTGTATTTTAAGTGGCTGTGTATCGTATTTTCTGAGACGGACAGTGTGCATCAGCTTAGCTTTGACCTAAGCGTGGAAAACAGCCAGAAAACCGCACTAGGGCTGACCGGCAGCGTAGAGCAACGTTCGTTAATCTGCAGCGCTGGGCCGTCCGCAGTGGCCGAGCGGTTCTAGGCGCTACAGTCTGGAACCGCGCGACCGCTACGGTCGCAGGTTCGAATCCTGCCTCGGGCATGGACGTGTGTGATCTCCTTAGGCTAGTTAGGTTTAAGTAGCTCTAAATTCTAGGGGACTGATGACCTCAGAAGTTAAGTCCCATAGTGCTCAGCGCCATTTGAACCACTTTGCAGCACAGGTATGTCTCACCTCCCTGTCTTGGAAGCTAGCTTATTGAACTTTGAGCTATAAGTGTAGGTCACGCGAATGGAGCTACAAGATATCTTAATACGCAGGGCGATGTGAAGTACTCTCTACGTTGCACTTCACAGTTTTTAGAGCATGCATGTAAATGCAGACAATTGTGCATTCTTAACTAATGAAAGACAACACTTGTGCTCATGGGAACACTGAATGTTAAAAGTAATCGTTTGGGGTCAACTCCGCCGTGTCCTGATCCTATCGATAAAGGAAGCTCGTAACGGCTTTCTACAGTACTGCACAGGGAACAGCAGGGTGAAAAATGTAATCAGAGATGCCTCTCGACGGAGATAAATAACCAGCTTGTAGACGGAAAACAGCGACAAGGAAAAGAGGGAGCGTGTTATATATTGCTCTTCCCAGTAAACGTCATCTCCTGCCACACTAGTGTGTGTGTGTGTGTGTGTGTGTGTGTGTGTGTTTTGTGTGCAGGTAAACTGTGAGTCAGGTCCGCAATTTCCTCTGCCTGCGGCTACGCTGCTGGCGGGTTTTGTTGCGTAAGCCGGCGCTACGGCGGCTACGCACAGATCGGCGCTCATCGCGTTGAGTGGCCGCAAGTCTCTGGTCTCCTGTCGGCGGTCGATGGCCCTGCGGAAGCACACACGGCCCGCTGTCCTAAGAGGGCTCCCCAGTCCGCTGCGGAAAACAGAGGCAACTTATGAATGGAGCATGCCCTCTCGTTGTTTTTCATTCACGCGCTTGACCTTAATTGGTGACGAGTTTCTGCTGGATGGAAAGACGCAACAGAATGACAATTGAAGAGGTAGCGTACATGCTCGTTACTGTAAGGCTATCTACAGAGTGAGCATATGTTGTTAATATCAAACTGGGACTATATGCGAATTTCGTATAACAGGTTGTGCTAACAGCGAAATTATAATATTACATCTCTTTGTTCTGATCTTACAAATTTATTCACTTGTAACATCACTGTTGCTGTCTCGAATTTAGTTCGAAATATATCAAACGATGAAAGTGTACTTTTCATACTCCGTCCGAACAGGCCTCGGTAGGTCCAATGGTACCGACCGACCACCGCGTCATCCTCAGCCCAAAGGCGTCACTACATGTGGATACGGAGGGGAATGTGACCAACACACTATTCTTCCGGCCGTTGTCAGTTCTCGTAACCATGGGGTCAGCACTCACATGCGCAGAACAGATTTTGTGTTGTCAGCATACATTGCCGGCCTGGTCACGTGTTCTCGGGACGTCGTGTGTTTGTCCGTATAGCGCCCTGTATATTTCGAATGTCACTATGTTTCTAGTTCACACAGATTCTTTTCGTACGTGTCGTGGATTGTTTATATATATTGGGCAGACATTTTAACAGTATCCATTTGATACCGGGAATAAACCAGCTATGTGACAGGGCAAGTGGTATTGCATTCTGCTTCTTTGCGATAGGTGTCACAGTTCAGATGCACTCGAGTTTTGGTAGTTTTCGGTATGATACAGCACTTTATAGTATTACAGACCCTGACGTACATTTTTGCAGCGATAGTCTTGCAAAAGACTTGACAGTAAACTAATACTTTCGCAAGTATCCGAAGAACACCGAATTTGCCACACATTAGCGATTATACCCCTGCTAATTCGCCCTTTTTTCTGCTATTTCTGCGTATTTATTTTCTCGTTTTTACCACCTAAAGCACAAGTTTTCTTACTGGTTACACTTCGAAGTGTTTATTTAAGGCATTTTACGTTCTTGCTCCCAGTTTATTAAATAAATAGTAGACTGAGTAAGATGGGGGGGGGGGGGGGGGGGGGAAGCGATCGGACAATAAATGTACTGTAAAGCAAATACAGTTGGTCATGTAACAGTGAACCCATATACACTCCTGGAAACTGAAATAAGAACACCGTGAATTCATTGTCCCAGGAAGGGGAAACTTTATTGACACATTCCTGGGGTCAGATACATCACATGATAACACTGACAGAACCACGGGCACATAGACACAGGCAACGGAGAATGCACAATGTCGGCACTAGTACAGTGTATATCCACCTTTCGCAGCAATGCAGGCTGCTATTCTCCCATGGAGACGATCGTAGAGATGCTGGATGTAGTCCTGTAGAACGGCTTGCCATGCCATTTCCACCTGGCGCCTCAGTTGGACCAGCGTTCGTGCTGGACGTGCAGACAGCGTGAGACGACGCTTCATCCAGTCCCAAACATGCTCAATCGGAGACAGATCCGGAGATCTTGCTGGCCAGGATAGTTGACTTACACCTTCTAGAGCACGTTGGGTGGCACGGGATACACGCGGACGTGCATTGTCCTGTTGGAACAGCAAGTTCCCTTGCCGGTCTAGGAATGGTAGAACGATGGGTTCGATGACGGTTTGGATGTACCGTGCACTATTCAGTGTCCCCTCGACGATCACCAGAGGTGTACGGCCAGTGTAGGAGATCGCTCCCCACACCATGATGCCGGGTGTTGGCCCTGTGTGCCTCGGTCGTATGCAGTCCTGATTGTGGCGCTCACCTGCAAGGCGCCAAACACGCATACGACCATCATTGGCACCAAGGCAGAAGCGACTCTCATCGCTGAAGACGACACGTCTCCATTCGTTCCTCCATTCACGCCTGTCGCGACACCACTGGAGGCGGGCTGCACAATGTTGGGGCGTGAGCGGAAGACGGCCTAACGGTGTGCGGGATCGTAGCCCAGCTTCATGGAGACGGTTGCGAATGGTCCTCGCCGATACCCCAGGAGCAACAGTGTCCCTAATTTGCTGGGAAGTGGCGGTGCGGTCCCCTACGGCACTGCGTAGAATCCTACGGTCTTGGCGTGCATCCGTGCGTCGCTGCGGTCCGGTCCCAGGTCGACGGGCACGTGCACCTTCCGCCGACCACTGGCGACAACATCGATGTACTGTGGAGACCTCACGCCCCACGTGTTGAGCAATTCGGCGGTACATCCACCCGGCCTCCCGCATGCCCACTATACGCCCTCGCTCAAAGTCCGTCAACTGCACATACGGTTCACGTCCACGCTGTCGCGGCATGTTACCAGTGTTAAAGACTGCGATGGAGCTCCGTATGTCACGGCAAACTGGCTGACACTGACGGCGGCGGTGCACAAATGCTGCGCAGCTAGCGCCATTCGACGGCCAACACCGCGGTTCCTGGTGTGCCCGCTGTGCCGTGCGTGTGATCATTGCTTGTACAGCCCTCTCGCAGTGTCCGGAGCAAGTATGGTGGGTCTGACACACCGGTGTCAATGTGTTCTTTTTTCCATTTCCAGGAGTGTAATATCGTTAAGGGAAGTGGAAAGTGACACAAATGAAAGACTTTGGGGACATGTTTACTAATATTTTACGCTTCTTAACCAAATAGTGAAGAAAATAAATTGAAGTCAAAATAAACCAAAGAAGATGAATGTGTACTTCGATTAGCTACACTATTGTGTTTTTTATTTGATTTGTGCAGAAAATGTATTTAAGCTGACTGCAGAAATTGGTAGTAGGTGCTGTGGGAAATTAAAAATAGTTGGTATAGCATCTACCTTCAGCCACACACGTCCAAATTTTTCTTTGTCTAAACATTTCTCTTCAAAGTGTTTTGAACATAGTTTGGAATACTTTGTGGGGACAAAATTACTCCTTCTTATTTTCTGGAACCACATCTTTACTTGTTGTTCATACTTAGGGAAATTAAAATATGTTGTTGTTGTTGTTGTTGATGATGTCTTCAGTCCTGAGACTGGTTTGATGCAGCTCTCCATGCTACTCTATCCTGTGCAATCTGCTTCATCTCCCAGTACCTACTGCAACCTACATCCTTCTGAATGTGCTTAGTGTATTCATCTCTTGGTCTCCCTCTATGATTTTTACCCTCCACGCTGCCCTCCAATGCTAAATTTGTGATCCCTTGATGCCTCAAAACATGTCCTACCAACCGATCCCTTCTTCTAGTCAAGTTGTGCCACAAACTTCTCTTCTCCCCAATCCTATTCAATACCTCCTCATTAGTTACGTGATCTACCCATCTAATCTTCAGCATTCTTCTGTAGCACCACATTTCGAAAGCTTCTATTCTCTTCTTGTCCAAACTAGTTATCGTCCATGTTTCACTTCCATACATGGCTACACTCCAAACAAATACTTTCATAAACGATTTCCTGATACATAAATCTATATTCGATGTTAACAAATCTCTCTTCTTCAGAAACGCTTTCCTTGCCATTGACAGTCTACATTTTATATCCTCTCTACTTCGACCATCATCAGTTATTTTACTTCCTAAATAGCAAAACTCCTTTACTACTTTAAGTGTCTCATTTCCTAATCTAATTCCCTCAGCATCACCCGATTTAATTTGACTACATTCCATTATCCTCGTTTTGCTTTTGTTAATGTTCATCTTATATCCTCCTTTCAAGACACTGTCCATTCCGTTCAACTGCTCTTCCAAGTCCTTTGCCGTCTCTGACAGAATTACAATGTCATCGGCGAACCTCAAAGTTTTTACTTCGTCTCCATGAATTTTAATACCTACTCCAAATTTTTCTTTTGTTTCCTTTACTGCTTGCTCAATATACAGATTGAATAACATCGGGGAGAGGCTACAGCCCTGTCTCACTCCTTTCCGAACCACTGCTTCCCTTTCATGCCCCTCGACTCTTATGACTGCCATCTGGTTTCTGTACAAATTGTAAATAGCCTTTCGCTCCCTGTATTTTACCCCTGCCACCTTCAGAATTTGAAAGAGAGTATTCCATTCAACATTATCAAAAGCTTTCTCTAGGTCTACAAATGCTAGAAACGTAGGTTTGCCTTTTCTTAATCTTTCTTCTAAGATAAGTCGTAAGGTCAGTATTGCCTCACGTGTTCTAACATTTCGGCGGAATCCAAACTGATCCTCCCCGAGGTCCGCATCTACCAGTTTTTCCATTCGTCTGTAAGGCATTCGCGTTAGTATTTTGCAGCTGTGACTTATTAAACTGATAGTTCGGTAATTTTCACATCTGTCAGCACCTGCTTTGTTTGGGATTGGAATTATTATATTCTTCTTGAAGTCTGAGGGTATTTCACCTGTCTCATACATCTTGCTCACCAGCTGGTAGAGTTTTGTCATGACTGGCTCTGCCAAGGCCGTCAGTAGTTCTAATGGAATGTTGTCTACTCCGGGGGCCTTGTTTCGACTCAGGTCTTTCAGTGCTCTGTCAAACTCTTCACGCAGTATCTTACCTCCCATTTCGTCTTCATCTACATCCTCTTCCATTTCCATAATATTGTCCTCAAGTACATCGCCCTTGTATAAACCTTCTATATACTCCTTCCACCTTTCTGCCTTCCCTTCTTTGCTTAGAACTGGTTTGCCATCTGAACTCTTGATATTCATACACGTGGTTCTCTGCTCTCCAAAGGTCTCTTTAATTTTCCTGTAGGCAGTATCTATCTTTCCCCTAGTGAGATAAGCTTCTACATCCTTACATTTGTCCTCTAGCCATCCCTGCTTAGCCATTTTGCTCTTCCTGTCGATCTCATTTTTGAGATGTTTGTATTCCTTTTTGCCTGCTTCATTTACTGCATTTTTATATTTTCTCCTTTCATCAATTAAATTCAATATTTCTTCTGTTACCCAAGGATTTCTAGCAACCCTCGTCTTTTTACCTACTTTATCCTCTGCTGCCTTCACTACTTCATCCCTCAGAGCTACCCATTCTTCTTCAACTGTTTTTCTTTCCCCCATTGCTGCCAATTGTTCCCTTATGCTCTCCTTGAAACTCTGTACAACCTCTGGTTCTTTCAGTTTATCCAGGTCCCATCTCCTTAAATTCCCAACTTTTTGCAGTTTCTTCAGTTATAACCTACAGGTCATAACCAATAGATTGTGGTCAGAGTCCACATCTGCCCCTGGAAATGTCCTACAATTTAAAACCTGATTCCTAAATCTCTGTCTTACCATTATATAATCTATCTGATACCTTTTAGTATCTCCAGGATTCTTCCATGTATACAACCTTCTTTTATGATTCTTGAACCAAGTGTTAGCTATGATTAAGTTATGCTCTGTGCAAAATTCTACCAGACGGCTTCCTCTTTCATTTCTTAGCCCCAATCCATAATCACCTACTATGTTTCCTTCTCTCCCTTGTCCTACTGACGAATTCCAGTCACCCATGACTATTAAGTTTTCGTCTCCCTTCACTACCTGAATAATTTCTTTTATCTCATCATACATTTCATCAATTTCTTCATCATCTGCAGAGCTAGTTGGCATATAAACTTGTACTACTGTAGTAGGTGTGGGCTTCGTATCTATCTTGGCCACAATAATGCGTTCACTATGCTGTTTGAAGTAGCTTACCCGCATTCCTATTTTCCTATTCAATATTAAACCTACTCCTGCATTACCCCTATTTGACTTTGTATTTATAACCCTGTATTCACCTGACCAAAAGTCTTGTTCCTCCTGCCACCGAACTTCACTAATTCCCACTATATCTAACTTTAACCTATCCATTTCCCTTTTTAAATTTTCTAACCTACCTGACCTATTAAGGGATCTGACATTCCACGCTCCGATCAGTAGAATGCCAGTTTTCTTTCTCCTGATAACGACGTCCTCCTGAGTAGTCCCCGCCCGGAGATCCGAATGGGGGACTATTTTACCTCCGGAATATTTTACCCAAGAGGACGTCATCATCATTTAATCATACAGTAAAGCTGCATGTCCTCGGGATAAATTACGGCTGTAGTTTCCCCTTGCTTTCAGCCGTTCGCAGTACCAGCACAGCTAGGCCATTTTGGTTAATGTTGCAAGGCCAGATCAGTCAATCATCCAGACTGTTGCCCCTGCAACTACTGAAAAGGCTGCTGCCCCTCTTCAGGAACCACATGTTTGTCTGGCCTCTCAACAGATACTCCTCCGTTGTGGTTGCACCTACGGTACGGCCATCTGTATCGCTGAGGCACGCAAGCCTCCCCACCAACGGCAAGGTCCATGGTTCATGGGGGGCAAATTAATTAAAATTTAAATCACATATAATCATTCTCCATGTCCTAGACACACTTAACATGGTCTCCTACTGTAACTTAATAGTAAACAAAAAGGTTTGGACACACATATTATACGAAGACAATTACAGACTCCCACTCTATTGAATTTGTCTCCCGTCTTTGAAATCTATATAGATAATCGACAGGTCACTGATAAATGCATGGAGGATGGTGTGTGCAGAAACAACTAACCATTCCCTTTCCTGTTCCACTAGCAAATTTACGAGGGGCAGCGATTGTTTGTAAGCTTTTGTACGAACCGTAATATCTATTATAGAGTCATAAAATCGTAGAAAAATAGGTCTACAGAATCAAGCCTTAATTATGATGCGTCTCGAAATTTTTAAACATAGTACTATAGTTACTATCCCTCATTTCACATATTTTTCTTTGCATCCGTAGCAACAACAGTAATTCACCATCGCTATTACACTATCAACAAACGGTGAAAACACAACAAAAACTCTTGATATTATAAACTTCGAACTCTGCGGGAAGCACACGCGTACAGCGAAGTCCCGAAAACAATCCTGGTTCAGTGTTAACAACATGCGCAGAACGCAATACTCACTCCAGGGATATTTACTCCATGCACGTAACCGGTGGTGCTATTCCAAGGCATCGCCAGGGCTGAGTGTATTTCGCTTGCAACAGCGCTCGGCAAACCGGGACAGTTACCCATCCAAGTGTTAGCCAAGCCCAACAGCGCTTCGCGTCTCTGATATAACGGGAACCAGTGTTACCACTGCCTCAAGCCCGTTGGCTTACTTTTGATAGCGGATCTCAAACTGATACCATATTTCTAGATTTCCAGAATGCTTTGGTCACCGTTTATCACCTACCAATTAAATTACGTACCATTGGAGCATCGCTTCAGTTCTGCGACTGGATCGCTGTTTTTCTCTCAGAAAAGTAATAGTACGTAGTAAATCGAGTAAAATAGAAAAAAATATCCAGCATTCTCCAAGGAGGTGTTAGAAGCTCTCTGTTGTTCTTGATATGTATAAACGATCAAGGAGATAGCCTAAGCGGCCCTCTTAGATTATTTGCAACTGATGCTGAAATTTATCAGAATATCAAAACAAATTGCAAAATGATTTAAGCGCGACATCTGAATTGCGTGAAAAGTGGCAATAGGCTCTCAATAAAAGAAAATTATGAGGTCATTCACATGACTACAAAAAGAAATCAGTTAAATTAGAATTACACGATAAATCACACAAATACAAAGGCTGTCAGTTCAACTAAATACCTAGGAATTACAGTTAGGAACAACTTAAGCTGGAACCATCACACAGATAATGTTGTGGGGAAGGCAAAGCAAAGATTACGTTTTACTGACAGAACACTTGGAAGATGCAACAGATCTGCTAATGAGTCTACATGCTTGTCCGTCCCCTTTTGGACTATTGCTGTGCTGTATGGGATCCTTACCATATAGGACTGACAGAGAACAACGAAAAAGTTCAAAAAAGGTGTGGCGGTACGCCACATAACGTGGTAAAAATGATATTGAATAACTTGGTAAATATACCAAAACTGACGTCGTAACGAAATAAATGTTATCGCAGAAAAATAACAAAAACTCAGTAATTAGTTAACATGATCTTCGAATGTATTTACAATCTCTGTTCCTTTTGCGAAAAGATCGCTCTCTCTTCTCTTCTGTTTCTTCGTAGTGTAAGAAGCCATTTTGTGACGAGGCATGAAAACGTGTAAGTTTCTTGTGATATTTAGCCTAAATATAATCAAATGTTATTTAAAAGTGTTGTAAAATTTTGTATGTTCCAGCTCCGATATTCATGAAGCTGCAATATAGTCTTTATGGAAATTTTATAGGGGAAATAGGTGCAGAAGTCAGCGCCAGTATTTGAAATGATAACCGCCCAGAGTCGTAGTAAATATTTGGTAACTCTGACAAATAAAAATAAATGTAAATGTAGGAGAATTCTCTTGATTAGCGGTTCTTCCTTTGAAACAGTGAAAATAATCAGTTTTTCCAAAGTTGAGGCGTATTTGAGTAAAGCGACTTCGGTACATTTTTTGATCCCCGCTTAACGACATTGCGAGAATCTTCTTAGCATTGCATTTTCACGAAACTAAAGAATAATCTACGACAATCCATCAAAATTACTAATATAGCCATACATCTCTGATCTTGTGTGATGTTTTTTTTGTGATATGTGATATGTTAGAATACAGCATCACCGGTCTATTGCGGTCTGTGTTGGTGAGGCAGTAAATTTATCCACAGGGCAGTGACTGCGTCACTGCAATTCACTTTGGAGGTGTGGCAGTGGGACTTGTAGTCCCGTACCACCCTCTGACGGTGACAGTACTACATGAGTCTGGCAGAAAAATTTAGCCTAACGTGGGCAGGTATGATTGAAAAGTATTGGACGTAGAATGGGGGCTAGTCCTGCCAAAGGATGCGTCCGTGGTGGGCGTACCGGACCTATCGTTAGCCATGATCGGAATCCGATTCCTGTAGGATGGTTAGGGGAACCGGATGTCGATGCCAGGGGCGTGGAAGTGTGGTCCCAACGTGGCGTAACCCATGGACAGTGTCCCGCAAGGCATCTACTTTCTCATAGAGCCGCCGCGCGTTGTTGCGTATGGTCGTCTTTAGGGGGACGATTTCCGCTTCCTCGTGGAGAGTGACAATTGTCGTGAGTGGCGGAGCGTGCAGGCTCCACCTGAGCACCATGTTCTGCAGGCGCTGCAATGTCCGCATCCTGGTGACACTAATCGTGGCCCATGCAGCAGATCCATACGTGAGGGCAGGCAGGATAACTGTTCGGTAAATGCGGAGCTTGGTATGCAGGTTAAGTTCTCTACTGCGAAAGAGCAGGTACAAAGCCCTGGTTAGCTTTTGCACCTTGTTGGTGACATACTCCGCATGACAGTGGAAGAGGAACTTGTGGTCCATCTGGACCCCGAGATAGGTGGTTGTCGGAGACCAGGACACCTGCACACCTCCAATCAAGATATTACGGCGGAGGACTGGTCGCCGTTTCGTGAAGTAAACTGCTGTAATTTTGGCGGCATTGAGAGCTATTTTGTTTGTACGGCACCAGGTGATAGTGGCATCCACCTGTCGCTGGAGGCGGGCGAATACAGCGTCAGTAATGCGGCCAGTGGTGTATAGTGCTGTGTCGTCAGCGTATTGTGCAAGGTGGCACTCGGGGATGACCGGAATATTATTGACATAGATATTAGAAAGGATGGGAGATAGCACCGATCCTTGCGGAGTGCCTGCCGACAATTGGCGAATGCCAGAACGCATTCCCCGTTGAGCCACTAGGAAAGTCCTACCATGGAGGAAGTCATCCACGATCTTAACATAAATATCTGGTATAGGGGTTTGTGTCAGCATCTTGTGTAGGAGGTTGTCTTGCCAGATCTTGTCGTAGGCGTATTGCAAGTCCATAAAACGGCAGCTGTCGACTTGGCAGCGTTGAAGACTTTGCTGATGTGTTCAGTGATCCGTAGGACCTGAAGTTCAGCAAAGAGGTGCGAAGTGAATCCAAACTGTTCAGGACGGATCGTCCCAGCTGGTGCAAGAGGTTGGGAAAGACGGTGAAGAATCACAGATTCAAGGACCTTCGCCATAGTGTTTAGGAGGCTGAAGGGCCTGTTGTTGGTGGGGACTGTAGGGTCCTTGAACCTCTTGGGGATCGCAATCAGCTTGGCTTGTTTCCACTGAGGGGGGAAAAGGCCAGATGTGAGACAACAGTTTAAAATCTTGGTGCACAAGATGAGTGGTGCGCGGGGAAGGTGGAAAAGATGTTCATTTAAAATTCCGTCCAATCCAGGGGCCGACCGGCCACGTTTCCGTCGAACGATGCGCTGAATTTTTGCCATGGACGTAAGAAGGGGAGCAGACTGGGGTGGGCGTTTGCGGAAAGCAGCAACAGCTGTCAGGACTTCACGTTCTTCCTGTAGTTCGTTCGGAGAAAGGTCCTGGGGCAGAGGGCGGTTTTGGGCCTCGAACGCATCTGCCAGCGTTTCCACAATTTGCAGGGTATCTAATGACAAGCCCGCTGCTGTGCGAATAGGATGGGCTGTCGCTGGCTTAGAACGCCGCAGGGTGCGAATGACAGCCCAGTCAGATTTTTGGTGGAGTAGGAAAGTGGACATCCTGTCCTCCCACTGTTCAGACCTCCATTCGGCGAGCCGGTGGCTGAATTCGCGTTGGAGGCGTCTCATTTGGCGTTTGTCCTGAGGGTCACGAAACTGCTTCCACCTCCGGCGGTAGCGGTTCTTTTGCACCTTTAGCTCTCGTAACAGAGGGGGCAAGTCGTCCAGGGATGTTAAATTTCGAGGTGCAGTGGAGGTGGAGAGTTTCACTGCTTTCTGTATTTTGGCGGTAAGGTAATGCACAGCACGGACTATATTGGCCGGTGTTGTCAAATCGAGGTCGTGTCGATTGGTGTTATTAAGTACTCTGGCCAACTTGCCCCAATTGGTGAGGGTCACAGTGCAACTAACATCAAATGAAAGATCAGCATTGGTGAGGTGCAAGAGCACTGGCTCATGGTCAGAGGCCAGTTCGTGAAGAACTTCCAGTGAAAAACTGAGCGGTGATGTTTTTGAAGATGGCCACATCCAGAACGTCTAGCTGGCAGTTAGTACGGACTGGGATATGGGTAGGTTCGTGGGGGCCATAGACTGATAGTGCTAAAGTATCCTCCAGGTCAAGGAGGAGCCTTTGGGGTTAGACACGCGAGAATGCCAAGCTGGGTGCTTGGGATTGAGATCTGCCTCAATGATGAGCCTGTCGAAGGATGACAATGTGCGGAGGTCTGCTTCCAGCAGTGGCTTGTTTGGGCTAAAATACGCTGCTGCAAAGGTAATGGCACCAAGTTGTGTGGCGATGGTAACCGCTGTGGCCTCTATGTGTTCCATTGGCTGGAGAGTCTCTTGGGTATGGACAAGAGCTTTGTTGAGGAATACAGCTGTGCCTCCACCACGGCGGTCGAGGCGGTCAGAGCGGTAACACACCATGTTGCGAAGGCGGAAATCGTCTGCTGGTTTGAGGTGTGTTTCTGTGACCAGTAAAACATCCACACAATAGTCATGGAGGAAGGTGTTCAACTCCGTCTTCATACGCTTTATGCCATTGGCATTAAAAACGCAAGTGACAAGATTCCGAGGAGGCTGCTGGTGGTGTGGAGGTCCATTCGTAATTACAACAATATTTGACAAAGCCCTTCCACTTCGGCGATGACCTTGAAGAGCCCGTCCTCCGACTGACGGATTTTTTGTGCAATGTCACGAATAACAGCCCGGATGTGGGGTTTCGTGAAAAAGGAGATGACCTGGAGGATTTCGCGCATGACCGCCTGAATGGACGCATCAGTCTCCACCACTGGGGGAGGGTCAAACATCGTGTCGGACAAACTAACTGCGAGAAATATCACTTCTGAGTCACTGACGTAAATACTCGTAAATTTCCAGTTGTGAAGCAGCCAGAATAACACTAACTCCAACTTTTCATAGCCGGCCGCGGTGGTCTCACGGTTCTAGGCGCGCAGTCCGGAACCGTGCGACTGCTACGGTCGCAGGTTCGAATCCTGCCTCGGGCATGGATGTGTGAGATATCCTTAGATTAGTTAGGTTGAAGTAGTTCTAAGTTCTAGGGGACTGATGACCACAGCAGTTGAGTCCCATAGTGCTCAGAGCCAATCAACCAACTTTTCATAACATGTAATTACCAATACATAAAAGAACCACCACAAAGAGCATCTCCTTTCGTACTGTTGTGAAATAGGGGAGAGAGTGTCACGGATATGATAAGCGAGTCGGCATGGAAATCATTAAAACAAAAGTGTTTTTCTTTGCGGCGAGACCATTTCACGAAATTTAAATTGCCAACTTTCTCCTGTGGTTGTGAAAATATTTTATTGTCGCCAACCTACATAGGGAGAAATGGTCATCATAATAAAATAACAGAACTCACGGCTCATACAGAAAGATTTAAGTGTTCATTTCATCCGCTGTTAGAGAGTGGAAGGTGGAGAAACAGTCTGATGGTAGTTCGAAGAAATCCTCTGCCAGCCACATAAGTGTGAATTACAGCGTAGTCATGTGGATGTAGATGTCACGTAAATGTAGATAGCCGGCGAATGTGGCCGAGCGGTTCTAGGCGCTTCAGTCCGGAACCGCGCGACTGCTACGGTCGCAGGTTCGAATCCTGCCTCGGGCATGGATGTGTGTGATGTCCTTAGGTTAGTTAGGTTTAACTAGTTCTAAGTTCTAGGGGAGTGATGACCTCAGATGTTAAGTGTTATACTGTTCAGAGCTATTTGAAATGGCTGTTATACTCCTTTGAAGCACTTTACGGGTTGCAAAATATCAAGATAAAGTGCCATACAGAATTAGTATCAAAGGGCTAGTTAATGTGAATAAAAGGACATTTATTTACGATAGCACAAATCCGCGAGTATTGCTGCGCAGTATGCGATCCTTACCAGATAGGACTGATAAACATAATAAATTCGAAGAAGGATAGCTCGTTCCGTATTACCGCGAAATATGGGAGAATGTGTCACGGATATGATACGTAAGCTGGGGTGTCAATCATTAACACATAGTGTGTTTTTTTTTGCTGTCGCGAAATCTATTCACGAATCTTCTATCTTTCTCCTGCGAATAGTAAAATATTTTGTTAATGATAACTTACATAGGGAGACATGTTTATCGTACTAAAATGGCCGCGCGGGATTAGCCGAGCGATCTCAGGCGCTCGAGTCATGAGCTGTGTGGCTGGTCCCGACGGAGGTTCGAGTCCTCCCTCGGGCATGGGTGTGCGTGTTTGTCCTTAGGATAATTTAGGTTAAGTAGTGGGTAAGCTTTTAAGTCCCATAACATTTCACATATATTTGAACATTTGAACATTTTGTACTAAAATAACAGAAATCAGAGCTCACACTACGACGTTTAAGTGTTAATTTTTCCCACGCGCTGTTCGAGAATGGAACAGTAGCACATTGGGTAAAGTGATTCGATGAAGTCTCTGTCAGGTGATTAAGTGAAGATTGCAGATTATTCACGTAGATGTACGAGGGCTAGCTAAATTCAGTAATGTCTGAATATGCTGCCAGCCGATTTGTTGACTGTATAAGCACTCAGAGCTCTGTCCACTTGCAGATAAGATCTGTATGTGGCTGTTCGTGTCATTTCCTCAGATGTCCAAACTACCATAGATGTTTTTAAGTGCTACGTGACTTCGCAAAGCAAGTTACACATTATTACGGCAGACAAGTAACATTTAAGACACAAAGGAATTACAGACATTGGCTGCGAGAGGGCACTCATTTAAATCAGTGTGGAAATTGAAACTTTGTGCTGGACTGGCATTCGAACCCGGGTCACCTGCTTACTAGGGAGATGCTCTGGCCACTTTTTTATATTAGTTTGTTCGTTGCATTTGTTCGGAGCGGACGTCCCAAGACGCTTCATCGCTGATTCATTAACTCAGTTTTATTATTATTATTATTATTACAGAGGACAGATAATCCTCTGACCGAACACGCTGAGCTACCGTGCGGCTAAATACGTATCCATCCGGCCACAGTAGTCAGCGCAACTACTCGGTCTACCCGAGAACATCTCCAGTCAGGTCAAATTTTCCACACACTATTAAAGCAGTGGCCATTGACCTAGTGCCATTGCCCATTACTCTCATTACTCGCGACATTTCACTGATTCCCGTAAGAGCTCGAATTTGATGTCCATTGGCATTGAAGAGATCACTGACTGTCTCGTCTTATATATGTACAGAAGTTCAAAAGAACAGACACCACATATAAACAAGTAACTTTCTTTGACTTCTGCATTACGCTGCAAAGTGACACTGATAAATGCTACTGTTTTTCAACATAGTCACCAAATCTTTATAAACAAAGGTTGGACGGTTCTGTCAATGTTTCAGTTCCTCGATGACAGAAATCAGATCCCTGCTCACGGAGCAATTCGAGAACCGCCAAATGAACGATCTCATCGCTGGAAAAATTTTCGATTGCTGTGAATCCACTGTTCGATTGATTGGACATTATCGTTCGTGCTCAATTGCAAAGGTCTTCTTTCACGATAAGCTTTACCAGCGTCTGTGTGGCCTTGTTCAAGTTGTTCGCACCATTTCTCTGCGGCTGGACGCGTTACAGCATTTTGCACTTATACCGTCACATTTTAGATTTGTGTACAATTTGTATGCTTTGCCCACAAGGATCGTACTGTCCCACTTACTTCCACTTCGGAGTGTGTCTCCAGCTGCCGCACCATTTTACTCCCGTACTATGATACTCCTGTAAAACGTCCCGCAGCATAATTGTGTATGCATCAAACGCAGAACATTTATTCTCTTCCGACAACGCGCTAGATATGTATCCTGGGATGGCATTCGTAACTTACTCTTTGCAGTCGTAATTAGTAAGAATAGTAGGATACTCTGCTAGAGCCTATGACGTAGACAATGGCTCCATAACATGTCAACGACCGCTGCAAATGTTATTTTTAAAACTGCGTTTTAAAATATAGACTGCACGCAAAATCTTAAAGGTGCTGAATAAATAGAAACAAATAAGTCAATGATTGTGTGCAAATAAAATTTTGGTTTCCCTGTTTTCACAAAACGTTTTTTTCTGTATGTTGCGGACACTTGTACATAAACAACGCCAAAGAAATACGGTAAACTGTGCAATGTTATTGTGAACTCGCCCAAGTTGAAGAGAAAAAGGAATAAAGAAAAATCGATGTAAAGTAATGGAGAAGCGGAAGTGGGTAATCTAAGCTCAATGTTTTCCGGGTAATATCACTTTGGCATAGTAGAGAGCCATTTCTCAACGCCAATTCAGGTTAATTAGTTAAAAGCGAATGAAGTGGAGTACGAAACCTACAGCAAAAAAAGCGCCTTATCTGCGACTCTTGTCTCTATCTTGTAAGGATTGTGTCATAACTCTCCACTATGTTGAAAACAATACAGTCAACGCTATTCTTTGCATTGTATAAGCACTCAGTTATCGGTAGTAATAATCATGACGAAACATGGGGGCGCGATTCTAAGCATTGTTGTGAGACAAGATCTGCCTGCGAGAGTGGAAGTAGTAGTGTCGGTCGAGAGCTCAGAGACAGAAGACGTGTCACGCTGCCCCCAAGTCGGTGGTGGCAGATCTTACCACACTCAAGGACTAATTTGATTTATATAGCCAGGAGAGATTTAGATGGCTTAACTACGCTTGAGGACGGAATTCAAGGTAAAATTTGCAAGCATAAAGCAAAAGCAATTGGAGCGTTAGGCTCGTGATTCTTAGTCCGAGTTTGCAATAATTCCATGTTTTGCTTGCCAAAGAAACCTCCTTATCCTCCAAATAATAATTATTATTCTCCACATCTAATTAATAAATAAATGCTGTAGTTATTACATGTCAATGTAACTTTGAAACTGAAATAATTTGTTAATGTGGCACTTAGCCATTATCGATACCTATGTCATTGCCATTATCTGTTATTGGTCATGATGATTCTGAAGTTTTAAATAGACTTAATTACCAAATCACTTCTCACAAGTCATTTAGTAGTTAACAGGATCCAAGCAAACTCCTTTTTATTCAATTCGTTCTTAGTAACAATAACTACGCTTGAGGACGGAATTGAAGCTCCTGCATGCTGCTGCGAATTGCTGTAAACCACTTGGAAAAAGGCAGTTATCTAAAGAAGTGAGTGTAAAACTTAGGGCCGAAACAGAGACACTGATAGTCGTGCACTCTAATCTAGTAAATTCCGTTGCACAAGCCCGATCCCGTATCACTTGTAAATTCTTGTTCAAGAACTTAGATAGCTTAGGTATTCATTGTTACAGTTCCATTTGTTCCTGTAGGTTTTCGTATTCAAATACGCTGCCAGGTAGCGTATCTAAATGTTAAAGTTTTCAATGTAACGATCTGTTGAGGGCTTAAATGACAGTGAAACTGACATTGATACAAGACGCACGCAGTGTTATGCAGGTTAGATTCCGTTTACTGGTAGCTAAGGTTGCTTACTGAGTACGTTTTCACTGACGAACATAGACATATTGGTTGTAGAAACGTTACATATTGTTGCATATACGTTACAATCTCTTTAAAGCTAAAATTCATTCCAGATACCGAGCACAAACTGTAAAGATAACTATGAGATAACTGTACATAATTCTTAGTACTTTTGCTCGGATCTAGCAAAGTAATTACATAAATAATAAGTGGTGTAATTACGGCCAAATCTTCGCCCTCCCTGACCAGATGAAGTTGAAGGGTGCGCAATGTATGTTGGAGACAGAAGACTTTTCCGCGCATATGAATGCTGTCTCCGCTAATACGTCGCACTTGCGGCGAAGGACGTTAAAGGGTGACTAGCAGTAGAAGCCGGGTGAAATAGTGCAATAGCATGTGAAATAAAATTCTAGTTGACGTAGGGCGGACTCTTAACGTGTTGTGCTGACACAGTTCTCGTCTCTACGTCTTCGCGTTCACTTACTTCGCCTGTCTAAGACGACGTCGGGTATTCTTGCAATCGCCACTTCAGTAGATGAAGCCCTTAGATTTTGGAGCTGTGAACTTACGTGTGCCTGGAGAATCCTGTCGTCTGCGTTGCCCACCATCTCCGAATCAGGCAGAACGTTTCAACCGATCTGTACATGATCCAGGATGATCGACGTATTTCTCGTTATAAACTTTATTTTGTTGCCTGTACCGTCGTATCAACACAACATCGCAATACTTTGTCCATATTCTTTCTGCTCTGTTTCTTTACTGTCATACCGTGTAGGAAATTGACAGACAATTGGAAAACTATTCTCAAACTCCAGTATGCGTCACCTTTTACAAGTACCTATCTCATCTAAATAGACCATACCCTAGATACAAATGACCTTTCTGAAAACTCTATAATAATGGCTCGTCGAGACGGTACGTGTATTTTCGACAACGAATCCCGCCAAAATAGCTTGTACGCAGTGCATCACTTCAGATAGCAAATGCATAAATATATTTCGCGTCGTGTTGAAAGGTTGTTATTCTTGTCCATTTTAAAGTCAATTTGTACGTGACGTCTGCATTTAGCTAATTACCAGTTCTTATCATCAGAAGCAGCATTTTCTGTTTCTCAAGGTAAAGCACCGCCACAAAATCGAAAGACACTCCTACACTGTTAACTGATGCTCACATAATCTAGGTGAGTGTCTGCAAAAATGGACACTACTCAGAAATTTTGCGCCTGACAGGGCAGAATATTGATGGCTCAGAGGGCTGAAACATGGGACGAACCTTGAAACCTGCCACAGAAAAAAATGTGCAATTTGCTTGAGAGCTACACTGCCCAAAGTAGGTTTAATGTTGTGATTCATTATTATGTAAGATCGCAGATTCACAGCCCGGTAACGAAAAGCCAATAGGGAATAGTTAAGAGCAACGACTTTTGCTGCCATTTGGTTTTCTTTGACAGTGGAGGATGTATTAAATGCACAGCTGGTTATTAAAACTGGAATACCAGGAAGGTGGCACGATCCATAAGTGAAACTGACATGCAGTGTATTGCATGCTTGAAGACATAAATGCTAAATATTTCAGTGCAACAGCAAAAACTAGTTTAGCGCCCGCTGTTTGACTTGCGTATGCTGTATGGTCTAATTAAGCCCACAGAAGCATGGTTATTTCCTAATGTACTTCTGATCAAATTGCGATTCTGGCAGCTAGAGTCGGAGGTCTTTGTTAAGCCTGCCTTTTGAGGTTTTGCCATGGTGTTTGTATAAGAACATGCATCCTCTAACACAGATTTTAATATTTCTAACCGGGATAACGAAATAATGTCATAAAAATTTTCTTTCCGAATTTCATCCCTTGGTGGATGAATTTCCAAAAGTACTGAACACGAACTTTTTTTATGACCGAGAAACCAAATACCAATTTTCGTAGTTCTAGCTTCAACATTGCCTTAACAGCGTCATATTTGCAAAACACCTTTCATCCCCAATTTCACTCCTTAAGGACAGAATTTCTTAAAACACAGAAACAGGAATCTTTTTATTTCCAACTGGGAACCCAAATATAATTTTTCGTAGATTGAGCTTAAAAATGCTTACAAAATGAAATATTTTCATAAAATTTTTCATCCCCCATTTCACGCCCCTAATACTTGAAATTCTGTAAATGCTCAAATACGTATTACATTCAATTTCCAACCGAGAAAACAAATATCAATCTTCGCAGTTCTAGCTTCAGTATGGCCTTAATAGCGACATACTTCGAAGAAACCTTTCATCTCCTATTTCACTCCCTTTCTTAAACGATGCCTACAATATGAGAACAACACCCTCTCCAAATTACAAGTTTTTATCCTGAGCGGCTTGCGCTGGTAACTGATGGGTCAGTCATTGAGTCAGTCAAGGATTTTCCTTTCACATGTATAAATAACAATAGAATGTGGATTGACTTGATAAGATTGCGTTATAACTCCTGAGACAGGGAGAGAGGCGGGAAGAGAGAGAGAGAGAGAGAGAGAGAGAGAGAGAGAGAGAGAGAGAGAGAGAGAGAGAGTCAGAGGTAGAGGGAGGGGAAAAGAAAGAGGGGCGAGCAGATCCTGGTGCGCTCTACAGGGTCACTGGACACAGAAATGGCACCAAGGCGTATTTTCGTACAGGATCCGATTCTGTACTGCGTACGGCTTCACGATAGACGCATCCATCTGCAAATGATCTGAGGAGACCGAACGTTCTCAGATTGCATTCCTGGTCATCACATGAGCCCCTAACTTTCTTTATCACCTCTGGTTCTCGTAGTTGGAAATTTTGAGAGCAGCCGTTACGTTTCTGATTTGCAAAGACCAAATGTTCACAATGTTCTCCAGACCTACCTCGATACAGAGGCAGGTGGAGACGTGCATAAGAAACATAATAGTTAAAGCGACTGCTAGCCTCAAGAATGAAATCCGGGTTCGAGTTCCGGTCTGGCATAAATATTCAATTGACACTACTCATTAACTATGATGCCTTTAACGCGAGTTCAAGAAATGTTACACTATAGAATAATGCATATTTCTTCCTGCCTTTGATGAACAAATTCTTCGTTTTGGGAAATGTCCAAGCTGTTTCTGTAGCTGTTATAATCTGACGAAAAAAAGAAATTTCTCCTAACAGAGAAGGAACGTGAGCTAGGAATGTACCTTGTAATAGAGATGGAATGTCGTCCATGAATCGTCTTTTTTATTCTCTGTTAGCCTAATGCAGTCTGGGCGGCCTATCCCACAGAGGAATGTCAGTGACCCGCACCCCTTGTTATGCAACATGGTTACGAAACACGAATTCCCATGTCCGATGTCGGCTGTGTTTTAAGTCCACGTGATCTGTGAAGCCCTCAGGATAATTTTAATGGTTCTATTATGGTCTCGGAATATCCTACAGCGACTTTTCAGACTGATAACGTTGACTGTGACTTCCGCTTTACTTTGACTCATCATCTCGCGTATTTAATAAATAATAAAAACTTAAATAACTTATTCAGGAAGGCGAAAGTAATTGTTGTTTACAAGAGCACAACAGCTAAAACTTGCGCTAGATATCTGGAATAAGAATTATGTCTCCACACTATAAACCTATGTCAGCTCGTATCAATGAAGGGTTCGCATTTTCTATCTAAGTCTTCACTCACGCAAGCCCTTGGGAAATGCAGAAACCTAAGCCTGTTGCGACGTACATGAAGCGTTAAATTATAACATCTTTGACTCTGCAGTTCCGCTCAATAATTCCATTTTTTTCAATGTAATGCATCCAACATGCAAGGCAGTCTCCACCAGTGGAAACGGTTGACTTAATCACGTCGCTAGCTAGACAGTTCCGAGTAACGAACCTTTGTAATTTGCAGTGATAACGAAAAAAACAATCACAGGAAATAAATTCGCGGATAGGGGTGACGGCTTACTAGTAACGTCAGTGTAATTAGTGATAATGAGAAGAAACGGTAATGGCAACGGAGAACTGAGGAAACGTGCAAAATCCTGACGTTATAAGATTCAGTTGCGTTTCTGTGTAAATTACTGAAGGAGAGATACGATATTATGCGATACGATCAGAGTGCCTGCGCCAAAAAAGAGGGAACGTGGTCGTAATATACTCTGGATTTTAGACATGCAAGCATTTGCTATGGGTCAGGGTTTCTGCGATACTACACTGACGGGAAAAATCGAATCACCAAGGGCAAGTTGTGCTACATAAACGAAAGTTGGTGGGCGTCATTCTACATCCGAAAGATGTTGTCTATTCAGATTTCACGCCAGACACGTAAGAGTGGCGCTTGTGTACCACTATGAGTATGCATATTAAGATTGTTTTAAACACATGCTGTAACGGTCGATAGTTGCCTTTGAGATGGGACGTGGTGCGTTGATATTTGTCCAGAGTGTCTTTAAGACGACAAAGATGCAATTATCAAGATCTCAGAGGAGTTTGAAGGAGGTCGTGTTGTAACACCACAGCTCTTATGTTGTATGGATTTATTTTGCTTTTGTTTTATTAATGTTACATCGTTGATCTTCTGTAAATATGTTTGATTGAATAGATGTCACAAAATTGTATACTCTTTTCTTTGTTTAAAACTTTGATGTTATGATTTGATTCTATGCAATGTAGTGTATCTGTCATTTGAATTCTTTGTCTCATTTGGAGGGAACAAAACTTACTGTATATGATTGTAATTTTGTGAGAATAATTTTTGGTAGAAATGTCAATATGTGCAAATGTTTTGTTTTATTTAGTGTATTTTATTATTGTTATGTAAACTGCTGATCCTCACTTAGGGTTCTTAGTTCTTTAGTATATAAAAGGTGTAGTGGTTCCCCTCAGGAACGGAACTATGCAGCGCGCGCAAATTGTGGTTGACATAGGTAGAAAAGGAGGAACAAGAGTCAGTCGGGGGCGAGCCACCAGTCGGAGACGAGCTACCAAACTGTGCACTGCCATGTAAATGTTGCATATTGTGCTGGTCCCAGGAGAGGTTTTTTTTCTGCTACTTTCCAATGCCTCGGATGGATGGATAAATAGCTGGTACTATTCTGGAATTTGCATCTATCTTCGCCACCAAGAAATGACTGAGTCCAGCAATTCTACCTGTAATTCCACCTACCGACATGCAATCGCCACCACATTGCGCAATCACTGTAATGGAGCACTATAGCAATGTACAGTGAAGGATCAGCTTAATGGATGTGTTAGTGTGCTGAAATATAAGATAATTTATAACTGAGTTTATGTACCTACCTTGATTTTTCTCCTTATCATAACACCTCTCAGGTTCCTCTCCGTTTGAACTAAAGTGATTTCCGAGTCTCCCTACTCAAAGAACATTAAAGCCCTGTGTTTTGCTAATTGATGCCTCTTGAACATAATGAAAAAAAGAAAGTTAATGAAAGTAATTTTCCTAATAAAACTGATTATTAATGTGCTGTTGCCAACTTCAAATTAAAAGTTCTGAAGACTGAGGCCTATAAAGTTTTCCTTAGTAAATGTTCACATTACTGCCTGTTGTAAATCGCAGAAGGTGAGTCAGTATCTTACATATATGTTAATTTTTTGTCTCAATGTAGTAAAAGTGGAAAACTGCAGTGTGGAACGTTATATACTCAAGTTTGCTAAGTGTTTGTCTCTCCTGTGTATTATAAGTGCTTATTAATAATATAATAGGATCCACAGTTTGTCTATTGGGTTAATGCTCGGTAACAAGTAACGGAAAGACCACTAATTAAGAAAACCTTAATTTCTTTAGTCAAATGATAGTGAGGAGCAACCTTTAAGTGGATTCAAATTAACTTTCATTTTAAATAGTAACGTATTTAACTGAGAGAGACTTAACCTATATCCAGTTCATGATTCTGCAGTTAATAGTAATAATAACGTTATAAAGACCATTCAGTTTGTGTAAGCCCTGAAAGTAATAGTGTGTTTCAGTATCTGTTATAAATTGGCAAATAGTTTGTGCTGCTTTAACTGTTAGTTTCAATCTTACCGTACACATATGTATGTGTCAAGAGTTCAGTGCACTCGCGTGTGACAAAGTATAGGTTGTGTTTATCCATTGAAGTTACTAATAACTATTTTCTTGAACGAGAATGTTAATCATTCTCTGGCGACCGTTTTCTTTACCTGTTAAACAGTGCAGATAGGCAAAATTTTGTTTGTTACTGTTCAAATATTTCCGTAATTCTGACTTTCACTTCATAAGCCACCTCCGTTAGGTACAACACGGTCATTACAACAAAATTCCTCTCAGAGGGTAACACTGCTCTGTTACGTTATACCATAACTGCTTCGATAAAATTGTTTTATTTCACAACCTGCTTTAAGGTTATGGTACAGCAGTGACAGCAGACGCCAGTGTTGTAGTGTGACAGGGCTACGAGAAGGTGGGTGTTAAAATCGAAACTCCGCCCGAACAGACCAAGAAGGCCTAACGGTATCGAACGGCCGCCAAGTCACTGTCAGCCCACAGGCGTCATTGGATACGGATCTGGAGAGGCATGTGCTCAGCACACCTCTCTCCCGGCCGTATGTCAGTTTACGAGATCGGAGCCGCTACTTCCTAGTCAAATAGCTCTTCAATTTGCCCCATCGAAGTGCTAGCTCAGCCCGACAGCGCTTAACTTCGGTGATCTAACGGGAACCGGTGTTACCACTTTGCCACTGCCGTTGGCAAAGTTGTATGTTCCTTCTGCGACACTGCAGATAGACTCTGCAGGAGTATTTTCACTGTACATAATTGTTGGCAGAAATGGTCACGAGAAGATACGTACGCAAAAAGACTGGCCTCTACACATTCACGCGCCGCTAACGAAAGGAAGGTCATCCTGTTCAGTGTATGGCTCTGACAAATCGTATTGCATCTGCAGCAGCACCACAATAACACGACAAACAGTTCAAAATCGGTTTCACCAACGACATCTCCGAGCCAGACGGGCTGTAGCGTGTATTCCATTCACCGCAAACCACAGCCATTTGGGACTTCAGTGGTGCCACGTGAGATCTCATTGGAGAGCAGTGTGAAGATCTGTTGTGTTTCCTAATGAAAGCTGGTTCTGCCTTGGTGAGAGTGATGGCTGTGTACTTGTTAGAAGGACGCCAGCTAAGGGCATGCATCCAACCTGTCTGTGCGCTTGACACCCTGTATCTACACATCGAGGTATGGTAGGGGTGCGATTTCGTGCTACAGCAGGAGCACTCCTTTTGTTATCCCACGCGCCCTGACTGCTTATTTGTACGTCAGTCTGGTGATTCGACCTGTTATACTGCCATAGTGTTCCAGAGGGTGTTTTCTAACAGGATAACGCTCTCTCAAATATTGCTGTTGTAAGCCAACATGCTCTACTGAGTGTAGACATGTTTACCAGATCTGTTCATATGGTTCAAATGGCTCTAAGTACTATGGGACTTATCATCTGAGGTCATCAGTCCCCTAGACGTAGAACTGCTTAAACCTAAGGACATCACACACACCCATGCCCGAGGCAGGATTCGAACCTGCGACCGTAGCAGCAGCACGGTTCCGGACTGAAGTGCATAGAACCGCTCGGTCACAACGTCCGGCCACCAGATCTGTATCCAGTCGAGCACAAATCTGCCAACATTGAACGACAACTCCAGCGTCATACACAACCAGCATTAACCGTCCCCGACCAAATGCAACTGGCATGGAACTCCGTTCCACGAACTGACATCCGACACCTGCTCAACACAATGCATGCACGTTTGCATGCTTGCATTCAACAGTCTAGTGGTTACACTAGTTATTGATGTACTAGCATTTCACATTTGGAATTACTTATCGTGCGCTTCCATTTATCTTCCGTTTATCTTGCAGTGTTAATCACTTAAATAAGTCACTTAGTCAAATGTACTCACGAAATATCAATACTCTACATTAATTATTTTTTGGTGTTGCAGTTTTTCCCTCAGTGGCAATTTTTTCCCTCAGTGCAAAAAGACTATTGTAAACTTCAGCTGTCAAAAGTTCCCCGCTTTCTTCAAACTTAATTGGAAGCTGGTGTTAGTACAGAAACTCTTAGTAAAATAATTCAGGGCAAGAGATTCAGATATAAGGAGTACCTGTTTAAGCGAGTCATAGAGCTGAATCAGGGTGGAAATATCCTGTATGTGCCATCCAAGCTCAGGTCAATTCGAATCCATCCGGGATAGACTGATTGTTGCTGCTTGATGCATACAACATTTTTCACCCTATGCACCCCAAAATCGCCTACAGTTTTAAACATGCATACTTCCAGTAAAACTGTGTAAGCGCAATAAGCGAAATTTTATAACTTGCTGTTCACCCTGATTTTGCTATTTACAGTGCCACCGTTACTACGAGGGGCTTTCAATAAGTTATGTAACTCTTTCTCTCTGAAAGCTACATCTACATCCATACTCCGCAATCCTCCAGACGGTGTGTGGCGGAGGGTACCTTGAATACCTCTATCGGTTCTACCTTCTATTCCAGTCTCGTTTTGTTCGTGGAAACAAGGATTGTCGGTATGCTTCAGTGTGGGCTGTAATCTCTCTGATTTTATCCTCATGGTCTCTTGGCGAGATTTACGTAGGAGGGAACAATATACTGCTTGAATCTTCGGTGAAGGTATGTTCTCGAAACTTCAACAAAGGCCCGTACCGAGCTACCGAGCGTCTCTCCTGCAGAGTCTTCCACTGGAGTTTATCTATCATCTCCGTAACGCTTTCGCGATTAGTAAACGATCCTGTAACGAAGCGCGCTGCTCTCCGTTGGATTTTCTCTATCTCTTCTATCAACCCTATCTGGTACGGATCCCACACTGCTCAGCAGTATTCAAGCAGTGGGCGAACACGCGTACTGTAACCTACTTCCTTCGTTTTCGGGTTGCATTTCCTTAGGATTCTTCTAATGAATCTCAGTCTGGCATCTGCTTTACCAACGATCAACTTTATATGATCGTTCCATTTAAAACCACTCGTAATGCGTACTCCCAGATGATGTATGGAATTAATTGCTTCCAGTTGCTGACCTGCTATTTTGTAGCTAAATGATAAGGTATCTATCTTTCTATGTACCCGCAGCACATTACACTTGTCTACATTGAGATTCAATTGCTATTTCCTGCACCATGCGTCAATTCGCTGCAGATCCTCCTGCATTTCAGTGCAATTTTTTAGTGTTACAACCTCTCGATACACCACATCATCATCTGCAAAAAGCCTCAGTGAACTTCCGATGTCATCCACAAGGTCATTTATGTACACTCCTGGAAATTGAAATAAGAACACCGTGAATTCATTGTCCCACGAAGGGGAAACTTTATTGACACGTTTCTGGGGTCAGATACATCACATGATCACACTGACAGAACCACAGGCACATAGACACAGACAACAGACCATGCACAATGTCGGCACTAGTACAGTGTATATCCACATTTTGCAGCAATGCAGGCTGCTATTCTCCCATGGAGACGATCGTAGAGATGCTGGATGTAGTCCTGTGGAACGGCTTGCCATGCCATTTCCACCTGGCGCCTCAGTTGGACCAGCGTTCGTGCTGGACGTGCAGACCGCGTGAGACGACGCTTCATCCAGTCCCAAACATGCTCAATGGGGGACAGATCCGGAGATCTTGCTGGCCAGGGTAGTTGACTTACACCTTCTAGAGCACGTTTGGTGGCACGGGATACATGCGGACGTGCATTGTCCTGTTGGAACAGCAAGTTCCCTTGCCGGTCTAGGAATGGTAGAACGATGGGTTCGATGCCGGTTGGATGTACCGTGCACTATTCAGTGTCCCCTAGCCGATCACCAGAGGTGTACGGCCAGTGTAGGAGATCGCTCCCCACACCATGATGCCGGGTGTTGGCCCTGTGTGCCTCGGTCGTATGCAGTCCTGATTGTGGCGCTCACCTGCACGGCGCCAAACACGCATACGACCATCATTGGCACCAAGGCAGAAGCGACTCTCATCGCTGAAGACGACACGTCTCCATTCGTCCCTCCATTCACGCCTGTCGCGACACCACTGGAGGCGGGCTGCACGATGTTGGGGCGTGAGCGGAAGACGGCCTAACGGTGTGCGGGACCGTAGCCCAGCTTCATGGAGACTGTTGCGAATGGTCCTCGCCGATACCCCAGGAGCAACAGTGTCCCTAATTTGCTGGGAAGTGGCGGTGCGGTCCCCTACGGCACTGCGTAGGATCCTACGGTCTTGGCGTGCATCCGTGCGTCGCTGCGGTCCGGTCCCAGGTCGACGGGCACGTGCACCTTCCGCCGACCACTGGCGACAACATCGATATACTGTGGAGACCTCACGCCCCACGTGTTGAGCAATTCGGCGGTACGTCCACCCGGCCTCCCGCATGCCCACTATATGCCCTCGCTCAAAGTCCGTCAACTGCACATACGGTTCACGTCCACGCTGTCGCGGCATGCTACCAGTGTTAAAGACTGCGATGGAGCTCCGTATGCCACGGCAAACTGGCTGACACTGACGGCGGCGGTGCACAAATGCTGCGCAGCTAGCGCCATTCGACGGCCAACACCGCGGTTCCTGGTGTGTCCGCTGTGCCATGTGTGTGATCATTGCTTGTACAGCCCTCTCGCAGTGTCCGGAGCAAGTATGGTGGGTCTGACACACCGGTGTCAATGTGTTCTTTTTTCCATTTCCAGGAGTGTATATTGTGAATAGAAACGGTCCCACGACACTCGAAGCTCGTTCGTTTTATTCAGGATTTCAATACACGATGTTATTGCCGACAATTTTATCTACAGAACCCTCTTTTCCACATAATCTCCTTTCAATGCGACGGCCCTACCGAACCCTACTGGGAGGACCGTCTTATCCGCATGGTACCACTCTAGTGGTCGACGTCTTAGTTTCGTTGTCACTAATGTTCTCCTCATAATTTCTGAACAAAGCTACCGGAGGTTGTCTCTCATTGTGTGTGAGAGTAATGCCACTGGAGAAACGGAATCTGTGAAGGTCCGATGGTTGCACTGCGACAAACTGTCATACCCCAGGAAGGTAGAAGCCTAGTATTTCGTTCGAAATGGATTTCAAGCTCAGGCTGCAGATCGAGAAGTAACGATGAAGGGTTAAAAGGAAAACAAAACGTTAAGAATGTTCCGAACAGTCATAAAGATTAGTATTTTGTTGCCACTGGCGTTCTTTAAAGTTTCGAAGAAACAAATCGTCTGGAATGGACAGAAGATAAACAATATCTGCTACGCTGATGATATTGTAATACGCTCTAAGGGGAAAAAATCTGACGCATCACGGAGAAATTTTCCGAATGGGACTGAAATCGGTAGATGTGACGTACTTGTACAAACAAACAAATAAATACAGTTTTAGAAAAATTGTATGATTCATTCAAGAGAAAGACCTTCACAAATTAAGTCAATAGCTCATGTTGGCACGTATTCGGCTTGGCATTGATTGACAGTGTTGTTGGATGCCCTTCTGAGGGATTTTTTTTTTTTTTTTTTTGTCTTCTGACTGGTCTGTTGCAGCCCGTCACGAATTCCTTTCCTGTGCTAACTTCTTCATGTCAGAGTAGCACTTGCAACCTACTTCCTCAGTTATTTGCTGGATGTGTTGCAATCTCTGTCTTCCTCTACAGTTTTTGCTCTCTGCAGCCCCCTCGAGTACCATGGAAGGCATTCCCCCATATCGTAACAGATGTCCTATCATCCTGTTCCTTCTCCTTATCAGTGTTTCCCACATGTTCCTTTCCTCTCCGATTCTGCGCAGAACCTCCTCATTCCTTACCTTATAAGTCCACAAATTTTCAACATTCGTCTGTAGCAGAACATCTCAAATGCTTCGATTCTCTTCTGTTCCGGTTTTTCCACAGTCCATATTTCACTACCATACAATGCTGTACTCCAGACGTACAGAAATTTCTTCCTTAAATTAAGGCCGATGTTTGATATTAGTAGACGCCTCTCGGCCAGAAATGCCCTTTTTGCTGTTGCTAGTCTGCTTTCGATGTCCTCCTTACTCCGTCCGTCATTGCTTATTTTACTCCCTAGGTAGCAGAATTCCTTAACTTCGTGTACTACGTTACCATCAATCCTGATGTTAAGTTTCTCGCTGTTCTCGATTCTACTACTTCTAATTACCTTCCTCTTTCTTCGATTTTCTCTCTCCATACTGTGTACTCATTAGACAGTTCGTTCCTTTCTTCTTTACTTTCACTCAGAATAGCAATGTTAGCAGTGAATTGATATTCTTTCACCTTGAATTTTAAATCCACTCCTGAACCTTTCTTTTATTCCCATCATTTCTTCCCCTATGTATAGATAGAACGGTAGGGGTGAAAACCTCTTATTATTCCGTCTCGGCAGTTGTACATATTGTATATGGCTCGTCTCTCACTTTAGTTTACCCCTACTTTTTTCAGAATTTCGAACATCTTGCGCCATTTTCATTGTCGAACGCTTTTTCTAGGTCGACGATTCCAGTAAACGTGTCTTCATTTTACTTTAGTTTTGTTTCCATTATTAACCACGACGTCACAATTGCCTCTCTCGTCCCTTTACTTTGCCTATAGCCAAAGTGATCGTCATCTAGTGCATCCTCAGTTTTCTTTTCCATTCTTCTGTACATTATTCTTGTACACAATTGGGATGCATGAGGCGCTAAGCTGACTGTGCGGTAATTCTCGCACTTGTCAGCTCTTTCCGTCTTCCGAATTGTGTGGATGATGATTTCCAAAAGTCAGATGGTATGTCGTCAGAGTCATACGTTCTACACCCCAACGTGAATAGTCGTTTTGTTGCCACTTCTCCCAACGATTTTTAGAAATTCTGATGGAATGTTATCTATCCCTTCTGCCTTATTTTATCCTACGTCCTCCAAAGCTCTCTTAAATCCTGATTTTAATACTGGATCCCCTATCTCTACTAGATCGACTCCTGTTTCTTCTTTCATCATATCAGACAAATCTTCCCCCTCTTAGATGCTTTCAGTGTATTCTTTCCACCTATCCGCTCTCTCCTCTGCATTTAGCAGTGGATTTCCCGTTGCACTGTTAATGTTATCACCTTTGCTTTTAATATCACTGAAGGTTGTTTTGACTTGCCTATATTCGATTCTACACAGAGTACGCGAAAGAACTTGCTCCCTTGTAACAGCCGTGTACCGCAAGTCTCTAGAGGAACGGAAGGTTCCAAATGATTGGAAAAAAGCAGAGGTAGATCCAGTTTTCAAGAAGGGTCGTCGAGCAGATGCGCAAAACTATAGGCCTATATTTCTGACATCGGTCTGTTGTAGAATTTTATAACATATTTTTGCTCGCGTATCATGTCATTTCTGGAAACCCAGAATCTACTCTGTAGGAATCGACATGGATTCCGGAAACAGCGATCGTGTGAGGCCCAACTCGCTTTATTTGTTCATAAGACCCAGAAAATATTAGATACAGGCTCCCAGGTAGGTGCCATTTTCCTTGACTTCCGGAAGGCGTTCGATACAGTTCCGCACTGTCGCCTGATAAACAATGTAAGAGCCGACAGAAATCACACTAGCTGTGTGGCTGGATTGAAGAGTTTTTAGTAAACAGAACACAGCATGTTGTTCTCAATGGAGAGACGTCTACAGACGTTAAAGTAACCTCTGGCGTGCCACAGGGGAGTGTTATGGGACCATTGCTCTTCACAGTATATATAAGTGACCTAGTAGATAGTGTCGGAAGTTCCATGCGGCTTTTCGCGGATGATGCTGTAGTTACAGAGAAATTGCAGCGAAATGCAGGAAGATCTGCAGCGGATAGGCACTTGGTGCAGGGAGTGGCAACTGATCCTTAACCTAGACTAATGCAATGTATTGCGAATACATAGAAAGAAGGATCTTTTATTGTATGATTATATGATAGCTGAACAAACACTGGTAGCAGTTACTTCTGTAAAATATCAGGGAGCATGCGTACGGAACGGTCTGAAGTGGAATGATCATACAAAATTAATTGCTGGTAATGCCGGTGCCAGATTGGGATTTGAAGTGGAGTGATTGTTGGTAAGGTGGGTGCCAGGTTGAGATTCACTGGGAGATTCCTTAGAAAATGTAGTGCATCAACAAAGGAGGCGGCTTACAAAACACTCATTCGACCTATACTTGAGTATTGCTCATCAGTGTGGGATCTGTACCAGATCGGGTTGACGGAGGAAATAGAGAAGATCCAAAGAAGAGCGGCGCGTTTCGTCACAGCGTCAATTGGTAAGCGTGACAGCGTTACGGAGATGTTTAACAAACTCAAGTGGCAGACTCTGCAAGAGAGGCGCTCTGCATCGCTGTGTAGCTTGCTGTCCAGGTTTCGTGAGGGTGCGTTTCTGGATAAGGTATCGAATCTATTGCTTCCCCCTACTTTTACCTCCCGAGGAGATCACGAATGTAAAATTAGAGAGATTCGAGCGCGCACGGAGGCTTTCCGGCAGTCGTTCTTCCCGCGAACCATAAGCGACTGGAACAGGAAAGGGAGGCAATGACAGTGGCACCTAAAGTGCACGCCGCAACACACCATTGGGTGGCTTGCGGAGTATAAATGTAGATGTTGATGATTCCAGTTAGATTACATCATGGTCAGGCAGAGATTATGAAATCTTATATTGGATTGTAATGCGTACCCAGGAGTATATATAGCCTCAGATCACAATTTAGTAATGATGAAGAGTGCGCTGAAGTTTAAAAGACTGGTCAGGAAGAATAAGTGTTCAAAGAAACGGGATGTGGAAATATTATGAAGTGAAGAGACATGTTGAAACCTTCCCGTCTAATATTGTATGAACGTTTGCTTGCTGACTGAACGCTGCGTCTCTTAAAATCTTTTAACTGCTGCTCTGTCAAGACTACCTGCTGATTATTACGACGAAACATAAAATGTGTTGTCGCCGTGGCCCTCAGTCGTTACCTGAAATTATTAAGACTGATTCTTACCTTTAATTATTTATACTGGATTGCCATCTGACTGCTACAGCAAACTGTGGAATGAATATACTTACTTCTCTTTAACATAATTATAAGCTGCTGGTGGAGTTTCATAATACTTTGTAACTGGAATTCTTTAATTTGAAGTTAATTTAGATTTGATAAAAGCTGAAGCTCAGTTTAGACTTTTCTTTTAAGATAACAATAAATTCCGTAAAGCATTTACGTGAATGATTTTGGGATAGAAAATTCTTAATGCATTTAATCTGGTAGAAGTTAACTATATTCTGAGAACGATCTTGACAAACAATTACAAGGGGTATAGTTCTTTACAAAAATTCTTAAAAACTAGCATTGCGCTACATATAGCAAGTGGCTGGAGAGCACACCGCTTCTTTCAAAGTGTTAATTCATACCTCGCTTACAGCGACCTCCTCTCATGTCTCGCTAGCTACGACTGCCTCGTCTCACATCTTACTCGCAACTGCTCGCTTCCAACGCTCAATGCTACAAAAGTGCGGTCTCGCCGCCAACAATGGTTTTTGGTGCAGACAATCCCTGCTACCATTACAGATGTATTACTGCGCGCTGTTTCCCGCTCTTTCTCAAAATGTATCTATGCGCGGTTTCCCGCTCTTTCTCAATAATACACAATGCAATTTAATTAACAAAACAATTTAAATAAGAAACAGTTCAGATAATTACATGCTAAAACAGTTTAAATACGCCTATTACATAATTACAATGTTTGTAAATCTCTGAGGCTACAGATACTGCGATAGTGAACTGCACAGTAGGGGGTTCAGTTGAAGGGGAATAGACATAACTAAAACAAGCATTCACGGAAGCTGCAAAGAAAGACGTAGCTACAAGGAGGGTAAGGGCGAGAAAACCGTGAATAAGAGGAGAAATACTTCAGTTGATCGGCAAGAGAAGGATGCAGAGAACTTTGAAGGAATAAAAAAAATATCAGTCACTAAAGAACGGTATAAATAGGAAGTGCGAGAAAGCTAATGGAAAGGCGGCATAAGAAAAATCGCAAAAGATATGATTGTCTGAACGACTGACTCAGTATACAGGAAAGTAATAACAACATTCGCTGAAACTAAAAGCGAGGGCGGCGATATTAATAGTTTACTAGGAATTCAACTGTTAAATGCAGAGGAGAGAGAGAAGAGATGAAAACAGATGCATCTGTGGCCGCACGCGCAGTCGCGCGGTAGAACAGTATAAAGGGACGAAGCGAGCACTGGAGCGGCAGTCTTGCGACTCACTCTGAAGATGGCTGAACGTTATACAGCCGAAATATTAGAAGAAGAAGGAGATACCTTGCAGCTGCACACCCTAAACTTACTGATATATGAAAACAGTATTTTGAAGGCCTCTGTGAGGGGAGGACTTGCCTGATGACGTGATAGAATAAGTTACAGAAGTTGACACAGAAGCGATACAGGATCCAGTATTAGAATCAGAATTTAAGAGAGGTTTGGATGTCTTGCGATCAAACAAGGGAGAAGGTATTGATAACATTACATCGGAACTTTTAAAATCATTGGGGAAATTGGCAACAAAACGACAATTCACTTTGGAGTCTAGAATGTATGAGACTAGCGATACACCTCCAGAATTTGGGAAACACATCATGCATACAATTCCGATGATAACAAAAATGCGGGAAGTGCGAGAATTACAGCAAAATCAGCTTAACAGTTAGTGCATCTAAGCTGCTGACAAGTATAATACACAGAAGAATGGGAAAGAAAAATAAGGGTCGGTTAGATGACGATTAGTTGGAGTTAGGAAAGGTAAAGGCACCAGAAAGGCAGACACGTTCATGAGAATTGTTAACCTGGAAAACGGTGCAAACTATGGTTGAAATTCTGAGAAAAATAGGGATAAGCAGTAGGGAAAGACGGGTAATACACTTTATGTACAAGCAGTAAGAGAGATCATTAAGACTGGAAGACCAAGAACAAAGTGCTCGGAATAAAAAGACCGGGGGTTTAGTCTTTCGCCGCTACTGCAGCACATCGAAGAAGCAATGACGGAAGTAAAAGAAAGGTTCAAGAGTGGGATTGTAATTCAGTGTGAAAGTATATTGATGATAAGATTAAATGATGACATTGTTATCCAAATTGGAAGTTAAGAAGAATTAAAGGCTGAGTTGAATGGCATGAACAGTCTAATGAGTACAGAATACGGATTGAGAGTAGTTTGAAGAAAGACGAAAATAATGAGAACTGTCGGAAAAGGGAGCAGCGTAGTCACAAAATACACTCCTGGAAATGGAAAAAAGAACACACTGACACCGATGTGTCAGACCCACCATACTTGCTCCGGACACTGCGAGAGGGCTGTACAAGCAATGATCACACGCACGGCACAGCGGACACACCAGGAACCGCGGTGTTGGCCGTCGAATGGCGCTAGCTGCGCAGCATTTGTGCACCGCCGCCGTCAGTGTCAGCCAGTTTGCCGTGGCATACGGAGCTCCATCGCAGTCTTTAACACTGGTAGCATGCCGCGACACCGTGGACGTGAACCGTATGTGCAATTGACGGCCTTTGAGCGAGGGTGTATAGTGGGCATGCGGGAGGCCGGGTGGATGTACCGCCGAATTGCTCAACACGTGGGGCGTGAAGTCTCCACAGTACATCGATGTTGTCGCCAGTGGTCGGCGGAAGGTGCACGTGCCCATCGACCTGAGACCGGACCGCACCGACGCACGGATGCACGCCAAGACCGTAGGATCCTACGCAGTGCCGTAGGGGAGCGCACCGCCACTTCCCAGCAAATTAGGGACGCTGTTGCTCCTGGGGTATCGGCGAGGACCATTCGCAACAGTCTCCATGAAGCTGGGCTACGGTCCCGCACACCGTTAGGCCGTCTTCCGCTCACGCCCCAACATCGTGCAGCCCGCCTCCAGTGGTGTCGCGACAGGCGTGAATGGAGGGACGAATGGAGACGTGTCGTCTTCAGCGATGAGAGTCGCTTCTGCCTTGGTGCCAATGATGGTCGTATGCGTGTTTGGCGCCGTGCAGGTGAGCGCCACAATCAGGACTGCATACGACCGAGGCACACAGGGCCAACACCCGGCATCATGGTGTGGGGAGCGATCTCCTACACTGGCCGTACACCTCTGGTGATCGGCTAGGGGACACTGAATAGTGCACGGTACATCCAACCGGCATCGAACCCATCGTTCTACCATTCCTAGACCGGCAAGGGAACTTGCTGTTCCAACAGGACAATGCACGTCCGCATGTATCCCGTGCCACCAAACGTGCTCTAGAAGGTGTAAGTCAACTACCCTGGCCAGCAAGATCTCCGGATCTGTCCCCCATTGAGCATGTTTGGGACTGGATGAAGCATCGTCTCACGCGGTCTGCACGTCCAGCACGAACGCTGGTCCAACTGAGGCGCCAGGTGGAAATGGCATGGCAAGCCGTTCCACAGGACTACATCCAGCATCTCTACGATCGTCTCCATGGGAGAATAGCAGCCTGCATTGCTGCGAAAGGTGGATATATACTGTACTAGTGCCGACATTGTGCATGGTCTGTTGCCTGTGTCTATGTGCCTGTGGTTCTGTCAGTGTGATCATGTGATGTATCTGACCCCAGGAATGTGTCAATAAAGTTTCCCCTTCGTGGGACAATGAATTCACGGTGTTATTATTTCAATTTCCAGGAGTGTAGAAAAAGTTAGAAACATCTTCTATGTGAGTAGCAAAATAACTCATGGTGGACGGAGGAAAAATGATATAAAAGGCAGACTACCATTGGCAAGATGAGTACACTAAGCAGATTCAGAAGGATGTAGGTTGCAGTAGGTACTGGGAGATGAAGCAGCTTGCACAGGATAGAGTAGCATGGAGAGCTGCATCAAACCAGTCTCAGGACTGAAGACAACAACAACAACCATTGGCAAAAAGGTCATTCCTGGCGAAGAGAACTACTGATATCACAAATGGTTCAAATGGCTATGAGGACTATGGAACTTAACTTCTGAGGTCATCAGTGGCCTAGAACTGAGAACAACTTAAACCTAACTAACCTATGGACATCACACACATCTATGCCCGAGGCAGGATTCGAAACTGCGACCATAGTGGTAGCGCGGTTCCAGACTGTAGCGCTTCGAACCGCTCGGCCACTCCGGCCGGCTACTACTAGTATAACACATGGGTCTTAATTTCAGGAATAAATTTCTGAGCATGTACGTTTGGAGCATAGTATTGTATTGTAGCAAAACATGGACTGAGGGAAAACCGGAACGGAGGGGAAACGAAGCATTTGAGATGTGCTGCTACAGAAAAATGTTGATAATTAGGTGAATTGATATGGTAAGAAATGAGGAAGTTCTCCTCAAAATCGGAGAGGAAACACTGACAACAATTAGGGACAGAAGGTAGGAGGTCTGTTGAGACATGTGGGAACAATTTCCATGGTACTAGAAGGAGCTGTAGAGTGTAAAAACTGTGGAGGAAGACATAGATAGGAACGCAACAAGTAAGTAATTCAGGACGTAGGTTTCAATTGGTACTCTGAGATGAAAATGTTGTCACAATGTTTGTGGCTGATGACGAAACGCAAATCGCTAAGGATGAACGGATTCTGGCTACAACAGTGCCTTTTTTAATTTGTTTTATTATTATTATTCTTATTATTCTTATTATTATTATTACAGTACTCGCAGCACTTTCAGAGGAGGCTGGATAATTGATCCTTTCCACCTTTGGATTCGTAAATGTAAATTAACAGAACGTTGACGTTAAAAAGGATACATAATTAAAGAAAAGGAAGGTGAATGGTATCCTGGCCAAACGGCCGAGTTGCGGCCCAGCTGTCGCCTGGAGAAGACCTTTAAAAAGGATCAATACACTAGACAGCGTCACAAGACACCAGCTCTCTTACAACAGAGATCAGGCTCTTTAATGTAGATACCGTACCTCACGATGACGACGAACTTGGAGAATGTGGAACAGGTTTGTAACATCAACAAGAGCAGGTGTAATAAGGTCCACAAAAGGAGTAAAATGTTCAGCACTTGCTACCTGCGCATACGCCGGCTGTCGACTCTGAGAGGTAGCACGTGTTTGCTGCTCGTGCTGGTGAGGTCGTAGTTGTTATTGCGGAGGCTGCTGGGTTGAATGATGAGACTGTGAACGGACATCGTAAATCTGAGAGACGTCCTGAGATGGCGGGCTGATAAAGTCGTGCGCCGAGGAGGCAATGACCTAGCAACAGCAGGTCTTTGATAGGCATAAAGTAGGTCTTGGTAAGCCGAACACATTTTATATGAAGTGGGGTGAGCCTGTTCACAGTTACGGCATTTCACATTCCATTCTTGATAGGGTGTAGTCCCGAGAATGATGGTAACCTGTACGCCTCACACGCCGTGGTGGGAGGTGGCAGTAATCTACCGTATACTCAAAAAAAGCTGGCAACGTTTACAATAAGAGGGGAACTCCTTTAGTATATAGTCTTCGACCCGCACCCCAATATCAAGTATATGTTGCAGATTGTAAATATTGTCATTAGTCTCCTCTGGTGGCGAGATAATTACGGAAATGGGAAGATGTCCTAATTCCTGAAAGGGTCCTTCTGTTTTTATAACGATACAAAGTAGCTGCAGGAGAACCTTGTCTTCGGATTTCTGTCGTCAATAAATCGACCGAAACTTCTAACTTTAGGTGACTGGTGCATGTGGAAATCCATTTGACGGTCCTGAAAAAAGGCGATGGCTTCCGTTTAAGGTACGAAATTGATACGTAACCTTGTTGTCTTGATAGATCTCCTTGAAAGGGCTCTCCGACAGCGATTTCAACATAGCATTATTTTAAATGTATTTTTCAGTAGAATAAATGGTAACAGGGGGTACTTTCTTCAGTTGATGCAGAGTAGCAGCCGCTACAGGTTTCATAGGCGCCGAGCGGGTATCCTGTTGAGGTATAGGCGAATCCACGTCGTGAGACTGCAGTGGCAAAGCAATTGGAAACGAATGAACATTTCTACATTCACCAACCGCGGTTGGCAAAGGTTGGAATGACGTAGCGTCTAGCCAAATTCACGGTGACGTTTAGATTGCACCATGATTAAACCTTCATCATCGGTGAATTCCTGCTCCGGCGAGTCAATCGTGGGATCTACGTGTTTTGGTCCATGGTCTCAATCGGTCCACGTTCGTCATCATTGTCAGGGACGGCATCGACATTAAAGAGGCTGTTCTCTGTTATTGAGAACTGGTGTCTTGTGACGTTGTGGTCTCTGCAACAGGCAACAGTTGTGATATGGCTTTCCGTTTCTTTAGGCCTAAAATAGGGAGTTTAACGGCAGGTAGCGTATTCTTGAACAGGTGAACAGGTTCCCGTGAGTTCTCAAATGTAGCAACTTGCGCAGCGGTCAGTGTAATGTCTGTTTCTCTTTCTGTCCGGGAGTGGTGGGGGGGGGGGGGGGGGGCGACTGATGGCTCCCTCATGAATGGTGAGTCGGTCGCAACCTTGAGGGATTCAACATACCGATCTTTGGACGCAGTATGTTGTTAAGTGCTGCTGGTCTTGGCCTGATATGGAGACTGTGGGCTGGCCCCCTTTGGGTGGGAGCCCAGCTCCCAACGGGCCTGCAGCTAGCCATTTCCTAACAGAAGGCTAGCCAGACTATCTCGCCAATACCAATGACGATGATGATGATAATTATAGTAATGCGGAGCCACAGCAGGTGGTGAAGAAGCGGACGAGTAAACACGTCCTCTGCACGACAGGCGGAAGGACGCAATTAGGAAATACAACTCGTAGCGAGAAGCAAGTGAACGTGAACAAGCGCGGGACAAGGCCGCACCTCGCCGGAATCTGACGGGGGACGCCATAGCGAACAATTTAGGAGACGTCATGCAAGCTCCGAGGACGTCGGAGAGGCAAAGTTTTAGAATTCCTTCCGACTGATGTATAGAATGACCGTGTATCCTCATTCATTCAAGAATAACAGTATATAACTCTTATGAATGTGACTGAGTGCCACTATTAATTCAGCACAAACATTTACGGTAGCAGAAAAGTTCCCTACTGTGGTTCCTTAACGATGCCTGTTTTGCATGATTAAAAATAAACTGAGCCGTCCGGTTTGCTCGCTACCCCTTCTGACTTCTTGGATAATTCGATTGTTCTCTCGAAATATTCGCGTCAGCCGGTTCCTGGTGCAGCGAGTGCGAGGCTTATTTAGGCTGGTACGCACTGCCATAGGACTCTGTTCAAGTGTAGCGATATTGGTTGTGTGGTGGTTTCCCTCGAGGTGCTGCGAGTGATGCGAACAGGGACAGCCGGGTGCAGGGTGCCTAAGATGGCTGTCGCTTGTGTAGTAGCGTGGTTCAAACGGTTCAAATGCCTCGGAGCACTATGGGACTTAACTGCTGAGGTCATCAGTCCCCTAGACTTAGAACTACTTAAACCTAACTAACCTAAGGTCATCACGCACGTCCATGTTCGAGGCAGGATTCGAACCTGCGACCGTAGTGGTAGCACGGTTCCAGACTGTAGCGCCTAGAACCGCTCGACCACTCCGGCCGGCCAGTAGCGTGTTCCTCCGTGCTATTGCTGGACGTACGCGTGTCTAGAATGGCTGTATCAGCATCCTGAAGAGCAGATCAGGAGACTGTGTGTTATTTTAGATTTTTGTGGAGGGGACTCTTATGATGCATGCAATTATTTGGTGACACTGTGGTAGACTATTATGTTCAAAAATGTTCAAATGTGTGTGAAATCTTATGGTACTTAACTGCTAAGGTCATCAGTCCATAAGCTTACACACTACTTAACCTAAATTATCTCAAGGACAAACACACACACGCATTCCCGAGAGAGGACTCGAACTTCCGCCGGGAGCAACAGCATAGTCCGTGACTGCAGCGCCTTAGACCGAGACTATTATGCGAGTCTTGTCAATTATTCTTACTCTAATATATTACTCTTAAAGAATCATGCCTACCAAGTTCGCCACTAATTGTTTTTATTACTATTACCGGTTTCTACAGATCTACACTTTCATCATCGGACTTTGACTTGCAGTGTTGCAAAAACAAGTGCGCTTCTAATAATGTTAAATGATATGATGATGACAACGTAAATCTGTCGAAGTCGGTAGCAGTAATAAAATAATTATTAGCTGTATTCAAAATCTTGGTTCCTCAATATATTATACAAACATCAAAAAAAAGTCTTGCATCACGTCGGTTCCCAGAGTTCCAGACCTGTACAGAAAATTGGAATAGAGATCGACATAAACATCATTTCCTCCCTTTTTATTGCTCATGGAAATCGCACCTTGCATGCTGTACCACCATACAGCGACACCTTCAGAGGTGGTGGTCCCGATAGCTGAACACACATGTACCTCTAACACCCAGTAACATTCCTCTTGCGTTAATGCATGCTTGTATTCGTCGTGGCATACTATCCACAAGTTCATCAAGGCACTGTTGGTCCAGATTGTCCCATTCCTCAACAGCGATTCGGCGTAGATCCCTCAGAATGGTTGGTGGATCACGTCGTCCATAAAGAGCCCTTTTAAATCTATGCCAGGCATGTTCGATAGGGTTCATGTCTGGAGAACATGCTAGCCGCTCTAGTCGAGCGATGTCGTTATCCTGAAAGAAGGTATTCACAAGATGTGCAAGATGGGAGTGCGAATTATCGTCCATTAACACGAATGCCTCGCCTGTAATTACCCTATATGGTTGCACTATCGGTCGGAGGATGGCATTCACGTACCGTACAGGGCACCTTCCATGAACACCAGCGGCGTACATCGGCGCAACATAATGCCACCCCAAAACAACAGGGAACCTCCACCTTGCTGCACTCGCTGGGCAGTGTGTCTAAGGCGTTCAGCCTGACAGGCGTTCAGCCTGACCGGGTCTTCGACGGTTGTCTGTTTGACGGCATATGCGACACTCATCGGTGAAGAGAACGTGATGTCAATCCTGAGCGGTCGATTTGGCGGTCGATTTGGCTGTACCGCGCTGCATGGTGTCGTGGTTGCAAAGATGGACCTCGCCATGGACGTCAGGATTAAAGTTGCGCATCATGCAACCTATTGCGCACAGTTTGAGTTGTAACGCGACGTTCTGTTGATGCACGAAAAGCATTATTCAACATAGTGGCATTGCTGTCAGGGTTCTTCCGAGCTATAATCTTAGGTAGCGGTCACCCACTGCAGTAGTAGCCCTTAGGCGGCCTGAGCGAGGCATGTCATCGAAAGTTTTGTCTGTCTGTATCTCCTCCATGTCCGAACAACATCGCTTTGGTTCACTCTGAGGCGCCAGGACACTTCCCTTGTTGAGAGCCCTTCCTGGCACAAAGTAACCATGCGGACGCGAGCGAACGGCGATATTGACCCTCTAGGCATGGTTTAACTACGGAAAACACAAGTGTGTACCTCCTCCCTGGTGGAATGACTGGACTGGAACTGATCGGCTGTCGGACCACCTCCGTCTAATAGGCGCTGCTCATGCATGGTTGTTCACATCTTTGGGCGGGCTTGGGGACATCTCTGAACAGTCAAAAGGGACTGTGTCTGTGATACAACATCCACAATCAACTTCTGCCTTCAGGAGTTCTGGGAATCGGGGTGATGCAAAACTTTTTTGACATGTGTATGTGCTCTCATCTACATCTACATACATACTCCGCAATTCACCTGACGGTGTGTGGCGGAGGGTACCTTGAGTACCTCTATCGGTTCTCCCTTCTATTCCAGTCTCGTATTGTTCGTGGAGAGAAGGATTGTCGGTATGCCTCTGTGTGGGCTCTAATCTCTCTGATTTTATCCTCATGGTCTCTTCGCGAGATGTACGTAGGAGAGAGTAATATACTGTTAGACTCCTCGGTGAAGGTATGTTCTCGAAACTTCAACAAAAGCTCGTACCGAGCTACTGAGCGTCTCTCCTGCAGAGTCTTCCACTGGAGTTTAGCTATCATCTCTGTAACGCTTTCTCGATTACTAAATGATCCTGTAACGAAGCTCGCTGCTCTCCGTTGGATCTTCTCTATCTCTTCTATCAAACCTATCTGGTACGGATCCCACACTGGTGAGCAGTATTCAAGCAGTAGGCGAAGAAGCGTACTGTAACCTACTTCCTTTGTTTTCGGACTGTATTTCCTTAGGATTCCTCCAATGAATCTCATCTGGCATCTGCTTTATCGACGATCAACTTTATATGATCATTACATTTTAATTCACTCGTAATGCGTACTCCCAGATGATGTATGGAATTAACTGCATCCAGTTGCTATATTGTAGCTTTCTATGTATTCGCAGCACATTACACTTGTCTACATTGAGATTCAACTGCCATTCCCTGCACCATGCGTCATTTCGCTGCAGATCCTCCTGCATTTCAGTACAATTTTCCATTGTTACAACCTCTCGATACACCACAGCATCGTCAGCAAAAAGCCTCAGTGAACTTCCGATGTCATCCACCAGGTCATTTATGTATATTGTAAATAGCAACGGTCCTACGACACTCCCCTGCGGCACACCTGAAATCACTCTTACTTCGGAAGACTTCTCTCCATTGAGAATGACATGCTGCGTTCTGTTATCTAGGAACTCCTCAATCCAATCACACAATTGATCTGATAGTCCGTATGCTCTTACTTTGTTCATTAAACGACTGTGGGGAACTGTAGCACACGCCTTTCGGAAGTCAAGAAACACGGCATCTACCTGGGAACCCGTGTCTGTGGTCGTCTCAGTCTCGTTGACGAATGGCGTGAGCTGGGTTTCAGACGATCGTCTTTTTCGTCACCCATGCTGATTCCTACAGAGTAGATTTCTAGTCTCCAGAAAAGTCATTATACTCGAACGTAATACGTGTTCCAAAATTCTACAACTGATCGACGTTAGAGATATAGGTCTATGGTTCTGCACATCTGTTCGACGTCACTTCTTGAAAACGGGAATGACCTGTGCCCTTTTCCAAACCTTTGGAACGCTACGCTCTTCTAGAGACCTACGGTACACCGTTGCAAGAAGGGGGTCAAGTTCCTTCGCGTACTCTGTGTAAAATCGAACTGGTATCCCATCAGGTCCAGCGGCCTTTCCTCTTTTGAGCGATTTGAACTGTTTCTCTATCCCTCTGTCGTCTGTTTCCATACCTACAATTTTTTCATCTGTGCGACAATCTAGAGAAGGAACTACAGTGCAGTCTTCCTCTGTGAAACAGCTCTGGGAAAAGACATTTATTATTTCGGTCTTTAGTCTGTCATCCTCTATGTCAGTACCATCTTGGTCACAGAGAGTCTGGACATTTTGTTTTGAGCCACCTACCGCTTTGACATAAGAACTAAATTTCTTACGTTTTTCAGCCAAGTCAGTACATAGAACTTCACTATCGAATTCATTGAACGCCTCTCGGATAGCCCTCCTCACACTACATTTCGCTACGCGTAATTTTTGCTTGTGTGCAAGGTTTTCGCTATGTCTATGTTTGCTGTGAAGTTCCCTTTGCTTCTGCAGCAGTTTTCTAACTCGGTTGTTGTACCACGGTGGCACTTTTCCATCTCTTACGATCTTGCTTGGCACATACTCATCCAACGCATATTGTACTATGGTTTTGAACTTTGTCAACTGACCCTCAATACTATCTGTACTTGTGATAAAACTTTTGTGTTGAGCCGTCAAGTACTCTGAAATCTGTTTTTCTTCGCTTTTGATAAACGGAAAAATCTTCCAACCTTTTTTAATATTTATATGTACGGCTGAAATCATCGATGCAGTAACCGCTTTATGATCGCTGACTCCTTGTTCTGCGTTAACTGTTTTAGTTCGGGTCTGACTGTCACCAGAAGGTCTAATATGTTATAGCCACGAGTCGGTTCTCTTTTTAACTGCTCAAGGTAGTTTTCAGATAAAGCACTTAAAAAAATTTCACTGGGTTCTTGGTCCCTGCCACCCGTTATAAACATTTGAGTGTCCCAGTCTATATCCGGCAAATTACAATCTCCACCCAGAACTGTAACATGGTGGGGAAATCTACTCGAAATATTTTCCAAATTGTCCTTCAGGTGCTCAGCTCTAACATTCATGGTGGTGTCTGATTGTTCTATATCGTGTCTGCCTACCACTTTCGCGCATCGACGCTCTGAGCGTGTTTTTTAGGGAATTGATTAGTTTGAACCTGGGACCTGTTGCTGGTAAGGAGACGCCAGACCACACATGACATGTAGAATTCAGAAGAGTTCAGTGAGACTATCGATGATATAACCAAATACTTAATGATTTCAGTGTCAGCTCCACTGCGCTCCCTGTAAAGGAATCTTAATACTAACTAAATTTAGTGGAAGGGGTTCAGTGCTTTCCTATTTTTAGTTAACTGGTAAAATAACGTCGAAAAAGCAGTTAAGTTTACCATTGGAAATTTTATTCTAATCACAAAACATTGTTTATAAATTGCACTATTGATAAAAGGAAATGTTTTAATACAGGGTGGTAAAAACCAACTGCGTTCAACAAAAATGTGAACGAATATTCCCTGAATGGGTTTCCAAGTTCTACAATGGATCGAAGGATGACCTATGCCATATCACATCTATAATCTAGGTTTAAATTAAGTTTCACAAGAGAGAAAACTATCAAAATGGTCTACAGTGACCCTCAATTATCTTTAATTACTTATCTAACTTGTCGTAAATTACAGTGGCTGATGTGGCTTCTCAATAACTATATAACAGAAAAAATAATCGCGTTTCAGATTTTTACTTCAAGTGGCAAATGTGAACACCATGAACTTTAATTGACCTTCGACACTAGTATTACGCAAAAAGCGGGTGTAACAGATGAGACTTCTGCAGTTCTGAGTGAAACTTTATGCGCTGTTATGCGGCATCGCGTGCGTTCATTACCTTGTCATTGGTTAGGCAGCTTCAGGGGGGCAGCGGCCGGCGCAGCAGCCATCCAGCTCGCCGTCTCGGAATCAACTGACTTCTCCTAATTTGTCCTTAGTACCATTTACCGAAGTTGGGTTTTAAAAAAAAACTCTCTGGCTGTGTTTTCATCTGACCAATCAGGGTCTCAATGTTAACCTTAAGCTCCGCCCACAATTATTCTGTCTATCCAGTGAGAAACGTTATACTTTTCGTGGTGGGGCAATGTTTTTAAAGTTTGCAACGTAACAGAGACACGAAAAAGTCTCACGCTAAAACTTGCAGCTGGTGTGGTCCTTTTAACGTTATCCTAAGATCTATACTGTTCTTCTGGAGGGCACTATCTTTTAACATGGGCTGGGGGGTGGTCCTAACGTAACAGGGACGCGAAAAAGTCTCACTCTAAAACTTGCAGGTGGTGTCGTCCTAATGGTTAGCTGGCGACGTTGGTGTCCAGTATGTCCCTTATCGTAGGGCCTTCTAGCTTAACGTGGTTCTGCTCTCGGCTTCTGTTCTCGTTTCTCCCCTCGGAACTTCGTCTGTCTCACGGTGGGAAGATATGACATGCATTTAGGCATTCTTGTGTTAGTCTGTGGTATTCCATTTGCTCACTGGTTACTCGTATTACTTTGGTTAATTTAATGTCACGATTTATTCGGAGCTATGTGGCATATTACTGTATTTGCTTATCATGTCAGGGTTTTCATGGAAGGTGTAGGATTTGCCTGACACCGTACACAGCCACAACAGCTGCTGAGCCAGGGGGCCTATAGAGACATCGAATTACGATGTCTGAGCCTTTTCTAATCGTGACCTTCACCCAAATTGTTTCATATTTCGGATCTCCGACAATTTCCTTCGGTACTATTGCACTTCTTATCGCTATAAACACGCCTCTCCATTCACTGTCCAGCCTGTCTCTGCGGTATACATTCCGTGGCACGATATATTCGTTGACGAAGCAGTACCCTTTGATTTCTGCTCACTTCTTGTAACTTTTTTTTATATCTGGCTACGTCCTTTTTGTGTGTAATTTTGAAATGCCGGAGTTGTCAAACAGACGGTGCTGAACCACAGACACTCCCTCACTGCAGTGCAACGGCCAGGTTGCTGGTCAGCCGACTGCGACCCGGGCAGCGCTGTCTGGAGGTCTCCGTTCGCTGTCCGGAGCGAGGCCGGCCACTGTACCGGTCTGCCCGTGTCTCTGACTGGAAACAACGCCCACAGCGCTGCGAGGACGGCGCTCTCCGGCGCCGTGAAAGAGCTGTGATTGCAGCGCGCGGTCGCCGACTGCACCAGATCCTCACTCACTGCCCCGCACAATTACATTGCATTTGCCTGTGAAGTGACTTGTTTGCACTATTCTATTAACATCGTGCAGCGCACGGGATCTCTATCTCCACTTTCATTTCAATAGGACAGGAGCTTCCCCAGAGACGGGCTGTTTACCCAGTCTTGGCGTTTCTATTCGTAATTTAGTTGTCGGCACTTGCTGGGTCAACAGCAGTGAGAGTAACGTGATCTGGCCGCACGTGTCAGCATGGCGGACTGTAGTGGCTGCGGGTATGCACGTGACGGTACCGTAGCTACTGCAGAGATTACAGTAGAATTCTCGGTAATCAGCATGGTTTCAGAAAACATCGTTCTTGTGCAACGCAGCTAGCTCTTTATTCGCACGAAGTAATGGCCGCTATCGACAGGGGATCTCAATTAGATTCCGTATTTCTAGATTTCCGGATAGCTTCTGACACCAATTCTCACAAGCGACTTCTAATCGAGCTGCGGGCCTATGGGGTATGGTCTCAGTTGTGCGACTGGATTAGTGATTTCCTGTCAGGAAGGTCGCAGTTCGTAGTAATAGACGGCAAATCATCGCGTAAAACTGAAGTGATATCAGGTGTTCCCCAGGGAAGCGTCCTAGGACCTCTGCTGTTCTATATAAATGACCTGGGTGACAATATGTGCAGTTCTGTTAGGTTGTTTGCAGATGATGCTGTAATTTACCGTCTAGTAAGTTCATCCGAAGACCAGTACCAGTTGCAAAGCGATTTAGAAAAGATTGCTGTACGGTGTGACAGGTGGCAGTTGACGCTAAACAACGAAAAGTATGAGGTTATCCACATGAAATCCAAAAGAAATCCGTTGGAATTCGATTACTCGATAAATAGTGCAATTCTCAAGGCTGTCAATTTAACTAAATACCTGTGGTGTTAAAATTACGAACAACTTCAGTTGGAAAGACCACATAGATAATACTGTGGGGAAGGCGAGCCAAAGGTTGCGTTTCATTGGCAGGACACTTAGAAGATGCAACAATTCCACTAAAGAACAGCTTACACTACACTCGTTCGTCCTCTGTTAGAATATTGCTTCGCGGTGTGGGATACTTACCAGGTGGGATTGATGGAGGACATCGAAAGGGTGCAGAAAAGGGCAGCTCGTTTTGTATTATCACGTAATAGGGGAGAGTGTGTGGCAGATATGATACGCGAGTTGGGATGGAAGTCATTAAAGCAAAGACGTCTTTCGTCGCGGCGAGATCTATTTACGAAATTCCAGTCACCAACTTTCTCTTCCGAATGCGAAAATATTTAGTTTAGCCCAACCTACATAAGTTGGAATGATCATCAAAATAAAATAAGAGAAATCAGAGATCGAACAGAAAGGTTTAGGTGTTCGTTTTTCCCGCGCGCTGTTCGGGAGTGGAATGGTAGAGAGATAGTATGATTGGGGTTCGATGAACCCTCTTCCAAGCACTTAAATGTGAATTGCAGAGTAATCATGTAGATGTAGAAAAGCGAGGAAGAGTTACAGATGCTGTTGAATGGGATACAGACTATTCATTGAGAGAAATCAGGGACGAAAGTAATGATATTAGCGGTACGTTTAACATCGAAATTGAAGAAAACGCAATAGACAAAGTCATTGAAATATGCTATATTGGAAGCTAAATAACTTATGATAGACGAATAGAGGTGAACATAGGAAGCAGACTAGCACAGGCGTATTCTGGCCAAAAGAATCCTACACTAAAAAAAAGGCACCACGTCTTCACGCCATGAGTGTCCTACCGGGACCATCCGACCGCCGTGTCATCCTCAATGGAGGAGGGTGAGGTCAGCACACTGCTCTCCTGGTCGTTATGATGGTGTTCTTGACCGAAGCCGCTACTATTCGGTCGAGTAGCTCCTCAGTTATCATCACGAGGCTGAGTGAACCCCGAAAAATCGCAACTGTGCATGGCGGCCTGAATGGTCACCCATCGAAGTGCCGACCACGCCCGACAGCGCTTAACTTCTGTGTTCTCAAGGGGACACGGTGTATCCACTGCGGCAAGGCCGGTGCCCAAAAGAATCCTACAGGTATCTTAATTTGAGAACAACGTTCCCGGGAATCTACGGTTGGAGTACAGCACTGTATGGTTGTGAATCATGAACTGTGGGTAAGAGAACCAAAGTGCTAGAGTTGTGATGCTATAGAAGGATACTGAAAATTAGTTGGACTTATAACAAAGGAAGAGATTCTACGCAGAATGGGGGAGGTGAGGGATATGTGGAAAATATTAGAGAGAAAAGAAGGAATGATTGGGCATGTGTTAAGATGTCAAAGAGTAACTCCCATGTTACTAGACAGTGCTATATGGGGTAAAATCCATAGTGGATTACAGAGACTGCAATATATCTAACAAATAATTGACAAGTTTGTGTCTATGTGGTGCTTTCAGATACAAAGCTAGTCACAGGAAAGAAGTCGTAACGAACCCTATCACAACTGTCAGAAGACATAAGACGCCCCCCTCTCTCGCCCCCCCCCCCCCCCCAACAAAAAAAGAGAAATTGTGGTCGGCATGTAGGTTGGCGTATAGGCACTCGGTGAGTAAGGTGAGATTTAAGTACAAATGATACTCTGATGATTTAAACGTTACTACTATTCGTACGAAGAATCTATCTGCTATTATAACCTAACTGGTAGTATACAATTTCATCAGATACAGTCAGAAGGAAATCACACACCATCTTACCAACTACTGGTCTCATAAACAAGTCAGCGTGACTGCTCATTTAGACGATTATTTACACGTTACTAAGAAAGTACTCGAATATAATTTATATGCTTCGCAGGCAGAAGGTATTCGCGACTTTCTTTGTCAGATAAGTGTGACCATAGGAAATCAGCAAAGGCCACTTGATTAATCCAGCTTAGTTGAATGCCTGTCTTGTCGTCCCTGAAGGAGGAAAGTATGCTAGAAAAGCTAGCTTTTCCATCATCCATCTATTATGACATGAACTGGCTTACCGCAATGAAACTTTTGAAAACCATTCATAAAACTGCTGTTTCCTCAGAAGCAATAGAGAAATGCGTGTTGGGAAGTATCAGCAACGATAGGAAAATAAGCAGTTGTATCATGGAGCAGACTGGAGTGAAAGACGACAATGCTCTTGGGCTCTTTGGAGGGACCTACAGCCAGGCGAATGGGTGGTAAATTGACGAGGAACGTTCTTTTTCGGACTGCATAGCATAACAAAACCCCGAGACAAGTTTTTGGTTTGGGGGGCAGGCTGGTTTGCTTGGACACAGAGTGGAAAGCCATTGAGCTCTTCTCAAAATTCATTTTAACATCAGAGCACACAGTAACTACATCAGTACTTGAGCGGTATTCGAAAAGACATTCCGCCTCCTTTATAGCTCGGCGTAACTTTACTACTTATTTTCTTACGATTCAGCATCCCAAACGGTCTGACTGACCAGTGAAACAGTTAAACGTTCATAGGAAACCTCACAGCATTAAGTAAGCGCTCGTAACTGAACAATTAAGAAGTTACATGTAATATCTAAAGCAAGTAACACAGCATTAAGCAAGCAGCTGTTATTAGCTACCAGCAAGTAAGCAGATATTCTGTAACCAAAGGCGATCGTAGCTGACCAGTACAAGAAACAGTTAGATTAAATATTAAAGTAAATAACACAACACGAAACAAGTAAACAAATTGCACAGCAGCCAGCTTACGTACACATCATTAGGCGAGACTTTGCTGGGAGAACAGCCAAGAACAACTTATAGTATGAGTTTACGAATAAGCAAATATTTCTTAGAAACAGACGGGTCTAAGTGACAGGAAACTATAAAGTCCAAACCTTACTGCGAAATATAACAAAGTATTAACCAAGCGGTACTCATAAATGGCACGCCAAACATTCAGCCAGGTTACACAGAGTGTAAGGCGCCGTTTTACGTCCAATTTTCTACTTGCTAATACCTTACCACCCTGTAACTAGATAATTTCAGAATCTACAGTGCAATACATCAAATGCAACAACTATTATGGTACTAAAGCGGTTTTACAGCTATGCAACGAAAACACACCCTAAAAAAGAGCCCATAAATCATGAAATAATATCGATCATAGAAATTGCATTAAAAAAAGACCATCTACGTACCAACGAACTATATGGGAAAACTATCCAATAAAATAAAGCCCTGCTAAAAAGTGCAAACGCGAAGTTAGCCTGCAGAAGTAATTATAGTACAAAACTATCTTCAGGGAAAGCCATACTACAGAAACACTCAAACCCTGGAATCTACAAAATTAACTACAATAAGTGCACATGCACAATATTTTATATAGCACAGAGGGGAAGAAATTTCATCGTTAGATTCAGAGGACACACGACAGAAACAAATAACAATCAATTCACCTTCTTTACATACATCAGAAATGAAAAACACGAAGTTGACATCACAGAAAACACACTACAAATCCTCCAAAATATTCCAAAAAGTCCGATAATAGATATCTTGGAGGAATTTGAAATACAGATGCACACCAAGGGTTATCCCTACGGTATACTAAATCAACCAACCGATTTCAACTGCACACAATTTTTAAAATATTTTATTGAAATTTTGGGTAATTTCCAAGAATGATTGCCTATTGAACGCGTGGGCTCCTGACGATATATATCGAACGTTCGACTCGATGTCGACCATACGATTCTGGTTGCCAGGGGGATATATTTTATCGTTTCACGTGTGAATAGCAATGAATGCAGTTTCGAATGCGGAGAGCCTCACATGACGAAATCTAATTCCTCGTTTATATAGCGTGGAAAGTTATATCTCTTCCGGTATCTATATTCCTACAACTTGATTTTGCCTGGAAAAATTGACCCTAGTGATACTCTCCGGCTACATCTGACATAGCAAGAGTATACCCAGGTTATGGGGAAAGATTTGCTGCTGGCAGCTTACACAACACGAGAAATCGTGCATTTATAAGACGTGGCTGACGAGTAAAGTAAGTAAAGTTACTTCTCGTACTTTCATTTGTCATTACCTATAACTTAATAAACGTTCGTCTTTTGTCGTTGCTCTATTCAACATCCTTAACTCGCGCCACCAGAGTCGTGTGGTCGACATTGAGTCGCATGTTCGATATATATCGTTAGGAGCCCACGCGTTCGATAGGCAATCATTCTTGGACATTACCAAAGCTTGTATAGGGGTAACAGATAAGCAAAACACCATAGATCACAAACACATTAATAACAGCTCCATTGATATGATTCACTATAAAATAATATCTTTGCGTAAACAACTAGCTGTCAAACTTGAATTCCACAAGTATCAGATAATAATAAACTTATTATAATAAACGTGCACCAAGAAAATTATTGAACTTTAAAACGTTGCTGAAAAAATATTATATCCAACAACTATAGAGAGCAATTATGGTTTTCTGAAATTGGACATATGCCCGTCCACAACGTCAGGGCGTCAGTGCAACATCAAAGATAAAAAATCCTTATAAGTTATATATTAAGTAAATTACAGATAAATACGATTGTTTTCAGATGTACTGATGATGGAAATTACGCTGAAATAAGCTTATATACTAAAATCAAATATCAAGAAACGTACTGTCTTCAAATGCTATGTTTTCCTGCTGTGACACTATATTTCCTACAGCTCCCGCACTAACCAAATTTCTCAGTTGTCTTCTTTACCTCCATGGATTCCCATTTGAGATCCCGATGCGGCTCCTTAATACTTCAGTGTTGTTCGAACCCACCGGTAACAAATTTAGGAGCCCGCCTATAAATTGCTTCGATGTCTTCTTTTAATCCGACATGGTGCGGATCCCAAACACTCGAGTTGTAGTCAGAAATAGGTCGCACTAGCGCCCTATTTGCGGTCTTCTTTACAAATGAAACACAATTCTCTGAATAAACAGAAGTCGCCTACTCGTCTTTCTACTACAATCTTAACGTGCTTGCTCCATTTAATGTCGCTCTGCGGTATTTCGCCCTGACGTGGCTGTGCCAAGTAGAACTCTAGTAATAATGTATCCGAATTTTCGGGTCTGTTTTTCGTACTCATCCTCATTAACTTAAATTTGTTTATACATTTATAGTCAGCTGCCATTCACCGCACCAAATAGAAATTTTGTCTAAGTCATCTTGTGTAAACCTATAGTCACTCATCTCCTACCCTGGCTGCCAGATCATTTACAGTCAGTTTCACAAGAAAGATTACGCTGTAATTTTAAATGTAACCTCAAAAGAGACATCTCTGGTAGTGGTCTTGAACCTGTAGTCAGTGCACAGTGTTTAGATAAACAGTGTGAGAGATGAATGTTTTGTTTTGTCGGTTGCAGTTTAAAATTAGTGCAAAATATTTGAAGCGTCACGAGGCAGTGTTCCTTGCAAATCATCCAAAGGGATGAAAGCTTTCATATGGTGGTGCTATTAAAATTCTTAGAATTTCAAGGACATTCGTTGCGAATGGGTCATACGATATTTACCGGAGACAAGACTAAGGTGCCAAGATATAATCGATAATGGTGGAGACCCGGTTAAACATTAGATGATTGAGCAATTAATAACATTTATATTCATGTAAAGGTATGTTTATAATAGTGTCTTTTATTTCATACAGATAACGGTGTACACTTTCTTTTAGAACTGACTATATTTATGTAGAATAAAATAGCGGTGTATCTCACTCCTGGCGGTACCTTTGTCTCTGATGAACACTCACCACCGAGGACAACACACTGGGTTCTCTGAAAACTAGAAATCTACCTGTTGCCCTTCAGCCATAGATCGCAGTATATCATGAGGTAAAAGGTCAAGCTGAGATTCACAAGTGCATTCTTTTTAAAACCGTAATGATTCATAGACGTAAGTTTTTCTCTCTCTAGGAAATTTATTATGTTCGATTATCTTCGAACCCAGACTAAGTTCTAGAATCCTATAGCAAACTGATTTTGAGGGTATTGGCCTGTAATTTTGCGGATCCGTTGTCTTACCCTTCTGATATACAAGAATCACCTGCGTTTTTTTCCAGTCGCTTTGAGATTTGCGCTCGGCGAAGGATTCACGAGAAATGGAAGCCAAGTAAGGGGCTAAAGCCGTAGAGTACTCTGTAAAACCGAATTCAGATTCCATCCGGACTTGGCGACTTGCTTGTTTGAACTCTTTCTATTTTTTCTCTCTGCCAGTCGTGTAGCACTACAGAGGATTAACCCACATTGGCCAATAAGCTTTCCGAGTATATGTGTGGCGCATTTTTTTATTTTTTTATTTATTTTATTTTATTTTTTTGTCGTCAGTCTTCTGACTGGTTTGATGCGGCTCGCCACGAATTCCTCTCCTGTGCTAACCATTTCATCTCAGAGTAGCACTTGCAACCTACGTCCACAATTATTTGTTGGATGTATTCCAATATCTGTCTTTCTCTGCAGTTTTTGCCTTCTACAGCTCCCTCTAGTACCATGGAAGTCATTCCTTCATGTCTTAACAGATGTCCTATCATTCTGTCCCTACTCCTTATCAGTGTTTTCCACATGTTCCTTTCCTTTCCGATTCTGCTCAGAACCTCTTATTACCTTACCTTACATGGAGCAATATGTCGCGTAATTCCACATCTACAGCTAGACCTACACTCCATTAGCCACTTTATGCTGTTTAGCGGAGGGTACCTTGTGTACCTTCCCTCATCGCCTTTTCCAGTCATGAATGGTTCGCAGGAAGAAGGATTGATGATAAGCATCTGTGTGATCTCGAATATCTCTGATTTTACTTTCTTGCTCTCTTCGCAGGTCGACTCTTTTAGGCTCCGAAGCATTTCCCTCTTAAATTTACGACAATAAAGAGCCTGAGACATTTTTAATCAAAATTTTTCCAGTACGTCACAGCAAGAATACACTATGAGAATTAAGGTAATGATTATGATTTAATACCACGAAGAACAAGAGAAAGGCCCAAAGATGGCAAACCCGATCTAAAATTTAAGGTAAATGGTGCTAATGATTGCTGTTAAAAAGAGGATAATTGCGTTTTCGCGTAGTATTTCAGGTTCCGTCCTGTTGACATTGGTCAGGTACGATACATCACGCCAGTGAAGATGTTTTTGACGTCATTGTCCGACCTAACAAGGTTCTTACCTAACAAAATATGTGCTAGAAACTAAAGGGGATGATCGGAAAATCAATCTCTTGAAGACTCTCCTTGGCGATACATTATAAATAACAAGAGAACAGGTAACGTGTTCGGCCGTAATGCCCTCGAACAGTTTGTCACAAATCCTTTATTAGAGGACTCTGAAAAAAGAAAATGCTAAAATTATTACAGAGTCATGATTATTAACGTGAAAAATGAATTCCACGTACTCAGGTATAACAATGCTCTCTATTTAAGTAAAGATTACATCTACATCTACATCCATACTCCGCAAGCCACCTGACGGTGTGTGGCGGAGAATACCCTGAGTACCTCTATCGGTTCTCCCTCCTATTCCAGTCTCGTATTGTACGTGGAAAGAAGGATTGTCGGTATGCTTCTGATGTTCTCTGATTTTATCCTCATGGTCTCTTCGCGAGATATACGTAGGAGGGAGCAATATACTGCTTGACTCTTCGGTGAAGGTATGTTCTCGAAACTTTAACAAAAGCCCGTACCGAGCTACTGAGCGTCTCTCCTGCAGAGTCTTCCACTGGAGTTTATCTATCATCTCCGTAACGCTTTCGCAATTACTAAATGATCCTGTAACGAAGCGTGCTGCTCTCCGTTGGATCTTCTCTATCTCTTCTATCAACCCTACCTGGTGCGGATCCCACACCGCTGAGCAGTATTCAAGCATTGGGCGAACAAGCGTACTGTAACCTACTTCCTTTGTTGGCGGGTTGCATTTCCTTAGGATTCTTCCAATGAATCTCAGTCTGGCATCTGCTTTACCAACGATCAACTTTATATGATCATTTCATTTTAAATCACTCCTAATGCGTACTGCCAGATAATTTATGGAATTAACTGCTTCCAGTTGCTGACCTGCTATTTTATAGGTAAATGATAAGGGACCTATCTTTCTATGTATTCGCATCACATTACACTTGTCTACATTGAGATTCAATTGCCATTCCGTGCACCATGCGTCAATTCGCTGCAGATCCTCCTGCATTTCAGTACAATTTTCCATTGTTGCAACCTCTCGATACACCACAGCATCATCTGCAAAAAGCCTCAGTGAACTTCGGATGTCATCCACCAGGTCATTCATGTATATTGTGAATAGCAACGGTCCTATGACACTCTCCTGCGGCACACCTGATTTCACTCTTACTTCGGAAGACTTCTCTCCATTGAGAATGACATTACGGTACATAGAAACATGGATTCTTATGTTACAATAGCCAGGCGATAAAAGACGTGTAAATATGGAGCGAAAAAAAAGTACACCACTTCATTTGTCTTACAGAAAAAGATACACAGAGTCCCTTTCCGTCTGGCCCAGTGATCTCTATACCATGTGGATATCGAACTTCATCTGTGTGAACGGACTGGACAGAGATACTCGTACATGGTCTCCTGCCTAATAACAACATCGCTGCCATGAAATATCCGAGAAAGCAAAATCAAAATACTCTTCGATTCTGCTCCCAGACCAGGCTATTACACTGCATAGTGATACAAAATTCAGAGCCAAAAATAACCGATTTTTTATGACGTGCAGATTGGTGGTACTTTTTTTTGCCTAACTACAACATGGCGGATTACGCAAATGACAGGAACGGCAGGCATGCCGAAGTTTCATGCTCTGTGGTCAGAGATCTGTATGAAGGTAGTATAAAGATATCTGGTTTGGCCTGTTTAGCAAAAGCCTCTGGTCAAACCTCACAACGCTGATTTTAATTGCATTATGTAAATAAAATAGAAATTCATATAGTATTACAATAGTAATGTGTTACATTCGTATCCCTGTTTTCATTCTTCATACGTTCATCTAATATCGATGTTGGACGAATTAACATATTTTATAGATAGCATATATATAAAACAGAGAATGTACAGGGTGTTTCAAAAATGACCGGTATATTTGAAACGGCAATACAAACTAAACGAGCAGCGATAGAAATACACCGTTTGTTGCAATATGCTTGGGACAACAGTACATTTTCAGGCAGACAAACTTTCGAAATTACAGTAGCTACAATTATGAACAACAGATGGCGCTGCAGTCTGGGAAACTCTATAGTACGATATTTTCCACATATCCACCAGGCGTAGCAATAATATGGCGTAGTCTCTGAATGAAATTACCCGAAACCTTTGACAACGTGTCTGGCGGAATGGCTTCACATGCAGATGAGATGTACTGCTTCAGCTGTTCAATTGTTTCTGGATTATGGCGGTACACCTGGTCTTTCAAGTGTCCCCACAGAATGAAGTCACAGGGGTTCATGTCTGGCGAATAGGGAGGCCAATCCACGCCGCCTCCTGTATGTTTCGGATAGCCCAAAGCAATCACACGATCATCGAAATATTCATTCAGGAAATTAAAGACGTCGGCCGTGCGATGTGGCCGGGCACCATCTTGCATAAATCACGAGGTGTTCGCAGTGTCGTCTAAGGCAGTTTTTACCGCCACAAATTCATGAAGAATGTCCAGATAGCGTGATGCAGTAATCGTTTCGGATCTGAAAAATGGGCCAATGATTCCTTTGGAACAAAATGGCGGCCCAGACCAGTACTTTTTGAGGATGCAGGAACGATGGGACTGCAACATGGGGCTTTTCGGTTCCCCATATGCCCCAGTTCTGTTTATTGACGAAGCCGTCCAGGTAAAAATAAGCTTAGTCAGTAAACCAAATGCTGCCCACATGCATATCGCCGTCATCAATCCTGTGCACTATATCGTTAGCGAATGTCTCTCGTGCAGCAATGGTAGCGGCGCTGAGGGGTTGCCGCATTTAAATTTTGTATGGATAGAGGTGTAAACTCTGGCGCATGAGACGATACGTGGACGTTGGCGTCATTTGGACTGCAGCTGCAACACGGCGAACGGAAACCTGAGGCCGCTGTTGGATCACCTGCTGCACTAGCTGCGCGTTGCCCTCTGTGGTTGCCGTACGCAGTCGCCCTACCTTTCCAGCACGTTCATCCGTCACGTTCCCAGTCCGTTGAAATGTTTCAAACAGATCCTTTATTGTATCGCTTTTCGGTCCTTTGGTTACATTAAACCTCCGTTGAAAACTTCGTCTTGTTGCAACAACACTGTGTTCTAGGCGGTGGAATTCCAATACCAGAAAAATTCTCTGTTCTAAGGAATAAACCATGTTGTCCACAGCACACTTGCACGTTGTGAACAGCACACGCTTACAGTAGAAAGACGACGTACAAAATGGCGCACCGACAGACTGCGTTGTCTTCTATATCTTTCACATCACTTGCAGCGCCATCTGTTGTTGAAAATTGTAACTACTGTAATTTCGAAAGTTTGTCCGCCTGAAAATGTACTGTTGTCCCACGCATATTGCAACAAACGGTGTATTTCTATCGCTGCTCGTTTATTTCTTTTGCCGTTTCAAATATACCGGTCATTTAAAAAAAAAAAACACTCTGTACTTTCTCTCAGCTGTAGAAGTGAGCCACACTGTGATTCAGAAAGCCCTTCTTTGCAGCGTCTGCACTTGGAGCTGGCTTTCGCGCTTAGTTAATGGAAGCTGAGCACTGACATGAAAATGTTACGCTTGCTGGCTCTGCTAATTCGCTGTTGAGATTACAGGTGTGTGTATGCTTGAATATACTATTTTAGCTGAAAGACAACTCCTGTCGTCTGGTAATTTCACCAGATGTCAAAGTATTGCCCATGGATTTCCATTGTGGGAAGCAAAAGACAGCGCAAACGAATAAACAGCTAGCTTTATAGTCTGATATGCAAATATTTGTCAACTTTTGTATTAATGTAAGCCACCGATTTATCTAGTTTAAGAGTCCCGTGGTGTTGAGAGCATTATGTTCGCCTATATTGTAAGTGGTACACTGTATGCCTAGACGATTCACCTATCTTTCAGCGCTCGTTTCGGCAGAGTGTAATGTTGATGCTAATTGTTATTAGTGTTGTGTAAGTGCCTCTCTATTAAACTGTTTCAACACGAAATAGATTCCTATAACTCTGCTCTTGGTTAAGATTAGTGAGAGAATTTGGGTAAATGCTAAACGATGTGCTTTCAAATGATATTGTGGTGAAGTTATTTTTATCCTTTAACGCCTTATATGTGTCCAGGCATTAATTATTATTTTGCGTATGACTACCACACAAAGAAACAATATTACAGTTGTCCCAAACTACAAATTAATATCAAGACCAAGAATATAATCTATTGATCCGTTGTCATCACCAGAAACTGCTGGATCGCCAGGAAATGCCTTTCACTGCCACAGTTACAACTTGCTGAAGTTATTTTCTTTCACTTGTGCGGAGAGTCGGGACACCGTTCACTGATGGCTCTGATTCAGTTAAGAACTGGCAAGATCTTGCGTGGCAGTTCAGAGCCATATGTCTTGATCGATATGCACGGATTTTTTATTCATTCTGTCATCTGTGGATCCAGTAGTCATCAGTATTAAAGCAGTTTCCAACTAAAATTCTTGCTTTTTCAAATGGTGTGTGATTAGAGCGAAGCTTACCTTTGCTGAATTCTTGTAATGTCTGCGTGGAGGAGGTTAGGAATTTTCTGTAGTTTTGCGTACTGCTGTACAAGTGCGCTTTAGCGCCATAGAGTGGAGATGGTATGTGGCTAAGTATGGGTAGGCAGGAAGGAGTTGTGGGTCCGTTGGTACCAATTACAAGCATGGTATGGTTGGGCTGTGTATCAACAAGTTTTGTGTGTGCACTACTCATCCAGGCTGGTGAGCAAACATTCCACCACATGGTAAACAGTCTCACAGTTAAAAAATGGAGTGTTGATACAGCTGATCTCCATGTTGTGCCACAGAGCTTCTGGGGGATATTATTTCGACCTTTAATTTTGCAGTTGTTCTTAATAGTTGTTGTTAGTAAATGAGCATTCTATCAAAATCTCGTTATTTAAGTCAAGGAGTAGCATTTTATTCGATAGGACCCTTGATTTAAGATCTGATTTAGTTTCGTTTCTTGGTTATCGCGTCATATTACGCAAGAAAGTGATATTCTTCTTTAGAGAGTAAAGCATATTGTGGCTTATTTCATTTGAATAAATGTGATGAAATTATTTCTTACGCGTGTTTTAGATTACTGAAGAAAGTTATTCCCTCCGTATTACAGTTAATCTGTCTCGGAGAGTCCACAGAATTTCGGGAGGTAGAATACGGTCGTTATTTCGAAGATGGTGTGACAGGCATTCCACCAAATATGGTGTTAGGTGTAAATTGAGCATTCATTAAAGGCGTTTCCGTTCGAGGCCCTTATTGTTGTTTTTAATTTCTTTAACCCGGTCTTTTTAATTAATTATTTCACAAAAATTACTTAAGTCATTGTTCATGTTTATTTCTTGGTGTGTTCGTCTGTCTCCTTCCACTACCGAAATGAATGTTTTGTCGTGTGGTAATTTTGAGATAGCTCAAATACTACAACGGTATCGTCAGTTATTCGACGTTATTTCGCATTTCTCTGAACAGACTAATTATTATTACGTGATTGGTAGATATAAAGAGAGTATCACTTAATCTACTCTTGAAGCTTCCTGACGTTGAAACTGTTTCTACACTCCTGGAAATTGAAATAAGAACACCACGAATTCATTGTCCCAGGAAGGGGAAACTTTATTGACACATTCCTGGGGTCAGATACATCACATGATCACACTGATAGAACCACAGGCACATAGACACAGGCAACAGAGCATGCACAATGTCGGCACTAGTACAGTGTATATCCACCTTTCGCAGCAATGCAGGCTGCTATTCTCCCATGGATACGATTGTAGAGATGCTGGATGTAGTCCTGTGGAACGGCTTGCCATGCCATTTCCACCTGGGGCCTCAGTTGGACCAGCGTTCGTGCTGGACGTGCAGACCGCGTGAGACGACGCTTCATCCAGTCCCAAACATGCTCAATGGGGGACAGATCCGGAGATCTTGCTGGCCAGGGTAGTTGACTTACACCTTCTAGAGCACGTTGGGTGGCACGGGATACATGCGGACGTGCATTGTCCTGTTGGAACAGCAAGTTCCCTTGCCGGTCTAGGAATGGTAGAACGATGGGTTCGATGACGGTTTGGATGTACCGTGCACTATTCAGTATCCCCTCGACGATCACCAGAGGTGTACAGCCAGTGTAGGAGATCGCTCCCCACACCATGATGCCGGGTGTTGGCCCTGTGTGCCTCGGTTGTATGCAGTCCTGATTGTGGCGCTCACCTGCACGGCGCCAAACACGCATACGACGTCATTGGCACCAAGGCAGAAGCGACTCTCATCGCTGAAGACGACACGTCTCCATTCGTCCCTCCATTCACGCCTGTCGCGACACCACTGGAGGCGGGCTGCACGATGCTGGGGCGTGAGCGGAAGACGGCCTAACGGTGTGCGGGACCGTAGCCCAGCTTCATGGGGACGGTTGCGAATGGTCCTCGCCGATACCCCAGGAGCAACAGTGTCCCTAATTTGCTGTGAAGTGGCGGTGCGGTTCCTCTACGGCACTGCGTAGGATCCTACGGTCTTGGCGTGCGTCGCTGCGGTCCGGTCCCAGGTCGACGGGCACGTGCTGCTTCCGCCGACCACTGGAGACAACATCGATGTACTGTGGAGACCTCACGCCCCACGTGTTGAGCAATTCGGCGGTACGTCCATCCGGCCTCCCGCATGCCCACTATACGCCCTCGCTAAAAGTCCGTCAACTGCACATACGGTTCACGTCCACGCTGTCGCGGCATGCTACCAGTGTTAAAGACTGCGATGGAGCTCCGTATGCCACGGCAAACTGGCTGACACTGACGGCGGCGGTGCACAAATGCTGCGCAGCTAGCGCCATTCGACGGCCAACATCGCGGTTCCTGGTGTGCCCGCTGTGCTGTGCGTGTGATCTTTGCTTGTACAGCCCTCTCGCAGTGTCCGGAGCAAGTATGGTGGGTCTGACACAACGGTGTCAATGTGTTCTTTTTTCCATTTCCAGGAGTGTAGATCAGTGATTCAAATCAAGAGCTTTGTATAGCGGTCAACGCTCTTCTCTACTGAATCATGCGAACACGCTTCACGTTCTGATGTAAAGCTTTAGTTTGACAGTATTTCGCACTTCTTCAAACTATTCAAACTCTTCCCTATGAAAAAAGATCTGACAAAGAACAGTCGCTCGGTATGTTTAAAGGTCGAGTCTGTTCTGAAAGATTAAAATTTCTTGCTGTTCCTGTGCTGTGACCGGGAACTTCGAATGTCGGAGGCACTAGGGCTTACCTAAGATGTTCTGTAACAGTTGCATTGTGCCAGAAGGATTAGTTAAGTACAAGAGGCTGCATAGATTAGGCTTTGCTCTACGTGACAAATTTTGTGCTGAAAGATGTACTATTTCGCTTTGTTTGACATAAGATTTCACACCGTATTCATAGCATGCTCTGAACAGAAAATAACAACAATGATCTGAAAAAATCGTGAAAAAAGATTAGGCGATCTCTTAGTGAGTCACGCACACCGCTTAATACAATTTCTTTCGCCATGCTGCTCGTCAACAGCAAGATTCATATGCTGAGAACGTTTTATCCAAAATAGGGTAACATGGAAAGTTTAGAGACGACGCGGTGCCAGCAGAGTCATAGTTTAAGTTTTTGGCGGGCCGTACGAGATTTGTCCATTAAACAGGAAAGAGTAGGAGTAGATAGCGCTAGGGGCTTCCCCTCCATAAACACAGTGCCAGAAGAGTGGACTGCCGGGATTTTCCATCCAGTTTTTTTGTACGGACGGATACATAGCCTCCAAATGAAGAGACGCAGCAGTAATATCCTGCCAAATAGCAAATCAGCTGCAAAGTAAGAACACCACACAGAAGATAAATTACCATGACAAGGCATTTAGCTAACGCCTTTTATCACCGTCTCTAGGCTTAATTCAACGAGATAAACAATCGACAAGTTACTTCAGGTACGGCATATTGAGATGAATCAGCTCTTTATTATCATTCCTCCCATAGCTACCAAATACGAAGACGTTACTTACTATGTTTCACTCACTGTTCCACGTAGTACCAGACATTTTACGTGGGATGAAGATCGAATGATTTAGCGGTCCAGTCGAGACGCGAAAATCCTCATAAATGTTGATCGAACCATGAACTTTAGCGTGCAACCCTATGTGTCCAAATCACATTCTACCTCTACATCTACATCTACGTCCATACTCCGAAAGCCACCTGCCGGTGTGTGGCGGAGGGTACTTTGAGTATCTCTATCGGTTCTCCCCTCTATTCCAGTCTCGTATGGTTCGTGGAAAGAAAGACTGTCGGTATGCCTCTGTGTGGGCTCTAATCTCTCTGATTTTATCCTCATGGTCTCTTCGCGAGATGTACGTAGGAGAGAATAATATACTGTTAGACTCCTCGGTGAAGGTATGTTCTCGAAGCTTCAACAAAAGCCCGTACAGAGCTACTGAGCGTCTCTCCTGCAGAGTCTTCCACTGGAGTTTATCTATCATCTCCGTAGCGCTTTCGCGATTACTAAATGATCCTGTAACCAAGCGCGCTGCTCTCCGTTGGATCTTCTCTATCTCTTCTGTCAACCCTATATGGTGCGGATCCCACACAGGTGAGCAATAGTCATTAAACTACTGTGGGGGACTGTATCGAACGCCTTGCGGAAGTCAAGAAACACAGCATGTACCTGGGAATCCGTGTCTATGGCCCTCTGAGTCTCGTGGACGAATAGCGTGGGCTGGGTTTCACACGATCGTCTTTTTCGAAACCCATGCTGATTCCTACAGAGTAGATTTCTAGTCTCCAGAAAAGTCATTATACTCGAACATAATACGTGTTCCAAATTCTACAAATGATCGACGTTAGAGATATAGGTCTATAGTTCTGCATAGCTGTTCGATGTTCCTTCTTGACAACGGGGATGACCTGTGCACATTCATCGAGATCATGTAGAAAATAGGGTAATCGAGAATCTTGAGATACTGAATTTGAATGAGTGCGAAAACAGTTCGAAAATATCACAGAATCTCTTATGTGCAGAATGTTTTTTTGGCCTGCTGAAGACTTATGCCCCACAGCGAGCCGTGGCTATTTGCGAAGTGCCCACCTCCGAACGTCATTGCATGCAGTTCGCTTGGCAACGTTCGCTCTAAAACTGGTTGAGATGACGAGTGTTCACTGGCAGCAGGATTTTCTGTCGGGATAGTGGCGACTGTCATTAAGAAGGCGTGAAACTCGTCTCTGGTCTCCGTCGTTTACGATCCTTTTACGACCACTGTTCATAATTCGTGTTACGTTACTGCCTGTGGTACACCATTCCATGCGGTTAGGTTGGAACTACGCGTTTACACACAAGAAATCATGCAGCTACATTCACGTTATAGTCGTGGGTACGTCAAAATATGGTAGCACCTTTCTGCCATTCAGACACAAATCCACGTCGACACAACTGACTAATTGATGCATATGAGGTGTGTGAGAAAAGCAACGACACTGATTTACTATCTACCGAAGTTTTTCTATGTTTTTCAATCAACAATACAGTTCAATTCAAAGCAGTTTCCTTCGGCAGCTATACAACTGCGAAGTCGTTGTTCCCAGTCTTGGTAGGAGCGCTGAAGGGCTCCAACTGGTAGGGCGTTTAACAGGTTAGTCACATTCTTTTATTCAAGCTTTCCAGAATCCCAAAATGACGTAATTTTGAGATATTTTTCAATCCTAGGGAAAGAAAAACGTCACAGGGACTCAGATCAGGTGTATAGGGAGCTGTGGAGTGACGGGAATACTTTTAGAGGTCAAAAATGCCGTGATGGAAGAGGCCGTGTGACATGGAGCGTTCTCATAATGCAGCACTCGATTCACCCTTTTTCCGAGCCTTTCAAGGACATCTTTGTGAAAAAACACTTGGCTGACGTTTTGTCCTGGAAGACCAAATTTTTATGCTCGATATTACTACTATCATAAAAGCAAATCAGCATAGTTTTGAACTTAGATTTGCTCATTCGAGCTTTTTCCGTCTACGAGATGTCTCAGTGTGCCACTCCTTACTTTGCCGGTTTGGCTCAGGATCACACTCCAAAATCCACGATGCATCACCTTGTATCACACGGTTGAACCATTCGTGGTCATTGGCAATCCTCTCAAGAAGACCAATGCACACGTTTCTACGATTGTCCTCCTCAGTTGTGAGATGTTTCAGCGCCATTTTAGCACGCACCTTAAAATGGGCAAAACTTCTGTCGATATTTGATGTACGATGAAATTATGTAAGCGTATTTGAGGGCCACCCGTGATCCTCATCTTTAAACGTCGGCGGCCTGATATCACCAGAGCATGCATAAGTTCGACGTCTTCGTCGATTTTTGAAGTTGAAGTTTCCCTGAGCGAGGCTCATCTGCAAAATGTTTCTAGCTATTCAAGAATAATTTGTGCCAGCGAAAAACTTGTGACTTCGATGAGAAATGTTCCCAGCAGACCTGTTTCAACTTTCCAAAGGTCACACTCCCGGATTCCGCATGTTTAACACAAAAGTATAACGTTGCTCTAAATTGCGATGTTCCATTTACGCAACAGACAACAAAAACACAGTGTCACTCATGGCGCTCTCCAAAATCATGTGATAGTTCTACGGAGCTGAAACTCGGAATGAACATCTGGAAGGGATGAACATACCGGTCTACACAAGCAGAACAACGTGGTGTTGCCAAATCACGCGGAGTATTGTCAGTTTCATTACTTTACTCACATACCTCGTATTCAACATTTTAGCCGGCCGCTGTGATCGAGCGGTATTAGGCTCTTCAGTCCGGAACCGTGCTTCTGCTACGGTCATAGGTTCGAATCTTGCGTGGGGCATGGATGTGTGTGATGTCCTTAGGTTGGTTAGGTTTATGTAGTTCTAAATCTAGGGGACTGTTGACCTCAGATGTTAAGTCCCATAGTGCTTAAAGCCATTTGAACCATTTGAATCATCATTTTATGTGCATTGGCCTACGTCAGCATTGTTGGGTTACATGGCAATCTCCTACCAATTCTACAGCGCCTCAGAGTTGCAAAGTGGCCAGTGTGCTTTGTGTAGTTAGTTTATCATTCTAGCAGAAAATATATTTCTGCCACCAATACGTGTCTGCTTATTAAATTTTATGTATATTATTCTTTCGTTTCTTATAGTCGGCGATGTTAAATTCTGCAAGAAGAGGTCCGAGAACTTTTTGCTTCCTAAACTCCATATAGACTGTGAGTTTTCGGTGGGAACGCAAAATTATAGTAGAAACTAATAGCTTTTCTCAAATTTTCGACGTTATGGACATTTGTGTTGACACACACGACGCGAATAATGAAAATGTTTGACGGTTTTCGCAGGCCCAGTCACCTGCTGAACATTCAGAGCTTCGAAAGCTATGTATTGCACGAGGTAGAGCAGAAAAAGAGGGCCAAGAAAGAAGGTGGACAACAACAGCAGAAAAGTTTTAGTGACACTTCCTGACGAACGAAACCCATGTTGGATGTCTGGAATCGTTTTGAACAGTGCAGAGCATTGTCATTTAACCTCAAAAACAAGCTTGTCACATAAATAGGAGATACCTGAGAATTTTGTTAAGCCCAAGTGAATTCTGCCTATTTAAAAATTTCCTTGCAGAAGGTATTGTGCCACAACACGAACCAATCTTCTGTGGCTGTAAGAAGCGTATTCAGATGTGAGTGCATGCAGTTCAAAAGTGCACAGACGGAAGCGTACATTAGTGGAAGGATCGTATCTAAAATGCTGGTTCGTCTACAGCTACGTCGGCAAAATAAGTCTTTCGGGGACAAAGGTCTATTTACACTTAGAAATGAATTGAAACACTGACTAGGCCACAGCTGTGAATTACTATGAAACTTGTATTCGTAGTTAGTGATACTTTTGTACCCCATCTGTCTGTAGTAAATGTGCACTTACGGTATCGACGGCTTTTCCGTTGCATGCTGTAGTTGGTGACTGCATTCGCGGTGAATGATGGGAAGTGAACACGACGAGGATGATTAGTCAAGACGTCGGAACCAATGAGGAAATAGTGTTCCATAAATGTCTCCATGACGTAGAGTGTACGAAAGTATATGTTGACATAATGGAATAAATTGTGCAGAATGTCGTCAAATAAAGCAGAATAAGTCGTAAAATTCAAACTGTCACTCTAACGTTACTGCGCAGTCGCAAGCACGGAAAGGATTTTCGCAAATACGCCACAAAGTTTCCAAAACGATCAGTGGGCCATGCTACAGATCTGTCTTTTACCAAAGACAGTTTACCTCCAGTCACATTTGCTGGTCTCGCAATGTACAACCACGCTATAACATCGGAATACGAAGCACTATCCCAAAAAATCCTGTCACATTGTGAAAAACATATGAAAGAACTAATATGAAAACCAGTAACCGGGTTAATAATCCATAACAGCCAAATCAATAACCGTCAATCTCTCGCTAGGCATGACGAAAACAAAAAAAAAATAATTAATTCATATCTTCCGCCAAAACATGTCATTAGATTCTTACTCTGTGTTGAGCGCTCTCTGTCACGTAAACTCTCTGGAAGAGCATCTGAGATAATCATCACGAGGTCAGTTTTAGTCTCTGACCGTCTTGTTGTTTACATCGAGTATGTTTTCGTGAACGTACTAAGAAATATCCACCATCCAGAAATGCGCAATAATAATTTTGTCAATAGTTCATACACAGATGAAAATTACATTCATGAATTCACGTCCTCTTATAACATCGAAACGATTTACAACAAAGAAATTGCTGAAATGCACTCGCCGAAGGTAAGGAAGCCTTCATTAATGCCATGTAATTTCATGTATATTTTCGAATTCGTATGTGATACAGTAGATGGAGTTTTGTATCAGATGAATGCTAGGACGCTCTCTCGTGTGTGTGTGTGTGTGTGTGTGTGTGTGTGTGTGTGTGTGTGTGTGTGTGTGTGTCACAAAGAGTGAGTTCTCCTTCCTGAAATGATAGATGTGCTAAAATCTTCAGGTACTTCAAATAAAACACTTTACGTATGGTCTTGCATGCAGTAACATGTTATATCCTTAAACGGTGCCCAGGAAGCCACATTAGGAATTAAATGAGGTTTTTCACAACTATGATCATGCACACTGTGGAGGGGACATGTAACGTTAGAAACAGTATAATTACGTGAAATTTAAAAACACATAAATAGTGTATTGCTTTACCATAGCCAATGAAAATGGTTCAATATACTCAAGTTATTTCCGAATACGACAAGATTTTCGAGGTTGTAACTATGTTAGGACGTAATAGTGGTTGCGAATAACACGAACAGCAGTGAAAATTATAATCTTCGCTTGTCTCAAATATTTGGTTGTTTTTCCTTAATATATCGCGATTACTGAGGTGGTGACAAGGATGGGACGTAACAGCTTAGATTAAATTGTTGCGGGTGAAACAAATTACCGAGCAATGTGATTAGTTGCCCACATCCAGGTCATGTTCACTTCCCATCATTCATCACTGCATACGTTACCACCATCAGCAGCAACTGCGGTTTTTATGTAGACACCGTGTGTTGTAGAGTTACATAACAACGATAGCCTAAGATACAGTGTTGATCAATAATAAGTGTTTGAAACTCGGAAAAGATGTTCTATACCTCTGGAAGAAATTCAGAGCTTTTCCGTCTAAACTCACATTAAATTTAAGTAATACCAGAAACTTCAAGTACAGAACCACTGGTGATGACAGTCAGTTAAATTTAGCCACCTTTAAATAACCTGTCGACTACTTTTCACTTATCTTTTAATTTTCTTCGTTTTACCTGCTTATGGAGCGCCGTTTAAATTTAGGAATTAGCTTGATGGTTTGTCCCTGCTTCTCCTCCCAGATCTCTTCATGTATTCACTATGTTTTTCCTTTCCTTTATGATTACGAGTTACTGCCAATCTTCTTTTTTAGATTTTCAATCTCTACTTTTGTTACTAGTGTCCTAAATGCTAAATGATTTCTCATATGATTTTCATGTCTTGTACTGCTTTTCCACTACAACTTTACGCCTTGGTTTGTGCTGCCAGGAGCGGAGAAAATCGCCACTGGTTCAAGGATGTTCAGTTGTCTCTGAGCGCTGCCAACGTGCAGCTGCCCTATAAGACCGTAAGTAATGCAGTGATCGCATTTAAGGGCATCGATGCCTGGATTGCGGTATGCAATCAACACTGGCCTCCACTTACCATTCCTCTTCCCTCGTCAGTCTGTATGCGAGAGCAAGGCACGCCGCCTGTAGCTCCCGACAGCCACCGGACGAGTCTTGGAATTATCATGGATCAACAGAATATTTGCCCTACTTTCTTATGAACATTTAATTTTTACCTTCTTTGAGGTAAGTCTACTTGTTGTCCATTCTATAATCATGATCACAGAATATCAAGCGTCTCATGTACACAGTGCTTGTGAACGTTGCAAGTGACATGTGGAGGTCACATTTTCTCTTCTTTATTAAAATTTCTTTTCCTTCTTTAATACCACATAGTCTCCTAAAAAAGATTCCATCCCTGTTTTCCAACTTCCTTGACTATAGAGTACCATCTAAAAGTTGTTGTCTGATGAATGTAGTGCTTCTGTTGAAAGGAGGGTATTGTATTCACCATTTTACTCTCAATTACTTTTTCCTTTTCAAAATTGATGGCTTTTCTAAGTTTGTACCACTGTCGAAACCTCATAGCTGTAGGACTCTGCAATACATCTGAATTAGCTTACCTGTAAAATCGTCTCATATCGTATCTTTAGCGGCTCCAGTATTTGCACATCTTGTGTAGTTCCTCTGTATTATATTAAGTTTTTCTTTAGCGTCTGTGGTCACCAGTTAGGTGGTCATTCTGCTGTTTCAGACCGTTTTTGGACAACTTCTTGAGGAGTTTTGTGTTACTGGCAAAAACGATAGGCCTCTGTATTTAGCATGTTTTTTCTGCAATGGGGGTATTAATGAACATTTCCATTCCTTTAAAATCGTTTCAGTTTCCCAGATCTCTGTTCGAAATGTGTATATTGTATTTCGAAGTTCACTTCCTCGAAGCTTCCACATCTCAGCAATAATACTATCTCCGCCAGGGGTTTTGTTGTGGTTCTAAGCGACGTGGTGATATTTGCTGTTTCCTTGTCAGGGATTTTCTCTGCCTCGTGATGGCTGGGTGTTGTGTGATGTCCTTAGGTTAGTTAGGTTTAAGTAGTTCTAAGTTCTAGGGGACTGATGACCCTAGATGTTAAGTCCCATAGTGCTCAGAGCCATTTTTTTTTTGCTGTTTCCTTAATTGTCGCTGTTTCTGAATCTTGATTTGCGACGGTTTTAGAATCGGGATCTTGCTACTGAATGGTCACATTTGAGAAGATCTTGAAAGTAGTCAGCATGCATCATGCTCTGCTCTGTAATATTCTATTTTCTCAACAGAAACATAGCGTTGGTGACTGGTAACAAGACAGGTTCTTCTTGAAGGTTTTGTAAATATTAATGATTTTGTTTTTTGTTGATGTTCAGTATTATTAATGTAAATCTGTTTTTTAATGCTCTCGTTTTCTTTTGCGAGTTATCTTTAGGACAGACGCCCATCTTTTAGTACTTATGTATCCGTTCCTTTGATTCCACGATTTAATATGGTCCTCTATAGCTTTGTCACAAGTTTTGTTGTGCCGCCTATGTTTGTGATTACCTGGCGACTGCCTTAATTTTAGAACTGCTGCACACATCTCGCCAGTCTCTTGCACCTTGCCTAAGTACGTGTTGATATTTCGTTTGAGACATTCAGCTTCTACGCTTGGGAACCTCTTGTTTTTAGGTCTAGATCCACTGTGGCGGAAATTCACTTCCTTGTGGTATTAATGATCCGAGTCAAAACTACTACTCCACCCTCTGACGTTCTGTATTTCAGATATATTCTGCCCGGAGTCTGCAATATGATCAATGTTGAATTCCTGTAGCGATTTCAAGTTTTTTTATACTTCAGTCTTACAAAGCGTGAGAACATGGGTTTCAAATTGAAGGCTCTACAGCAGTCTACAACAGACTTCCTATTTTTATTCGTCCTCTGGGATGCTAGATGAAGGCATGCTAGCTATTTGTGTTGTATATCGCTTCCAACCTGCACGCTTCAATCACGGAACAAAATTTTGACTTGGCGTTATGGGATCATACTTATGGTTTACTTTGAGTTCCAAAAAGTCTTCCACTGTCTGTTGGTTTTTCCTCTGTCAGTACTTATAGGAACATGTATCTTGAACAGGGCATATGCTTTGTTGCTTCATTTCACAGTAAAAGTCGCAGTTCCTTGAAACGGGGAGTTAAAATCGACTACTGAACCAGTAATCGTCTTTGTTACAAAAAGAACTGTCCCAGGAACTGTTCAAATGGTTCAAATGGCTCTGAGCACGATGGGACTTAACTGCTGAGGTCATGAGTCCCCAGAACTTACAACTACTTACACCTAACTAACCTAAGGACATCACACACATCCATGCCCGAGGCAGGATTCGAATTTGCGACCGTAGCGGTCGCGCAGCTCCAGACTGTAGCGCCTAGAACCGTTCGGCCACTCCGGCCGGCACGAACTGTTATGTTTCCCTTCATACAAAGGAGTGGTTCACACTTATAGACCCTGTAGTGTTTAAAAACAGGATTACTTTAATCCATTTAACAGTTTTAATACAACAGGGGCTAGCACACAGCTATTCAATAGCGTACTTCAAAAAATTGACCTACCGCTTACTTTCGCTTATCTTCGCTTTGTCTGGTGTAGTGCCAATTGAGATTCTAATTGCTACTAAGAAGAGTCTAATTTTTTTTTCTTAATTTTGTGATTCTGTCCCCAGTTATTCTTTTTCATGCGTTCTCTATAAACATTGTAGATCTTAAGATAAGGCTATAGAGTACTTTTTTTATATACAGGGTGTTTATAAATAAATATCGGGGTTTTGACGCTTTATAATATTTATTACATTATATTTAGTTATAAATGATATGTAAAATGAAAAAGCAACTCAAACAGTTTTACAAAGAACCTTATAAATGTTCAATGTGAGCACCATTTACCACACGGGACACATCAAGTCTATAGCCGAGTTCTTCCCAATCGTTGATAAGTGTGTCTTCAGTGATTGTAGCAACAGCTGCTTCAATCCGGTTTCTTAATTCAGGGTGGTCTGCTGGTAGCGGAGGCACGTACACACACGATCCTTGATAAAGCCCCAAACAAAAATATCACATGGCGTTCGGTCGGGTGAAAGTGGAGGACATGCAAAGCAAGCCCTGTCATTGGGCTCCATGCGGCCTATCCAGCGCTTGGGTTATAGATTTGATGTATGCTGTGTGACAAATGGTGCTCACACTGAACATTTATAAGGTTCTTGATAAAACTGTTTGAGGTGCTCTTTGATTTGATACATCATTTATAACTGTAAGTTTAATGAAATAAATACTATAAAGCGTTAAAACCCCGATATTCTTTTATAAACACCCTGTATATAAACTTAATTGAGTGCTTTATTTTATTGTTATATTGTAGCGATAATGTTTAGATTATTGTAACATTACTACGTTTTACATCCAAATCAGAGAAGGAAGTAAAGTCTAAAACAAGCATCCATCGGCTGTTTTACGACACCATTTAATGCTTGTTGGAAACTTTACTAAGAGAAATAAACAACTGCATGTGCTTTTGATCAGGTTTGTCTGACAGAGAATCATCATTTATATGTCCATGTAACAACGACAAACTGCAGTCGATCGTACATAACCTCATACTTTCTGTTTCTAAGTGTTCGATGAACTAAAGAAGGCCCATAGGGTATTGGTAATACTAGATTTTTCCTTTTCAGATTTAATATTATTCCACAGCCTTCCAAACAGCTTTATATATAACATTCGCGAGCAGGGTGACAGTTACCCGACTTAGATGGGACTCTCCCGAATTTTCTGATGAATATACGACACCCGATTCAGTATTGTAGGGATATTTAAAAATTCTGATAACATCAAAGCCGATGATAAATATTTCAGGTAATATAGTGCTTTCATTATGTAAAGGATTAACTTGAGAAGCAGTCTTGTAGTCGTAACTGAATCTTGCTAAAAATAAATAGCTTTTATTCCGAAGGGAAGCAAGTCTCCAAACTCACACCCAGCAGCTGTTACATAGACCTTCAGCGAATGTACTAGACTAGAGCATCAGATGCCGATCAAAGCAGTTGGTAGTTGTTAATGTGCACTTCATAGTTCGTGAGCCTTTTTCCAAATAGCTTAGTCGTCAGACATCGAAAGTAAGGAAGCGAATGAAACGCCAGTTCTGAAAAAGAAGTTAAAACTGAAAATCAAGCTTAATAATGGATGGTGTGAGGTTTACTTACGATCTGATAGAGGTCAAGATGATTATAACACTGACGCCACTGTGAAACATGTTAGTGCGGCCTACATGGGCGAACGTGACGTTGGCAACAACGCAAGCTTTCACAGCACATGCAATCTTCGTTCATCGACCGTCCCCCAAAATGCAAATGAATGTAAGTTCATAAGTTCATATGAGAAGTGAATGATGTGGTTTCGGTGTCATGCAAACTGCGAGAATCTATTTAAACCTGCTTCCCTTGTATTTCCTCTAAATGATTCTAATCAGGTTCCTGAAAGACTTTTAGTCTGACATGGAACTCTTGGCGGACTGAACGAAAGCATTAGCAGATGAAGTAATGATGAAGATAAATTACTAGTATACGTCTCGCAGTTTCGTCGTTTCCTGGACGAGTAAGAATGGCTGTTGTACCAAGGAGAATTAAAAACGAGGAGAAATAGAAACAAGGTAAAATGTAATTTTTTCCTTCAATTTAAACTTATTTATATGTTTTTATCCCTGTCACTTTGAATTATGGACCTGTATATGTTAATTTTAGCTTTGGAGATGTCAGTTTCGAAAAGATCTCCACTTTGTTCAGTTTAGAAGTGTCAGATTCGTAACACGTCCCGACTTTGGTTACAAAAAACCTAAGAACCATCTTTACTAGCCCATAAGAACTGGGAATCAATACTAATATTTAGTGCATATAGCGACTCCTCATATCCTGTTATTACTTCTGTAGTAGTGTGAAAACAGGGTAACGTTAGCAGCTTAAATTGAAAGGAGAAAACAGAGTTAGGTAGCGAATGAGATTTTCACTCTGCAGCGGAATGCGCGCTGATACGAAACTTCCTGGCAGATTAAAACTGTGTGCCCGACCGAGACTCGAACTCGAGACCTTTGCCTTTCGCTGGCAAGTGCTCTACCATCTTAGCTATTTAAGCACGACTCACGACCGGTACTCACAGCTTTACTTCTGCCAGTATCCGTCTCCTACCTTCCAAACTTTACAGAAACTCTCCTGGGAACCTTGCAGGACTAGCACTCCTGAAAGAAAGGATATTGCGGAGACATGGCTTAGCCACAGATGGGGGATGTTTCCAGAACGAGATTTTTACTCTGCAGTGGAGTGTGCGCTGATATGAAACTTCCTGGCGGATTAAAACTGTGTGCACTTGCCCGCGAAAGGCAAAGGTCCCGAGTTCGAGTCTCGGTCGGGCACTCAGTTTTAATCTGCCAGGAAGTGTCAGAGATAGATAGAATTAAAGAAACCATGAATAGTGGTGACAACATGACAGACGTATTAGTTCACTGCAGGACAGGAGGAAAACAGCAAGAACTTGTCAAGAGGGAAACTACACCAATATTACACGTAAAGAAATAACCTCCTTTTCAATACAGAGCTGTTATGAAACTCGTGTTACTGGGTAGTTTTTCCCCGGAGTTGTGTGACTGAGATGGAGAAGGATATGGAGACGTATTTGGTGTTACGTGCCGGTACAGCCAGTTTCAGTGTTACAGGTTGAGCAATTCTGGACGCAGGGTTGCATGTGAAGGAAGCTGCGGTATGGATTCTTTAGCAACGTGTCGTGTACAGAGTCAAGGGTGTGTAATCGACATTAATTTCATTATAAGTTGGTGCCATCCAATTGTAATTCGGCGGTAGTACACACAGAGCGTTCTATTACCTCGGTTAAACCTTGTGGTCGATCCATTCAGTGCGTGAATGGCTCTCCACTGTTGGTGGACATAAGACACACCAACGATAACCAAGATATAGAAAGCATCGAGGTCAAAATTCTCCTTTCAGTGACTCGATGTTCGTATGGACTGTGGTAGTTTGGAATATTGTGGAACTACTGTTATGCGTTAATGCGGCCACTGTATTTATTAACTTACTATGAGGGAACTAAGTATGGTGTAATCAAATAGAGCATTCTACTAGCTTAGGTTCTTCACCGATTGGATCTCGATATTATTATCACCAAGGTAGTGAAAATTATACCGTGTTCTCAGGCTGTAATTCCTGTTATCGTCGCTGGTAGCCGTAAAGTTGGTCACAAGATGTCACATTGAGTCTCATTTGGAAGTACTCCATTGTTCCGTAATTTCTGTCCTGCTGTTACCCTCGAGTGTCCCTGTGCTTAGCAGGCAGTGATAGTCACGACTGAGTCATGCACTCCATTGAGGTTCTGCTTTCTTGAAATTTGAGCAGGGTGCAAGGATGTCCCATGAGCGTCTACATACATCTGTTCGCCAAAGAACTGTTTCATTTCACATGTCCTCATGACATGTTGGACCAACATGGAGGGTTATACTGTAACCTGCTCCTTCTAGTACTAGCGTAGCTTTTCTGGTCCATTCAACACGATGATCTTCCTGTGCCGCGTAAGTAACAAAGTGTCTTTTGTTCGGAGATGTAAAAATTTCACCAAAGTCACTCATTTCATCGGATGTGGGTTTCATCACGTAGCATTTACAGCTACTGTTACTGCCTGCTGCAGGTAGCTGTACATGCAGTGACGCTAACCTCTGCTGTTGTGACATCTTAGTAAAGCGGAAGTGTGTCTTCTCTGGAGACCGTAATAGTTTCAGTGTGGTTGACAACTCGGCCTGTGTCTGGCGTAGCTTTGCCAAACACTGTCATGGCGATGGTTGGAGTTAATGGACTTCGCACTGCGTGGTGCATGTTTCCCTGTAATACCAACGCTTCAATTGGAGGTTCGTCCTCGTTGCTAGATAGAGTGCACGATGTCTTCCCACAGGCTGTCTCATGTGTAACAGGTCTAGTTGTGCTTATATATTACCAAAATCACAATTCACTGTACCAGGCGCCCACGTAACGTAGCTAGTCAGTTCCGCAGTTAGCTCTCGCAATAATCTAGTGTTATTTAACACTCCTAGTTACAGATAATTCACCTGGGTGCACGCCTTTTAGCCAGAATTCTGTGGCTCTCTACTGCTTGCACATGCACTATCGTGTCATTCGTCTGTCTCATATCATCAACGTCGGCCAAGGCCATTATTACCATCCTCTCTTCTGCATCTATCCACTCCCTACTGATGACCCTGTAGTTTATTCCCTTTACTCTCCAAACCAACCAACCAACCAACCAACCAACCTATCCACCCCCGTTTTTGCCATCGATGGCCAGCTGTAACTGCCCCCACAGCAATTGTAAATGGTTTCTGATTTTCGGTATGCACCACGTACTTCTCACAGCAGCCCATTCTCCTTGGTTTGTTGATGAATCTTAATGTAGGCTTGTTCAGCCTCCTAATACTATTTGCTACTACGAAGTGTTATACGACAGTTTTAGTGTCCACAAGTGATCTGTTATATCGATGTCTTCTTGCTTGGTGCATAGGATTCCATCCCCTAGTGACCACACATGCAGGGTATCCACTCATCTGAGACTTCAAGGTTGCAGCAGCACACACAGCACCACGGTATGTCTGTTGGTGATATTGCCTATGCAGGAAAACACCAGCCACACTCCTGTCTTCTCTATATCGACCTACCTCTTCGTCTGAGTGCGTATGGCAAGGCACACGCAGAGTGTGTGGGAGCGGCTCGTTCACTTTGTCGTGCCTCTATTGCTTTCCTAATCTCCTCGACCTTTTTTCGGTGCCGTCACCGATAATAGTGAGAAAGCGTCCGGCGCGCCCTGACGAGATCGATTACGCACAAGGTACACGCCTTTTCTATGTGCAGGAAACTATAACTAAACATTTACCATCGATGACAATGGTATAGACCGTGATAACAAACATAAAACTGTTTACTTTGGTGTGTATGGGCTCATCGTCACCTGTTGAGCTATATAGTATTTAGGTAACGTGGGATCACGTTGTCCGACATGTTCCTGCCACTCGAGATGCTAGATCTTTTACTTGTCGCCGTACTGCCCGTAAGATACTTCCAAAATTCTGCAATGATGTGCTGGGTTTTACTGTGGGGATGGCATCTTCTCTATACATTACCCTGTATGGTGAAAGTCCCATCTTTGTGTGGTCCTTCGAATTGAAGGCTGCTGGAACAATAGTTGTAGCGTATCGCAGTCATTATGATTACTCTTGACATAATGACTCAGTATCTACCATATCATTCAGTGAACAGATTCTGCTACGCCATTTGCTTGCAGATGTAAAGAACTTGTAATGAAATACAAAGTTGCTTTTTCAGTTGCTGCATGAAGGTAGTACTTCGATCCGTATTTAAAGTCTACGGTGTACCAGACGTTAATAACGAATTATTGACTGAGGCTTCAACTCTCTGTCTGCTTGTTGATTTGGAATAGCTATCTTTTCTATAAAATGGAAAAAATGAACTACTACCATAAACAGATAAAGATCTCCTGCTGGTATCTGCTTAGAAGTACGTAAGAAATACTATCTGATCATCTCAAACGGTTTGCTGTCAACTGGCAATCTCTTCAGTGGATAGAGTAATTTTTTAATTGAGCTCATTGTGTGCACAGTTCACAGTTCTTTACATATTGCTCCACATCCTGCTTATGTGTCTTTCAGCAATATTGATCGGCTGCATGCCACTCTCCACTACAATTTCCATTACTTGCCAATGTACGATCATGTACCTGTTTTAACACTTCATTTTGGAATTTTGCACATGCTACAAGGCGAGGTCTTCGTTTTATTTGTTTACTTAACAGTTCACTGTGCCCAATGAACTGTGGTTGGATTGCAGATAGATTATAATTCTTATCAATTTCTTGTGCCTTCTGCTAATCTGCAGACTTTCTGACGCATGATACTGGCATTTTATCCTGAGTTGTAAGGTCGATGAATCTCATTAAAAACAAATTAATTAAGTTTTACTTCCTAGCTTGTTAACCAGTTGGGCAGGACTTTGAATGTTAACAGTCGTCTCAGCACTGCATGATCTGTATGACCGTTAATTGTATTCTAACCAAATAACATCGAAAATAAGTTGAGCTATACATGAGACACAGATCACACTTCTTCATCATGGAGCAGCTCTTCTACATTGTATTTAGTTGTCGTGAGGCATTGGTGACTGGACGTTCTGTCTCGCTCACTGACTTACTGCCTGATTTCTTGTATTGCATGACAGCATAAATTATGTCTTACAATTTGAGAAAACTAGTACTAGTCCAGTTATTAATAATTTCTTCAACTGATTGAAGACATCCTTATAGTCTATTGATAAGAGGAGTTCACTCCTTTCTTCTACAAATGAGTAAGTGGCCACGCTATCTCCACAAAATTTTGCTACAAACTGGTGGTAACAATTTGCCAGAACAAAGAAAGACTGCTACTCACATTCTGTATGCGGCTTAGAAAACGCTGCATGGCTTTTGTTACCCAGAAATCCATCCAGACTCCCGTGTGACTAATTATGTGCTCCAAATACCGCACTTCCTCCTTTGTGAAGTAACATTTTTCTAACCTGAGTGTTAAGTGCAGTGCACACAACTTCTTAAACACCTCAATTAGACGTCTCCCATGTTCTTCAAAAAGTCCCTGCAGTATCCCATTTAAGTGCCACTGAAATATGACTGATGCATATTTCAGTCCAAACAGCCAACATCGGGACTGTTAATGTCCTGACGGGACTGTAATCGCGCTCTTTGGCTGATTTTTAAGTACTGCCTCAAACTGGTGTCAACCACGTCGCAGATCCATGGTTGGAAAAACAGGCGCATTGCCCCAGATTATCTTATGTTATCGTTATAACCATCTGTAGCTATATGCTTGTTAAAGTATCAGTAGCCGCGACGAAAGCAATATCCCCTAATATCTGCATTTTTCTTTGGTGCAATTACCAGTGGTACTTCCCGGGGACTGGTACGTACCTCTATTACACCATCCCACAGCCGCTGGTTAATAAGTTGCTCCACCTTTGGTTTCAGTTGATGGGGAAAGTGATACGGGTTATGATACATAGGCAGGTCATTTCCAGTTGGGATTCTGAGCTATGTCACTGGGTTCGCTAGCAAAGACCCATGAGCATTAAACAGATCCGCATATTCCGGCAGTAAATGCCCTATCGCTGTCTTCTCTCACAACAAAGCTAAACTGGAGTCTTGCTTAAGCTTAGGGTGCAAATTTACTATATCAAAAAAATCATCCAACAAGATTACTGAATTAGCGACAGTCAACCCACTTGGACAACTCCACGTCTGTGACACCGAAACTGTCTACCCCCATGAGTACTACCTACCCATTGTATGCATACAACACTCCTGCATACAAAACGTCATGCTTTAAACAATTCCTATTTTTTCTTTAATAGCTCTACACTGTCGTGACAGAAATCATGGGATACCTCGTAATATCGTGTCGGACCTTCTTTTGTCCTGCATTGTGCCACAAGCCGTTGGAAGTCTCCTGCAGAAATACCGACCCTGCTGCCTCTATAGCCATCCATAATTGTAAAGATGTCACCGATGCAGGATTTTGTGTGTGAGCTGACCTCTTGATTATACCCAATAAATGTTCCATGAGATTCATGTCAGTCGATCTCGGTGGCAAATGGTGTCAAAGTAGCAGAACATTAGCAGGACTCATTCATTCCTTGTACACGCAGCTCACACTGTCATGGAGCCATGACCAGTTTGCACAGTGCCTTGTTGACAACTTGGATCCATGGCTTTGTGGGGTCTGCGCCACACTCGAACACAACCATCAATTGTTACAAACTGAAATGGGGATTCATCTGACAGGGCCAAGGTTTTCAAGTTGTCTAGGGTCCAAGTGATATTGCTAAAAATACAGGAGAGGCAAGGCAAAGCAGGAGATATCGTGCTGTTAGCAAAGGCACACGAGTGGGTCGCGTGCTGCCACAGTCCATTAATGCCAAATTACTTAGCACTGTGTCAACGGATACGTTCGTTGTACGTCCCACATTCATTTCTGCAGTTACACTCCTGGAAATGGAAAAAAGAACACATTGACACCGGTGTGTCAGACCCACCATACTTGCTCCGGACACTGCGAGAGGGCTGTACAAGCAATGATCACACGCACGGCACAGCGGACACACCAGGAACCGCGGTGTTGGCCGTCGAATGGCGCTCGCTGCGCAGCATTTGTGCACCGCCGCCGTCAGTGTCAGCCAGTTTGCCGTGGCATACGGAGCTCCATCGCAGTCTTTAACACTGGTAGCATGCCGCGACAGCGTGGACGTGAACCGTATGTGCAGTTGACGGACTTTGAGCGAGGGCGTATAGTGGGCATGCGGGAGGCCAGGTGGACGTACCGCCGAATTGCTCAACACGTGGGGCGTGAGGTCTCCACAGTACATCGATGTTGTCGCCAGTGGTCGGCAGAAGGTGCACGTGCCCGTCGACCTGGGACCGGACCGCAGCGACGCACGGATGCACGCCAAGACCGTAGGATCCTACGCAGTGCCGTAGGGGACCGCACCGCCACTTCCCAGCAAATTAGGGACACTGTTGCTCCTGGGGTATCAGCGAGGACCATTCGCAACCGTCTCCATGAAGCTGGGGTACGGTCCCGCACACCGTTAGGCCGTCTTCCGCTCACGCCCCAACATCGTGCAGCCCGCCTCCAGTGGTGTCGCGACAGGCGTGAATGGAGGGACGAATGGAGACGTGTCGTCTTCAGCGATGAGAGTTGCTTCTGCCTTGGTGCCAATGATGGTCGTATGCGTATTTGGCGCCGTGAAGGTGAGCGCCACAATAAGGACTGCATACGACCGAGGCACACAGGGCCAACACCCGGCATCATGGTGTGGGGAGCGATCTCCTACACTGGCCGTACACCTCTGGTGATCGTCGAGGGGACACTGAATAGTGCACGGTACATCCAATCCGTCATCGAACCATCGTTCTACCATTCCTAGACCGGCAAGGGAACTTGCTGTTCCAACAGGACAATGCACGTCCGCATGTATCCCGTGCCACCCAACGTGCTCTAGAAGGTGTAAGTCAACTACCCTGGCCAGCAAGATCTCCGGATCTGTCCCCCATTGAGCATGTTTGGGACTGGATGAAGCGTCGTCTCACGCGGTCTGCACGTCCAGCACGAACGCTGGTCCAACTGAGGCGCCAGGTGGAAATGGCATGGCAAGCCGTTCCACAGGACTACATCCAGCATCTCTACGATCGTCTCCATGGGAGAATAGCAGCCTGCATTGCTGCGAAAGGTGGATATACACTGTACTAGTGCCGACATTGTGCACGCTCTGTTGCCTGTGTCTATGTGCCTGTGGTTCTGTCAGTGTGATCATGTGATGTATCTGACCCCAGGAATGTGTCAATAAAGTTTCCCCTTCCTGGGACAATGAATTCACGATGTTCTTATTTCAATTTCCAGGAGTGTATTTCACCCTGTGTTGCTTGTCTGTTAGCACTGACAAATTCATATAAACGCCAGTGTTCTTGGTCGTTAAGTGAAGATCGTCGGCCACTGTGTTGTCCGTGATGAGAGGTAATGCCTGAAATTTAGTATTCTCGGCACATTCTCGACATTAGGACATTGAATTCTCTATTTCCCAAGTGGAATATCCTATGTGTCTAGCTCCAACTACCAATCCGCATTCAAAGTCTATTAGCTCCCGTCGTGATGCCGTAATCAAGTATGAAATCTTTTTACATGAATCACCTGAGTACAAATAACAGCTCAGCTAGAGTACTGCTCTTTTATACTTCGTGTACACGATACGTCTGCCATCTGTATATGTGAATATCGTTATCCCATGACTTTTGTCATGTCAGTGTGCAGTATGCTATACATTTATGGCATATTTGTTCCCACGCTTACCAGCAGTAATTTTTCCACACCGTGATAACCATCATCATGCAGTTTGATTCTTAGCGTGCATGTACACAGTTTAAGTGCTTCCTCTTGCATCATGGATGAAAGTTATCGCTGTGTGGCACTGTTGGCCGTTTCCCCCAAGATAGAAAAAAGGTCCATTGAGTTCTATCGTGCGTTGATTAAAATCAGTTCTAAAGTAATGCTCTGGCGAAAATATTAAGTCAAAGATTGCTCAGAAACTATTGCCCGTTTGAGCCAAACTGTTCTTACAAGCCGAGAAATCCTTACACCAACCCAAAAACTCAACACCGGTTATCCGAGCGAACGCAAGAAATTTCTGCCCGCTTCACTAAAAATACATCATGTTGGGCTAAACTTCCTATTCCCCATGCGTCCAAACTTCCCAAGGACATCGGTGAAGCCACATCAATAAAAACTTGTACCTCCTCCCATCAACTAATCTCTTCAGAGCTCCCACTCTCATTTAAGAGTGGATTACTATTCCCAGACACTATTAGACACGAAGCCCACGCCTACAACAGTAGTACAAGTTTATATGCCAACTACCTTTGCAGAAGACGAAGAAATTGATGAAATGTATGATGAGATAAAATAAATTATTCAGGTAGTGAAGGGAGACGAAAATTTAATAGTCATGGGTGATTTGAATTCGAGAGTAGGAAAAGGGAGAGAAGGAAACATAGTAGGTGAATATGGATTGGGGATAATAAATGAAAGAGGAAGCCGCCTGGTAGATTTTTGCGCAGAGCATAACTTAATCATAGCTAACACTTGGTTCAAGAATCATGAAATAACGTTGCATACATGGAAGAACCCTGAAGATACTAGAAGATATCAGATAGATTATATAATGGTAAGACAGAGATTTAGGAAACAGGTTTTAAATTGTAAGACATTTCCAGGGGCAGATGTCGACTCTGACCACAATCTATTGCTTATGAACTGTAGATTAAAACTGAAGAAACTGCAAAAAGGTGGGAATTTGAGGAGATGGGACCTGGATAAACTGAAAGGACCAGAGGTTGTAGAGAGTTTCAGGACGAGCATAAAGGAACAATTGAAAAGAATGGGGGAAAGAAATACAGTAGAAGAAGAATGGATAGCTTTGAGGGATGAAGTGGTGAAGGCAGCAGAGGATCAAGTAGGTAAAAAGACGAGGGCTAGTAGAAATCCTTGGGGGACAGAAGAAACACTGAATTTACGTGATGAAAGGAGAAAATATAAAAATGCAGTAAATGAAGCAGGCAAAAAGGAATACAAACGTCTCAAAAATGAGATCGACAGGAAGTGCAAAATGGCTAATCTGGCATGATAAGAGGGCAAATGTACGGATGCAGAGGTTTACCTCACTAGGGGTAAGATAGATACTGCCTACAGGAAAATTAAAGAGACCTTTGGAGAAAAGAGAACCACTTGTATGAATATCAAGAGCTCAGATGGAAACCTAGTTCTAAGCAAAGAAGGGAAAGCAGAAAGGTGGAAGGAGTATATAGAGGGACTATAGAAGGGCGATGTTCTTGAGGACGATATTATGGAAATGTAAGAGGATGTAGATGAATGTGAAATGGGAGATATGATACTGCGTGAAGAATTTGATAGAGCACTGAAAAACCTAAGTCGAAACAAGGCCCCGGGAGTAGACAACATTCCATTAGAACTACTGACAGCCTTCGGAGAGCCAGTCCTGACAAAACTCTACCATCTGGTGAGCAAAATGTATGAGACAGGCGAAATACCCTCAGGCTTCAAGAAAAATATAATAATTCCAATCACAAAGAAAGCAGGTGTTGACAGATGTGAAAATTACCGAACTATCAGTTTAATAAGTCACAGCTGCAAAATACTAACGCATATTCTTTACAGACGAATGGAAAAACTAGTAGAATTCGACCTCGGGGAAGATCAGTTTGGATTCCGTAGAAATACTGGAACACGTGAGGCAATACTGACCCTACGACTTACCTCAGAAGCTAGATTAAGGAAGGGCAAACCAACGTTTCTAGCATTTGTAGACTTAGAGAAAGCTTTTGACAATGGTGAGTGGAGTTTGTGGCAGGGGTAAAATACAGGGAGCGAAAGGCTATTTACAATTTGTACAGAAACCAGATGGCAGTTATAAGAGTCGAGGGACATGAAAGGGAAGCAGTGGTTGAGAAGGGAGTGAGACAGGGTTGTAGCCTCTCCCCGATGTTATTCAATCTGTAAAGGAAACGAAAAGTAATGTTCGGAGTAGGCATTAAAATCCATGGAGAAGAAATAAAGACTTTGAGGTTCGCCGATGAATTTGTAATTCTGTCAGAGACAGCAAAGTACTTGGAAGAGCAGTTGAAGGGAATGGACAGTGTCTTGAAGGGAGGATGTAAGATGAACATCAACAAAAGAAAAACGAGGATAATGGAATGTAGTCGAATTAAATCGGGCGATGCTGAGGGAATTAGATCAGGAAATGAGAGACTTAAAGTAGTAAAGGAGTTCTGCTATTTCGGGGGCAAAGTAACTGATGATAGTCGAAGTAGAGAGGATATAAAATGTAGACTGGCAATGGCAAGAAAAGCTTTTCTGAAGAAGAGAAATTTGTTAACATAGAGTATAGATTTAAATGTCAGGAAGTCTTTTCTGAAAGTATTTGTATGGAGTGTAGCCATGTATGGAAGTGAAACATGGACGATAAATAGTTTGGACAAGAAGAGAATAGAAGCCTTTGAAATGTGGTGCTACAGAAGAATGCTGAAGATTTCAAGGGTAGATCACGTAACTAATGAGGAAGTATTGAATAGGATTGGGGAGAAGAGAACTTTGTGGCACAACTTGACCAGAAGAAGGGATCGGTTGGTAGGAAACGTTCTGAGGTATCATGGGATCACAAATTTAGCATTGGAGGGCAGCGTGGAGGGTAAAAATCGTAGAGGGAGACCAAGAGATGAATACACTAAACAGATTCAGAAGGATGTAAGCTGCAGTACCTATTGGGAGATGAAGAAGCTTGCACAGGATAGAGTAGCATGGAGAGCTTCATCAAACCAGTCTCAGGACTGAAGACCACAACAACAACAACACTATTCCCATCATATGATCACCTTTCGCAGTTCCTGGCACACCTATGTTTGCAATATCGTTCCGCATGCCAAAATTGCTCGTCTTTCTTACACTTCAGTGAATAATATTTCTGCGTTATGTAGCTCGTACGTCCATATCTATAACATTTAACAACTGCGGAGAAAAATTCCTTTCTTATCTTGTTGGTATTATCATTAACTGTCCAGTCATAGGTATTGACGTTTAGCTTTCTCACCCCGACCACAAACGTTTTGATGGACTCACCCTGCATTTGCGACAACTGTTCTGTATAATACTTACAGAAACTTTTTCCCTCATATCTTTGCAGCAAGGCTGGCTTTTGATTTTTAAATGTCTGTAGATTCCTCAGTTCCTTGTTATACATTGCATTAGCACCTCATAACATATGAATCTGACGATAGATAAAACCTGCTCTTCTGACCAACACTCTATCTTGGCGGCCATTAACTGGTTGTCTACGAACGTAAACATGCCCTCACCCACCTCACCCAGAAAATGAGTGAATATGGTAACTGTATTAGTGTCTTGGATGGGTACCAACAAACTGGACGAGGAGTGAGCCGTCATTTGCCGGCCGCGGTGGTCTCGCGGTTCTAGGCGCTCAGTCCGGAGCCGCGCGACTGCTACCGTCACAGGTTCGAATCCTGCCTCGGGCATGTATGTGTGTAATGTCCTTACGTTAGTTAGGTTTAAGTAGTTCTAAGTTCCAGGGGACTGATGACCACAGATGTTAAGTCTCATAGTGCTCAGAGCCATTTGAACCATTTTTTTTTCGCCTGTCAACTCATTCAGTTGCGTTCACAGCTCCCTATTGTCTACCTCTTCTCAACCTCTCGATCGGTCATTACAAAACCTGTGTCAAGGGTGAAAGCGAAATTTCGTAGGAAAGGAACAAACACTGACACTACATTTTCTGTAAGTAACTACAACTAAAGCTTACGTCTGAGTGCGAACCATGGACGTTCCCTACATTGTCTGGAGTAATGCACAGGTCTCCTATATTTGAAACAATTCATAGGGGGTGCCTGGGCAGACAGATCACTGTTAACCAACGAGATGCATTGCGTAACTTAACCACGCGAAAGCCACCATGTGTTTCCTTCTTGTGCTCTCTAAAACCACTTACGTAGCTGAGTTAGTCCCCTTTCATCACTTGAACTTTCCACGAAATTCTCAAATTCAGGCTCCACTAGTCATACTGAGGAAATGCTGCAGATCGCCCTTCCATGAAGTCGCTCTTAGGTACTGACCCTCTGGCACCAGCGTAACAGGCTATCCAGTTCTGGCTGCAGAATTGCGTGTATGAGGAGCTGTGGTATGAGCTTTCCAGAACCGAAGTGAAAGTAAAGTCAATAACGCTAACTCCCTAGGAACATTTTTTATCACTACATGCGATCCATATAGTTACTCGAAGGCGACGGGCCAGGTGCCAAACCGGAATGCTGAGACTCCACGACAGTAGCTGGAGGTGACAGCGTCCTTGCTGGTCCCGTAGTGTGTCAACTCTGCAGCGTGGCAAGGTGTTTGTTTCCTGCTGGCAATCGCTTCTGGCGAAAATCTACAGGCGCGCCGAGTTGAACTGTGGACTCTCAGAGGTCGGGTGGTGTGTCACGCATTGGCGGCAGCTAAGCAACGTCCCTCTAGTGAGTCACGTACGACGCCTGGAATCAGGACTAGCGCGCACGCACGCTCGTGTGTGTATTTGTGTGTGTGATTAGTTATTAGTTTCAATAGAGAGAGAGAGAGAGAGAGAGAGAGAGAGAGAGAATAACAGGATTAAACTTACAGAAATTAGACAAAAAAATGGAAACACCGTTAGAAAAGCATGTTTTCAATGTTGTTGCTGTTCTTGTTGTTGTCTTCAGTCCTGAGAGTGGTTTGATGCAGATCTCCATGCTACTCTATCCTGTGCAGGTTCCTTCATCTCCCAGTACGTACTGCAACCTACATCCTTCTGAATCTGCTTAGTGTATTGATCTCTTGGTCTCCCTTTACGATTTTTACCCTCCACGCTGCCCTCCAATGCTAAATTTGTGATCCCATGATACCTCAGAACGTTTCCTACCAACCGATCCCTTCTTCTGGTCAAGTTGTGCCACAAAGTTCTCTTCTCCCCAATCCTATTCAATACTTCCTCATTAGTTACGTGATCTACCCTTGAAATCTTCAGCATTCTTCTGTAGCACCACATTTCGAAAGCTTCTATTCTCTTCTTGTCCAAACTAGTTATCGTCCATGTTTCACATCCATACAAAGCTACACTCCATACAAATACTTTCAGAAACGACTTCCTGACACTTAAATCTATACTCGATGTTAACAAATTTCTCTTCTTCAGAAACGCTTTCCTTGCTATTGCCAGTCTACATTTTATATCCTCTCTACTTCGACCGTCATCAGTTATTTTGCTCCCTAAATAGCAAAACTCCCCTACTACTTTAAGTGTTAAATTTCCTAATCTAATTCCCTCAGCATCACCCGACTTAATTCGACTACATTCCATTATCCTCGTTTTGCTTTTGTTGATATTCATCTTATATCCTCCTTTCAAGACACTATCCATTCCGTTCAACTGCTCTTCCCAGTCCTTTGCTGTCTCTGACAGAATTACAATGTCATCGGCGAACCTCAAAGTTTTTATTTCTTCTCCCTGGATTTTAATACCTACTCCGAATTTTTCTTTTGTTTCCTTCACTGCTTGCTCAATATATAGATTGAATAACATCGGGGAGAGGCAACAACCCTGTCTCACTCCCTTCCCAACCACTGCTTCCCTTTCATGCCCCTCAACTCTTATAACTGCCATCTGGTTTCTGTACAAATTGTAAATAGCCTTTCGCTCCCTGTATTTTACCCCTGCCACCTTAATAATTTGAAAGAGATTATTCCAGTCACCATTGTCAAAAGCTTTCTCTAAGTCTACAAATGCTAGAAATGTAGGTTTGCCTTTCCTTAATCTATTTTTCAATACACATTCATAATCTAGCCAAACCTGCCATCTGTGCTGTTGTATTTGACAACGGACGACACCTGCGCAATGTGTTCCATACGTTTCAAGTGTCAGTCTTGGTGAGAACAGCGTTCTGTGTAATTGCGAGTGTATTATATCGGAGCTGAATTCGAACGTGGGCAAATTGTTGGGTGATACCGTAACCAATCTAGCCGATGTGTATGGTGTTCCAAGAGGCCATATGTCGAAGACTTATACAGCATACAGGGAAACTGGGAAAAAACATCCACTAACTCAGAACGCGGGTAGAAGTGTGTGTTCAACAAATGTTCACTGAAGAGGATTGTTACGGAAAATAAGAAGACAATAGCGGCAAAAGTCAGTTCAGAACTAAATATCGCAATCGCCAAAACTGTCAGCTCCAAAACATCACGGAAGGGAATTGCAGGGCGATTTTGAATTCTAAAACAACTCATAGGTGATGCAAATGCCCGTAATGGGAAAACATGATGCCGAAGCCATAGTAACTGGAGTATGGAGCAATAGAGAAAAGATGAGTCTTGTTTCGCACTGTTTGCAACGTCTGGCCGTGGTTACGTCGCAACTGTGAGACATGCCGGGGCTTTGGTGATGATTTGGGCAGCAATATCGTGGTATTACGTGGCTCCCATGCTTACCCTTCAAGATCGCATTACTGCCAAGGATTATGTGACCTTTTACGGTGATGAGGTCCATCCAATGGTACAGTGTTTGTTCCCCAGTGGTGATGCTGAATTCCAGGGCGACATGGATACTGTTCATACAGCTTCGCCTGGTCCAGGACTGGTTTTATGAATACTGGGATGAATTCTCACGTCTCCCCTGGCCGCCACATTCACCAACTCACAGTAAGACTGAGTTCTTGTGGTCTACTTTGGACTGAAGAGTGCATGATCCCTATCCATCTCGAGCATCGTTAGGTCAACTTGCAATTATTTTGCAGACAGAATGGCGTAAGATTACATGCAAAACGATACGGTACATGTATTTATCCATTCCGAGACCACTGGAAGCTGTTTTTATATCGTATTAGGCATGGTAATGTGTTGTATTTTTGGTGTTTACGTAGTTTTTTCACCTGATCCTTCTTTTGTGGACGCCACTTGTTGACAAATTTCCTGTTGGTTTCTATCTCGGGTTTTCCGGCCGAAGTTTGTTTGATGTGCTGTCGGTTTATGAAACAACGAGAACATTATAATTTCAGGATGAGAAATTATGTACAGCCTTTTGAAATAATGACGATGACAAAAAGGTGAATAAAGATATCAACAAAATTGTTAGTACTGAGAAGATTGTCACTTTCGATAATGAAAAACTACAAGTTTAAAAAATGTATAATACTTCAAAATTACGTGCTGCACGTAAAGACATGTGAGCTGAAAAATCAGATGTGTCTGTGTATAGATTGATACATTCGGTAGTTTCCTCTCAATCTTTAACTTCAGGTGAATATACTCTATGTGAATACTGCGACGACGGAAATTATAGCATTTGTTGCAAATGTTGTGAAAAATGTTATTCTCAATACTGAACTGCTAATCTCGTTTAAGTTGCGTTTTTGCCTCTTAATATTCACTGTTACCCTTAGAAGGGTTCAGAACCCGGATTAAAAATAGGGGTGGAAAAATATCAGTGGTAAGTTTCGCTGATGATGCTTCAACCCTCAGTTAATGTGAGGAAGAATTACCGGACCGGTTGAATTGAATGAATAGTCTAATTAGCACACATTTTGGATTGCGAAAGACGAAAGTTTGAAGTTAAAAAATATGCTACGCGATGAAGCATGGAGGACATCAGAAGCGAAGTAGATCTGGCAAAGAGGACATTGCCCGCTAAATACGTCTGAAGGAGCCGAACATAGATTCTAACTTGAGGAAGAAATTGCTGATAAAGTAGTTCTGGAGTAAAGTATTGAGTAGAAGTGGATATTAACTGCGGAAAAATCGGAAAAAAAGTCAATCGAAGGGATTAAGATTTGATGGTACATAAGTGTGCTGGAAATAACACAGCGGATAAGAGAAGATCATACAAAAAACAGTATAGGTTCAAGGACGTTGATTGTAAGTGCTACTCTGAAATGAAGAGGGTGTTTCAGGAAAGAACGTTCGTGCGGACCGCATTAAACCAGTGAGGAGACTAGAAAAGGGAAAGATGGACAAGTACGGATAGTATTCGGTTTCTGATGCTTCCGTACGAATTTAATGTGTATATACACTGAAGCGTGAAAGAAACTGGTGTAGGCATGGGTATTCAAATACAAATATATGTAAATAGGTAGAACAAGAAATTACGGTCGGCAACGCCAATAAAAGACAACAAGTATCTGGAGCAGTTGTTAGATCAATCTGCTACGATGGCAGATTACCAAGATTTAAGTGAGTTTGAACATGGTCTTATAGTCGGTGCACTAGCGATGGACTGCAGCATCTCCAACGTAGCGATGAAGTAGGGATTTTCCCGTACGACCATTTCACGAGTGTACAGTGAATATAAGGAATCCGGTAGAACATCAAATCTCCGACATTGCTGCGGCCGGAAAAAGATCCGGCAAGAACAGGACCAAAGACGAATGAAGAGAATGGTTCGTGACGGAAGTGCAACACTTCCGACATATTCTGCAGATTTCAATGCTAGGTCAACAAGCGTCAGCGTGCGAACCATTCAACGAAACATCATCGATCTGCGATTTCGGAGCCGTAGGCACACTGGTCTACCCTTGATGATTGCATGACACAAAGCTTTGCATCTCGCCTGGTCCCTTCAACACCGACATTGGACTGTTGATGACTGGAAACGTGTTGCCTGGTCGGACGCGTCTCGTTTCAAATTGTAGCGAGCGGATGAACGTGTACGAGTATGGAGACAACCTCATGAATCCATGGACCCTGCATGTCAGCAGGGGACTGTTCAGGCTGATGGAGGCTCTACACTAGTGTGGGGTGTGTGCAGTTGGAGTGATATGTGACCCCTGATACGTTTAGGTACGTCTCTGACAGGTGATACGTACGTAAGCGTTCTGTCTGGTTCAAATGGCTCAAATGGCACTGAGCACTATGGGACTTAACATCTGTGGTCATCAGTCCCCTAGAACTAGAACTAAGCGTTCTGTCTGGTTCAAATGGCTCAAATGGCACTGAGCACTATGGGACTTAACATCTGTGGTCATCAGTCCCCTAGAACTAGAACTACTTAAACCTAGCTAACCTAAGGACATCACACACATCCATGCCCGAGGCAAGATTCGAACCTGCGACCGTACCAGTCGCGCGGTTCCGGACTGAGCGCCTAGAACCGCGAGACCACCGCAGCCGGTAGCGTTCTGTCTGGATCGAATCATGTCCGTTGTGCATTTCGACGGTCTTGACCAATTCCAACAGGACAATGCGACACTCCATACGTCCAGAATTGCTACAATGTGGCTCCAAGAAGACTCTTCTGAGGTTGAAAACTTCCGCTGATCACCAAGCTTCCCAGAGATGAACATTATTGAGAATATCCCTGATGCCTTACAAAGTGCTATTCAGAAGAGATCTCCACCCCCACGTATTCTTACGGATTTATGGAGAGCCCTGCAGGAATCGTGGTGTCAGTTCCCTCCAGCACTTGCGAGGGCCTTATCGATATTAGGCAGATATACCAGTTTCTGTGGCTCTTCAGTGCATATCATAATAGTAATAATTTCGTGTGACTCAGTGGTCTTTCTTGTTGGGCGCCACTTCTGCGATTTGTGTCTCGCTAACCTACCCAAGTTATCCATATGGAAAATGGGATCTACAGTTTGACGTGGAATCCGAACTACGCGTTCTTTCTATCGACTACATATAGCTGAAAGGTGAACTAAAATAAAACGAAGACTGCACACGGTTTACCGCAACAACACAAAAATCGACTTCTACGTACGATAGTTAATCTATAGTTTGTGATGAGAAAGTTTATGAATATTGAAATATATGACATATCTAAGACTATCATTTGTTTGCTTTATTAACAAAGCCAAGGGACCGTAGAGTTTAGTATTTAACATAGATTTCAACTTGATACATCTAACAATTCCTGAGGAAAGGAGGTCTTAACGATCAACCAGACCAGCAGACGGAAAATGTAAGGAAAAAAATATTTTTATGTGGTATAACTACAAATTAACAATTATTGGACTTTTTCCTTTATTTATACTGTAGATCCTTGCTCTTTGCCAACTTTTGTGATACTAGGTCAACGGTAAGTACCCTATAGATTTTGATGAGTGATACAAAATTGTTAAGGCTTTCGTGGCCACTTGTTGACAAACCGCCTATTGGTTTCTGTCTCGGGTTCTTCGGCCGACGTTCATCTAACGATTTTTCTGACGTTTCGCCAGCACGAGTGGCTGGCATTGTCAAAGCTTCACCCTCCATTGTCGGTGGTGAACCGGAGCCGAGCTCGCGTTCGCAGACTGTATGTACCTGGAGCGCCAACGTCCGAGGGCTTCTCCGCGGTCATCTCCTCTTGCTACCTGCGATGGTCGTTCGCTGCAGTACGCGAAGCCAAGATCCGTTTACCTTAAGGCTTACCTCTTTCTTGTTGAAACTGTTCTCGTTGATCCTGGCGTTAATTGATCGCCCAGTCATTCCGACATACACTTTTCCGCATGTGCATGGTATACGCTATATTCCCGACATTGCAAGTGGATCCCTCATTGATCTTCCTTTTCGGTTTGAAAATCGTCTTTACGCCATGTATGCGCAATATACGACCGACTCTGTTCGTCACTCTGGGAATGTATGGCAGAAAGGCCGTATCCGACATTTCTTTTTCTGATTCCTTACTTCGCCGAGTGTTTGGCTCTGTTACACTTCTAATATAGTTTGTGGAGTACCCATTGCTCCTCAGAACACTTTCCAGGTGTTGCGTTTCTCGTCTGAGGCGCTGCGGCTCACATATTAGTCCTGCTCTACGTTGCGAGCGTATTAATCATGCCTCTTTCCTGGCTCGGTTGGTGGTTTGATAGTTTGTGGCGGTGTCGGTCTGTGTGTGTCGCTTTTCGATACATTCTGTGTCCCAGGTTTTCGCCTTCCATTGTGACCAGCACATCTACAAATGGCAGTTTCTTGTCCTTTTCTACTTCCATGGTAAATGTTATGTTGGCATGGAGGCTGTTCAAGTGTCTTAGGAAGTCACCGAGCTGTTCTTCACCATGGCTCCACACTACGAAAGTATCATCGACGTACCTGTACCACACCTTAGGTTTGCAAGTCGCCAAGTCCAGTGACTGTCTTTCGAATTGTTTCATGAAGAAGTTGGTCACCACTGGACTAAGAGGACTACCTATGGCAACGCCTTCCAGCTATTCGTAGAAATCGCCATTCCACGTGAAATAGCTCGTGGTGAGACGTTAATGGAAGAGCTTCTTGATGTCTTGTGGGAAAATGGAACCGATGTGCTCCAGAGCGTCAGTGAGTGGCACTTTCGTAAACAACGAAACAACATCAGAGCTGTCCAGGATGTCGTTTGGTGCAAGTGTCAGTTTCTTCAGCTTCTCAATGAAATGCCCTGAGTCCTTTATGTATGTGTCGGTCTTCCCCACGTGTGGCTAGAGCAGAGAGGCCAAGTGTTTTTCCAGGTTACACGTCGGTGAGCCAGCAGCGCTAACGATCGGTCTCAGTGGAACGTTGTTCTTATGGGTCTTGGGTAATCCATACACCTGAGGTGGTAGAACGTCCGTGTTGAGCACGTTTCTCTGTATGTCCGCTGGCAGACAAGAAGACTTGATCAATCGATTCGTATTCCGTGCGATACGCTGCGTCGGATCTGCGCTTAGTTTTCGGTACGTCGTCGGGTCTAATAGGTCTCGGTACTTTTGCTCATAATCTTCGGTCTTCATTACGACGGTCGCATTTCCCTTATCGGCAGGCAGTACCAACATACTCTTGTTGGCGTTGAGATTCTTAATGGCTTGTACTTCTTCTTTCTTCAGCTTGTAAGCTGGTGGTTTTGCTCGGCGCAGTATCCTGGCTGTTTCAGTGCGCATTTCCTCTGCCCTTTCACAAGGAAGAGTCCGAATGTCTGCTTCGGTGTTGGCAATTAAGTCCTCCATAGGTACAGTTCTCGGGATTATAGCGGAATTCCCTCCTTTTTGAAGAACGAAACGTCAGTAAAATCATTAGATGAACGTCGGCCGAAGAACCCGAGACAGAAGCCAATAGGCAGTTTGGTGAGTGAGTTTGCTAGTATGAAAATATGTGACATAAATGGCGTATCTTTGGATTGCACTAATATTTGGTATAAATTTCAAACTGACACCTTTAGCCTTTCTGAGAGAAAGGAGTCTTAACTGCAGAACAGACAGACAAACGTACAATAAAGTGATCCTATAATAAGGCAGGAGCAGTGTACCTTTCCTACCTACCGCTAATTTTTGTATCCAATTTTTGTATCTCTCTTAGTAGCTAATTTTATACCTTCCCACCAGTTCCCCTGTTTCGGTTATTTACAAAGCAGAGAAGTAATTTTCGATTATAAACACCACAAAGCACAATTGCAGTAAATTAAAGCGTATAGCAATAATTACTTACCAGGTACTCTAAGTCAAAACTTAAAAAACCCTAGTGACAACGTTTTTAAAACCCCTTCCACCTGCAGCCCATCATGACATCTGGAACGCCCACTAATGGGTGGTAGGGACCAGGTTGTATACAACATCTGTAAGGGTTTATTTTTTACCGATTGAGATACGGAACCCACTGAAACAAGAGAAAAAGTGTTCCATGCGTTTCGTACTAAAACTAGTAGTTGTAAGATAGTTCCTGAGAACACGTTTTTGTAGTTAGACCAGTCCTGAACACTTTTAAATATTCTGTTATAATTTTCTGTAAAGAGTGTAATTAGATAATATTCTCACTTACTCAACAAACAAAACATAATTTTTGAAACTCGAAAGTCGAGCAATACTAGGAACAACTGAGAGGAAGAAGAGGTTGTAAGAGGTTACCGACATATACAGCTGCCAGAAATATCGAATAACACCCGAATAATGACTGCACTAAGCCACGTGACTTGTACAGTTTTCACTTGGCTGTTTTTTATGTAACGCCATTCCTACATGCAATTCTAAAAGTGAGAAAAAATTCCACCTAAAACAAAAGAAATGTTAGTCAGATCACTAATTTTGCCATATATTTACTACCGTGATTTATTTCATAACAGTAAAGATAGTGGAAACTTTAGATTGCCGCTCGTGGTAGCCACGCGGTCTGAGGCACCTTGTCACGGTCCGTGCGGCTCCCCCAATCGGAGGTTCGAGTCCTCCCTCGGGTATGGGTGTGTGTGTAATGTCCAAGGCGTAAATTAATTTAAGTTACGAAACTTTCTGGCAGATTAAAACTGTGTGGCGGTCCGAGATTCGAATTCGGGACCTTTGCCTTTCGCAGACAAGTGCTCTACCAACTGAGCTACCCAAGCACGACTCACGCACCGCCCTCACAGCTTGACTTCTACGGGTATCTCGTCTCCTACCTTCCAAATTTTACAGAAGCTCCCCTGCGAACCTTGCAGGACTAGCACTCCTGAAAGACAGGATATTGCGGAGACATGGCTTAGCCACAGTCTGGGGGATGTTTCCAGAATGAGATTTTCAGTCTGCAGTGCAGTGAGCATTGATATGAAACTTCCAGGCAGACTAAAACTGTGTGCCGGACCGATACTCGAACTCGGGACCTTTGTCTTTTGCGGGCAACTGCTCCACCAACTGAGCTACCCAAGCACGACTCACGCCCCGTTATCACAGCTTTACTTCTGCCAGTATCTCGGTCCGGCACACAGTTTTAATATGCCAGGAAGTTTCATATCAGTGCACACTCCACTGCAGAGTGAAAATCTCGTTCTGGAAACATCCCCCAGGCTGTGGCTAAGCCATGTCTCCGCAGTATCCTTTCTTTCAGGAGTGCTAGTTCTGTATGGTTCGCAGGAGAGCTTCTGTAAAGTTTGGAAGGTAGGAGACGAGATACTGGCAGAAGTAAAGCTTTGATGACGTTGCCTGAGTCATGCTTGGGTAGCTCAGTTGGTAGAGCACTTGTCCGCGAAATGCAAAAGTCCCAAATTCGAGTCTCGGTCCGGCACACAATTTTAATCTTTCAGGAAGTTTCATATCAGCGCACACTCCGCTGGAGAGTGAAAATCTCATTCTAGTTTAAGTTAGATTAAGTAGAGTTTAGGTTTAGGGACCGGTGACCTAACTAGTTTGGTCTCATAAGACTTTACCACAAATTTCCTAAAAAACTTTAGACAACTCGCGTTAGCAGTGAACATTTCCGTCAAACGCGTGTACTTTCCGTTATTTGATTGTGTCAGTCGGGACACGTGCCATGGGATTTTTACACGCTCTGTTTTCATTATTTAAGTAGTCTGTTGTGTCCTCAAACCCTGTCCTAGGATATTAAATACGTACAAGATTCTATAACAACAGCTGCGACCTGAGGTTCAGGCAGGTTTGTATTACCCAAGGTAGATGCAGGACGGCAACTAGCGTAACTCTACGGCAGGACACATCCTTTAGTGTTGCTGCAGAAGCCGTCGATGTGGTGTTCTGCGTCAGTGTTTGGGGCTACTGATGCGTAGTGTAGCACAAAACGGCGTAGAAAGTATAAATGCTTCCAAGTGAGACAGTAGCAGCATTCCTTTCGCTGGCACAGTCTCCGTGAGAATCTACAGCAAAGCTATTCCAGCCTAATCCAGCAGAATCAATAACTGGGCAAAGTTTCTACGAGCAGTCAGCATGTCCTGCTGATTCCAGGATTCGAAGGTGATCGACTGGTGTGAGGTTGCTTAGTTGCCGCCAATGCGTGACACATCGCCCGATCTTTGAGGGTCCAGAGTTCAACGCGGCGCGCCTGCAGATTGGCGCCAGAGGCCATGAGCCGCAGGAAGCAGACACCCTGCCGTGCTGTCGTGAAGTCTCAGCGTTCCGTGTCGGACGTCAACCAGAACTAGAGGTACCTTGGCCGCCGCCATCGAGTTACTGAATGGATGGCATTTAGTGATAAAAAATAGTCCTAGTTATTGACTTCAATTTCAGTTCGGTAGTCAAAAACTCATACCACAGATTCCCAGACTTCAATTTCAGTTCGGTAGTCAAAAACTCATACCACAGATTCCCATACGTTCAACACAACTTTCTAATTTCACTGTCACAGTTCCTACACAACTGGCCATTAAAATTGCTACACCAAGAAGAAATGAAGATGATAAACGGGTATTCATTGGACAAATATATTATACTAGAACTGACATGTGATTACATTTTCACGCAATGTGGTTGCATAGATCCTGAGACATCAGTAGCCAGAACAACCACCTCCGGCCATAATAACGGTCTTGATACGCCTGGGCATTGAGTCAAACAGAGCTTGGATGGTGTGTACAGGTACAGCTGCCCATGCAGCTTCAACACGATACCACAGTTCATCACGAGTAGTGACTGGCGTATTGTGACGAGCCAGTTCCTCGCCTACCAATGACCAGACGTTTTCGATTGTTGAGAGATCTGGAGAATGTGCTGGCCAGGGCAGCAGTCGAACATTTTCTGTATCCAGAAAGGCCCGTACAGGACCTGCAACATGCGGTCGGGCATTATCCTGCTGAAATGTAGGTTTTCGCAGGGATCGAATGAAGGGTAGAGCCACGGGTCGTAACACATCTGAAATGTAACGTCCACTGTTCAAAGTGCCGTTAGTGCGAACAAGAGGTGACCGAGACGTGTAACCAATGGCACCCTATACCATCACGCCGGGTGATAGGCCAATATGGCGATGACGAATACACGCTTCCAATGAGCATTCACCGCGATATCGCCAAACACGGATGCTACCATCATGATGCTGTAAACAGAACCTGGATTCATCCGAAAAAATGACGTTTTGCCATTCGCGCACCAAGGTCCGTCGTTGAGTACACCATCGCAGGCGCTCCTGTCTGTGATGCAACGTCAAGGGTAGCCGCAACCATTGTCTCCGAGCTGATAGACCATTCTCCGGCAAACGTCGTCGAACTGTTCGTGCAGATGGTTGTTTTGTTGTCTTGCAAACGTCCCCCTCTGACTCAGGGATCGAGACGTGGCTGCATGATCCGTTACAGCCATGCGATAAGATGCCTGTCATTTCGATTGCTAGTGATACGAGGCCATTGGGATCCAGCACGGCGTTCAGTATTACACTCCTGAACGCACCGATTCCATAGTCTGCTAACAGTCATTGGATCTCGTCCAACGCGAGCAACAATGTCGCGATACGATAAACCGTAATCGCGATAGGCCACAATCCGACTTTTATCGAAGTCGGAAACTTGATGGTACGTATTTCTCTTCCTTACACGAGGCATCACAACAACGTTTCACCAGGCAACGAGGGTCAGCTGCTGTTTGTGGATGAGAAATCGGTTGGAAAGTTACCTCATGTCAGCAAGTTATAGGTGTCGCCACCGGCGCCAACCTTGTGTGAATGCTCTGAAAAGCTAATCATTTGCATAACATTGCATCTTCCTCTTGTCGGTTAAATTTCGCGTCTGTAGCACGTCATCTTCGTGGTGTAGCAATTTTAATGGCCAGTAGTGTATTAATTTTAAACATGGCGTTGTCTGCGGTGTGAGGGTGGCGGAAGTAGATTGTATCGCTGCTTGTGCGAGAATCCTGCCGTCTGTTAGTTAGCTAGATTCCTCGCATTGAGTACCACGATCTCATCATCTGTATTCCACTCTCTGTAATGTAATGTAAGTGAAACAGCTGTAGGAGGAGACAGCTCTCAAATGACATAGGGTAGTAGAAGTTCTAGTGCTAAAATAATTGTTTACTTCGCCTTTGAATATATCGTTAACTGTTGACGGTTGGAACATCGGCCAACGCGCTAAAACGTCGCACAAGTACGATTATAATTGTTGCAGCAAAGCTTTCTCCGTATCATATTACAAGTTTTTCATCCGTCACACACAGTTTCCTCAGCGACGACCGAACACGCAATTTCCCATACCACGAATTTAGGTACTCGCCCAAGCATTTATTCTCTCCGCGGACATACTGCTCATCCCAGATACTTACCCACGCAGCCTCCTGTCACACTGTGAAAGGTTTGTGCGGTGCTGTTGCGTTAACAACAACAAAGTCTTGCAAGCAATCGAACCTCCAGCCTTGGTCATACAAATTTGAAACCGTTTTCTTATTTTTATTGCATATCGATTTCAATGACAGATTGATCATATTCAGCGCAAGACTAAGTCCTGTCCAAAATACAACTGCCAACGCAGGTGTTAATAGTGATCAAAATGTTCAAATGTGTGTGAAATCTTATGGGACTTACCTGCCAAGGTCATCAGTCCCTACGCCTACAGACTACTCAACCTAAATTATCCTAAGGACAAACACACACACCCATGCCCGAGGGAGGACTCGAACCTCCGCCGGGAACAACCGCACAGTCCATGACTGCAGCGCCCCAGACCGCAAGGCTAAACCCGCGCGGCTGTTAATAGTGAAGATCACACCAAGTATCAGATAAGATGTGAATCGTATCTGCTAGTTGGTATTTTTGAAGTTGCATTTTGTACACGATTGTGTGAGCAAGGCATCCCTATTTCACTTAGTACGGCACTGAAGACGAGCACTCAGCAATTGAAATCAGTGTGCAGTAATAATAAAACTAACAAATTTATAACACGAATGCCCTTCTTTTTAATACTTGTTGCTTGGTCATGGTGCACGAATTTCCTAATGGAATGCAACCTTAAAAACTCCAAAGTCATATTCTGTGGTAACTGTTTGTAACGTCCCCCTCATTTATCGACCTTAATGACAGTGAAAAATTAAACCGCGTGCACCTAATGGAAATTTGGGAAAAGCAATCGTCACCGAAGTTAATTTGTCGGTAAAGAGTAAGGTAAGGGTTACATCTAAATGAAAGGAAAAATGCAAATGAAATTGGTGGAAATTAATTTTGGGAAAAGGGTAAAATTAATAAAGAAAGTAAATGTGCGGTCGTTACGTTAACAACTAATTGGCGTTAATTACATATTTGAGATTTGGGGAAAATTACGGTCGCCAGTCCTATTGAAAACTACTATAATAACTTAAAATGAAAGATTAATGCACATTTAATTAGCACTAAAGGCGTGGCAACTGAAGGTTGACACGTGTAGTGTGAAAACTGAATGTTTGTCATAAGTAATAAATTTCGCTACACTCTGACTTAATTTAGCAAAAGAATTAATAAAACCGGAAAATTGAAAGGTAATGTAGTGGTTGAAACAAATAGTGACCTTTGTTTCTGAAGCACTACGAAATTCAATAAAATAAGGTTAGCCTTGGGCTACCTCAACAATCATTTTAAAAGCTACTTGAATCTACGCAATTTAGAAATAAGGGATTTAACTTTGAACTTGAATTAAATGATTCTGAACAATTTAGTACATACGAAGCTGAGCTGCAGTCACAGATAAGATAAAATATGGTGACAATACTCGCACTCTTAATTTGTGCTTGTGTATTCTAAATATTGTAGCCAGCTATGAATACTTTAACTGAACTTTGAAATTAAAGCAGTGAAATGCAATGATATTACTTTACTTTAATCCTGGCGTTTGAATTTCAACGAGACTCAAGTTCATTCTGGAAAAGGAAGGGACCCTGCCCGGTAATGCAATTGGGACAATGAGCAACAAAGGTTCATGCTACGTCGCTGTAATTTAGTGACGAAAATTTAACAGCTGAGATCTGCCATACAGTTCTAAAACTTTACATGCTTCCGTCTTCCTTGTTGGTTGATTGAAGGTTTGAAGCCGTCGATCGAGGAGGTGGCGACAGTCACTCATTGTCGGCCATCGCTGTTGCAGAAGCTGGATATTGGCGCGCCTTCTTCTCGACACGGTCACCAGGCGAAACGGGCTCTTGATGTGCGCCAGCTAATGCTTCCCGTCCGCGACACCGTATCAGAAACTATCATGGCAAGTCGAGCGCAATTACATGCTGCCAGACCCCGAAAGCGCGGCAACTCGCGGGAGCGTCACACAACACACCTGCTCCAAAGCCCTACTCCCAACAGGCTCTGCTCTGCCCGCGCTCCACGCGGCAGAGTTAACACTACCAAAGATCCTAAACACTTTGGTTCTCCATACGACCTATCGATGTAATCGTTCGATAGCATAGTTTTCCCTAGGCAAGACCCAGCGTAAAAATACAAATAATATTTACAAAACAAAACAATTATACATATATATATATATATATATATATATATATATATATATATATATATATAAATAGTAAAACAATTACAATATATAAAGACACAGGAATGTCATACCTTCATGTAACAAAATAAGGAAAAAGCTTATAGTACAATAGATGGAAATAGGAGGATATGCATTTCCGGCGTTACATGTTTCGTGTATAACTAGACAGAAGTGCACTAAAACATGGCAACACTGTAACGTCACGCTGTGTCTGTTTCAGATCGACCGGCAACCTCCTTCTTGCCCTCGAAGCAACTGTTGTGCTGCTGCTAGCATACGCCGACACAGTGGTGAGTGCCGACGTCAGTGGCCCAACACGTAATATTGAAGCAAATGACACTCACAGCACCAATAAATGGGAAGCATCACCGAGCACTGTACCCAATACTATGACTGACAGTGATTGCATTGGCAATAACAGCAGTTCTTTTGTCGCTAAGGGTACTATAGAATTAAATACTGCTCACTACTCCCCACCACATACCACAAATTCCAACTTACAGTCGTCAGTTACTAAAGCACGTGTTGCAAAAAAGGCACGTGGAAAAGATAGTTGGAACAGTCCCAAACGATGGCGTGCCTCCGACTCAACAGTGGACGGCAAAGAGAGGGGTAAAGTCGCAGCGTTAAACAAAACAGTAAGGGCTGGTTGTGAAGGGAACACCTCCCACGGCTCCAGCCTGAAGAACCGGATGTCTCGCCCGAGGCTGCGGACGCCGTGGGAAATCATGCCACGGACAGGCAACGAACTACGAATCGTTGGCGGCCTTGCAGCCGAAATCGAGGAGTTTCCGTACATCGCATCGCTGCGCTACCGCGGGTACCACCGTTGTGGCTCCAGCATAGTGAACAGTTACTGGCTACTCACCGCGGCGCACTGCTTCCTCGATCTCAGCACATACCAAGTGACCTACGATACTGCCAACTACTTAATCGCAGCTGGTGGGCCGTATTTGACTAACAATGAGACCGGTTCCTGCAACAGCTATGAGGTACGTATGTTCGATTATGTGGGACGTTTGTCTGGTATTCTGCATTTTGTTTGGTATTCTGCATTTGCTACTGATACTGTGGGATGAATGTCGTGCTGTCAGACATGTGTGTATCTCCTTCATAGCAAGGCATCCCATTTCACTACAGAGGCAAGCAAATAAACGTTAATGTAACCACTGCACTGATGTTACAAAAGTCATGGGGTACCTCTACCTCTTAATGTCGTGTCGGACCTCCTTCTGCCCGGTAGAGTGTTGCAGCTCGATGTGCCACAGACTCAAAAAGTCGCTGGAAGTCCCTGCAGAATATTCAGCCAAAGCTCCTCTGTAGCCTTCCATAGTCGTGAAAGTGTTGCTGTGGCAGGATTTTGTTCAGGAGCTGACCTCTCGATTATGTCCCATAAATGTTCGACGTGATACATGTCGGGTCATCTGGTTGGCCAAATCATACGTCTCAATCTACATCTACATCTACGTCGATACTCCGCAAGCCACCTGACGGTGTGTGGCGGAGAGTACTTTGAGTACCTCTATCGGTTCTCCCTTCTATTCCAGTCTCGTATTGTTCGTGGAAAGAAAGGTTGTCGGTATGCCTCTGAGTGGGTTATAATGTCTCTGATTTTATCCTCATGGGCTCTTCGCGAGATATACGTAGGAGGGAGCAATATACTGCTTGACTCCTCGGTGAATGTATGTTCTCGAAACTTCAACAAAAGCCCGTACCGAGCTACTCAGATTCTCTCTTGCAGAGGTTTCCACTGGAGTTTATCTGTCATTTCCGTAACGCTTTCGCGATTACTAAATGATCCTGTAACGAAGCGTGCTGTTCTCCGTTGGATCTTCTCTATCTCTTCTATCAACCCTATCTGGTACGGATCCTACACCGGTGAGCAGTATTCAGGCAGTGGGTGAACAAGTGTACTGTAACGTACTTCCTTTGTTTTCGTACTGCATTTCCTTAGGATTCTTCCTATGAATGTCAGTCTGGCATCTGCTTTACCGGTGATTAATTTTATATGGTCATTCCATTTTAAATCACTCCTAATGCCTACTCTCAGTTATTTTATGAAATTAACTGCTTCCAGTTGATGACCTGCTATATTGTAGCTAAATGATAAAGGATGTTTCTTTGCATGCATTCGCAGCACATTACACTTTTCTACATTGAGATTCAATTGCCATTCCCTGCACCATGCATCAATTCGCTGCAGATTCTCCTGCATTATAGTACAATTTTCCATTGTTACAAACTCTCGATATACTACAGCATCATCCGCAAAAAGCCTCAGTGAACTTCCGATGTTATCCACAAGGTCACTTATGTATATTGTGAATAGCAACGGTCCTACGACACTCCCCTGCGGCACACCTGAAATCACTCTTACTTCGAGAGACTTCGCGCCATTGAGAATGACATACTGCGTTCTGTTATCTAGGAACCATTCAATCCAATACCCTCGAGTTGTCCCGCGAATAATGTGGTCCAGTGACATTGCGCATTGTCATCCACAAATATTCTGTACTTGTTTTGGGAACTAGTACACGAACATAACCATTTTCAGTCAATGAGGCTGTACGCCGCAGTCGAACCCTACCATCAGTTTTTACCAACTAGAATCGGGACTGATCGTACCAAGCCACGGTTCTCCAGTCTTCGACGCCCCAACCGGTATGGTCACGAGCCTAGGAGAGGTGCTGCAGACTATGTCGAGCTGTTGGTAAAGCCACTCTCGTCGGTCGTAGGCCCCTAGAGCCCATGAACGCCTGAAGTTCACCGCGCTATCCTAACGGATACATTCTTCCTATGTCGCATATTAATTTTCGTGGTTATTAAACGCAGTGTTGCCTGTTTGTTAGCACTGACAGTTCTTCGCAAACGCCGGTGCTCTCGCTGGTTAAGTGAAGGCCGACGATCACTGATTTGTCCGCAGTGAGAAGTCTTCCCCCTAATTTGGTACTTTCGGCCAACTCATGACACTATGGATATCGGAATAATGAATTCCCCAAAAATTTCCGAAGCTGAATGTCCCATGTGTCTAGCTCCAGCTACCACTCCGCGTTCAAACCCTGTCTGTTCCCGTCTTGCTGCCATAATCAAATCGAAAACCTTTTCTCATGAATCACCTGAATTGAAATGACGGCTCCGTCAGTGCACTGGCCTTATAAACCTTGTGTACGTGATACTACCGCCATATTTATATGTGCTCATCGCTGTTCCACAACTTGTGTCGCCACACTTTATCGTGTGTGAAATGAGCAACGCCATGAACTTACCAGAAATAAGGAAATTACTATGAAATCCAGACCATTAGCTGCTTACAGGCGTTGATAAATACCAAAGGGAACAGTGGAAATATGTGCAGCGACCGGGACTCGAACCCAGGATCTCCTACTTTCATGGCGACGCTCTATCCGACTGAGCCATGTCTGACAGAACAGATACCATCTTGATATAGATAAGGCTTACCGGCCAATGATCTTCTTCAGTGCGAATCCACACACATTGCTCGAACTCTTACGGGACTCGGCAGACTGACTCCCGCGAGGGGCACTGCACTTGTAGTGTGTGGACAGGAAGTTGGAAATGTGGGTCTCACGGGGAGCGCAGCCATGTAATCTGGAGATACCGGGTTCGAGTCCCGGTCGGGACACGCATCTTCAACTGCGCCGTTGATATTTATCAACTCCTGTAACCAGCTAATGTTCTGGATTTCATTGTAATTTCATTCTTCGAGAGCTGCAAGATCACCAATGGTATTTGTTCTTTCGAAGATGTCTGAAATAACAGATACCATCTTCATATATTCATACCAGAAATAACGTCGTTGAACCAGTGAATGTAATATTTTGGCGTAGATTGTAATAAAAAATTTGCTGTTGTGTAAGGATACCTTTACTGGGTCATCTAAGAAAATTGAAATTACAATAAAAAAAACTCAAGCTTGAGAATGTAGGAAAAATTATGGACTTGGAAACATTTATCGTAATTCGAAAAACGTATATTAATTAGTTTGTAAATGTATAAAGAATTTAAATAAATATTTATTTTTAAAGCAGCATTGGGCCTGCTTATAAATGCACTGTCTTAAACTACACCCTTGGTTTCCTAAACTGAACCGTGGTGAACATTAAGATGACGTTTGAATTCAATTTAAAAAGCTCTTACTACATTTAACATAGTCTTATTTTCTTCTGCATGGGCCCCAATCGATGACAACCATAATGAGTCCTCTCCATACACCCTGCAGTGAATCGTATTCCTCTTTTCCTCTTTCTCGGATGTTTTACAAAACCAGGATACTGTGCCAGTCATCGACAATACCTTGGCAGTGAATTCGTTGTTCGTGTTCTTTGTCTTTAGCTGTTGTATGGCGAAGAAATTAAAACTGTACAGCCTGCTGCTGTCTTTCCCCTTTCCACTTCTTTCCCTGTAGGTTCTGGACCCACTTCCTGTGCCTTTATGTAGGACTCATACTTTGTTGAGCACTGATGTTGGTGACGAGTGAGACTGTTTTCAGAACTGACTGAGAAATCTCCGTCAAACTATAGAGTTGCAGCCTAAGCTGCTGCTGCAAAATCGTTGCCATCGAAGATATTTCTGTAAACAGGTCATTTTTTTGTGTTGTTGTGGACGATTTATAGCTTTTCGGAGTTTTTTTCCTCTAAGGTCACAGTTTATTATGTATATTTTCTCGTTTTTTGTATCACTTTCACGAGAGCTTTGCGGGCAGTATTGGGTCCTTTCCTACTGTGGGTCGGTGAAGGATACTTCTTATTTGGAGAACTGTCCTGTTTATGCTGTATAGTGCTTTTTATAGTTATTGACTAAAGAATTTTAGCTTGCCTGATCTAGAGCCTCTTCTAGTTAATTAGTTAATTAGTCAGTTACATGTTCCATGGATCATTGTGCTCGATAAATCGTAATGATGTGGAAAAAGTCATTTTGCATTCACATCACAAGTTAATTTGTACATATGGTTACACCCTGAACATATCCAGGCTTTAAGTCCTACTCAGAAAATTTTACACATTATAATAATAGAAATCCTTCTGTGGCATGAACAGAGTTGTCAAGGAGAAACTCCCCGTTTCTTTTCAAATTTTACTTATCTGTCTGTCAGATGTTTTATATCACTGGGCAAGTGATCCAGAATTTTAATGCAACATTGTGCACCCCTTTTTATGCTAAGGACAACCTTAATGTGAAGTAATGAATGCAATTTTTCCTTCTGATATTGTAATTATGTACACCATTGTTCCTTCCGAACTGTTGTGCATTATTTACAACAAACGCCATGAGGGAATAAATATACTGTGAAGCGGTAGTCAGAATGCCCAACTCTTTAAACAGATGTCTACAAGATGATCGCGGGTGAGCACTACATACTATTCTTACAGCGCATTTTTGTGCAAAGGAGGCTTTCTTTCTGAAAGATGATTCCCCAGAACATTATTTCATACGACATCACTGAATGAAAGTATGTAAAATATGTCGACATACTGATTTGTCTACCCAAGATAGGCAATGATTCTAAGTGCAAATGTAGCCTGAACGAAGTTGTTTTAGGAGTTTCAAAATGTGCTTTTTCCACTTTAAATTCACATCAACATAGACATCAACAAATTTTGAAGTTTCCACTGTGTTTATTTATATTATCTCCGCGGCATGTGTTAATACCTATCGCAACAATGTATGTGGTTGCAGAATATTGCATGACTACAGTAGATTCAATGAACTATGAAAAAACCGATCTGTTAAGACAGACCTCGTCATCTGGTACTGAAATTCTAGTGGCCAACGGGCTGATCAACAGATACAGTGGCTTCATCCTAAACAAAGTCTGAGACTCAACGCTCAGCCAACAAAAATCACAGCCATTTCCACGTCCGACGGGAGCTATAGAACCATTGATGAATCTGGGTTCGGGCATAGGGTTCGGCGAAACCGACCTCCATCACTGCACCCGACGCGTCGGATACCGGGTAGTGGGGGAAGGATATAGTATAAAGGAGGTGGGATGTAGAGACGACGCTCATTGCACAGATATCACCTGAAGATGACGGCAAGCACGCTGTCGAAGTATCATGTTACTAAGATGACTGCACTCAGCTGGACACCCGAGAACAATGCAAACAGTCGATTCGCCGGTGAAGCTTAAGATCATGCACTTGGTTCCTCAACAGAGAGGAGATGTATCAGAGACTTAAGAAGCTGGATAAGCTTCCCGATAGGAAATATGTCTATTCAGCTCACTCGCCTTCTTGATAAGGTGCCTTGAAAATACCATAATCCCAATATTCGAGAGGATTGGCCATCATTCAAAAACAGTGGCTGCCCATTTGATCATAAAAAGAGTCAGTCTGGTCCTAGTAAGGGTGGTGTTGGTGTTGGTGATGGTGGTATGTATAGGGCGCTCAAAGAGGTCATCAGTGCCCATACACAACTACCTTGCAAGGGGAAGGATCCGGTACACACGTCGGCGACTGGACACAACATCTAAGGAATTATTCACACTCCACCTGGAGATGGCTTGCCTACTCTCTCCTGATTGCTGGGAATGGATTGATGCTGTCTCTTGGACTCATGAGGACTGATATCGATGCAGTGCTACTACCAAAGAAGTCTCCGAGTTCGAACGTCCGGCAGCAACAGGGTAACAGGTGCAAGAAACACTCAAACACCGCCTATTATACTTGTTGCAAATTTGGTCAGTGTTATAGAACAAGTAATTTCGACACTCTCCAACGACGATGCGGAAGAAATACCCCGGAAAACGTGTCAAACTCTCACCAGAGCCTTTCTACCAGGGGCAAACGACACGAAATCGGGGAGAGCTGCCTTTCAAGAACTACAGAATGATACTGAAATAGCCATTCTATCTGCGAACAGTGGAAATGCCACTGTAATACTTCCGCTATCAGAGTACAATCTCAAAAGACACCATCTATTTTAAGATCCAGCATACACAGAATTGCTGGGAGATCCGATCAACAGAGTGAAGAATAAGTTCATTGAGCCTCTACGCCAGTCCCGCGCGAAGTAAATCGTTAAGAAGCTTCGACTATGAGCTGCTGCACCACCAAGGCTCTACAGCTTACCAAAGGTTCCCAGATATGATGATGTTCCATCGAGTCCAATTTTGAGCAACATAGGAGCACCTTCGTACCAGCTGGCCAAAATTCTCACCTCAGTATTAAGTGCCTACGCCGGTGTCAGCACCAGTTCGGTAACTATGTACATTTCATTCAGTAGCTGCAGGAACTATGTCTTCATGATGAGGACCTATCTGTGATCTTTGATATGGTGCCCCTCTTCACCAGAGTGCCGCTTGCTGATTCGCTAATATCTTCGAATTGGTCTTCGCATCAACATTCATTCTCTTCAATGGCAAGTATTATGAACAAATGAATGTAGTCGTCATGGGTAGCCCCCTGTCACTGGTTGTGGCAAACGTTTTAATGCAGAATCTTGAAGAGAAATCTCTGGAAACAGCTGCAATGAAGCCTACATGCTATTTCAGACTTGCTTATGACACATTTGTGATGTTGCCGTATTGGAGTGAAAAACTTCAGGAATTCCTCCAACATCTGAACTCTCGGGACCCCATGGATGTGGAAGAGAATGGCGACCTCCCCTTCTGAGACATCTTAGTACGCGCGTAACGGACGCCGCTGTGGGATACAGCGCGTACAGGAAACCACTCCCACTGACTTGTATCTTCACGCTGCCAGCTGCCATCATCTTTCACAGCGTGAAGGGGTGCACAGGGACCGTGCATTATCGGACAAGGAATGGTTGGAAAGGGAGCTCAACCACCTTAAGGACATAACAAAGCGGGACGGAAACGGCGGGAGACAAATCCGACGAGTCGTCTTGCAGAAGGTACAGGCCTAACAAATACAGCACGACGAGCAGGGTGAGACAATGGCATGTCAGCAGAAGGCAAGCAAAGTATCGAATAAAATCGGAGAAATCCTGGTTCGACGCAGCATTACTTGTGTTTTCTGTCCACCTCCAAAAATGAGTGCACTGTGAAGTTCGAAGGAAGGCGACTAGCGGTTCCGTAAACCGAGTATTTACCGTATTCCGTTTAAATTCGGTAATGCATTCTTCGGGTAGAATGTGCACACAATCGATGAAAGAGTGAAAGAACACAGAAGACACACACTAAATATAAGCAACTAACAAATTCAGCAGCTGAATAACATTGGATGGCTGCAGGGGATTCAATGAAGTATGAAGAAACGGAAGTATTAAGAGTAGAGATGACCAAAACTGTACTTTTCAGAGATCGGATCAGAACTTGTCAATCACTGGAATGAACCAGGTCTTTTTCATGACTCACCACTCTCTCATAAAATAAGCAAAAGGAAGGCACATTTCCGTTTTAATCCAGGTCACTAAACCTGTATTTTTATCTCTATCTCATTTGGTCCTATTTTGAAGGGAATTACAAAGAGGAGTAATAATTTTGTGTTATGCCCCTAGTACTTTTGCTATATAAAAGTTTTAAATATAGTCTGTAGTAAAAATTACAAATGTTGCGATGAAATCCTAAATGTTTTTATCAAGTGGAAAAATTTTAAGAATGTAGACTGGTTCTTGTTATATTTTGATACTTTTATTGGAAAAAATACAGTATAAGAATTATAACATAACTGTAATTAAAGTGTATCTGCAGTCGTCATTTACACTCAGTATTACCAAATATGTACCCATAAACAAAAAATTAGTTATCATTGACATTCATAAATAAAATCCGATCCATTTCAGTCGATGAGAGTCTGTTTCTGTGTCCTGCTTTTGAAAATATTCGTTCATAAGGCACTGATGCTGCTGCGATGCATAACGTTTTTATAAAGAATTGATGCAGCTTTGGCCACAGCAATTTCCTTGTGTCCCGCCAGTTCAAGGAATCGCAGTTTCTAGGCAAATATCCCTCCGCTCTATGTTGGCCCAAGTCGACAACTGCTGCACTTCCCAGGTCGTGACTTCCGTGAAGCTGACCAATAGTTTATCAAACCCCTCCCGAGCTGAAGAAGTCTCATGCATTATGGTGGTAACTGGTTGGAAAATGAGCTGTGTTTTTTCTTGTTGATCAACCAACGCTTTCACTTCTGAAATAGCCTTTATACATCAATATTGAAATGTTTTCTCTGCTGAAAATCCTTGCCTTTTGAATGAGAGGTCCCGTAACGTCGCATATCCAATCAATTCGTTCCTGGAGAGAGCCCCGAACCACTTTGATAACCGTTTAAGGAAATTATAAATCAATGACTCTACTTATTTACGACATTCTTTAGTTTTGTCTTGAAAAGATTACAGTTGCCGTTCCATTAATCTTGGCAAGACTTTCATTTTTGAAAGTCAGACTATTTTCTCTGAGGACACCTCTTTCGTTAACTCATCGAAAACTTTCAAACTCTATGAAACCTGTTACATTACCTCCAAGTCTGCATCTTTTAAGTTTGAGGTGATCGACTTTCCACCTAAAATAGCGGTACAAGAAATTGTGGGATCTTTATTTAAAGCAAACCCTTGCAACATTTCATAGGTGGAATTCCATTTAGTTGGGACGTCTTGTTTTAGAGTCAGTCGGATTTTTTTTTAAATTTTCCTCCATTTCAGCAAGTTTCTTAAAAGCAAATGGTCTCTCCTTAAAAAAAACGTATTCTTTTGACCTCATCAACGGATTTCTGCGTGTTGCACAGTGAGGTTTAAAGAATGTGTAAATCATGGGATATGTGGAAGTTTGAGAAGTATTGGATGCATTGTCTGTTATTATGGAGGTGATTTTAAAATCGGTATTGTATTTGCAGTAATGGACATCAACCGGTTTGAGATCTTTTCTGCAGTGCGTCTATCTTCAAACTGTGAGCGCTGCAAAAGGTATGGCTGTAGTTCAGCATTGTCATCTATGAAATGTGCTGTGAAAGCAGAGAAACTTACTTTATTTATACTCGTCACGCATCAGACATAGGCAGACTGCCTTTGCATTGTCCAAATCATTTTCCATTTTGTCGAATAACTCATCATACAAACCAGGAATTAGAAAGTTTGACAACGTTTTCCGACTTGGTAAATAAAATTTAGGCGAATAGTAAATGAGAAGAAGATCAGAACTTGGTGCATAACCTGACGACATTGATGGGATGGATACAACTTGAGACTCAGTTTGCCTTTCTGAGAGGATACCTTCACCCTACATGGAAGCAGACGTCCGAGAGGACGGTTCACGTGAAATGATTTCTCGGTTTTCTGCATCGATTGATAACGATCTTGATCGGCTTCCTGACCCGCATCGATCCAAGGGTATTGTAGGACACTTCGATTTTAGACGTCGATTCAGATCTGATAATGAGCCAGAAGCCATGGAAATTATCTGCTAACAGTAGCGGCATTTTTGTTTTTCTCCTTTTTCTGGTGAAATGATACCGTACATCGCTCATACTTCTTCTCGTCGAAGGCAATGTGGTTGACATATTGTTGTGCAGCACTGAAAAGTACGCTGGAAAAATTAAAATTTTTACTGTTAACGTAGACATTTTAAATTGCAGAAGGTCAAAGTAAAAACAAATGTACAGGCAGCACATTCTATAATCAGAAATTATAGAGAAAGATGTAGACCCACAGTCGTGAAATTTGTATCATATACACTACTGGCCATTAAAATTGCTACACCAAGAAGAGATGCAGATGATAAACGGGTAATCATTTCACAAATATATTATACTAGAACTGACACGTGATTACATTTTCACGCAATTTGGGTGCATAGATCCTGATAAATCAGTAACCAGAACAGTCACCTCTGGCCATAATAACGGTCTTGATACTTGTGGGCATTGAGTCAAACAGAGCTTGGATGGTGTGTACAGGTACAGCTGCCCATGCAGCTTCTACACGATACCAGAGTTCATCAAGAGTATTGACTGGCGTATTGTGACGAGCCAGTTGCTCGGCCACCGTTGACCAGACGTTTAATTGGTGAGAGATTGAGAATGTGCTTGTCATGGCAGCAGTCGAACATTTTCTGTATCCAGAAATGCCCGTACAGGACCTGCAACACGCGGTCGTGCATTATCCTGCTGAAATGTATCGTTTCGCAGGGATCGAATGAAGGGCTCTCCACGGGTCGTAATGCATCAGAAATGTAACGTCCACTATTCAGAGGGCCGTCAGTGCGAGCAAGAGGTGACCGAGACGTGTAACCAATGGCACCCCATACCATCACCCTGGGTGATAGGCCAGTACGGCGATCACGAATACACGCTTCCAATTTGCGTTTATCGCGATGTCGCCAAACACGGATGCGACCATCATGATGCTGTAAACAGAACCTGGATTCATCCGAGGAAATGAAGTTTTGCCATTCGTGCACCCAGGTTCCTCGTTGAACACACCATCGCAAGCGCTCCTGTCTGGGAAGCAGCGTCAAGAGTAACCGCAGCTATGGTCTCCGAGCTGATAGTCCATGCTGCTGCAAACGTCGTCGAACTGTTCGTGCACATGGTTGTTGTCTTGCAAACGTTCCCATCTGTTGACTAAGGGATCGAGACGTGGCTGCACGATCCGTTACAGCCATACTTATAAGATGTCTGTCATCTCGACTGCTAGTGAATCATTCCGTATTACCCTCCTGAACCCACCGTTTCCATATTCTGCTAACAGTCATTGGATCTCGACCAACGCGAGCAGCAGTGTCGCGATACGATTAACCGCAATCGCGATAGGCTACAATCCGACCTTTACTGAATTCGCAAACGTGATGGTACGCATTTCTCTTCCTTACACGAGACATCACAACAACGTTCCACCAGGCAACGCCGGTCAACTGCTGTTTGTGTATGAGACATCGGTTGGAAACTTTCCTCATGTCAGCATGTTGTAGGTGACGCCACCGGCGCCAACCTTGTGTGAATGCTCATTTGCATATCACAGCATCTTCTTCCTGTCGGTTAAATATCGCGTTTGTAGCACGTCATATTCGTGGTGCAGCAGTTTTATTGTCCAGTAGTGTACGAAAAGGTCTGAATCAGTCAGTGCTTAAGGAACTCGCGAAGACAAGTGTGACAATGCGTGAGGTCTTTATTGCAGAGAGATAAAAATTTTGAATAATGTGATATCCGAACTTGGGGTGCGTGTGAACAAGAAATGGCAGGATAATGGTGCGGATGAATGCTGAAAGAAAAAATAACAACAGTGTAAATGAACTGTAAAGCCTGTGCTTTAGGAGCTACTAACTTGTCTAGTCATGCAGCCACTAATTCTACCAGTATCTCTGTATTCGTACTGTAGAACGCGATTGGCCACCACTTTCAACTCATTTCGACGAACTCTGCCGTATATTTCTGCATATCGACATCCATGTCTTTCTTCTAACGAACGTGGACACCTGCCTCAAGCCAAGCACGCTCTCCTGCTCCGTAAACAGAGACTCAATTGTCCTAAGACACCACAGAGGTAACAAGTAAGGAGGTGGAGTAGCGGCGTACAAACCCTTTGACTTTCTACCGCCCGTGCTACTCGCATGAAATACTAATGAAGACAAACAAGACGAATATACGTTCGTAAATATCAAATCCCTTAACAAAATTTGCCTAATCTTCGTCTTCCACAGACCTGTAGGAGGGATAGCCTGTTTCAGAACTGACCTTTTAAAATAATGCTAGTAAGACATAAATATTCGACCCCGTCGCTATGAAATTTACGTTTCTAGTTTCTTCTTTAAATGCAGCAATATTTCAGCTTGCTGCTACCCACAGTGCAGGCTATAGTCACACTCTCTCTCTCTCTCTCTCTCACACACACACACACACACACACACACACATATATATATATATATATATATATATATATATATATATATATATATATATATGCCACGAAATCCACAAGCAAAGAAATTCATGCCTGGAATCAGCTCACAACAACACGTTACGACTTATTCTCTAAAATATCCAATGGAAAAACTGTAACAGACAACATACAAAGACTGTAAGTATATCAGTGTACCTGAACTTGCAACAGAGGTGCTAGAGATAATTTGGGAGACGTTTTCTATTCCATTTCTGGACTTGAAAGACAAGCTCCACGGATTTACTACCAATCTAACTAAATTACACGATAAATGGGCTCCCTCAAAGAACGAAAACCGGAAGGGGAAACCTACACCTACACTAACGGAGGAGCTAAAACAGTTCATGAATTTGGAGTCATTGTCCATTCGACTTACAAACGACCTCCTACCCTTGAAAATATAACAGATTACAAGCAAAAAGGAAACGGAGTCAATCAATTTGAGAGAAACTATAACTAAGGCATGTCAGTATATTAATCTAAATCATGAAGACCTGATGCTCTATGAAAAAGCATATGTTATGCAGAGAAGTTGCAGGTGATCCCTTTCTGCCAATCAAGGAACTAGGTCAGTACTTGAATTTCGCGATAACAGCCATTGAACCGTAAACAAAACATAGACTTGCTGATTATTTCAAGTAGCTAAATGATGGTAGTCATGAAAAATTCGGTCTTGGTGTGACAACGCCGTCTAAAATCCTTCAGATCAGCATATACTGAACAGGATGGCGTCGAGGTCCAAATGATCAAGCTTATTGTTGACCCATTATTGCTCACAATAACTACTGTTCCCTAAACCTTGAAGCTCTTGCCCGGACAAAACAGCAGAAACACTCATTCCCATCTGATCAGAATGCTAGAGATCCGATTATTAAGAAGAGTAGCTGGGTACGTTCTTGATTATTTTATTACCCAGTGGGGAGAAGATATTTAGGAAGAACGACGAAGATCAACAATTTCAAGCGAGAGGCCATAACAGCCAAATGCCTAATACATGCAGAGAGAAGAAGAAAAGATATCATATTAAAAATATTACGATTTTTAAATAACTATGATTTCAATAAGTTTTCTAACTACATATAAAATTCTGGTGTGATATGAGAAGGGTTCTGAAGGCATTAATCTGTCCAGGTTAAATGAATAATTAAAAATTAAACATAACATAAACGTTGTCATAGGACGAATGGTCAAAATTCAGGGATGACAGGAACGATCGTTTGAAGAAAAAAACTTCATGTGGACATATGCACAGCTCTGAATTATTTCCGAGATAGAACATCTTTAGTGTACATTGTTATTTATTTTCATGTACTACAATAGTTTGACGAAGTCGAGACGAATAATCTAATATAGAACGCGTGGGCTATAAAAACTGGAAAAATACCTCAAACTGTCTTACAAAACACATACACGTTTCTGCAACTGCGCGTCGTGCAAGATTTTAATTATTTTCTCGCTCTCTGCAAGCAAACTATAAATCCAAGAGATAAAATGAGTAGGGCCTTTTTTATAAGAAATTTAATGTATTTCACGTTTTCGCTACAGGCCGCGGATTTCGAGTTATTCAATTGTAACCTACAAAACAACTTTAAGTTTGGTCTATCTCAGAAACACTTTGGTGTAGGTCATATGTCCTTATTTAGTTTTTTGCTTCAAATGATGGTTCCTGTCATATTCCTGAATATTGCCCATTCCTCCTGAGACAACCTGTATGGACGGATTATCATGTATGTTAAAATAATCTTACACTCCTGGAAATTGAAATAAGAACACCGTGAATTCATTGTCGCAGGAAGGGGAAACTTTATTGACACATTCCTGGGGTCAGATACATCACATGATCACACTGACAGAACCACAGGCACATAGAGCATGCACAATGTCGACACTAGTACAGTGTATATCCACCTTTCGCAGCAATGCAGGCTGCTATTCTCCCATGGAGACGATCGTAGAGATGCTGGATGTAGTCCTGTGGAACGGCTTGCCATGCCATTTCCACCTGGCGCCTCAGTTGGACCAGCCTTCGTGCGGGACGTGAAGACCGCGTGAGACGACGCTTCATCCAGTCCCAAACATGCTCAATGGGGGACAGATCCGGAGATCTTGCTGGCTAGGGTAGTTGACTTACACCTTCTAGAGCACGTTGGGTGGCACGGGATACATGCGGACGTGCATTGTCCTGTTGGAACAGCGAGTCCCCTTGCCGGTCTAGGAATGGTAGAACGATGGGTACCGTGCACTATTCAGTGTCCCCTCGACGATCACCAGAGGTGTACGGCCAGTGTAGGAGATCGCTCCCCACACCATGATGCCGGGTGTTGGCCCTGTGTGCCTCGGTCGTATGCAGTCCTGATTGTGACGCTCACCTGCACGGCGCCAAACACGCATACGACCATCATTGGCACCAAGGCAGAAGCGACTCTCATCGCTGAAGACGACACGTTTCCATTCGTCCCTCCATTCACGCCTGTCGCGACACTACTGGAGGCGGGCTGCACGATGTTGGGGCGTGAGCGGAAGACGGCCTAACGGTGTGCGGGTCCGTAGCCCAGCTTCATGGAGACGGTTGCGAATGGTCCTCGCCGATACCCCAGGAGCAACAGTGTCCCTAATTTGCTGGGAAGTGGCGGTGCGGTCCCCTACGGCACTGTGTAGGATCCTACGGTCTTGGCGTGCATCCGTGCGTCACTGCGGTCCGGTCCCAGGTCGACGGGCACGTGCACCTTCCGCCGACCACTGGCGACAACATCGATGTACTGCGGAGACCTCACGCCCCACGTGTTGAGCAATTCGGCGGTACGTCCACCAGGCCTCCCGCATGCCCACTATACGCCCTCGCTCAAAGTCCGTCAACTGCACATACGGTTCACGTCCACGCTGTCGCGGCATGCTACCAGTGTTAAAGACTGCGATGGAGCTCCGTATGTCACGAAAAACTGGCTGACACTGACGGCGGCGGTGCACAAATGCTGCGCAACTAGCGCCATTCGACGGCCAACACCGCGGTTCATGGTGTGTCCGCTATGCCGTGCGTGTGATCATTGCTTGTACAGCCCTCTCGCAGTGTCCGGCGCAAGTATGGTGGGTCTGACACACCGGTGTCAATGTGTTCTTTTTTCCATTTCCAGGAGTATATTTTGCACATACCGTAATTTTTTATAAGAAGCCGAACTCGGATGGAGAGGTGTTTAGTAGTCAGCAAAGCGAATTGCAAGCTGTTTCACTGTCGCAAGAGCGCAGAGAACAAAGTGACGTCTCAAGTCGCTGTGTAATGTGTTCCATGCGATCTCATCCCTGAGAGAGCTGGACAGTAGCGAGCTACCTAGCAGTCCGAATCATATGAGTGTGGGGAAATTGAGCTACACTCTGATTCGATTCCTTATAGTGGTGGGAAGCAGACAGCATGGCTTGTGGTCCAATTGGTGAGAGGTGTGGGAGCGCCGAGCTATTCGGAAGGGAGTGATGCCTGGGTCACCTTGCAATACGCTCTCACTGTGCAGTGGCTGAAGATCACAGCTTATACGGTCGCTGACAACACATTCGGAGTGTGATGCTAAGACAAAAGATAAGAAGTAACAACTCACTCAAAAGTATGTAAACGCATATTGAGCTTCTGAATGTTGAGGTTTTCTTTTCAAATGAATCTCAGTAACATGACGGGGACGGTGTTTTCTAGGTAAATGCACCGTTCTAAATCACAAATTCTTGGTTAGCCTTGGCAGCTGCGCAGTCAATGCAGCAGATTGTCATGTGAAAGGACGTGAGTTCGATTACTGGCCAGGTTGCAGATTTTCTTTTCCCACTGAGGGACTGGGTGTTCTGTTGTGCTTACTTTTGTTACGTCATAATTGGCATTACTATTGAGATGGCTGAATGGGTTCAGCCTGACAGCCAATAAATTGAAGAAAAGGAGCTTGCTTTATTTTCTGTTGCTTTCATGGATGAGAGAAGCAACATGTACTAACAATGTATGGAAATCCACATGTGCACATGGTCTATAACACATTTTTGTAGCTTGAGAAACATTTTCTTAAAGCTGTTGTGTGGAGCGCCTTTGCGGCAACATACTGAAGAATTTTCATACCGCTCATTACAGCCACTAGAGATGCATTTTGAAATCAGATGAGGTTCCATTAATTTTTTTTAATCACTCATCAGCCACTCCTTAGAAGGATCTGTTTCTTTGAATTAATTCAGGAGTGGACTGCCCATCACTAATTAAGACAGACTTGGCGTTCTGGGACTATGTTCTGTAGGAGGCTATTGGAATTCAAGTGGCCGACACGTTGATCGACATAGACAGTGGGCATATCTTAATCAAAGCTTTGGACCCAGCGATCAGCTAATAAAAATTACAACATCGGCCGAGATCTAGATACACTAAGGGACTGAGGTTCGCGCCCATCCATTGGCGATGCCATGCCCCCATCACTCCACCCGATACGTCGTGCGAGCGGGTGGTGGGGGAAGGTTTGGGAACAGATCTTAGTATAAAGGAGGCAAGCTGTGGCGAAGAAGCTCATTCTGCATGCATCACCTGAAGACGACGGCTAGGTATGCTTCTGAAATATAGTGCTATGAAGACGATTGCACCCGGCTGGACATCTATGAAAAGTGCAAACAGTGGTTTCGCCGGGAAGACTTAAGGTGACGTATGTAGCGATCGCTGATATTGTCTATGGTGGAAGAAAATATAAAATATTTAAATTTAGGGGCATCACTTCTTTATTAAATGATTAATTTCCTGAAGTACACAGCAATTTTAATTGGTCACTTTTATTTATCGATTCAGTGTGCGTTTCGAAGGAAGAGACCCTCATCTTCTACATTTCCTAAAATGATGATAGAAGAGATCGTACAAGTTTCTGGGTGTAATATGATACTGGCTTTCAGTGCTCGCAGGCTGCTTATCCGAATCATGTTTGCTTAACAGGCTTCATTTGTATGAGTTTGAGTGTATGAAATAATTTCTATGCCGTGTATTGTATATGGGGTTTTGCAGAGTATCTGTGTGCGTGTATGTGTGTGAATTCCATGACTATGATGTGCGTGTATTTCTACGGCAAACTCTTCATGTCTTCGGTGTTCTTGTTCTGCCTTTACCAGAAACGTCACTAAAAGTCATAAAGTTGCAACAACGACTGTCTCACAAGCGAGGGAATACCTCGCTGATGGTGTTTCTGACGAGAATACTTTGCATTCGGAGCACAGCCAATTTAGTCTCTGATATTAAGGCTCAAACTGTCCTCACCGTACAGATGCACTATCGTCATTCATTTGTCTTCGAATGCTTTTTTCACTGCGCAAAGCTCTGGAGACTGCGACTAAGGTCACTCTTACCGCGAGCATTCCAAGCATACTTTATGAGATCCAGATTAGAAGACTGTGATACTCACAGAAGCTGCTAAATTGTGTACTGTTGAAGGAACTCGTAAATGAGGAGATCCTTATGGAACTTAGAGTTGTCGTCTTGTACGATGAACCCACCACGTACAGCACCCATAGCTGACGGGGGAGCTCACAAGCATTAAGGGTGACATGTGAAATCGTAAGTCGACACGGAAACGACATTTACGTGTGCGTGTCGACGATTGAACAGTTTGGTCTGTAACTGTTTTTAGAGGCTGTGAGAAAAAGGATGGAAGTTTAACTACGTTACCACCTTCGGCTGCTTTACCTGTGTACAAAATCTGCCCATAGATCTCCACCTCATTTCCTCTGGTAAATTTGAACCTATTAATGTGTAAGGTGTCAGGCAAATCCAACACCTTCCATGAAAACGCTGACATGATAAGCAAATCCAGTAGTACTTCCCATAGCTCCGAATAAATCGTGACATTAAATTAACCAAAGTAATACGAGTAACGAGTGAGCAAATGGAATAGCACAGACTAACACAAGAATGCCTAAATGCATGTCATACCTTCCCACCGTGAGACAGACTCAGTTCCGAGGGGAGAAACGAGAACAGAAGCCGAGAGCAGAACCCTGTTAAGCTATAACGCCCTACGATAAGGGACGGACTGGACACCCACGTCGCCAGCTAACCACTGGGGCCACACCACCCGCAAGTTTTAGTGTGAGATTTTTTCGCGTCTCTGTTTCGTTAGGACACCCCCCCCCCCCCCCCAGCGCACGTTAAAAGATAGAGCCCTCAAGAAGAACAGTATATATCTTAGGATAACGCTAAAAGGACCACACCAGCTGCAAGTTTTAGCGTGAGACTTTTTCGCGTCTCTGTTACGTTGCAAACTTTAAAAATATTGCCCCACCACGAAAAGTATAACGTTTCTCATTGGATAGACAGAATTTTTGTAGGCGGAGCTTAAGGTTAACATTGAGACCCTGATTGGTCAGATGAAAACACAGCCAGATAGTTTTTTTTAACCAACTTCGGTAAATGGTAGTAAGGAGAAATTAGGAGAAGTTAGTTAGTTCCGAGACGGCGAGCTGAATGGCTGCTGCGCCGGCCGCCACCCCCTGAAGCTGCCTAACCAACGACAAGGTAATGAACGCGCATAAAGCTTCACTCAGAACTGCACAAGTCTCATCTGTTACACCCCCTTTTTGCGTAATACTAGTGTCGATCGTAAATTAAAGCCATTTTTTTGCCACTTGAAGTAAAAATCTGGAACGCGATGATTTTTCTGTTATATAGTTATTGAGAAGCCACATCAGCCACTGTAATTTGCGACAAGTTAGATAAGTAATTAAAGATAATTGAGGGTCACTGTAGGCCATTTTGATAGTTTTCTCTCTTGTGAAACTTAATTTAAACCTAGATTATAGATGTGATATGGCATAGGTCATCCTTCGATCCATTGTAGAACTTGGAAACCCATTCAGGGAATATTCGTTCACATTTTTGTTGAACGCAGTTGGTTTTTACCATCCTGTATTAAAACACTTCCTTTTATCAATAGTGCAATTTATAAACAATGTTTTGTGAGTAGAATAAAATTTCCAATGGTAAACGTAACTGCTTTTTCGACGTTATTTTACCAGCTAACTAAAAATAGGAAAGCCTTGAACCCCTTCCACTAAATTTAGTTAGTATTAAGATTCTTTTACAGGGAGTGTAGTGGAGCTGACGCAGAAATCATTAAGTATTTAGTTATATCATCGCTAGTCTCACTGAACTCTTCTGAATTCTACATGTCATGTGTGGTCTGGCGTCTACTTACCAGCAACAGGTCCCAGGTTCAAACTAGTCAATTCCCTAAAAAAACACGCTCAGAGCGTCGATGCGGGAAAGTGGAAGTGAGACACGATATATAACAGACACCACCATGAATGTTAGAAATGTGATGTTTAAAGCTTTCCCGGCGTACTTATAAAAAAACACGGGAGAACTGCCGGATGTCAATAACGTTCTGCCACGATATTTCGGCGCAGAGTCTTCTGGCCATCTTCAGGTGAGTAGAACTGTAGTAGCACTGGCGAGTACGCGCTGAGATCTGCTATTTAAAGCCATACTGAGGTGACATTGCGCATGCGCTACTCAGCTTGCGCGTTCATAACAACTCCTTGCGCTGCGCCTCGCGCCCTCCATGGTGAAAGCTTGGCGTATCGATAACAGATCGATTTTCATCTTTATTCAGATAACTACATCGACTACGAAGTTTCACTGAAACAGGATTCCAAGCAGAGTTAAGCCGATAACCGATAACTCGATTGATGAGAGTCTCGTTGTCAGACAATCTTATTTCCAAAGATTCATAGATAATCGAACTCCAAAAGTTTGAAGTACGGGCCAAAATCTACTTGTCGTTGTAATTCATGGAGTGGTCTGTGGAAATACAATGTTCGGCGATTGCGGACTTGGTGGGTTGGAGAAGGTGAGTATGCCGCTCGTGTTCCACAATGCGTTCCTACACAGGTCGTGTTGTTTGCCCTATATATGATTTGTCGCATTCACACGGAATCTTGCAAACACCTGATTTACGCAGGCACAGGTCGTCTTTAACGGATCCCACTAGTGATGAAGTTTTGGAAGGGAGGCGAAATATGACTCTCACATGATACTTTCTCAATATTCTGCCTATCTATGAAGGAATATTCCCAATAAATGGTAGATAAGCAGTCGACATGAAGACGTCTTCCTCCTCTTTGTTCCGTCGTTTGTAGGTCTGGATCACTCTGTTCACTTGCCTAGTTGAAAAACCATTCTTCAGAAGTACTTTTTGCAGGTGTTCCAGTTCCGCTTGAAGACTGTCGGCATCAGAGATGGTAAGGGCACAGTGGATCAAAGTTTTGAGAACGCCCGTTGTTTGTTCTGGATGGTGGTAACTAGCAGCTTGTAGATACAGGTCTGTATGAGTGGGCTTTCTGTACACCGAGTGACGAAGTGCGCCATCACTCTTACGTCGCACCAATACGTCTAAAAATGGCAAGCAACCATCTTCCTGTATCTCCATGTGTAAGTAGGCTGTTTAGGTTTTCTTAATGGTAACGCCACGTAGCGCTCTGTATGAAAAATCACTGGCTGTGCTGTGTGCAGTCTGTAGCTAGTTTGCATTGTTGTCTGCCATTGTAGTGTTGAGCAGATGGATGTGAACAGCGCGTAACGTTGCGCAGTTGGAGGTGAGCCGCCAGCAGTGATGAATGTGGGGAGAGAGATGGCGGAATTTTGAAATTTGTAAGACTGGATGTCATGAACTGCTATATACATGATGACTTTTGAACACTATTAAGGTAAATACATTGTTTGTTCTCTATCAAAATCTTTCATTTGCTAACTATGCCTATCAGTATTTAGTGCCTTCCGTAGCTTGAATCTTTTATTTAGCTTGCAGTAGTGGCGCTCGCTGTATTGCAGTAGTTCGAATGACGAAGATTTTTGTGAGGTAAGCGATTTGTGAAACGTATAGGTTAATGTTAGTCAGGGCAATTTTTTTTGTAGGTATTTTTGAAAGTCAGATTGCGTTGCGCTTAAATACTGCGTGTCAGTTTAAGCACAGTCTTGTATAATTTTTCTAAGGGGACGTTTCACATGGTAAACTTTGTTTTCATGTATGGAGTTCATGTGACGTAAAAATTCTTGGAGACGGTCCAGACCATGAGGCCACACTATAAAAGTGTCGTCAACGTATCGGCAAAATACTGTCGGTTTAAAGGTTGCAACCAGCCGGAGTGGCCGTGCGGTTCTAGGCGCTACATTTTGGAACCGAGCGACGGCTACGGTCGCAGGTTCGAATCCTGCCTCGGGCTTGGATGTGTGTGATGTCCTTAGGTTAGTTTAGTTTAATTAGTTCTACGTTCTAGGCGACTGATGACCTCAGAAGTTAAGTCGCATAGTGCTCAGAGCCATTTGAACCATTTTTGAAAAGTGGCAGTGTCGAGTGCTCCCTCCTCAAAATCTTCACCGTGGAGGGCGCGAGGCGCAGCGCACGGAGTTGTTACGAAAGGGCACGCTGAGCAGCGAATGCGCAATGTCACCTCAGTATGCCTTTAAATAGCAGAGTTCAGCGCGTACTCGGCAGCACTACTACAGTGGTAGTCATCTGAAGAGGACCAGAAGACTCTGCGCCGAAATATCGTGGCAGGAAGTTACTGACATCCGGCAGTTCTCCCGTGTTTTCATTGAACCTATTAAGTTTAACATTCCAGATGTCTTCTCTCATTTTTCCAGGTACAATGTTTCCTACTCACTCACTTACAGCAGTGTGCTGTATACAGATCACTAGTGTAGGTTGAAGTGTCGTCTATTGTGTAATATATTAAGTTAATGCTGCTTTTACAATTTCCTCTAATTAACGGCACTCTATGCAATCACAGGAGTGGCGCGCTGTGGACCTCATCACGGTACATCCAGACTTCGACGCGGAGCAGCTGTGGTCTGACCTCGGCATGGTTCGCCTCGCCAGAGCGCTACCGTTCCGAAGGCAAATTCAGCCGGCGAAAATGCCCGAAGCAGAACTGGACTTGAGCAAAGAACTTAGCGAAGGCCGACTGTGCCACGCAGCCGGGTGGGGCTCGACGCGGCCGGTGTTCAGGATGGACCCCCAGGCACAGACGTGAGTATCAGCTGTTTTTCCCCTCTGTCCCTGCCACACCCCGACCTAATCTCTCCCTCAAATGCCTTTCGCTTTTCCTCACCATCAGCATGCACAACTAGCTTGACCTCCCAAGGAGGTGCAGTTTGCTAAGGTATTGCAATGGCGAGACTCAATAGCGCCCCCCAGTTAGGCGTACGCACATACTGAGTTTGTTTTTTGCACTTTCTTCTGTCTTTGTTCCGAATTAAAAAAGAAAAACATTATAGTAAATCGTCAAATATCAAACAACACAAACGATGCCATTACAAGTACTGAGTGACGCACCGTGGAATCCCATTTGGGAGGAACGCGGTTCCAATACCCCTTCAGCCTTCCAGATTTAGGTTATCTACGATATCTCAAAATCTTTTCTGCTACCAGTCACGATTTTCTTTTGTTGACTTTTTACGCGACGCGTTTCAGGAAACGATACCCATTTTCAATTGTGGCTCCTCTTTGTACTGAGCCATTTTTATGTAATGTTTTCGGTGATTTGTTGACTTTACTGCAAAATGTAAAATAGTGCAATTTTTGGTTACCTATCAGTTTTTACATGTAGTTAGTGGAGAAATTTGGAATACGTTGTACTTACAGTTTTCCTACGGTCCATTTATGCAGAGCCTCACACATGTTAACATGACACACAGTTTACAGTGCACGGCGTACACCTAAAGTAATTTACATAAACAACCATGTTTCTACACATAGATAAATTTACAGCTCCTTTACAGAGTATGATATGCTTTTGTAAAGAGGGTATTTATCTTAACAGTATGAATCATAGGTTGGTTACATCTTTCTTGCAATGATGCTTATTTTTATGAGTTACTATTTTTGTTTAAGTATATTGCCAAAGCATTTGAAGCAATTCTGTTTCAATTTTTTTGTTTAAAATTTTGTCTTCATATTTTTTCTAATGTGTATATACTTCCATCTCTTCTAACGAATCTATTTTGTGCCCTTTATTTAGTCGGAGGAATACTTCGACATTTTGGCTGTTTTTCCAAATGGGTATCCTGTATTATGTATGTCTGTGACTATTGCTGACGTTGTATGTCTGTGTAGGCTTCAATGTCGTTGAAATTTCGGACTGTTTGTCCTAGGTAGAACATGGAGGATTGCTGGCATGATAATTTGTATATTCCAGAGCGTGACTATGGATCATAAGCAGAATTTACATTATGTATTAGTTTTTGTTATAGTTAATTTGATGTAGGAAACATAACTTTTACTTCATGATTTTTGAAAATATTTCCAGTCTTCTGTGATATATTACCAACGTATGGGATGCTAGATACAATTTGTTTTTACCTTTTTCTTCTGTGGAGAATAAAAAAAAAGTGGCTGGTAGAAGAAAAGTTATTTATAAACAAAACCATTGTTTTCACAGTTTCAGGCTTTCACGAAACCATTTACAATGGACAAAATCAGATCTCTAAATCACTTACTTAAAGAAACGTGACGATCGACTCCGCTTGCCATGTTGGTACTATTCTGTATTGAGTCTCGTCTCTATCCATGTCTTCACTGGCAGGACGTTGAAAGTCTTCCTCCTTTTGCATTAATATTAAATATTCATTTTAAGAATTTAATTACTTTATAAATAATGACAGTGCGCAAGGAGAGGTGTGCAGAAATGCCTGCTACTAGAAAATATCTCATTAACCAACGATTTGGAAGCGTTACATTGTATTCACAAAATTCTTCATTTGAAGTTGATTTACTCAATAGTAGATGTGCATGTTCCTTGCGTCTCCATTTGTTTAGTGTCAGCTCCAGAACATGGACTAGTTTTATTACAGGAGAGTCACACCTCATTTTGTGCATGTTACTATAAAGTCATGTTTGTATGAACAATACATTGCTACACGTTTCCGAACAGGTCTCGAGGAGAGAAATTGGATTATCGAATAACACTCATTGGATGCTATTTAAAAGAACATGTAGTTCTTCACATGTTCGTAACGATCAGAGTCACAAAAAAGCTATGAAGCATTTGGTTGACAAACTTTCTACTTTCTGGGCAAAATTTTATTTGCGATGTTCAAGATAAAAGGGATACACTGTATACTCCTACATACCCGCAGCCATCTCACCTTTACTTAGTACTAGCTTGCCATCTGTGTTCGTGATGGCCATATAGCTGTTTCTCTTTTCCCAAGCGTCTTCCTTATGTGGCATCCACCTTTCTTATGCTGATCCATTTTTGTGCAACTCTGTATTTCTACTCTAGACATTCCAGTTTTCAGTTTTGCAATTTCCGTCTATCTCCTTTTTTAGACACCTGTAGGCCCTTTTGCCCATTTGAGTTGCTGCAGTTTTGTGCGTTCGCCTATCGTCAGTTAAATCTAGTATATCATGTGTTACCCGATGATTTTTACTGCTCTTTGTCTTTGTGCCTATACCATCCATAAACCTACATAAACGATTTTGGAGATAATCTGAGCAGCCCTTCTAATTGTTGGAAGTTGATGCTGTAATTTACCGTCACGTAGTCATCATCTGACCAAAATGAATTGCAAAATGATTTAAACAAGATATCTGTAGCCAAAATGAGATTTTCACTCTGCAGCGGAATGTGCGCTGAAGTGAAAGCTCCTGGCAGATTAAAACTGTGTGCCGGACCGAGACTCGTGGTCTTCAGACTCGGGGTCGTGAGTCGCGCTTGGGCAGCTCAGTTAGTAGAGCACTTGTCCGCGAAAGGCAAAGGTACCCAGTTCGAGCCAGGAAGTTTCATTTCAGCGCACACTCCGCTGCAGAGTGAAAATCTCATTCTGGAAACATCCACCAGGCTGTGGTTAAGCCATGTCTCCGCAATATCCTTTCATTCAGGAGTGCTAGTTCTGCAAGGTTGGCAGAAGAGCTTCTGTAAAGTTTGGAAGGTGGGAGACGAGGTACTGGCAGAAGTAAAGCTGTGAGGACGGGGCGTGAGTCGTACTTGGGTAGCTCAGTTTCCCGCGAAAGGTAAAGGTCCCGAGTTCGAGTCGCGTTCCGGCACACAGTTTCAATCTGCCAGGAAATTTCAAGATATCTATAGGTTTTGAAACTGGCAATTGACTCTGAATAATGAAAATTGTGAAGACATCAACGCAAACACTAAAAGGAATCCGCTAAATTGCAATTACACAAATCTAAAAACTGTTAAAAATGTTTCAGATGGCTCTGAGCAGTATGGGACAACTTCTGAGGTCATCAGTCCCCTAAAACTTAGAACTACTTGAACCTAATTAACCTAAGGACATCACACTCATCCATGCCCGAGGCAGGATTCGAACCTGCGACCGTAGCGGTCGCGCGGTTCCAGACTGGAGCGCCTAGAACCGCTCGGCCACTCCGGCCGACCCTAATGACTGTAAACTCAAATACGTACTTAAACTTAAACAGAAACGATCACGTAGACAATGTCGTGAGAAAAGCAAAAGAAGGGCTGCGATTTATTGGTAGAACACTTAGAAAATATAACAGGTCTACTGAAGAGTCTGCTTACACTACGCTTGTCCGTCCTCTTGTGGAATATTGCTGTGCTGAGCGGGGCCCGCGTCGCCACGGATATGATAACACGAACTGGGCTGGCAGTCACTAAAACAAAGGTATATGTCACTGCGGCAGGACCTTCTCATGAAATTTCCATCACTAAATTTCTCTTATGAGTCAGAAAATATTTTGTTGGTACCGAACTTCATAAGGATAAATGATCATCATGATAAAATAAGAAAAATCAGAGCTCGCATGGAAATAAATAAGTATTCGTTTTTCCTACGGGCTGTTCGATAGTGGAAAGGCAGAGAAGTACCTTAAAGGCAGTTCGATGAACCCTTCTCCAGCCACTTAATTGTGAATTGCAGATGCTAATGTAGATTCACTACTGCCGTCATTATTTCATCTCTCCAAGCTACGCATTCGTCTTCTATAGTACTCTGTTCCAGTCAGTCGTTGCCTGACATCCCCTTCGAAATCCTGTATACTCCTACATCCCTGCAGCCCTCTCACCTTTACTTAGTACTAGCTTGCCATCTGTGTTCCTGATGTCCATATAGCTGCTTCTCTTTTGCCAAGTGTCTTCCTTATTAGGCATCCAGTTTTCTGATTCTTTCAGCATATATCCAGGTCCCCTATTCTGCAGTTTCTTCAACTTTACTATGCAGTAATAATCAATGAATTGTGCACGGAATCCACATCTCCTCCTGCGAACATTTTGCGGTTTGAAAATCTGGTTTTGAAATTTCCGTGTTACTATTATGTAACCTTTGTACATTCAGGTGTTTCCAGATATGTTCCACGTATACAATATCCGTTCATGGTTCTGAAACAAGGCACTAACGGTAATTAATTATTCTCCGTGAATTATTTTAGCAGACGACTACCCTTTTCATCACTTTCCACAGTCCATTTTCTCCTTCTATCATTTCTCTCTTCCTTTTCATACTTTCTAATCAAAATTAAATTTTCCTCTCCATTAAAAAATTCCATCTCATCATACATTGTTTCAATCTCACCATCGTCTGCGGGGCTAATAGTGATAGAGACTTGTACTGTTGGAATGGATATTTGCGCCGTGTCTACCTTGTCTACGATAATGCTTTCATTAGGCAGTACATAGAAGCACACACTTTCGTATTTTCTTATTCATTATTAGACTAGCTCCCGCATTACCCCTGTTTGATTTTGTTTTTGTAACCCTGTACTCTCCGGTCTTTCAGTTACGCTCTACTTGACACCCCAGTCACAAATTCGTATTTTCGTACCATATCTAGCTTCAACATATCCATTTATATTTTTAATTTCTCAGACGTGCCTTCCTGATTGAGGGATCTCACATTCTGCATAGCCTCTGCACACAGACACGCAGAACTCGAGTGTTTTCTTCTGATGACAACTTTCCTCCATAGCCCCTGTCCGGATGTCCAAGTGTGGGTCTACTTTACCTACAGTGTATCTTACCCAAGAAGATTCCATCATCTTTAAGCCATACTGGAGAGCTGCATGTCATCGCGATACAAAACGCCTGCAGTATCCCCGCAGTAAGAACGTAGCAAGACCAAATTAGCCTCTCATCAAGAATGTTCGCGGTATAATTTGTAAAAAGGCTTCTACCCTCTGCGCGGGCACCTCATCATTTCGGTTACACGTAAATATGGTTGTCTGTATCACTGAGGCATGTAAGGCACCCAACCTTGGCAGAGTCCATGGTTCATTAGGAAGTTACTACCATAAAAAAGCTTAATTAACTCTAAAACTTTAATGAAGGCTTATTTACTCGTAATTTTCTACATACAAATTCCCAATTTTCTACTGCCCTTTCAGTTCTTTTATATAATCTGATCAGAGAAATCTGAGGCATCATCCCAAGATGTAGTAAACACGAGAGCGTCTGGATGTATTCAAAGTCTCTCTACTAAAGCACATTTGCTCACCTTTATGCAAGACATTAAGATCTGTGTCTACATCAGTTTCTCATTTCATTGTTTTGGATCCCAGTGAAATAACATTTCTGTCCTCGACTGTTTGAGTGTGCTGTATCAGGATAATCTTTTAGTAGAATTTCGGGGAAATTACTACTTCCGCCTAAGGTGTGCACCGATGAGCTTGTGAGGTAAAGGGCAAGTTCTGGCGCCCTGGAAATATTATATGTTCGGAGTTGGTGCGGCCGCAAAGGACGCTCATCAAAGCCGGGTCCAGGCAGCAAACACGTGGTGCCGAACGTTAGAAGGACGAGAGGGGTAGCCCCAGCGCGTGGTCCAGCCGCGAGGCTGGGAATTCCGATGTGACGAGGACGGTGCTTTGTGTCGATGAAGGAGATGTGTATGCCGGGAGTGGAAAAGATGGCGGACTTTGTGAAACCATCATGGCAGACATTTCACAGTTCGTATAGAAATTGATAGTCGCCAGATGAATCATCATTCCTCAAAAAGAAACATGTACATAACGATTCTGATGGTGTAATCAGATTTTCAATATCTTTATTAGTTTAGTATCTGACGGTAAATTATACAAGTAACACCCAGCAACGAATTTCCAAAATATAAACCCTTCATCCGATTTTGTTGATCGCCGTGTCTTTAGTAAGCTCTTGGTATAAACCCAAATTAGTATGAATTACAGGCATTTAACTTGAATAGTACATGACGTATTGGAGGTGAAAGTGGTCGATTACTATCGATCGCGGCAGTACTCCAGTTACAGGAAAACGCGGAGGCAGCATGCTTATAAACATATTTGTTCATCTGTGTTTTTGATTGTATCCGATATATACTACTCATGAAGAAATTGGGTAAATATTTGCTGTGTTTTAGAAAGCACAGAGATATTATGCTACTGGACTCCCTTTTGTTCTATTCCTTTGATATATGTTTATTTAATTTGTTTATGTACCTAAAAATGTGTGTTAGAACGTATTTATGGTCCAGCCGCAGGAATATTTATTTAATTTCAAGTTATTTAAATGTAAATCCAGTATTTAGAAAGTGTTTCATTATGTTTATGAATGTTAATTCACTTGAAGAAATGGGGGGGGGGGGGGGGGGGGGGGGAGCGCTCCAGCCAATCACAGCGCTCGTGGGGAGACTGGATGGAAGTGAGAGAAGAGCATCGTTTCGAGGGACGACCGGGAGTTCGGGAGAGTGCGGCACAGGACACGGAGGGGCTGGACATGAAGGCGCGACGTACAGTCGGCGGAGAGACTTTTACAGTGGAGGAGTTTGTGCGTGGTTGCGGAGGACAGAAATATTTCGGAGTGCCGACCTGTGCTCTTGTGTGATTTCCGGGGCTTCTGCAGTGAAGACGTAGTGTGCGTTCAGAAGTGAATATCTCGCGAGCTATGTTGTCGTTCATAACTAATTACGTGCATTAGGAATCTATTGTTTCCCCGTTTTTCAACTTATATTTTATTTAATTGCTGGACCATCGACACCACTAAGTGTTTTACAGAAATATACCGCATTCTCAAAAGTACTTCTACTATTGAGCTCATCATTTAAAGTTCTTAAAATAGTACCTGTAGATTTTTTTTAAATTGCAATCTTTCATTTATAAAATTGTGTGTTACTTTCATAATTCACAATTTCCGAGTGATAGAAACCTTCGCCCATTCGATTCATGTGTGTATTCTTATCGTATACTGTAGTCTCAGCAGTATTTGGCCTGTAATGCGGCAACTACGTATCCCAGCCCCTAGAAAACGAAACCAGCCAAAACTTCTAGTATTTCAACTCTGAGTCGGAGGGTGCATAGTTGAGGGCCACCATTTCATTGCATTTATTGTTTTGAAAGCCCACAAGCTGGATCATGACTAAGGAAAATTGAGTAATTGAAATAGATAGACATATTGTGATGACTGTGAAAGGTCTTTCACAATTCTTATTACAGGCTTCTATGGGATGCAGAGGGACATAGTAGACAAAGTGGTTACAAGGAACCGATGCTTCGAAATGTACTGTTTAGAGCAAAATAAATATAAAGACTGGATCACTTTCAAATCGAACCTCCCGCGTTTCATTACTAACGTAGCGGAGACCATGGTCTCTGACCTATGCAATCCACGGCGTAAGCTCATGAATTGGCAATGTATAGAATGCTCGTCAATGGGGTCCCTTCTGTGTGACGAAGAGTGTCGTCCTCAATGTCGTGAGTGCGGCGCTTCCATCGAGCACCACAGTCACTCCTACCAGTTGCGAACTTGCCTGTCGCTCGGCTCTATTCTTGCTGCAGCATGAAAATGGTGTGTGACGTCATAATTATCTTGGGGATTAACGACAATATTCTCTTCTCCTTTTTTTTGCATTTCTTGAACTCGTTTTCTATCCAGACGGCACATTTTCGGACTTGAATTCCTCCCCTATCTACCGAATCAACTCTATAACCCGTTGTAACCTCTAATAGGTCTTGATGTGGTAACATATATTAGGGACGTGAAATTAAACTAAGTATTTCATAAAAAATGCTGCCTGTCACCTCTTCATTGGTGGAACCACTCACAAAAACAGTACACAGTCGCCTCTGTCTTGTGTCGACAGTAAAGTTTACCATTGTTCACTTGTCGTGACTAGTTGTTTAAGATAGAGCATTTGTTGTGTACATAGTTCCACGTAGTCAGCGCGTACACAACTTTCCCACTAGAGCACGCTCCGCTAAGCACAACAGCGTAGGCGCAGCCCTCGTCCATCTCCGCACTACGAGATGGCGCTGTCTTAGAGACTGACCAAATTCTGCTTCCGCCGATCCGCGTATTAATATGTAACGCAGCCAATGAGATTGCTGCTAACGTAGAACCTTTTCTCCTTGCAGATCACACTCACGCAGTGATACCTGAACGCTCGAGGTATTATAACGTGTGTACAGACCTGCGATTAATCAGTCTGCATTATCTGCATTTGTCTGCACCAGTCTGTACCAATCTTCTTCAGTCTGTACCAGTCTATAGTCAAGTTTCAGTCTGCGCCTAATAAGATTACCATATTCCTGTACATAGCCATGAAGATAAATGAATAGACACTTTGTCAAGTATCAGAGAGATGTGAGAATAAGATTAACGTACCAAGACCAAAGGAACTTCAGATTGTCAATTGTAAACAGTATCCAGAATCAAGTTACTTAATGTCGGTGTTTTTTAATTATTTTAATAAATGTATGTGAAAATTATTCAAGTTCTGTTTAAAGTTGGTCACCGTCAATCTGCTACTCTAGCCGTGCAAGTGGCATTTCTATCGTCTGACCTAACGGCTGAAGATAAACACGCCACGATAAGACCACAAGACATGTTACTGACACTCGCCTACTTCGTTAGAGTGGCAAGTCAAGATGGTGTGTGTACCGAAGGTCTTACAGTACGCAAACCACAGCATTACTCTTTGCATGGAACATTACCCGTTACCGAAACTGTCAGATATCTTTTTCGTGTATGGCGAGGCATGGTGTAGAATGGGACATGTATCATCCTTAGTGGAAGATATGGACACCATTGTTTGAAATTCGTTATATTCTCGATTATTAAACCACAGAGAGCTGGTCAGTACTGTCGACAGGAACTGGTTCACCCAGTCGAATATGAGATGGTGGTATTGGATCGCTTAGGAGGAGATTCGTCACCAGGTAGCTTGCCCACGAATTGCGAGCTTTGTAGGGTAATGTTAGAACAAGAAGCTGCCCCTTTCTGTAGCGCTACTATCAGCATGGCCATACTCCTGTTTGCCTTGGTGAAATTACAGTAAGGTGACCAGAATCAATTCGGTACGCCGACGACTCACACGCCCGTAGTGACGTAGTACGTTGGGATGGACTCTGGTTTCCCTAGATCACGCGTTAATGTGTTTGTATGCAAGTTGAAGCCTACAGCATTGCGCGCCTGTATACACTCCTGGAAATGGAAAAAAAAACACATTAACACCGGTGTGTCAGACCCACCATACTTGCTCCGGACACTGCGAGAGGGCTGTACAAGCAATGATCACACGCACGGCACAGCGGACACACCAGGAACCGCGGTGTTGGTCGTCTAATGGCGCTAGCTGCGCAGCATTTGTGCAACGCCGCCGTCAGTGTCAGCCAGTTTGCCATGGAATACGGAGCTCCATCGCAGTCTTTAACACTGGTAGCATGCCGCAACAGCGCGGACGTGAACCGTATGTGCAGTTGACGGACTTTGAGCGAGGGCGTATAGTGGGCATGCGGGAGGCCGTGGTGGACGTACCGCCGAATTGCTCAACACGTGGGGCGTGAGGTCTCCACAGTACATCGATGTTGTCGCCAGTGGTCGGCGGAAGGTGCACATGCCCGTCGACCTGGGACCGGACCGCAGCGACGCACGGATGCACGCCAAGACCGTAGGATCCTGCGCAGTGCCGTAGGGGACCGTACCGCCACTTCCCAGCAAATTAGGGACACTGTTGCTCCTGGGATATCGGCGAGGACCATTCGCAACCGTCTCCATGAAGCTGGGCACGGTCCCGCACACCGTTAGGCCGTCTTCCGCTCACGCCCCAACATCGTGCAGCCCACCTCCAGTGGTGTCGCGATAGGCGTGAATGGAGGGACGAATGGAGACGTGTCGTCTTCAGCGATGAGAGTCGCTTCTGCCTTGGTGCCAATGATGGTCGTATGCGTGTTTGGCGCCGTGCAGGTGAGCGCTACAATCAGGACTGCATACGACCGAAGCACACAGGGCCAACACCCGGCATCATGGTGTGGGGAGCGATCTCCTACACTGGCCGTACACCTCTGGTGATCGTCGAGGGGACACTGAATAGTGCACGGTACATCCAAACCGTCATGAAAGTAATGAGAGTAGCTATTTCTGCCACTTAAATCACATATGGTCAAATTTTTAATGTATGTAAAATTATGTTTAATGTGGCACAGTTTATGTCTTAGTAACTGACCTTTGATAATTACTCGAAATATTCAGTTTGTTGCTGTATGGCAACACATCTAAAATAATAAATATATCCAAATTAAATAAAAATTTCTACGTTCAATCTGTTGGTTGGTTGGTTGATTTGGGTAAGGGGACAAAAGAGCTGGTCATCGGTCCCATCGGATTAGGGAAGGATGCGGAAGGAAGTCGGCCAGGCACTTTCGAAGAAATCGTCCATGCATTTGCCTGAAGAGATTTAGGGAAATCACGGGAAACCTAAATCGGATGGCCGGACGCGGGTTTGAACCGTCGTTCTCCCGAATGCGACTCCAGTGTGCTAACCACTTCGCCGCCTCGCTCATTGTTCTATCTGTCACGCCCGCATCTCGTGGTCGTGCGGTAGCGTTCTCGCTTCCCACGCCCGGGTTCCCGGGTTCGATTCCCGGCGGGGACAGGATCGACGCTTTCAGATGTAACATCTGGCATTCATACTATTTAACGTAATTCTATCCCGCATCTAGTCAGTACTGCTTGGAGTTGCCTAACTCCACTTTCTGTTTAGTTGCCCAACTCGTCTCTCTCTGGAAGTTCCCTGCCGCTTCTAACGTGTCTATATACAGGGTGATTATAATTAAAGTCAACCTTTCAAAACGGTGTAGGAATAACACCACTGATCAGAATGACGTCAAATATCAACGGAATAATATCGGAGAAGGGGGAAATTGTGTGGAAAAAAAAAGTGTGAAAATTGATCAATAGATGGCGCTGTATGTGTTAGAATACGTAAATGAACACACTTGTCATGCACACGACCCACTGAATTTGGTATAAACACACCGGTTACACGGCTTGCCCTCCTTTCGCGTCTGCGACGTTCGCCATGACTGTCTCAATTCTGGATCGCGTTCCGCTTGTAATACTGTATTACAAGATTCATGACTGTGCGCACGTCGTCCTGCAGAAGTTCTGGGCACTGAAGGGTTTGAAAAAAGGCTTTGGTCCTATGACTGCCGTCAGTCTGGAGAAAATGATGCGGAAATTCGACAAGACTGGTGCTGTGACTTCTGAAATTTTCCCGGCGTATTTGTTCTTCTAATAATTTCCGGGTATGCAGCCGGATCCCGTCGACATTCTGCCACGATATTTCGGCCCAGAGACGTCCGGCCATCATCAGGTGAGTACACAACTTCTGAAGAGCCCAGGTGCAGTCGCGGTATTTATACCGATTCTCGCGCACGTGTTGACATGCGCGGCATAGCCGAGTTGTACGTGCTGCCCTCGGTGGTGAAAGTAAAAGATCATCTAGTCATTGAGTATCGAATGACGCTGTCTATTCCGCTGTGAATGTATAATTTTAATTACAGGATTCCAAGTTTTATCCAGTTGAAAGCCGTTGTCACGATTTATAAGATTATCGGCAAGACGTATTTCCACTGATTCCTTGATTACGGAATCCCAAAATCCGGAAACCGGAGCTAAAATTTTTGTTCCATTGTATTCCATTGAATGTCCCAATGAAATACAGTGCTCTGCTACTGCCGATTTTGACGGTTGCCGCAGACGGGTGTATCTTTCATGTTCTGTACACCGTTCATGGACAGTTCTTGTCGTCTGGCCAATATATGCAGAGCCACATTCACAGGGAATTTTGTAGACGCCCGCTTTCTTCAGTTGTAAATCGTCTTTAACGGATCCAACCAGGGCCCGGTTCTTTGCTGGTGGACGGAAGATAACCTTGATTTTATTCTTCTTCAGTAATCGGCCTATTTTCGACGACACATTCCCGGCGTATGGAAGAAACGCAGTTGATTTAAAGTCGTCATCAGCGTCCTCAGTGCGCTGCTTCTTGTTATGACAGTTGCGCATGGCCTTTCTTATTTGGCGTGAAGTGTAGCCATTCTGTTTAAAAACCTTCTCTATGTGTTCTAATTCTGCGTGGAGGTTTTCATCGTCCGATATTACATGCGCTCGATGTATTAAGGTACTGAGAACACCGGCTGTTTGTGCTGGGTGGTGGCAGCTTGACGCCTGGAGATACAGATCTGTGTGAGTCGGTTTCCTGTACACAGAATGTCCTAATGCCCCATCATTTTTACGGCATACTAGCACGTCTAGAAATGGTAAAGTGCCATCTTTTTCAATCTACATCGTGAATTTGATGTTCTCATGTAAAGAGTTTAAATAATGAAGAAATTTCTCCAGTTCCTGTCTGCCATGAGGCCATACAACAAAAGTATCATCTACGTACCGCCAGAAGACCGTAGGCTTTAAGACAGCAGACTCAAGTGCTTTCTCCTCAAAGTCCTCCATAAAGAGATTAGCTACCACAGGGGACAAAGGGCTCCCCATGGCGACGCCGTCTGTTTGTTCAAAGAATTCGTCATTGAATAGAAAGTACGTTGAGGAGAGTATATGTTCAAACAAGGCCGTCATTTCTGCACTGAATAAGTTACCAATAAGATGTAACGATTCCATTAAAGGCACTTTGGTAAATAGTGAGACCACATCAAAGCTGACTAATAAATCCGAGCTGCTAAGCTTAACTTCCTTCAAGCGACCGACAAAATCCTCGGAATTACGTATATGGTGGCAACACTTACCCACATACGGCTTTAGTAGTGAGGCCAGATATTTTGCTGTAGAATAGGTGGCAGCACCAATATTACTCACTATTAATCGTAGTGGGGCACCATCCTTGTGTATCTTGGGAAGACCGTAGAGTGTCAGCTAAATGATTCCACGTACCGCAGAATTGCAAAGGACCCAACAAGCCGAATATCAAGGAAAACTGCTACCCTTTTGAACGACTGTTCTCTACCTGAACAAATTATCAAGAGATTGAGACCACACAATGCAGTACCACCAAGACTCTACGGTCTTCCCAAGATACACAAGGATGGTGCCCCACTACGATTAATAGTGAGTAATATTGGTGCTGCCACCTATTCTACAGCAAAATATCTGGCCTCACTACTAAAGCCGTATGTGGGTAAGTGTTGCCACCATATACGTAATTCCGAGGATTTTGTCGGTCGCTTGAAGGAAGTTAAGCTTAGCAGCTCGGATTTATTAGTCAGCTTTGATGTGGTCTCACTATTTACCAAAGTGCCTTTAATGGAATCGTTACATCTTATTGGTAACTTATTCAGTGCAGAAATGACGGCCTTGTTTGAACATATACTCTCCTCAACGTACTTTCTATTCAATGACGAATTCTTTGAACAAACAGACGGCGTCGCCATGGGGAGCCCTTTGTCCCCTGTGGTAGCTAATCTCTTTATGGAGGACTTTGAGGAGAAAGCACTTGAGTCTGCTGTCTTAAAGCCTACGGTCTTCTGGCGGTACGTAGATGATACTTTTGTTGTATGGCCTCATGGCAGACAGGAACTGGAGAAATTTCTTCATTATTTAAACTCTTTACATGAGAACATCAAATTCACGATGTAGATTGAAAAAGATGGCACTTTACCATTTCTAGACGTGCTAGTATGCCGTAAAAATGATGGGGCATTAGGACATTCTGTGTACAGGAAACCGACTCACACAGATCTGTATCTCCAGGCGTCAAGCTGCCACCACCCAGCACAAACAGCCGGTGTTCTCAGTACCTTAATACATCGAGCGCATGTAATATCGGACGATGAAAACCTCCACGCAGAATTAGAACACATAGAGAAGGTTTTTAAACAGAATGGCTACACTTCACGCCAAATAAGAAAGGCCATGCGCAACTGTCATAACAAGAAGCAGCGCACTGAGGACGCTGATGACGACTTTAAATCAACTGCGTTTCTTCCATACGCCGGGAATGTGTCGTCGAAAATAGGCCGATTACTGAAGAAGAATAAAATCAAGGTTATCTTCCGTCCACCAGCAAAGAACCGGGCCCTGGTTGGATCCGTTAAAGACGATTTACAACTGAAGAAAGCGGGCGTCTACAAAATTCCCTGTGAATGTGGCTCTGCATATATTGGCCAGACGACAAGAACTGTCCATGAACGGTGTACAGAACATGAAAGATACACCCGTCTGCGGCAACCGTCAAAATCGGCAGTAGCAGAGCACTGTATTTCATTGGGACATTCAATGGAATACAATGGAACAAAAATTTTAGCTCCGGTTTCCGGATTTTGGGATTCCGTAATCAAGGAATCAGTGGAAATACGTCTTGCCGATAATCTTATAAATCGTGACAACGGCTTTCAACTGGATAAAACTTGGAATCCTGTAATTAAAATTATACATTCACAGCGGAATAGACAGCGTCATTCGATACTCAATGACTAGATGATCTTTTACTTTCACCACCGAGGGCAGCACGTACAACTCGGCTATGCCGCGCATGTCAACACGTGCGCGAGAATCGGTATAAATACCGCGACTGCACCTGGGCTCTTCAGAAGTTGTGTACTCACCTGATGATGGCCGGACGTCTCTGGGCCGAAATATCGTGGCAGAATGTCGACGGGATCCGGCTGCATACCCGGAAATTATTAGAAAAAAAAAAGACTGGTGCTTTTGGTGTGCAACCTGGTAGAGGGAGAAAACGAATTGATTCGACGTCAGTGGAAGACGTGGCCACAGCAGTGCAGGAGAAAACGAGTGGTGGTGTGCAAAAGCATAGTGCACGGTGAATTCCCGAACATTGAACATACCCGTGAGCACGGTGTTTAAATCCTACGAAGCATCCTTCTTTGCTATCCATTCAACATTACCCATGTGCACGAGCTGTTACCTCTAGACCTGCCAGCAAGAGAGACCTTGCTCTAGGATTTCTTGCTCGCATGGAGGTGGACAATGATTGGCCCTGGAAGATTTTCTGGGAAGACGAAGCCCACTTCCATCTGACAGGATATCTCAATACACAGAAATGTAGAATATGGGAAACGGAAAATCCACACTCAAATCAACCAGTACCACTTCGTCCTAAAAGGTTCAGTGTGTGGTGCAGGTTTGCGGCATCATTTATCATAGGGCCATGTTTTTTCGAAGGGACAGGTGCTTCTGGTCCTGGTAAGCGCTATGAGTGTCTTTTGCGCAACTGTGTCATTCCAGCTGTACAACAGCGTGGATGTGTGGATGGGATAATTTTTGTGCAAGATGGCGCACCTCCGCATATTGCAAATCCAGTTAAGCAGCTGCTCAGGTGCCATTTCGGAAATGCTAGAATTGTCATCTGCTATTCCCCTACAGCCCGGCCGTCCCGATCACCTGATCTTCATCCGTGTGACCTCTGACTGTGGGGCTGTCTGAAAGATGTTGTGTTCAGTATTTCGATTGCAAACTTAGCTGCATGGAAGGCAGGCATAGCGCAAGACATTCCGAAGGTGACCCCGGAAATACTTCGATCAACTGTGAAACATTCTGTTTCTCGTTTTCAACTCGATGCAGAAAACGGTGTACATCATATTGAACATATTTTGCGGCAGTGACAATGAAATTAATAATCAATTTTGATTTTGATTGATGGTTTTTATGCGGTGTTTGGCCTCAGGACAGTTAAAAATCGATGTGATTGATGCATTTTCTGCGGTTTTTGGCCTCAGGACAATGAAATACTGATGTGAGTGATGCATTTTATGTGGTGTTTGGCCTCAGGTAACTTAAAGACCGATTTTTACCATCCGATGTTATATGACCTTACTGGGTGGACGGGCTTACGTAATTAACACTATCACACCAAAAAAATGGCTCTGAGCACTATGGGACTTAACATCTGTGGCCATCAGTCACCTAGAACTTAGAACAACTTAAACCTAACTAACCTAAGGACGTGACGCACATCGATGCCCGAGGCAGGATTCGAACCTGCGACCGTAGCAGTCGCGCGGCTCCGGACTGAGCGCCTAGAACCGCGAGACCACCGCGGCCGGCACTATCACACCTGTACACCCATACAAACTGAGTAGTACAGTTAGTTTAACGTCAAACGTACACCTTAGACATTGTTGTATAACTAATTTGTCATTTGTATTAGACCACTATTAAATTATGATGCTTACAGCTCTATCTATTGCTACATTTTGTAACTATTTTCTTGCTTCTACCATAAGTTTTCTCCCCTTCTCCGATAGTATTCCGTTGTAATTTGACATCATTCTGACCAGTGATACACTCCTGGAAATTGAAATAAGTACACTGTGAATTCATTGTCCCAGGAAGGGGAAACTTTATTGACACATTCCTGAGGAACGGTGTCAATAACCTTGTGGAAATTTAGAAATATGAAATCAATTTGAGATCCACTGTCGATAGCAGTCATTACATAGTGTGAATAAAAAGCCAGTTGTGTTTCACGAGAACTATATTTCCTGAATCCGTGCTGACTGTGTGTCAATAGACCGTTACCTTCGAAGTAATTTTTAATGTTAGAGCACAGTACATGTTCCAAAATCCTTCTGCAAATCGACGTTAGAGATATGGGTCTGTAAGTCAGAGGATTATTTCTATTTCCTTTCTTGAGTATTGGTGTGATTTGCGCAATTTACTGTTCTTTTTGTATGGATCTTTTGACGAGCGAACGGTTGTGTATCATTGCTAAATACGGGGCTAGTGCATCAACATACTCTGAAAGGAACCTGAGTGGTGTATTGTATGGTCGGAGGACTTGCTTTTATTATGTGCTTTAAGCTGCTTCGCTGCAGTGAAGATAGCCGGCCGGGGTGGCCGTGCGGTTCTAGGCGCTACAGTCTGGAACCGCGAGGCCGCTACGGACGCAGGTTCGAATCCTGCCTTGGACATGGATGTGTGATGTCCTTAGGTTAGTTAGGTTTAAGTAGTTCTAAGTTCTAGGGGACTGATGACCTCCGAAGTTAAGTTCCATAGTGCTCAGAGCCATTTGAACCATTTTTTTTTTTTTTTGCAATGAAGATATTTAATTTTGATTAACTCAAGTTGTCAGTTGTTCTCCATTCGAATTCTGAAATATTTACTTCCTTATCTTCGATGACGCAATTTCCGAAAACTGTGTGTAGTGCCACTCTCATCCCGGAGTGAAGATATGAATTGTGTCTTGTCGCTGGTGTACTTTACATACGACCAGAATCTCTTTTGATTTTCTGTCGGATTTAGGGACAGAGTTTCATTGTGGAAGCTATTAAAAGCATCTCCCATCACTTTTCGTACACAGTACCATCCTTTAGTCATCCTATGACGGAAAAATGCTAGTACATAGAATAATAACGTAAGAGAGATTTACAAAATATTTACATTAGTACACTCCTGGAAATTTAAATAAGAACACCGTGAATTCATTGACCCAGGAAGGGGAAACTTTATTTACACATTCCTGGGGTCAGATACATCACATGATCACACTGACAGAACCACAGGCACATAGACACAGGCAACAGAGCATGCACAATGTCGGCACTAGTACAGTGTATATCCACCTTTCGCAGCAATGCAGGCTGCTATTCTCCCATGGAGACGATCGTAGAGATGCTGGATGTAGTCCTGTGGAAGCTTGCCACGCCATTTCCACCTGGAGCCTCAGTTGGACCAGCGTTCGTGCTGCACGCGCAGACCGCGTGAGATGACGCTTCATCCAGTCCCAAACATGCTCAATGGGGGACAGATCCGGAGATCTTGCTGGCCAGGGTAGTTGACTTACACCTTCTAGAGCACGTTGGGTGGCACGGGATACATGCGGACGTGCATTGTCCTGTTGGAACAGCAAGTTCCCTTGCCGGTCTAGGAATGGTAGAACGATGGGTTCGATGACGGTTTGGATTTACCGTCTACTATTCAGTGTCCCCTCGACGATCACCAGAGGTGTACGGCCAGTGTAGGAGATCGCTCCCCACACCATGATGCCGGGTGTTGGCCCTGTGTGCCTCGGTCGTACGCAGTCCTGATTGTGGCGCTCACCTGCACGGCGCCAAACACGCATACGACCATCATTGGCACCAAGGCAGAAGCGACTCTCATCGCTGAAGACGACACATCTCCATTCGTCCCTCCATTCACGACTGTCGCGATACCACTGGAGGCGGGCTGCACGATGTTGGGGCGTGAGCGGAAGACGGCCTAACGGTGTGCGGGACCGTAGCCCAGCTTCATGGAGACGGTTGCGAATGGTCCTCGCCGATACCCCAGGAGCAACAGTGTCCCTAATTTGCTGGGAAGTGGCGGTGCGGTCCCCTACGGCACTGCGCAGGATCCTACGGTCTTGGCGTGCATCCGTGCGTCGCTGCGGTCCGGTCCCAGGTCGACGGGCACGTGCACCTTCCGCCGACCACTGGCGACAACATCGATGTACTGTGGAGACCTCACGCCCCACGTGTTGAGGAATTCGGCGGTACGTCCACCCGGCCTCCGGCATGCGCACTATACGCCCTCGCTCAAAGTCCGTCAACTGCACATACGGTTCACGTCCACGCTGTCGCGGCATGCTACCAGTGTTAAAGACTGCGATGGAGCTCCGTATGCCACGGCAAACTGGCTGACACTGACGGCGGCGGTGCACAAATGCTGTGCAGCTAGCGCCATTCGACGGCCAACACCACGGTTCCTGGTGTGTCCGCTGTGCCGTGCGTGTGATCATTGCTTGTACAGCCCTCTCGCAGTGTCCGGAGCAAGTATGGTGGGTCTGACACACCGGTGTCAATGTGTTCTTTTTTCCATTTCCAGGAGTGTATTATTTCTACAGAGGTTTGAAAATTTACCTTCTGACGGCGATGGCATAGACAGCAGTCGAAAGAACGAGTATATTATTCAAAGCTTGAAAACTGAGAACATTTTACTTGCATGACAAAACTTGTAATACATTTATTTTATTTTCTCAGAAAAGTTGCTGAATTAAGCTACTTGAGTAGTATTTTTTGTTTGTGCAACCTTTACTTTTATATACTCCATATGCATGTTACAAGGATCCTTTGCATCGTACGTGATGGATGATTTATGATGTGTGATTTTCCTAATTTTTCCACAGGGAGAAATGGGTTTACTGCAGGCACGTTGGACGGGTGGTTCTGCTGAAAGTACTGCAAAAAGTAGAGCTGCCTCTCATCACAATTGAAAGGTGTATGGAGCTGTACTACGGAGAGCCCGGCTTGATGTCAGCGAACGCCAACTTGTGCACACTCTCCACCGAAGTGAAGGACGCCTGCAACGGGGACTCTGGGGGACCGCTCGTCTGCATGGACTACTTGGTAGGAGTTGGGCCTCTTCAGTATACTGTGTAGCTCTCGTTCGGAAAGGGTCTAGAGCACATAAAGGCATCTGTACACACAGCTGCAATTTGCAGGAAGACATCAGCTTCTAGACATTTTCTCTAAAAATGAGAAAAGTCTGTATCTTGTGCAGACGCTTTTTAATTCCAAGTGTAATTTCTGTGATGCTATTCTGTTCGGACTTTCTCAAGGAAGTTCATGGAGACTGAAGAAACGCGTGCGTCCTACACATCTGCGACGTTAGACTTTTTGATTATATTTCACAGTCTCGTGCTCAAAAAACCCAGCTGCGTTGCAGAGGACGTCTGAGATTTTCTCTCTTGCTCTGTCTCACCTAATGTCCTATCAGGTAATATTGGCTCTCATATCTCTATTCGAACTAGAGCTGAAAATTAGGTGGATATACTCGTCACATATGTCGTGATTGTAGTAAGTGAATGCCATCACTAACTCAGACCAAACATCCACGGTAACATAAACCCACTGTAGTTCATTTAAGTTAGTCAGGGCATGCTGTGATTACTAAACATTTGTCTGACAGGGAATCTCTGTGACAGAAATGTGACAATACAATAAGAAAAAAAACATTTGTTAAGAGTATAATACACTACTGGCCATTACAATTGCTACACCACGAAGATGACGTGCTACAGACGCGAAATTAACCCGATTGGAATAAGATGCTGTGATATGCAAATGATTAGATTTTCAGAGCATTCACACAAGGTTGGCGCCGGTGCCGACACCTACAACGCGCTGACATGAGCAAAGCTTCCAACCGATTTCTCCTACACAAAAAGCAGCTGACCGGCGTTTCCTGGTGAAACGTTGTTGCGATGCCTCGTGTAAGGAGGAGAAATGCGTGCCATCACGTTTCCGACTTTGATAAAGGTCGGATAGTAGCCTATCGCGATTGCGGTTCATCGCATCGCGACATTGCTGCTCGCGTTGGTCTAGATCCAATGAGTGTTAGCAGAATATGGAATAGGTGGGTTCAGGAGGGTAATACGGAACACTGTACTGGATCCCAACGGCCTCGTATCACTAGCAGTCGAGATGACAGACATCTTATCTGCATGGCTGTAACGGATCCTGCAGCCCCGTCTCGGTCCCTCAGTCAACAGATGGACTCGTTTGCAAGACAACAACCATCTGCACGAACAGTTCGACGACGTTTGCAGCAGCATGGACTATCGGCTCGGAGACCATGGCTGTGGTTACCCTTGACGCTGAATCACAGACAGGAGCGCTTGCGATGGTGTGTTCAACGACGAACCTGAGTGCACAAATGGCAAAACGTCATTTTTTTTCGGATGAATCCAGGTTCTGTTTAGAGCATGGCGATGGTCGCATCCGTGTTTGGTGACATCGCGGTGAACGCACATTGGAAGCTTGTATTCGTCACCGCCATACTGGCGTATTACCCGGTGTGATGGTATGGGGTGGCACTGGTTACACGTCTCGGGCACCTCTTATTCGCATTGACGGTACTTCGAGCAATGGACGTTATATTTCAGATGTGGTACGAACCGTTGCTCTACCGCCCATTAGATCCCTGCGAAACCCTACATTTCAGGATGATAATGCATGACCGCATGTTGCAGGTCCAGTACGGGCCTTTCTGGATACAGAAAATGTTCGACTGCTGCCCTGACCAGCACATTCTCCACATCTCTCACCAATTGAAATCGTCTGGTCAATGGTGGCCGAGCAACTGGCTCGTCACAATACGCCAGTCACTACTCCTGATGATCAGTGGTATCGTGTTGAAGCTGCGTGGGCAGCTGTATCTGTACACACCATCGAAGCTCTGTTTGACTGAATGCCCAGGTTTATCACGGCCGTTATTATGGCCAGAGGTGGTTTTTCTGGGTACTGATTTCTCGGGATCTATGCACCCAAATTGCGTGAAAATGTAATCACATCTTAGTTCTAGTATAATATATTTGTCCAATGAATACCCGTTTATCATCTGCATTTCTTCATGGTGTAGCAATCTTAATGGCCAGTAGTGTACAAAATTGTACTTAACTTAGGGAAGAATCTGATGGATGACACTCTATGTCTCGTAGCAAATACTATGATATCTAAAATTACTTTACTGTCTCTTGTCAGTCCACACTGAAGTGACAAAAGTCATGGGATAGTGATGTGTCAATATACACATGGGGGTAGTACTGCGTACACAAGGTATACGAAAGGGCAGTGCATTGGCAGAGCTGTCGTTCGTACTCAGGTGGTTCATCGGAAAAGATTTTCTACGTGATTATCGCACACGACGGAAATTAACATGCTTTGAGCGCGGATTGGTAGTTGGAACCGCATGCATGGGTCATTCCTCTCGGAAATAGTTGTTGTTGTTGTCTTCAGTCCTGAGACTGGTTTGATGCAGCTCTCCATGCTACTCTATCCTGTGCAAGCTGCTTCATCTCCCAGTACCTACTGCAACCTACATCCTTCTGAATCTGCTTAGTGTACTCATCTCTCGGTCTCCCTCTACGATTTTTACCCTCCACGCTGCCCTCCAATGCTAAATTTGTGATCCCTTGATGCCTCAAAACATGTCCTACCAACCGATTCCTTCTTCTGGTCAAGTTGTGCCACAGACTTCTCTTCTCCCCAATCCTATTCAATACTTCCTCATTAGTTATGCGATCTACCCATCTAATCTTCAGCATTCTTCTGTAGCACCACATTTCGAAAGCTTCTATTCTCTTCTTGTCCAAACTAGTTATCGTCCATGTTTCACTTCCATACATGACTACACTCCAAACAAATACTTTCAGAAACGACTTCCTGATACATAAATCTATATTCGATGTTAACAAATTTCTCTTCTTCAGAAATGCTTTCCTTGCCATTGCCAGTCTACATTTTATATCCTCTCTACTTCGACCATCATCAGTTATTTTACTTCCTAAATAGCAAAACTCCTTTACTACTTTAAGTGTCTCATTTCCTAATCTAATTCCCTCAGCATCACCCGATTTAATTTGACTACATTCCATTATCCTCGTTTTGCTTTTGTTAATGTTCATCTTATATCCTCCTTTCAAGACACTGTCCATTCCATTCAACTGCTCTTCCAAGTCCTTTGCCGTCTCTGACAGAATTACAATGTCATCGGCGAACCTCAAGGTTTTTACTTCGTCTCCATGAATTTTAATACCTACTCCAAATTTTTCTTTTGTTTCCTTTACTGCTTGCTCAATATACAGATTGAATAACATCGGGGAGAGGCTGCAACCCTGTCTGACTCCTTTCCCAACCACTGCTTCCCTTTCATGCCCCTCGACTCTTATTACTGCCATCTGGTTTCTGTACAAATTATAAATAGCCTTTCGCTCCCTGTATTTTACCCCAGCCACCTTTAGAATTTGAAAAAGAGTATTCCAGTCAACATTGTCAAAAGCATTCTCTAAGTCTACAAATGCTAGAAACGTAGGTTTGCCTTTCCTTAATCTTTCTTCTAAGATAAGTCGTAAGGTCAGTATTGCCTCACGTGTTCCAACATTTCGACGGAATCCAAACTGATCCTCCCCGAGGTCTGCATCTACCAGTTTTCCCATTCGTCTGTAAAGAATTCGCGTTAGTATTTTGCAGCCGTGGCTTATTAAACTGATAGTTCGGTAATTTTCACATCTGTCAGCACCTGCTTTCTTTGGGATTGGAATTATTATATTCTTCTTGAAGTCTGAGGGTATTTCGCCTGTCTCATACATCTTGCTCACCAGCTGGTAGAGTTTTGTCATGACTGGCTCTCCCAAGGCCGTCAGTAGTTCTAATGGTATGTTGTCTACTCCGGGGGCCTTGTTTCGACTCAGGTCTTTCAGTGCTCTGTCAAACTCTTCACGCAGTATCGTAACTCCCATTTCGTCTTCATCTACATCCTCTTCTATTTCCATAATATTGTCCTCAAGTACATCGCCCTTGTATAAACCTTCTATATACTCCTTCCACCTTTCTGCCTTCCCTTCTTTGCTTAGAACTGGGCTGCCATCTGAGCTCTTGATATTCATACACGTGGTTCTCTTCTCTCCAAAGGTCTCTTTAATTTTCCTGTAGGCAGTATCTATCTTACCCCTAGTGAGATAAGCTTCTACATCCTTACATTTGTCCTCTAGCCATCCCTGTTTAGCCATTTTGCACTTCCTGTCGATCTCATTTTTGAGACGTTTGTATTCCTTTTTGCCTGCTTCATTTACTGCATTTTTATATTTTCTCCTTTCATCAATTAAATTCAATATTTCTTCTGTTACCCAAGGATTTCTAGCAGCCCTCGTCTTTGTACCTACTTTATCCTCTGCTGCCTTCACTACTACATCCCTCAGAGCTACCCATTCTTCTTCTACTGTATTTCTTTCCCCTATTCCTGTCAATTGTTCCCTTATGCTCTCTCTGAAACTCTGTACAACCTCTGGTTCTTTCAGTTTATCCAGGTCCCATCTCCTTAATTTCCCACATTTTTGCAGTTTCTTCAGTTTTAATCTACAGGTCATAACCAATAGATTGTGGTCAGAGTCCACATCTGCCCCTGGAAAAGTCTTACAACTTAAAACCTGGTTCCTAAATCTCTGTCTTACCATTATATAATCTATCTGATACCTTTTAGTATCTCCAGGGTTCTTCCACGTATACAACCTTCTTTCATGATTCTTAAACCAAGTGTTAGCTATGATTAAGTTGTGCTCTGTGCAAAATTCTATTAGGCGGCTTCCTCTTTCATTTCTTAGCCCCAATCCATATTCACCTACTATGTTTCCTTCTCTCCCTTTTCCTACACTCGAATTCCAGTCACCCATTACTATTAAATTTTCGTCTCCCTTCACTATCTGAATAACTTCTTTTATTTCATCGTACATTTCTTCAATTTCTTCATCATCTGCAGAGCTAGTTGGCATATAAACTTGTACTACTGTAGTAGGTGTGGGCTTCGTATCTATCTTGGCCACAATAATGCGTTCACTATGCTGTTTGTAGTAGCTTACCCGCATTCCTATTTTCCTATTCATTATTAAACCTACTCCTGCATTACCCCTACTTGATTTTGTGTTTATAACCCTGTAGTCACCTGACCAGAAGTCTTGTTCCTCCTGCCACCGAACTTCACTAATTCCTACTATATCTAACTTTAACCTATCCATTTCCCTTTTTAAATTTTCTAACCTACTTGCCCGATTAAGGGATCTGACATTCCACGCTCCGATCCGTAGAACGCCAGTTTTCTTTCTCCTGATAACGACATCCTCCTGAGTAGTCCCCGCCCGGAGATCCGAATGGGGGACTATTTTACCTCCGGAATATTTTACCCAAGAGGATGCCATCATCATTTAATCATACAGTAAAGCTGCATGTCCTCGGGAAAAATTACGGCTGTAGTTTCCCCTTGCTTTCAGCCGTTCGCAGTACCAGCACAGCAAGGCCGTTTTGGTTAATGTTGCAAGGCCAGATCAGTCAATCATCCAGACTGTTGCCCCTGCAACTACTGAAAAGGCTGCTGCCCCTCTTCAGGAACCACACGTTTGTCTGGCCTCTCAACAGATACCCCTCCGTTGTGGTTGTACCTACGGTACGGCCATCTGTATCGCTGAGGCACGCAAGCCTCCCCACCAACGGCAAGGTCCATGGTTGATGGGGGGAGGCGGAAATAGTTAGGAAATTTAATATTCCGAGATCCAAAGAGTAAAGAGGGTGCTGAGAATGCCACATTTCAAGTCATTACGTCGCATCACGGACAACGCAGTAGCTGACGACCTTCACTTAACGAATGAGAACGGCGACGTTTGCGTGCAGTTGTCAGTGCTAACAGACAAACAACACAATGCGAAATAAGCACGGAAATGAATGTAGATACTACGACGAACGTGTCCGTTAGGATAGCGCGTCGAAATTGGGTGTTAATGACATGCGACATCAAACGACCAACGCCAGTGCCTCTGCTAACAGCACGACATCGCCAGCAGTACGGCCGTGTACCGCAAGTCTCTATGGGTCCCAAATGATTGGAAAAGAGCACGCACAGGTAGTCCCAGTCTTCAAGAAGGATCATCGAGCAGATGCGCAAAACTATAGACCTATATCTCTGACGTCGATCTGTTTTTTGCTCACGTATCATGCCGTTTTTGGAAACCCACAATCTACTCTGTAGGAATCAACATGGATTCCAGAAACAGCGATCGTGTGAGACTCAACTCGCTTTATTTGTTCATGAGACCCAGAAAATATTAGATACAGGCTTCCAGGTAGATGCTATTTTCCTTGACTTCCGGAAGGCGTTCGATACAGTTCCGGACTGTCGCCTGATAAACAAAGTAAGAGCCTACGGAATATCAGACAAGCTGTGTGGCTCGATTTATGAGTTTTTAGCAAACGGAACCCAGCATGTTGTTCTCAATGGAGAGACGTCTACAGACGTTAAAGTAACCTCTGACGTGCCACAGGGGAGTGTTTGGGACCATTGCTTTTCACAATATACGGGGTGAGTCACCTAACATTACCGCTGGATGTATTTCATAAACCACATCAAATACTGACGAATGGATTCCACAGACCGAACGTGAGGAGAGGGGCTAGTGTAATTGTTTAATACAAACCATAAAAAAATCCCCGGAAGTATGTTTTTTAACACAAACCTACGTTTTTTTAAAATGGAACCACGTTAGTTTTGTTAGCACATCTGAACATATAAACAAATACGTAATCAGTGCCGTTTGTTGCATTGTAAAATGTTAATTACATTCGGAGATATTGTGACCTAAAGTTGACGCTTGAGTACCACTCCTTCGCTGTTCGATCGTGTGTATCGGAGAGCACCGAATTACGTAGGGATCCAAAGGGAATGGTGATGGGGCTTAGGTTCAGAAGAGGCTGGAACAGCACATTACGTCCACATGCTAACACCTTTTTATTGGTCTTTTTCACTGACGCACATGTACATTACCATGAGGGGTGAGGTACACGTACACACGTGGTTTCTGTTTTCAATTACGGAATGGAATAGAGTGTGTCCCGACATGTCAGGCCAATAGATGTTCAATGTGGTGGCCATCATTTGCTGCTCACAATAGCAATCTCTGGTGTAATGAATGTCGTACACGCCGCAGTACATCTGGTGTAATGTCGCCACAGGCTGCCGCAATACGTTGTTTCATATCCTCTGGGGTTGTAGGCACATCACGGAACATATTCTCCTTTAACATACCCCACAGAAAGAAGTCCAGAGGTGTAAGATCAGGAGAACGGGCTGGCCAATTTATGCGCCCTCCACGTCCTATGAAACGCCCGTAGAACATCCTGTCAAGGGTCAGCCTAGTGTTGATTGCGGAATGTGCAAGTGCACCATCATGCTGATATCACATACGTCGACGCGTTTCCAGTGGGACATTTTCGAACAACGTTGGTAGATCATTCTGTAGAAACGCGATATATGTTGCAGCTGTTTGAGCCCCTGCAATGAAGTGAGGACCAATGAGGTGGTCGCCAATGATTCCGAAGCATGCATTTACAGTCAACGGTGGCTGTCGCTCTACTTGTCTGAGCCAGCGAGGATTGTCCACGGACCAGTAATGAATGTTCCGTAGATTCACTGTCCCGTGGTTTGTGAAACCCGCTTCATCGGTAAACAGGTAGAACTGCAACGCATTTTCTGTTAATGCCCATTGACAGAACTGCACTCGATGATTAAAGTCATCACCATGTAATTGCTGATGTAGCGACACATGAAACGGGTGAAAGCGGTGACGATGCAGTATGCGCATGACACTACTTTGACTCAGTCCACCGGCTCTCGCAATGTCCCGTGTACTAATGTGTGGGTTCATGGCAATAGCAGCTAACACACCAACTGCACCCGCTTCTCCTGTGACGGGCCTGTTACGGACCCTTTTGCATACAGTTGCATACTGTTGCATACAGTTGGCGGTAGATGTTTTGCAATGTGCGGCACGTTGGATGCTCTCTGTACGGGTACCGTTCTGCATACACCCAGCAGGCTTCAGCTGCCATAGATGAGTATCATCTCCGCCTTTTCAGAGTTCGAATACACCATGGTCACAGTTCCTACAACACTACACTATGACAGTTGTTTGGTAACACGGTGTATTACAGTTGGTCAGCGTGGGGAGACGAATGCAGAATAACGATAGCAGCAAGCGCTACATGCGGACACTGCGACAGCTAGACCAAACCACAACAGTGCACTACAGCCACACTCGTAAACACGGTCTTCATCGTAAACATGTCCCTGCAGATGCTGCTCGCCGACCGTGGCCCGTGTTTGTTACAACATGCAACTGAACGTCGGAGGTTTCAAGCGTCAAATTTAGGTTAAAATATCTCCAGACATAATTAACATTTTACAGTGAAACAAACGGCACTGATTACGTATTTGTTCAGATGTGCTAACAAACCTAACGTGGTTCCATTTAAAAAAAACGTAGGTTTGTGTTAAAAAACACACTTCAGTGCCTTTTTGTATGGTTTGTGTTAAACAATTACACTATACCCTCTCCTCACGTTCGGTCTATGGAATCGGTTCGTCAGTAGTTGATGTGGTTTACGAAATATATCCAGCCGTAACGTTAGGTGACTCACCCTGTATATAAATGACCTAGTAGATAGTGTCGGAAGTTCCATGCGGCTTTTCGCGGATGATGATGTAGTATACAGAGAAGTTGCAGCATTAGAAAATTGTAGCGAAGTGCAGGAAGATCTGCAGCGGATAGGCACTTGGTGCAGAGAGTGGCAACGGACCCTTAACATAGACAAATGTAATGTATTGCGAATACATATAAAGAAGGATCCTTTATTGTATGATTATATGATAGCGGAACAAACACTGGTGGCATTTACTTCTGTAAAATATTTGGCAGTATGCGTGCGGAACGATTTGAAGTGGAATGATTATCTAAAATTAATTGGTGGTAAGGCGGGTACCAGGTTGAGATTCATTGGGAGAATCCTTAGAAAATGTAATCCATCAACAAAGGAGGTGGCTTACAAGACACCCGTTCGACCTATACTTGAGTATTGCTCATCAGTGTGGGATCCGTACCAGATCGGGTTGACGGAGGAGACAGAGAAGATCCAAAGAAGAGCGGCGCGTTTCGTCACAGGATTATTTGGTAACCATGACAGCGTTGCGGAGATGTTTAGCAAACTCAAGTGGTAGACTCTGCAAGAGAGGAGCTCTGCATCGCGGTGTAGCTTGTTCTCTAGATTTCGAGAGGGTGTGTTTCTGGATGAGGTATCGAATATATTGTTTCTCCCTACTTATACCTCCCGAGGAGATCACGAACTTAAAATTAGACAGATTCGAGCGCTGCACGGAGGCTTTCAGACAGTCGTTCTTCCAGCGAACCATACGCGACTGTTACAGAAAAGGGAGGTTATGACAGTGGCACTTAAAGTGCCCTCCGCCACACACCGTTGGGTAGCTTGCGGACTATAAATGTAGATGTAGATGTAGATGTAGACGTAGTACCTCTCCTGGGCTCGTGACCATTTCAGTTGGACCCTAGACGACCAGAGTACCGTGGTCTTCTCAGATGGGTCCCGAATTCAGTTGCTAAGATCCGGTGGTAGGCTCTGAGTGAGTCGGAAAGCTGACGAATTTAGGGATGCAAGTCGTCAACAAGGCACTGTTCAAGCTGGTTGTGTTGGAGCCCATTTGCAGCCATTAATGGACTTAATGTTCCCAAACAACGATGGAATTTTTATGGATGATGATGCACCATGTCACTGGGTCACAATTCTTCGCGACTGGTCTGAAGAACATTCTGGACAATTCGAGCAAACGGTTTTTCCACCCACATGGCCTGGTACGAATCCCGCTGAATATTTATGGGACATAATGAAGAGATCATTTCATGCACAAAATTCTGCACCGGCAATACTGTTGCAGTTAAGGACGGCTATAGAGTCAGCATGCCAACGGCTTTGCCGCAGTAGTAACACCGGTTCGCGTCAGATCACCGAAGTTAACGCTGTCAGGCTGGGCCAGCACTTGGATGGGTGACCATCCGGTCTTCCGAGAGCTGTTGGCAAGCGGGGTGCACTCAGCCCTTGTGCGGCAAACTGAGGAGCTATTTGATTGAGAAGTGGCGGCTCCGGTGTTGTAAACTGATATACGGCCGGGAGAACGGCGTGCTGGGCACACGCATATCCGCATCCAATGACGTCTGTGGGCCGAGGATGACACGGTGGCCGGTCGGGACCGTTTGACCTTCGTGGCCTGCTCAGATGGAACTGGGCTGTTGTTTGTTAGAGTCGGCATGACTCAATAATCCTGCAGGAGACTTCCAATTATGTGTTGAGTCCATGCTACTACGAGATGCTGCACTGCACCGGCTAAATGTGGCACGGCACGATAATAGGAGGTATCCCATCACCTCAGTGTACGTTTTGATACAAACAATCACCTCTTTTGTCTAAACTGTTTTTCTGCCTGTTTCAGTCGCGTAACAGGCATTCCCTGTGTTTTCCACGTTTGGCCCTGCTGTTTGCTTGGTCGTGACGGCAGTTTTGTAACGAATAAGCCAGTATCTTATCACTGTTTTGCTCCAGCAGACAGTCTTCTCCACTTTGGTTGATTAGCGTAATCAGATTCTTCTTTAATCTATTGTCTGGGAAGAGTACCATAGTCATATCGTTAGTGAGTCTGCAAAGGTTTGTAGCTCTGATATCACTTCCTCAATCACTGGAAAACCCGGATGTTGCCAGCAGCAACAGGAACATACGAATCCAATTAATTCGTAAGTACTTCTCTCTTACTCTGTCGTTAAGTCAGAACAACAGACAGTCACTGGTTGAGACATAGGTGACAACTTATGTAGCCTACATATGCTGATAAAAATGGTTTTCGCTCCACATAACCTGATATCCATGGTATATCACAGTGTTACTCTAGGCGCTTTATGCAGTTGTTCCACGACTCCAGTTTTTGATCGAATGCCAGAAATGGCGGCGGCGGAATCATTAACTGGAGTGGTTGCTGTTGTCGGCCATCGTCCTTTTGTTCTTCATGTTGGTCTAAGCGCACCACCAAGAGCTTCTGGGTTGCTGACAGTTGTTGTACTAAGGCTAGCACAAGGGGTTCCGATTGGTTATGCCTGAAAAATATGGTCACAACAGTTTACAAAATTCACAGAAATCTTCCTGCAGATAAAAAGAATTAGCAATACCAGTATGTAATAACGATAGAGTAAGGCCAAGCAGGGTTGCTACAAAATCAAACTAGTGAATGCAAGCAATCTACTTCAAGGAAAAATACAATTTGCACAACATGGTAATTCCTTCCGTTTTTCGCCAGAGGCATTTCTTGTTACTAGGCGCGTAATGTTGGTGAGGATGATATGGGTTTTGCACTGGTCACCACTTTTCCTTTTCTTCTGGTCGTGAGCAGCCCTGCTGGTCGCTTTACCGATCGGTTTGTTAGGTGAGCGCACCGAGTGGTAGGGTTACCGCAACCAAGCCCCCGTGTAATTCTGTAAGATGTTCGTTAGCGAGTTGGTGCGGCTTCTCGATTAAGCCGACCCAAGACAAGAGACCACAGCTCCTAACATGCTCACCCGACGACTGCGCGCTCAGCACTGCACACCGCAGCACACACAGCGCCCCACACCAAAGAAGGCAGCAGACACAACTACCAGAAATGCTCTTCCAATCATAGTCTGAGACTGCAGGCGCATTGAGAGCCTTCACAATTTCGTCAGTGTGCCTTGAGACGCACGGTATCTCATGCCAGCTTATTTGTGAGCCCCTACCACCTTTTGATAAGAACTATGTCACAAAAAGTTGAGAGCTGTCATAGCCCAGAAGAAAAAAAAAACTATTGACTGATGACTGATAAGAATTGTTCAACTGATTTAGTCGTTTGTGTACTTACTGAAAAAATGTATTTTCTGATTTAGTCGTTTCAGAACTTGCTAAACAAATGTACCTTCAGTTGCAAAGGTACGGCTGTAGCTGTTCGATCGACTCTCATATTCAGCTGAAGTTCCTCAACCAGTTCCTCCCTGCTCAGACCATACCTCGCCACAAAGCTGCTGTCAGGAATTTCAAAGGGCTTCGTCTCATCCCGCAGATTATATTGCCATATCGTATGGCACCGCATTTCCTCGAGCTGCCTTGGTCGCCCTTGCCTCCTACTTAAGAGTACCGTGACCACCGTATATTCTTCCCCGATTCTCGACTGAAATGTTGCAAAATAAAATTTATGAACTCACATTCCACTCGGAGGCATCCCAATGATACCCCTAGTAAAACATAATCAATGAATTCAAAACTAATAACCACTCAATATTTCTAAAATTATATATTATCTCCACATTCAAAGCACAATAAACTGCATGAACAGCCTTACCAGAACCTCACGACCTCGTGGTACAGTAGACAAATTATAAGCAGGCGGACCGATAGTTAACAGGCGTCAGTAGCATACAGAATAGCAACATTGGTTACCACACCGAAAATGACATAACTACCGAGTCTTATCTACCGAACCGAACGGTATGGACGATATGGAATAAGGCTCAGTAGCATACATAACGGCAGTATTGGCTACCACACCGAAAATGGCGTCACTACCGAGGCTAACGTACCAGACCGAACGGTATGGACGGTACGTAATAGGACTATTTTTAAAGTACAAGATTCACGTGCAAGCTAACTTCTTAAAGTTTTCTTAGCAGGGGAAGTATTTCTTTGTAGATACGAAACTAACAATTTTTAGCTGTAGTAATTGTTGTTTGCTTTCTGTGATATTTATTATGGTGCAGAATAATGTTTTAAGTTACTGGAGAGAAAATACTTTGGCGCCAATGGAGCTACTAGACAACAGGCCTCTGTATTGTTCTGCTTTACGGCCGAGCAGCGCACGACCCAACTTCTGCCTCATTTATCGCTTCGAAAAACAGTCTTACTCGACACTTTCCCTCTCTTCCCAGAAAACGAAAACCTTATGTTCGATCAGCTGAGCGTTGGCATTCAATGTGCACTATATAACTGTTAATATTTTGCTGATTCTAGCGATATCTAATTTCTGTGTTGACCTAACGGAATATTGTTAACTTTATGCAACTATTTCGATCACTCTCCAAAAAGGATAGAAGAGCTCCATTTGCAATAATTTCGGCTCACAACAAAGGATATTACACTGAATAAACACTTCAGCTGCCTACTTTGTACTTTTATCCTCACCTCAGTAGAGAAAGGATTGTAGACTGGTATAAACTTATTGTATGACAGTCCCTCTGGGAAAGGTACTGATTTTACGAATATTTGTGGTCGCCATCTCTACAGGATTAATTTTACTTAATTCTTTCAGACGTTATTTAACTCTCACCTGAATCAATTTATGTTATTACAGTTTTCAATGTTCTGTTGGGAATCAAGATAGATAAAATCGGTTAGATTTTGAGGTAGCTCATTGCAATCACGCGTTAATGAAAACTGAAAAATTGAAGATTAAGTGATAATAATATCAAAAACTGAAGCATTAAGTGAATTAGCAATGTTACCAGGTAATCTTATAATCTTATGTCCACACAAATAAATTTAAAGTTGTATTTCCAGCTTTATGTACTTACAACAATCATACTTTGTCGTGATTCTGAAAATAGTTGGTATTATCTTTTCACACTTTAGATTTACTCAAAATTATTTAAACAATTAAAGAGAATGGATTCACGGTAGCTTAGGATAACTACTTCAACAGATAATTTTAACTAACGGTATCTGTTAAATAAGCAAATGTGACGCCAGGCTATCCTGTCTTCAACTGTCTTTTCGTTTCGTTCTGCCCTTTCCACACCTCTTCGTGCTAAGGTCATCCACACAGCCGGGAGTTTCAAACCCAAAGTGAATTTCTTATTTTCTTATTAACTTTGTTAAAAATAATATACATATTCAAATAAACTACGAATATTACAGTCGTTGTAATTCAACATTACTTGAAAATAACGTCCTTCTATAAAACTATTCTTGTAGTTACAGTCTAGTCGAAAAATCAGAATAAACTTTTGGCCCTAATTTAAGATGTTACGTTACACAGTCTTTAATTGTCACTGTAGCTGATAGTAAGCTGGCATCTTTAGGGAACCGTAGCAGGGACAACTTTTCTGCTCATGCAGATGTTCGGGCTGAATAAATATAAGCACTTAGTTACTGCGTTCAGTGCAACAGAGAGATCAATAATCCTTTCCATCCAGATCAGTCACACAACCACCTTTGAATGACCTCCGTTACTATGTCGGAATATTGAATAGCTTCTTACAAGAAGCGCAGCTGGAATAATGTATACAGTAGGAAAGATGGTAGGAAGGTTTACGTTTTATGATCGTGCCCTTTGTCACTACTTGAAGCTCCAGTGTACGCTGCCCCATTGTGTCGTTTGTAGAGTCATGTGCAGTTCACACCTGACTGTCGAGAAATATACATTTTTTCAGCGGTCTTGGCAGATGTGCTATAGTTCTAGAGTTCTCCGTACAAAATTTAAAGAGTTCTGCAGAATCTCGCGAAGAAAAGAATAGTACTTGGGAAAATTTTAATCTTGTAAAAAATTAATATCCAATAGAGTTGTGATGACAGTTCCAGCCACAGTTCTGGACAACGCCCCAACGGTCTCATCTGAAATCCTAATTCATTTCTTGCGAAGGTAATCGTTTATAATTGCAGTAATGTGCGACACACTTCACTAACATATAGCTTTTCGTTCCGAGGTTGAGCTCGCTGCCCTAGTTGTGATCGGTGCATGTGGATACAAGGCGGCACACATAGTGACGAATATCGCTATGCATCCGACTGCTGACAACCCCATCAATCTAACGGTAGATGCGATTTTTTCATCTGGTTATTGAGTTGTATTACAACAACTTTAATTTAATTTGATATTCTTTGCTACAATTAAGTACCGGATTTGAAGATATCTGTCTCTATAATGTTCATTCACTAACTCCTGCTACTTTATTGTTCGATACATGCTGGGATTTCCCAACATTTAGCAAGACATACGCTATTTTCTTCACAGAGAAGTTCAGACGCTTCATACAAATCTACCACTTTTTGTACCTCCATACGTTCAGGATGCAGCATAGCTGGACCCTGAGATAAATCATGAGTGTTAAAGCTGCGATCTTAAGTGTAGCTGTATGGATTAATAGATCTAGAACAGACGTTGCTCAAGCAGTCAAAACATCGCCTTACAAGCTGAGTATAGCAGTCATCAGCCGCTAAGACACGCTCCAAACTGACTCAAGCTGCTAATACAATTAATTTACGTCAGCTCAAAAGACACATAGTTATTGGAGCGCCAATATCAGTAGTTGTAAATCATCTTCTCGATGAGAGGGTGAATGCTGTCGTGGACCCCGCTTAGGGTGTTACAGATGAGAGAGAGAGAGAGAGAGAGAGAGAGTGAGAGGTGGCGCAATGAGACCTCAGAACTTGGAGTTGTCTCTTGTTTCACTTCCAATTGATGCCTAGTAATCTAAAATGAATGATGTTTGTGGACTTAATTAACACTTTTTAACGATTTAATTAATGAATTTAAACAACATCTGTTACAACTCAGGAATCTTACATACATTAGTTTGATCGATTTATCCGTGACGTTGTTTTGTCTTCAACAAATGTCGTGGATGAAAAGCATAGTATTCATCTGTACGTCGTCTCAAAAACACACAGGCTTATATAACGGTGTTCGAATGTTCTTAGCTGTAGGAAATGGTCATCGCGTAATACATTCCAGAAATTAATTAAGGGATAATATTTCAATATGAAAAAAGCTTCTCAGATTACATTTTCAACAATGAAATTGTTTTTAAAATAATCAGCGGCATTTCTGGGTCACTAGGAGTATAAGTTGTATTTTATTGACGAACGGAAAACGGATATCAGACTTATGAAAACGACTTTCATAGAGCCCTTGGACTATTTACGTTATACAGTATATTTGGTCGAATTCTTTTATCTGCCTCACATTCCCTCTGTTCTTTGAGTTACGGATATATATTCAAATAATCATTTTATAAGTGAGAAATGATCAGTTTAGAAGTAATTTTAAATGGACTGACGCTTTTGCCTTCTAGTTTCAAATTTAGGCTTTGAGATGGCAACTACCTTCAACTAAAAAAAGCCAAATCTAATTCCTTGTTGCCATATCACTGGGTTTATTTGGCAGATAGAGTATTTTCCTGTCCTAAAAAAAATGAGAAACAGCGTTTTTCAAGTATCAAAATGTATTGAGAAGCTGTCTTTTAGAAATACTGCGTCTTACCGTTTAGGAGAAGTTCACTATACTCCAAATCGACAATTCACAGCACCTTCAAAACTGTCACAATTGTTAACTCCGTAGCTCTGGGAATATTGACATATTTCAGAAGCAGTGAGATAACATACTGCGTTTTTAAGGTTTTAGTATTTTTCCCCTCAATGTCACTTGGTGTATAATGCAGTAATATTTTAGTACAGGATGATTAAAGCATTGACGGCTTTCCACCAATACCCACATAAATCACCTTACTCTGTGATAAATTTTTATGGACATAATTTTACTTTTTCAACTATTTCTTATCCTATTGTTTTATCATGCAGTGTCTCCGGACTGATAAGGTCTTCGAGGACATTAAAATGAACATCAGTTCCAGTTACAAAATTATATCTCTCGGTTTGCGGCGTCTTGTCACGGCCAGCACGGCTCCCCCAGTTGGAGGCTCGAGTCCTCCCTCAGGCATGGGTGTCAGTCTGTGTGTGTGTGTGTGTGTGTGTGTGTGTGTGTGTGTGTGTCTGTGTGTGTGTGTGTGTGTGTGTGTGTGTGTGTGTGTGTGTGTGTGCGTGTGCGTGTGTGCGTGTATGTGTGTCTTTGTCCTTAGTGTAAGTTAGTTTAAGTTAGATTAAGTAGTGCGTAATATTACGGACCGATGACCTCAGCAGTTTGGTCCCATAAGACCTTACCACAAGTTTCCAAATTTCCAAAGTTGCTGATATACGTCGTGAAAGAGTTCCTTGTTTCCTCTCGTTACTGGCTGCCTTGATAAAGCAGTTTTTTCGCTTTTTCTTCAATACCCTTTTTACCCAGATGGCCCGGAAGCTATTTGGAGACCAAGTTCATGTTCCCCATCAGACAGAAGTTTCTTATTTTTAATAATGCTAAAGAAGTTTCACATGACGCTTATGTCGTTGCCAGCTCTTCGAAACTTACTTTAGCAAACATAATTTGCCTTTTCTGGGTTTTTTCTTTTTCTACGCCACATTTTTTTTCGTAGATCATTCTAAAGTACAATCTTCATTTCTTCTTTGTTAGTCTGACTTTGTGCTTTGTAGTCTTTACTAGGGTAATGCCATCTACTATGTGAAAGAGTACTCGAACATACAATGCAAAAGTCTGTTCCTGATGGGTGTACTATAGACCAAAATAAGGACATCCAAAGTGGGAACTGGCAGTTAGTAAGAAGGTAGTTAGGAAGAGGAGGTACTCAGACTGTTTTACTTTGCATGGATGCAATAGTTACGACCAACTGTCAGAGTTGAGTGGAGAGGAGCGTCATGTGGCTATAGATGTAGGGAACTTGCAGCAGTCCTCAGCAATTAGGAGGCCTAGGTTAGTTGCAAAGTCTAGCAGAAAGACGGTTCTGCTGCTACGTAGTTCCCACAGTAGAGGTGTGGGTCAGCAGTAGCAGGATGTGTTGGGGAGTGAGTACCAGGTCACCAGCATTGTGAATCCTAGTACAGGGTTGGCTCAGGTGACTGAAAGCATAGGGGAATTATGTAAGAAATTTACGGAGGAGGATCAGGTAGTGATAGTGGGTGGAGCAGGGAACAGTCTCGATAGGGACGGGGAATATGATGTCAGTGGTGACTTGGTTAAGACAGCTACTCAAACTGGTGGCACTAATGAGCATTTCGTGCAACTGTTTCAGCGTCATGATCAGCCTCACCTTAATGCGGCTGTTAGGCGCTTTAATGTGGGGCTGGGGAGGGCACTGATGGCGGAGAGCATGGATCACATTTCAGTGGTGCCAGTTGGGTCTATCAGTAGATGGGGTTTCACTAGGCATGGCCTGCACCTCAATTGGTATGGGAAGGGGAGGCTGGATAAGCTTATAGGTGACAGTATAGTGGGTGGTGGTTGTAGTGGTGTCACTCACGGAAAAATTCCTGTAGTAGTTTGTGTTAGAGCTGCACCGTTTTTAGACTGAAGTCAGCTGATAGGTATACCTGCTTAAAGGAAGTCCCTCTAACTAAGGGCTCACCTTCAATGGATGTAATGTTTCCAAGTAGAGAAGGAATTAGCATATTTCATTAAAATATAAGAGGTATTAGAGATAAAGTTAGTGAACTGCTAATAGATGTTAACTCTGTAATTATTGGTATATCAGAGCACCACTTAAATAATTTGATAATTCAGAGTCTTTTGTACGCAAACCAATGTCATACTTAATTAAAAACTATGTAGGAAAGTTAAACCAACAGCAATAGAGAGTTTTTAAAACTTTTCGAGGAACAAGAATGGCAAGATGTTTATAGTGCCGATAACATAGATGATAAATACAATGCTTTCCATAACACATTTCTCATGCTCTTTCCATTAGAACAATCTAAACGGGGGTACTAGTAGTAATGGACAGCCCAGTTGGCTGACAAGGGGGGGGGGGGGGGGGAATTATATCAAAATGTTAGAAGTAGTCACAATCAAGCTGCAGTAGCCCATTACAAACAGTATTGTAAGGTGCTTAAAAACGTATTAGCAAGGTAAAAAAAGTGAGGGATGCAAATAGAATAGCTAATTCACAGGATAAAATTAAGGCCAAATGGTCAGTTGTAAAGGAAGTGTCTGGTCAGCAACACAAGGTCGATCATATGAAGTCAGTTCGCAGTAATAATATTTATGTTACTGACAAATCAGATATATGTACAATATTTAACAATCATTTGCTGAGAATTGCTGGTGAATTAAATAAAAATTTGGTTTCTACAGGAAATCATATAAATTTCTTAGCAAATGTCTTTTCTGAGATTGATGTCTGAAATACTCCTCTGCGATACAGACAAGAGGGAGATTGAGTCAATAATTAAATCACTGAAGACTAAGGACTCTCATGGTTATGATGGAGTGACTAGCGGAATATTAAAGTAGTGTGCTGCACATTTTAGCCCTGTATTTAGCCATATTTGTAATTTTTCCTTTAGGAATTGTCAGTTTTCTGAGCGATTAAAGTACTCAGTAGTAAAGCCGCTTTATAAAAAGGGAGAAAGGGATAATGTAGATAGTTTTAGACCTATTTCTATGCATCAGTGTTTTCAAAAGTTATCGAAAAGGCTGTGTATGTAAGGTTAATTGATCATTTTATATCACACGATTTGCTATCAAATGTACAGTTCGGCTTTAGAAGTCGTTTAACGACTGAAAATGCTATATTCTCTTTTCTCTGTGAGGTACTGGATGGGCTACACAAAAAGTTTCGAACGCTTGGAGTATTGTTTGATTTAACAAAGGCATTTGACTGTGTTGATCACACAATATTACTCCAGAAGTTGGACCATTACGGAATAAGGGGAGTAGCTCACAATTGGTTCACCTCTTACTTTAGCAACAGGCAGCAGAAAGTCATTATCCACAATGTTGATAACGGCTGTTATGTGGGATCTGAGTGGGGTACTGTCAAGTGTTGGGCGCCTCAGGGATCAGTACTGGGGCCACTCCTGTTCCTTATTTATATAAATGATATGCCCTCTGGTATTATGGGTAACTTTAAAATATTTCTGTTTGCTGATGACACTAGCTTGGTAGTAAAGGATGTTGTGTCCAACATTGACTGTGTTTCAAACAGTGTAGTATATGACCTCAGTTCATGGCTTGTAGAAAATAAACTAACGCTGAGTCACAGTAAGACTCAGTTTTTACAGTTTCTAACACACAATTCAACAAAACCTGGCGTTTTAATCTCACAGAACGGGCATATGATTAGTGAAACTGAACAGTTCAAATTTCTATGTGTTCAGATAGATAGTAAGCTGTCGTGGAAAGCCCACGTTCAGGATCTTGTTCAAAGATTCGAACGGTATCAAAAGTGAGTGATATTTCGACAAGTACATTAATCTACTTTGCTTATTTTCATTCACTTATGTCATATGGTATTATGTTTTGAGGTAACTCTTCCCATTCTAGAAGGATATTTCTGGCTCAGAAACGGGCGGTTCAGGCAATAAGTGGTGTGAGTTCACGAACCTCTTGTCGACCTCTGTTCACGAGTCTGGGTATTTTGACATTGGCCTCTCAATACGTATATTCCTTATTGTCGTTTCTTGTTAGTTTATTCCCAAGAATAAGCAGCTTTTACTCCGTTAATAATCGGCGGAAATAAAACCTCCATGTGGATCGGACTTCCTTAACTCTTGTGCAAAAAGGTGTGCAGTATACTGCTGCATCCATTTTCAATAAGCTGCCACTCGAATTAAAAAATCTTAGCAGTAATCCACGCGCTTTCAAATCGAAACTGAAGAGTTTCCTGGTGGGTCAGTCCTTCTATTATGTCGTGGAGTTCCTTGGAAAATGAAGCTGATTCTTATTGTTTTGCTGATAACGTTTACTTTAACTTATAGACAGACTTTTTTTCAGGTTCATGAACATTTATTTTTATGTGTTATTACTTTTATGTTGTAAGTTCATGTACTGACACGTTCCATGGCCTTGGAGATTTGCTCCTCAATTTGGTCCTGCGGAACTTGACGAGTAAATAAATAAATAAATAAAAACTATTGAGTGAACTCCATGAAAAACCTGCCATAATTAATTTATGGTATTCATTACGCAGTGGACATTTCCTAGAGCTACCTGTATGAAAAATTGTATATAATATATAGGCTTATGTCTCTTTGAGATGACGTACAGATGAATACTAAGCTTTTTATCCATGACATTGGTTGGAAGCAAAACAACGTCTCAGGTGAAAGAATCAATGTGCTTAAAGTTCTTGAGTTGCAACAGATGTTGTTTAAATAAATCAGTAAAATGTTAATTAAGTCCACAAACAACATTCATTTTAGGCTATTAAGCATCATCTGGGATTGTGTTTAGTGAACAGAGGCAACAGACATCTCCAAGTTCCGAGTCCTCAGTGCTCCATCTCGCTCATTATCTCTTTCCCTCTCTCTCTCTCTCTCTTTCTCTCTCTCTCTCTCTCTCTCTCTCTCTCTCTCTCTCTCTCTCCCTCACTCTCTCTTTCTCTCACATACACACTCTCTCCATCTCACTCTTCGCATCCAGAAATCTGGCCCAGAGTTATCTTTCTGGCACCTGTAGCACCATAAGTGGGGTTCACGACAGCATTCGCCCTCTCTTCGAGGAGACGATTTCTGACTACTGATGATTGGTGCCCCAATAAGCATATGTCTTTTCAGCTTACGAAAATTAATTAATGTATTGTGTGAGTCAGTTGTTATACTACTTCCTCTAACCGAGCAATATCCTACCCCTATCCCTGTTTTCCAACTCTGGCAATGAACAGATGGAGGTACAAAAGGTGCTTGAATTGTATTAGGCGTCTCCATTCCTCTGTGAGAAAAACAGTGTATGTCTCGCTAAATGCTGGATAGTCCCAGTATGTGTCGACCAATGAAGTAACAGGAGTTAGTGAAACCATATCATAGAGACAACTATCTTCAAATCCGGTAGTTAACTGTAGCAGAGAGTATTAAATTAAAGTTGTTGTAATACAATGCAATAAGGAGACGAAAAAATTGCAAGTACCGTTAGATTGCTGGCGTTGTCAACAGTTGGATACATAGCGACATTCGTCACGATGTGTGCCGACTTGTACCCAAGTGCAACGATCAGAACTAGCACAGCGAAGTTCAATCTCCGAATGCAAAACTATATGTTAGTGAAGTGGGTCCCACATAATCGCAATTATCAACGATTACCTTTACAAGAAGTTAATTAGGATTTCCGATAAAACCGTTGGGGTGTTATCCAAACCTGTGATCGGAACTGTCATCACAACTCTAGTGCGATTTAGTATATTTGCTGTAATGAAGACGTGTTCCTTATTGTTGCAGTTATCTCATAAACTATTAATTGTATAACAAAGTCATTAAGGTTTTCGGTAGAGCTCTTGGGAGCTATTCAGAATTTGATCATAAAATTTATTTTTCCAATTTGGCTATTAATTTTTTTTCCAAGATTAAAGTTTTCCCAGATACTATTGTTTCCTTAATGAAATTCTGCAGAAGTATTTAAATTTTGTACAGAGAACTTTAGAACTATGGCATACTTGTGAAGATCTCCGAAAAAAATGTATATTTCTCGAAAGTCGGGTGCGAACTTCATGAGACTCTTTTGTAGATATTTATGCTACTAAACTACCAGTTGCACGTTGCCTAAGCTTACAGCGGCAAGAATACTTTGGTTTTTAATACTTTGCGTGATTATAGACGGAAGTACAAATTTAAAATGCTGGCGTAATCTACTCCTTAGGTATATTCTAATGTTGACTTTTTAACGTGATGAGACGAGAGTTACAGTTAGAAATTTGTATTGATTTTATGGCACCGTTTTTGGCGACGCGCAAATACCTGGGTTATAGTTGTCCTGTATTTGAGGTGGAGGCCACTTAGCAAATTCCAGTAAACATTACACGCAATTTCAGCCCTTCAAGGAGCTTTTTGTGACTGACATCTCCTGCAATGTAATGAATGAAAAAAAAGTTTATCACTCACTACAGATTCGCTTTTCATACGGGCAAACCTCAGCATCAGGTGTGACGTTTCAGTTTATAACTTTTTTACTCTCACTCTATTCCATCAAAGTTCGCAGACAAAATCCACATAGACCACTGGTCGTACGTGGAAAATTGTATCATTGTACGACTCATCGTTTGGGTGGTGGCAGCTGGCCACAGCACTAGAGTCAGCATCCCTGCCAGTGTCTTCCAGAACCTCACTGACTCTTTTCCAGTATTTCTCGCAGCAGTCAGTGATGCCAAAGAAGGTTATTCGTGCTTTTAACAGGCGGTCATATTAACGTGGCTGGACAGTCCATTCCTGTTAAATTTTAGTCCGTACTATTGTTCAACATGCATTATGTATGTTAGAATCACGTTTAAATTTTTTTCATTCTCTTACTACGAGGGTAATCCCAAAAGTAAGGTCTCCTCTGTTTGTGTGGCAGTTGGTCACACTGTTATGAAGAGTGCTTCATGCGCTGTGTGTAAACATGCGCACGCTACCCTGAGGCGCTCAGTATTGGCTTGGCAGTCGTTGAGAATGGAGCTCACGATGGATGTTACCGCCACGTTTGAACGCAAAGGGCACTGCGCCGATTGAAATCCATCGCCAATTGACGAAAGTGTATGGTGAGTCGTGCATGGATGTCAAAAAGTAGTGCAGTGAGTTTGCAGCTGGTCGGACCGAAATTCACGAAGAGGAAAGGAGCGGAAGACCGTCAATTTCTGAGGAGACTGGGTTTAAGGTTGAACAGAGCATGCATAAAGATCGGCGGATCACTCTGGATGATTTCTGCATGTTGGTTCCTGAGATTTCCCAAAGCACCGCTCACAGAATTTTAACGGAAACACGCCAGTTCATAACTTTCTGAACAGCATGGCGGCGAGCTGGTATGACATGGGCATACAAAAAGTGCCACAGCGGCAACAAAAATGCATCTACAGAAATGATGATTATGTCGAAAAATAGCTAAATGTTTAAGCTGTAAACTGATGTAAATCATTGTAGAAATAAACAGGTCTGTGTACTTATAAAAAAATACGAGACATTATTTTGGGATTACCCTTATATCTTTTGAAACCTGACTTTTCAGGGTGCGGCTTAACGAAGTTCAAACACGTGAAAGGTCCGCACCACGGTTTTAAGTACACATCATTCGACCATTCTGACAAAGTTCATTACCATTAAAACACTATATAGACTAAGAGAATCAGTTTCTGGGATAGACAACAAATGCATTAAAAACAAACAAAGGAAACAACAGTTTGGATACCAGCAACAGTTAAAAAATGAAACAGAGCTCTTTATCAACGTATACCTCTTTATAGAGAAGCCCATAAAACTGGAAACCTCTGATGTGAAATTACGGTCAAATGTTATTATGATTTAAAATACAGACAGTATATGTTTAAACAAAGGGCAAAACTATGGAGAACCATGACGGGCGCAAATACACTCCTGGAAATTGAAATAAGAACACCGTGAATTCATTGTCCCAGGAAGGGGAAACTTTATTGACACATTCCTGGGATCAGATACATCACATGATCACACTGACAGAACCACAGGCACATAGACACAGGCAACAGAGCATGCACAATGTCGGTACTAGTACAGTGTATATCCACCTTTCGCAGCAATGCAGGCTGCTATTCTCCCATGGAGACGATCGTAGAGATGCTGGATGTAGTCCTGCGGAACGGTTTGCCATGCCATTTCCACCTGGCGCCTCAGTTGGACCAGCGTTCGTGCTGGACGTGCAGACCGCGTGAGACGACGCTTCATCCAGTCCCAAACATGCTCAATGGGGGACAGATCCGGAGATCTTGCTGCCCAGGGTAGTTGACTTACACCTTCTAGAGCACGTTGGGTGGCACGGGATACATGCGGACGTGCATTGTCCTGTTGGAACAGCAAGTTCCCTTGCCGGTCTAGGAATGGTAGAACGATGGGTTCGATGACGGTTTGGATGTACCGTGCACTATTCAGTGTCCCCTCGACGATCACCAGAAGTGTACGGCCAATGTAGGAGATCGCTCCCGACACCATGATGCCGGGTGTTGGCCCTGTGTGCCTCGGTCGTATGCAGTCTTGATTGTGGCGCTCACCTGCACGGTGCCAAACACGCATACGACCATCATTGGCACCAAGGCAGAAGCGACTCTCATCGCTGAAGACGACACGTCTCCATTCGTCCCTCCATTCACGCCTGTCGCGACACCACTGGAGGCGGGCTGCACGATGTTGGGGCGTGAGCGGAAGACGGCCTAACGGTGTGCGGGACCGTAGCCCAGCTTCATGGAGACGGTTGCGAATGGTCCTCGCCGGTACCCCAGGAGCAACAGTGTCCCTAATTTGCTGGGAAGTGGCGGTGCGGTCCCCTACGGCACTGCGTAGGATCCTACGGTCTTGGCATGCTTCCGTGCGTCGCTGCGGTCCGGTCCGGTCGACGGGCACGTGCACCATCCGCCGACCACTGGCGACAACATCGATGTACTGTGGAGACCTCACGCCCCACGTGTTGAGCAATTCGGCGGTACGTCCACCCGGTCTCCCGCATGCCCGCTATACGCCCTCGCTCAAAGTCCGTCAACTGCACATACGGTTCACGTCCACGCTGTCGCGGCATGCTACCAGTGTTAAAGACTGCGATGGAGCTCCGTATGCCACGGCAAACTGGCTGACACTGACGGCGGCGATGCACAAATGCTAGCGCCATTCGACGGCCAACACCGCGGTTCCTGGTGTGTCCGCTGTGCCGTGCATGTGATCATTGCTTGTACAGCCCTCTCGCAGTGTCCGGAGCAAGTATGGTGGGTCTGACACACCGGTGTCAATGTGTTCTTTTTTCCATTTCCAGGAGTGTAAATCAAATGCAATTTTCAATTACCTTTCACAAGAACGTTACAAACTTGCCCCACTGCGCTGACTCAACATTTAAACAAATGCGAAACTAAGTCGCAAGAGGCTGAATTCTGGAATTTAAAATATATATTCATATATGTATATATGATTTTCCTCTTACAAAATTTGACTAGTAACACCAAACACAGTAAACAGAACCCAACAGGGCGATAACGTGACTAAACAATGAATAACTAAAAGCAGTCTGTCTGCATCTAGGCACCGCGCCCACAATATACAGTGAATTGTAGCCAAACCAAGTGCGAGGTGCCAAAAGCCAGTGCTGCTACATCCCACGACATTATAAGAAAAGAGGGGTAGGACTGCCACATTAAATAAACTACTGAACCAAAAGAATGATCAATTTACAACAGTGGTAGCTTCCCACACTAATTAAAAAAGGCTTGGTTAAGTTTAAAAACATGTCACACTGTTAAAATTAGTAGCACGAAAATGGCATTGAATAACTGGGCTCTTAGGTCCTTAGTGTGAGTAAAACAGCAGTTACATGAAAGAGTTCCTACATTACTATTCTGTAAGTTAGCAAGCGGCGACCTCCACTGACTGCTTAGACCTGTAGAATGAGGAAAGCAGTTGTTACATGAAACAGTTTATAGATTAAAATTACGTAACGTAGGAAGCGGCAACCTCCTGGGCGAAGATGGTGCAGGCCGGCATGGCGTGTAGAAGCACACCTGCAAAGACACTACGGTCCAAGGGAAGGACAAGGTGGCATTCTCACACTGTCCGTGACGCTGGAACACTCCTCTGCTAGGTTGCTACAGCTGAGGAAACGTCTTATAGAACACATGCACTGTGGGTATCACAAAACGAGATTGTAGAATTGGAAAATAATTCCAGAAATACTGCCGAGCAGGGACTAATAGCTCCAAACAGGCAGCCATTTGCAGCTCAACTCTCTCCGATTTACAATGGCACTGTGAACGAGACAGGTAGGACAGTGAGACACTTACGTGGCCGGAATAGTCACGCACGCCTCTAAGAGTTTGATGTATCTTTCAGACAAGAAGTGTGTTTCCCGGAGCAAAAATCCAAACTAAGAGAACAGGCAACAAGGGACTTTAATTCCGACAGCAACGAATCAGCTGCCATGCACAGCTAGATTACCACATGGCAAATTAATCAATTACGGAAGACTTGAATGATCTCTACCACAAGAAAGTTTTTATACATACACAAACTTTCCGTAGCTCAAAGTTAGTATGCCTCGCCACAAATTAGAGCCGCGTGACCCCTTTCACACCGATGGTCTAATATGACGCTGCCGAAGCACCACCGGTCCCAACTCACTGCCCCCTAAGGCATCGCCTCACTTGCCCGATCGTGGCACCACCACCACGTCCTCTAGACGAACAGCACATTAAATAATGTGACCGCGAACTCATGGGGACAAGGCGGACAGTCTGTAAAGGGAAAGAGAGCCCTACCAGACATAAACGTTTGCCACTTATACAGGGTGTCGAAAAGTCTTTCCCAGATTACATACATTGATAACTCAGGCTAGAAGTAAGATACAAATATGAAACTGGTGTCTAATTGTTTACAGACTGTCAAAGTTTTTTTCACACATCAGTAAACACCCTTGGCAGCACGTAGCACATCTAGGCGATATTCAATTTCCGTCCACACATTGGGCGACTTCACTGGAGGAATCGATTCCACGACTGTGGTTATCCGTTGCCGCAGGGTTTCAAGATCTGGTACACCTGTTCGGTAGACCTCGTCCTTGACATAACCCTATAAATATAAGTCTGATGGGTTATGTCAGGAGAGTGAGGAGGCCAAACCGTTGGACCATCGCCCAGGAAAGGTCATATCGAGATAGGCACAGACGTCTAAACCCCAATGAGGCGGTGCACCGTCTTGCTGAAACAAGACGTCGGGGTGATACTGAAGCAGATGAGGAAGAGCATACAGTTGCAACACGTCCAGATACACTGCAGATGAGGTGGTAGTCTCAGCGAAGAAGAATGGCCCGATAATTCGATCGTGCAATAGCGCGCACCAAACATTCACCTTTGGACTGCCTCTGGTGCACTCCATGACCTCGTCAGGGGGTTGTGAACCTCAAATGCGGACATAATGGCGATTCACTACTCCACTGACAAAAAAGGTCACTTCGTCGGAAAAGGCATTTCGTCTGAGATAACCATCATCGTCCTCAATACGTGATAGCATTTCGACTGCAAAGTCATATCAACGTGTAGTGTCATTGGGCAGCAAGGCCTCAACGATTTGCACTTTGTATGCACGAAACAATAAACGTTTGTGTAAAATGTCATGGAGAGAGCTTTTTGGCATCTGTAATTCACGTGAGGCCCTGCGCACCGATGTCTTCGGACTTCGCAGAAAAGACTGCCTTACAACTTCCACCCTGTCTGCTGAGGTTCTTGATCGACCAGACCTCGGAAGGTCAGCAACTTCCTGAACTTCTCATACCAGGCTTTAATGATCTTGACATCAGGTGAATTCCTTGCAAATGTTGTCTGGAAGTGTTTCTGCACTGTGGTTGTTGATCGTGTCTGATGGTACCACAGGACACACTGTGCCTTCTGGTTGGTTAACATGGCTTCTTGGGCATTGCTCCTCATCCACTACTTATGTTGTACTGTGAACCTAAAACAGAAAAAAACTTTGGTAGTTGTAAACAATTCGATACTAGTTTCATATGTTTATGTTACTCCTATCCTGAGTTATCAATTTATGTAACCATGGAAAGTCTTTTCGGACATCCTGTACAAAAGGGCACAATAGTCGCCTTGGTGGCTGTAAATGATGTAGGCCGGGTACCATGGATACCGAACCGCTTCAGTAAGAAAGGTCGACGTGGAGACGCGACAGAATCGCAGGAAGGAGCCACTCTGTTTGGACGTACCCATGAACGCAACATGTACGAGGTACCCAAATATGTTGGTGTACCAGTGTAGACTGTCCATTGTGTCTACAATGAATAGTGTATCACTCACAACCACGCAAAACTGCGTGAGGACAGTGGTTGTGAAAAGATTCTGTCCGCGAGGGACAGAAGGCGACTGTCACGCCCTATAAACTGAAATCGATTTTAAATTCTGCAGCAGTTGTTGCTGCCAGTGAATGCCGGTCCACCTGAACCTGTTACAAGGCCCATTAGAAAGTTAACTACTTGCAGTTGATATTTGGAGTCGGGTACCTCGCAAAACGAAGGACCGATTAAACTGTATGGTGTCTGATGCAGGCGATTGTGTAGCTCAATGAACGCTGATTTTCCCTCTTTCCAAATGAAGCGTTGTACCGAGTGCTCTCATTGTCCAATAAGGTCCATTGATCGTGACCGGGACAAATATCCCACGAAATAAGCGTCAAACGAAAACACTACGAAGAACGAAACTTGTCTAGCTTGAAGGGGGAAACCAGATGGGGCTATGTTTGGCCGGCTAGATGGCGCTGCCATAGGTCAAACGGATATCAACTTCGTTTTTTTTTTTAAAACAGGAACATCCATTTATATTACATAATCGTGTAGTACGTAATGAAATATGAATATTTCGGTTGGACCACTTTTTTCGCTTTGTGATAGATGGCGCTGTAATAGTCACAAACATATGGCTCACAATTTTTGACGAACAGTTGGTAACAGGTAGGTTTTTTAAATTAAAATGCAAAACGCAGGTACGTTTGAACATTTTATTTCTGTTGTTTCAGTGTGATACATGTGCTTCTGTGAACTTATCATTTCTGAGAACGCATGCTGTTTCAGCGTGATTACCTGTAATTACCGCATTAATGCAACAAATGCTCAAAATAATGTCAGTCAACTTCAATGCATTTGGCAATTCGTGTAACGGTATTCCTCTCAACAGCTTGTAGTTCGCCTTCCATAATGTTCGCACATGCATTGACAATGCGATGACGCGTGTTGTTAGGCGTGATCGGTGGATCACGATAGCAAATATCCTTCAACTTTCCCCACAGAAAGAAATACGGGGACGTCAGATCCGGTGCACGTGGGGGCCATGCTTCAACGACCAATCCACCTGTCATGAAATATGCTATTCAATACCGCTTCAACCGCACGCAAGCTATGTGCCGTACATCCATCGTGTTGGAAGTACATCATCATTCTATCACGCATTGAAACATCTTGTAGTAACATTACTTAGGAAATCAGCATACATTGCAACATTTAGATTGCCATCGATAAAATGATGGCAAATTATCCATCCTCCCTTAATTCCGCACGATACATTAACCCGCCAAGGTCGCTAATGTTCCACTTGTCGCAGCCATCGTGGATTTTCCGTTGCCCAATAGTGCATATTATCTCGGTTTACGTTACCGCTGTTGGTGAATGACGCTTCTTCGCTAAATAGAACGCGTGCAAAAAATCTGTCATTGTCCCGTAATTTCTCTTGTGGGCAGTTGCAGAATTGTACACGACGTTCAAAGTCGTCGCCATGCAATTCCTGGTGCATAGAAATATGGTACGGATGCAATCGATGTTAATGTAGCATTCTCAACACCGACGTTTTTGAGATTCCCGATACTCGCGTAATTTGTCTGCTACTGATGTGCGGATTAGCCGCGACAGAAGCTAAAATACCTACTTGGGCATCATCATTTGTTGTAGGTCGTGGTTGACGTTTCACATGTGGCTGAACACTTCCTGTTTCCTTAAATAACGTAACTATCCGGCGAACGCTTCGTACATTTGAATGATGCCATCCAGGATAACGAGCAGCATACATAGCACACGCCCGTTGGGCATTTTGATCAAAATAGCCATACATCAACACGATGTCGACCGTTTCCACAATTGGTAAACCGTCAATTTTAACACGGATAATGTATCACGAAGCAAATACCGTCCACACTGACAGAATGTTACGTGACCCTACGTACTTATACGTTTGTGAATATTACAGCGCCATCTATCACAAAGCAAAAAAAGTGGTCCAACTAAAACATTCATATTTCATTGCGTACTACACGAATATGTTATAAAAATGGGTGTTCCTATTTTTAAAAAACGCAGTTGATGTCCGTTTGACCCATGACGGCGCCATCTAGCGGGCCAACCCTAACGCCATCTGGTTTCCCCCTTGAAGCTAGACAAGTTTCGTTCTTTGTAGTGTTTTCGTCTAACGCTTATTTCATGATATATTTTGCCCGGTCACGATCAATGGTCCACCCTGTATAACTCGCTCTGTCTTTGTGTGTGTGTGTGTGTGTGTGTGTGTGTGTGTGTGTGTGTGTGTGTGTACGTAGTCTTTTAAGGATGTACCATGACTAGCGCCCATTCAGCAGGGTACTGGCGCAAATAAATGAAGATAGTTATTTCCACATTCTCGCTAACCTCTAGTTTCCCTTCATCTTCGTTAGAAATACATTGTGGACACTTCTAGCTTTCAAGATGACAATAGCCATGTCCACAAAGATGCGCGGACGTGTTCCTTGTTTGAAAAGAGTTATGAACCCTGCTCCATGTGTAAGTAGGCTGTTTAGGTTTTCTTATTGGTAACGCCACGTAGCGCTCTGTATGAAAAATCACTGGCTGTGCTGTAACGTATTGTTGTGCTACGGAAAAGGCTGTCTCCTTGTAGCTATACCACAAAAGTTACTACTAAAACGTATTCTACTTGCCAGAAGAATTCAGAAAAACTGTGCAGATATAAAACAGATACACCGCAAAAGCAACATTTTAAATTGTCACTCAGTAGTAGCGACGTGATATAATCGTGTAGCTGTCAAACAAACCAAGTTCTAAGTCATCTGTAATCTCACATAAAACACTTTAAATCCAGAATGTGTTGTCAAGTAAACCAAAATGTTGCATTAAAATCTCGTTAGCAGTACCAGTATATGTTCTAAGTATGTAAGCCTGATAGTCGTTACGTAATCGTGTAACTAACAAGCAAGAATCTACAAACACAACACTGTGTCGTCTGCTCACTATAATAACGCATTCGTAATTTTTGTTTAAAAATGTTCCCTAGGTTCTAGACTGGATATTTAACTTCAAACATTGTTGCATGTTAACAATTTCTTAAGTCTGACAAAGCATACTAGAAATGTGAAGTGAAAAGTTTTATGGCAAAGGCAAAGTTAAAAAGCAGATTATCTTTCAATAAACGGTTTTACATGTGAAACGTTGTGTAATCCTTTACCTTTCCTCAGTACGCAGCAAATAAACTTGAACGCAATTATCATGCGGTATAAGTCGGTAAAGAATGCTAAAATTTTTCTCAAGGTTAGCGTCTATGTTATTTTTCTCTGTGCCAGCCGGCGCACGCGACTGCCTGCAGTGGGAGTCATTGTCTGTCTCTTTGTTGGCGCGCGTCGTTATGAGGATTTGGAGAACTAACTTCTATAAATTCACCTTGTCGAGAGGGCCCTGCCCTGTTTGAATCCCGCCAGTTCTGATGCAATTCAGGTCTGTCGTTACGATCATATCGTCTATCGTCATGTTGGTAGATTCCATAGTTTCTTTCTTGTCGGTCACGTAGTGGAGAATTTCTCCGTGAATCGTAATTGCGCGCTGAACTGTTTGCGCCTGAAGTTATTCTGTCTGCGTTGATAATAATTGTTCTGGTTGCCATATTGTCTGTTTCTATGATTTTTTCTGTCATATTCATTACTACGGAAATGCAATCTTTCTCTGTAATTATTATTCTGCCAACGGTTGTCATACGGGTGGTGTCTGTTTTGGTCACGATTTGCGTTGTAAGAAAAGCGTTGTCGTGTCCAGTTATTATTTCTGTCATCGAGGAATTGTGACAGATGTGACCTGTAATTGTTTTGCTCTTGTTTTCGCGTTCCGCGATTGTCAGTGTCAATTTCTAATTCTTGTAAGAGTCCCTGAAAAGGTTCAATGTCGTCTTTGCAACGTCCTGCCAAAATAATATGCCGTAAATGTTCAGGTAATTTGATTAAGCAAATGCGGATGAGTTCTGAGGGGCTGTTTGGGTTTGACAGTTACTGATTCTTGTGCAACATGTCTTCAAAATATTTCACAAGACTGGAAAATTCAGATTATTCGAAATGTTTCATCATTTTGATGCCATGTTTTACTTGGTCTTGTGTGGCTTGAGACCAATATGCTGAGAGGAAGGCATCGTAAAATTCTTCTTCACTGTGGCAGTCGTGAATGACCGATCGCATTCTTACAGCTGGTTCATTCTCTAAGTAGCCACACATAAATTCTAATCTCTGTTCTAATGACCAGTTGGGAAGAAAACAATGAGAGAATTGATGAAGCCATGCTTGTGGATGAATGTTGTTGTCAGAATTCTAAAATGTTTTGAATTTACGTGTATTAATGAACAGCTTATAGTCAAAATCATCGTGTCGGCGAGTCGCATATCGGTCATTGTTACGTCGTGTCGGCGGTTCCATCTCAAAATTCTGTGCACCTTGCCAATTTCTTTCATAATTTCCGAAATACCCTGTGTTATTATTTTGAGGCTTTTCCGTATTTCTAAGTCCCTCTTCCCGTGTTGGAGCCCGAGTGTCCTCTGAAATATGTAATTTTAGTATTACCTGCGTCAACTGATCTTGTACTTTCCGGATTTCTCTTTTGTACTGTGTATTGATTTGGTTTTGATTTTGTTTGAATTTTCTAATTTGTTCATACTCTTCTGTGTCAGTGAAGGCTACGGGTCTTGTGTCATTCAGATCATCATCTACCTTTGTAGATAAGTTAGTGAACTCATCCGAAAGTTCGGCTACTTTCTCCGATAGTGAACACATTTCCTCAGTGTGTTTTTCTGAACCAAGTTTCAGAGTGGCAATTTGTGTTGAAATCGAATCTACTGTGTCCTCTAAGTTTTCCTGAGTTCTTGCAAGTTGCGTAACAGAATCGGATGATGCAACTGAGTCCATTTTAGCTTGCAAGGTGTCGTGATTTTCACGAACAATAGTTTTCAGTTCTTTTATGGCTGGTTCGTGATTCTGTAATGCATTTTCATGCCGCGAAAAAATAGGTTGAAAATGCTCACAAATTTGTGTTTTTACGTCATTACAGATTTTTTGACATTTCGATTCAATGTTATGTAACTCAGTAGTTGAATCTTCACGTGTTTGTTCAAGTGTGGTGTCTAACTTCCGAAGATTTTTTTCCATTGTGTATAACGTATGAAGCTTTTGTTGTGTTTGTCTCTGATTTTGTTCCATTGTGTCTAACCTTTGAAGCTTTTGCTGTGTTTGTCTCTGATTTTGTTTCATTTGTTGCATTAATTGCAATAATAATGTATTAGTGTTTGGAATCTGTTGCTCTATGCTTTTCGGCAGTGCATTTGCACTGTCAACATTCACATTTTGACAAGCAGAAAATGTGTCTTGACTTATTTGAGAAAACGGTGAGGACGCAAAACCTGAATGTACAGTATTTGCAAGATTGTGTCCTGTCATTTCGGATTCCTGAGGCGAGCTGTTGCCGACCGATCGATCGATAATGCTTCCCTGTTCACTAATTGTTTCACTGTCTACACCATTATTTGCAGCCCGCTCCATTTCCCTATGCACAATTAGCAAATTACTATGTTGAACATTAGTTAATTCATTACACGGTGGCGCTAACACACAGCTTTCGTCTTCACTGTCATTTCTCAGTTTACTTTGGAGCCTAGTATTACGTTTTTCACACGCCATAATTGTCACGATATTTCACACGACAACACAGAAAAGCACAATTTGAAGAGCAAAAATAAGAGAACACATTAACATAGCTCTGAAAATAATATCTAGTTAACTGCAAGCGCAGCTGCGAAATACTTTGTGCAAATCTACATGCATGCCACAACAAAACAATCAGAAGGTTCCAGTGAGGTATCCTCGGCTAAGGTTCGACATATGAAACGTCCCCTTTGGAAAATTATAGATGACTGTGCTTAAATTGACACACAACATTTTTAGCGCAACGCAATCTGACTTTCAAAAATCCCTACTAAAGAATGGCCCTGACTAACATTAACCTATACTTTTCACAAATCACTTACCTCCCAAAAATCTTCGTTACTCGAACTACCGCAATACAGCGAGAGCCACTACTGCCAGCTAAATAAAAGATTCAAACTACGGAAGGCACTAACTACTGATAGGGATAGTTAGCAAATGAAAGATTTTAATAGAGAACAAACAATGTATTTACCTCAATAGTGTTCAAAAGTCATAATGTATATAGCACAGCACAGCACAGCCAGTGATTTTTCATACAGAGCGCTACGTGGCGTTACCAATAAGAAAACCTAAACAGCCTACTTACACATGTCAGCCTGCCTGGCAAGAACTAAACTCAGTCACATACAAAACATTGGGCCGTTTTGGAACAGTGTGTTTCACATCGAAATCAAAATCGCTTAATTTCGCAGCTGTATGTGATCTAATCAATAATGAGTGGTTTCAGCTGGGTACAGTACATCTAAACAAACTCGCAGACTCTCGTTTTCGTCGACTTGTCGCCATTGTTAATGCTAGCCGGCCGTGGTGGCCGAGCGGTTCTAGGTGCTTCAGTCCGGAACCGCGCAACTGCTTGTGTAGCAGGTTCGAATCCTGCCTCGGGCATGGATGTGTGTGGTGTCCTTAGGTTAGTTAGGTTTAAGTAGTTCTAGGGGACTGATGACCTCAGATGTTAAGTTCCTTAGTGCTCAGAGCCATTTGAACAAATTGTTACAAGGCATCAACGTCATTTCCATAGGTGGGGACTAACTTTTGCCAGGTGTAATTATTATAATTGTTGAAGTAACAGTAATATAAAAATCATTGTCTGTGAAAATTACTGCCCATATATAAAATAGAGCCTGACAGTTGTAAACTGATCACGGTAAGCTAATGTAAATGAATAGCTCATAGCTTCTACAGCGGAGAATCTTCGATTTGTTGAAATTTAAACGTCGTTGCTATTTTCCAGTCTTTGTTAAAAAATTATAATAAATGGTGAACGGTTGCAGTCAGGATGGATCCCGTCAGGTTTCAACAAGGAATACGAATCACATATGCTGTAGTGGCGTGGGGTGGAGTGTCACTACTGTGCAGGATTGGGCTGCAGCAGTAGATCGTGGCGAGGCTGCTGGCCGTCGCCACATCGTGGAAGCAACATCAGAGAGTTGGACACTTTTGGGAATCACACTACTGGACTTGCAGTGCTGCGACGCGGCGGCCCCTCCCTCAGCGAATGGCGTAGATAACCGGCAGGGCACTGCGGTGACCAGGAGGCCGGTGGTAATGTTGGCGTCCAGGAACAATGATGTCGAGAGACCACTCAAAGGGACGAGCCCTAGTTGGGCGCGGAGCTGCTGCTCGCTGTTGCCGCCAGTGCCCCAGAATACTGTCGAAATTCTTACAGGGGATGGTAGTCTCTATGGATGGAGCCCGCCCCCAGGATAGAAGCGTGTGGTGGCAGGACTCCCGAACCGGCGTAGGAAGGCCAGTAGCTGCACTGCGATGGTCGCTACCTGGTGCGACTCAGAGCAGGAGTCAGTCGCCCGTTGCTGAGGTGAACTTGAAAGCGGCTCATCACTAGAAAGGCACCGAGTCGAGGGAGGAGGACATAACTCCAGAAGATAGTCCGGCATTGGCGGAGGACCAAACTCGTAGTGGCTTCTTGCTGACCTGTTTTGCTCCGGCCACTGGCGTAGTCCTTTCGTCGTAGTAGGAGGAGTTGCCGGGCTGTGAATACGTCTGTCAGAACAGAGAGATGTTTATACTGGTTAGAGCATTATTTGTTCTGCCAATGTACCACTTCCAGCATTATTCACCCTGCAAAAGCCCCATCTTTGCGCTTCATTGTCAGTATTGCGGTGTTTGGCTTGGCTTACCTGACAATGCGTCAATAGCTCTTTTGATGCAACAGGCATGCCGACAATTGGCCCTTGCCAACTGCTTATTGCTAATCCAACTACTGTGACTGTGCTGCCATTTTTCACAGTACCGCCGAAAAAATAGTGAGGGTGCGCCAATATGAACGCTACTAACCAGTGTTGTCATTGGACCTAACACACTTTAAAAAAAGAGAAAAAAAGACGGACCATGAAGGAACAATACGAATTGGTAGATGTGATGTAGATGTACAAACAAATGATTACAATGTCAGAAAAGCTGGATCATTTATTCTAGAGAAAAGCATCACAAACTGAGAAAGCCAATAACTCACTGGTCCACTTCTGGTCCTTATGCAAGCAGTTGTTCAACTTAGGACTCAATAATAGAGTTATGGAATGTCGATCTGAGGAATATCTTGCCAAATTATGTCCAACTGGCTCATTAAATCGTCAAAATCCTGAGATGGTAGGAGAGCTCTGCCTATAGCACTCCAAACGTTCTCAACTGGGAGAGATCCGCCGACCTCGCTGGCCAAGGTGAGATTTGGCAAACACGAAGACAAGCAGTAAAAACTGTCGCCGTGTGCGAGTGGGCATTATTTTTTTGAAATGTAAGTCCATGGTAGCTTGGCATGAAAATCATCAAAAGGTGGCGCAGAATATCGTAGAAATATCCTATACTATAAGACCGTCACGTATAACAACCAAAGAGATGCTCCAATGAAATGAATGGCACCCCAGACATACACTCCTGGTTTTCAGGCCGTTGGTGCGCAACAGCCAGTCTGGTGTCCCACCGCTGTCTGTGACGTCACTCACGGAGTTTGAGAAGGTCCCATTTCTAGGAAAGCACCTACAAATTTCACACTTTTTTCCAGCGTACTACAGTAGAAAAAGAGGGCTGGTAGGACTCGCGCTCTAAGGGTTCAGTTCGTACTTAATTATGCATGTACACAATAATAATAATTTCTTGTGACTCAGTGGCCTAGGCCAAGATTTCTATTCGGCGACTTGCACGTCCATAACCTAGCCCAATTATCCAAAGTAGGAAAGGGCACCTGCAACTTAATATTTGTACCCGTTCCCGCGAAAAGGGGGTCTTAATGGAGGGACAAAAAAATGGCTAAAATAAATTTTATGTGACAGAATGGCAGGTTAACAATTTTTTCCATTACTTGTATTGTGAAATATTGCTTCTTGACATATTTTGTGAATCTAGGTCAACAGTTAGTACCCTTCAGGTTTTCATAAGCGAGGTTGCGAGTATCGAAATATCTGACGTAAATGGCTGTATCTTTTGACTACACTGACATAGTAGCTTTCCTTTTTGACATAGGCCAGGAACCGTATACCTTAGTACATGCCATAAATTTCAGCTTGATACGTCTACCCATTCCTGAGGAAAAGGGGTCTTTAACAGTCGGACAGAGAGGCAGATGAACAACAAAGTAATGCCATATGAGTTCCATTTTTACCAATTGAGGTACAGAAAGCTAATGCATGTACTAACGGGTGTCCTTTGTTCGCGGGCAAATAGTGGGCTAGTGTTATGATTACTCTACACAGCAAGGGTAGTAGGCGTCCTTGAGGGACTTGGGAACGCATGAGGGATACGTTTGCTGCTAGCATGCTTAGTTTGTGCAGGGACTTCCACAGTCAGCGCACTGCATCGGTTCCTTCCTGTTTATCGTTAATGGCTTTACAAGCAAACGGCAGAGAAAAGAGTGACTGCAGTATTTCGGCACTCTTCTGTGTAGGGTCGCACCCATCTTGATTGCAAGAAAAACCAAAACCACTACCTCAACAAAGGAAAGGCATAATTTCTCGAGAAGAGAGTGGCAACAGAAAAAAAGGTATACCGCTTTAGTCCAAGTATATCTACTTCTACGGCCATACAAGCCACACTGCAATGAATGGCGGGGGGGACATCGCATCAGTATTATCTGTTTTGCTTCCTTTTCCTTTCGGCGTATTGGGCGCGTTGGAAAATGACTGTTTTAAAGTTTCTGTACGCGCCTCGGTCATGATCCTAATAGGAGGCGAACCTTGGTGGCAGCATAGTGGTCGCACAGCCATCTTAGAATACTAATTCTCTATACTTATCCAACAGCGTTCAACAACAATTACACCGTCTTTCTTCCAAAGCACTCTCATCTAAGTTCTCCGAACATTTTTGTTACCTTTCGTACGCGTCTTACTGACCCGTTACTCGTCTCTGAATTCGTACGTCGTCTGCTGCCAAGCCTACTTGATAAGAAATCCAAACATGGGAACAATATTCCAGAACGGGTCGCACTAACGTGTTGTATGTGATTTCCTTTCAATATCGCCGAATTTTCCCACAGCTCTACCAGCAACCAGCCTAATCTTCCAATCTTCTTTGCTAATACTAATTTTATTTGATCCGTTTCATATCGCTTCTCAGTTTCACCGCTAAATACTCATGTGGTATGACATGTTCCAGATGTTCATCAGTAATCACCCCGTCACTCTCGACAGATTAAACCTGCAGTTTAGTAGGCTCACGGAAAATCGTTGCTATAAATTAGTGAGAGTTCGGTAAAGAATAAAAAGGCCCACATTCCAGCATTAATATATTGTAGTCGAAGAGACAGAGGGTTATGGTAGCATGCTCAGTACACCAGTAGAAGTGACCAAGCAAAAGCGCAATCTCCCTACATAATGTATTTTTGAGAATTCACAGTTTTCGTAATAGAAAGTTTTCAGTATCTTGCTCGACATAAGTAAGAACTAAAACTGCAGCTCTTTCTTCCACGGCGTTCATACTACCATGGAATTAATGCGTTATTTCGATTGTTACAGTGTTGTTCGTGCCGTTCTCAAGAACATTATGACATATAAAAGTAGCATTACGACACCCAGCGCGAGTGACGCCAGTAACACCAAATTTCGTACCCTTTTATATTAATTTTTGTCTCATGCTACCGATGTGTATAACATATCTATGGTCGAAGAAATCAAACACGACCGCCAATAACATAGGCAGCTTGAATGAACACACCGGCAACAAGTCACTGTTGATTTCCGAGGATATTTGGAAAATTAAGTGTTAAAGAGAGTCTCAGTTATTTCGTCTGCTTCCTCTCCAGTTGTCCAAGTGTTCAATCCTAATTGCTGCCGTAATGAGGCGATTACGGACGAGTGAGCTGTCGAAACACACTCCTGGAAATGGAAAAAAAGAACACATTGACACCGGTGTGTCAGACCCACCATACTTGCTCCGCACACTGCGAGAGGGCTGTACAAGCAATGATCACACGCACGGCACGGCGGACACACCAGGAACCGCGGTGTTGGCCGTCGAATGGCGCTAGCTGCGCAGTATTTGTGCACCGCCGCCGTCACTGTCAGCCAGTTTGCCGTGGCACACGGAGCTCCATCGCAGTCTTTAACACTGGTAGCATGCCGCGACAGCGTGGACGTGAACCGTATGTGCAGTTGACGGACTTTGAGCGAGGGCGTATAGTGGGCATGCGGGAGGCCGGGTGGACGTACCGCCGAATTGCTCAACACGTGGGGCGTGAGGTCTCCACAGTAAATCGATATTGTCGCCAGTGGTCGGCGGAAGGTGCACGTGCCCGTCGACCTGAGACCGGACCACAGCGACGCACGGATGCACGCCAAGACCGTAGGATCCTACGCAGTGCCGTAGGGGACCGCACCGCCACTTCCCAACAAATTAAGGACACTGTTGCTCCTGGGGTATCGGCGAGCACCATTCGTAACCGTCTCCATGAAGCTGGGCTACGGTCCCGCACACCGTTAGGCCGTCTTCCGCTGACGCCCCAACATCGTGCAGCCTGCCTCCAGTGGTGTCGCGACAGGCGTGAATGGAGGGACGAATGGAGACGTGTCGTTTTCAGCGATGAGAGTCGCTTCTGCCTTGGTGCCAATGATGGTCGTATGCGTGTTTGGCGCCGTGCAGGTGAGCTCCACAATCAGGACTGCATACGACCGAGGCACACAGGGCCAACACCCGGCATCATGGTGTGGGGAGCGATCTCCTACACTGGCCGTACACTTCTGGTGATCGTCGAGGGGACACTGAATAGTGCACGGTACATCCAAACCATCATGGAACCCATCGTTCTACCATTCCTAGACCGGCAAGGTAACTTGCTGTTCCAACAGGACAATGCACGTCCGCATGTATCCCGTGCCACCCAACGTGCTCTAGAAGGTGTAAGTCAACTACCCTGGCCAGCAAGATCTCCGCATCTGTCCCCCATTGAGCAGTTTGGGACTGGATGAAGCGTCGTCTCACGCGGTCTGCACGTCCAGCACGAACGCTGGTCCAACTGAGGCGCCAGGTGGAAATGGCATGGCAAGCCGTTCCACAGGACTACATCCAGCATCTCTACGATCGTCTCCATGGGAGAATAGCAGCCTGCATTGCTGCGAAAGGTGGATATACACTGTACTAGTGCCGACATTGTGCATGCTCTGTTGCCTGTGTCTATGTGCCTGTGGTGCTGTCAGTGTGATCATGTGATGTATCTGACCCCAGGAATGTGACAATGAAGTTTCCCCTTCCTGGGACAATGAATTCACGGTGTTCTTATTTCAATTTCCGGGAGTGTATTTCCCACTTTTTGATAAATGAAGTCTGTGCGGTAGAAACATGAAAATCCGTGGATGCCTTGATGAAAGAGCTGGGTATTATTTCCTTGTAATATGGGCCTTCTGTTCGCAGCTCGTGGTCTCGCTGTTGTGGTTTTCGCTTCCCGAGTACGGGGTCCCGGTTTCGATTCTCGGGGGGGGGGGGGGGGGGGATGTTTTTCGAAGGCAACGGTAAGCGACCACCATTAGGACGTTGCCTAGTACAGCGTTGTGTGTCTCCCGCGTCGTTCCCATACGCTCTGTCGAGAAGCAGGGGACTTCATTTCATTTCCATGGGTCTACAGCTTCTGTGAGTTTTTAAAGGATTTCATCTTTCTATCAGCTTTTACAATTTTGTGTTGCGATTGCAGTTTCGATATTAAGCCATTTTCAAGCATAAAAGAGCTAGGTACGATGTAATGACAATGTTTTAGGGGATGCGTAATTATCTTTCGTCTCTTGATTCTAATTTTAAAACAGCGTTTGTTATAGCGCAGAAGACAGTAAGTATATTGGTGAATATGAGCATTTAAGAAGTTATCGTGAAAACTTATTTAAGGGTCTGATAATGTACTTTTATTTATTTTCTCACTGTCAGATTTTCTATTCGAAGTGCAACACTCCATGCCAGATATACCACCGCTCGTTGCTGTTGAGTTGTGCATCCACTGCCATTTTGTAAATGCGAGATGGTAACGAATTAGAGTACAACTCGAACGGTTGCCTCAGCACTGGCGTCATATGATCGCTTTTGCAGGATGTAAACGAAGGTACGAGCATATGGAATAAGTCATAGATATGTGAGTGGCTCGAAGACTTCTTAAGTAATAGAACTCAGTGTGTGGTCCCCCATGGGGAGTGTTCATCAGAGACGAGGGTATCGTCAGGAGTGCCTCAGAGACGTGTGATACGGCCGATGTTATTCTCTATATACTAAATGGATTCGGAGGACCCGATGGGCAGCAATCTGCGGTTGTTTGCTGATGGTGCTGTGGTGTACGGTAGCGTGTCGACGTTTAGTGAATGTAGGAACATACAAGACGACTTACACAAAATTTCTAGTTGTTGTGATGAATGTCAGCTAGCCGTAATGTGGAAAGACGTAGGGTAATGCGGATGCGTAGGTAGAACAAAACTTTAGTGCTCGAATACAGTATTACTAGCGTGTGTTCGACACAGTCGTTTGAATATCTGGACGTAACGCTGAAAAGTGATATGAAATGGAACGAACATGGGAGTATTGTGATAGGGAAACTTCCTGGCAGATTAAAAATGTATGCCGGACCGAGACTCGAACAGGCCCCGATTTCGAATCTCGGTCCAGCACACAGTTTTAGTCTGCCAGGAAGTTTCATATCACCGCACACTCCGCTGCTCTCATTCCGTGGTAGGGAAGGGAAATGGATGACTTTGGTTTATTGGGAGAATTTTAGGAAGGTGTGGTTCACACGTAAAGGAGAGCGCTTTGGGGAAACTGGTGCGGCCTATTATTGAGTTATTGCTCGAGTGTTTAGGATCCGTACCAGGTCGGATTGAGGGAGGACATCGAGGCAGATCGGAGGCAAGCTACTAGATTTGCTACCAGTAAGTTCAAACGGAGATGCTTCGGGAACTCAAATGGGAGTTCCTGGAGGAAAGGCAAGTTCTTTCCGAGGAACGCTATCGAGAAAATTTAGAGATTCCGCATTTGAAGCTGACAGCCGAACGATTTTACTGTCGACAAAATATATTGCGCGTAAGGACCGCGAAGATAAGACACGACAAATTAGGATCATATGGAGGCATACAGACAGTCGTTCTCCCCTCGTTCTATTTGGGAGTGGGACAGGAGTGGGAATAACTAGTGACGGTGCACGGTACCCTCCACCACGCACCATGCGGTGGTCTGTGGAGCATCTGTGTAGATGTATACAGGGTGTTACATAACCTTAGGGCCAAACTTTCAGGAAACATTCCTCAAACACAAATAAAGAAAAGATGTTATGTGGACATGTGTCCAGAAATGCTTAATTTCCATGTTAGAGCTCATTTTAGTTTCGTCAGTATGTACTGTACTTCCTTGATTCACCGCCAGTTGGCCCGATTGAAGGAAGGTAATGTTGACTTCGGTGCTTGTGTCGAAATGCGACTCATTGCTCTATAGTACTTACATGAAGCACATAAGTACGTAGCATCAACAGGTTAGTGTTCATCACGAACGTGGTTTTGCAGTCAGTGCAATGTTTACAAATGCGGAGTTGGCAGATGCCCATTTGATGTATGGATTAGCACGGGGCAATAGCCGTGGCGCGGTACGTTTGTATCGAGAAAGATTTCCAGAACGAAGGTGTCCCGACAGGAAGACGTTCGAAGCAATTGATCGGCGTCTTAGGGAGCACGGAACATTCCAGCCTATGACTCGCGACTGGGGAAGACCTAGAACGACGAGGACACCTGCAATGGATGAGGCAATTCTTCGTGCAGTTGACGATAACTCTAATGTCAGCGTCAGAGATGTTGCTGCTGTACAAGGTAACGTTGACCACGTCACTGTTGGAACCAGTTGTTTCCGTACCATGTACAGCGTGTGCATGCACTATCAGCAGCTGATTGGCCTCCATGGGTACACTTCTGCGAATGGTTCCAACAATGTGTCAATCCTCATTTCAGTGCAAATGTTCTCCTTACGGATGGAGCTTCATTCCAACGTGATCAAGTTGTAAATTTTCACAATCAACATGTGTGGACTGACGAGAATCCGCACGCAATTGTGCAATCACGTCATCAACACTGATTTTCTGAAAATGTTTGGGCAGGCATTGTTGGTGGTGTCATGATTGGGCCCCATGTTCTTCCACCTACGCTCAATGGAGCCCGTTATCATGATTTCATACGGGATACTCTACCTGTGCTGCTAGAACATGTGCCTTTACCAGTACGACACAACATGTGGTTCATGCACGATGGAGCTCGTGCACATTTCAGTCGAAGTGTTCGAACGCTTCTCAACAACAGATTCGGTGACCGATGGGTTTGTAGAGGCGGACCAATTCCATGGCCTCCACGCTCTCCTGACCTCAACCCTCTTGACTTTCATTTATGGGGGCATTTGAAAGCTCTTGACTACGCAACCCCGGTACCAAATATAGAGACTATTCGTGCTCGCATTGTAGACGGCTGTGATACAATACGCCATTCTCCAGGGCTGCATCAGCGCATCAGGGATTCCGTGCGACGGAGTGTGGATGAGTGTATCCTCACTAACGAAGGACATTTTCAACATTCCCTGTAACAAAGTGAAGTCACGCTGGTACGTTCTGTTGCTGTGTGTTTCCATTCCATGATTAATGTGATTTGAAGAGAAGTAATAAAATGAGCTCTAACATGGAAAGTAAGCCTTTCCTGACACGTGTCCACATAACTTTCCTGAAAGTTTGGCCGTATCTTTTTGTAACACCCTGTAGAGGCATACAGACAGTCGTTTTCCCCTCGCTCTATTTGGGAGTTGGACAGGGGTGGGAAAAACTAGTGACGGTGTACGGTACCCTCCACCACGCACCATACGATGGACTGTGGAGCGTCTGTGTAGATGTAGATACAGGTTGGGAATTCGTGAAATTCAAGACTGACATAAATCAACAAATAGTACCAGTTACCGAAAGGTAGCGTGAACCACAGTAACTGTTATGACTATACACCGATACATCTAGTGCGTGATTTGTCTTTGAACGTAGGACATCTAGAGGCATGGTCCGCTGCGCAGGTTGGCGTGGTTTCGTGGGGCCGCGGCTGCGCAGGCCCGGCCCACCCGGGTGTGTACGCCCGTGTGGACACCAATCTGCAGTGGTTGCGCGAGACTATGGCCGACGTGTCGCGCAACGCCACTTCTGGCTCAGCAGGCGTCACCGCCGCCGTCTTCTGCTGGCTGCCGGCCGCAGCTCCCCACTTTGCCAGCTTCTACGAATGTCTTGTATCTGTCCTCCTGCTCTACCGATTACTCTGTATAGATTATTAAACATAAAAATGACCACCTCTTTTCAGATACTTATTCATTGTGACATTCAGCCAAGGAAGAAAATTGTGCTCTCATTCTTTATTTCATGCAACTCGCTTTACGAGAAAGATGGAGAGCAACATTTGTTTGGGAATCGGAGTGTTTAAATCATTTCTCAAGCTATTTTTGCGCCGTTGATTAGTATTGGGAATTTGAATATACAGACGAGTTGTTAATTCCATTTAACGCCTATTGTTTCGATGACCGACCCAAAAGGGCATAGCGGACCCCGGAAGTCGGACTCGGTTATAAATAAAAGTGCGATACCAACAATACTTCAGTCTGGTTGCAATCCAACACGGTTCGTAGCACTTGAAGGAGACAGTTGGGTCGGTCGTCGAAGTATTTTGCGTAAAATGGAGGTAAAAATTCGGCTGAACGCACGAAAACACAACATTAAGACGTTGTATATGTTTGCTGTGACCAACACAAAAGGAATCGCGAAAGGCTTCCGTCATCATAAGACAACTCTATGGCGTATCGTCTACATCCGTCAGTTTCAACGAATTTTTGTCGGACGACATCGACAGATATTTGAGGAACTACCGTTTCATCAAGAAGTGGTAGTTAGAAGAAATCACGTTTTTATGCTAAGAGGGTATCGTGCGGGATCAACAGTGGACGTTATGTAACATCAAGGTCTAGACTATATTACAAAGTGCATTGTAAAACTGTGAGAAAAGCAAAAATTATTCCATTGCATCGTGACAGGACGCTCACAATAAAAACCGCCTCGGTCGCGAAATTATTTAACATCAATAACGCGTTTCGCCCTTTTGGGGCATCATCAGGTTATGAAAAAGTAGCTGAATATGAAATCCAGCCGTCATAAAGTATTAGGGTGCACATCATAAGGACAATGTACCGATGCTCCGTGCGGCTCATACCACGTTTATTTTGGAAGGGTGCCAGTATTTTGTACTACTGTGACGGAGTCAGCTCGTGTGATCAAGGTCCATCTTGTACTTTATACGTTTTCAACACGGATGGATTACATATCCAGTTATTATTATGTCCATTTTCAATTTTATGTGGCTTTATGATGAATGGGTTTTATGTCCAGCTACTTTTCCACTATCCGATGATGCTCCAAAAGGGTGAAATGCGCCACTGATGTTAAATAATTCCGCAACAAACACTGTTTTATTCTGATGTAAGAAAAGTCATTAAAACATGAAAATGCTCCTCTAGCAACCAGACAGGAACTACACTCCTGGAAATGGAAAAAAGAACACATTGACACCGGTGTGTCAGACCCACCATACTTGCTCCGGACACAGCGAGAGGGCTGTACAAGCAATGATCACACGCACGGCACAGCGGACACACAAGGAACCGCGGTGTTGGCCGTCGAATGGCGCTAGCTGCGCAGCATTTGTGCACCGCCGCCGTCAGTGTCAGCCAGTTTGCCGTGGCATACGGAGCACCATCGCAGTCTTTAACACTGGTAGCATGCCGCCACAGCGTGGACGTGAACCGTATGTGCAGTTGACGGACTTTGAGCGAGGGCGGGTGGACGTACCGCGGAATTGCTCAACACGTGGGGCGTGAGGCCTCCACAGTACATCGATATTGTCGCCAGTGGTCGGCGGAGGGTGCACGTGCCCGTCGACCTGGGACCGGACCGCAGCGACGCACGGATGCACGCCAAGACCGTAGGATCCTACGCAATGCCGTAGGTAACCGCACCGCCACTTCCCAGCAAATTAGGGACACTGTTGCTCCTGGGGTATCGGAGAGGACCATTCGCAACCGTCTCCATGAAGCTGGGCTACGGTCCCGCACACCGTTAGGCCGTCTTCCGCTCACGCCCCAACATCGTGCAGCCCGCCTCCAGTGGTGTCGCGACAGGCGTGAATGGAGGGACGAATGGAGACGTGTCGTCTTCAGCGATGAGAGTCGCTTCTGCCTTGGTGCCAATGATGGTCTTATGCGTGTTTGGCGCTGTGCAGGTCAGCGCCACAATCAGGACTGCATACGACCGAGGTACACAGGGCCAACACCCGGCATCATGGTGTGGGGAGCGATCTCCTACACTGGCCGTACACCTCCAGTGATCGTCGAGGGGACACTGAATAGTGCACGGTACATCCAAACCGTCATCGAACCCATCGTTCTACCATTCCTAGACCGGCAAGGGAACTTGCTGTTCCAACAGGACAATGCACGTCCGCATGTATCCCGTGCCACCCAACGTGCTCTAGAAGGTGTAAGTCAACTACCCTGGGCAGCAAGATCTCCGGATCTGTCCCCCATTGAGCATGTTTGGGACTGGATGAAGCGTCGTCTCACGCGGTCTGCACGTCCAGCACGAACGCTGGTCCAACTGAGGCGCCAGGTGGAAATGGCATGGCAAGCCGTTCCACAGGACTACATCCAGCATCTCTACGATCGTCTCCATGGGAGAATAGCAGCCTGCATTGCTGCGAAAGGTGGCTATACACTGTACTAGTGCCGACATTGTGCATGCTCTGTTGCCTGTGTCTATGTGCCTGTGGTTCTGTCAGTGTGATCATGTGATGTATCTAACCCCAGGAATGTGTCAATAAAGTTTCCCCTTCCTGGGACAATGAATTCACGGTGTTCTTATTTCAATTTCCAGGAGTGTATTTCTTCCATATGAAATGTTGTGCACGGCTTCGTAAACAGCGGTAAAGAAACATGGGCTACTTAGTGGGGTGGATATTTTCGTCATAGGAAAGCAGGACAGGAGCAGAAATGATTAGCAAACAAATTCACACAACAAGCAGAACATTTACTTAACCTGTATTTCTTCAAACTTATGAAAAAAAAAATGGTTCCAATGGCTCTGAGCACTATGGGACCTAACTGCTATGGTCATCAGTCCCCTAGACGTAGAACTACTTAAACCTAACTAACCTAAGGACATCACACACATCCATGCCCGAGGCAGGATTCGAACCTGCGACCGTAGCAGTCGCGCGGTTCCGGACTGCGCCAAACTTATGGAGACTCATTACAATTGGTGCAGAAATAAACAGAGTCCAGATATCACAATGGCAAGAAGTAGAACTCTCTATATACTAAAGTACGAACGAAGAAGACATGGCCATCTCCAGGCGGTGACTGTATAGTGGGGAGGCTCAGAACGACAGTGGGTTGAGTCACTGCCGCTGGGCATCCCATATTGTGGCGGCAGAGGGCACTTGTAAGTATGCTGTTTAGGTTTTTATGTTGGTAACGTCACCTAGCGCTCTGTATGAAAATCACTGGCTGTGCTGTCTGCAGTCTGTAGCTGGTGGGCATTGTTGAAATAGTCGCTATTGTAGTGTTGGGCAGTTGGCTGTTAACAGCGCGTAGCGTTGCGCAGTTGGAGGTGAGCCGCCAGCAGTGGTGGATGTGGGGAGAGAGATGGCGGAGTTTTGCGAGCGGATGTCCTGGACATGTGTCCATCAAAGACAGTAAATTTGTAAGACTGGATGTCATGAACTGATATATGTATATATATATATATATATATATATATATATATATATATATATATATATATATATATATATATTATGACTTTTGAACACTATTAAGGTATATACATTATTTGTTCTCTATCAAAATCTTTCGTTTGCTAACTATGCCTATCAGTAGTTAGAATCTTTTATTTACCTGGCAGTAGTGGCTCTCGGTGTATTGCAGTGGTTCGAGTAACGAAGAGTTTTGTGAGGGAAGTGATTCATGAAAGGTATAGGTTATTGTTAGTCAGGGCCATTCTTTTGTAGGTGTTTTTGAAAGTCAGATTGCGTTGCGCTAAAAATATTGTGTGTCAGTTTAAGCACAGTCTTTTATAATTTTTCTAAGGTAACGTTTCAGACTGACAGTCCAGAGCCACTGGTGGCATGGCGCAGTAGACATGCGTCATTGGGTCCACTAGATCCCACACGATCGGTTTTGGCGTTGGACGTAAACTTGAAATCCTGTGATGAGGTACCCCAGGAAAATCTAAACTAACGAGGCACTACAGACAAGTCAAGCAAGTGAGAAAATATCTTTAAAGGTACATAATGAGCTGATCAGACGTAGCCTCCATTTTGCGGACTATTCCAGTTTTCTATCAGTAGCATTTAATTTAAGTCTGAAGAGTTCATTAGTGAATATGCTACAGTTTCTAGGAAAAGTACTCATGAGCAGGTTGCATAAAATTCGACCACATTCTACGTGTTGAGAAGGACTTCATCAGCTGTCTAAAAAATAAATACTCTAAGACCTATGATGAAGTCATCAGTTAAATAACCAAATGTAGCTAGACTGAGTAGCATCCAAGGTTTTGCCACACAAGAAGCTGTCTGTCGCGGCGGGTAGCGATCGTGTGGCCTTCTGGGCGGTCGGCGATGTGTCTGGGTCAGATACAATCTGTGTGAGCGATCTGGTGTTGTCGTAGTTTTCCGCAAAGCAGGTTTACAGTAGTATTTTGCACTGGTTAAAGTGATTTTGCGGTTTTTCTTGGAAAACGAGTAGTTCCTATTACGAGCAAATCTTGCTTCATTTAGCAGTACAGTGCAGTAGAAGCAAAAAACGTTTTTGAATGCACCAACTTAATGAAAAAAGAGAATAACTTGGTGAATACTACTGGCCGAGGGACGTGGCTTGCCGAACACTGTTTTAGGGGATCTAAGATTGAGTCCAATGTTTCCATAACGCTTTTGATACCATTACTCACAACGGACTACTAATCAAATTGTGTTCCCTTGAAGTATCGCTTCAGCTGTGCAAGCGACTGGATCCGAGATTGCCTCTCAGAAAGGTAACAGTAATAATCGACGGAAAATCATTGCGTAAAACTGAAGTGAAATCCGGCGTTCCCCTTGGAAGATGTATAAGCCTTCTGATGTCCCTAATCTATATAAATTGTTTAGGAGATAAATCTATGCAGCTCTCTTAGGTGTTTTGCATATGATGCTCTCATTTACCGTATAGTAAAGTAACCAGAAGTTCAAAACCCATTCCACAATGACTTACACGCAATATCTGAATGGAGCGAAAGTGGCAGCTGTCTCTCAGTAAGAAAAACTGCGAGGCCATCCACATGACCACAAAGGGCTGTCAGTTCGTAAACGCCTAGGAATTGTAACCAGAACAACGTAAGTTGGAACCAGCACATTGACAATGTTGTCCGGAAGGCGAACCAAAGAATGTCAGCTATTGGCAGAACACTTAGAAGAAGTCTGCTAAAGAGACTGCCTAAACTACTCTTGTTCGTCCTCTGTTAGAAAACTGCTGCGCCGTATGGGATGCTTACCATATAGAATTGACGGAGGACATCAAAAAAGTTCAAAGAATGGCAGCTCGTTTTTTATTATAGCGAAACAGGATGGAGAGTGCCACGGTAATGATAAGAGAGCTGAGATGGCAATCATGAAAATAAAGGCATTTCTCGTTGCGGCGAGATCTTATCATGAAATTTTAATCATGAATTTACTTTTAATTTTATTGATACCAATCTACGTACAGAGAAATGATCATCATAATTAAGAGAAACCAGAGCTCGTACAGGAAAATTTAAGCTTTAATTTTGCTCACGCGCTGTTAAAGACTGGAACAGCAGAGAAATAGTCTGAAGATGGTTTCTAAGAACCCTCTGCTAGGCGGTTTTATTGTGAATTTTAGAGTAGTCATATAGATGTAGATGTAGATGAAATCACGTTCTTGCACCACTGCTCACTTACGACATGTTGTAGTCTATCGAAAAATTGAGAAATTACTACACTCACTGCCCACAACTCCCTTATGTCGTACTGTAAGTTGAATTTTCTGACAGCGGGTTATAGAGTCGATCTTAATGAGATGTGCTGCTTCTTTGTAGTAGAGATTATGAAGTTAATTAAGTGAAGACTACTGTGCAACAATTACTCAATGAGCGCAATCCATTGTCAGATCTCTGAGGTTGGCAATAGATCAAATCCGACTGCTTTCTACTTCAACCCATCAGCGGCCATATACACTGATTGCCATGAAAAACACAACGCTTCATTTTCTTATAAAAATTGAAATTTATTTTAAAGTTATTACACTTTTACGACTCTTATCTACTATCTTATGATGGAATAGTGTGATACGGTGAAGTTTTCAACAATGAAAAAAGAAAGACAGTTATTAACAAATTAAGCCAGAGATGCATACTTCAAGGTAATTATGAGTAAGTTCATAACGGTAATGCATCTCTGTTTTGATGTTATACACTTCACATTTTACTTCATAGGCGTTGGAGATGATCTCTGAGACATTTGTTCATATCTGCAAAAGCGTGTATTGCCCCCTCTTGCGCCAATGATGGCATTCATCCTATCTGGGATGCTCCTGATTAATGTGATCACGTCCTATTGATGAATCATATCTCTTTCTTCCAGGAGGGCGTTCCGTAAGTCCTGTAGTATCTCTGGAGAGTGCTGATGGGCTCTTCTCATCTGCCAGTCCTAAATGTGCGCAGTAGGACTCAGATCAGGGCTTCGAGCAAGCCAACCCATAGCATGAATCCCTGTTTCACCCAAGAACTCTTACACAATTCACGCAACATGTGCATTGTATTTAGCGTACAATCATCACCAGTAAATGGAGAGAAAGGCACAGCATGCTCCAGAAAGATTTACTCCACAAAAAATGTGCGGTAAGGTTCCCATGCTCAACTGAGACCAAATCCATCCTTTCACTTGTATTGATTCTTGCCCTCACCATCACAGAACAACCCTAAAAAGGCATCCTTCATGAGAATGTAAAAGGGGAATACCTTTCCTCTTGCCTTCTTTAGAGCCTCTCTCTTCCGTCAGGTGATCGGATACAAAATCGCGACTCATCAGTTAACAACACTTGATCCCAGTGTTGGAGTGTCCAGTCAAGATGTTCCCTTGTGAAATGTAGTCGTGCTGTGCAATGCTTAATGGTGAGTTTCGGACCAGTAGCAGGTCTTCTGGAGTGTAGATTGGCATCTTCCAGTCTTCCTTGAAACTGGTGGAGTCGATTTTGTACTTCAGTAGTGGTGGTGTGATGGTTGTGGAGAACTCGAAGTTGTAAGAAGCGGTCATCTCTCTCCGAAGTTGGTCTTCTTGGACCTGTTCCTGGTCTCCTTGCAAAGCCTCCAGTTCCCTGTGCCTTCGTGCAGTTCTAGAAATTGTGGAAGATGTAGTCCTCAACAGTTCTACAATTTAATGCGTGCTGTAACCATCTTCCACCAAAGAGCTTTCGCAGCTTGTTCAGGGCTTAACGGAATGTTTACTCCAGAAAGATCCTACACACACGTGTGATTGAGAGGAAGAATTCAAGCTACAACAATACGGGCTAAAAGAGTGGGAAACACTATCTGCTCACATTCAGTGATGTGTTTTGCAAGTTGTTCAGGAAACAACCATCGAGACTAGTGTAATAAACAATCAACGCTTCATTGTTTGGTTGTTTGCTCACAAAGTGACGCCAATAAAATACCCCATCTCAAAACATTGCTCGAAGCGCTTCACTTTGACTGAATAGGTAATTACATAATGATTACACATCATTTATTGGGTGTTGCATTTTTCGTGTCGGTCAGTGTAGTACAAATGAACACCTTTTCAGCAAATGAAAATAAATATAACAAATGATGCCACTTTAAATTAACACCTGCCGGTTGTTAACCACCCGGTAGGGTAGCCGAGAGCGCTAATGCGCTACTTCCTGGACTCGGGTAGGCGCCGGATCGAATCCGCCCGGCGGATTAACAACGAGGGCCGGTATGTCGGCCAACCTGGATGTGGTTTTTAGGCGGTTTTCCACATCCCGCTAGGAGAATACCGGAATGGTCGCCAAGTTCCGCTCTAGTTACGCGACTCGCAGACATTTGAAAATGTTTGCACTATTTCATGGCTTCCACTAGACGCAGACAGCTGGGGTACATGGATTCAGGGTGGCCACAGTAAGGGCGTCCAGTCACTAACATTGCCAAATCCGTAGTAACAAGGCCGACCCCGCTTTGAAGCTGGACAAAGGCCCAAAAAATGATGAATGAAAATGAAAAATAGTTGTTAACCAATATCTGAATTTTTACAGAGTAAGCTGTTGTCGAGTGTTTTATTGTGCAATTGTTTTGGAACACCAATAGCAATTTGTGGTTCATGAAGATATGCGCATCTAGTGGCGTGAGAATTGTGACGGTGACTTTTTCGTTCTCAAAGAAGCAACAGTTTCGAGACGGAACTCTCTCCACGTACATCCATGTTAATGAGACCACATACACATACAGCAGTTCCGTCACTCCGTGGATCGTCAGTTTCATATCATTTTTATTTCAATGCTGAGAGTCTGTTGGTATGCAATCTTTCATTTATTATCAGCTATGTGTCGTTCACAAGTACTAAAATCCGGAATATTATGGTTATAGAAATGTAAATTTGATTTTGTGTTTTTCGGCTTATGGGTACGATACAATAATTAATTTTTCAATGGTGACGTCATTTTTACGGCTTTACTTCAATATTTGCACGTTTACATGAATATCGTCTGTTTATGACCCAACGGTTCGTTCTTCTGATATTGGTGAAAACTAACAATGCATTTGCCTCTATAAAAAAAGCAACAATTTTTCTCAACAATGTACATGTTGAAAATAAACTGATAATTCATCTGATTATTGTCGTATCGGTCTTTTTAACTTTTACCGCGTAAGGGTACTGAAACGAAAATATCGATATGTTTTATCGCTACTGTACCAAATGTAATGTCCATTTGTGAAATATCAATAACCGTTTGTCGTTTTTTTAGTCTTGTTTTTGAAAGTGCGCACATCAGTTGTTTTAGAAAATGTTGGAAGAGTTTCTAATTACAATCACATGTTGTCCTAAACGAACGTTCGAACTCACTTTACTTTTTTATTTCATTATTAGGTCCTTTTAAAGGTATCATTTTTAGTGATAACGCTCCGTGTACTTTAAGTCATACAAATGCTGGCCCTGTTTTACAGGCTCCTTTTCATACTCGTAAACTAAATGAATTCTCAATATGAACAGCTGACACCACTGCTCCCACTCTACGGGAGGCTCTGCTTCACTTTACAGATTCGATGTAGTTAAAGATGGGTCTAACAGAATATCTAATTTATCGATTTCTGTTTTACTTCATAGCGCTATTGTGCAGGACACTGGCATAAGTGTCTAAATTCAAAGAAAATATATAGCAGAATCAATTCCTAATCTGGATGTCATGTCGGAATCACATTCGTTTTGAGTAACTAGCCGAGAAACGAAGTACGAACATTTTCGTCCGCCTTGCTCAGAAGGCAACTGTTCTATATTCGGTCTCACAGATTAGATCACTAATCTTATCTACAGAGTAAGAATATCTGTGGAATGGTATTTTGCGCTTGTCAGAATCGTCATGTGGCTCTAGCATGCTGCTGTTTAAATATTAAATTTAAACTTCAATGTCAGGCTATTTGTTCTGTTTTACACATTTATTTATTAGGAACAGCAATTGTTGATGCTGCAGATATAATTCGATAACTGTGATGTCAGCCAATGTGAAAGCAAAAAACTCTCTGGTTGGGTGACAGGCTGATCTGCAGAACTAGGTTAGGTTCGGATTTTACAGTTTCACTAACAGAAATTACATTATTAGTATTGCTCTTAATATATATGTGATTGCTTTTTTTCTTCGACCATGTTACCATGTTACGAATTACAGCATTGTACTAACACTAGGACCTATTACTGCAGCTTACATTTCCTATTGCTGGTAAAAGGAAAAATTACATTAACTGTATTCGTCATCACAAGTACATTAATGCAGCTTACATTTTCTACTGCAAGTAAAAGGGAAAATTACATTAACTGTATTCGTCATCACAAGTATGTCATTCCTTTCAAAACAAATTACCAATTCATAGGCTATGCTTGAGACCTCATAACATCTTGTACCGTTTTGACAGTGAAACATGCGTCAGTTACAACAATAACATTCCGTGTGACGAATCGTTCACTACAGATTCATGTCACCAATCGCCATATTGTGGTTCGTTGCATTCTAAATTCAAAGCATAAACTGCTGAGTTTGAAACTAGCGGAAATTACTTTCATCATTTTCGTTGCCACAACTATATCACTGGCATTTTACGAATATGTTAGGAATTAAGAAGTTAGGGTCAGCTTTGAGGCTGCAAAGACATTTTTAATTGTTGCAGCCGAAAGGCGCATCAATGGTATTTATTGTCTTTATTGTTAAAAATGTTTCATTGTTTTTTCGATAGATCATGGGTTACGACGCCTTCTTCTGGTTTGCTGACGTTAAATTTAAACAGCTGCGACTCAAATCAGAAGCAACTGTATTTAATAATGCTCGTTCACAGCAATGTCTCACTCCGTCTTCCGAATGCGTTACATCGAAACACGTCGTCCACCTGATTCTCTCTCATTGACTGCGTAGCATGAAATGCTAACACCTTCTTTTGTTCTCATCATACACCACGACAAGCGTTGACAATATTCCTGCACGACAGGCGGAAGTTCGCCACTGGCCCTATTCAAAACTTTTATCGGAAGAGGCGACCATTATTTTTCATTGAAAAGTACTATAAAATCAGGAGTCCTGCGAGGCCGTGTATGTCAACGCTAAAAATTTCATGCTGAACCTGAACATCTGAAATTCACTGTACATAGATATTCCTAATCTGCGGTCACGTCTGCTTATAAATCAACCTCTTTACGAGAACACCAGAGATAACTATTAACCGATGTTTACTCTGTAAAGTTCTCTTTATAACCTCTGGTTTCTTCCATGGACGTAACGTGTAACCACGTTTTTTTTAAAGTGTCATAAAAAATTTTATTCAGTGAATGGGAGAAACTGATGTGACTGTAAACGGCCTCCTCAACTGCACCTTATGTGGCACTGAATTGCTGGTACACGGAGAACCATGAAAATGTAGGTAAGGATGAGCCTTATGGATATAATATAATTATACTGCTGATGCTATTGTTGTGTATGTGTGTCCCGCATTCCATGTTGGGATTGTCATACCCGCAGTAATCGTATTAATTTTTTTTGCGAAATATTTTTCGTGCTGTTTCTCCACGGACTAGATGTCAACCTCTAGGAAAGTTCAGTCGAGTAACCATTCTTCTTCCTGTGTAAGCAGAGGAAGTTCAGATTTAGTGCGGAACTGAGCGGGCCTCATAATGGTACTCTGTTTCGAGTTTATTGTAATAAATATAATTCCCTCTACTCAAATACTGTACTAGCCACTGGAAAGTAGTTCGAGCATAGTATTATGTACTTATTATCCAACTCCTTTTGTTAGTGAAAGTGGTAAAATGAATGTCTGTATTGCGTAACGCAGCCGGATCTCTCATATCTTGTGCCCATAGCTTCCAAGCAAGAAAAATGATACGGACAGTAAAACTGTTAAACAACCTTCTTCGACTAATGGTTGTCAAAAATTGGCAATGACGCCTTTGCGAGAAGACAGCTCGTCTGCTATTTCTGAAACTGCCTTGTACGTCTGTATGTACTGTGCTGATCTGTTGTGATGCTCTGATGTGATTCAAAATTTGTTTGACGTTCGGTATCTCACCTGCTTCATAAGGGTTCCATACACTTGACCTGTACTCGTAAACTGCTCTCACCAAGATCTTGTTGCACTTTCCCAAATCCCCACATAAATCAAAAGATTTCCATTCACCTTCATTTCTACTGAATTTTATATGTTTGGCTCATTTCTTTTCGCATTTTATTGATAAACCCAGATATTTAAGCTCGGTGTAAGGCTGCAGAAGTTTACCCCCGTCTTTGTAATGTGATACTAGGAAGTTATTTTGCATTTATCCACGTTAAAGGACAGCTAGTAACTTTTACATTAAGTGGAAATGTTGTACAAGTCATTATGTGTTTCGTTACGATTATCCAGTGGCGTATACAGAAAAACCTCAAGGAGGGGGCGCTAAAGATATCTTGAGCTACCTTTACTTTTCCCATAAGAAAAAATAATCACGTCACATGCAAAGTTTACGAAAGTCCGTATGTATAACGCTGCGTATCGAATGTTCTCTGTATAAGATAACAGTAGAATCTTCAAGACTTTTCTCGAACAAATGCCTGAAAGAATAACGTTTGGAGACCACTAGAATGGCCGCAACTTTTCTTACGCGATAACTCGAGTCGACTGACGAAAGAAACGACCGAATAGCGTGCAAGCCGCCAGGGGGGAGGGGGGGAAAGGGGGGGGGAAGCGGCCCTGGTGGCCCCGCAAAGGGGGAGGGGGCGCCCATCATATGTATCCACCTCTGGGATTACCTATATTCTAAATTTTGTTCATCTTGATGACTACTATGCAATTCACACTTAAGTTCCTGGCACAGGCTCTAACATTCTGCGTGGTGTCTGTTTGTTCTATGTCGTGTCTCCGTACCACTTTCGCGCAACGACGCTCTGAGCGTGTTTTTAGGCATTTGACTAGTTTGAACCTGGGTCCTGTTGCTGGCAAGGAGACGCCAGATCACACATGACATGTAGAATTCAGAAGAGTTCAGTGTGACTAGCGATGATATAACCAAATACTTAATGATTTCCCTGTAAAAGAATCTTAATACTAACTAAATTTAGTGGAAGGGGTTCAAGCCTTTCCTATTTTTAGTTAGCTGGTAAAATAACGTGGAAAAAGCAGTTAAGTTTAGCATTGGAAATTTTATTCTACTCAAAAAACAATGTTTATAAATTGCACTATTGATAAAAGGAAATGTTTTAATACAGGATGGTAAAAACCATCTGTGTTCAACAAAAATGTGAACGAATATTTCCTGAGTAGGTTTCCAAGTTATACAATGGATCGAAGGATGATCTATGCCATATCACATCTATAATCTAGGTTTAAATTAAGTTTCACAAGAGAGAAAACTATCAAAATCGTCTACAGTGACCCTCAATTATCTTTAATTACTTATGTAACTTGTCGTAAATTACAGTGGCTGATGTGGCTTCTCAATAACTATATAACAGAAAAAATAATCGCGTTTCAGATTTTTACTTCAAGTGGCAAATGTGAACACCATGAACTTTAATTGACGATCGACACTAGCATTACGCAAAAAGGGGGTGTAACAGATGAGACTTATGCACTTCTGAGTGAAGCTTTATGTGCTGTTATACGGCATCGCGTGCGTTCATTACCTTGTCAGTGCTCGTCAGGGGGCGGCGGGCAGCACAGCTCCGCCCACCTCGCTGTCTAGGAAGCCACTCTCTCCTAACTTCTCCTTACTACAATTTACCGAAGTTGGTTTAAAAAAAAATATCTGGCTGTGTTTTCATCTGACCAATCAGGGTCTCAATGTTAACCTTAAGCTCCGCCTACAAAAATTCTGTCTATCCAATGATAAACGTTATTGTTTTCGTGGTGGGGCAATGTTTTTAAAGTTTGCAACGTTAACAGAGACACGAAAAAGTCTCACACTAAAACTTGCAGCTGGTCTACATCTACATCTACATCTACATGACTACTCTGCAATTCACATTTAAGTGCTTGGCAGAGGGTTCATCGAACCACAATCATACTATCTCTCTACTATTCCACTCCCGAACAGCGAGCGGGAAAAACGAACACCTAAACCTTTCTGTTCGAGCTCTGATTTCTCTTATTTTATTTTGATGATCATTCATACCTATGTAGGTTGGGCTAAACAAAATATTTTCGCATTCGGAAGAGAAACTTGGTGACTGAAATTTCGTAAAAAGGTCTCGCCGCGACGAAAAACGTCTTTGCTGTAATGACTTCCATCCCAACTCGTGTATCATATCTGCCACACTCTTTCCCCTACTACAAAACGAGCTGCCCTTTTTTGTACCCTTTCGATGTCCTCCGTCAATCCCACCTGGTAAGGATCCCACACCGCGCAGCAATATTCTAACAGAGAACGAACGAGTGTAGTGTAAGCTGTCTCTTTAGTGGACTTGTTGCATCTTCTAAGTGTCCTGCCAATGAAAGGCAACCTTTGACTCGCCTTCCCCACAATATTATCTATGTGGTCCTTCCAACTGAAGTTGTTCGTAATTTTAACACCCAGGTACTTAGTTGAATTGACAGCCTTGAGAATTTTACTATTTATCTAGTAATCGAATTCCAACGGATTTCTTTTGGAACTCATGTGGATCATCTCCCACTTTTCGTTATTAAGCGTCAACTGCCACCTGACACACCATACATCAATCTTTTCTAAATCGCTTTGCAACTGATACTGGTCTTCGGATGACCTTACTAGACGGTAAATTACAGCATCATCTGCGAACAATCTAAGAGAACTGCTCAGATTGTCACCCAGGTCATTTATATAGATCAGGAACAGCAGAGGTCCCAGGACGCTTCCCTGGGGAACACCTGATATCACTTCAGTTTTACTCGATGATTTGCCGTCTATTACTACGAACTGCGATCTTCCTGACAGAAAATCACGAATCCAATCGCACAACTGTGACGATACCCCATAGGTCCGCAGCTTGATTAGAAGTCGCTTGTGAGGAACGGTGTCAAAAGCTTTCCGGAAATCTAGAAATACGGAATCAACTTGAGAACTGTTGATAGTGGCCATTACTTCGTGCGAATAAAGAGCTAGCTGCGTTGCACAAGAGCGATGTTTTCTGAAGCCATGCTGATTACGTGTCAATAGATCGTTCCCTTCGAGGTGATTCATAATGTTTGAATACAGTATATGCTCAAAAACCCTACTGCAAACTGACGTCAATGATATAGGTCTGTAGTTAAATGGATTACTCCTACTACCCTTCTTAAACACTGGTGCGACGTGCGCAATTTTCCAATCTGTAGGTACAGATCTATCGGTGAGCGAGCGGTTGTATATGAGTGCTAAGTAGGGAGCTATAGTATCAGCGTAATCTGAAAGGAACCTAATCGGTATACAATCTGGACCTGAAGACTTGCCCGTATCAAGCGATTTGAGTTGCTTCGCAACCTTAAGGTATCTACTTCTAAGAAACTCATGCTAGCAGATGTTCGTGTTTCAAATTCTGGAATATTCCATTCGTCTTCCCTGGTGAAGGAATTTCGGAAAACTGCGTTCAATAACTCCGCTTTAGCGGCACAGTCGTCGGTAACAGTACCATCGGCACTGTGCAGCGAAGGTATTGACTGCGTCTTGCCGCTTGTGTACTTTACATACGACCAGAATTTCTTCGGATTTTCTACCAAATTTCGAGACAATGTTTCGTTGTGGAACATATTGAAGGCATCTCGCATCGAAGTCCGTGCCAAATTTCGCGCTTCTGTAAATTTTAGCTCATGTTCAGGATTTCGCATTCTTCTGAACTTCGCATGCTTTTTCCGTTGCTTCTGCAACAGCGTTCGGACCTTTTTTTGTGTACCACGTGGGATCCGTTCCATCTCTTACCAATTTATGAGGTATGAATCTTTCAATTGCTGTTGCTACTATATCTTTGAATTTGGGCCACATCTCATCTACATTTGCATAGTCAGTTCGGAAGGAATGGAAATTGTCTTTTAGGAAGGCTTCTAGTGACACTTTATCCGCTTTTTAAAATAAAATTATTTTGCGTTTGTTTCTGATGGATTTAGAAGAAACTGTATTGAACCTAGCTACAACGACCTTGTGATCACTAATCCCTGTATCAGTCATGATGCTCTCTATCAGCTCTGGATTGTTTGTGGCTAAGAGGTCAAGTGTGTGGTCCTTTTAGCGTTATCATAAGATCTATACTGTTCTTCTGGAGGGCTCTATCTTTTAACATGGGCTGAGGGGTGGTCCTAACGTAACAGAGACGCGAAAAAGTCTCACGCTAAAACTTGTGGGTGGTGTGGTCCTTTTAGCGTTATCGTAAGATCTATACTGTTTTTCTAGCTTTTAACATGGGCTGGGGGCGTGGGGGGGGGGGGGGTGGTCCGCACGTAACAGAGACCCAAATAAGTCCCATGCTAAATCTTGCAGCTGAGGTTGTCCTAGTGTTTAGCTGACAACGTGGGTGTCCAGTCCGTCCCTTATCGTAGGGCCCTCTAGCTTAACAAGGTCCTGCTCTCGGCTTCTGTTCTCGTTTCTCCCCTCAGAACTGTGTCTGTGTCACGGTGGGAAGGTATGACATGCATTTAGGAATTCTTGTGTTAGTCTGTGGTACTTCATTTGCTCACTCGTTACTCGTATTACTTTGGTTAATTTAACGTCACGATTTATTCGGAGCTATGTGACATACTACTGGATTTGCTTATCATGTCAGGGTTTTCATGGAAGGTGTTGGATATGTCTGACACCTTATAAGGCATCGAACACTATTTCACCCTACTTCTCTACCGGTCCACTACCTAACAGCGCGAGGGATAAACGAACACTTAAATTTTTCATGCGAGCACTGGTTTCTCTTATTTGTCTAAATGATTATTTCTCTCTGTGTGGGTGTGTGTCAACAAAATATTTTTGCATTTTGCCTCCAGTGGTAGCCACGCGTCCAAGGCGCGTTGTCACGGTTCGCGCGGCTCCCTCCGTCGGAGTTTCGAGGCCTCCCTCCGGCGTTAGTGTGTGTGTTGTCCTTAACGTAAGTTAGTTTAAGTTAGATTAGGTAGTGTGTATCATCGTATCAGTGACACACTCTCCTCGAGTTCGGGATAAAGCAAAACGAGCTGCCCTTCTTTGAATCTTTTCGATGTCCTCCGTCAATTCTATCTGGTAAGGATCCCACACTCCACAGTAGTACTTTAGCAAAGGGTGGACAAGCGTAGTGTAGTCAGTGTTTTTAACAGACCTGTCGCCTCTTCTAAGGTTTCTCCCAATAAAACGCATTCTTTGGTTGGCCTTCCCACTTCATTAGCAGTGTGATAGTTCCATTGAAGGTGTTCGTATTTGTAGCTCCTAGGTATTATACTGAACTTACAACCTTCAGATTTGTGTGATTTATCACGTAACCGAAATTTAAAAGATTCCTTTTAGTACTCATGTGGATGACTTTACACTTTTCATTATTTAGCGTCAATTTCCACTTTTTGCGCCATACAGATAACGTGTCTAGATCATTTTGCAATTGCTTTTTCAGTTTCTGATGACTTTACTAGACGTTAAATGACAGCATAACTTGCGAACAGTCTAAGAGAGGTGCTCAGACTGTCTCCTAAATGATTTATATAGATGTTGAACAGCAGAGGGCCAAGAACACTTCTTGCGGAACGCCAGATATAATTTCTGTTATACTCGATGACTTATCGTGTATATTATTACGAACTTATTCTGACGGGAAATCACGAATCCAGTGACACAATTGAAACGATACTGCACAGACAGGTAGTTTGATTAGAGGTCGCTTACGAGGAACGGTACCAAAAGCCCTTTGGGTTTCTAGAAATATGGAATCCATCAGGGTTCCCCTGTCCATAGCACTCATTACCTCGTGTGATTATAGAACTGATTGTGTTGCGCACGAATGATATTTTCCGAATCCGTGCTGACTGTGTATGTCAACACAGCGTTTTCCTGGAGGTAATTCATTCTGTCAGAACAGAATACAACTTTTAAGAACCTATTGTATATCGATGTCAATGACACAGATCTGTTATTCATCAGATTACTCCTACCTTCTTTCTTAAGTAGTGGTATAAATTACCAGTTTTTTGGTGCCGCTCTTTCGTCGAGACAGCCTTTTTAAGTGATTGTTAAGTACTGACTATCAACATACTCCGAAAGGAATTTAATTGCTGTACAATCTCGACCGGAGAATTGCCTTTATCAAGTGATTTAAAACGCTTTGCTACAAGAAGAAGATCTACTTTTAAGTTACTTGTGTTGGCAGTCGTTCATGATTCGAGTTCTGGAACATTTACTTCGTCTTCTTTGGTGAAGTTCTTTCGGGAAACCGTATCTAATAACTCCACTTTAGTGACACTGTCGTCGGTAACATTATCATCGCTATCGGGCTGTAAAAGTATTGTATGTGTCTTTCGTCAGCCGGCCGATGTGACCGAGCTGTTCTAGGCGCTTCAGTCCGGAAGCGCGCTGCTGCTACGGTCGCAGGTTCGAATCCTGCCCCGGGCACGGATGTGTGTGATGTCCTTAGGTTAGTTAGGTTTAAGTAGTTCTGATGATCTCAGTCCCATACTGCTTGGAGCCATTTGAACCATTTGTGTTTCCTCCCATATCAGCAGAATCTCTTTGGATTAACTGCCAAATTTTGAAACAAAGTTTCGTTGTGAAAAGTATGAAATGAATCTCGCATTGAAATCCTCGCTAAATTTCGAACTTCTGTAAACCTACGTCAGTCTTGGCGATTTTGCGTTCTTTCAAATTTGGCATGCGTTTTCCGTTGCTTCTGGCACAGTGTTCTGATCTGTGTTTTGTACCATCGGTGCAGGAGGTGGGGGGGTGCACTTCATATTCTTATTATTAATTTATTTGGTACAAATCTCTCCCTTGCAGTCAGTAATATGTCTTTGAATCTAAGCAACGTCTGGACTACACTTTCACAATTCGGAACGAATGGGGGCTCTCTCTTAGGTAGCCGCCAAGCGATTTTTTTATCTGCATTTCTAACAACAGGGTGCTCTGAAATCCCCCTTGCAAACTTCTAGGACTTGTACAGAAGACTGGGTATACAATATTTTGAATTTGAACACATGTGCGGAAACGTCGTTTGAAAACGTGTTGGTACCCGACCACTTTTACAAGTACATTACTGGACATTAAAACTACTACACAACGAAGATGACGTGCTACAGAAGTGAAATTTAATCGACAGGAAGAAGAGGCCGTGATATGCAAACGATTAGTTTTTCAGAGCATTCGTACAAGGTTGGCGCCGGTGGCGACACCTACAACGTGCTGACATGAGGAAAGTTTCCAACCTATTTCTCATACACGAACAGCAGTTGACGGGCGTTGTCTGGTGAAACGTTGTTGTGATGCCTCGTGTAAGGAGGAGAAATGCGTACCATCACGTTTCCGACTTTGATAAAGGTCGGATTGCAGCCTATCGCGATTTCGGTTTATCGTATCGCTGCTCGCGTTGGTCGAGATCCAATGACTGTTAGCAGAATATGAAATCGGTGGGTTCAGGAGGGTAATACGGAACGCCGTGCTGGATCCCAACGGCCTCGTATCACTAGCAGTCGAGATGACAGCCATCTTATCCGCATGACTGTAACGGATCGTGCAGCCACGTCTCGATCCCCGAGTCGCATCCGTGTTTGGCGATATCGCGGTGAACGCACGATGGAAGCGTGTGTTCGTCATGGCCATACTGGCGTATCACCCGGCGTGATGGTATGGGGTGCCACTGGTTACACGTCTCGGTCACCTCTTGTTCGCATTGACTGCACTTTTAACAGTGGACGTTACATTTCAGACGCGTTACGACCCGTGGCTCTACCCTTCATTCGATCCCTGCGAAACACTACATTTCAGCAGGATAATGCACGATCGCATGTTGCAGGTCCTGTACGGGTCTTTGTGGATACAGAAAATGTTCGACTGCTGCCCTGGCTAGCACATTCTCCAGATCTCTCACCAACTGAAAACGTCTGGTCAATGGTGGCCGACCAACTGGCTCATCACAATACGTCAGTAGCTACTCTTGATGAACTGTGGTATCGTGTTGAAGCTGCATGGGCAGCTGTACCTCTCCACGCCATCCAAGCTCTGGTCGACTCAATGCTCAGGCGTATCAAGGCCGTTATTACGGCAGAGGTGGTTGTTCTGGGTATTGATTTCTCAGGATCTATGCACCCAAATTGCGTGAAAATGAAATCATATGTCAGTTCTAATATAATGTATTTGTCCAATGAATACCCGTTTATCATCTGCATTTCTTCTTGGTGTAGCAATTTTATTGGCCAGTAGTGTAGTTTATTATGTGTTAGCCAATACATCACCTGCTTTATAAGTCTACTTTTTAATAACCAAAGAAACAAAAAGGAAACTTACTCTGTTTTCAGAATTCTTCCAGTTCGGATGTGCGGCGTCTCCTTAGAGCACCGCGGTCACTTCTCGTGACAGCGAAGGTACTCCTTTCTCGAAACCGTTGCGTAATTGTTTCGGAGGGGTATACAATGGAGTCGGTCTTCGAGGACCACGATCTTGATGAAGGCGACGGGCACCTCTTCTGTTACCGTGACGTCGTCATACGGAAGGATCATGTCGGTGTCTTCTGCAAACGTGTTTTCAACCCTGTTAGTCTAATACTCACAGACACGTGAGTGAGGCTTAAACAAGTCCAGAGCGGTAGGACAGACGTCAAATGATATCAGCCTATCCGACGCAAGCACCCTCCACCAATGACTGCCCTAGCAAACATGTTTTGAAACGGCTGCGGCACGGAGGCCACACGTTTTCGGGCATGGGTTCCTATTCAAAATATTGTCCTCTCCACACGTCCTAGAAGACTGTAAGGGGAATTTTAGAGCACTCTGTAGACATATTTTGAGTTTACGTGTGGGGGGGGGGTGGGGGTTGGATCTTACGATATTCAGTCTCGCTACAACATCCTTGTGATCACTAATCCCTGGATCCGTCATAATGCTTCTTGTTTGTTCGGGATTATTTGTTGCTAAGAGTTGGAGTATGAGAGTATAATTTCGCAACTATTTACACTTTGAATAAGCTCCTGAACTAATTGATCAATTTAAGTTTTGAAAAAAGCATCTAGTGCGATTCCGGACGAATTTTTTTATGCCTACCACTAAATTTAAACGCGTATTTTCGCAATATGTCGAGGGTAGAATGTTCAAATGTGTGTGAAATCTTATGGGACTTAACCGCTAAGGTCATCAGCCCTTAAGCTTACATAGTACGTAATCTAAATTATCCTAAGGACAAACATACACACCCATGCCCGAGGGAGGAATCGAACCTCCGCCGGGACCAGCCACACAGTCCATGACTGCAGCGCCTTAAACCGCATGGCTAATCCCGCGCGGCTCTGGAGGGTAGATTGAAGTCACAATCAAGTATACTAGTATGCCAACTGTTTTTAATCAATCCTTTCTGAACAGTTAGTTCCTTTGTAAAAATTTTGCCTGAACTTAACTATGGCTTTAGCTTTCGGTACTCATAACGATTTCTGCATCAGGGCTTCTTGTTAGTGTCTGGCTCTCTGGTTCTTTCGCAACACTGTTACTATGTTTCAAGGTCAACCCTTGTCTTGGGTTTGACATGAACCCTTTGAGACTAAAATTCTTCTTGTTCTCTCCCACTTTTTGTTCCTTATCTAGCGAGTACAGTCTCCTATAGAAAACAGACTTCTCAGCGATCAATTGAGAATACTGCAGACTCCCGTAATTACTTATTTGAAATCAAGAGCTCCCACTGTATACTTAACTCTGTAATCGTCAACTCTATTTTTGCAGGAGCAGTTTAATCTACAGGTAATATTTATTTTCTTTCCATTTATGGGCATATTGTGGCAGAAATGAAGTAATATTATCCTCATTAATTAATTGATTATTCTCTTCTGAAATGTAGACAGAAGTGTTGATTTTGCAATGGTCAGAGTAGAGGTTGACTGGAGTTGGACATAAACCTCCCAGATGTGTCATCATAATGTTTACCGGCTTTGGTGTATTCATTTATATTACATCATAATCATCATCATCATCGTTAGTTTTCTACCAAAAATCAAGTTTTCACATGATACCTCTTCATGTCCTCTTGTCTTCTCCCACTGTCTTTAGGTCCGAGTAATTCCTGCTTCCCCTTATATCGTCTATATCTTGTATTTTCTCCTTCTTCTCAGTCTTCTCCCTTGAACTAGATTTTCGAAAGCGTCTGTTAGCAAGCGCTCCCTTCTCCACGAAGGTCTTATCCAGTTTTCTTCCTTTCTCTTATAACCAGCAGCAGTCTTTTCCTCTCACCAATCCTTTCAAACACTATTTCGTTACCTACTCTTTCCATCTAGCCTATCTTCCCCATCTTCCTCGACATAATCCTCTCAAACGCCTCTAGATTTTTCTGATCTCCCTTATCAGTGTCCATGTTCCTGCCTTTGATTAATTTATTTCGCATTTAAATACGATTGAACAAAGATACGTGTTTTAGGATGAATTTCCAATTTATTATATATGCAACGCTTTTGTAATGGTTGTTTCCTGTCTTTGTATTGTTATCTTTGAAACCCAGCATGATTGAGCGGTGGAAAAGCACAGTAGTCAATGAGGTACTAGTAAATATACTCTGTGGTCTTCATCCACATCCATACTTCTCAAGTCACCTTGCAGTTTGTGGCTGAGCTGTATTGTTCGCGGGATGAACGATTGCCGGTTAGCTTCCGTATGAGCAGCGTGACGCAGAACGCCTCTCTTGTAACATCTGCTTCTGGGGTTGGTTGATTATCTCCGTGAACTTTCGTGATTACTGAATGAACCTGTAACGAAACGTGCGGGTCCTCTTTGGATCTTCTGTATTTCCTTTATCAGTCCTATCCTGTACGGAACACTGACTGACGAGCAGCACTCAAGTATTGGTCGTACGAGTTTTTTAAAAGCCACTTTTTGTTGACAGACTACATTTCCTAAGGATTCTTCCAGTGAATCTGCCTTGTCCGCGATAAATTTTGTGTAGTCTTGTAACGTTGTTGCATTAATTTGTTCTGAAAGCGGTGCTGATATTCAAGACCATAAAAGTGGGTTAAAAGCTGTGAGCTATCTAAGGAAGTTAACCTTGCATTACTGCACAAGTGTTTCTCCAGGTATCCAGTCTAGCTTACCAAATTACCAAACCAGACTACCATTAATTATAATCTTTAATACTCATCTTACGATAACCGGTGATATATATATCACTAAACTGGTGCCTTATTTAGGATTGTGTAAATGCGAGTTTGTAATCTTACGGAACACATCAAATAGGGAGCCAAGATTGGGTGACTACATACAACACTGCATTCATAAAATAACCCATGAAGTACGTTGAAACATATGCAAGAGGAAATTAACCACAACCAACCGATTCAATTTTCACCCAAAGAAGTTACGTTTGTAGCGCAATCCTGTCCGTCATGAAAATACCACACACTGGTATACTAAATTCATACTAACTCTCTGTGAAATCTTCCCGAAAAGAATAGCTGAGGGCTACTTTGATGCTTACACCACATGCTTCACGTGCTCAGCTTGGTTTACAGAAAGAGTGTAACTCCACAATAATTTTGATAATTAAAATAAATTACATCGAAACGCAATTTACAAAAGGAAAACCTCGAACTGGTTACTATCGTCTTACTATTAACCTGATGGGTCAAACAATTGTATAAGCACGTGGTACTGGTCTCACAAAGTACACCCCACGTTGGTTGAACATAAAGAAAAGTTGCTATATTGAAAAATATTGTCAAGACAAGACGTTGTAATTGAGAATTTAAGATTGATGATCTTAGTTAGAGTTACTGATCAACACGTGGTTCCACTTTACTCACAAAGTAGTGACAGAGCAACTACCGGAATATTTTCTGAACTTCACACTCGAAGTACACTGCGTTGCAATTTAAGATAACATTAGACATTTTAGAGCTAAACCTGAAATAAAGGTGATTAAATTTTCAGTTAGGCTGAACTTAAGAAATCCATTGTCCTACGGACTTAGCAGGCACGCGCTTAGCCGGAGATCTTACCACTTCAGACGCTCGCTGCGGACAGACTGACCTACGCTCATACCAAGTGTGCTTCCGTATACAAAACGGAAGTGACCAGAGGGGCAGCTTCCTATACCAACATGACAAGGGACGGACATGACCGTACTAAGAATAGAAACCTCTCTGCTTTTAGAAAGCGTAGCTACCTGTTCCGACGTGGTCCTACTATTCTCTAGCAGACAGTCTTGTCTGCTACCATCAATCACGCAACTAGAAATACATTTCCTCATTCATCCTCTCACACAGAAGGGAAGGGGGATGACAGTATTTTATCATATACAGTACATAAAAGAAAGCGGATGTAGGTTTCGTATGAGACTATGTGCCATGAATTACATATAAACTGTGTTTTAAAGTGTAGTAGTGTGACAGATCGTTCTTGTTTATATGTAAAAGTAACACGTTTCACTGCTCAGTCTCCTCGCAGATAGTCAGAAACACCACAGTAAATTTAGAAGAGGAATTTATGCCGTATATGACAACATATTTAAGAAATTAACATTAAAGGAATCCAACAGAGACCTTTCAGTCTTTCCATTTTAAATCGATCGATACACATGCTCCAAATATTTAATGAGAGGAACTGCTTCCAGTGATTGGTCTGTAATGGTGTAAGCATACAGTGACGGATCTTCCTGTCTGTATACACGCAATACACTACATTCCATTTGTTTATTTTGAGAGTCAGTTGCCACTACTTGCACCGAGCTTCGATCCTCTGCAGGTGTTCCTGCATTTTCGCAACGATTTTTGAGCCTTGCGACGTCTGTGTATCCAACAGAATCATCTGTGATAAGCTTCATGGTACTTCCGATGTTGTCTACTATGCCATGTATACGAGACGTGTGAGAAAAATAATGAGTCTGACAACTCTGCCCGCGATCTGGCAACGCTGTGTTATTGTACTTGTGTAGATCGATGTTCTTCCCTTCCACATGCTCAGTCCTAATTCAGCTCCTTATAGCCTTCGTGTGAGAGCGCCACCAGTGAAGCTGTGTGTTACGTAACTGTAACAGTGGAATTTAGAGCAAAGTTAAGCCGTCAGGTTTTGTGTTAAACCTGTGTGACTTTTGAAAACTTCCAACAGTTCTATGGGGAACATTCTTTGTCAAGAGTACAAGTCTTTCGCAGGTAAAAATCATTTCTGGAAGGCCGAGAACACGTTGACGATGAAACTCGCTCAGGGAGACCATCTGCTTCAAAAAACAACGAAAACGTTGAAAGTGTGCGTGCTCTTGTGAGATTGTTCCTTCAGATCAGATTGTAAACCACGTGTTTTACAAAGACGCACTTGAACGGCTAAGGTTCAAAGGGTTCAAATGGCTCTGAGAACTATGGGACTTAAAATCTATGGTCATCAGTCCCCTAGAACTTAGAACTACTTAAACCTAACTAACCTAAGGACATGACACACATCCATGCCCGAGGCAGGATTCGAACCTGCGACCGTAGCAGTCCCGCGGCTCCGGACTGAGCGCCTAGAACCGCGAGACCACCGCGGCCGGCGAACGGCTAAGGAAAAGGGAAAATCGAGTGAGACCCGACACTGCAGAGAAGTCGATGCTGCATCATAGCAATGCCGCATGTCACATGACCACTTCCATCACGGCATTTTCGATTTCAAGAGCATTCCTGTTGTCCCCGGACTCCACTATTCACCTGGTCTGAGTCCTGGTGACTTTTTTCTTTTCCTGAAATTGATAACTGTCTTGAAAGGGCGTCATTTTGAGACTATGGAGAGCATCCAAAAGAATGTGACACATGTGTTAAAGGCCCTACCAGCTGAAGGCTTTCAGCGCTGTTACAGAGGCTGGGAACAACGACTCCGCCGGTGTGTAGCTGCCGAAGGGAACTGATTTGAAGGGACAGTAATACTATTCGAAAAAATAAAAACTTTGGTAGATAAAAAGCAGTCTCATTTCCTCACGCACCTCGTGCAAATTATCAAAAGTAATGGATATGTAACACTCCCTTGGGATACGCTCGAATCACTTTTACGTCAAATGGCTTTACTCTCTTGGGAATGACATGTTATATTCTGTCTGCTCTTCAATCCCGTCACATAGTCGATCTGATATTCTCTATGCTCGTATCTTGTTCATTAGGCAGCAGTGCGGAATCGTGCAGAATGCCTTTCGGAAGTCAAGAAGCACGGTATCTACATGTGCACCTGCGTCTACTGGTTTTTGGATCTCGCTGACTAACAGAATGAGCTGATTTTCACATGATCGTTGCGGTACCCTTCTAGGTTCCTACAGAGTAAATTTTCGGTCTCCATCACTGCCATAACGCGCGAACATAAAATACGTCCCGATTGTACAACTCCCCGACGTCAGAGATATATGCCTATAGTTTTGTGCGTCTTTTCGACAACCCCTCCTGAAAAGGCGAATCACGTGTACTTTTCTCCAATCATCAGGAACACTTCGCTCATCCTGAAACCTACTTTACTCTGATCCTAGAAGAGGTGATGTGCAGTACAACTTATTTTATTTAATTACTTAAAAATTGATGCATACAGAACTAGCCGGAGTAACAACACTGGGTAGTGGTAATCTCTTTACGAACGCTCTTGATTTCTGTGCATAACAAGTGATCTGGTGGTGAGCACATCGATAAACGATAGCTTAAAATTTTGAATTACTGCGTGGAATATCAAAATTTAACTAAATTTCCCGAGGAACAAACTATACATTGTAGAGTGACAAATTTCACATTGGTATTTAAAGTATTGTATTTTTTCTTTACGTCGTTATGATTCATTGTATCCCATTCGTTGGAATCGATAGCTACGAATCATGACAGAATTTTTGTTCTCATTGTACTGTTATAGATAGTTTGTGCCCAGCCTATACTTCAGTGTTAATTTCTTATATCATATGGCTTCGGGGAAAAACTGGAATGCATGCCAAACGCCACCCCGTTCGCAGGTTCGTAGTTACTGGGTGAACTTACGCGAATTTGAAACCTGCAGCGACCGCTGTCAGACAGCTGAAATGGGAGCTCGAATTCATTTATTATGCGAACTACCCTGAAAAAGTACCTGACACCCAGATCAGTTAAGACACTACTTATCCTTCTTTATTTCTAGAAAAGCTGCCTTCAAATCATCCGTCAACTGTTACATGGGATGATTTTGAATACCAAACCAACGATTGTTAGCGTATGTACGAGGTGTGTTTTTTAAAATAAGGTCCGTTTTGTTGTAGACACTAGTAGTTCGCGTGCGTCGTGTACCGGCATGCCTCGGGAACAACTGTGCTCAGTTTTAGCTCTGTAGCTGACCTGTACGGTTCTGTTCTGTGCTTTCAAAATGTTAAAGACTTTCAACTCGCCCACCACGTGTGAGGTTCGCTCAGTGATACGGTTTTTGTTACCAAGGAACCTGCAGAAATTCATCGACAGATTTGCGAAGTGTACGGTGATACTGTCACGAGTGACAGCAAAGTGCGCAAGTGGGTAAGAGAATTCAAAGATGGCCGTGACAACGTCCATGACGAGGATAGCTCCGGTCGCCCTTCTTTGATTACAGACGATTTGGTGGCTTCAGTTGAAGCGAGGATTCGCGAGAACAGGCGCTTCGCAATAACAGGTCTCTCAAACGAATTTCCTGACTTGTCGAGATCAGTGTCTTACAACATTGTTTCTCAACACGTAAAGTTTAGGAAACTGTGCTCCCGATGGTTCAGAAACTCCTAAAAGACGACAAGAAAAACCAAAGATTTGATGGTGCGATGAAGTTCTTGACTCGTTATCACTAAGAGTCAGATCGTAAATGGAGACGAAATGTGGGTTTCGCATATCACGCCCGAATCGAAGCAACAGAGCATGGAATGGAGACACACACACACTTGCCTGTAAAGGGGAAGACCAAACAGACTCTGTCCCAGCGCAAAATCATGGCATGGGTGTTTTGGGATAGGCATGGTGTTTTGTTGGTCGACTTCGTGCAACGAGAAACTACTATCAATGTAGAAGCATTCTGCCAAACCCTGAGAAAGCTACGCAGAGCAATTGAAGCAAAAGACGCGGCACGCTGACAAAGGGAATTGTTCTTCTCCATGACAACGCAAGGCCTCACACTGCAGGTCACACAGGCTGGGAACTTCTAGACCACCCACCCTACAATCCACGTCTTGCGCCGAGTGGTACCATCTGTTCCTCCACCTCAAACAATACCTTAGTGGCAACCGCTACAATGACCTTACTCTCTATATTGTTTATAGTGGTGGACCGACAATGTGCAATGACTGGGAACATTACTTACGTTAGATCCACCAGGCAATGTCTCCAAGAATTTTGTTTGCGGCAGATCCGCCTGTGAAAATTCTGGGATAACGGTTTATGGGAATCAGTCGGTGCAACAATTCCTGAATAATATTTAGTGTGGGTCCACCCACGTGTGACCTGGGTTAATGTTTAGGATGGATCCATGTGCAGAACAATTTCCAGATATCATTCAGCATTGATCCATCAAAGTATTATCCAGGGTAATGTCTGGAAGGTGTATCTTCTTGCACTAGGTGTGGTCCTGCTGCAGCTGTATGCCTCTAGCCCACAGCCTGCCACTGGCCGATTCCCCTCTGCCCCTGACAACAGCTCTGCTGGTGGTGGGAACAGGGAGAGGCCACCCCTGCAGGAAGCTAAGACATGACATAGCGGAACTCTGGTATGTGTGTGTTTTTGCAACAAAATAATGTCAACACTGAACCCTGCTGGCTTTCAAATAAAAGTGAGACCCACAACTACTTGCCCTCAGAGTTGAAACATTAAAAGTTTTGGCTGGTTTCGTTGTGTAGGGGCTGGGATACGTAGTTGCCGCATTACAAGTCAAATACAGCCGAGTCTACAGCATACAATATGAATATACACATGAATGGAATGGTCGAAGCTTCCTATCACTTGGCAATTGTGTATTTTGAATGTAACATAGAAATTTATAAATGAGAGATTACAATTAAATAAAATCTGCAGGTACTATTTTAACGACTTTAAATGATGAGTACGATAGCACAAATACCTTTAAGAATGCCATTTATACTTATTAGAGTCGATGGTCCAGCAGTTAAATAAAATATAAGTTGAATAACAGGGAAACAATAGATTCCTACTTCACGTAATTAGTTGTGAGCAACAACGTAGCTCAGAAGACATTCACTTCTAAGCACATACTATGTCTTCATTGCAGAAGCCACGGAAATCTCACAACTGCACAAGTCGGCACTACGAAATATCTCCCGTGACCATGTGCAAACTGCTGAACACTCTTCAAGTATTTTCTGAGACCGTCTGTCGTGTCTTCACGTCCAGCAACCCCGTCCCGTGCGACCTCATGCTCCTCCCCCACTCCCGTAGAATCTCTCCTACGAGCGCTGTGATTGACTAGAGCGCTCCCGCCATGTCTCCAAGCCAACATACACTCACAAACATGTTGAAACGCAAACGAAATACTGGTTTTCCATTTAAGTAACTTAAAATTAAATAAATATTACTACGGCTGGACTATAAACACGCTCTAACACACTTTATTAAATAGATAAACAAATCAAATAAACATATATCAAAGGAACAGAAACAAAAGTAGGCCAGTAGCCTAATATCTCTGTGCTTTCTAAATCACAGTAAATATTTGACCAATTTGTTCATGAATAGTATATATCGGATATAAACAAAGACAGGACAATCAATATGTTTGTAAGCATGCTGCTACCGTTTTTTCGCGTAACTGGAATACTTGTGGCCTGTCGCTCTCAATAGTAATCGGCCACTTTGACCTCCAATAACTCATGTACTATTCATGTTACATGCCTGTAATTCATACCAGTTTAGGTTTACACCAATAGATTTCTAAAGACAAGCCGATGGACAAAATCGGACGAATCATTTACATTTTGGAAATTTGTTGCTGGGTGTTACTTGTATAATTTACAGTCAGATACTAAACTTTAAACCAATAAAGGTATTGGAAATCTGATTACACCATTAGAATCATCGTGCAAATAGTGGTAATGTACATGTTTCTTTTTAAGGTGTCATCATTTCTCTGGCTATTATTAATTTCTACATCAACAGTGAAATGTCTGCCATTATGGTTTGAGAAAGTCCGCCATCCTGGAACTCCTGGCCTACAAATCACCTTCATCCACACAAAGCACAGTCCTCAACACAGCGTCAACATGGAATTCCCAGCCACGCAGTCAGCCTGGACCTACATTTAACCATTTTTCCACTGCTATGTCCAGCAGCATAAGTATTGGGAAATTTACTGCTTTCGACACATATAATACTGAATATTTTGATGGAGAATGAATGTATGTTAACAAGGTATACAATCGAAGGTGCAGTCAGTGTAGATGCTACTACATATCTCATCTGCACTTTGTAGTAAGTTACGTTTCTCACGCAGCTGAATTGCACAGGGTTATTGACAGTTCTGACTCCCTGCCTGTAAACTGACGTTGCCCTCCTCATTTAATATTTTACAGTCATACATCCCTACCTCACATAGTGAGAAGCCTGAGAACAATATGTTCAAAATCAATAAGAGAAAGCTTTATTAGAAAACAACTGAAATTAGCTGAAAGAAAACTTCTTCTTACAAACTTCAAACAAAAGTCTCACAAAAATCGGTCAAGCATTCGACTAGAAAATAACGAAGTTCATTAAGCTGAAGGGACATCTACAAATAATCCAATGAAGTTTCCTACTAAAAGGAAGGAGAATATACACAGCAGCAGCTGGCCATAGATACGTTTTGGGGGCGACATTGGAGGGTTCTGTAGTCCCTCTGCAGTGACTCGAATCGGCCTCTCACTGAAGGGCTACTATTAGCACACACGAGGTGGTCCAGAGCGCTGCGGAGAACTGCCGAGGAGTGGAGGTAATCGCTATAAATAGCCATGAATGTGCACAGAAGTATACTTCTGGATGTACTTCCACATGTGTGACATGGCAGAGGTACGTAGACCCCAGCGAAGGGGACCTTTGGTTGAATTTTCCCAGCTGTCCATTGGCTGCAGTATGACACTTACCGGTGGCTAGAGTGCCTCCTAAGCGGAGGCATACATTAGGCAGTACTTCTCCATCTGCAGGGTTGCCAGTCAGTCAGGCATATTGGTAATATATGGCATTGTCTCAGAAAGACCTTCAATCGGAAATATCTAAGTCAAGGCTTGGATCGCATGCATGGAGGACGTAGAGGGCACCTGGAAGATGTAGGAAGAACAACATCTGGCGTCCACTACGATGTAAACCAGAAAAGTTCCCATGAAATCCAAATAGAGCTGTGACTATGGCATTGATGCCTCCAGCCAGGAAAACAGCTATGCAGTGGGCCAACTGCTTGCTTTGGCTTGATGTGCAGGCTGCCACCATGGTGGTAATATCAGCATCAATCACTTTCCAATAGATGTGTTGGTGTGCAGTGCGTTTCTTTAGCACAAAGCCCTACTGACCATGATGAAGCAGGTATAGGATCTGGTGCTGCAGGGGGATGGCAGGATGACCTGAGTCCAGCCATTTTCGCTTTGGAGCCGCAGGACACTACTCATGGCAGAGAATTCATATCTGTGAAGCCTATATCTTCCAATTTTCGGGTTGAGCACCTTCTGGTGATCCAGTGGCCATCCTCACTGGAACAGACAGAGGAGCTCTCGAGGAATGGGGCTTCTCCCGAGTGCTGAGCCACCACTCTGGCATGGACAGGCAGTCCAAGTAACAGAATACTTACGGATGAGAGTCAAAAGGAGTCCTGACCCACTGGCAATCTTGAAAGTAAGTCAGTGTTAGCATGGTGAGACGTAGAATGGTACTGGATGGGACTACCTGGTAAGAAATAAACCCATCGTTGAAGGCAGTGGGCTGATTTTGTGGGGATGTTCGCATCAAATCGAAATAAGGGCAGCTATAGCTTTGGTCCATCAACAGGGTAGTGGCAGCAATACACATAGTCTAATTGCACTAGGGTGATGCCAATCTTTTCCTGACAGAAGCAATGGGCTATTCCATGCTGTATACAATGTAAGAAAGGTTAGCCCCTAACCCATACTTGGATATATGTACTGTGACAACGACAGGGAGAAATGTATTGTAAGCCATCAAACATGTGGGCCAAAGCAACCCCTGGTCCTGGAACGGGCAGTCAAATGCCATGCTCCAATTCCGTGACACATTTTTACGTAAGAGACGGTGCCGTGGTTCCGCTATTGTGGCAGCATGGGGGATAAACTTACAATAGCAATTCAGTTGGCATAAAACGAACCGAAATTGCTTCAGAGTCCTCGGAGGTGGCAAGTTCTGCATGGCGTGGACATATTGTGGCAGTGCCTGGATACCTGTGGCACTGAGGATATGTCCTATATATTCGACTATGGGGAAAAAGGGGCACTTCTCCAAGCTATAACAAAGATTAGTTGCGTTTGGGATGGCATAGAGGATATCTGGGTTATCCAACAGGTGTTGCACAAGCATGCAACGATGATGTCGTCCAGATTTCTTTATTTAATTATTTAATTATTGTACCGTGGGACCAAATTTAGGAGAAGTCTCCATGAACATGGAACTAGTCAATACATGAAATTATAACACGATAGTAGAAACAGATAAAATGAAATACAAGAAACGTATTCAGGCGACAATTCGTAAATTTAAATAAAGAAAATCAACAATGTAACACTGGAATTTGCTTAATTTTTCAGCTCTTCCAGGAGCTCCTCGACAGAATAGAAGGCGTGAGCCATGAGGAAACTCTTCAGTTTAGACTTAAAAGTGTTTGGGCTACTGCTAAAATTTTTGAGTTCTTGTGGTAGTTTATTGAAAATGGATGCAGCAGAATAGTGCACTCCTTTCTGCACAAGAGGCAAAGAAGTGCATTCCACACGCATATTTGATTTTTACCTAGTATTAACGCAGTTAAAGCTGGTAACTATTGGGAAGAAGCTAATATTGCCAACAACAAACGACATTAAAGAAAATATATACTGTGAGGGCAATGCCAGAATTCCCAGACTATTGATATAATTGCCACTTTGTTCTACAGGATATTCTTATCCCTCTAGTCAGCCACCCAGGTTGCCTGTTTGTGCTAGTACCCTGTTTTGAACGTTCTAACGGAAATCAGCTTTCAAAGAGCACGAGTAAAGTCTTGAGGAAAGCATTATATTTATCATCTACTGTACCAGCACTATAAACATCTTGCCACTCTTGTTCCTTGATAAAGTTTACAAAGGTCTCTACAGCAACTGGATCAGCTTTTCTAAAAAGTTGAAACTATATTTAACATGTGTTGAAGCACAAAAACCTTTTAGAGTTAAAACTTGTGCATCATGATCTGAAAGGCCATTAACTTTTTTGCTAACAGAATGCCCTCCTAGTAATGAGGAATGAACAAAAATATTGTCCATGGTTGTTCTACTATTCCCTTGCACTCTCGTTGGAAAGAATACGGTTTGCATAAGATTATATGAATTAAGGAGGTCAAACAGCATCCTTTTCCTTGCACAATCACACAATCACTTATACAATTAATATTGAAGTCACCACATACAACTAACTCTTTGCAGTTCCTATAAAGTGAACCAAGAACCTCCTCTAGCTTTAGGAAAAATGTTGTGAAATCGGAGTCTGGGGATCTATAAATAACAACAGATAGAAGTTAACTCCACTAAATTTAACCACACCTGCGCAACATTCAAACACCTTTTCAGTGCAGTACTTTGAAACATCAATTGACTCAAATGGGATACCGTTTTTCACATACATGGTTACTCCCCCACACCGCAAAGAGCTCCTAGAAAAGCTGCCAGCCAAACTGTATCCTGGTAAAGGAAGCCTCTTAATTACCTCCTTATTTAAGAAGTGTTTAGATATACCAATAATTTCAGTGTCAACATCTGTAAGCAGTTCACTATCTTTATCTCTAATACCGTGTATATTTTGATGAAATATATTAATTCCCTCATTACTCGGATACCTAAGCTTTGTCGAAAGTGGTTTCTTCCCTTAATCAGGAATGTCTACCAGCTGACTTCAATCCAAAAAAGGTGCAGCTCTAGCACCCACTAGTACAGGAATTTTCCCATGAGTGATCCCACCACCCCCACCTATGCTGTCACCTATAAGCTTTGCCAACCTCCCCTTTCCATACCTGTTGAGGTGCAGGCCATGTATAGTGAAATCCGTCCTGCTGACAGACTCCACCGACACCACTGAAATGTGACACATGCCTTCTGTTATCAGCGCACCCCCAAGTCTCATGTTATTACACTTGAGGGCTGTATTAAGATGAGGCCGATCGTGACACTGAAACAGTTCCACGAAATGCACATTCATGTTGCCAGTCTGAGTGGCTATCTTTTCCAGGTCATCATCTATGTGATACCCCCAATCCCTATCAATACTATTACCGGCCCCACCCACAATCACTACCTGACCCTCTTTAGTCAAATACCTTCATAACCCCCCTTTGTTAACAGTCACCTGAGCCAATCCTGCATTTGGCTTCAAAATGTTGGTGACCTGGTACTCACTCCCCAACGCTTCCTGCAACTGCTGGCCAACACCCCTACCACGAGAACTACCTAACAGCAGAACCTTCTTCTTTTTCTTATACTTTGCAACAGTCCTAGCCACTGTAACTGCTGAGGTCTGCTGCATACTTCCTACATCTACAGGTACTAGAGATTCCTCTCCACTAAACTCTGACAGTTGTTCATATCTCTTGCGAACACCAATAGTAAAAATATCTGAAAATCTCCTTCTCCTAGCAGATCTCTTGCCAACAGACAGCTCCTATTCCCGAACCCCCTTCTCCCTCCTCATCCTATGTAGCTCCTTCTGTACGTTTTTCAACTGCACCTGAAGGGCACAGATCTTACGCTCCTGCTCCTCTATCAACTTACTCCTGCTACATAACCTGCAGTTCCAAGAGAGGATCTCACCAGAATGGCCACAGGCTTTCCCACTGCATTCTTCCCAGTGAAAATACTTCGAACAAGTCTCGCACTGCAATCGACTACTCACGAACCTACGGCAAAAGCCCACACTTCTCACTCATGGTAAAATTTTACAGTTTTACAAGAAAACTACATTATCTAAGTTCCGCTAGTACAATAAGAAGATGTTAAAAACTGACTACAATAATCACAAACTTACTCTACAAGGGAAGTAACTACATCTACATTTATACTCCGCAAGCCACCCAACGGTATGTGGCGGAGGGCACTTTAGGTGCCACTGTCATTACCTCCCTTTTCTGTTCCAGTCCCGTATGGTTCGCGGGAAGAAAGACTGTCTGAAAGCCTCTGTGCTCGCTCGAATCTCTCTAATTTTACATTCGTGATCTCCTCGTGAGGTATAAGTAGGGGGAAGCAATATATTCGATACCTCATCCAGAAACGCACCCTCTCGAAACCTGGCGAGCAAGCTACACCGCGATGCAGAGCGCCTCTCTTGCAGAGTCTGCCACTTGAGTTTGCTAAACATCTCCGTAACGCTATCACGGTTACCAAATACCCCTGTGACGAAACGCGCCGCTTTTCTTTGATCTTCCCTATCTCCTCCGTCAACCCGATCTGGTACGGATCCCACACTGATGAGCAATACTCAAGTATAGGTCGAACGGGTGTTTTGTAAGCTACCTCCTTTGTTGAGGGATTACATTTTCTAAGGACTCTCCCAATGAATCTCAACCTGGTACCCGCCTTATCAACAATTAATTTTATATGATCATTCCACTTCAAATCGTTCCGCACGCATACTCCCAGATATTTTACAGAAGTAACTGCTATCAGTGTTTGTTCCGCTATCATATAATCATACAATAAAGGATCCTTTTTTCTATGTGTTCGCATTACATTACATTTATCTATGTTAAGTGTCAGTTTGACACTCCCTGCACCAAGTGCCTATCTGCTGCAGATCTTCCTGCATTTCGCTACAATTTGCTAATGCTGCAACTTCTCTGTATACTACAGCATCATCCGCGAAAAGCCGCATGGAACTTCCGACTCTATCTACTAGGTCAGTTATATATATTGTGAAAAACAATGGTCCTATAACACTCCCCTGTGGCACGCTAGAGGTTACTTTAACGTCTGGAGACGTCTCTCCATTGATAACAACATGCTGTGTTCTGTTTGCTAAAAACTCTTCAATCCAGCCACACAGCTGGTCTGATATTCCGTAGGCTCTTACTTTGTTTATCAGGTGACAGTGTGGAACTGTGTCGAACGCCTTCCCGAAGTCAAGAAAAATGGCATATACCTGGGAGCCTGTATCTAATATTTTCTGGGTCTCATGAACAAATAAAGCGAGTTGGGTCTCACACGATCGCTGTTCCCGGAATTCATGATGATTCCTACAGAGTAGATTCTGGGTTTCCAAAAACGACATGATACTCGAGCAAAAAACATGTTCTAAAATTCTACAACAGATCGACGTCAGAGATATAGGTCTATAGCTTTGCGCATCTGCTCGACGACCCTTCTTGAAGATTGGGACTACCTGTGCTCTTTTCCAATCATTTGGAATCTTCCATTCCTCTAGAGATTTGCGGTACACGGCTGTTAGAAGGGGGGCAAGTTCTTTCGCGTACTCTGTGTAGAATCGAATTGGTATCCCGTCAGGTCCAGTGGACTTTCCTCTGTTGATTGATTCCAGTTGCTTTTCTATTCCTTGGACACTTATTTCGATGTCAGCCATTTTTTCGTTTGTGCGAGGATTTATAGAAGGAACTGCAGTGCAGTCTTCCTCTGTGAAACTGCTTTGGAAAAAGGTGTTTAGTATTTCATCTTTACGCGTGTCATCCTCTGTTTCAATGCCATCATCATCAAGGAGTGTCTGGATATGCTGTTTCGAGCCACTTACTGATTTAACGTAAGACCAGAACTTCCTAGGATTTTCTGTGAAGTCGGTACATAGAATTTTACTTTCGAATTCACTGAACGCTTCACGCATAGCTCTCCATACACTAACTTTGACATTGTTTAGCTTCTGTTTGTCTGAGAGGTATTGTCTGCGTTTACACTTGGAGTGAAGCTCTCTTTGCTTTCGCAGTAGTTTCCTAACTTTGTTGTTGAACCACGGTGGGTTTAACCGTCCCTCACAGTTTTATTCGGCACGTACCTGTCTAAAGCGCATTTTACGATTGCCTTCAACTTTTTCCATAAACACTCAACATTTTCAGTGTCGGAAGAGAAACTTTCGTTTTGATCTGTTAGGTACTCTGATATCTGCTTTCTATTACTCTTGCTAAACAGATAAACCTTCCTCCCTTTTTTTATATTCCTATTAACTTCCATATTCAGGGATGCTTCAACGGCCTTATGATCACTGATTCCCTGTTCTGCACTTACAGAGTCGAAAATTTCGTGTCTGTTTGTTATCAGTAGGTCTAAGACGTTATCTCCACGAGTCGGTTCTCTGTTTAATTGCTCGAGGTAATTTTCGGATAGTGCACTCAGCATAATGTCACTCGATGCTCTGTCCCTACCACCCGTCCTAAACATCTGAGTGTCCCAATCTATATCTGGTAAATTGAAATCTCCTCCTAAGACTATAACATGCTGAGACAATTTATGTGAAAGGTATTCCAAATTTTTTCTCAGTTGTTCTGTCACTAATGCTGCTGAGTCGGGAGATCGGTAAAAAGAGGCAACTATTTACCTAGCTTGGTTGTTGAGTATAACCTCCACCCATAATAATTCACAGGAACTATCCACTTCTACTTCATTACAGGATAAACTACTACTAACAGCGACAAACACGCCATCACCGGTTGCATGCAATCTATCCTTTCTAAACACCGTCTGTGCCTTTGTAAAAATTTCGGCAGAATTTATCTCGGGCTTCAGCCAGCTTTCTGTACCTATAACGATTTCACCTTCGGCGCTTTCCATCAGCGCTTGAAGTTCCGGTACTTTACCAATGCAGCTTCAAAAGTTTACAATTACAACACCGATTGCTGCTTGGCCCCAGCATGTCCTGACCTTGCCCCGCAGCCTTTGAGGCTGCCGCCCTTTCTGTACTTGCCCGAGGCCATCTAAACTAAAAAACCGCCCAGTCTACGCCACACAACCCCTGCTACCCGTATAGCCGCTTGCTGCGTGTAGTGTACTCCTGTCATATCCAGCGGAACCCGAAACCCCACCACCCAATGGCGCAAGTCGAGGAATCTGCAGCCCACACGGTCGCAGAACCGTCTCAGCCTCTGATTCAGACCCTCCACTCGGCTCTGTACCAAAGGTCCGCAGTCAGTCCTGTCGATGATGTGGCAGATGGTGAGCTCTGCTTTCATCCCGCTAGCGAGACTGGCAGTCTTCACCAAATCAGATACCCGCCGGAAGCCAGAGAGGATTTCTCCGATCCATAGCGACATGTATCACTGCCGACATGAGCCACCACATGCAGATGGGTGCACTCTGTACCCTTCATGGCATCCGGAAGGACCCTCTCCACATCTGGAATGACTCCCCCCGATATGCACACGTAGTGTACATTGGTTTTCTGCCCCTCTCTTGCTACCATATCCCTAAGGGGCCACATTACGCGCCTGACGTTGGAGCTCCCAACTACCAGTAAGCCCACCCTCTGCGACCGCCCAGATCTTGCAGACTGAGGGGCTACCTCTGGAACAGGAGAAGCAGCCACGTTCGGCCGAAGATCACTATCAGCCTGAGACAGAGCCTGAAATCTGTTCGTCAGACGAGCTGGAGAGGCCTTCCGTTCAGCCCTCCGGAATGTCTTTCGCCCCCTGCCACACCTGGAGACGACCTCCCACTCTACCACAGGTGAGGGATCAGCCTCAATGCGGGCAGTATCCCAGGCAGCCACAGTCGTAGTCCGATCGGGGGATGCATGGGACGAGCTGGCCGTCCCCGACAAACCCCCATCCGGATCCCCACAGTGATGCCCATGTGCAACAGCCTCAAGCTGTGTGACCGAAGCCAACACTGCCTCAAGCTGGGAGCGAAGGGATGCCAACTCAGCCTGCATCCGAACACAGCAGTTGCAGTCCCTATCCATGCTAAAACTGTTGTGCAAAGACCGTCTGAACTAATCTACACAAAGCACAAACAAATCGACACAAAATTTAGACGGTTATTAAAATATAAGATTGCCTAGTAAATGCAGTAATGCTGCTACTTGCGCACTGCTGACACACTGCTCGGCGGCGGAAGGAGACTACGCGATTTTACACTATTCAGGTACTAAAAACGCGATGCTACAACTCTCAAATACTATAATACGCTCGAAATTTATGAATTAAACAATGCAAGTACCAAAACACGCAAAGAAATTAAGAATTAAACTATGTAACAAGTAAGTGAGCTAGGAGTATACGACTTTCTGCTGGCAGCTGCTTATCCAACGGGGGCAGGGAACACACTGGCTGTGACCAACCGACAGGTCGCAGGTTCGAACCCTGCCTCGGGCATGGATGTGTGTGATGTCATTAGGTTTCATTAGTTCTAAGTTCTAGGCGACTGATGACCTCAGAAGTTAACTCGCATAGTGCTCAGAACCATTTAAACCAACCGACACTGGCCGTTCAAAACAAAAACAGAAGACAGATGACTACGCGAATTTACACTATTCAGGTACTAAAAACGCGATGCTACAACTCTCAAATACTATAATACGCCCGAAATTTATGAATTAAACAATGCAAGTACCAAAACACGCAAAGAAATTAAGAATTAAACTATGTAACAAGTAAGTGAGCTAGGAGTATACGACTTTCTGCTGGCAGCTGCTTATCCAACGGGGGCAGGGAACACACTGGCTGTGACCAACCGACAGGTCGCAGGTTCGAACCCTGCCTCGGGCATGGATGTGTGTGATGTCATTAGGTTTAATTAGTTCTAAGTTCTAGGCGACTGATGACCTCAGAAGTTAACTCGCATAGTGCTCAGAACCATTGAAACCAACCGACACTAGCCGTTCAAAACAAAAACAGAAGACAGACGACTACGCGAATTTACACTATTCAGGTACTAAAAACGCGATGCTACAACTCTCATATACTATAATACGCCCGAAATTTATGAATTAAACAATGCAAATACCAAAAACACGCAAAGAAATTAAGAATTAACTATGTAACAAATAAGTGAGGTAAGAGTATACGACTTGCTACTGCAGCTGCTTATCAACGGCGGCAGGGAGCACACTCTACTACTATTGTTAACAGTATTAATCAACAGCAAATGAGAATATAACAAAAGATTAACACAGAAAGTAAATCAAACGTCTAATGACACAGTAACGAAACTGAAAGCAGTTCCTAAAAATTTCTTCTGAAGTTATTTCACCAGAAAGCACCAAAAACACCGGGTGAAGACTACTAAAGTTCCTAAATAAACCACTATACACAAACAGTAAATTAGTACTTAGCTTTCGATGCGCCGCTACAGCTGCAACTGGTCAGCGCGGAATGTAAACACAGGTAAGAGGTTAAGTTGCTCGATACGAAACACTCACGAATATCAGGTCACAACACAAGAAATGCGGAGGTGAATGAAGAAACCACTAATAAGTCACTTATATAGTAAATATTATCACAAAAACCGCTAAAATATGTATCTGAAACCTAAAAATATATGAAAAGTTAGAGAGCGATCTCACACGGAGTCACGCACTTATGACGTCACACCAAAGAGTTTTCTATACCTGGCACTTCCCATGTAAGTGTTCCATATACCTCTGTTGTAACGCTAGGACGTTTGCAATCTCAAGGGGCAAGCAGCTGTAGTTGAAGAGACTGAAGGATATATTTATCATCAGCAAGTCCTATGATGCCGCATCCGCTGGAAGCTTTACAGCTTCCATTGGATGTCCTTGAGATCAATTTTCGCGATGACTGTACTTCAGCAAGCCAAGCAAGAATCTCATTCGTCTTTGAGATTGGGTAATAATCAACAATGGACTGTGCATTAAGGGTGTTCTTGACGTCACCACATATGCAGAGGGAGCCATCTGGTCTATCGACCAGCACGATATTGATCATGGACTGTTGGAAACAGCCATAAAGATGCTGATATCCTGCAAACGTTGTAGTTCCTCCCATAACTTATCCCACAGGATGAATGAGACATTCTGAGCCTTGAAACACGTTGGTAGGAGGGTGATGTGGGCTCCAAATCCCATGATGTCTTTAGGAGAAGGCTCGAAAACCGAACGATAGTTCAAGTGCAGAAGGTGGAAGTAAGAATTGTCCATGCCTGGCTGGATGTTATTCATTGCATCACGCACATTAGCCCCAAAGTGCCGAAGGGATCAATTTCCATTAAGTCTTTCACCCCAGGAGTATTGATGACTAGTAGGCTTATCCAGCAGTCGTGACACAATGTTGGATGAGGGATGTGAACTGTCCTTCGACCACTACTATGTCGTATGAATGTGGAGGACTCTGGGTCTGCCACATCATGTTGCTCTACTAGAAAGGGGTCCAGCTGAGTCTAATTCCACGTGCAGCTTGGTGGAGGCACGGTAGATCCCTGCTTTGTGACCTGTTTTGCACATTTGGTGCGTCGAAACTGGCTTTGGTGCCTAGGCTCCATAGCCTAACAGTGAATGCAAGAGGGCTACTGCTGCGCATGGGCTGAGAATTCTGGTTTACTGGGAAGGAAAACTTCACAGAATGGGAGAGTTGCTGGGTTGGTGGGTGGCGGGTGGGACAGGCCGTGTAGATATGGGATTGATCTTGGAGGGTTGCTGAAGCATGAAGGAACTCCTCAAATGCGTGAATGATTGAAATATAAGAATCCAACACGGGTATCTTCAGCTCCAGTCAATCTGTCTGAAGCCCCTCCTCTGGGGCATGCACTAAGATCAAGTCTCTGACGAGCGACATGGCATAAACTGTGGACAGTTATCATTTGAACACCGAATATGGCATTCCCAAGAGAGACCTTGGGACCTTCGAGTATCGCGATATATTCCAAATGCTACTGCACATGTTGCCTAAGGTAGGTAAGGAATCTGAGCCATGGTGTCGCAATATGTACATGAGGATCAAAGTAGTCTTGTCAGCAAAATTTCGGTTCCTCATATGGCAGGGCATGCAGTTAAAGTTCAGGCTGTAATTGTTGCAGGCGCAGTAGACCTTCAGTCCAATGTGGGCGAGAAGATACCGTACTCCATAAAATGCTATTCGATGTGTCTCATATAATTTGCTGAAGGGTCCACATTCCTTTCAAAGCCCAGAAACGGTGGAGGAACCTCAACGAGGGTTTTATCCACGAAGTCCATTTGGGAAGAGCGTTGCGATCCATCAACAGATGCCACATTTATATCCACCACCGTGTTTACGAGCTCCTGCATGATAAGTTGTATATCTTGCAGGAAGAGTAACATTTGTTGTGTCACGTCAGCAGGTTCAGGAACTGGGTGTTCAGTCATAGAGAACCAAGATGATCTGGCTATCTGATGTTGTAAAGGGAGTAAAGAACAGAGGAAAACATACATCACTACCTGGGTCCAAAGAAAACATCATCGCAGAATCAAAATATCCACGGGTGTACTGCCGGTCTATAGTGTCCAACGGGCACAAAATTTCGGCGATCAAACATGTCGCCATCATCAGGTGAACTGACGGACTGAGCTCCTGTGAACGGAGATCCGTACGCTATGGCTGCTCAGGGGGAACTGGGTTCGGTCGCGGCGGCGGCTGATTTAAATACCCTCCGCCCGCGGCGCGCTCCCTCCACCGTCCGCGCCCCGCGCCACGGTAGCGTGGTGGAACAGATTGCGACGGCGTCTGAGATGACGTCGGTGTGATGGCTCTGTCCGCCGTGGTCGTCACAACTATGCGTTTGCTCGATTTACTCTTGATTAACCCAATCGCTGGTTCCCAAGCCTTGCTAAGATTATAGCCACAGTCACGGTTTATGAGGTCGTCATTGGTGCGAATTTCGATGGCCTCTCTAACAACGCTGTCCCAGTATCTCGACGTCTGTACCAGAATCCTCGTGCGGTCATACTCCATAGCGTGATTTTCCGACCTCTGATCAATCAACTCAAGCGACTCTCGCAGGGGTACCCTCGTAAACAAGGAAACGACGTCAAAACTAGTACGAGGGTACCCCTGCGAGAGTCGCTTGAATTGATTGGTCAGAGGTTTGACGAGAATACCACTGAACTTTTTAGGCATGTCTTGACTTCCACGTATTTTCTTTTTAATGGAGAATACTACGAACAAACGGAGGGAGTCGCCATGGGTAGCCCACTCTCACCGGTGGTAGCTAATTTGTACATGGAAAACTTCGAGGAGGAAGCCCTGTCGTCATCCGAATGGAAACCTACTTGCTTTTTCCGTTACGTGGACGACACGTTCGTCATCTGGCCACATGGTATGGATAAACTCCTTGACTTCCTTACACATCTAAACTCCATACACCCCAACATCAAATTCACTATGGAGACTGAAACGGAGGGTAAATTACCTTTCCTTGACGTCTTGGTCAGGAGAAGGGCTGACGGCACCCTAGGTCATGGGGTGTATCGAAAGACAACACACACTGATCTGTATTTGCACGCAGACAGCTGCCACCACCCTTCACAGAGGAATGGGGTACTTAAAACCCTAGTACATAGGGCGCGCACTGTCTCTGACACAGAGAGTCTACCCCAGGAATTGGAACATCTGAGAACTGTGTTTCGAAAAAATGGGTACTCAGAGTGGCAGATCCAACGTGCTCTCTGCCCAACCACTGCAGCACAACCTGTTGAGGTGGATGAAGTCACGAGGGAGGAGGTAGGCACTGCATTTATTCCATACACAGGCGCACTCTCGGGGAAAATCGCCCGCATTCTGAAGAAACACTGGGTCGGAACTGTGTTTTGTCCTCCGAATAAAACTCGTGCACTGGTGGGGAGCGCCAAAGATGACCTCGGTTTGAGGAAGGCTGGCGTGTACCAGATTCCGTGTCAATGTGGCAAGTCGTATATTGGTCAGACGATGCGTACCGTCGAGGATCGATGCCGTGAACACCAGAGGCACACTCGACTGATGTATCCGAGCAAGTCGGCGGTCGCTGAACATTGTTTGTCGGAAAATCACGCTATGGAGTATGACCGCACGAGGATTCTGGTACAGACGTCGAGATACTGGGACAGCGTTGTTAGAGAGGCCATCGAAATTCGCACCAATGACGACCTCATAAACCGTGACTGTGGCTATAATCTTAGCAAGGCTTGGGAACCAGCGATTGGGTTAATCAAGAGTAAATCGAGCAAACGCATAGTTGTGACGACCACGGCGGACAGAGCCATCACACCGACGTCATCTCAGACGCCGTCGCAATCTGTTCCACCGCGCTACCGTGGCGCGGGGCGCGGACGGTGGAGGGAGCGCGCCGCGGGCGGAGGGTATTTAAATCAGCCGCCGCCGCGACCGAACCCAGTTCCCCCTGAGCAGCCATAGCGTACGGATCTCCGTGCCGGCACGTTCACAGGAGCTCAGTCCGTCAGTTCACCTGATGATGGCGACATGTTTGATCGCCGAAATATTGTGCCCGTTGGACACTATAGACCGGCAGTACACCCGTGGATATTTTGATTATCAAATACGCCAGGAGAAACTCAAGAATCACATCATCGCAAAACTCCTACACCTCACATAGTGAGATGCCTAAGAAACAACACCTTCCAAATCAACAAGAGGAAGGTTTATTTCAATGCAACAGGATATTAGCTAAACGAAAAACTCCTTTTTACAAACATAATTCAATATTCTCACAGAAATCGATTGGTTTCCAAATAGAAAACAACGAAGTTAAGTAAGATTAATCCAACGAAGTTACGTATTGGAAGGAAAGGAGTATACTAGGCAGCAGCTGGCCAAAAATACGTCTTAGAGGAGACGTTGCAGAGGTCTAAAGTCCCTCTTCAGTGGCTCCAGTAAGTAGCCGGTGTGTGAAAGTATACTTCTGGATCTCCTTCCGTGCATGTGACTTACCACAGGGAAGTATATCCTTAGTGAAGAGGACCTGTGGTTGTAGATGCCCTGCGGTCTGTCAGTTGCGGTATGACGCATTGTGAGTGACAGCATGCATACAGAAAATAAAAAAATCGCATTCAGCCTACCCCTGCCACATAAAAGAGTGTGCTTACAGCTGCGCTTAGAGTGTAGGATCGAAAATGCTGCCATGTAGAGTGTATGTGGCATGTCATTGCTGGACCCATTCCCCACTCTATGGCCCTGGTGTATCCATGTTGTAACACACACAATTGGTGTAATTTGATTACAAGCCCAGAAGACCACACCATGAGTAGTGTTGTTATCACGACCTTCACCAGAAACATTCTTTTTGTTACTGTGGTGTCACCGCCAGCCACCACACCTGCTAGGTGGTAGCCTTTAAATCGGCCGCGGTCCGGTAGTATACGTCGGACCCGCGTGTCGCCACTATCAATGATTGCAGACCGAGCGCCGCCACACGGCAGGTCTAGAGAGACTTCCTAGCACTCGCCCCAGTTGTACAGCCGACTTTGCTAGAGATGCTTCACTGACTTCTACGCTCTCATTTGCCGAGACGGTAGTTAGCATAGCCTTCAGCTACGTTATTTGCTACGACCTAGCAAGGCGCCAGTATCCGTACTATTAATATTGTGAATCATGTACCATAAAGAGCGACGTTCTCCATTAATGGATTAAAGTTAAGTATTCCACCAGCTACGTCCGTTTTTCTCAGTACCAATTCCCTTGTCATGTTCCAGACATCACGCCAGCCTGCGTGAGCTAAAACGCATGCATTTCGGCCTCCTTTAGGTATACGGGTTGGCTCTCCTGCCAACCACAACAGTTACTACATTGAATGATCATCATTATTAAAAAAAGCATTAGCTGTTGGTTGAGATATTGCCATGTTGAGAAGCATTCCAATGCTTGTCCTAAACATTTACAAGTGGTGAGGGAGACCGACATGGGGTCTAAATCGGCATCATTCTGACAATTAAAAGTGAATACTGTTGACTTATGTGGATGTATGTACTAGAGTTGGACAAAGTAGTTCTTTTTATGGTGCGATTCCTTTTGAGATAGTTCTAACCACTGTATTGTACAAAAGTATTTTAGGTAACTTGTTTGTGTGTAACCTTTATTTTTTCTGCGTCATTATTTGACCTGCTTTTGAGAAATAGTGTCCACAAGCATAGTTGGTAAGTACAACTTTTCAATGAAATTATTTGCAGGTGGGGGCATGTATTATGAGATAGTTCAATGAATTATTTCAAACGAAGTGCGTAGTTCATTTTTAATGTTAAAGACCAGTAAATAGGAGCACTGTGAAAAACTCTTAAATGAGTGAATTAGAAACCAAAATGTTACTACCTACAAAACTAGAATGATTCTAGGAACAAATGCCATGCACGTGTATGTAAAAACATTTTTGTGTATGCAATCTGTTCAATTTCTTTAATAGAAAGAGCCGAGCGCTTTCAGTTTTAACCCACGCCTTTATTTCGGAACCTGCTTAGTGGGAAGCAGTAAAGATTAAGTTATTCTCATCGTCACCAAAGGCGTTAATCTACTTCCCAGCTCTTTTTCTTAAGAAATAAGATACACAAAAAGGAGAAACTAATTAGAATTAAATAGTTCACAAAAATTAATTCTTAATATGGGAAATAAACGTGTATGTCCAGCATACATAAGATCCTACAAACAATAAAACTATGTAATAACCGTAAAAAATAATTATTAGATACAGAGAAAAACTTGTATTACTAGTATTAATAAATTATTTACCTTATTTGACGCTGCAGAGTTATAACCACTGTATTGTACAGAAAGTCTTTAGGTAATTTGTTTTTGTGTAACCTTCATTTTTTTTGAATCACTATTTGACCTGCTATTGAAAAATAGGGTTCGCAAGGATAGTTGGTGAGTACAACTTTTTCAATGAAATTATTTCCTTGTTCCCAACAAAGTGACGTGTCAGACTGACTATGTAAAAGCGGTTCTGCTAAAAATTTATCTCTTTCTACAATACTTGCTACTTTTAGGTTTAACTGATGTAGCAGCACTCCCTTTTGTGCCTGCAATCAGGTCAGAATGCACTATAACTATAATAATGCAACATTATTAGCTACTGCTGGGTTGGAGAAGTGTTCACTGCTAGGCAATAAGTGACAAACTTTTCGCAGACACTGGTCATCTCTATCTCTAGGTGTGCGTTTTGTAGCACTGTGCAGCGCACACACACACATTATCTTTGGTTGAAAGCATAAGAATCTACCAAACATATCACGCAGTCTCCTAAGGTGGTTGGTGGCTTAGCAGGGAAATAATCCATCGTGGTGAGGTGCTTCTTATAAATACATCACCTTTGGTTGAAAACTGTTTGGGCTTATAGACTTAGCTGAGACATCATTAATACCAACTTTTAATTTCTGACACCTGCCCCCCGTGAACCATGGACCTTGCTGATGGTGGGGAGGCTTGCGTGCCTCAGCGATACAGATAGCCGTACCGTGGGTGCAACCACAATGGAGGGGTATCTGTTGAGAGGCCAGGCAAATGCCTGGTTCCTGAAGAGGGGCAGCAGCCTTTTCAGTAGTTGCAGGGGCAACAGTCTGGATGATTGACTGATCTGGCCTTGTAACAATAACCAAAACGGCCTTGCTGTGCTGGTACTGCGAACGGCTGAAAGCAAGGGGAAACTAAAGCCGCAATTTTTCCTGAGGGTATGCAGCTTTACTGTATGGTTAAATGATGATGACGTCCTCTTGGGTAAAATATTCCGGAGGTAAAATAGTCCCCCATTCGGATCTCTGGGTGGGGACTACACAAGAGGACGTCGTTATCAGGAGAAAGAACACAGGCGTTCTACGGATCGGAGCGTGGAATGTCAGATCCCTTATCGGGCAGGTAGGTTAGAAAATTTTAAAAGTGAAATGGATAGGTTAAAGTTATATATAGTGGGAATTAGTGAAGTTCGATGGCAGGAGGGAAACGACTTTTGGTCAGGTGAATAGAGGATCATAAATATAAAATCAAGTAGGGGTAATGCAGGAGTAGCTTTAATAATGAATAGGAAAATAGGAGTGCAGGTAAGGTACAACAAATAGCATAGTGAACGCATTATTGTGGCCAAGATAGACACGAAGCCCACGCCTACTACAGTAGTACAAGTTTGTATGCCAAGTAGTTCTGCAGATGGCGAAGAAATTGATGAAGTGTATGATGAGACAAAAGAAATTATTCAGGTACTGAAGGGAGACGAAAATTTAATAGTCATGCGTGACTGGAATTCATCACTAGGAAAAGGGAGAGAGGGAAACATAGTAGGTGAATATGGATTGGGGGCGAGAAATGAAAGAGGAAGCCGCCTGGTAGAATTTTGCGCAGAGCATAACTTTAATCATAGCTAATACTTTGTTTAAGAATCATAAAAGAAGGCTGTATACATGGAAGAGCCCTGAAGATACTAAAAGGTATCAGCTAGATAATATAATGGTAAGACAGAGATTTAGGAACCAGGTTTTAAATTGTAAGACATTTCCAGGGGCAGATGTGGACTCTGACCACAATCTATTTGTTATGAACTGTAGATTAAAACTGAAGAAACTGCAAAAAGGTGGGAATTTAAGGAGATGAGACCTGGATAAACTGACTAAACCAGAGGTTATACAGACTTTCAAGGAGAGCATAAGGGAACAATTGACAGGAATGGGGGAAAGAAATACAGTAGAAGAAGAATGAGTAGCTTTGAGGGATGAAGTAGTGAAGGCAGCAGAGGATCACGTAGGTAAAAAGACAAGGGCTAGTAGAACTCTTTGGGTAACATAAGAAATATTGAATTTAATTGATGAAAGGAGAAAATATAAAAACGCAGTAAATGAAGCAGGCAAAAAGGAATACAAACGTCTCAAAAATGAGTTTGACAAGAAGTGCAAAATGGCTAGAGGACAAATGTAAGGATGTAGAGGCTTATATCACTAGGGGTAAGATAGACACTGCCTACAGGAAAATTAAAGAGACCTTTGGAGAAAAGAGAACCACTTGTATGAATATCAAGAGCTCAGATGGAAACCCAGTTCTAAGCAAAGAAGGGAAAGCAGAAAGGTGGAGGAGGGCGGTATTCTTGAGGACAGTATTATGGAAATGGAAGAGGGTGTAGATGAAGATGAAATGGGAGATACTATAGTGCGTGAAGAGTTTGACAGAGCAGTGAAAGACATGAGTCGCAACAAGGCCCAGGGGGGTAGGCAACATTCCATTAGAACTACTGATGGCCTTGGGAGAGTCAGTCGTGACAAAACTCTACCATCTGGTGAGCAAGATGTATGAGATAGGACTTGGAAGAGCAGTTGAACGGAATGGATAGTGTCTTGAAAGGAGGATATAAGATGAACGTCAACAAAAGTAAAACGACGATAATGGAATGTAATCGAATTAAGTCCGGTGATGTTGAGGGAGCTAGATTAGGAAATGAGACACTTAAAGTAGTAAAGGAGTTTTGCTATTTGGGGAGCAATATAACTGATGATGGTCGAAGTAGATATAAAATGTAAACTGGCAATGGCAAGGAAAGCGTTTCTGAAGAAGAGAAATTTGTTGACATCGAATATAGATTTAAGTGTCAGGAAGTCATTTCTGAAAGTATTTGTATTGAGTGTGGCCATATATGGAAGTGTAACATGGACGATAACTTGTTTGGACAAGAAAAGAAGAGAAGCCTTCGAAATGTGGTGCCACAGAAAAAAGTTGAAGATTAGATGGGTAGATCACATAACTAATGAGGAGGTATTGAGTAGGATTGGGGAGAAGAGAAGTTTGTGGTACAACTTGACAAGAAGAATGGATCGGTTGGTAGGACATGTTCTGAGGCATCAAGTTATCTCCAGTTTAGTATTGGAGGGTAAAAATCATATAGGGAGACCAAGAGATGAATACACTAAGCAGATTCAAAAGGATGTAAATTGCAGTAGGTACTGGGAGATGAAGAAGCTTTCACAGGGCAGAGTAGCTTGGAGAGCTGCATCAAACCAGACTCAGGACTGAAGACCACAACAACAACAACTCTATGGTATCACTCACCCACGGAAATTCATTCACTACACACACACACACACACACACACACACACACACACATACTCACACACACTAGTAATGTAGTGGTGCCTTAGCAATGATAAATAATTCGGCAACATGCCTCATTGTAATTGGGTGGGGGCATTACGATGTCGAAGCGACATGGTGAACAGTGGGATCGAGCTTTCGTGTGTTCTATGTGGTCCCTTGAATCATGAAACATTAAATTGTTATTAACAAATAATCATCAAGTGACACTGTTTGAGGCAGTTTCTCACTAAGAAGCAGACACAATCTCATTCTCTACCTGAGCTTCCCTCCTTCAAAGGGAATCACACCCACTAAAGTGTCACAGATATAATTTAGGAAACCTAATATAAATACATAAAATGGTACTGCAAAAATACGAAAGTGTGTGAAACATAACGGAATTAGGAAAAATACAAAAATGTGGAAAATATGGATAAATATATAAAATTGTCGATGAATGAGAGTACTTACATATCTGTATGAGTGCTGTCTTTGCTAGTATCTGAAATGACATAATGCTAAACTCTTATTAACAAATAAACCTCTAAGGGCATGACCTAAGTAATTTGTTATTAATAAATATACTCAGCTACAACCTCACCCTTGGTGCCAACTTCCAGATTTAACACACATACTTTAGTGATCTAGCTATAAAAGATGAAGATTTGGAGGGGGTACTCGAATCTCGTTGGTCAGAGTGGTGGCATGGTTGAGGGAGAGGAGGAGGAGGGGAGGGATTTTACACTACTGGCCATCAAAATTGCTACACAGCGAAGATGACGTGCTACAGACGCGAAATTTAACCGACAGGAAGAAGATGCCGTGATATGCATATGATTAGCTTTTCAGAGCTTTCACACAAGGTTGGGGCCGGTGGCGATACCTAAAACGTACTGACATGAGGAAAGTTTCCAACCGATTTCTCATACACGAACAGCAGTTGACCGGCGTTTCCTGGTGAAACGTTGTTGTGATGCCTCGTCTAAGGAGGAGAAATGCCTACCATCACGTTTCCGACTTTGATAGAGGTCGAATTGTAGCCTATCGCAATTGCGGTTTATCGTATAGCAACATTGCTGCTCGCGTTGGTCGAGATCCAATGAACTTATTCAGAATATGGAATCGGTGGGTTCAGGAGGGTAATACGGAACGCGAGCTGGATCCCAACGGCGTCGAATCACTATCAGTAGAGATGACAGGCATCTTATCCACATGGCTGTAACGGATCATTTAGCCACGTCTCGAACCTTGCGTCAACAGATGGGGACGTTTGCAAGCAACAACCACCTGAACGAACAGTTCGACGACGTTTGCAGCAGTATGGACTATCAGCTCAGAGACTATGGCTGCGGTTACCCTTGACGCTGCATCAGAGGCAGGAGAGCATGCGATGGTGTACTCAGCGACGAACCTGGGTGCATGAATGGCAAATCGTCATTTTTTTCGGATGAATCCAGGTTCTGTTTTCAGCATCATGATGGTCGCGTCCGTGTTTGGCGACATCGTGGTGAACGCACATTCGAAGCGTGTATTCGTCATCGCAATACTGGCGTATCACCAGGCGTGATGGTATGGGATGCCATTGGTAACACATCTCGGTCACCTCTTGTTCGCTTGGCGGCACTTCGAACAGTGGACGTTACACTTCAGATGCGTTACGACCCGTGGCTCTACCCTTCATTCGATCCTTGCGAAACCATTCATTTCTGCAGGATAATGCACGACCGCATGATGCAGGCCTTGTACGGGCTTTTCTGGATACAGAAAATGTTCGACTGCTGCCCTGGCCAGCACATTCTCCAGATCTCTTACCAATTGAAAACGTTTGGTCAATGGTGTCCGAGAAACTGGTTCGTCACAATACGCCAGTAACTACTCTTGATGAACTGTGGTAACGTGTTGAAGGTGCATGGGCAGCTGTACCTGTACACGCCATCCAAGCTCTGTTTGACTCAATGCCCAGGCGTATCAAGGCCGTTATTAAAGTCAGAGGTAGATAGAACAACCTGATTCCTCAGGATCTATGCATCCAAATTGCGTGAAATGCAATAACATGTCCGTTCTAGTATAATATATTCGTCCAATGAATGCCCGTTTATCATCTTCCTTTCTTCTTGGTATAGCAATTTTAATGGCCAGTAGTGTAGGTTACCTTGGATGTCCCTCATCAGTTCCTTGTGCTTCTCCCGGGGGAGGGGTGGGGGAGTGAAGGATCGCCTTGAATGTAAGCAGATAACCTGACACCGAATGTTAGCCTCATACCCTCTTTATCTTATCAGCGACGCCCACTATATCTGAAACGCCCACTGCTGTCCAGCTATATAAGACGCCGTAATGCGAGATGTGCGTGCGATCGGCCCACCTTCGATCAACGCCTTGGGATATTGGCGGTGTGTGATCATTCATGAATCAGGATGATCCCACAGCGCATCTAGTGTCCCGTGGGGTCCATATTATCTAATGTAGATCCTGTAATTTGGGTGCTACACGTTTCTAGTGAGATATTTATTGTTCAGGTGCTGTTGGGTGTATCAGTTTGGGAAATGAACCGACGCTGTGGTCATTTAATTTAATTGTGAGGTTATGAGACTTAAATAATACTTAGCAGTTCACATCATAAGCTAGTGTTTGGGAAAGACGTTGGTTGCTTGTTACAGGTTGTTCACACACATCTGCGCAGCCATCGTAGCCACCACTACATTGGGCATTGCGCCCAGTGGATGTAGGGGGGCTGGAGACAGTCGTCGCAGAAATGTGACGACACGCTTAATCGACAGGACGAGTTCCGAAGGGTTCCCCAGAGGAATGCTGCTGTCGAACCTCTCAAGCTGCCATAATACACGTCTGAAGAAATTCACGAACCATCCTACTCTGGTAAGGGAGGTTCATGAACAATGGCACAACTCAAAATATCGGATCGTCGGTGGCAAAGGAGCCACAATCGAGGAATTCCCGTTCATGGGTTCACTAGAGAGGAATGGATTTCACATCTGCAGTATGTGTGTTATCACTATGTCGTGGCTCCTCACCGCTGGCTTGTGCCTCTACGACGTAAATATGAATGATTTCAATACTGACCCGAATTACTACACTGTCGCCGCAGGTACAGCTCTCCTAACTGACGGGGAGACTAGGCCGTGTGTCGTGGAGCAGGTTCGTATGTATTTCCTTGTGTCAAGTACCTTTAGGACATACTGTAGCACAGTTACGTTAAAGCTCAATGTCTAAGTGATCCGAATGTCGACGAGTGGCAGCACGTTCCGTCGGTCGTGACCACATACCCGAGCCAATTAGAGTATTACCCGCGAAAGGTAGGGTACGTGGTTCTAATACGTCTCGAGCATAGTTATGATGCATCAGTAAATTAAAAAAAGAAAAGCTCATACTCTGCTGTAAAGTGGCAAAGAGCACTCTTAGTATAGTCTACATAACAATATTCTATAAATTGTCATTGGGTAGTAACTGCAATACTGATCATCATACCAACATATCTGTGTTATACGCTAAATCTGGGAGGGTTTCCCAGAAAGTAATGCACCATAGTTTTTTTTCTCAGCCGAAAACAATGGTAAGAAAGCGAAACGTTACGTATGTATTATTTGAAGTCTCCTGAGTGAACGCGCCAAGCTTCCGTCACTTTCAGCAGATAGTGTAGCTGCAGGACAGATTGAAAATGGCGTCTGAAGGTGATGTACAGTGTGTTAACTGTAAAATGGCTGAGTCGTGAGGGCCGGCCGCGGTGATATCGCGGTTCTAGGTGCGCAGTCTGGAACCGTGCGTCTACTACGGTCGCAGGTTCGAATCCTGCCTCGGGCATGGATGTGTGTGATGTCCTTAGGTTAGTTAGGTTTAAGTAGTTCTAAGTTCCAGGGGACTGATGACCACAGCGGTTTTTTTTTTTTTTTTTTTTTTTTTTTGAGTTGTGAGGGGTGTGCAGGGAGAGGAGGAAGCAAGCATTGGCTGGCGAGCGGAGGGGAGTGCCTACCAGTTGCAGTGCTGGCAATACAAATTGCGCGTCATGCTTACACGAAAGCAGACGAAAGGCTTCGTAGTAAAACTGGCTTTAAATGTTGTTCGTAAACGAAACTAAAATCATGATGTACATTAAAATCAATATGTATATAAATGAATGTATGTATGTTTGTCTACTATGCGCTCACAAACCATTTATCCAATTGCAATGAAACTTTGGTGAGTTGTTCTCCGAACGCCCGAAAAGAGTTATGGACAATGTTTCAACAATTACGTCACTGTAGCATGCGTAGTGCAATTGATTAGGCAAAGGCTTGACATGCAACGGACCCGGGTTCGACTCTCAGTGCTCGCAATTTTTATTTCATTCCCTGCAATGTTAAACTATTAATTATAAAATTTAAATATACTTAAACAGGTCATATAGTATAAAAATGAAATATAAGGTAATTCGGACGAAATAGGGGGCTCCTTCAAAGTGATCACGAACAAAATATCTCAAATGGAAACTCACTCTTGACAGGCGTTTGTGGTGATACACCAGGACGATTCTTGGAAAACTGTTAGAATCTTCCAATGCTACACATGCTTCGTCCTGTGTATGTAGCAGCTCTCACCGAAGATTTGTAAATGGGGTGAAGCAAGTTTTCTGCTCTCTTTCCCTTTCGCATCATTCAATCACACGCAATACAATTTTACGAGCATCGCTACGTAATACTGGTTTCCTTCTAACCGTAGGACTACCGGTAGAGGTTATTGGCGACTCCTGAGATGGGCCAGCAACTGCCACTTCACTCGTATTGATAATGTTCAGCACAACTGCTCAATAAAAACATACAGAACAGTACGGCGCAAAACAATAACGAAGCAGACGACAATGGCTACCTTGTACAACACAGTAAGCTACCTAATGTTGGCAGCAGTCGAAACTGCGTGCCTACCGAAGCCTCCCGACCTTTACCGACTTCTACCGATTCAGGACTAGGGAGAGGTCTGGCGTCTAAAAGTTTACACACTCTACGTTATAAGCAACGTGCCGTCATTGAATTTCTCACTGCAGAGAAAGAAACTTTGGGGAATATTCACAAACGCTTGTGTAAAGTCTATGAAGCATCTGTTGTCGACAGAAGTACAGTTAGTCGCTGGGTACAGAGGGTGACGTCATCAGAAGGCGGTTCGGCGGAGCTCCACGATTTGCTGCTGACATGTGGCGGTGAGCTGATGTTGTCATTCACGAGGACAGGCGCATTACGATTCGGCAGCTGGCGCTGCATCTGCCTATCAGAAATGGGAGTTCAGACAGTGAAGCACAAGCTCCGCCACCAGGACAAGGATTGGTACCGACAGGGCATACACGACCTTTCTGAGCACAGGAGGAAGGAATAGAACGGGAGATAGATTACGTGAAAAAATAGAGGGTATGTAGATAAAACGCCATTCTTTTGTGTGTGTAATTTTCATTATGTTTATTAAAGAATTGTTGAAGAAAAAAATGCAGTGTATTACTTTCTGGGCAACTCTCATGTAACTGCACTTCGAATACTACCTTACAGTGTGTGGCAGAAGATACTTCTTTTATCACTGTCACTTACCCCTTCTCCTTTAACAGTCACATACAGGGTGTTTCAAAAGTGACCGGTATATTTGAAACGGCAATACAAACTAAACGAGCAGCGATAGAAATACACCGTTTATTGCAATATGATTGGGACAACAGTACATTTTCAGGCAGACAAACTTTCGAAATTACAGTAGTTACAAGTGTCAACAACAGATGGCGCTGCGGTCTGGGAAACTCTATAGTACGATATTTTCCACATATCCACCACGCGTAGCAATAATATGGCGTAGTCTCTGAATGAAATTACCCGAAACCTTTGACAACGTGTCTGGCAGATAGGCTTCACATGCAGATGACATGTACTGCTTCAGCTGTTCAATTGTTTCTGGATTCTGGCGCTACACCTGGTCTTTCAAGTTTCCCCACAGAAAGAAGTCACAGGGGTTCATGTCTGGCGAATAGGGAGGCCAATCCACGCCGCTGCCTGTATGTTTCGGATAGCCCAAAGCAATCACACGATCATCGAAATATTCATTCAGGAAATTAAAGAAGTCGGCCGTGCGATGTGGCCGGGCACCATCTTGCATAAACCACGAGGTGTTCGCAGTGTCGTCTAAGGCAGTTTGTACCGCCACAAATTCACGAAGAATGTCCAGATAGCGTGATGCAGTAATCGTTTCGGATCTGAAAAATGGGCCAATGATTCCTTTGGAAGAAATGGCGGCCCAGACCAGTACTTTTTGAGGATGCACTGACGATGGGACTACAACATGGGGCTTTTCGGTTCCCAATATGCGCCAGTTCTGTTTATTGACGAAGCCGTCTAGGTAAAAATAAGCTTCGTCAGTAAACCAAATGCTGCCCACATGCACATCGCCGTCATCTATCCTGTGCACTATATCGTTAGCGAATGTCTCTCGTGCAGCAATGGTAGCGCCGCTGAGGGGTTGCCGCGTTTGAATTTTGTATGGATAGAGGTGTAAACTCTGGCGCATGAGACCATACGTGGACGTTGGCGTCATTTGGACCGCAGCTGCAACACGGCGAACGGAAACCTGAGGCCGCTGTTGGAGCACCTGCTGCACTAGCTGCGTGTTGCCCTCTGTGGTTGCCGTACGCGGTCGCCCTACCTTTCCACCACGTTCATACGTCACGTCCCCAGTCCGTTGAAATTTTTCAAACTGATTCTTTATTGTATCGCTTTTCGGTCCTTTGGTTACATTAAACCTCCGTTGAAAACTTCGTCTTGTTGCAACAACACTGTGTTCTAGGCGGTGGAATTCCAACACCAGAAAAGTCCTCTGTTCTAAGGAATAAACCATGTTGTCCACAGCACACTTGCACGTTGTGAACAGCACACGCTTACAACAGAAAGACGACGTACAGAATGGCGTACCCACAGACTGCGTTGTCTTCTATATCTTTCACATCACTTGCAGCGCCATCTGTTGTTGAAAATTGTAACTACTGTAATTTCGAAAGTTTGTCTGCCTGAAAATGTACTGTTGTCCCAAGCATATTGCAACAAACGGTGTATTTCTATCGCTGCTCGTTTAGTTTTTATTGCCGTTTCAAATATACTGGTCATTTTTGAAACACCCTGAATGATCTGCGTGAAGAACGATTGCAGATAGGACTCCGTGCGAGCTCGAATATCTCAGATTTTTTTCTTCGGGTGCTTTTCGCGAGATATACGTTCGTGGAAGTAGAATATTCGTTGAATCTTCCAGAAATGTACGCTCTCAGTCTCTTACTGTAGACCATAACGTGATGCAGAATGTCTCTCTTGCGGCATCTACTACTGCAGTTGGCTGAGCATCCCCGTGATGTTTTCGCACCTAGTCAATGGACCTATAACGAAACGTGCTGCCCTTGTTCGGATTTTCTCTATTTCCTCTGTAAATCCTATCTAAGTCATTATCTTAGATACGGTAGTCTTAGACACTAACATCCAGCCAGAGCAACTACGCAATGTACACAGAGCGAAGTAGGAACTTTTAAAGCCATAATTCAAGATACAACCGCTTCAAGGAAGCGAATTTGATGCTGATGCCAGAGTAGACGAATTGGAGCGAGCCCTGTAGATGACACAAGGCGATCCCAACATCTGTTAGGAAGTCAAAAGGGTTAAAAATTCCCTCGAGTCCCACCATATGGTCCTTAAGGCGTAACGAAAGGCAGGCGAGGCGATACTACTAAAGATTTTTAGGGGAAACAGGACGACAGACAAGGCTGATTTTCTGTTGAATAGCCAAACAAAACAGAAAGAACTGCTACACCAAACAAGAGTAGAAAGATGGGAGGTCTGCATTAAGAATCAAATGCTAACAGATGTTTGGGGTTTTCCATACAAATTTACAATAAATAAGGTTCAATCACACACTGTATTGTCAACCGTTAGAAGATTCAACGGCATGATGCTGTCAGACTGGGAAACGGCAGTGCAGTATCTACTCAGAACTTTGTTGCCAGACGATACAACGATGGAAGAGACAGAGTTCCATAATCATCGTCGCTCTGAATTACTAGAGAAGCATGTGAACAACCGTGTTGTGATTCCATTTGCCCAGGAGGAATTGAGACCGGTAATAATGAGGTTAAAGAAGAAGAAAGCACCAGGACGTGCTAGAGTACTGTGCCACTTGTAACAGCGCTAATAAAGGAACGTGTTTCGCTGGATCGAGTGACCAGAATTTGGAAAATCTCAAATATCATTATAAAAAAAGGGGAAGACAAAAACCCAGGATAACCGTAATCTTACAGGCCAATTTGCTTGGTAAATGATCTGCCGAAGTACAGTTTGAAGAATGAGAAAGCCACCGAGTATGCGATAAATCACGCAGTGAATATCGTGTGCACCTGCGTCAACAAGTATGTTGTACGCACAATGGTCGATATTGCTGGGGCATATGATATTTTGTGGTGGCTTGCCCTGGTCAAAAGACTGATACAGATGGACTGTCCAAGGCGCCTCCGTAATAGTCTACGAGATTACTGGACAGACAGTCAGGTGCAGTTAGTATATCCTGGCAACAGAACTGTGAAAGACTTCACCAAAGGCGGTCCACAGGGTTCTGCTTGTGTTCCAGTGTTCTGAGATGTTGGCATAGAGCCATTACTGAACCAGATTCAGAGTATAACAAACACTAGAGGCTACATCACCCATGAAGACGATCTGCTCATTATAGTATCTCCTAACACAAGGGCTAAATAAGAGAATATCAGTAGGGTAGTTCTTGAAAGGCTAAGCATCTGGTGCGCAGAAAACAAACTAAAGATAACAGCACGACAAAACAGTCTGCATCTTACTAAAAGGAATACCAACAAGAACGAGAAATCCCTCAATCAGAATAAATGACAACCTATGAGAAGAAAAGAAGTACATAGGTACTTTGGAATTAACATCGACGAAAAGCAAAACTTCCATGCACATGTAGAAATCGTCAGCCATAGAGGCATTAAAATGCTTAAGAAAATAGCAGCAACTGGCCAAAGAAGTTTTCAGGTGGCATTAAGTGCAGTAATAAAGTACTACAACGCAATCTTACACGCTATTGTTGGCTACGGATCGAGCGTTTGAGCACATAAAACCAGCACAGGCTGCACTGCGAACGCAAAGGGGTATACTCCTGCGCTTGGCAGGGGTGTATAAACAACACCAACTAAGACGTTGCTGCTGATATTAGGCTTGCTACCTGGAGACGTAGCAGTAAGAGAGGTGTACAATATTTGCTCGAAAAGCGCGAATATGATAGAGTGTCGGAGATAATGGGCACAAGATACATATCGAATAAGGAAATAAATCATGCATAGAGATTGACAAAAAACCTGGAGCATGGCAGAACAGGGAGGAGAACCTTCCTGTTCCTTCCTAACATAAAAGAAAGAACAAGAATGACATACTTCCTTACGACCAAGAGAGCTATGTACTAGCTGTCTGGACGTTGTCCATATCCCAGCTATGTACTAAAAATAAGATAGCACACCACAGAGACTTGCGAATGTGAAGCAATTGGTACCCCGGATCACGTCGTCTCGGAGTGTGCCATTGGGCAAGACGTTACAGACCAGGGCAGGAATGGATTAGGAAATTCAACAGTCTATAATACAATAAGGACTGAAGGTCTGTGGCACAAGATGAACTCGCTTACAGCTAGGATATCAGCTAATTGAACGGCAAGCTTATATGGCTGAGAGACAATCAAGAAGGGGCCTTCCATCACGATAAGGAGACGCTCCACGGCAGAACACCCACCTTGAAAAACATTCAGGAAGCAGTAGGGAGAGAGGCTCTGGGAGGACCAGCATGGACTTCCTGAGACCTGACAGCCATCTTCCAATCCCTTCACCTTGGGTGGCACATCGGCACAGTACTTGTTGAGTCCGAGTTACACCTCGACGAACTGAGGGCAAACCATCCAGACAAACGAGAGATCCAGCTTGGTTATAATACGAAGTACAGTAGTGTAGTGTTGTGTAGTGTAGTGCTGTGTAGTATACAGTTGTAGTAGTGTAGTCCAGAATTATAGATTACGAAATTTGAGATCTACCAGTGCCGCATAGTGTAATAGACCAGATTCCCCCCCTCTAAATAGCGTAATGCTTAGTTATTATCAATACATTTGTAATTTTTGTGATCATGTAGGAATATTATGTGCTTTCTTCATGCAATTCATGTGCAACATTCGGTCTGTTCTTTTCTAGAGGGTGTTTCAGAGGTGTTGGTCAATAATTCACATGTGGAAAGTACAGGCCAAAATTAGCTAAAAAGCTCCAATAAACATGGATCTGCATATCAACCGGTGCCGAGATATCGCATTAACTCGAGTTTGGAACTAACTGTAAACGCTTCTGGGACCGCGTTATTCACGTTGGTATGTTGGGGTCGACTATCGGTTTCTCTACACCAGTGCAACTACTTCCCTTTCCCCTTCCGTGCACTGTTTCGTACCGGTCTGACAATCCGTTAGGACCGTCAAGGCACCATTGGCAGAGTACTCTGACATTCACTTCATGTATGGCAAAGTGAAAGGCAGTGCATCTGAGGCTGCACGATTGTATGAAGAAGCTTATCCTATCCGCAGGCGGCCCGACAGGTGTACATGTAGCCGATTACATCAGCGCCCTTAGAGAAACAGGGAATTTCGCACACTATGTACGAGAAGATCGACTCAGATCCGTAATGCCCGATGTTGTGGAAAAGGTATTACACATTTTACACGAAAGTCGAGTAGGACTGCTACCCAAGAGCGTGTCCTGAGTCGTAGCAACGTCTGGCAGATTTTACATCGGCAAGAACTCTGTCCATATCATGTCCAGCGAGTGGAAGCTCTCAACAATGCTGACCTCCCTCCAAGAGAGAATATCTGCAAAAGTGTACAACAACAGTGTACCCTGAACACCCTGTTTGTAATCCGTTACGGATAAGGTTGGATTTTCCCGTTACGATATTTTGAACTACCATAACTGTCACATTTCGGCTCATATCAATCCTAATGGAAAAGACGTATCACGACGTCTGCAGCGTTATTTGTTGAACGTCTGGGCAGGACTGCTCCGAAACAGCATGACTAGATCACACTTCATACCACAAGACAGCAGTGCATGCGGTTTTTGCGGACTGTACTTCCAGATGTACATATGCTATCCCACTGAACCATCGCCTCAACATGTAGTTCATGCATGACGGTGCTCGAGCACATTTTCATTTTCGAGTGCATCGCCTTCAAACTCGGACGTATGGTCGACATTGGATAAGTAGAGAATGGTCTCTCCATGGCCTCCCAGGTCTCTGGATCTAAATCCCATGGATTTCTTTGTTTCGGGTCATGTCAAAAGCCTGATTTACGCTACCGGATGAACTCTCTTGAGGAATTACGCTTGCGGATTGAAGCAGCATTCCAGTATTTACAGAGTTCCCCAGGACTGCGTGAGAGGATTCCCAGTTCTTTTCAGAGACGCGTTCAGTGTTGCATTCAGACACATGGACAACATTTCGAACGCCTGCTTTAACGTTTACAGATGCCATGTGTTCCTAGACACTGACGAACCGCAACAGAAAATGTGTTGTATCTTGGGAACGGTAGATTTTGGACCCATGTTTCTTGTAGTTTTTTAGTAACTTTTGACCTGTACTTTCTGCGTGTGAATTATTGACGATCACTCTGAAACACGCTGTATAGGTAACAAGCTAAAAGAAAACAGCTAATAAATAAATGTCAATCCTATCGGGAACGATTGTCAGACTGACTAGCAACATTCAAATACTGGTTGAACGTGAGTTTTCTGCGCTACGTCATTAGTTAGTGTTCTACATTTATTGAGGATTTTTTCCATGAATCTCATTCCGGCATATGACTTAACTACGATTAGTTTCATGTGGTCGTTCCACTTTTTAATTCGCCCCCTACGAATACTCTTAGATATATTATAAAAGTAATTGTTTCCATTGACTCCTCTGCAATCGTGTAATCATAGAATAAATAGTTTCTCTGTCTATGCAGACGCAATACTGTATGTATGTTTATGTCGAGAGCTAATTGCCATGCACCGAGCGTCTATCCTCTGCGCATGTTGTTGCACTTTCCTACAATTCTCTAGCTTAGCGAATTCTCTGTTATACAGCAGCATCCACGTAAATCCTCATAGAACTTCCGACTTTGCTTACTAGGTCATTTATTTGTAATGTGGAATATAATGGTCCCCGAAATTACTCTTTTGTCTGAAGACTTCTCTCCGTTGAAATAGACCTGCTGCCTTGTGTTTACTAGAAAGTTATCAGTCAAAACTCTATTGGTCTGACATTTCGTACGATCGTATTTGGTTCATTAGGTGGCAGTGATGAACAGTATCGGACACCTTCCGAAAGTCAAGGAATACGGCGACTACCTGTACACGAGTATCTTTGCTTTCTGGGTCTCGTAGGCAAGAAGTGTGAACTGGGTTTTACACGATCGTTGTTTTCGGACAAATATTGGTTCCTACAGAGGAGATTTTCGGTCTCCAGAAATACGCGAGCACAAAACATGCTCCAAAAGTTCTACCACAGACTGACGTCATAAATACAGGCCCTAAGTTTAGTGCGTCTGTTCAGCGACCCTTCTTTAAAACGGGAATGAGGCTGCTTGTTTCTCCAGTCATTAGGAACGCTTCGCTCACTAGCAGATCTACTGCACACTTATGCCAGAAGAGAAGCATTTTCCTTCACATGCTACGTGCAGAATCGAGTTGTTATCTCACCAGGTCGAGTGGCCATTCCTCTGTTGAGCAATTTCGGCTGCCTTTCTATCCCAAAGTCACTTCTTTCGACATCTGTGATTTTGTCGTTGGTGCAAGAATGTAACTGATAAACTACACTGTGTTCTTCCTCTGTGAAACAGTTTTGGAAAAAGACGTTTAGTATTTCGACCTTTTCTGTGTAATCCTCCGTTTCTATTCCACTATGGTCACAGAGTGTCTGGACAAATGGTATCGACCACTTTGCAGATTTAACATCAGACCAAAACATCTTAGAATTTTTTGGGCAATCTGCAGATAGAATTTTGTTTTCTAATTCGTTGAACCTTTAAGCATAGCCGTCCGTCAATTTTGGCTTTGTTTCGTTTTGTCTGAGAGATTCTGGTTACGTTTAAATTTGCGATGAAGCTCTCTTTGCTCTCGTAGCAGCTTTCGAAAGCAGTTGTCAAACCAAGATGGGTCTTTTCGATCCCTCATAATTTTTGTCGGCACATATCGGTCTAATGAGTATAGTACGTTGCTGTTGAACTCTGTATATTGATGCTTCATATTGTCAGTGCTGGAAATGAAATTTTGATGTTGACTTGGTAGTTGATCTAAAATCTGTCTCTTGCCGCTCTTGCTAGCTCTTCCTGCCTCTCATAGTGTTATTGTTCACAGCCGTTTTTGTTGATGCTGTAACGATGTTATGACCACTGGTTCCTTGTTCTACGCTGTTGTTGTTGTTGTTGTTGTGGTCTTCAGTCCTGAGACTGGTTTGATGCAGCTCTCCATGCTAGTCTATCCGCTGCAAGCTTCTTCATCTCCCAGTACCTACTGCAACCTACATCCTTCTGAATCTGCTTAGTGTATTCATCTCTTGGTCTCCCTCTACGATTTTTACCCTCCACACTGCCCTCCAATACTAAATTGGTGATCCCCATTACTGAAAACGTACTCTGAAATCTCAGTAGTGTAATGCCAATGTTTTACAATTAGCACCTCATTGTATTAATTAAACAAATGACACTGATATCCCAATAGTTTAATGTTAAACAATTGGCACATAATATCACATAAACTAATAATATGTGTGAAATCCTTGTGTGAACGCAAGAAAATTGGCCCTCCATTACCAGCGTGTTAAGAAAAAATGAGATTACTATCAGTTTACCTAAGAGGAGCCTAACACGATGACATTATTGTGGACTTACAAATAATTGCTTGGCTGCTTTTATCCTTCATTAAAACTTTAATGTGGTTGTAGAACGTCATCCTTGTTGAAAATTTTATATAAATTCACAAGCAAGCACTGTGGGAAAGTATACAATGCTCAGACAGAGCTGTGGAAACTAGCTTATCTAACAAAAGATAACCTGAAGATTAGGAAAGAACGTTTCAACCTTTGGCGATCATGTTTTAATAGAAGCTACTCATATTATATATGGAGAGGGGTAGAGATATCTTTGCTGTTTTTATAGATTTAGAAAAGGCTTTTGACTGATTTCAGTGGAACAAGCCGATGGATATCTTGAAGAGGAAAGGAGTAGATTGGAAAGAGAGACGACTGATACAGAATCTATATTTACATCAGAAAGTAAGGATAAGGATTGGAAATGAAATGTCAGAAGGAATCAGCATGGGACGAGGTGTTAGACAAGGTTGTTGCCTTTCCCCACTGTTGTTTAACGTATATCTTGAAGAGATTGTTGCGGAAAGCTTAGATGGGAAAACTGGAATATGTGTTGGTGGAAAGAGAATAGAATGCATAAGATTTGCTGATGACATGGTATTAGTGGCAGAGAGTGAGCGGACAGTGAATAACATACTCAAAGATCTGAATGTAGCTTGTGTGGAATATGGGATGCAAGAAAACACAGCAAAAACTAAGAGTATGGTCATCAGTACAAGACGCAGACTGTCCAATATTAAAATAGGACAATCTACCATTAGCCACGTAAGTGAATTTAAATATCTCGGAAGCACAATAACTGAAGACTTGAGATGTCACCAGGAGGTGAAAACTCGAATTTCCACAGCGAAGGAGGCATTCAACAGAAATGTGGCAAATTAGATAAAGGATTGAGCAAAAGGCTTGGCAAATGTTTTGTCTGGAATGTGACACTATATGGGGCAGAAACATGGACACTGATACGAGAGGATGAAAAAAAAGGTTAGAAGCATTTGAGATGCGGATGCGGAGGAGAATGGAGAGAATAAGCTGGATGGAAAGAGTGAGTAATGAAAGAGTATTGGAATGGGTAGTTGAGAGAAAATGTCTGCTGAAGGTTGTAAGAGAAAGGACATTTATTGAGAAGGGAGTACTTCCTAGTAGATGCTTTGGAAGGATTTGTTGGTGGGAGAAGACTCAGAGGAAGAAGGAGATAGAAGATGATAGACGACATAAAGGGAAGAGGAAATTATGCAGACCTGAAGAGGATGGCAGAATACCGGACAGCCTGGAGAACTACCATGTGAAAACCTGTCTTTAGGCAGAACACTGATGATGATGATATGATGTAGAATGTGATGTTTTACGTTCTGTAAAGGAACAAGATGACTCTGCTGGAAATACTGGACATCAGCGAGCATATTGTTTTCAAAGTTGTGATTTCTTGTAAACAAAATCGCAATTTTGGAATCACTACACATACATCTCCATCAGCGTAGATATTCCGCAAGCCACCGTAAGGTGCGTGGCGGATGGTATCCTGTGCTACTACTCGCAAACAGAGCGGGGAAGAAAGACTGTACGTCACCGTATGAGCCTCAATTTCTCGTATATTATCTTCGTGGTCTTACGCACGATGTACGTTGGGGGCAACAGAATCGTTCGACAGTCATCTACAGATGCTGGTTCTCTAATTTTTCTCAATAACTTTCCAGTAGCTTGTATTTCGAAATGTACTTCACTTGTAATCATTAGTGTCTAGCATAGTAATAATGTAACACATAGATTATGGGATATAGTATTGCCAAGATTCTATCGATTGCAACAGTTTTCTTATTTGAATAAAGTTTTTTTCCTGGGTGCAGGTCCGTATTCTACCTTAAAACAGTTTCTTAAATTTGGTAAAACCTTCCTTTTCGGGCATTTCTGGTGCAATTTTTGTAAATTCAGAGAAAATCATGAAAATGTTCCCTGGTACAACACTCTCACCTACTACATGAATGTCTGGTTTATATAGGTAAGTGTGAAGGATGATTTTCCATTACTGAAGACATATGCATATTGTGAAACGATGTGCTGTAGACTGATGAAGAATAACTTGAAAAAGTATTACATGTGGAAGGTTCCGCATAAACTGAATAGATAGGTAGATTAACGAGTAATTGGTGTTTAGGGTGGTGGTTCCAGTGATGGTGACAAGTTGTAAGACTGCCCCCCCCCCCTCCTCCCCCCTCCCCCCCCCCACTACCTTTTTAATAAATCTCCAGAAGTGCCTTATTTTAATTAGTGACTCCGTAGGGGGTGACATTAGAGGCCGTGCTTTTCCCATCCACGACTTACAGAGATTAAGACAATCCGTCCTCAGATTATCTCAGTGAGTCGTCACGTATGGCTGTCTCCTACCTATTTTGCCACAAAGCTCTAGTAGTTGTCATCCCTCGCAGAAGCAGTATCGTCGCCATTGGCTTCTCTGGAAAGTGCAATTCCGTATCCTGTAATTCGGCAGTGACGAAGCGGGAAGTTACATTACTTGAAATAATGTTCGTGGATGCCCATCCGATACGTTTGTTTACGAAAACACCGTAAAGTGGTAATAAATGAAACGAATCAGAACTAGCAGAGTCTTGAGAGCGTGGTCTTACGACAGAACTATATCGAAAGACAGCCTGCCGGTGACTGGCGACTATGGTGCGAAGTCTAGATCACATATTTACAATCATGGAACATCGTAACTGTCCAAACAAATTTGTTATCTTCAAAACTGTTTGTTTCTTTCTTGAAATGGCTATTGTGTTGTATAGTAATGTTGTTCTAAAAAAGTGTTTATAGGCTTCTTCTAATACCTTCCGTCGAAAAAGTGGCTTTTATTAGTAGATATTTGTCAAACAAAGTCACTTGTTTCGTGCCAGGATGGTTGTGGATTCCCTACATATCATTGCTGTTGTAACTGCCATTCTGACTTCACCGTCTACCTGCAATGCCAGATGGTGCAGCGTCTACCTAAGCAAGCGTGGGAACCGTGAGGTGACTCCCTGCTTAGCATTCAGCAGTGCCTGTCTGAACTTATTGAATGCTGCCAATATCTGCAGACGCTAAACAAAACGTAAATCTGGAAAATATGGGAATAAAGTATAATCTGAAAATAAGGGTTATGTTACACATCGCCCTCGGTAACTTGTTTTCAAAGTTGTGATTCCTTGTAAACAAAATCGCAATTTTGGAATCACTACACATACATCTCCATCTACATAGATACTCCGCAAGCCACCGTAAGGTGCGTGGCGGATGATATCCTGTGCTACTACTCGCAAACAGAGCGAGGGAGAAAGACTCTCTGTACGCCACCGTACGAGCCTCAATTTCTCGTATCTTATCTTCATGGTCTTACGCACGATGTACGTTGGGGGCAACAGAATCGTTCGACAGTCATCTACAGATGCTCATTCTCTAATTTTTCTCAGTAATGTTTCCCAAAAGGAATTAAAAGTTTTGTTCGAACCTACCGGTAACAAATCTAGCAGCCCTCCCCAGCATTGCTTCAATTTGTTCTTTCAATCGTACGTGGTACATCCCAAGAACAGGTAGCACCACCGTCCTATGTTCCATCCCCTTTACAGGTGAACCACTCTACCCTAAAATTATGCAAATAAACCAAAGTCAACGATTCGCCTTTCCACCACGGTTTTCACATGCTCGTTCCACTTCATATAGCTTTTCACGATACGACACTTAACTGTGTCAAACTGGACACGAGTAATATTGTATCCGAACGTTACAGGTTTGTTAATCCTACTCATCTGCATTAACTCACATTTTTCCACAAGTAGCGCTGTCTGTCATTCATGACATCAACTGGAAATTTTGCCTAAGTCGTCATGTATCTTTCTATAGTCATTCAACTTACACACCCTACCGTACACCACGGTATCATCAGCAAATAACCGCAGAGTGCTGCCCGATTTAAGAAGTCTTCGAGCCACTCCGATATCACTGAATATATTCCGTGTATTCGCACCTTCGTTAACAGCCCGCAATGGGGCACCGTGTCAAATGCTTTCCGGAAATATATAACTATGGAATCTGCCTGTTGCCCTTCATCAATAGTTGTCAGTATATCATGTGAGGAAAGGGCAAGCCACATTTCGCAAGAGCGATGCTTTCTAAAACCTTGCTGATTTGTGGACGTAAGCTTCTTAGCCTCAGGGAAGTTTATTATATTAGAACTGATAATGTTTTCAAGGATTCTGCAGCAAATAGAATGTAGCGATGCTTAGGAGCAGCCTGTACAACATACATCATTTTATATCTCTTCTTTTTTTCATCAAATGATTTATAGCATTTCATTATAAAACGTTTTTAATACACTCCTGGAAATTGAAATAAGAACACCGTGAATTCATTGTCCCAGGAAGGGGAAACTTTATTGACACATTCCTGGGGTGAGATACATCACATGATCACACTGACAGAACCACAGGCACATAGACACAGGCAACAGAGCATGCACAATGTCGGCACTAGTACAGTGTATATCCACCTTTCGCAGCAATGCAGGCTGCTATTCTCCCATGGAGACGATCGTAGAGATGCTGGATGTAGTCCTATGGAACGGCTTGCCATGCCATTTCCACCTGGCGCCTCAGTTGGACCAGCGTTCGTGCTGGACCTGCAGACCGCGTGAGACGACGCTTCATCCAGTCCCAAACATTCTCAATGGGGGACAGATCCGGAGATCTTGCCGGCCAGGGTAGTTGACTTACACCTTCTAGAGCACGTTGGGTGGCACGGGATACATGTGGACGTGCATTGTCCTGTTGGAACAGCAAGTTCCCTTGCCGGTCTAGGAATGGTAGAACGATGGGTTCGATGACGGTTTGGATGTACCGTGCATTATTCAGTGTCCCCTCGACGATCACCAGAGGTGTACGGCCAGTGTAGGAGATCGCTCCCCACACCATGATGCCGGGTGTTGGCCCTGTGTGCCTCGGTCGTATGCAGTCCTGATTGTGGCGCTCACCTGCTCGGCGCCAAACACGCATACGACCATCATTGGCACCAAGGCAGAAGCGACTCTCATCGCTGAAGACGACACGTCTCCATTCGTCCCTCCATTCACGCCTGTCGCGACACCACTGGGGCGGGCTGCACGATGTTGGGGCGAGAGCGGAAGACGGCCTAATGGTGTGCGGGACCGTACCCCAGCTTCATGAAGACGGTTGCGAATGGTCCTCGCCGATACCCCAGGAGCAACAGTGTCCCTAATTTGCTGGGAAGTGGCGGTGCGGTCCCCTACGGCACTGTGTAGGATCCTACGGTCTTCGCGTGCATCCGTGCGTCGCTGCGGTCCGGTCCCAGGTCGACGGGCACGTGCACCTTCTGCCGACCACTGGCGACAACATCGATGTTCTGTGGAGACCTCACGCCCCACGTGTTGAGCAATTCGGCGATACGTCCACCCGGCCTCCCGCATGCCCACTATACGCCCTCGCTCAAAGTCCGTCAACTGAACATACGGTTCACGTCCACGCTGTCGCGGCATGCTACCAGTGTTAAAGACAGCGATGGAGCTCCGTATGCCACGGCAAACTGGCTGACACTGACGGCGGCGGTGCACAAATGCTGCGCAGCTAGCGCCATTCGACGGCCAACACCGCGGTTCCTGGTGTGTCCGCTGTGCCGTGAGTGTGATCATTGCTTGTACAGCCCTCTCGCAGTGTCCGGAGCAAGTATGGTGGGTCTGAAACACCGGTGTCAATGTGTTCTTTTTTCCATTTCCAGGCGTGTATAAAATCTAATTACTCAATAAATATCAAGATTTTGTAGCCAACAAACGTATTTCCTTAACTTTCAGAGTGATTATGTTAACAAAATCCTTGTAGTTATGCTCCCATAACATTAAATATCATTACTCTTTCAAGTTGAGAACAATTGAACACAATTACCATAGGAAACCTAACACTTCAAATATAATTTCTATTACAACAAATATTAATGTCTTAGTGTTAATTGGGTATAAAGAATCTGCTAATGTCACCAGCAAATATTATTTGATTTTACAAAATATTTTGAAACGCAATAGACTGTGTCGCTCACATTTTCCAGCGGCTGGCTGACCGTACCAAAGAAATCCATCGGAACATTTTTCCACAATTTAGACTATACAGACCGAATACACTAACATTATAAACACGGGAGCTTCATGTATTTTTACTACGGCGTATTGATGTTTACCAAACATTACTATTTTTTTCTCTTGTAAAGGAGCACGTACGACTCAAAGTCGTTCTTTGAGAACTCATGACCGTGACGCACAATATTTGGTTGCAACACCGTCACTCACCGGTCAAAGTCGCTGGTCGTAGACGATGTGTTCCCTTGATTACAGTCATTATGTGCTTATATGGCAATTGCGTCTTTTCTTACTCACTGCTTGTCTGGTTTGGCTCTTGCGGTTCGTCACACGTTTACATGAATTTCGGATCTTCCCGTGTTTCTATCCTCCATTAAGTGTACTACGAGTACGCAACAAAAACGTATCATTTAGAAACAAGATAATGATAAGTGTTTAAATTTTCCAACCTGAATGTTGCGCTAATTATATTCTTAACCCTTCCGAGAGGTAAATTCAGAAGACTCTTCAAGTAAGAATTTTATTAACTCGTGAATATTTGTTTTTAAATGCATTTCTTTCACTAATTATTCCATAGTAAGCAACTAATTCATCGTATGATACCCTAGTAACCTGCGTCTACATCCGCGCCGGAACACCTTCAAACTATTTCTCTACCGACTCACTATCGAACTGTGTGTGGGAAAACCAATACTTAAATTTTTCCGCCCGAGCTCTTATCGATCGTATTTTATTAGGATGCTAATTCTTGTACATGGCCGCGAGCAAAATATTTTCATACTCTGAGCAGAAGTTTGGTGATTGAAACTTCATGAGAAAATCCTGCCGCAACGACAAATGCCTTAGTTTTAATGACTGCCACACTAATTCTCGTATCGCGTCCGTGGCACACTCTCCGCTATTTCGCGATGATACAAAACGATCTACCCTTTTGGACTTTTTCGATGTTATCCGGCAATCCTATGTCATGCCGACCTCACGTCGCACAGTAGTACTTCAAAAGAGGGCGGACAAACGTAGTCTAAAGGCTCGTTTTATTGTACCTCTTGCATTTTTAAGTGTTCTGCTAATAAACCCAGTCTTTGGTTTGCTTTCCCTCCAATATTATGTACGTGATATTTCCAATTTCAGTTATTCGTAACTGTAATCCCTAAGTATTTCCTTGAATTTACATCTCTAGATTAGTACGTTTTTCTCCCGCAACCGAAATTTAGCAGACTCCGTCTAATACTCATGTGGAATAATTCACAATTTTCATTATTTAAAGTCAATTGCCACTTTTGGCACCATACAGTTATATTGTTTAAATCGATTTGTAATTTGTTTTGATCGTCTGATGAGTTAACAAGACGTTAAATCACAACTTCATTTTCAAACAATCGAAGAGGGCTGCTCAGGTTGTCTCCTAAATCTTGTATGTATATCAGGAACAGCAGAGAGCCCAAAACACTTCCTTGGGGAACTCCGGAACTTTCTGTTTCATCGATGATTGTCTAAGATTACTACTTACTGTGACATCTCTGACATGAAATCACGTATCCAGTCTCACAATGGTACTCCAGACGCGCGCAATTTGAAACCGCTTGTGAAGAACGGGGCCAAAAGCCCGCTACAAATCTAAAAATATGGAACCAATTTGACATCCCCTGTTGATAGCATTCATTACATCTACATCTACATCTACATCCATACTCCGCAAGCCATCTGACGGTGTGTGGCGGAGGGTACCCTGAGTACCTCTATCGGTTCTCCCTTCTATTCCAGTCTCGTATTGTACGTGGAAAGAAGGATTGTCGGTATGCTTCTGTGTCGGCTCTAATCTCTCTGATTTTATCCTCATGGTCTCTTCGCGAGATATACGTAGGAGGGAGCAATATACTGCTTGACTCTTCGGTGAAGGTATGTTCTCGAAACTTTAACAAAAGCCCATACCGAGCTACTGAGCGTCTCCCCTGCAAAGTCATCCGCTGGATTTTATCTATCATCTCCGTAACGCTTTCGCAATTACTAAATGATCCTGTAACGAAGCGCGCTGCTCTCCGTTGGATCTTCTCTATCTCTTCTATCAACCCTACCTGATGCGGATCCCACACTGCTGAGCAGTATTCAAGCATTGGGCGAACAAGCGTCCTGTAACCTACTTCCTTTGTTGTCGGATTGCATTTCCTGAGGATTCTTCCAATGAATCTCAGTCTGGCATCTGCTTTACCGACGATCAACTTAATATGATCATTCCATTTTAAATCACTCCTAATGCGTACTCCCAGATAATTTATAGAATTAACTGCTTCCAGTTGCTGACCTGCTATTTTATAGCTAAATGATAAGGGACCTATCTTTCTATGTATTCGCATCACATTACACTTGTCTACATTGAGATTCAATTGCCATTCCGTGCACCATGCGTCAATTCGTTGCAGATCCCCCTGCATTTCAGTACAATTTTCCATTGTTGCAACCTCTCGATACACCACAGCATCATCTGCAAAAAGCCTCAGTAAACTTCCGATGTCATCCACCAGGTCATTCATGTATATTGTGAATAGCAACGGTCCTATGACACTCCCCTGCGGCACACCTGAAATCACTTATACTTCGGAAGACTTCTCTCCATTGAGAATGACATGCTGCGTTCTGTTATCTAGGAACTCCTCAATCCAATCACACAATTGATCTGATAGTCCGTATGCTTTTACTTTGTTCATTAAACGACTGTGGGGAACTGTGTCAAACGCCTTGCGGAAGTCAAGAAACACGGCATCTACCTGTGAACCCGTGTCTATGGCCCTCTGAGTCTCGTGGACGAATAGCGCGAGCTGGGTTTCACACGACCGTCTTTTTCGAAACCCATGCTGATTCCTACAGAGTAGATTTCTAGTCTCCTGAAAAGACATTATACTCGAACATAATACGTGTTCCAAAATTCTACAACTGATCGACGTTAGAGATATAGGTCTATAGTTCTGCACATCTGTTCGACGTCCCTTCTTGCAAACGGGGATGACCTGTGCCCTTTTCCAATCCTTTGGAACGCTTCGCTCTTCTAGAGACCTACGGTACACCGCTGCAAGAAGGGGGGCAAGTTCCTTCGCGTACTCTGTGTAAAATCGAACTGGTATCCCATTAGGACCAGCGGCCTTTCCTCTTTTGAGCGATTTTAATTGTTTCTCTATCCCTCTGTCGTCTACTTCGATATCTACCATTTTGTCAACTGTGCGACAATCTAGAGAAGGAAGCACAGTGCAGTCTTCCTCTGTGAAACAGCTTTGGAAGAAGACATTTAGTATTTCGGCCTTTAGTCTGTCATCCTCTGTTTCAGTACCATTTTGGTCACAGAGTGTCTGGACATTTTGTTTTGATCCACCTACCGCTTTGACATAGGACCAAAATTTCTTAGGATTTTCTGCCAAGTCAGTACATAGAACTTTACTTTCGAATTCATTGAAAGCCTCTCGCGTAGCCCTCCTCACACTACATTTCGCTTCGCGTAATTTTTGTTTGTCTGCAAGGCTTTGGCTATGTTTATGTTTGCTGTGAAGTTCCCTTTGCTTCCGCAGCAGTTTTCTAACTCGGTTGTTGTACCACGGTGGCTCTTTCCCATGTCTTACGATCTTGCTTGGCACATACTCATCTAACGTATATTGTATCATTGTTTTGAACTTTGTCCACTGATCCTCAACACTATCTGCACTTGAGACAAAACTTTTGTGTTGAGCCGTCAGGTACTCTGTAATCTGCTTTTTGTCACTTTTGCTAAACAGAAAAATCTTCCTACCTTTTTTAACATTTCTATTTACGGCTGAAATCATCGATGCAGTAACCGCTTTATGATCGCTGATTCCCTGTTCTGCATTAACTGATTCAAATAGTTCGGGTCTGTTTGTCACCAGAAGGTCTAATATGTTATCGCCACGAGTCGGTTTTCTGTTTAACTGCTCAAGGTAGCTTTCAGATAAAGCACTTAAAAATATTTCACTGGATTCTTTGTCCCTGCCACCCGTTATAAGCGTTTGAGTCTCCCAGTCTATATCCGGCAAATTAAAATCTCCACCCAGAACTACACTCCTGGAAATGGAAAAAAGTACACATTCACACCGGTGTGTCAGACCCACAATACTTGCTCCGGACACTGCGAGAGGGCTGTACAAGCAATGATCACACTCACGGCACAGCGGACACACCAGGAACCGCGGTGTTGGCCGTCGAATGGCGCTAGCTGCGCAGCATTTGTGCACCGCCGCCGTCAGTGTCAGCCAGTTTGCCAGCTCCATCGCTGTCTTTAACACTGGTAGCATGCCGCGACAGCGTGGACGTGAACCGTATGTGTAGTTGACGGACTTTGAGCGAGGGCGTATAATGGGCATGCGGGATGCCGGGTGGACTTACCGCCGAATTGCTCAACACGTGGGGCGTGAGGTCTCCACAATACATCGATGTTGTCGCCAGTGGTCGGCGGAAGGTGCACGTGCTCGTCGACCTGGGACCGGACCGCAGCGACGCAAGGATGCACGCCAAGACCGTAGGATACTACACAGTGCCGTAGGGGACCGCACCGCCACTTCCCAGCAAATTAGGGAGACTGTTGCTCCTGGGGTATCGGCGAGGACCATTCGCAACCGTCTCCATGAAGCTGGGGTACGGCCCCGCACACCGTTAGGCCGTCTTCCGCTCACGCCCCAACATCGTGCAGCCCGCCTCCAGTGGTGTCGCGACAGGCGTGAATGGAGGGACGAATGGAGACGTTTCGTCTTCAGCGATGAGAGTCGCTTCTGCCTTGGTGCCAATGATGGTCGTATGCGTGTTTGGCGCCGTGCAGGTGAGCGCCACAATCAGGACTGCATACGACCGAGGCACACAGGGCCAACACCCGGCATCATGGTGTGGGGAGCGATCTCCTACACTGGCCGTACACCTCTAGTGATCGTCGAGGGGACACTGAATAGTGCACGGTACATCCAAACCGTCATCGAACCCATCGTTCTACCATTCCTAGACCGGCAAGGGAACTTGCTGTTCCAACAGGACAATGCACGTCCGCATGTATCCCGTGCCACCCAACGTGCTCTAGAAGGTGTAAGTCAACTACCCTGGCCAGCAAGATCTCTGGATCTGTCCCCCATGGAGCATGTTTAGGACTGGATGAAGCGTCGTCTCACGCGGTCTGCACGTGCAGCTCGAACGCTGGTCCAACTGAGGCGCCAGGTGGAAATGGCATGGCAAGCCATTCCACAGGACTACATCCAGCATCTCTACGATCGTCTCCATGGGAGAATAGCAGCCTGCATTGCTGCGAAAGGTGGATATACAATGTACTAGTGCCGACATTGTGCATGCTCTGTTGCCTGTGTCTATGTGCCTGTGGTTCTGTCAGTGTGATCATGTGATGTATCTGACCCCAGGAACGTGTCATTAAAGTTTCCCCTTCCTGGGATAATGAATTCACGGTGTTCTTATTTCAATTTCCAGGAGTGTATAACATGGTGGGGAAATCTACTCGAAATATTTTCCAAATTATTCTTCAGGTGCTGAGCCACAACAGCTGCTGAGCCCGGGGGCCTATAGAGACATCCAATTATCATGTCTGAGCCTGCTTTAACCGTGACCTTCACCCAAATCATTTCACAATTCCAATCTCCGTCAATTTCCTTCGATACTATTGCACTTTTTATCGCTATAAACACGCCTCCCCCTTCACTGTCCAGCCTATCTCTGCGGTATACATTCCAATCAGAGTTTAGGATTTCATTACTGTTTACGTCTGGTTTCAGCCAACTTTCTGTTCCTAGTACTATTTGGGCGTTGTGACCGTTTATTAATGAGAGCAGTTCTGGGACCTTTCTATAGACGCTCTTGCAGTTTACTATTAGCACATTAATATTGTTATTCCTTGTTGCATTTGGCCTACTCCTGCCTTGCCGCGTCTCAGGAGGCGTCTTTTTGGGCCTAGGGAGGGAATTCTCTAACCTAAAAAAACCCCATGTGCACTCCACACGTACTCCGCTACCGTCGTAGCCGCTTCCGGCGTGTAGTGCACGCCTGACCTATTCAGGGGGACCCTACATTTCTCCACCCGATAGCGGAGGTCGAGAAATTTGCACCCCACTTCGTGAGAATAAAGAGATAATTGTGTCTCACACGAACGATTTTTCATGAATCCGTGCAGACTATCATCAAGAAACCCTTTTCTTTGACATCATTTATTTTGTTCGAACAATGAACGTTCCAAAATTCTGTTATAAATCGACGTTAGCGATATAGGTCCGTAATTCGGCGGATTACTCCTATTTCCTTTCTTGGGTATCGGTGTGACTTATGCTACTTTCCAGTCTTTAATTTCGGATCCTTTTCTGAAACTTGACTAGTGTAGAATCAGGACTCCAGCTTTGTCATTAATAAGTGATTTAAGCTGCTTGGCGATTCGGAGGATATCTCTTTCTAAGTTACTCTCGTTGGCAGCTTAATCACGATTCCAATTCTGGGATACTTACCTCGTCTTCTTTGGTGAAGGGATTTCGGAAAACTGTTTCCTGTAATCTGCTTTAGTGGATTGTCATCTCTGATTTCACAGTTGTTATCGCACAGATAAGGTACTGATTGTATCTTTCCGCTGGTGTCCGTTACATACTACCAAGAGTGTCTTTGGATTTTCTGCCACATTTCGAGACAGAGTTTCTTGTGGAAATTATTACGAGTAAAAGCGTCTCATATTGAAGCTGGCGATAAATTTCGAGCTTCTCTGTAACTTCGCGAATATAGAAGTTTCGCGTTCTTTTAAAGTTGGCATGCTTTTTTAGTTGCTTCGGCAACAGTGTTCTGACCTATTTTGTATGCCGTGAGGGATCAGTACCACCTCGTATTAGTTTATTCAATATATGTGTCTCAATAGCCGTCGATACTATTCCTTTGAATTTAATCCTCGTACGGTCCACGCTTACAAAGTCAGATTGAAGAGAGTGGAGACTGTCTCTTCAGAAGGCGACAAGCGAATTTTTATCTGCTTTAGCAAACATATGTGCTTTACAATTATTTATGGTGGGTTTGGATATTACGGTATTCAGTCTCGCAATAACAGCGTTGTGGTCACTAATCCATGTATCCGTCATAATATTCCAGATTTTCCTGGGTTACTTGTTGCTAAGAGGTCAAGTTTGTTTCCGCAACCATTTACACCTCGAACGGGCTACTTAACTTACTATTCAAAATAATTTTCTGAAAATTCTTTCAGAACGATTTCGAAAGACGTTTTAAGCCTACCACTGAGTTTAAATACGTATTTCCACCAACGTATCTAGGGTAGAGTGAAGGCACTAGCAACTATAATTGCATGAGTGGGGTACCTATTTGAAATAATATTCAAGTTTTCTTTGAACTGTTCACAAGTGTATCATCTGAGTCGGAGAGTCAGTAAAAGGAACCAATTATTAAATTATTCCGGCTGCCACGTATAACCACTGCCCATGCTAACTTTCAGGAACTATGTACGTCAATTTCACTACAAGACAAAATACTTCTAATAGCAATAAATACTCCACCACCAACTCTATTATTTCTGAACACGGTTTGATTCTTGGTAAAAATTTCTGCCTAACGTAATTACAGCGTTAGCCAGTCTTCCGTATCTGTAACGATGTGAGCTTCAGGGCTTTGTATTAGCATTTGCAGCTCCTGATCTTTAATTGGTGCTGTCACTATCCTCCTCAAATGTTTTTCGAGTTCTAACTAATGATATCATTCTATTATTTATTATAACTGATCACTTAACAATAAATAATTAAATTTCATGACATATCTGGGTCCCTGGCTTTTGCTAAAGAATTGTTCTTGTTGGCAGCTCTTATTCAAACTTGTCATAGGCTGCAGGCTTCTCCTTAACCAACACGGTGTCTCTAACATCAGCTACATTGTATATACCTCTTATTACTTTAGATTTAGGATATGCCCCTTCTGCTCAATTTCGGCTACGTACCCTGCTCAGAACACACTGTTCTTCAAATTCCCCTCCCACATTTTCATCGTGTCCTTAATATTGACTGATTTTCGTCATCTTGTACATTTCAAAAATACGTTCTGTTTCCTTAAAACAAATTCAGTAACCTTCCATTAATAGCTTCCTAAACTACCTTTATTCTTACAGTAACGGTATATACTTTACCGTCATTCCTCATCACATTTGTAGTACTTGAATTATTTCCCTTCCTTTTACCGTTTGATAATCATATTAATTTCTTTTTTTTTACTCGCCTTTCACGGTTCATTAACCATGTTTCATTTTATGACTATGAATATCTTTTTCTGTTTTTGTTGTCACCTTAAATGGAGCGGTGTTAAAAACATTCATTTACTTTCACCACATAGTATCGCTTTATCGATTCTTTGTAAGAAACGTAAGTGTTTGCAAATTTTGTTGTATTCTCAGTACCACTTATCTTAACGGTCATTCTGCCCTCCTCAAAGGCCACGACATCAGCATTGTATACCAATAGTTCGTTCCACTAATAAAACTGATATCTCGATCAATAATTCGCACTACGTGTTCTGTATATACCTTTTTCATTGATACTCGTTTCTTTATTCCACAGGCATCTACGACCTCAATTCTCTGCCCTGGAAACACTAGTACGTTCTCTCTACATGTAATTTGCTCATAAGATCCTCTTTTAAAATGGCACATAACTCGCTACCTTTCGCAGTGATCGCTACTGATTCATCACTGCATTTTATTGTCTCATAGTCAGGTTTAGAACCACACTGTACTCACCATGTGGAAGTGCTTGTGTCTAATTCAAGTTCTGCACACGCAGTTCTTAAATATTTTCATCTTAGATTTACACACGAATGTATTTCATCTTAGTATTTCCACTAGCAAGTATTTATTCTTCTAATTACAACACGTGGTTTCATTGTGATCGTTGGTCACTTCCAAAGAATCCTATGTTCCCCGTGAATTTTACCTGCCTATCTTTTTCCGAACAATTCACATGAGCCTTCCACCAAAAGTTTCGGAAAAGAGAAATCATTATTTTTTTATCTACTCTCAAATATTGCACATGCACATCATTTTCATTTAAATTTGTTTTTATGGAGTAGGCATAAGACACGTCTTCACACCTCAGGAACCAGCGACGGAGTGCTGAAACATGGCCGTTCATCAGGTCATTCCGCGCTTCCGCAGAAGTGGGGGAGGGCCTCGCTGCCGTATTGGTCAGCCACATTCCAGGCCCTCTGGTGCTCTGGTATGCTTCCTCTCTTTGGTTAGCCAAAGGTGAGCAGAGCACTATCTCAAAGATGATTATAGAATCTACCTTCACTATCTGTGGCCAGCAGACGACCAGCCATTCATCCAATTCACAAACTTCACCAAACTGGTTACAGGGATCTATTTTAAAGACGTGCACATGTGAATAATTAAATATATAAATTGTCCTTCTTTCTTACATTGGTATCCGGCTTCGGTGTATTAAATAAAATCGCATTACTATACAAACAGTCTTGTTCTGACAAGACCAGCGAAGTATGTTGTTGTACTTTTTTTTGTCAGGCAGTACTGTACCCTTTCAGTGAGTTCAAATTCAAGGCACCAATACACTCAGGCTAGTCATGGATACTTGTGATTCAGTCTCCAACAAAAATGTACACCATGTTTCCTTTGCATAGCAGGATAAACAAATGTCTGCCACTGGTTTTGCTTGGATCTGCCCCACGGTCAAACTCACTGGGAGCATTCCGCAATTGGCACACATTCCTCTGCCGGCCGGGGTGGCCGAGTGGTTCTAGGGGCTCCAGTCTGGAACCGCGCGACCGCTGCGGTCGCAGGTTCGAATCCTGCCTCGGACATGGATGTGTGTGATGTCCTTAGGTTAGTTAGGTTTAAGTAGTTCTAAGTTCTAGGGGACTGATGACCTCACCAGTGAAGTTCCATAGTGCTCAGAGCCATTTGAACCACACCTTCCTCTGTCCCATTTAACACAGGGACGCAAGTGTTATCCTGATTCCTTCATCTGTACGCCTGTGAACATTTTGAATAGACTGTCTCACCTGTTTGCACCTGTGGCTTCCCACGAAACCGCTGAATGTGGTTCGAAGATCCACATATTAAATAACATATTGTTGCAGAAAGAGCTGAATAGCATAGTGACTGCGGTGTTGTGATTATGCTACTAGACTGTTGCATGGAAGGTCGTGAATTCAAAACTCACCTGAAGTGTAAAATTCGGTTCGAGTACATTCTAGAAGCATCCACAAATGTCAATTGTACTGGAATGTTCTGTAACTGTATGTATACAGCAGTGTTCTGGCCGGAGGCAGTTCGCTCCGTGGTGTTGTAAGTGAAAGTGCTGAATACACCTTCGTTAAATGAAGTTAGTGTTCGTCATTCATCTAATTACACTTTCTTCATCTGTATTTTCCTGGTTACTGAGTCAATTTCAAACAAATCTGACGCAGTTTCTATGGCTTTGTCGAATGTTATCGGGAGTTCTATGCCTACTTTTTGTGACATCTCAGGTGGTTGATCCTTTGAAAAGCACCAAGTGCCCCTTCCTCTGCTTCCTGCAGAATGGCCTTATTGAAATGACCATCACCCGTAAAATTATATGTGTTAATACTGATTTTTCTGGAAAGGCCCACAACATTTTCTACAAATCTTCCTATTCATATACTACACCATTACGTTGTTACGAAAATACCTAGAAGCACTTTTTTTTGTAGTAGTTTAATAACCCGTCCCGAAAATCTGCGTATGATTGAGCGTCCTGCGACATCTCATCGCACATGTCATATATTCTTGCATCTCTTCTGAGTTTAAGTAAGCCTAGGTTAACAGCTGCTCGCTATTCCAGTTACCTAACTTCGCAGTTGTATGCAAGCTATCAGAAAAGACAAAAACACCTGCAGATATAACAGAATCATGTAGCACCTGCGTCAAGAATGGTTTGATACACGCTTGAAGTTGACCGTTCACTTGTTTCACCCCTCAAGCGATATATTTTCCTATGTTAACCCACATTACATTATTGTAACTTCATAATTTTCATACATAACTCAATGTTATCTGCTTTCAGTTGTGTAACGTCATCAGACAGGTGCTGCATGGCATCATGGGCTGTTACCTTCTGAAAAATAGACTTTCTTCTTACTACTACCACCAACAGCGTACAGTAAACTAAGACAGAAAAGAAAGAAAAGGAAAAGATACACCTTGAGAGACCAAAAGAAGAAAACTTAAAGTGGAACCCTACTTGAAAATATGCCCTGATTGACACTGCTGCTGCATTCTCTTCGACTCTGCTCATCATTGGCCCTCCATCACACCCTGAAACGTTGTGTACCGAGGTGTTGCTTTGGGAGGATGTGGACGAGCAGTTCTCTGCTGCGGAGGTGAGGGTGGGCGCAGACGATATAGATAGCTAACCACTTTATTAACAGTCAGACATGAATGTAAATCTGTGCATCTCCAGCAAACAGAATGTAGACGATGGGTAGAAAAGAGTCAGGTGGCAGCCAGAGCTAGGCGGGAGAGCCTGGCAGGACTAAGCGGACTATGAACACGGAACTGCGGGGTGGAGAGCGGCTCCGGGTGGTGGCCGTTGCGGCGCTCTCGGCGACTTAGACTCGACTTCTCCCACATGTGCTGACTACTCTGGGCTCAGCACCCTGCAGGTGGTCGCTGCTTCACAGTCTGGAGGCGGCAAATACATCTACATCATAAGCACAGCATGACTGGCATGAGCTGTACGTCATTAGTAGGGCCCAGCTGTTCTGATGACGATGGGCTAGATCTTGAGGTTTAAATACTGCAGCCCAGCGTTGAGTTTTCTTTCTTTTAAAAATATTCTTTATTGCAATAATAATAACAATTATACAAACATAACCCACTTTCTTAAGTGATTAGTAGGTCCTAATTTTATCCGAACATTAATTGCAGATAGATACAGATATGATTAATTTGTGAGCTACAGCTATAACTATATAACAATGGGCAACTAATTTGTCTATTATTATTAATATTAAATTCATATTACCTACGCTCAACTAAATTCTACTGACTGCAGCGTCACAGTTGTATCAGTAGTTTATAAACCTACATTTTAGAGCCTTGCTCATCCAGCTAATCCCGATGGGCGTGCCCCTGACACTGGGAAGGCCAAAGTTGTTATTCGCTGCAGGTTCCTAAATAGCTGATTTCCTAATCTAAGTCCTACTAACTAGTTCTAACCTAAGTCCGGTGCTTTGTCCTGTATCGGTGAAGATGTACCCCACTCCCCTTAATCCTGTACGCGGCGGATTCCAGACTATGAGGAAAGTCTGCCTGTCCACGCACAGGCGGTATGGGAATAGGGCGCTAAATTCAGTATTTGGTGTGTCTCAAATTGTTAAGTTGGTTTATGTCCTTGACGTATTCCTTTAACACTTTTCGTGATACCTCATCTGCCAATTGGTTAAGAGTTTGAAAAGAGTCTTCTTGTCTTAGGAAGTGGTATGAGTCAGGTCAGGTAAATGGTCACGTAATATGGATGCTACATCATTGAAAAGGGGGGCACTCATAGAACACACGGTCGGGGGTACCCTCTGATTCACCAAATTCACACGCGGCTATGGCCCATGACCAGTGAGAAAATGCGTCAGTCCTCGAGTAGGTTCAAAGTATCTCATGTCCAGTCGTTCCCTCACACTAGGAAGAAATTAAAAAGTTCTACGCCCTCTTTCTTAAGCTTCCCATATTTCTTGCCACAATTGCTCCCCTCTTTGTCTTATCTCACCTTTATCCTCAACCACAATGCCTAATATCTCATCTATCTTTGTGGTATTCCCTTTTTAACCTAGAACCACTGAACCTGTTCTCGAATTTTGATGTCCAGGGAGCAAGCCCCATTATGACTAACACGGCTCCTCCAGGAGATATTCTATAGGCCCCTACAGAACTCAGTATCATATTTCTCTGAACCCTTCTCACTGTCATGGAGGGCACAACCCTCGTGAGCCTGTGTTTGCAGACTCCCGAGCCGTAACCCACAATTTATGTTAGAATACTGTTGTGATATCGTTTTCTGAGGTGAGGGGGAAGATGTGTCCGATGGAGATGAGATTGTTTAGTGTTTGAAGGGCTTTCTGGGTTATGGTGTCAATGTGTTTCCCGAAGTTCCACCTTCCGTCAATGATGATTCCCAAGTATCGTGTCTCACGTCGCCGAAGAACCGATAACCCCTCAATTCTCACAGTTGGATTTCTAATTAATTGTTCTTTTAGCAATGAGTTTGTTTAAGTACCACATTTCCGTATCACATGGAAACTCCTGGAGCGTCGACCGCCTTAGCTGAGTGATCAGCGCATCTGACTGATATGCGGTGATCCTGGGTTCGATTTCCAGCTGGGTTGGAAATTTTCCGTAATGAGGGACCAAGGGTTGTGTTGACCTCACCATAATTTCGTTATCATCGACACTCAAGTCACCCAATGTGGAGTCAACTGAAAGTAATTGCAGCTCAGTGGTTGGACTTACCCATCAATTCTAAACAGTCATCTAATTTTTATCACTTCTGGAGCGGGGGCCGATGACTGGGGTATTGCTGATGTCAAAGTGGCAGTCAGTCACACTGCCAACACTCTTTCACTCCCAGGTGTGCGGAGGTTGTCAGCATCTTTTGAAATGCAGGTGCGTTGTCTGGTGCACAGACTGTGACTGCGATGCTCTTATGATTCTGAGCTACATTACATGCTGCTGGAGGATTAGGTCGCTACAGTGCGTTTTGTTGTTCACCACTAAGCCAGTCAAATCATCAAAGTTCCTTGAGTTATTAACTGGCAATCTGTTATAATGAAAGAATTTTTGGACAAACAGTTGTCTCTACTGTATACCATGTCATCCTTCAGCCATTTGCAATTTGCTTTGGTTTGTAAGAATTTAAATAACGTTGGATTCTTGTCATGTTTGCCATTTGCTGCTATATTAGAACAGGCTATGTGACATATATGTAGTGGGCAAAGTTTTTCGATAGATTTGCGTGTACACATTAACATGCCGCCGGAATGCAATGAGATTTTGAGTCATTCCAGCGACCTTGCCGTAAGGAATTCTGGACTTCAAAAAGTACTCTTCTCCAGACTGCCAAGTGGTTATACTCCAGCAGTTGTTCACTTTCATTCACTGTTGTTCAAAAATTCACGTCGCTCATTTATGCATTTCTAATTCAACTACCTCCAGATGTTCTAACACTGTTGTCGTGATACTACAGCAACATCCATAATTTATTGCGTCAGACTTCTTCGACACTTAGGTGGCTAGTAATAGAAAAGTTAATTAGAACATTCGGAATAAGGGAATAAGTAATACTTTATTAATTGCAACAAAAATTTACTTCGCTCACCAGTTTCGGCTGCAGCTATGAAATTACACACGTGGAGTTGCCGTTCAGATCACACTGAATGAGTCACGATTACTGAGTGGCAAATTGGTACCAGTTCAGAATGGCCATACTGTAGCTTCATTACAGTCACTACATAACACGTTTGTAGACACTTGTTGACACACTTCTGACAGTGTTGACCCGTAGCCGTAGTTCTCAGGTGGCAGATGTCTCGTCACTCACGGCGCGGGATAGCCGCGCGGTCTTGGGTGTCTTGTCACGGTTCGCGCGGCTCCCCCCTCGGAGGTTCGAGTCCTCCCTCGGTCACGGGTGTGTGTGTTGCCCTCAGCGTAAGTTCGTGTATGTTATATTAAGTATTGTGTAAGCCTAGGGACCTCAGCTGTTTGGTTCCATAGGAGCTTACCACAAATTTCCAAAAAAATTTCTCGTCACTCCCCGATGGTTGAAAAGGGCTGTCACGGCGAGTAGACAGCATAAAAAAGTTACTCCGATAGGAACTTCATCGAGTTAGTCAGGATCCGAGCTCGAACAGAAATGCCTTCCTCGCCTCTGACGACGCTGTTTCAGGGCAGAGACGTGGCGATGGTGCCTCGGAACCGCCCGAGGCACGGCTCCTTCTTAGCATCTCATTCGCGGCTCGTGATACAGCTTTACTGTGCAGTATCTCTGCGGTGGCCGATACTTCATGCGCCGCTCTTGATATTCGACGACACCGCACTTACTATTTTAAGTAACCTACAAAAGTGTGCAGAGTCTGTCCAAGATAATTCATGAGCTTAGCATGTTGCAACTCTGCATCTCATATGATGGCGGCACCTAATTAGAGCACCGTAATAAAACGTTTAATTAAATGCAAGATATGGCCGTGGACTGGACAAGAATGTTATGGTTGTGGTCTTCTGTCTGCAGTGAACGCATTATTGTGACCAAGATAGACAGGAAGCCCACGCCTACTACAGTAGTACAAGTTTATATGCCAGCTAGCTCTGCAGATGACGAAGAAATTGATGAAATGTATGATGAAATAAAATAAATTATTCAGGTAGTGAAGGGAGACGAAGATTTAATAGTCATGGGTGGCTGGAATTCGAGAGTAGGAAAAAGGAGAGAAGGAAACATAGTAGGTGAATATGGATGGAGGGTAAGACATAAAAGAGAAAGCCCTGTGGTAGAATTTTGCACAGAGCATAACTTAATCATAGCTAACACTTGGTTCAAGAATCATAAAAGAAGGTTGTATACATGGAAGAACCCTGGATATAGTAGAAGGTATCAGATAGATTATATAATGGTAAGACAGAGATTTAGGAACCCGGTTTTAAATTGTAAGACATTTCCAGGAGCAGATTTGGACTCTGACTACAATCTATTAGTTATGAACTGCATATTAAAACTGAAGAAACTGCAAAAAGGTGGGAATTTAAGGAGATGGGACCTGGATAAACTGACTAAACGAGATTTTGTACAGAGTTTCAGGGAGAGCATAAGGGAACAATTGACAGGAATGGGGGAAAGAGATACAGTAGAAGAAGAATGGGTAACTTTGATGGATGAAGTAGTGAAGGCAGCAGAGGATCAAGTAGATAAAACGACGAGGGCTAGTAGAAATCCTTGGGTTACAGAAGAAATAGTGAATTTAATTGATGAAAGGAGAAAATATAAAAATGCAGTAAATGAAGCAGGCAAAAAGGAATACAAAAGGTGGGATTGACGGAGGACAAGGAAAGGGTGCAAAAAAAGGGCAGCTTGTTTTGTATTATCAAGTAATAGGGGAGAGAGTGTGGCAGATATGATACGCGAATTCTAATGGAAGTCATCACGGCAAAGACGTTTTTCATCGCGGCGAGATCTTTTTACGAAATTTCAGTCACCAACATTCTCTTCCGAATGCGAAAATATTTTGTTGAGCCCACCCTACATAGGTAGGAATGATCATCAAAATAAAATAAGAGAAACCAGAGCGCGAACAGAAAGGTTTAGGTGTTCGTTTTTCCCGCGCGCTGTTAGGGAGTGGAATGGTAGAGAGATAGTATGATTGTGGTTCGATGAACCCTCTGCCAAGCACTTAAATGTGAATTGCAGAGTAGTCATGTAGATGTAGATGTTTCAAAAATGAGGTCGAAAGAAGGTGCCAAATGGCTACGCAGGGATGGCTAGAGGACAAATGTAAGGATGCAGAGGATTATCTCACTGGGGGTTTGATAGATACTGCCAATAGGAAAATTAAAGAGACCTTTGGAGAAAAGAATACCACTTGTATGAATATCAAGAGCTCAGATGGAAACCCAGTTCTAAGCAAAGAAGGGAAAGAGGAAAGGTGGAAGCAGTATATAGAGAGTATATACAAGGGCGATATACTTGAGGACAATATTATGGAAATGGAAGAGAATGTAGATGAATACGAAATGGGAGATACGATACTGCATGAAGGGTTTGACAGGGCGCTGAAAGACCTGGGTTGAAACACGGCCCCGGGAGTAGACAACATTCCATTAGAACTACTGACGGCCTTGGGAGAGCCAGTCGTGACAAAACTTTACCATCTAGTGAGCAAGATGTATGAGATAGGCGAAATACCCTCAGACTTCAAGAAGAATATAATAATTCCAATCCCAAAGAAAGCAGGTGTTGACAGATGTGAAAATTACCGAACTATCAGTTTAATAAATCACAGCTGCAAAATACTAACGCCAATTTTTTACGGACGAATGGAAAAGCTGGTGGAAGCCGACCTCGGGGAAGATCAGATTCCGCAGAAATGTTGGAACACGTGAGGCAATACTGACGTTACGACTTATCTCAGAAGAAAGATTAAGGAAAGGGAAATCTAGGTTTCTAGCATTTGTAAACTTGGAGTAAGTTTTTGACAATGTTGACTGGAATACTCTCTTTCAAATTCTAGAAGTGGCTCGGGTAAAATACATGGAGCGAAAGGCTACTTACAATTTGTGCAGAAACCAAATGGCAGTTATAAGAGTCGAGGGGCATGAAAGTGAAGCAGTGGTTGGGAAGGAAGTGAGACGGGGTTGTAGCCTCTCGCCGATGTTATTCAATCTGTATATTGGGCAAACAGTAAAGGAAACAAAAGAAAATTTCGAAGTAGGTCTTAAAATTCATGGAGAAGATTTAAAAACTTTGAGGTTCGCCGATGACATTGTAATTCTGTCAGAGACAGCAAAGGACTTGCAAGAGCAGTTGAACGGAATGGATAGTGTCTTGAAGGGAGGATATAAGATGAACATCAACAAAAGCAAAACGAGGATAATGGAATGTAGTCGAATTAAGTCGGGTAATGTTGAGGGTATTGGATTAGGAAATGAAACACTTAAAGTTGTAAAGGAGTTTTGCTATTTGGGGAGCAAAATAACTGATGATGGCCGAAGTAGAGAGGATATTAAATGTGGACTGGCAATGGCAAGGAAAGAGTTTCTGAAGAAGAGAAATTTGTTAACATCGAGTATAGATTTAAGTGTCAGGAAGTTGTTTCTGAAAGTATTTGTATGGAGTGTAGCCATGTATGGAAGCGAGGCATGGGCGATAAATAGTTTAGACAAGAAGAGAATAGAAGATTTCGAAATGTGGTGCTAAAGAAGAATGCTGAAGATTAGATGGGTAGATCACATAACTAATGAGGAAGTATTGAATAGAGCTGGGGAGAAGAAGAGTTTGTGGCACAACTTGACTAGAAGAAGGGACCGGTTGGTAGGACATGTTCTGAGGCATCAAGAGATCGCAAATTTAGCATTGGAGTTCAGCGTGGAGGGTAAAAATCGTAGAGGGAGGCCAAGAGATGAATACACTAAGCAGATTCAGAAGGATGTAGGTTGCAGTAAGTACTGGGAAATGAAGAAGCTTGCAGAGGATAGAGTAGCATGGAGAGCTCCATCAAACAAGTCCCAGGACTGAAGACAACAATAACAACAACTTCGGTCTGTTGTCTAGTTTAATGAAGCTCTAATGTTAGCCTATCCTGTGCAAATCTCTTCATCTCTGTTTAAGCATTGCTACCCTCATAATTTATAACTTGCTTACATCTGTTGCACCTTTGCTTCCCTCCAAGATTTTACAGTCCATCACTTATCACCTTTATAACATTGACTAAGCCTTGATTTTTCAAGACGTTTTGACAAGAGTATGAAACAGAAGTGTGACGTATCTTACTGTCCTTACTGTTTTTTTGATTTTTCCTAGATTAATGGACTGTTTTTTGGCAGGCTCGTACTTGTAATGTAACTATTAAAACTCTGGTTATGTTTTCTGATCTGCAGGAGTTACGCAATGTGAGTCACATGGTAGTACACCCCAATTTGACAGTGACACAGGGGTATCCAGACTTGGCGCTGGTGCGCATTTCGAGGCCACTGCCCTACAAGGAGCAGATACTGCCGGTCAGTTTGCCAGCGGGCGGTGTGGACACTGAGTACGATCTCCCCACCGGCCGTCGATGCTACGTCGCTGGTTGGGGCGTAACCACCCCTGAAACCACTAACGCACGAGCAGCAATAGCTCTGTGAGTACATTTCCTTCTATCTTCACTGTTCTGGGTTTTTCTGGCGGGTCACATTCTCTCCATATTGCGTCTAGTGCAAGCCTTTCAACCGGCGGCTGCTTCGGCAAATTTTGTGTCTGGTCTGACAGACGTACACTACTGTTTGGAAAAAGTGGAACACCAAGACCAAGATATATGATCATAATGAAATTTATTCCACCTATTAGGGACACGATACTACACAAATGATTACCTTTACAGACCTGTACATGCGCTATGACTATGGATATTCAGTACAGAGTAGCGCCAGCAAGTGACAGTGACAGCTGCTAGACGTCGTGGCATGGAATCAAAGAGCGCCTGAATATATTGCTGGGGAATACTCTGCTACGTGATTGTTGGCCCTGTTCACAAGGTGTAAACTGCGTCTGCAGAAGGACCTGAAGAAACAAGCTGCCGACCGACCATATCCCAGACATGTTCGGTGGGCGATATGTCTGGCTAAGGGGCAGGCCAGGGAAGCAGTAGTAGCTTACACATTCCTCGCCATAGGCAGCTGCGCGTTGTTCTGCTGAAATATGGCACGTGGAACGGCCTGCAGGAGGGGCAGTGCCTCCGGCTGTAAAGCCTCCCTGATGGGGCGGTAGCTTTTCAGATTGCCCTGAAGACGTAGGAGGCGAGATCACAAGATACAGGCAACGGAATGGCAAACAATGACACTTGCTGTTTGTCTGATATGCCGCTCAACAATACAGTCTGCTCGATTGCGTCCACCATGCCCGCCGGCATCGAATGCGTACGCGGTCATCACTGAGGGATAAATTGAAGCATAACTCGTTCAAAAAGACTAGATTTTACCCCCCCCCCCCCCCCCCAGCACGCCTGTATAGGTGTTCACGTTCCCATTGCAGTCTGCGGCGTTGGTCGGTTCGTCAAAGCATGCTGACGGAATGGCACGCGTGTCACCAGTCCAACCCACAGAAGACGGCGTCAAAGCATCGACGCAGACTTGTCCATACCTTTTCATTGCTGCAACGTCGCGCCAACACTGCGGACGAAGTTCTTCTGTCAATTGAGGCCTAGCGTACAATCTGGCGTTGTGGTCACATTGTGTCGTCCAGTACACGGTCGGCGCTGTGTACGGCCCTTTTCTCCCCACTGGCTCCACTTACGCCTCACTGTTGAAGCAGCGTGCCTGTACAAGCCGCCGTGTCACGGAACGGCAGACCCATCTCCTGCAGACCAACCATTCTGCCCCATTCGAACGTACTCGCATGCCTGTATTCCACGCTGTGACGTCAGCGCGGCGAAGTGGCACTTGGTTACGCGTCTCCACTTCGTATGAGTGCTCCGCACCGACTGAGCGTAGCGTAACACTCACGTGTCCGGTCACACGAAAGAGGGTGTTGTAAGGCTTCCTTGTATTCCACGTCTCTGCCGTTTAGGTCTGTTACTATGGTTCTGTTGTTCTACACATCCTCTTATCGTAGTCTTTTGCAGACCATTGCTTCTGAGTGTTTCACTTTTTTCAAACAGTTGTGTAGAAGGGCAATATCTGAAATGTGTAATGTGACGTCTGTGCTTGCTGATCGAGGGATCCGATCATGGGAGCCGGCCGCGGTGGCCGAGCGGTTCTAGGCTCTTCAGTCCGGAACCGCGTGACTGCTACGGTCGCAGGTTCGAATCCTGCCTCGGGCATGGATGTGTGTGATGTCCTTAGGTTAGTTAGGTTTAAGTAGTTCTAAGTTCTAGGGGAATGATCACCTCAGATGTTAAGTCCCACAGTGCTCAGAGCCCTTTGAACCATTTGATCGTGGGACTGGTAGAGGATGAGACTTCATGCACGCATACAACCTAATCTTATTGAGAAAAGCATAAGGACTGTCGTGCTTAAGACCTGACAACGGAGCACCATAGATGATTTTATTAATTTCACTTTACGTGATGCTCTGGTGAGGTTTAGAATTTATCCCAGAACTCACCCCTAATAATGAATCTGGAAGACTATGATTGAGGTTTTTTTATTTAGCAAATTGCCATGGCTCACCCTAAATGATGAGTTCTCTATATTGAGAATTTAATATCTGTGATCGCTTACTCCTGTAAGAATAAAGTAGTAAGAGCCTGTTTTCGTCTGTAAAACTTTAACGATATTATTTAATTTGTAGTTACTTCTTAATGGAAGATATTGAGCTTATAATGTGGAGTCATAGCTATGAATATCTGTCAAGTAGTCGTTTATTATTTCTTCACGTTTGATTTGGTTGATAACTACATTCACCATCGCAGGTAGTGATTTCTCCAGAAAATGATAGCTCATTGAAAAGAACTACCCATCGAAGAGTTGAAGTGAATTAGGAAACTCACTGAAAAACTAAATGGAGATGTCTAGAAAGGTATCTTACTCATCTCTGCTAGTGCGTCTCAATGCAAAATGCGCCAGTTAGAAGTTGGCATATCACAGAGTCAAGAGAATCAACAGGTACAACCCAAAAGATGTAAATAAAAACAACGTGATAGATTTCTGATTTTACCTGGCTGTTAGGGTTTCTGCGTTAGTCACATGTATTGCATTCGAATATTCTGACATACGTTAAGCACATATATGAAAAGTGTCTTTAACATTCCCATTACATTAGCGCACCTTACTAAATTGCACGATTATCTTCGGGTTACGGCATTCGTATGAAGAGGAGAGGAAAATTTCATCCGCGGAGAAGTGTTGAACAGACTACCTCTGGTGGAGTACAGTTTTGCTCTGGCCTGTCCATGACATCTGCCAAAGAATTAGGATGTAATATCGAAATATACTAAGTGTTGCCATACAGCAGCGACAGCATACATGTCAGGATCTGTAGGTACTTGGCGCTATGTAGACTCCCAAAAATAATACAGTGACGAATGATGCGAATCTTGAATTACACGAACCTCACATTGATGGGTCACGGTGATTTTGTACCCATTCCTCTCAGCCATTTAACAAGTGAGCAGTAGTACATATTACGAAGATTGATTTTTCCAACTCTTAACCCTCGTTCGGCCATCTTCATTTAGGTTTCCCGTAATTTACCTAAATCACTTCAGGCATATACCGGGATGGTTTCTTTCAAAGGGCATGATCGAATTCCTTCCCCACCATTCCCTAATCCGAAGTGACCAGTGACCTCGCTGTTCAGTCCCCTCCCCCAACTAAATCAGCCAAGTTTAAAAAAAAAAAAAACGAAATTTCATCCACATCACAGTCTTTCATGGAACGTCGCTTCACTTTGCAGTTTTCTTAGTCAATATTCGAAGTACCTTAACTGATTTACAAAGTCATTTCCATGGAGCTATTGATGTAGCGAAATGCAGAAGGTATGGATTGCATGTTATTCGCAGATCACTCTTTTTGCTGATCACACTCGCCCGTTTAACCTGTCTCGCATTAACAGTCGAATATGTTAGTAGGGAAGAAAGGATTTTAGAATTAATTTAATCTCCGCAGCAGAGCATGCCCTGATATGAAACTTGCTGTCAGATTAAAACTGTGTGCCGGACCACGACTGTAACCTGTAAGCTTTGCTTTTCACAGCCAAGCGCTCTACCAAGTGAGATACCCGAGCACGACTCAGAACTTGTCATCACAGCTTTACTTGCCTCAATAAGTCACTTCTTGCTTTCCCAACATCATAAAGCTCTCATCTGGAACATAGGGGACTAACGCTCCTAGAAGAAAGGATATAGCGGAGACATGGCTTAGTCACAGCCAGGGAAAGTGTTTCCAGAACGAATTTTGACTCTGCTGCAGTGAGCTGATATGTAACTACACAGGTTATTTGTCATACTCTGATAGCTCACTTGGCGGAGCGTTTGCTACGTAAGGAAAAGGTCACAGGTTCGAATCCTGGTCTGGCAGACAGTTTCAATCCGGCAGTAGAATATTTGTTGTGGCGTCTTCAGGATCCGGGACGATTTATGGCACCCCTCCTCTGCACGTCACTTACAGGTTACTCCCCCCTCCCCCCCTGCCGCTCACCATCCCAGTCTGTTCTCACAACCTGCAACGTCCCCATTCCAGACTAATTTGGTGACTGACGGTTCTCTTATTTCTGGGGCATACAGGCATAATGATGTATGACACCCAACCCCCCCCCCCCCTCTGCCACTTTCAAGATGATACCCTCTCTTCACCCCTTCTCCCTATTCTTGTAGGCCAATGGGGTGATACATAAATGGCAGGAAATCCAATAATGTGGTATGGGACCTCCTCCTGTTGTCTGTGGCATGTGAGTGCAGCCTGCATGGATGCCGGATACTATCAACACTATGAGTCATAACCAGGCATGACGGAACCAAGATGGTGGAAGGTCACCACCGTGTAACGTGTTGTGTGGAGCAGCACAAGAGCATATCTGTGACTCCACAGTATAAGAATAATGCAACATATATCTCTATAACGTTAAAAGCGAAACTTCAACGCCATTCAGGTGCTGTGCTATGTAGAAAATGCATGACCCATTGGTTTTATGTATTCAAACAATTGTCTGCTACGGTTTACAATCACTACCGTCAGACATGAGGAAGCAACTATCTGTTTACATAAACAAACATATTCAGCCATTGCATTCGTGTTAAAAGTGCGCTTTTAACATGAATTGAGATTTATTTAATAGTAAATCCGCTACATCAAAGTTTTACACACATCAAACATCTTTTACACACTCATAGAAACAGTGGGTAAATAAGGAATTCTACTTATGCTATGTTTCAAATGACCGGAAGCAGTACCTTCCAACCTATATAATTGTGAAAACTACACCAATTGAACTAGTTTTAAAACTATATAGCTCACTGGTGCAGTGTATTTGGTTTTCAAATAAATGTCACTGCCTTGTGTTTGTAGTATAATTCAGGAAAGGGGAGAGACATACACTTGTTTTCTTTATTTGCGTAGAAGTTGGCACTCGTGCCATTCCACTCGCAGAACACACGACGTGATGTCACCTGTAGGCTTTTGTGGGCAGAGTCAGCAACACGCTCTCCAAGGTGTTCAAGTTGCTGAACAGAGGCAAAGGGCCGAGCCCCCAAAGTATGACGTGCTGCCCCATGCTATGTGGCTTGCACTGTCTTGTCAGGTTGCAACGTCTACAATGACAGAGACCCACCGCTCTGCAGAAGCACTGGGTGATAGAAGCAGGACAGGGCATGACAGAGGGCTGTTGATGTTTTATTCGGTGGCGGCTGCTGTGTAAGAGCATAAGAGCGTGTGAACACCGTAGATTTCGACGCCTTGCGGATTTATTTGCTATTTTCCTCTGACTGCTGTTAAACGTAACGTAGATGTATCAGTCTGAAACATACGGCACTTAAATCTACCCCGCTACTGCTCCTCTAGACTACGAGAAACTTGGCATCAGGATCGCGAACACAGTTTCAGTTGTGCACGTTTTAATGAGCTTTTGTGCATGTGTAACTCGCATGAGGTAAATGCTTTACGTGCGAAATAAATACGGATTTGATAAATAACTTGCAGTGTTCATGATGTGCACAACTACCTCTTGCCACGCAACTAGACGTTTACGTCACTGCACCAGACTTTTATCCCCATTAACTCAGCTAGCTCCTGCTAGATGATAGCACACTCCTATGATATGGTAATTAACTCACTATATGCTGTAGTAAAATTAGATCGGGCATCAATATGCGTATGATAAAGTTGTACGCATAGAAAAACTGTTTTGGAGGTTTCTGAATGATTTAGAGCATATTAAGTAATAAATTTCATCTTACAGTAATAAGAGCCTAAAGCACGCCACTATTGATTGTAAGATTTTAGCATTTATTCAAGCTTCTGAATTCTGTTGCTCTTATGGTGAGTCAGGTTTGTCTGTGCTGTAGGCAGACACTGTATGTATGAAAACTCCACACTGTGTGTGTGAAAATTCACGAAAAGTTGTATCACTGGTTTCTCTGATATACACTTAAATGTGGGATCGACGGCGATATGTTTTAGGCTCTTATTTGCGTTCGATGTAGGTGACCAGGTTGCTAGACATTGAGTTCAATCATTTCCACAAACTGCACTTTGTGTTTGGAATTCGTTCGTTACTGTGCAGTAATCTGCTTTTGTGTGCAGGGTAAATATGAACAACGTTGAATCTATTTTAAATGCGGTAGAGCTATTGCCCGAGAAAGGCAGTGGTCCAGAGTTCGAGTCCCGGTCTTCCACACAGCTATAATCTTGCAGAAGTTTCATATCAGCGCACACTCCGCTGCAGGGTGAAAAACTCCTTTTGGGAACATAAAAGTAAATTGCCTGGAACAGTTAGCCTCAAAGGAACTAGGGCATCTAAAAACAGATCCTTTGATTGAGAGAGTGACCAGATCAAAAAAGCGTAGCTACAAGCGAACATTTAACAAGGAAGTGTACAGTTAGCACAATTTGTTGCGTGGGTGCAGCATAAGAATATCTGGAAGTAAATTCGCGAACTAACATATGTGTTAGGGATTTTGTATATTTGTCCTAAAAAAATGGAAAAGCACGAAGGCCTACACTTACACAAAAATGCGGAATCAAGAGTTTCGAAACCTTACACATTATTTCGTTATTGCCCTAATTTGTACTTAATTATATGGCGATTGTATTTGTTCTTTCAGACATGTCCGAAAGAACAGATACCATTGGTGATCTTACAGCTCTCGAAGAATGAAATTACAATAAAACCAGTGGCTGCTCTTGAGCATACACTCTGGATGTTAATAAATTTTTGGCTTCAGGGAAATTTGAGAGTGTGAAATTAATAGAATCTACCGTAAAGCAGTTATGCTTGCCAACACGTTTATACAACTACAGCCACTGCCAATAATAACAATATTATTAATAATAATAAGATGCATAACTTATCGGACAAAAGAAAGATTTGTTTTTGTGGAATTTTGTTGTTTTGTACATAATTAAGTACGAAATTACAATGAAATACAGACCATTAGCTGCTTACGGGCGTTAATAAATATCAACGGGGACAGTTGAAACTCTGTGCCCCAACTAGGACTCGAACCCAGGAACTCTTCTTACATGGCAAACGCTCCATTTTTTCCCATCGTTTTGTTCGTTATTGTTTCTTGCATTTGTTCGGAGCGGACGTCCCATGACACCTGTTCAGATTCATCGTTGATCCGTTCACTCAGTTTTTTATTACAGAGAACAACAACTAACCCTCTGACCGAACAGGCTGAGCTACCGTGACGGCCCTATCCTACTGAGCCACCGAGGACACAAAGGATAGTGCGACTGCAGGGATTTATCTCTGGCATGCTCCCCGTGAGACCCACACTTCCAACTTAGTGTCCACACACTACATTGGTAGTGACAATGGCCACTACACTCATTACTCGCGGCAGTCAACCTACCGATTTTCCTAAGAGATCAGGCAATGTGAGTGCATCCGCAATGAAAATAATTGGCCGCGCGGTTTGAGGCGTCCTGTCACGGGCTGTGAGGCCACTCCCGCCGAGATTCGAGTCCTCCCTCGGGCATTGGTGTCTGTGTTGTTCGTAGCATAAGTTAGTGTAACTTAAGTTTAGGTAATGTGTACGGCTATACAGTTTGATCCCTTAGGAATTCACGCATATTTGAAGATCATTGGCCGGTAAGTCTTGTCTATATGAAGATGGTATATATTCTTTCAGACGTGTCTGCCATGTAAGCAGGTCGTCCCAGGTTCGAGTCCCGCTCGCGGAACACATTTTCAACTGTCCCCGTTGACATTTATCAAAGCCCGTAAGCAGCTAATGGTCTGTATTTCATTGTAATTTCGTACTTACTGATGTACAAAACAACAAAATTCCACAAAAACAAATCTTCTTTTGTCAGATAAGTTATGTGTTTTATTATTATAATTAATGTTGTTGTTATTATTGGCAGTGGCTGTAGTTGTATAAACGTGTTGACAAGCACAACTGTTTTACGGCAAATTCTATTAATTTCACACTCTCAAATTCATCTGAAGCCAAAATTTTTGTTAACATCAAGAATGTATGCTCAAGAGCCGCCACTGGTTTTATTTGCAATTGTGGGATGCAGAACCTGATGCTAGCCAGTGCTTCCGCCCAGACAGTCCCCAAAGCTGTTTTCTAACAGCTTGCTAGTTCCTGTTGAGAAGATAGCTTCATATACAGGGTGTTACAAAAAGGCATGGTCAAATTTTCAGCAAACATTTATCAGTCACAAAGAAAGAAAATACACTCCTAGAAATGGAAAAAAGAACACATTAACACCGGTGTGTCAGACCCACCATACTTGCTCCGGACACTGCGAGAGGGCTGTACAAGCAATGATCACACGCACGGCACAGCGGACACACCAGGAACCGCGGTGTTGGCCGTCGAATGGCGCTAGCTGCGCAGCATTTGTGCACCGCCGCCGTCAGTGTCAGCCAGTTTGCCGTGGCATACGGAGCTCCATCGCAGTCTTTAACACTGGTAGCATGCCGCGACAACGTGGACGTGAACCGTATGTGCAGTTGACGGATTTTGAGCGAGGGCGTATAGTGGGCATGCGGGAGGCCGGGTGGACGTACCGCCGAATTGCTCAACACGTGGGGCGTGAGGTCTCCACAGTACATCGATGTTGTCGCCGTTAGGCCGTCTTCCGCTCACGCCCCAACATCGTGCAGCCCGCCTCCAGTGGTGTCGCGACAGGCGTGAATGCAGGGACGAATGGAGATGTGTCGTCTTCAGCGATGAGAGTCGCTTCTGCCTTGGTGCCAATGATGGTCGTATGCGTGTTTGGCGCCGTGCAGGTGAGCGCCACAATCAGGACTGCATACGACCGAGGCACACAGGGCCAACACCCGGCATCATGGTGTGGGGAGCGATCTCCTACACTGGCCGTACACCTCTGCTGATCGTTGAGGGGACACTGAATAGTGCACGGTACATCCAAACCATCATCGAACCCATCGTTCTACCATTCCTAGACTGGCAAGGGAACTTGCTGTTCCAACAGGACAATGCACGTCCGCATGTATCCCGTGCCACCCAACGTGCTCTAGAAGGTGTAAGTCAACTACCCTGGCCAGCAAGATCTCCGGATCTGTCCCCCATTGAGCATGTTTGGGACTGGATGAAGCGTCGTCTCACGCGGTCTGGACGTCCAGCACGAACGCTGGTCCAACTGAGGCGCCAGGTGGAAATGGCATGGCAAGCCGTTCCACAGGACTACATCCAGCATCTCTACGATCGTCTCCATGGGAGAACAGCAGCCTGTATTGCTGCGAAAGGTGGATATACACTGTACTAGTGCCGACATTGTGCATGCTCTGTTGCCTGTGTCTATGTGCCTGCGGTTCTGTCAGTGTGATCATGTGATGTATCTGACCCCAGGAATGTGTCAATAAAGTTTCCCCTTCCTGGGGCAATGAATTCACGGTGTTCTTATTTCAATTTTCAGGAGTGTATGTTATGTGGACATGTGTCCAGAAACGCTTAGTTTCCCTGTTAGAGCACATTTTAGTTTCATCAGTATGTACTGTACATACTCGATTCAACGCCAGTTGGCCCAATTGAAGGAAGGTAATGTTGACTTCGGTGCTTCATAACCAATTGTATTTTTTCCCACAGCACATCTCTTTACGATATCCAGTGACTCTTTTTTAGCGACTATCTCTGGAGTTGTTTAACATATCCATAACGATCGTGTCTGTACCACACTGTGCTGGATGCTGGATGCCTTTTCTATCAATGTAACCAAATAAAGATTCTAATCTGACAACCAATACTCAAGAATAGGTTTTAACAACTGCTTTGTAATCCACTTCCTTCCCAGATGGATACAATTTCCTTAAGGTCCGTATGAGATGAGCATATGCTTATCCATGCCTTGTTTATGTAGTTATTCCACTTTAGGTCACTCTCTACAGTTACTTCCTGGTAGTTTACAACTGTTAGTGTCTCCAGTGATTTAGCACCAAGAGTGTGATCGCAAAGTGCAGGATTTCGTGGCCTGCCGAGCCACAGCACATTACATTTATCTTTGACTAGGTCAGTTCCCAGTCCCTGAAGCTGTCAATCGTCCTCCAAATCGCTGCAGCTGCCTGGTGTTGCGACACTCCTACAGGCAACAGCATTATCTGCGAATAGCTTATGACTACATCTTCTAACAATACCACCACTTGCAAAGTAGGTTAGAAATCAGATTAATTATGTTACTCACACAGCATATATTCGCTTTAGCGGGCAACAACAAAGTTATTGACTGTGGGTGGTATTGTCAAAATGTAAATAACGAAGTCACTGTAAGAAAGTCGTTAATTTTGGCACTTATCTTGAATGGATTCCCACGTAGATTTCGTCGAAGTTGTTATGGCTCATCTTGTTGATTCTAGGGTGATTCCACTTTGACTTCTAGAAGGTCCAGATCTGTATTTTAGCAATATTTGATGACCTAACAAATGTGTTTTTCAGGAAATTCTTAATGATCAAACAATCCCAGATCAGAACAATGGTATGGTAGAAATAATTTTCGACTTGGTGTTCACTATCCACATTTGTATGGAGTGTAGCCATGTATGGAAGTGAAACATGGACGATAAATAGTTTGGGCAAGAAAAGAATTGAAGCTTTCGAAATGTGGTGTTACAGAAGAATACTGAAGATTAGATGGGTAGCTCACATAACTAATGAGGAAGTATTGAATAGGATTGAGGAGAAGAGAAGTTTGTGGCACAACTTGACCAGAAGAAGGGATTGGTTGGTAGGACATGTTCTGAGGCATCAAGGGATCACCAATTTAGCATTGGAGGGCAGCGTGGAGGGTAAAAATCGTAGAGGGAGACCAAGAAATGAATACACTAAGCAGGTTCAGAAGGATGTAGGTTGCAGTAGGTACTGGGAGATGAAGAAGCTTGCACAGGATAGAGTAGCATGGAGAGCTGCATCAAACCAGTCTCAGGACTGAAGACGACAACAACAACAACTTGTAAATTCGCATATACTTCTTCTTAATTGTCACATCATCAAGTAAACAGTTTTATATCAATCTTCATATATTTAATTTCTACTTTAACCAAACACAAGACTTCACAGTTCTTTTACAAAGAGAAATAACAACTTAACTTCTGCAAAGTGAAACAAAGACTGCTCTGTGTGCATTCGCACCAAAACTGTTACAAGCAAGTCAAAGATTATGACAGTCTCACAGAAGTGAATACACACAAGAACCATATCACTGTAATATATCGATACATCGGAGTACCTATACATTAATAAATACAAATGTGAATATTGTCACAAAAATACGCCTGTTACTTCGCAGAAAAGTAGTACGATATTACTGGTATCGATAACTGGGGTTGGAGTGCCATAATGGTCACGTAAATAAAGAACCATTACAATCTAAACACGTACTCTACAAGGCACGTTTCAGTGCTTGGTGGAGGGTATATCACAGCAGTATTATCGATTTTCTTTCGTGTTCCACTTACATGTTGACGGAAGAAAATATGTTTGTCTCTGTGACTCTTTATATACCGTAATTTCTCTTATCTTATTAGTTTGATCACAACACCAGGTATACTGTGATAGCTTAATAATAGTCTCACACTCTTCATTGAAGGCATTTCACTAAACGAACCCAACAGAATTCCATAAGGAATACCTCATCTTTTTCCGAAAAAATCTCATTTATATTTCTCTAGCTTTTCTGGTACAATTTCGTGTTTGGAGCTACCAACATGAGCCACTGGATCCTTTATAATGGTGTGGCTCCTTTTCGGAACAGAGGCAAGCAATAAATCAAGTAATTTGATTACATCAGTAGTAGTGTATATATAAGATCCATGTGCATTTTTCTTTTGATATAGAATAAATGAGATACAGCATTTGCGCCACATGCGTGTGGTACTCGTAGTATTTCGTAGTTTAATGAAACAAAACTATGCAGATAATTTTATTTTACCGCTAGATCTAATTCTATTCATTTACGATCATAGATATGTAATCCTACTTGTATACTACGAGAAGTAACCTGCATGTGTTTCGTGCACGTACCGTTACTCTCTAATCCAAAACACCTACTTAGGAAAGAAGTACAGCGGTTTATATGTATTAAAGTGAATCGTATATGGAAGCTTGATAGCTGTAGTGGATCACTACACAGTAAAGCGATACATACTGCAAAATCCAATCTAGTTGGGATATTGTTGATAATTATGATCTCACACAGGAAACGTTGACTAACACCCGAAATGTTATCAGATCATACATCCATGAGATTCAGAATAGTAAACCTTTCATGCACTTTAGACTGACGTGGCCCGTCAGGATTGATAGACAGTAACTGGGATGAGGAACGGATGGAGGTGTATAAAACCATCAGTTCACCACATTGTTAGCTATCGAAGTGATGTTGCTATGACAAGTACATTTTATGTTCATGGATTGAAGGGCATCTACATTGTAACAGTGAGAGATGTCAAGTTTCCTGTGGTAAGTTAAATGGGGATTGTGCAGCAGCAATGCAGAAATGTTCCATTCAGTGATGCAGAGTGGAAATACTTGTGAAAAGTCTGTCATAAACTGAGATTCAGCTCATCTCCTAATACAACCAGCGCTGGGTCTACATAAACATTTTCCCCATCAGTGCACCACAAATAGCAGGTGCCATGTTGTAATATTGAATAGTGGTGGAGCACCGAAACTACTAGACCAAGAATCTGTGCATAACTTTTATTAAAAAAACAAAGTTTTAATTACATACACAGTGCATATGATGTGTGTTTTGCCCTAGAGAGGATACAGCAATTTAACAATGATGCTTCTTAAAGACTGGAAGAGAACAGGGGAGTGGGCCAGCCCAGAGTTGACCTAACCGCCGTCTGCTTCACGTCTGCTGTGCAGCGAGAGTATTAACTATATTTTTCTTACTTGTCACTTCTTCTTCCGTGTGTTTTTGCTTTTAGGAAGCTTTAATTGTCGAGTGCTATTAATAGTGTTCCATAGATTTCGTGTTTGTTTTGAATACAGAGTCCCTTTAGTCAGCCATAGTGCTAGTGTTTGTTTTAAATACAGGTCAGAGACAGGTAGTGCTATTTTCATTGTTTTCTAGTTTTCTACAAGAAGTGGTTAGCAATCACAGTTTAGTCAATAATCAGCCGCCTTTAGTGAATTAGCAGTCTAGTTAAAAGTTGATTAAGTCTCTTCAGTAAACTGATTCCTTAGGATGGATAGGATGTGTGACTGCTGTGTACGGACGCAGGAGGATCTGGCCACTCTTCGCGAACAGCTGAGCGTGTTGATGGCCGCGGTCAGCCGTCTTCAGGCTGCTGCCTCGGAGTGTAGCGGCAGTGGGGAGTCTGGTGCGTCGCAAGGTACACCACAGGTGTTACATGCTTCACCCACTGTCCCTGCTGTCGAGACATCTTCGCGGGTACCGGGCGCGGTTGGGCCACCCTCTACCCAAGGGGAGTGGCGGGTTCAGCGGCGTTCACGGCGCACGAGGCGGATGGTCAATGTGGAGGCTGGCCGTGTGGCGTCGCCGGCTCTGCTTGTGCGTGGACATGTGGCTGCTCCTTCAGCAAGGCCCGAGCAGGCACACGGGGGGAGGGGTTTATTAGTTATTGGGAGCTCCAACGTTAGGCGGGTGATGGAGCCCCTTAGGGAAATAGCGGAAAGGTCGGGGAAGAAGGCCAGTGTTCACTCTGTCTGCTTGCCGGGGGGTCTCATCCGAGATGTGGAGGAGGCCCTACCGGCGGCGATAGAGAGCACTGGGTGCACCCGACTGCAAATTGTTGCTCATGTCGGCACCAGTGACTCGTGCCGTCTGGGTTCAGAGGTCATCCTCAGTTCGTACAGGCGGTTGGTGGAGTTGGTGTAGGCGGAAAGCCTCGCTCGCGGGGTGGAATCACAGCTAACTATTTGTAGTATCGTTCCCAGAACCGATCGCGGTCCTCTGGTTTGGAGCCGAGTGGAGGGCTTAAACCAGAGGCTCAGACGATTCTGCGGAGAGCTAGGGTGCTAATTTCTTGACCTCCGCTATCGGGTGGAGAAATGTAGGGTCCCCCTGAATAGGTCAGGCGTGCACTACACGCCGGAAGCGGCTACGAGGGTAGCGGAGTACGTGTGGAGTGCACATGGGGTTTTTTTAGGTTAGAGAATTCCCTCCCTAGGCCCGACAAGACGCCTCCTGAGACGCGGCAAGGCAGGAGTAGGCAAAATGCAACAAGGAATACCAATATTAATGTGCTAATAGTAAACTGCAGAAGCGTCTATAGAAAGGTCCCAGAACTGCTCTCATTAATAAACGGTCACAACGCCCATATAGTACTAGGAACAGAAAGTTGGCTGAAACCAGACGTAAACAGTAATGAAATCCTAAACTCAGATTGGAATGTATACCGCAGAGACAGGCTGGACAGTGAAGGGGGAGGCGTGTTTATAGCGATAAGAAGTGCAATAGTCTCGAAGGAAATAGACGGAGATTCGAATTGTGAAATGATTTGGGTGAAGGTCACAGTTAAAGCAGGCTCAGACATGGTAATTGGATGTCTCTATAGGCCCCCGGGCTCAGCAGCTGTTATGGCTCAGCACCTGAAGAATAATTTGGAAAATATTTCGAGTAGATTTCCCCACCATGTTATAATTCTGGGTGGAGATTTTAATTTGCCGGATATAGACTGGGAGACTCAAACGTTCATAACGGGGACAAAGAATCCAGTGAAATATTTTTAAGTGCTTTATCTGAAAACTACCTTGAGCAGTTAAACAGAAAACCGACTCGTGGCGATAACATATTAGACCTTCTGGTGACAAACAGACCCGAACTATATGAATCAGTTAATGCAGAACAGGGAATCAGCGATCATAAAGCGGTTACTGCATCGATGATTTCAGCCGTAAATAGAAATATTAAAAATGGTAGGAAGATTTTTCTGTTTAGCAAAAGTGACAAAAAGCAGATTTCAGAGTACTTGATGGCTCAACACAAAAGTTTTGTCTCAAGTACAGATAGTGTTGAGGATCAGTGGAAAAAGTTCAAAACCATCGTACAATATGCGTTAGTTGAGTATGTGCCAAGCAAGATCGTAAGAGATGGAAAAGAGCCACCGTGGTAAAACAACCGAGTTAGAAAACTGCTGCGGAAGCAAAGGGAACTTCACAGCAAACATAAACATAGCCAAAGCCTTGCACACAAACAAAAATTACGCGAAGCGAAATGTAGTGTGAGGAGGGCTATGCGAGAGGCTTTCAATGAATTCGAAAGTAAAGTTCTATGTACTGACTTGGCAGAAAATCCTAAGAAATTTTGGTCCTATGTCAAAGCGGTAGGTGGATCAAAACAAAATGTCCAGACACTCTGTGACCAAAATGGTACTGAAACAGAGGATGACAGACTAAAGGCCGAAATACTGAAAGTCTTCTTCCAAAGCTGTTTCACAGAGGAGGACTGCATTGTGCTTCCTTCTCTAGATTGTCGCACAGTTGACAAAATGGTAGATATCGAAATAGACGACAGAGGGATAGAGAAACAATTAAAATCGCTCAAAAAAGGAAAGGCCGCTGGTCCTGATGGGATACCAGTTCGATTTTACACAGAGTACACGAAGGAAGTTGCCCCCCTTCTTGCAGCGGTGTACCGTAGGTCCCTAAAAGAGCGAAGCGTTCCAAAGGATTGGAAAAGGGCACAGGTCATCCCCGTTTTAAAGAAGGGACGTCGAACAGATATGCAGAACTATAGACCTAAATCTCTAACGTCGATCAGTTGTAGAATTTTGGAACACGTATTATGTTCGAGTATAATGTCTTTTCTGGAGACTAGAAATATACTCTGTAGGAATCAGCATGGGTTTCGAATAAGACGGTCGTGTGAAACCCAGCTCGCGCTATTCGTCCACGAAACTCAGAGGGCCTTAGACACGGGTTCACAGGTAGATGCCGTGTTTCTTGACTTCCGCAAGGCGTTTGACACAGTTCCCCACAATCGTTTAATGAACAAAGTAAGAGCATACGGACTATCATATCAATTGTGTGATTGGATTGAGGAGTTCCTAGATAACAGAACGCAGCATGTTATTCTCAATGGAGAGAAGTCTTCCGAAGTGAGAGTGATTTCAGGTGTGCGAAGGGGAGTGTCATAGGACCGTTGCTATTCACAATATACATAAATGACCTGGTGGATGACATCGGAAGTTCACTGAGGCTTTTTGCAGATGATGCTGTGGTGTATCGAGAGGTTGCAACAATGGAAAATTGTACTGAAATGCAGGAGGATCTGCAGCGAATTGACGTATGGTGCACGGAATGACTATTGAATCTCAATGTAGACAAGTGTAATGTGATGCGAATACATAGAAAGATAGGTCACTTATCATTTAGCTACAAAATAGCAGGTCAGCAACTGGAAGCAGTTAATTCCATAAATTATCTGGGAGTACGCATTAGGAGTGATTTAAAATGGAATGATCATATAAAGTTGATCGTTGGTAAAGCAGATGCCAGACTGAGATTTATTGGAAGAATCCTAAGGAAATGCAATCCGACAACAAAGGAAGTAGGTTACAGTACGCTTGTTCGCCCAATGCTTGAATACTGCTCAGCAGTGTGAGATCCGCACCAGATAGGGTTGATAGAAGAGAGAGACAAGATCCAACGGAGAGCAGCGCGCTTCGTTACAGGATCATTTAGTAATCGCGAAAGCGTTACGGAGATGATAGATAAACTCCAGTGGAAGACTCTGCAGGAGAGACGCTCAGTAGCTCGGTACGGGCTTTTGTTAAAGCTCCGAGAACATACCTTCACCGAAGAGTCAAGCAGTATATTGCTCCCTCCTACGTGTATCTCGCGAAGAGACCATGCGGATACAATCAGAGAGATTAGAGCCCACACAGAAGCTTACCGACAATCCTTCTTTCCACGTACAACACGAGACTGGAATAGAAGGGAGAACCGATAGAGGTACTCAGGGTACCCTCCGCCACACACCGTCAGGTGGCTTGCGGAGTATGGATGTAGATGTAGATGTAGAAACACAGTCATGTTAGATAGAACAAGACTGCTCCTACACCAGTTAGGTATCACACCGCTGGACATCTGAGGAGCCAGTGTCATAAAAACATCGATGCTTGAGAAGCTAGGACACCACGCATTGGAGGGCACTTTACTCCATATCAGAACTACAGTCTTCTCGTGGCACACGTGGTTGAAAGTGAGCCTTTAGCAAAACAGGTATGCCCTGAACCTATATAAAGACTCGTTATCTTCAGTCAAGGGGACTGCAGTTTGGGAGGTAACACCTACGAGGAGAAGCTTGCTCCACTTCATGGGACTCCACTTCAACAAGCTGCCACCCCGAAACTTTGTCCATATTAAGTGTAGGCCTACTGCTGGCTTTGAATTCCATAATGTGGAGTAGCCAGTGAACGTGCTTTGGGCTTACTCCAGACACTGCCAGTCTTCTACCATGGAGGGCAGCTGTTTGAGACCATTCGGGTACAGCCAGCAACCACTTGTGCCTGTGTGGGCATCTGCTGCTCTCCATCACGGTCTGTAAGGGCAGGGGCCGCTGCTGAGGCTTGTCTTCACGTACAGCAAAGCTGTGCCTAGACGGAACACGTATTGCCACACACACACACTGCACGTCAGCGTTCCTGCTGAACTACTGGCATCACAGATCACAGTAGTGTCGGCCAATGCCGCCAGTTGCATCGGTGCCTTCCCGCTGGCTGCCTTAAGCACACGCCTTGGACGGCGTTGCTGCCACAGAGCAACACTACACCGTTACACGTGTTGTAGTCTGTCTTTCAATGAGATGGTTAATATATAACTAATAATGATGTCTCTCCGAGCCACCGTCGTTCACCTTCCTAACAACAACCCGCTGCCTTTGCCGAACACTGCCGCTGTAAAGGTCATTCACCCCAGCTCTCTATGCAATTAACCAATAGCGTTAAAATTATGTAACGTATAATGTAATGTATAATGCTAGATACTGTTCATGTGCGCATAGAGCCGGTTAATTGCATAGTTACATGTAAAAAAGATCACAACCATACCAAATTTAATATTTACAAAAGACAGTTATTTGCTAAGCACTACCCTGTGGCGAACAGCTGTGATGAAAGGAGAATAGCTATGTGTTGATAAGCTCATACGTATGAGAATAATAAAATTTGTATTGTTTTTAAAGAGCTACAACATATGTTTAATTTACAGTGACGTTTATTATTACATTTCCATTTATTACTCTTCTATGGGATCTCCCACCCACCTCTGCGCCCTCATATATTTCCGAATTAGAAAAAAACATTAAAAATGCAATTGGCCAGAGATGCACCTGTGCCAGGTTCTCACACAGTGGGCAGCAATGCTCAATTCATGCAAGTAAACAAAACATTACTTTCAATGCGAAGTTACGTTCTTCCTTTGAAATGGCAAATGTACATTTTTTTCAACCGAAATTGAAATTAGACGTTTAATTAGTAATGGCAGACTTGGTTTCACTGCTCTAAACCTCATACCATCTGAAATAAATATAACTTTAAATGATGGCAACGGCACCAGATGTAACTTTGGGCTGAAAATGATGTTTGTTAACAATTATGGATAGTAGATTCCTGCCCATTAAGTGAACCTCTGACACAGGATAGCCCTGCCCAATTACATTTTTCAGATTTGGTTTCGTTTCGGTAATATATGAGGTCGCTGAAGTAGGTAGGACAGCCTCTATACGAGACCTAATTCCATGTTGAAAGCTGCAGTTCATCAGTGTTCTGTGTTATCGGCATAAGAGAAAGTAAAAATCCTTTTTTATGTGACCATGGAGCTATATTTTGTAAGATTCAGTTGCTGTATTCAAGACAACTATAGCCAACACAGGTACTAACCACTTAACACATTCCACCTCCACCACAATCAATGTGTGTAGTGTATACAAAGGATGGCTTTGACAGCTGCCGTTGATCTCATGAGAGATTTTGAGGGCAGAATTTTGGTGGTAGAGGAATAAAAGATTCTGTGAACACTTTGGAGATACTCTAGTTGGACAGTGAAATCCAAATTACTGTTGGACACCAAAGAAACTAAGCAACACCTGGTAGAATTACGAATAAGGTTTTTATTATTACTGGCTCTTACCCAATTAAACTTCCTATTTCTTTTCGTTCCTGTCCCACTCTCTATGTATCCTTCTCTCTCGGCATAAAAAAACACGACTTTGTTCTGATGCCAAAATTTATGGGAAAATTTTTAAGGTGCTGTGGAAAGTAGAATGAGGCAGCTAATACACCATTTTTCAGTCAGCGTATTTTAAAACAGGAGTAAAATAGCCTTTTCTGTATTCCGATAGGAGCATTTTTCAGCTGGTTCCCTTATTTTCCCTGACACATCAGGGTATGTTACTCAAGTAAAGAGCGTTATGGGTCAGTTACTTATGTGAAATTGATATAACGCAAAACTGCATATGCATTTCAAACCAGATCTTAAGAGCACAAAAAAATTTTATATGTGCTGCAGTAGCGCAATGTGTAATGCGTATTCATGAACACATATTGCCTCCGTGTCATAATTAATACCGCAGCTGCTGCCCGTGAGCTGTCATTTCTGGAAACCAAGCATTAAAAAATTCTCCTCTCACATCCTCTAACACCGGAGTAGCCTGTCTGTGCCTCAGGTAAGAGACCAAATTTACAAAGCTAACGACCAAATTCATCAAGGTCAATTAAAATTAAACATCTCTTAAAATTTTACGGTCTCTGTGTTTTCGTTTCTCACTGAGCAGCAAAGCACACTTAAGAAGCTCTTAAAGCAGAAAACCTCATAAACACGCTTTTAGCCGTATTTGCACGTGGACTGCAACTTTCTAAAAAACTAGTAATAGAACATGGCTAATGTTTTAACTGTTCACTCTGCTGACAAAAGCCATTTTCCTGTTTTCGATATCTTTATCCATTTTCAAGATACACACTTATATAATTTCTGTTCATGGCAAATTTTCAAATTTTTTAACTTACGGTGTAATGCAGTTTTAACAGATGTAGTGAGCACATGGAAAGACTTCTGGGATCACGGCAAGGGTTTGGAGGTCACCAAACTATTTCTAGTCGCCCTTTTTTCAACAATAAAACTTTATGACGAGGAGTATCATAATAATTGGCACTTCAAGTCTATTCAGGCTGTCGTGACCTGGAAATAATTCGATGGTGCCACCTTGAGGCGTTAGCAATTTACAGAAGATTATTTTGTCATACGAAATTCTTTCTACTTGTAAATCAAAGTCCACATTTTTTAGTATACTATACATGTAGCCTAAAACTTGGTACATTTTTATGTAAAGTAGCGTAAACTGACCTTGCAATGGGTGGGAGACGATTCTGTATTGACCTTATATTATGCATATTTGTTTTTTATATGTCTCAAGGTATGCAACTGTGTCGAAGTACATAAACAGACTGTCGAAACTTTACTGACCTACAGAACACGTTTTATTCGAGCATCAGACCATTCTGTAACAGGTAAAAGAAGGGAATCAGCTGAAAGACGTGCCTATCAGAATACAAAAAGGTGAATATGCCCTCTTCAAAAAAAAGTCTGATAGAATAGTGGGGCACCAGCTGCTTAATTCTCCTTCTGTCTACCTCCTCAAACATTTTGGCATGCGAACATATTCGCGCATTTTGTACTGGAGCAGAGTAGCAGAAATATAGTACCTGTGGATGGAGGAGACACTGCCAGTGGGAGAGGAAGAGAGGCGAGACGGTGGGACAGAGAAACCTGGAGTGAAAGGGAGAGAGAGATGGATGAAGATAATAACAAAGGGACCCACAGAGAGAGGAGACAGTGATGGTTAGTGAGAGACACTCGCAGTAAAAGAGGAAGAGGGATGAATGGAGATGTTAGTAGTAGGACCTGCTTAAAAAATGGAGGAAATAAGAATCAAATTAAAATACCCCATCCGTTGGTTTTCTAACAGGAATAATGCACGCAATTCTTTAGTAGATCCATTACATCTTCTAAACGTTCGAGTAATAAAATGCGATACTGCTGTGACATATAGTAATGCACCTTAGTTTTGCATACTTTGGACATGAGATACGTTGAAGGTAAATGGACGTGCACTTCTGCACAATACCAGCGTTTTTCAACGTAGGCAGTCTTCCGTAAACTTAAAAACATAATTTCATTTCCTGCAGGTTTCTGTTGGTAAGACAATTAGACCTGGACTACACAGTTCTGTACCGTATGCTAATAAGTCATTTTCGATGAGGAAATAGCACGCCAGGGGCAACCTATACACTCCAAAAACGTAATAATGACTCAAGAATGCAGCGCGTACATGCGTGGCCTCTGTCCATTGGATCGTTGAGAGAGTTTGTTATGAGGAGCAGGCGTTGCTGGCTTGTACGAAGGAATTAATTTTTGTATGCTGAGGTGATTTAGTGTAGCAGTCAGATCAAGAGCCTGCAGTTCGTAGCGTTAGCACTGATTTGTGTTCAAATATTGGGCTGTACTTCAGTCGTGTGTTGTAGTTTCTGGTGTGTAATCTTCATGGCCAAGAATCTGGCCTATGCTGCTGTAGCGATCAGCATGTGGATGTTCGTAATTTTGTCCCCCTTGTAGTTTCTATTTTCGTTCTCGAGACGAAATCTGGTGTTGTTACTAAACATTTATTTTATTTGCTATTTCTAAAGATTGCTTTTTTATACGGGAAAACACAAAGGGAGGGAAATGGATTTGTTGTACGAAATGCTTAATTTGTTACCACGAAGCATGCTGTTTATCTATACAGACATACAAATTCATATGCTACACGTCTTTGGAGGGATGAAAAAACTTGAAAAAATTGTTCACTCATCAATTCTAGTGAATCATAGAAGTGATACTGCCTGGCAATATTTGAAAGGAAAAATACATTTAAATTACTTTAATGAATTATTATATCGGACGAAATTACAAGTTTTTTTTTGTATTTCTGTTTTTGGATTGTTAATGCTTATGTCAAACAACGACTTTAATATGTTACAGCATTTTAATTGTAACTTTCCTTCAAGTGGAGCATAACATCATGAATACATAAAACAATTTGTAGCCTTTTGTGTAATACTTCAGGACTTGTACGAGTTCCTACATTAATAATATTACACTGGTTTATAGATTCACTTACAGAAGAAGCTGTATACAGAGGAGGTAATCGGATTATGCAACAAAGGCTATGGGACTTCAATGTAAGCTCATGACACCATCCCGTGGTTATAAAGTGGAACTGCAGATGTCCAAATGAAGGTTCTAATGGACTTGTTGCCTGGACTATTGCAACAGCGTCGTGTAGGCAACTGTTAGCTTGTGGATGTCGACGTAAGCAAAATTTTGTTTTGACTTTTAGGAAAATGGAGATGTGTGACTATCCAAAGTCAAACTACGACTTCTATATGCAAGAAGAAGACTATCAAGGAACAGTCATTTAACTGCAAGGGACGATAAGACCGATTAATGTAGATGAGCTCCAACTGAAGAATAAAGATATATAAAAATGTATGTGTTAAATCAAGAATCCAAGAATGATCAAGATTTTGGTAATAATATCATTAATTTTGAAAAGGGCCTTGATACGCATCTACGAGAAACTTTTACATCTTCCTTGGATAAAACAGATGGTACCATCAGGCTAGACGCTATGACTTAGAATAACGGAATGTAATCCTAGTTTGACATTGTAGAAGACTAGAAGACTAGAAACATAGTAAATGTCAACAAACTATATTTGTAACATGTTCCATGGTTCTCTCTGAGAACCTCTTCTATGTGATGCGAAATATCAGCTGGTGTGTTGTGTTTAACTTTATTCTTAACTGGTCTACTTGTTGTAACCGCAGAAAAGCCAAGTCTAAATGCAGTTGTTCTCAGACGATACACCAGAAATCATACGGGGAGGTAGAGTTAACAGGGGACGCCAGGCGTGTCAGAGGGGTCACAAAAGATAACGACGCAGCCAGATAGCCGAGGCGGCGGTCCAAGCGGCCAGGCAGCTGCGCGTGATAAGCAAGGAAGCAGACTCAGCTATTAAGATAAAAAGGGCGCTCTGGGCAGGTCCCTTAATAAGCAATAACTTACAGTATCAACACTCTTGGCTAGAGGGAGAAGTCTGGGAGCGGAGAGAGAAAGAAAGAGGGCCCTAGGTGGGGACCGCACTACGTGATGAGGAGCCAATGAAAGGCTCAGGACGCAGTGCGTGACCATATAGGGAGAGGCCCCTCTACCCCTCCACCCAGCTTCTGAAGAAAAGTACTGAAGTTAATACTAAAACAATCCCTAATAAGGAAAAGTGGCACTCGACGCTACGTCATGCCAAGCGCTGGCGGGGTCGAAGGGGAAGAGCTAACAAAACTCGGAGGCACGCCGCTCCGGGGATCTCTCTCTCTCGGGTTTAGGCAGCGACGGTAGTCAGCGTGAGTAGCAGCCGACTTGGGCTGAGGGCGGGCTGCAGGCAGACAGTTGGAGATAGTCGCCGATGAGCGTTTAGGCAGCGACCGCGGGACTCTGACGTAGGGTGCTAGTGTGGGCAGCAAAATGCTGGAAAGTTCTATCAGGCAGCCAGAACGGTGAAAGTCAGTCACCGTCTCTGTAATGGGCTTGGCTATTCTGTAGGTACAATCACTACGCAGTTAGGGTGATCTGTATTCTTTATGAATAAATTAGAACTTTTATAACGTCCATACGAGTTTACTTCTACCAACATCCTAGCCTTGTACCTTCACACCAGGGAATTTAACATCTTAGCCAGATCAAAAGTCTCCCTCTCAATTAGGTCAACCGGCTAATTCCCGTTTACGAACCGTGTCGCTCAATCCCTCGCAAAACCCACGCTTGGGACGCGACATACTGGACAATAACAAAACACAAAAGTAGACTGGTATACAAGCAAAACTTCCGGACAAAGAATAAGAAAAGATTATAACATATTTCAGTCTACCTACAGTTTTAATAATTTACCGTTAAGCTAGATGAACATTATTAACACACACTCTAGATACGGTGAAATGCTTTTGTTAGCCGTTGGGCTACTGGCCATCGGTACACACATCAGAAGTGTCACCTAACTATAACTATCCTACAGTGTAGAATCAAAGATCTATTATTACTCACTTTCTCGTACAAAAAATGTGGTCTGCGACGCGCCTTAAGCGGCCTTTGGAGGCACTATTTAGATCATGGGCGGTTGCTAATCGTTTTTGGGAACGAAAAAGGAGTCGCGAATTTCAAGACGGCTACCCACAACAAATGGCTCAAAATTTTAAGATATATTCCTAAGATCCCGATCTTGAACAACCTTGAAACTTTTCTTGAAATATTTATCCGTTTCTGAGAGGTAAAAACTGAACCTACTTGTACACTTAAAATGCGCAAATAATACCCGGTGCTAGACAAAAACTTAGTTTACAAAGTAGAGCAGCACTGAGAAACATGCTGTAAATCTGTGGTCGTCAAACTGCGGCCCACGGGCCTCATGGGACCCGAATCAAGTATTCTTTCAGTCCGCGGTTCTTCACCTGTTTTTGAAGTAACGTCTATCTAGCAACTACCATCTGCACCCCGAATCTCCACTAACTTTAAGAGCTTCTTAAGTGTGTGTTACTGCTCGGTGAGAAACGAAAACACAGATACCGTAAAATTTTAAGAGATGCTTAATTTTAATTGACCTTGATGAATTTGGTCGTTAGCTTTGTAAATTTTGTCTCTTACCTGAGGCACAGATTGGCTACTCTGGTGTTAGATGATATGTGAGGGGAACTTTTTAATGCTTGGTTTTCAGAAATGACAGCTCACGGGCAGCAGCTGTGGTATTAATTTTGACACGGAGGCAATATGCGTTCATGAATACGCATTACATGTTGCACTACTGAAGCACATCTAAAATTTTTGTGCGCGTAAGATCTAGTTTGAAATGCATATGCAGTTTTGCGTTATATAAATTTCACATAAGTAACTGTCAAAATTTTACTGGGCCATAACACTCTTTACATGAGTAACATACCCTGATGTGTCAGGGAAAATAAGGGAACCAGCTGAAAAATGCTCGTATCGGAATACAGAAAAGGCTATTTTGCTCCTGTTTTAAAATACGCTGACTGAAAAATGGTGTATTAGCTGCCTCATTCTACTTTCCTCAGCACCTTAAAAATTTTTCCCATAAATTTTGGCATCAGAACATATTCGTGATTTTTTATGCTGAGAGAGGGGACATAGGGAGAGGGACAGGCATGAAAAGAAGTAGGGAGTTCCATTGGGTAAGAGTCAATAATAATGGAACCCAGATCTCCCCACCGTGTCGCGTCTGCATTGCCCAGTATGGCTGCAGCCAATCGTCATCTCATTACAGGTGAATTTTATTTTTCTTTCCTGGTCGCAGCCTAATCTTGTTAAACCCGTCCAGCCACTTACCCAAGGTCCCGGACATATTTATATTAAAAGGAATAAAATATTGTTGTGGCCTTTTCCCTTTCTCTGCTGAAGCTCACCAATCGCTTGTTAAGTGGGATTTTCCAATGCCATTAACCACCTGCTCGGTTCATCTGCCAAATGCATTTCACTTTAACTTGTTTATTCAAGCGCCTGTCCATATATTGGTAGATACTGCTTTGTTAGTTTTCGGTGTGTGAGATAACTGCAATTGCCTTTTGTTGAGATAATATAATTATTATTTTCTGAGGATCTTATACTGCATCGCACTATTGTTATGGACGAAGGTCATGTAAGGTCCATAAAATCCGGATGATTTACACATGCCATCCCTTCCGAATTAATTTTGACGCTGCTCTGGTCAATGGTTGAGGCATTGCTCATTGCAGTAACATTATAAATTTAGTTAATTTTAATCATTGTCCAGATATGTGCCTATCTTATGCTAAATAACGTCGTTTTATCATTCTATTTTGATTTGCAATGTATTGCTTTACATGTCATTTTCTTTTTAGATGACTGTCATGTGGCTTTACAGTCCTTTATAGCAGTTGTTTGACTAATCTTACAATATTTTTCTCTCGTACTTTGGGTTAACTTCTATTAAAAGGGTTCATCCACCCTTTAAATTCTGTCTTTACAATAACTTCAAGCAATCCACGTCTCAAACATTCATGATAGTCACGATTGTGGAAGATGAGTGAAGTTAAGGAAGCCTTTGATTCTCTTATCTCTATTCTCAACATGTACATACTGCATGAATATTGGATTGTCATCATATTTAAAACAGTTAATTTTTTTTGCATAACACAAACTTTATATTCCTTCACATTATTTATCATTAAAAACACGTTTCCAAAATATCTACAATACACGAATTCTTATTAACATATCTTTAGACTAAATGGATATTTGCAAATTTACACATGAAATACAAAATATAAAACATGGTACTTTTATGAATAAACTTTAATAATTTACAAATCGAATTATAGAATACAAATGAAACACATAAAGTACAAATTCACAGTGGTACAGGTGTTACTGAATATTTACAGGCATCTCCACTCCTTGCTGAAGTGATTATCTTTTGCACTCCTTAAAATATTACAGTGAATTTTTCACACATATCACTTTCTTTCTTCATGCAATTTACACTTTAAACTTTAGGCTGGGTTTGCTTTCCGATGCTGCTGTCTATCAGTGTTGGTTGATGCTGCTTGTCAGTTGTGGACTCTGCGCAATTATCGACATTTACAGCTTTGAGTGTTCGATTACGAATGCCATTACATGGTCATTTCCATATTGCATTGTTTTTACGACAAACTACTCGTCCAATGTAATATGTGACAACATAGTTGGCTTATCCCTTTATTGGTGTAGTTGCCATTGAGGTTGATGAATGTAGCCCCTCTAGGTTTGGTGCAGTTTGATGTCCCCATTATGTGTACTCTGTTTGATGGTTTGGCTACCTTCAGTTGGTTTCATAGTTAGAATGGAACATTGCTTTCTGTTGATTCTGCCAAATCTCATACTGGTTTAAGGTATAGGATTTAGAAAAGACTCTTGCTGTCTTCTACCCTCATGTTAGGACCGTTTCTTCTCTTCATTTCTTGCTGTGCCTTCATGTCTTCTTTCTTGGAACTTGCAACTTCTTGGGCATAGGAATAGGGTATGTTATTCAGTGAAAGTTAGTGGTAAGAATTATCAGTAATGTTGTTATGAGATATGGTCAAGTTTGAATACAAAATTTCGGAAGTGATATATCTGTTTTCAGTTATCAGCTTCTCCATTTGGTATTGAGAGAAATATCCCTAGTTTTTTTTCCAAGTGGTGGTACTATGGAACAATTACCTACTGTTTGCTGTTGTTAGTCACTGCTATTGTGCATCGCTAATGGGGTCGCTTCGCTTTCCTTGCAGGCGTACGTCCGTTGTCCCTCACTGTTGCTGGGCTTTCCCCATCCTCTCACTATTGGGGTGAGGTGTGGGACAATTTTCTGCAAAATACACCTGGCTCGGTCTCTGCACCAATGGGAAGCATGAGTCAGTGAGTTCCTTTCTTTGGTCTCCAGTTTGTCGTGAATGCCGTATTGTGCAATCATACAAACTCTCACACTCACACTGTAGCCTCCTGTCGACCTTCCGCTTCTGTTGTCAGCTTGTCTTCCTTCCCTAGACGATTGTAGTGACTTGGTGCTGCGTGTGTTCTCTGCTTCACTTGGTTACCATGACTTTTTGTTTAATGCTACTAATGACAAGTTTTTTTTCTAAATTTGAAATGAGTGTTACATTGAATATTTGCATGAACAATACAATGAATATTTAAATAGTTTTTCAGTACATCTACATCTACATCTACACGTTAAGTTACTTCATTTTATAATGGTTCCTTTACTTCTTCAATGAGCATGACTTGACGATATGTGGGTTAGTTAATAAGTACATCATGTGATTAGTTTTCTTTTTTTCTGACCTACTTTAATGATTTAAATGATTAGTGTTATTGTACCTAAATTTGAGTATTTACATGTTTGTGGCTCGTCCTGTCTGCTTCTTGAGATCTGCTGCTACCTGAAACATATCTACATTCCTTTACTGTATCATCTGTGATCCATTTATATTTTAATTTTCATGGCTAATTACCATATGATCCCTGCAAGAATTCCTGTCCAATGCGTTTGTAGAGCAGCACGTCATTTTTTAGCAAATAATGCTGACGAATGTCAACCGAGTTCTTGTCTTTCCACTTATGTTTGACCTTTAACGCCTCTGGATCTTCATTCTATTTGAATAAGTAATTGTTACTATTACAACGATTGAATAACGGCTCTTATATCGCTGTTAACTCACTCCCACTATCTACTATTGCGTTAACAACAATATCCTTGAAGTTACACGAAGTATCGGACTTATCAATGAAGTACTGTCGTCTCCGACTTCCTCCATTAATATGTCCTCAGTTACTTCGTAATTTAACCGATGTATGTGTGTTTGTTCTGTCACAACTGGATGGTTATGGACATCCAAGTTAGAGGTTTTCATCGAGAGTTTGGGGAGAAGTACTCCCCCTTCGTAAAATGTTCCACTGTAGTCTTCCTGCTTCTAGATCAGCTTCTAAGGTAATCAATCTAGATTTTAAATCCTCATTTACACACCTTGCTACTTCCTTTAAGTTTGTCTCCTCGTCACACATCTGTGTAACCGTGTTTAATTTGGATTTTAGAGCCAGGTAAGTATTCTTTCTTTAAGTACCTCACTACTTCACACTTACATTCTGGGGATTCGTCAGATTCTACATTAATTGTGTATGTACTTGCACCCTGATTCAACTCCTTATCCTATTTGTTATCTGCCACTGAGAATTACAGATTCAAATTTGCCACTGTGTCGTAATTTATTACGACGCTGTTTTCTGTGTATGGTGTGATAATTACACAGTCTCGGCAACACTCCCGTACTGTATCCTCGTATGTGCCAAAATTGTATGTATTTGAATCTGATTTATCAGACTATTCACATCCATTATAATGTGGCTGGTTTTCTGATCCAGATGGTATGTTTTCCCTGTGATTTTCCTCTCAATTATCGCGTTGTTCTTCCCGATTTTGTTCGATTCCCTCTATCCACAACGCCTTAGACTCTCTCTCCTTTTCTTTCAAAGTTTCGTGGAAGGATTTTAGTAGATCGTGTCGAACGTTTGAACAGGTTTACTTATCCGTACTTCCTTCTTTTTTCTATGACCTGTATTAGCCGTATTTTTTCGGTTAATCCTACCGTCTTGACCAATCGTAGCGTTACAGCTTACAGTTTGTTGTTATTGTTGTGGTCTTCAGTCCTGAGACTGGTTTGATGCAGCTCTCCATGCTACTCTATCCTGTGCAAGCTTCATCATCTCCCAGCACCTACTGCAACCTACATCCTTCTGAATCTGCTTAGTGTATTCATCTCTTGGTCTCCCTTTACGATTTTTTCCCTCCACGCTGCCCTCCATTTCTACATTTGTGATCCTTTGATGCCTCAGAAGATGTCCCACCAACCGGTTCCTTCCTCTTGTCAAGTTGTGCCACAAACGCCTCTTCTCCCTATTCTATTCAATATCTCCTCATTAGTTATGTGATCTACCCATCTAATCTTCAGCATTCTTCTGTAGCACCACATTCCGTAACCTTCTATTCTCTTCTTATCCAATAACTATTTATCGTCCATGTTCACTTCCATACAAATACTTTGAGAAAAGACTTCCTGACACTTAAATCTATACTCGATTTTCACAAATTTTTCTTCTTCAGAAACGCTTTCCTTGCCATTGCTAGTCTACATTTTATATCCTCTCTACTTCAACCATCATCAGTTATTTTGCTCCCCAAGTAGCAGAACTCATTTACAACTTTAAGTGTCTCATTTCCTAATCTAATTCCTTGAGCATCACCCTATTTAATTCGGCTACATTCCATTATCCTCGTTTTGCTTTTGTTGATGTTCATCTTATATCCTCCTTTCAAGACACAATCCATTCCGTTCAACTGCTCTTCCAAGTCCTTTGCTGTCTCTGATAGAATTACGATGTCATCGGCGAACCTCAAAGTTTTTATTTCTTATCCATGGATTTTAATACCTACTCCTAATTTTTCTTTTGTTTCCTTTACTGATTGCTCAATATACAGATTGAATAACATCGGGGATAGGCTACAACCCTGTCTCACTTCCTTCCCAACCACTGCTTCCCTTTTGGCTCCTCGACTCTTAAAACTGTGATCTGGTTTCTGTACAAATTGTAAATGGCCTTTCAATCCCTCTATTTTACCCCTGCCACATTTAGAATTCGAAAGATAGTATTCCAGTCAACATTGTCAAAGCTTTCTCTAAGTCTACAAATGCTACAAACGTAGGTTTGCCTTTTCTTAATCCTTCTTCTAAGATAAGTCGTAAGGTCAGTATTGCGTCACATGTTCCAACATTTCTACGGAATCCCAACCGATCTTCCCCGAGGTTGGCTTCTACCAGATTTTCCATTCGTCTGTAAAGAATTCGCGTTTGTATTTTGCAGCCGTGACTTATTGAAATTATAGTTCGGTAATTTTCACATCTGTCAACACCTGCTTTCTTTGGTGTTGGAATTATTATATTCTACTTGAAGTCTGAGGGTATTTCGCCTGTCTCATACATCTTGCTCTCCAGATGGCAGAGTTTTGTCGGGACTGGCTCTCCCAAGACCGTCAGTAGTTCTAATGGAATGTTGTCTACTCCTGTGGCCTTGTTTCGACCCAGGTCTTTCAGTGTTCTGTCAAACTCTTCACGCAGTATCGTATCTCCCATTTCATCTTTATCTACATCCTCTTCCATTTCCATAATATTGTTCTCAAGTACATTGCCCTCGTACAGACTCTCTGTATACTTCTTCCACCTTTCTGCTTATTATTTTCTTAGGACTGGGTTTCCATCTCAGCTCTTGATATTTATACAAGTGACTCTCTTTTCTCGAAAGGTCTCTTTTATTTTCCTGTAGGCAGTATCTATCTTGCCCTAGTGATAAGCCTCTACATCCTCACATTTGTCCTCTATCCATCCCTGCTTAGCCATTTTGCACTTCCTGTCGATCACATTTTTGAGACGTTTGTATTCCTTTTTGCCTGCTTCATTTACTGCATTTTTATAGTTTCTCCTTTCATCAATTAAATTCTATATTTATTCTGTTACCCAAGGATTTCTACTAGCCCTCGTCTTTTTACCTACTTGATCCTCTGCTGCCTTCACTTCTTCATCCTTCAGATCTATCCATTCTTCTTCTACTATTTTTCTTTCCCCCATTCCTGTCAATTGTTCCTGTATGCTCTTCCTGAATCTCTGTACAACCTGTGCTTTTGTCAGTTTATCCAGGTCCCATCTCCTTAAATTCCCACCATCTTGTAGCTTCTTCAGTTTTAATCTACAGTTCATATCCAATAGATTGTGGTCAGAGTCCACATCGGACCCTGGAAATGTCTTACAATTTAAAACCTGGGCTGATACCTTTTAGTATCTCCATGATTCTTCCATGTACACAACCTTCTTTCATGATTCTTGAAGCAAGTGTTAGCTATGATTAAGTTATGCTCTGTGCAAGATTCTACCGGCGACTTCATCTTTCATTTCTAACTCCAATCGCCGGCCGCGGTGGTCTCGCGGTTCTAGGCGCGCAGTCCGGAACTGTGTGAATGCTACGGTCGTAGGTTCGAATCCTGCCTCGGGCATGGATGTGTGTGATGTCCTTAGGTTAGTTAGGTTTAAGTAGTTCTAAGTTCTAGGGGACTGATGACCACAGCAGTTTAGTCCCATAGTGCTCAGAGCCATTTTTTTCTAACTCCAATTCATATTTATCTACTGTGTTTCTTTCTCTCCCTTTCCCTACTTTCGAATTCCAGTCACCCGTTTCTTAAATTTTCGTCTCCTTTCACTACCTGTATAATTTCTTTTACCTCATCATACATTTCATCAATTTCTTCATTATCTGCAGAGCTAGTTGGCATATAAACTTGTACTACTGTAGTAGCCATGGGCTTCGTTACTATCTTGGCCACAATAATGCGTTCACTCTGCTGTTTCTAGTAGCTTACCCGCATACCTATTTTTATTCATTATTAAATCTACTCCTGCATTACCCCTATTTGATTTTGTATTTATAGCCCTATATTCGCCTGACCAAAAGTCTTGTTCCTCATGCCACCAAACTTCACTAATTCCCACTATATCCAACTTTAACCTATCCATTTCCCTTTTTAAATTTTCTAACCTACCTGCTCGATTAAGGGATCTGACATTCCATGCTCCGGTCCGTAGAACGCCAGTTTTCTTTCTCCTGATAACAACGTCCTCCTGAGTAGTCCCTTCCCGGAGATTCGAATGGTCGACTATCTTACCTCCGGAATATTTTACCCAGGAGGACGCCTTCATCATTTAACCATACAGTAAACCTGGATGCCCTCGGGAAATAATATGGCCGTAGTTTCCCCTTGCTTTCAGCCATTCGCAGTACCAGCACAGCAAGGCTGTTTCGGTTATTGTTACAAGGCCAGATCAGTCATTCATCCAGACTGTTGCCCTTGCAACTACTGTAAAGGCTGCTGCCCCTCTTCAGGAACCACATGTTTGTCTGGCCTCTCAACAGATACCCCTCTGTTGCGGTCGCACCTGCGGTTCGCCCATCTCTATCGCCGAGGCAGGCAAGCCTCCCCACCAACGGCAAGGTCCATGGAATGCTTCGTCATAAATAAATGGTTCATTACTAGGTAATGCTGGGAGTTCATCTTCAATGTCAGTGTCAGTCCGATCTATCTTGTCCCAACAGCTCAGTTGTGACTTCTTCCCTATTTGTAGTTTCTGAACGGATACTTTTGGTGATCGGTCTGTCGTTCTGCTTCCCAATTTCGTCACACCTTAACCGATCTGTTGCTGCGGTCGCCTTGTCATCCCTTTCTGCAGAAAGTGTGTTATCTGCTTGAACATCTGAAATACCTGACGTCAGTCAATCCTCAAGCTTCCCAGGATTGGTGGTCGTAATTCAACCTCCATCTGTGGTTTATTTCTCCGGTAATTACTCAAACTATTTGCCAGTGGCTGCGTTCGTGCACCACCTCCCCATCTGCTTTCTCTCCACGGGCCTGGAGGTCGCTGATTAAAATTAGTCTGTCGTTTACCCCCAATTCTTCAGTTTCCTTTTCTATTTTCGTCTACATTCCGGCTGTTCCAACCACTATTAATACCATATCCATTACGCTGTGGTCTAATGTTTCCACTACTCCAATTTCCGTAATTATTCCCATTTCGTCCGGAATTCAATCCCATACCGGCCTACCATCTATACCATTATTATTATTCACCTTACTATTACGTGTTAGTTCAAAATTATTGTGTCCTGAATAGCGACGTCATTGCGCGTCGTTTTCATACATGCATTCTACTTCTCTCAAAGTAGTACATTTGGAAGCTTTACAGCATCGCCCCCACGTCGTATCAAGGCTTGTTGATACTTCATTGGCAATTTCGTTTTGCTTATCTGAATCAATTCCCCATCGCTATATGGGTCATTTAAGTATTGGTTCCTTTCAGCCATATTCTCAAAGAATTTGATTGCTGATTTCTCGCGCGAGTTTTCGAATGAGGCATTTTGCAATAATACATATTTTATTGTCATCTGAGCCTCATGTGACCGGTATCTTGCTATAAAGGCAGTCATGCGAGTCGCAAGTTTCTGCTATCTTCTGCATGGTTTCAAAAACACTTCCCTCCATATGTGCAAAAATAAGTATAACTTATGTTTCAATGGCCAATGTGTCGGTATTCCTACTTTAAATTGGTCAATAAATGTGCGGCGATGGAGAATACTTATATTTTCCTTATAGTGTTGGTATTTCCGCACTTTAAGAAAGTGGTTATCGTCAAACCCTCTCACTTCTCTCTATGATGTACCTTCTGGGTTTTGAAGACTGAAATTCTGTCCTTGGTTTGCGACCAATCTTCGCAAACATATGTAACTTGGTTCATTCTCTGACATTTGTGCCGTAGAATCACTTGCAGGTCTCATTGCGCAATATGTGTGCATAACGCCCACTACCGGCTCTGTATCTTGACGTGTAAGCAATTCTCGTTAGACGCCGTACTGTAACCCGTCGGAATTCGTCCTACAGGTTGCGGCGTTGCGCTACGCGTCTCTTTGGTTGTATCAGCGTGTCACGCATTGTACGTGACGTACCAAACCTTGCTGCAAACCACGCTCTTGTGTTCCCGATTGACCTGTTATTCTTTCTTGATCAAGTAGTCGCAATCCACACTGTTCCTTACAGTTACCGTGATGTTCTGGCGTACGCTGGTTTGGACTAATTTCCTGTTCACAGTTTGCGGTTTCGGACTGGCATCCACGTGTGCCTTTCCGTCTTACGTCACACGTAATTTCGCTCACTCTTTCTGCCGTGCTATCGGCAACTGTTGATTTTGCAGTCTTCACAGTAGTATCCACTGACACTAAAGTGGATTCTGTTGTCGTCTGCGACTCCTCACTAACGCTTTCTACGTCACCTCGACTTTCGATCGAACGTAAAACTTCCGATCTCAGTCGTTGGAATTGGTGTTCGTTTTTCTCTTATATTTTTAAAATACGAGCATCGAATTTCTTTACTGCTGCTTTTGTTGTTTTACTGTGAGACGTCGTCTCAGCAATAACATGTTTCGCTTTCGTCGTCGCTTTAATAGCAAAAGCTTCGACCTGTTGTTTAACCTTTTTGGCACTGTGTTGCGTAACTTCACGCAACGTAATCATGCCTGTCTGGACAGTGTCAATGTCTGTTATCAATTGTTTGTGCTCTGTAACGAGCGTTTGAAGCGTGGTTTGCGCTTCCTTAGCTTCAGTTAGTATTTGATCTAATTGGCCTTGAATATTATCAAGCGTTTTTTGTTTTTCCTTGTTAGTTTCTTTCAGCTCTAGTGTTAATTCCTTTTGCCCTTGTGTTATGCGCCTTTCTAATTCTGTTTGCCCTTGTATTTTGCACCCATTTAATTCTCTTCGCCCTTGTGTTATGCGCCCTTCAAATTCTGTTTGCCTTTGTATTATGCCCCCATCTAATTTTTTTCGCCCTTGTGTTATGTGCCCTTCTAAACGCCTTTCTGATTCCTGAGATTGTTCTATTAAACTCTGCAACGTTCTATATATGTTGGCGTTTTCATCTACACTAATTTCACCAGTTGTCTTACGATGCAACCGTTTCCTATCTCGTCTTTCGTGAACCGTTTCCTTCACTTCCGAACATAGTTTAGGAACATTAACACTCATTCTTTCATACAACTGCAAGCCTGAATGATTCAATATGATTACTTTTGGTTCAATATGCTGTAAATCACTATCTACAGTCTCAGAGTCTGATTTATTAGCAACGCCGTTCTCATGTCCATTCTTTGGACCATATTGAACATCATTTGTTGCTTTTTCGGTCTCATTCCGTATTTAGACGTGTTCTATTTTGTATCGTTCACCCTGATTTATCTTTCGCGTGTCCAGCTCGATCCTATCAAGATCTTCCATGACTTCTCTTTGTATTAATCGATTATTTTCGGTAATTTTTGAGCGTTCCTCTAAGCCTTGTTGTTCGCGAATTTTCCGAACCTGACTACTACGCGTTAACATCTGACCATAAAACTTGATTCTACCCTAAAAGATCATCCACAGTGATATATTCAATATTTGAACCTATTTCCTCGTCTTTTATTTAGCCTTTTAGTTAATGGAGTTGAGTCAGAACTCAACACAACCCAATTCAACGATGTGTTGTGCCAGCAAATAAGAAATACATGAACACATACAATTCTATCTACACTTACTACACAGATGAGTCACATTTACATTTACATTTTTTTCTCCAATTTGAGTCAGATTAGTGTTTGGGAGGATTATGTATTTCGTACCTATCAGAAACAAACCCTCTATTTATCAGAATGCTGTAATTTAGAATCTTTTCAGGGTCGTCATCTTGTGAGATTGTCTGCACTTTGTATCTTCAAAGAGCATGTACTAATGTGTGCTAACTTAGCTTACCGCTTAGTGCTCAAATGGACAAAACTTCTGAATTGTCTTCTCGAGCCCAGGGTGTCAAACAGACATTCTAAATAAATATGACCCTAGCCCTGTAAGGCAGCTAATATCAGGTATGAATCGTAACAAAATCCCTTAGAAATACTGCTATCACGTAACTAGAATGCATGAATTAATAAAAGTGAAAGTTTGGGGTCTATTCTAGAAAGACAAAACGGCTATTACCTTCTTCATTCTACATATAATTTATCTACTATGCCTTCAGGGGTCAGGTTGAAACGTCCTCTTTGAACAGTTATACACGAATGTGCCTAAACTGACACACAATATTTTTAGCGCAACGCAATCTGACTTTCAATAATCCCTACAAGAGAATGGCCCTGACTAAATTAACCTATATGTTTCACAAATCACTTACCTCACAAAAATCTTCGTTACTCCAACTACTGCAATACAGCGAGCGCCACTACTGCCAGCTAAATAAAAGATTCAAACTACGGAAGGCACTAACTACTGATAGGCACAGTTAGCAAATGAAAGATTATAATAGAGGAAAAACAATGTATTTACCTTAATAGTCATACTATATATATCAGTTCATGACATCAATTCTTACAAATTTCAAAACTCCGCCATCTCTCTCCCCACATCCACCACTGCTGGCGGCTCACCTCCAACTGCGCAACGCTACGCACTGTTCACATCCAGCTGCTGCTGCCCAACACTACAATGGCGAGTATTTCAACAATGCCAACCAGCCACTGACTGCACACGGCATAGCCAGTGATTTTCATACAGAGCGCTACGTGGCGGCGGTGTTACCAATAAAAAAACCTAAACAGCCTACTTACAAGGTGATACACAACAATCATATTCAATGACTTTTGACACTCAATAACAAAATATTTAACTCTTGGACATATTGCACTGATGATTATTAAAATGTTATCTCTACATATGACAAAATTTTTATCATAAGAAAGGATTATTAATGCCTTCATTAGCTCATTTACATCTTCAATATCGTAGCTGATCAATGCAGTGAGTTGGTGGAGAATAAATTTACTTTTGAAAACAATGAAAATACTCTCATGTATTCAGTGTGAGGGTAGGTTAGTATCCTAGCTTTTGATATTCAATAGTCAAAGCATACATAAGTTGGAGTGAACAAAATCTCGACTCACCATTTACTGTTTCCTCATGCGCGATGGTACTTTACTGGGCAGCATCTGCTATGGAGTTGTCTCCATGTTGGATCTTGAAAACTTATTTCCTAGTCTGGCCTTGACTGAATTCACTGTCTCAACTTCCTGCATTCTGTAGAATGTTAATTTTTCCCTAGTCGAAATAATGGCTATTGCACACTTGCTAAGGGTTGGATGGAGGTGCACAGTTTCTTTGCCCACAAAAATTCCCGCAGGAATAATTAATTACCTTTTTGCTATCTGTTGCCATGATACCTTAAGAGCCGCGCGTGATTAGCCGAGCGGTCTGGGCGCTGCAGTCATGGACTGTGCGGCTGGTCCTGGCAGAGGTTCGAGTCCTCCCTCTGGCATGGGTGTGTGTGTTTGACCTTAGGATAATTTAGGTTAGGTAGTGTGTAAGCTTAGTGACCTTAGCAGTTAAGTCCCATAAGATGTCACACACATTTGAACATTTTTGATACCTTAAGCGTTTGTCTACACTTTGCAGAAAGCAAAGCTCTCAACACTCTTGCTATTTTTCACGCACTTATGTGGTCTGCCATGAGATGAGAGGGATATCTACAAATTTTAGTTCTCAAAATACTGTTATATAGTGGATATCTCCCCAACGTAACGCATCTGCGTCGTCCAGTATGGTTTCAGCCAAACGCCAAGACATTTTTGGTAGGGTTTAAGTGGTTAAAATTTGTTTGTGTCCACTTTGAACTTAGCGCTGCGCGGCGCAACCTCCTCTTGTCATGGCTTCATTCGCTTCTTCGCCGAATCGCGTGCTAGGCAGGAAGAGCTATACAAATCGCTTTTATAAGCGGTTCTTCGTGCGACAAAAATGAGTAAAAACATTAACATGAAAAAAAAAAACTTACGGTGAGTCTTAGCAATGCATTATTTCGGTGTATTCTAGTTGTGTGGAAAATTTCAGGGGAAGTTTCGACGAATCAGATTAGATCATTCCCATGGTTGGTTGGTTGATTCGGGAGGTGGGACCAACCACCAAAGTCATCGGTGGCTTAGGATTATGGAAGGAAGGTGGCCATGCTTTTTCAGAGGAACTATCCTGGCATTTGCCTGAAGCAATTTAGGTAAATCATGGTAAACCTAAATCAGGATGGCCGGACACGGGTTTGAACCATCGTCCTCCCGAATGCAAGCCCAGTGTGCTAACCACTACGCATCCTCGCTCGGTAGTGTTCTCTTGTTAGTTACCTCACTATGAACATGAGATGAGGATACTTTTTGAATGTCTGGAGAAGGTTAGCGAAGTTTACTGTAGTATGCAGAAATTGTCAATGTCAGCAAGTTGAAATGAAATGACGGAAAACCTGCAGAACTGTGACGCCTGGTGCTGCAGCTCGAAATGTACCCTCAAACAAAACTAAGTGTAAGAAGTGGGTGGAACTATCAAGACTGTCTCATTATCATACGATAAAGTGATTTGTGATCGTCTACTGGAAACATAAACAATTATGAAATACAACTAATATACGTCCATAATTGCCAAAAGTAGTACGAACACGTAAAACTATTTGTCGGAAAAGGAGATCACAGACTAAGATCCAATGGAAAAAGTGTCCTAAGGACATGTATCTCTTCTACGAAACTAGTGGCTTCGAAGTGTCTAGTATGAACAATTGAAGTGCTTGGTGCAAGAAGGAGGTAGGCCCACTTTTTCCAGTTTGTGGTAAATTAAAAAAAAGTTTTAAAAATTCAGTTGTCAGCCTTGTTTTAGGCTATGGGGTATCCAATACTACTGACGAGAATACACACAAATGCATGCACTCAGGTACGTGCAATGGAGATTTGAATTTTGGAGCTGCCTCCGTTTTGCTCCAAAGTGAATGAAAAACTCTTTTTAGGACCATTTTCTTCATAATTAACTAGATTTCAGTTTAAAAAACATTTATTAATAAGGAAAATACAACATTATTGGCTTAATACATTAATTCTACAGTTCTTCTTCAGTCTTCTAGCCCCCCTTCAGTCACCTCAGGATCGTTTGAAGCATCTGACGTAAACTGGTCGCAAAACCACATATTGTTTTGCCCAACATCCTTTCTGGCCAGCTCTTTGACATCTTTAAACATTTGGCCTTTAAGTGGGAGGAGACAATCATAAGCTTGATGAAAGTGGTCCATTGTTATGAGACTCGCAGGTCCTTGGTTGCAAATTTGAGCATAAGACAGTGATCCCTACGGTCGCTCTGCATTGAATAATCCCTTTACCGCTGTATGGCTGTTCATTGAGGAATATTTTGTGCTTACTGATTAAATATTTTCCTCTTTTCTTGTTCGATAATGATATGTAAGGGTTCTTTACAGAAATTTTCTTCAACGTGTCAACAAAGTGGAAAATAAATCTCTGGCTACTTCAGTGACATGAAACGCGCGATGTTTACACTGGTCTGCTGATTAATACGTACCACAACCTCCTTCCTGCCATTGTTTGGGGCAAGAACGAGGCAGCTCCGGGAGTTGTCTCTGTTTTCATGTAAACTCGGAGTACAGGCAGCTCCAACTGTTGCATTTCTATGAAACTAGTGGCTGAAGCTGCCACATTCTTGCACCAAACGAAGGGGCTTTTTTTGTATGTGATAGAATTTTCATCTCAGTAGACCCAAAAAGTGGAGCTGCCTCCTCCTTGCGCCAAACCCCTCAATTCTTGATTAATAGTAATCATTCTGTGGTCGTTCTCTCATTAAGAGAGGAGGTAGAATATATCTGAAGAAGAATTGTTGCGTACCTTTAGTTATATATAGTAAGGGCATTACTGGTATGTGCAACGGCACTCAAGAGAGGTAACGTGCATTTCTGAGAGGTTTAAAGTTAAAATTCAGTGAGCGGAATTTCCGAGACGTGTAGGGGCCACTTATTAATCCACTCTATGTACATCACGAACGATTATCGGTAATGAAACAGTAAAAGGGAGAAATTACATTGATACAGCAGCATCCAACGCAACACGCTGTAAGGTGACGTTTGGTGTGTAGATGTAGATTAATTGACTGATGAGACACATTGTCATATAATATGTACAGATATGTGGTGGTGTTTTCCATAGGGTGACAGGCCTGTGCATGATAGAGGACCTCCTTTACACGCTGCCTCTGCTTCAGAAAGTAACGATGCCACTGCTCTCCTTCAAAGACTGCCTCAAGAAGTGCCCATGGGCGAAAGGCTTCCTGGTGGAGAAGGAGCACATATGCACTCTGTCTATTGAGGGGAAGGACGCCTGCTTGGGGGACGCCGGTGGGCCGCTCGTCTGCGACGGGTTCATGGTGAGCTTATCTGAATGCGTTAAAGTGCCTAACATAACTTCCTGATTGTACTTGTTGAAGACTTGTCAGAAAATATAGTGTTTTATAGTTTCCATTCTTACGTTCAGCAAACATTTGTGCATTGTTTATGTTCTCGTTTTTACTAACATCCGCCTACACAAATCTCCCGAAGATATGGTTTCACTAATCATTACTTTATTACACTTTAAGTATGGTAGGGCTTTTTAGTATAGTGTAAAAGTAGTGTCATGTGCGGTACAGGTGGGTGTTACCCTACGTTAGATAGTATGGGAGAAACACGTCTGGACTGTGGGTTGATGTTTCACTGGGATAATTGTAGCGAGCAGTTCAGTAAAATATCGTATAAGGCCCTCCCATAGAATTGTTAATTGTGTAGTCGAGATAAGAAAATTGTGGAGCAAGACAGGAAGATTTGTGTACTTCAGGGAGAATTAAAAATGGCATATTTTCAGTTAGGTAGGTTGCAGCGCGAAGGCGACAGCAGGAGCTGGTAGCAGGTCACAGGTAATAGGTAAAAGGAGAAATCTTCAGAAATCACATTTCAAATTGCGTTACCAGTCAGTGTGACCTGATATCCGAAGTCGAAGAAGAGCCACAACCATTTTCGAGCGAAGCAGAGAGCAGCAAATTCGTAGCAACAATCTTAAGGCGAAGTCGGTGCCGGCCGCAGTGGTCTCGTGGTTCCAGGTGCGCAGTCCGGAACCGTGTGACCTCTACGGTCGGAGGTTCGAATCCTGCCTCGGGCATGGATGTGTGTGATGTCCTTAGGTTTAAGTAGTTCTAAGTTCTAGGGGACTAATGACCACAGCAGTTGAGTCCCATAGTGCTCACAGCCATTTGAACCATTAGCTAAGTCGGTAGCCAAGTAGAAAGAACATATTCATCCTATCTAATAGCCAGTAGTCACCGGGGTGAAGGGGTTGTAAGCCAAATCTACAGGAAAAGAACCTAGGTGAAGAATACCAGCTCACAAGCCTCCTAAGACGTGGAGCTAGGCTTAGCCAGATGACAGAAAAACAGGGGCTTCACGCAGAAATTTTGATGGAGAGGATCAGGTGCTTACTGTAGGAGGAACAGGAGACAGCAAGGCTAGAATTTAGAGCGTAGTGTCAAAGGTAGCCTGGAGGAAATAGGAGCAATAACAGCACACACGTGTGGAGGATTTACTGTGCCATAACCAGCCCTTGGTTAACACCACTGTTGACCGTGAAACAATGTGCTGAGTGGTTTGCTTTTGTGCGAAATAGTGTTTCATATGTGCTCAGTACTTGTTGGTGCAAGCCGGGCGTTATGGCCGAGCGGTTTCAGACGCTTCAGTGTGGAACCGCGCGACCGCTACTGTCTGAGGTTCGAATCCTGCCTCGGGCATGTATGTTTGTGATGTCTTTAGGTTAGTTAGGTTTAAGTAGTTCTAAGTTCTAGGGGACTGATGACCTCAGATGTTAAGTTCCATAGCGCGCAGAGCCATTTAAACCATTTTCTTGGTGCTGCAGTCGGGATATTGGGAGGGGAAGGAAGGATTAGATGAACGTCTAGCAGAAAGTGTGAGAGAGGCCACAGTCACACAAGACAAAAATCCCTGTGATTTTGTCATAGAGCTGCATTTTTTAAGTTAGAGGCAAGTTACAGACAGTGTTGAAAGAATGTATAAAAGAACACAACCATAATATAAATGTAACGGTTTTTACAAGGGCAAAATTAATCTGTTTCATCAGAATATTGGGGTCTCGAAAAATACGACAGGGTGAGCTTTTTGTATGCCAAGAAGATGCGGAAAAATCTGTAGTCATAGACGTACTGCTCCTCTAGATTCGAATCATTTTCTCGTAGAGCTAACTTGGAAGAAGGAGGAGTTGCAGCATTATTAATATGTGATGGTACTGGTCCCCCATGGTACACAAAACGGATCAGATCGCTGTTGCAGAAGCATAATCCCCAAGATCCTCAAAGTTTTGCAGAAGTTTGAGATATAGCGCGTACTTCAATATGAGCTGCTTTTAATAATTTCCATAACGACACTCTGTCTCGAAATCTGGCAGATAACCCAGAGATCCTGGTCATACATTAAGCACACCAGTGGCAAGACGCAATCAATACCTTCACTGCGCTGTAGCAACGGTGAAGTCACTGATGAGTGTGGCACTAAAGCAGAGTTATTAAATACGGTTTTCCGAAACTCCTTCACTAAAGAGGACGAAGTAAATATTCCTGAATTCCAATCAAGAACAACTGCCAAGATGAGAAACATAGATGTAGATATCCTCGGTGTCGCAAAGCAGCTTAAATCACTTAATAAAGGCAAGGCTTCCGGTCCAGACTGTATACCAGTCAGGTTTCTCCCAGAGTATGTTGATACAATAGCTCCATATTTAACAATTATATACAACCGCTAGCTCACAGAAAGATCCCTAACTAAAGATTGGAAAATTGCTCAAGTCGCACCAATACTCAGAAAGGGAAGTAGGAGTAATCCCTAGAATTACAGGCCCATATCACTAACGTCGATTATCAGTAGGGTTGTGGAACATGTGTGTTCGAATATTGTGAAGTACCTAGAAGAAAACTAATTATTGACACATAGTCAGCACGGATCCAGAAAATATCGTTCTTGCGAAACACATCTAGCTTTTTGTACTCATGAAGTAATGAGTGCTATCGAGAGAGGATGTCAAATTGATTCCATATTTTTAGATTTCCAGAAGACTTTCGATTCCGTTCCTCACAAGTGTCTTCTACCCAAACTGCGTGCCTATGGGATATCGCCTCAGTTGTGCGACTGGATTCGTGATTTCCTGCCAGAAAGGTTACAGTTGGTAGTAACAAATTGAAAGTCATCTAGTAAAACATAAGTAATATCCGGCGTTCTCCATGCAAGTGTTATAGGCCCTCTATACCATGGAAATGCATCGTATTTAAATTAAGAAATTGTTAATTATCTAAAAGTCCATAGCACAACATCTTCTCCAGTTCCTCATAACTATAGTAATGGGTATTTCCTGCGCCAACAATATTGCTGTTGTGGTCTTCAATCCTAACACTGGTCTGATATAGCTCCTCATGCTAGTCTATCCCGTGGAAGCATCTTCATCTCTGATGATGCAACCTACATCCTTTTGAAGCTGCTTACAGCATTCATCTGATTCTACAGCACGTCTCTACAATACTAACCTAGTGATCCATTGATGTCTCACAACATCTCATGTCAACTAAGCCCTTCCTTTAGTCAAGTTTTGCCAGAAATTTCTTTTATGTCCAATTGTATTCGGCACCTCCTTTTATTTACGTGATATACCCATCCAAACTTCAACATTCCCTTGTGACATCACATTTTAAAAGCTTCTATTTTCTTCTTGCCTGAACATTTCCGAGTCCACATTTCACTTCCCTACCAGGCTAGGGAAATACCTTCATAAAAGTCTTCCTAAAACGATGTTAAAAATGTCTGTTCAGAAATGCATTGCTACCCATTGCCGTTGTATGTTTAACACCAGGGTGACAGAAGTCATGGGTTACCTCGTAATATCTTGTCGGACCTCCTTTTTCCCGGCGTATTGCATCAACTCGACGGGGCATGGACTCTGTAAGTCCTTGGAAGCCCCCTGCAGAAGTACTGAGGCATGCTACGGTCCACAATTGCGGAAGTGTTGCCTGTGCCCGTTTTTATGCACGAGCTGATCTCTCTAGTTTGTCCCATAAATGCAGGATGGGATTCATACCGGCCGATCTCGGTGGCCAAATTGTTCGCTAGAATTGTCCAGACTGTTCTTCAAACCAGTCTCGAAGACTTGTGCCTCGGTGACATAATGCAAAGTATCCGCAAGAATTCCAGTGTTGTTTTGACTGTCATCTCCCAAGTATTCGAGCACAGCTATATCCAGTCAATGACCGGTTCAGTGTGACCAGAGGTTCCAGTCCCTTCCAAGTAATCACAGCCTACACCATTATCGAGCCACCACCAACTTTGACAGTGTCTTGTTGACAACCTGCGTCCATTGCTTCGTGCGCTGCACTCGAACCCTACCATCAGTTCTTACCAACTGAAGTCGGGGCTCATCTGGCCAGGTCACAGTTATCTAATAGTGTAGGGTCGAACCAATATGGTCGCGAGCCCGATAGAGATACTGCAGGCAATGCCATGGTGTTAGCAAAGGCACTCGCGTTGGACGTCTGTTGCCATTGCCTTGTTGTTGCTGTCGTCTTCAGTCCAGAGATTGGTTTGATGCAGCTCTCCTTGCTACTCTATCCTGTGCACGTTTCTTCATCTCCCAGTACCTACTGTAACATACATCCTTCTGAATCTGTTTAGTGTATTCATTTCTTGGTCTCCCTCTACGATTTTTACCTTCCACGCTGCCCTCCAATACTAAATTGGTGATCCCTTGATGCCTCAGAACATGTCCTACCAACCGATCCCTCCTTCTTGTCAAGTTGTGCCACAAACTCCACTTCTCCACAATCCTATTCAATACTTCCTCATTAGTTACGTGATATACCCATCTAATCTTCAGCATTCTGCTGTAGCACCACATTTCAAGGGCTTCTATTCTCTTCTTGTCCAAACTATTTATCGTCCATGTTTCACTTCCATACATGGCTACACTCCATACAAATACTTTCAGAAAAGACTTCCTGACATTTAAATCTATACTCTATGTTAACAAATTTCTCTTCTTCAGAAAAGCTTTCCTTGCCATTGCCAGTCTACATTTTATATCCTCTCTACTTCGACCATCATCAGTTATTTTGCTCCCCCAATAGCAAAACTTCTTTACTACTTTACGTGCCTCATTTCCTAATCCAATTCCCTCAACATCACCCGACTTAATTGACAAATTCCATTATACCCGTTTTGCTTTTGTTGATGTTCATCTTATATCCTCCTTTCAAGACACTATCCATTCCATTCAACTGCTCTTCCAAGTCCTTTGCTGTCTCTGATAGAATTACAATGTCATCGGCGAACCTCAAAGTTTTTATTTCTTCTCCATGGTTTTTAATACCTACTGCGAATTTTTCTTTTGTTTCCTTTACTGCTTGCTCAATATTCAGATTGAATAACATCGGGGAGAGGCTACAACCCTGTCTCACTCTCTTCCCAACCATTGCCATTGCCTATCAACGCCAAATTTCTCAGTACTATCCTAACACAAATGATCATCATTCATCCCACATTTAGTTCTGCTGTTATTTCACACGCTGTTGCTTGTCTGTTAGTAATGAAAACTCTACGCAAACACTGCTGCACTTGGTCGTTACGTGAAGGCAGTCGGCCACTGTGTTGTCCGTGGTCAGAGAAAATGCCAGAAATTTGGTATTCTCGGCACATTCTTAACGCTGTGGATCTCGGAATACTGAATTCCCTAATGATTTCTGAAACAGAATGTCTCATGCGTCTAGCTCCATCTACCATTCCGCCTGCAAAGTCTATTGATTCCCATTGTGCGGCCATAATCACGTCGGAAAACGTTTCACACGAATCCCCTGAGCACAAGTGACAGCTCCACCAATGCACTGCCATTTTATACCCTGTGTACACGATACTACCGCTATCTGTTTATGAGCATATAGTTGTCCGATGACTTCCGTCGCCTCAGAGTATATCCCCTTTACTTTAGCCATCATCAGTCACTTTACTGCCAAAATAGGCCAACTCATCTACTAACCTTAGCGTCTCGTTTCCTAATCATATTCCCTCAATATCGGCAGATTTAATACGATTACATTTCATTAACCTCGTTTTGTTCTAGTTGACGTTGATTTTATATCCCCCTTTCATGATACTGTCCATTTCGTTCGACTGCTCTTCCCAGTCCTTTGCTGTCTCTGTCTGAGTTACAGTATCATCAGCAAAGCTCAAAATTTTTATTTTCTCTCTCTGAAATATACCCCATACTCTTATAACTGCAGCCTGATTTCTGTATAAGTTGTAAATAGTCCTTCGCTCCTGTATTTTTCCCCACGTAGCTGCAGAGTTCTACATACTAGAACTCTGAAAGAGTTGCATCGAGTATAAAACCGAAGGAATCTGGCTGTTTAAGCCCTTACGTGGGTAGGTCTTCCAAAATATTTTTATTTTTGGTAAGATCTGTACTCTAAAGAAACAAGTACCATCGTACAGTGATCACCCATAACATTATGATCAACATCCCTACAGCCAGAATGTCCACCATTGGCATGGATAAGAGCGACGAGGCTTCATGGCATGGAAAGAATGAGGCCTTCGTAGGTCGATGCAGGGAGGGGGCTGATGAGCTCTGACGCAACGTTCAATCACACCACAGATGTGCCTGATCGGGTTCAAATTTTGCCAGCTGGGGACCAGCACATCAACTGGAACTCGTCACTGTGTTCCTCTAACCACTGCTTCACAATCCTGGCCTTGTAACATGGCGCACTATCTTGCTGAAAAATTCTATTGCCACTGGAAAACAAGGAGTGTGCGTGCCTGCAACCAGTGTACGATACTCCTTGGCTGTCATGGTGTCTTGCACGAACTCGACTGGTCCCATAGATACCCTCGTACCCCAGAGCATAATGTAGCCGCCCCCAGCTTACCTCCGACCCACAGTACAGGTGTCAAGAAACTGTTCCCCTGGAAGACGACAGATTCACGCTCTCCCATAGACATGACTAAGAAGATATCGGGGATGCGTCAGACCATGTAATGCTCTGGTACTGCGCCAACGTCCAATGCCGATTGTCGCATGCCCATTTCAGTCTTAGTTGCCAACGTCATGGTGTTAACACTGTCACTTGCAGGCATCGTCGCCTTCGGAGACCCATCGTTGGGAGCATTTGGTGCACTGTGTACTGAGACATACTTGTACTATGCTCAGAATTAATGTCTGAAGTTAGTTCCGCCACAGTTCGCCTCCTGTCTTGTTTTACCCAGACTACGACGCCGGACGTTGGTAGTGAAGGTGCCGCCCATCCGCACAATGTCTGGACGTGGTTTCACTTTGGTTTAGCAACGTTTTGAAGACACTCACAACAGAACTCCTCGAGCACCCGACAGTTCATGCAGTTTCCGAAATGCTCGTGCCGAGCCTCCAGGCCATCACAATGTGCCATCGTTCGAACTTAGAAACATCACGCATCTTCCCCATTCTACTCATGGGCAACAGCCTCACGTGTACTACATGCACCGTGCGTGTGTCTAACAAGTAGTCATTCCTCCCCAGTTGATGCTGCTATCGCCTGGACGAGTCGTAGTGATCCATGCAATTCATAGGGCACGTAGCACGTAGGTCAAATATAGGGCTCAGAGTAAAGATATGCTAATCTTAAGTAGTCTGTAAACAATGGGCTACACAGTGTGTATTACTCACGAAGTGCAGAGTGTATCTGCTGGAAAGCATTCGTAATCTCCGTGCAGCAAGGAGGAATCAAGGAGCGCTGGTACCATGGAAGATCTCCGGCACCAACGAAGACGACATGATGTATACAAGCGATTGTTGTTTTATATTATTCACAGAATTTTAACGAGGTGTCTTTGACACAGTAATTATTAGTTGGTTCTGGGAATAGTAACTTCCCATGTAACATGTAATCATTTATGAAAGTTTGTGACAATATACACAGTTAATTGGAACCAATCCACATTTTAATTAAGTAGAGAAGCAGTGTTTTGATTTATAGCCACTTCACTCATAGAAATCTGCAAGGAGGAAAGAAGTTCGATGCCGAGGAATAACAGGGTTCAGCTCGATCCTGAGATAAATCACAAGAGTTGCAAGGTTGAATCTTTGCACCAATCTCATAATGGAGTGTTAAGGCGGTGGTGTTAGGTATAGCTGTACGCAGTAATAAGTCCCGAACAGACGTTGCTCAAGCAATCAAAATACCGGCACCCAAGTTAAATACAGTAATCATGAGCCATTTTAATGAACACTCGTTGATTTATATGCATAGTAGGTTGGTGATCATAATATTCTGGCTGGTCAGTGAATACGTACATGTGCGAAGATGGTTTCCTACGTTTTGTCAAGAGCAAATATCTCCAACGAGGAAAGTCCTGAGAATTGTGATAACTTATTCAAACCAAAAATAACTGAGTAAATTTGTGGGCAGTGGATAATCTTAGAAATTTAAAGTTTTATTATGTGTATTGTATATGGTCAGGGAACGGGGAAGAACGTTGTTACGTATGCCTCGTGCTCACAGTATGCAGGAGGTCGAGTGATCAGGACTTGAGAGTGGTCATCCAGAGTTGTCGCTGAATGACAGATCAGGAAATTAGGTACAATAAATAGAATGTATTTAAGTGTATCGCATACAAGGGGCACGCCTAAGGTCGGAAGTTGCCAGGTTTAGGCCAGTGTAGGAGGTCAAACAATTAATTGAAATGGGCAACGGAAGTGGAAGCGGTTCATGTTAACTTATGTTGGTGGCCGGTGTTGAAAAGCAGAACCAGAGGGTCTGCCTTCCGACAAGACGTCTGTTCTGCTCGAGGTCTGGATTACAAGAGAGAGAGGCGACTGTGTTCCGCGCCGCAGAACACTCCAACGTCCTCACACGTGACCGGTATCCCACGCATGCTACTGGCTAAAACCAATGGCGTGAATTCGCTAGCAGTTTCAGCAGAGATCGCAGGGCATCTGTCTGCAGCAGCGTTAACTGGACAGAACTGCCTCGGTTTTGAAAGATAGGCAACTTGTGTCACGTAGGCAAAGCGTAAGTTCCTCTAGGAGTAAACTTGAAATACATTTTTAAACTAATTTCCTAAAATATTTCTTGACTGGCTGCCAACACGTACATACACTACTGGCCATTAAAATTGCTACACCAAAAAGAAATGCAGATGATCAACAGGTATTCATTGAACAAATATATTATACTACAACTGACATCTACATCCATACTCCGCAAGCCACCTGACGGTGTGTGGTGGAGGGTACCCTGAGTACCTCTATCGGTTCTCCCTTCTATTCCAGTCTCGTATTGTACGTGGAAAGAAGGATTGTCGGTATGCTTCTGTGTGGGCTCTAATCTCTCTGATTTTATCCTCATTGTCTCTTCGCGAGATATACGTAGGAGGGAGCAATATACTGCTTGACTCTTCGGTGAAGGTATGTTCTCGGAGCTTTAACAAAAGCCCGTACCGAGCTACTGAGCGTCTCTCCTGCAGAGTCTTCCACTGGAGTTTATCTATCATCTCCGTAACGCTTTCGCTATTACTAAATGATCCTGTAACGAAGCGCGCTGCTCCCCGTTGGATCTCCTCTATGTGATAACATTTTCACGCAATTTGATCCAGAACAACCACCTCCGGCCGTAATAACGGCCTTGATACGCCTGGGCATTGACTCAAACAGAGCGTGGATGGCGTGTACAGGAACAGCTGCCCATGCAGCTTCAACACGATACCACAGTTCATCAAGAGAAGTGACTAGCGTATTGTGACGAGCCAACTGCTTGGCCACCATTGACCAGATGTTAACAGTTGGAAAGAGATCTGGAGAATGTGCTGGCTGGCCAGGGCAGCAGTCGAACATTTTTGTATCCAGAAAGGCCCCCAGAGGACCTGCAACAAACGGGCGTGCATTATCCTGCTGAAATGTAGGGTTTCGCAGGTTTCGAATGAAGGGTAGAGCCACGGGTCGTAACACATCTGAAATGTAACGTCCACTGTTCAAAGTGCCGTCAATGCGAACAAGAGGTGACCGAGACGTGTAACTAATGGCACCCCATACCATCACGCCGGGTGATACGCCAGTATGGCGATGACGAATACACGCTTCCAATGTGCGTTCACCGCGATGTCGGGAAACACGGATGCGACCACCATGATGCTGTAAACAGAACCTGCATTCATCCGAAAAAATGACGTTTTGGCATTCGCGAACCCAGGTTCGTCGTTGAGTACACCATCCCAGGCGCTCCTGTCTGTGATGCAGCAGCAAGTGTAACCGCAGCCATGGTCTCCGAGTTGATCCATGTTGCTGCAAACGTCATCGAACTGTTTGTGCAGATGGTTGTTGTCTTGCAGACGTCCTCATCTCCTGACTCAGGTATCGAGACGTTGCTGCACGATCCGTAACAGCCATTCGGATAAGATGCCTGTCATCTCGACTGCTAGTGATACGAGGCCGTTGGCATCCAGTACGGCGTTCCGTATTACCCTCCTGAACCCACCGATTCCATATTCTGGTAACAGTCATTGGATCTCGACCAACACGAGCAGCAAATGGCGTGATATGATAAACCGCAATCGCGATAGGCTACAATCTGACCTTTATCAAGTCTGAAACGTGATGGTACGCATGTCTCCTCCTTACGCGAGGCATCACAACAACGGTTCACCAGGCAACGCCGTCAACTGCTGTTTGTGTATAAGAAATTGATTGTAAACTTTCCTCATGTCAGCACATTGTGGGTGTCGCCACCGGTGCCAACCTTGTGGGAATGCACTGAAAAGCTAATCATTTGCATATCACAGCATCTTTTGCGTCTGTAGCACGTCATCTTATTGGTCATCTTGGTGTTGTAGCAATTTTAATGGACAGTAGAGTATGTTACTAATAACACAACTATAATGACCTTTTGTTTTACGAGAAGTTTTTATTTATTTATTGTTCCTTGGGACCAAATTAAGGAGAAGTCTCCATGGTCATGGAACGAGTCAATACATGAAATTATAACACGATATTAGAAACAGATAAAATGAAATATAAAAATAACATTCAGGTGACAAGTTTAAATAAAGAAAATCAACAATGTAACACTGGAATTTGCTTAATTTTTTAGCTCTTCCAGGAGCTCCTCGACAGAATAGAAGGAGTGAGCCATGAGGAAACTCTACAGTTTGGACATAAAAGAGTTTGGGCTACTGCAAAGATTTTTGAGTTCTTGTGGTAGCTTACTGAAAATGGATGCAGCAGAATACTGCACTCCTTTCTGAACAAGAGTCATTGAAGTCCATTCCACATGCAGATTTGATTTCTGCCTAGTATTAACTGAGTGAAAGCTGCTAACTCTTAGGAATAGGCTAATATTGCTAACAACAAACGGCATTAAAGAATATATATACTGTGAGGGCAGTGTCAGAATTCCCAGACTATTGAATAGGGGTCGACAAGAGGTTCTCGAACTTACACCACATATAGCTCGAACAGCTCGTTTTTGAGCCAAAAATACCCTTTTTAAATCAGAAGAATTACCACAAAAAATAATACCATACGACATAAGCTTATGAAAATATGCGATCTAGACTACTTTTCGTGTTGAAGTGTCACTTATTTCAGATACTGTTCTAATGGTACATAAAGCAGCATTTAGTTCCTGAACAAGATCCTGGACATGGGCTTTCCACAACAGCTTACTATCTATCCCAACGCCTAGGAACTTGAATTGTTCCGTCTCGCTTATAATATGCCCATTCTGTCTGATCAAAATATCGGTATTCTCCTGTTCTTATAGAAAGACTTTTACGTTTACCGTAGTATCCCATTTTCGCATTTCATTTATTATTGACGATGTTTGGAAAGTTTCAACAACTTTGTAGCTTATGAAGTCTTTCACAAGAGTCTGTGGTCGTTCTTTTATCATAGAGATTCAGCTGCTTGAAAATTCAGTGACACTGATGTCTGTGATGTGTCCGCCCCATTACAAATGCAGTGAGGAAATTACCGACGCTTTGTTCTGTTCCGCAGGTGGCGCTGGTGTCTACGGGTGTGGGTTGTGCAACAAATACGAACCCAACTTTTTACTCGCGCACAGACACGCACATGCACTGGATTGTAAGAACAACTGATTTACTGAGGGCAAACGGCGTGTCTCCCCGGCCAAATACGACCGTGCTCCTCACGCTGGCCATGGCCCTCTCGAGGATCTGCCATGCGTGGTAATTTAGGTTGCTTCCGAAGGTCAACTGGAAGCAGCTGGTATCACCATTGTGAACATGTTAATGAGATTAAAACTGTGGTTACAAATTTGACGCTGCCTTTTTTTAAATTGATGTGGAAGAGACACAAAGCATTCACGTAATTGATTCGGACACACACCACGCATTCATATAACTGATTCGCCTCCGTGAGCAAAAAATCCACGGCATTCAGTGCGGATGCCTACTTACGTTCGATGTCCAGTGAAGATCCAAAATAGCGAGCATGGAGGATATGAAAGGGGAATGCGGATAGGTGGCGCAAGGTGGGAATGTGAGTCAGCTGGGGAGCGTGCTGAGGTAGTCCATGCATTGGCGATAAACATTGTGTTTGGGTGGCACAGTGGTTTACGCAGTAGCTTAGTGAGCATGAGATCCCTTATCTGACTCCCAGGCTAGCACATATTTTCACTCGTCGCTGCTGATTACGCACAATTGGTCCATGCAGCTGATATCATTAGATCCACCACTTACCTTTCCACCTCCCTTCAATTTAAATATCCGAAAGAACTGACATCATGCATTCATGTATGTAACAAATACGCTAGAGATACGCTTGGACGTCTCACCATAGTTTCGCAGTTCACTGATTGGCTCAACAAGCTACAGCAAAGTGGTAGCCGCATGCAATGAGAGACGCTGAAAAAAAAAAAGAGTACGAAGGTCGTTGCTTGTGTGTAGGATCAGTTTTGATATTGTAGTTACTCTCAACAGTGATTGAAGGATAATACGCGTATGCTTTTCAAAAAATTCGTTGAATGCTATGCATTCTTCTCTACATTTTGCTCGTACACAGATGATAATTTATAATTTTGTACGCTGGTTGGGAGAGAGAGTGCTGGTGTAGTACACAAGTAGTTCAGGCCGGTAAATGTGTAGCGAAACTGTGTGACTCAGGCCTGAGGCAGGGGAAAGGATTTCACCACACAGTGACGTCGGTGTGACAATTTCTGGAAATGCATTGTAGGTGCCGACGCAAAGGATCAGATCTATATTTGTTGTCGCCATCTACAAAATTGATAAAGTATTGCCGTGCATCATGTGAAGACAATTTACGTTTGAACTGGACAATGAGGTTGCAGTTTCCGATATAGACATCTGCTGTCTATACATTCTTCATAATTGCCTTGGGAAGGAAACGCTGACGGCATGCTGCAACAGCTACGGAAGTCACAAAATTTGGGGTTAAAGAACCTAATCTCTACTACCAAATGTACATCCCAGGCAAATTCTGCAGAACGCTAGGGTACAGGAGGGAGTGAAACTCCTACTGTGGAATAGTTTCATTGTTCGGCGTGGTGCCCGACACCTCAGCATCTACTGGGAAGTCACTGAACAATGAGATCAACAGCGTTAGCAGTGAGACGCGGTAAAAATCGTGGAAACTGGAGGTCTACCAAACACAGAGGAGACACCACCCAAGCATCCTACCGATTCAAGGGCACGTGTCGGTCACACACTCTCTGGTGGTCAAAACTTATGAAGTCAGCATGTAAAGGACCACTTTAATCTCAAAGAACTAACTAACACCCAGAAAATGGCTCTGAGAAAATTTTAATAGCTTTGGACGTGTTATTATTTACTTATACACTGAGGCGCATAAGGGACTTAAGTATACGCTCGTGGACACATGGCGGTAGTATTGCATACAGAAGCGAAAAAAGGCCAGGGCATCGGCGGAGCTGTAATTTTTACTTAAATAATTCCTTCGGAAAGGTTTTCGACGTGATTATGGCCGTACGGCGGGAATTAACAGACTCTGAACGCGGAATGCTACTTGGAGCTAGACGAATAGCACGTTCCAGTTCGGAAATCGTTAGGAATTCAAAATTCTGAGATCCGCAGTGACAAGAGTGTGCTAAGAATACCACATTTCACGCATTATTTCTCATCACGGACAATGCAATGGCTCACGGCCTCCACTTGACGATCGAGATCAGAGGCGTTGTCATCGCTAACAGACAAGCAACAATGCGCAAAATAACAGCAGAAATCAATGTGGGACGTACGACGAACGTATGCGTTAGGACAGTGCAGCGAAATTCGGTGTTAATAGGTTACGGCAGCAGAAGACCGAAGCCTTTGCCAACAGCACGACAACGCCTGCCTGCAACGCGTCTCCTGGGCTTGTGGCCATGTCGGCCAGACTCTAGACGACTGGAAAACCGTAGCCTCGTCAGCTGAGACCAGATTTCTGTTGGGGAAAGCTGATGGTAGGGTTAGAGTACGGCGCAGACCCCTCGAAGCAATGGACGAAGTTGTCAACAAGGCACTGTGAAAGCTGATGGTGGCTCCATAATGGCGTCGCCTATGTTTACGTGGAATGGACTGGATCCTCTAGTCCAACGAAACCGATCATTGACAGTAAATGGTTATGTTCGAATATTTGGAGACCATATGCAGCCGTAAATGGACTTCACGTTCCCAAACATATCACCGGGCCGCAGAACGTTGTGAAAAATTAGAGCGACTGGTTTAGCCACCAACATGAATCTCATCGAACATACATTGGACATAATCGAGAGGTCATTTGGTGCAGAAAATCCTGAACCGGTAACAGTTGCGCTGTTATGGATGACTATGGAGACAGTATGGCTGAGTATTTCTAGAGGAGACTTGATACGACTTGTTGAGTATACGTCACATTCAATTGCTGCACTACGTCGTACAAAAGAAGATCTGACGCGATATTAGGAGGTATCTCCAGTCTTCTGTCTTCTCAGTGTATACTAATTTAATAGCGTAACAGTTCATAGAATTAATCCACGTCTGCCAACAAATGTTTTAGTTTGATAATTCGTCTCGCGCAACGCACATCACCATGAGTGCCTGGAATCTGGCAGTAGCTTTTAACCCCCCCCCCCTCCCCAATTAGAAACAGTGGTGTTAAATTGTAAAAAGGTTTGCAGATTTAAAAGCAGAAACACACAAAATACTATTCTCTCCGAATAACTGGCTTGGCTTAGTATTTTCGTTACCGTGAAGATTTGGTGTATCTCAGTTGCGTTAATTTGATTTCCACTGGGCAGTCGGACTTTTTTAACGAAATGATATGCAGGTTCTAAGCAGTTACTACAAGTCGTAGTTATCTCGGTGAGAGGGCAACAGTGGCGGCTGAGAAATGTCTGCCAAGCCGGTTCTTCGTATTCATACAGCAAGACTCGCCCATATTTCCACGTGGAAATATGTCAATAACATACTGAAGGAATTAGTGTTAAGACGTAATAATAAAAGACGTATTACTTGCAAGAAATCAAAAATTATTCAGATTTATACGTTTTTACAATGATATGTATGTCTGGACAGACCAAGACCATGGAGAGAAAAGGAAGTGGCAAAAGGAGAACCAGAAAAGACATAGAGATCACATCACAAAGATACTGTAATTTATACGCCTTCCTCTACGTTTTGAAACACTGTGGACTCATGTTTTATAGGCAAGAGGCATTTCTTTGTCATTAAGGTCTTAGTGCAGAATTAATGGATTACATTTAGTGAAAGTATTAAGTCTACAACTTTGCTTCCGCCGTTTTGCAGTAGACGGCATTAGTGGAAATTAGTGGCGCAATTTGTAGGTCGTAAGTGTCCTAAAGTAAGCTTTGGCATTTGAGAACATAATGCCATCAAAATATTAGTCGGTTTTTGATTGCACCTTAAAGTTATTCTCTGCTGAATATGTCAACTTACGAGCGAAATTCTAGTCATCTGCCGAAGGTTTTAATTTTCTACTTCGATATGAATAAATCTGCGGCTGAGGCTCATAAAAAGCTGGGTAAGATCTATGATGAGACGCATGTTAGTGACTAAACTTTGCAGAAAATGGTTTCCATGGTTCAAGAATGGTGATTTCGACGTTGATGACCGGCATGGTTGTGAAAGAGAGAAAGTTTTCGATGCTACTGCAACCGACGGCAACAATCACAGGAGAACGTTATCTAAAGCAATTGATGTGTTTGAGCCGATCACTGAATGACAAACGGCCACAATACAGCGATAGACGAAAAGATGTTTTGCAGTGAGACAATGCAAAATCAAGTCAAACCATACTTGGAAACGTTGCAATGGGAAGTTTTACCCCACCTGCTGTATACTCCCGATATTCCTTCCTCTGACTGACACCTTTCTCGATCCATAGCACACGACCTAGCTAACTAGCACTTGCAGTTATATGAACAAGTGCAAAATTGGATCCATTCATGTCTCCTCTCAAAAGATGCCCAACTTATACACCGCGTGATTCGAATGCTGCCCTAAAGCTAGGAGAAAGCAGTGTTCAGTGACAGCCAATACTTTGAATCGTGAATTTTTTGCAAGTTTTTCACAATGGAGTCTATAACAACGAGAAGGCAATATTTACTTTCGAAATCAAACTTTGAAGTCTTTCACTGACTCCAAGTGTCCAGGAGTAATAAATATTTAGTATCCTGAATGGACCAAAAGCTCGAATGAGTGCTTATTCCTGGCCAGAAACAGTTTTTCATTATTTTCGTTATTAAATATATAGATTGTTCATACATCCATAGATAAAAGGTGAGACTGTCTTTCATTATGGTGTATTGTTATGATCAGTAGTCTTCAATTCCGTAAAGGCGAGCACTTAGGTCATTACCGCACAGAATAGTTGTACACTAAATTTAGTTCTTCTGCTTATTTAACACTTAGTACCAAATCACAAATGCTTTGATTCCGTTTATAGTCTTTTCTGTAAAAAGTTTGGATAAAATTTAGTTAGTCATGTTATTAACTAAAATTTTGGTGAGATCTTCAACTGCATAGGACTAGTGACGTGGACACTGCAGACGAAGGACCAGGTGCCCAGGATTGCAGACGCGATGGAGTGATGTCTCAGGATCTCTCATCGAAGACCATCCAGGAAGGTTACTCGCAATTAATGAACAGGGTACCTCGAGTCGTTCAGGCTAAGGTTCCATGGGTTGTGATGAGTTGTGATGAGATCTATATTCGATGGACTAAATGGAAAAAAAATAGATTCATATTACGATCGTTGTGCACACAAATACCTACATGTGCGCAAGAAAAATTTGTATGAAGGTGTAATTAGTTTATTTCCTCTTCGTTTGGAAATAATTGTTACTACTTGCATCACGATTTACTTGTAAGAAATTCTCGTGAGCATAGCTTGACACTGTAATGTTGCAGTATTATCATGTCAGTGTTGGCTAGGGTACAGTTTATTTCCAGAATATCGTAAACAGTTACTAGTCACGGACCACTCTAGGGATACTCAAACACAGACACAGTTTAATGTGTTTCTGTACACAGTTTGCCTCATTTTGTCAACTTTAAAAAACTTCTTATCGTTCCGTAGAACGTTAAGGATGCAAGCCACAGAGAGAACAACCAACAACAATTGAGTTTAAAGCTACCTCACCAAAAGTATCACAGTTTGGATCGCTCCATACTGCCAGCGTGATCGGTGCTCACATATATGTGTCGATGAAATGAACGTTCTGAGTTGTGTGAGTACGTGTGTTTGTGTGTGACTGGCGGTTTCACATTTGTCACAATTCTCTGGATGAACCGACGACTCCTTTTGTAAGCGGAATTGCTATCCGCCTGCACAACATTTCAGCACTGTAAGCGAAAGGCACTTTCGTTCTCACGTAGTTTATTCAGTAGGTGATACAGTTACTTCGCTTCACCATTTCTACTGATTTACCTTTTCTTCACCATAAACAGAACTAGACGCACCTACCACAAATAACTGCGTAGGCTGGCTGAAATAAGTTTATTCTTTATTCCTTGCCTTAATTACAGGACGTTTTATAAGCGTGGAACTGACGTGTAATTAACTATTCATCTAAGAATTCATCTGGTACCTTTACACTCTATTACTAGTTGTTATATAATTACAGCTTTCTTTCTTTATGCGGTGAGATGGTTCGAATAATTTAAGGGATAATATTTAATGCCTCACTTCTGCTCAAATGGGCAGACAGCTTCATTCATATAGTGTTCTCGTCAGTCACTTTTAACAGGACAATTACGTTCATTCATTTATTGAAAAGTCATAACCATCATCATCATCATGAAAAGTGATGGTAAAAATTGTCAATATGCTAACGAAATCATTACAGGCACAAGTGTGTGCAAAACTCTATCTAATAAAAGGAGACAAAGGATAAAAACCACAACTGTAGACTTTACTCAAGGATAAAATAAATGTAAAATTTGTTAATTTGAGACTTGTACATAGAATTTTATAGCACCTCTCATTTCCTTATTTAGCCATAGAATTAATTCTGACATATGAATATAAATGTACGTTTCTTATTTATCTGGTTATCTCTAGCTGACATTTAAAGCTGTAGAGCTGTATTTAATAATGAACCCTAATTGATAAGTTTCTTATCAGCTGAAATATGCTGTCAGCTCTACAGTGAGGGCAGGGATGGTAGTACCACCACATCATTATCTGAGACGTCAGGAAACTACAGGGCTGCCGAAGTGCCTTATTGCTTAGGCAACAAGGTAGCAGTCTCTAATGCAGCTGATGCTAAAATGTCTGCATCCTGATTAAGGGGGTGAAATAGCACAAGCTCGATGTCACATTACAGTTTGATGATGAGAAGTTCATTAGTGCACCCTTAAATACTGTTACTTTCTGCTGATTCTGTGGTCTGAGTGGTGCCAGTGTGTCATATCAAATGTTCTGGGCCAGCGTGATGATCTAATTGTCATAATTGAGTTGCAGTATTTCCTGGAGGCTGGTGTGGTATTTCCACGTGCAGCCTGTAGTCACTGAGGCAGTTGTATAGCCACTGATCACATAGGCCACTGGCCATGGCTGTGGTAGGATACCATCTTTACACTATCTTCTGACTCTTAAGTCCCATCTTACTTCTTCCCCTTACAGATATGATCTAAAAAGTATGAATAATGGATAATATTGCTAACTGGTACTTAACATAAAAATATGATTGGTTGGAAAGAATAATGTTTGTATTAAACAATGCCAGAATTAAAATTTTAGGAACTTATTAACATGAAAGTTTACTAAGAATGTGAGAGAGGGGTGTACCAACTGCTATAATGAATTTGTAAGTTTCAGTAAACAAACTTAAAAGAACTAAGTACGCCTCAGAATGTTGGTTTTCAGATAAAGGTAATTGAAGAACAAGGACTGATAGAAACATGATCTTATTCATAGATGTTTCTATAAAACTATGAAAATTATTGTGGGTTAGAGGTTTTGATATCTTTCTCCACAAAGTTATAGAAAAAACGCAAATGTTTGAAGAGTATCTAGTTCAAAAGAGAAAAGACTAATCAGTAGAAAAGGTATTAATCAATTATATTAATTTTATTTGTAAATATAGGAAATATATCTGTACTTTTCTAATGATGTAGTAGTTAAAAACTGTAGTATATTGTAATACTCCAAAGTATTAATGTAAAAAGATGTTTAAATATAATTTTCAAGTTTACAACATGTGACACTGAAGTGACGCAAAAATATAATGTAATAATTTTTTTCAAAAACTATTCAGAAAAACAATAGTTTGCATACAATTTGTGTAAAAGATTTATAATTTCTTAAAGTAATGAAGGCAGTTTAGTTATTGATATGTAATATTTTAAGCTTCTCATAGCACATATTACTCTTCATTTGCAATATAGCTACATTACATGTGAGGGTACACTGGTTTGAAACCATGTGTAAGTAATATAAGAGCATGTGTAATCAAAGAATGCTATACTTACTTTGTTGCAGTGTATTGTCAGTAACATAGATAACTTGTTTATGATAATTTCAGTGTGTTTAATATTAGGAGATATATTGTAAGATGATTGTATAAGTAGTTTATTATTAGCAATTAATCACTTTATTACACTGTTATCATTGTATGTATATGTGAATGAATGTTCTCTTCCTGAAGAAGAAACAATTTATTATAAAGAAATGGAATGGCATTCTACTAACAAATTAGGGAAACCATACTACCTGCATCCCAACCTGTTCCCAATCTCTTTTCCATCTTTGGAAGGCTTTTTCTTTGAGTGCTTCGCACTGTGGGCTCACAAGGTAATCAGTACTGGTTAAGCATTGGCAGGTTGTATTGCCGCTTCTGCATTTTTGAAACAACCTTTCTTTGGAAGGAGTGTGTAAGTAACAACATTGGAGAGAATAGCCAGTGAGCATATGTAAAGTAAGCTTCCTGTAATGGAAGTTTTTACAATTTGTTTTATTAATGGGACATGTTACAGAAAAAAGCAAGAATTAACACATCTGCAGTAATAAGTCACCCTTATGTAAGTTATAGGCACAGATACAAGATATTTTCAGGTAAAATTATGATTCTGTAAGAAGTGCACTACCTTAACTTCAATAATGGTTCCAAAGGTGGACATTATGATGTGCATAGATTAACTAAACAACATGAAACATGAAGATACTGTGAAAGCTCATTTGCATCTTATTTTTAACTGCACTGTAATTGAAACAAGCTAGTGAAATTTATACTTTGTACTGTAAAAGAATAGACTCACCATTACTAGAAAAATGTTTGCTGACTGTGTATTTGGGAATATGGCTGTTTTTACTTTTTCAAGTCCATTATATTTAATTTGCTCAAATGCCACCTAACATTTTGTTTGAAAAAGGAAAAGAAATTACCGTTAATGTTAAATTTGTGTGATTCATTTATGCAAGAAAGTGGGGAAATTCAAATCTTATGGATCACATCGTAATGTTACTTGATTAAATTAATTCACTTAGTTTATCAAAATGAAATTAATTTGATCTGATGATAATAACTAACTTTATTTCTACCTGCAAAGTTTCTAGAAGTTATTATTAAGAAACAAGTTAAATATCTTCTTAGTTTTATTGTAGTACTAAACACTAATCTTCCATTTATTCAAAGATAAGTTCTTTAATTAATTTGATGAACAGACTAATTTCAAAATTTATCCCTTCATGAGTAATGACCCAATTTGGAAGGCAGAATTATTACGTTGAGAGGGTAAGTACTGAAGGTGAATTTGCATTGGTTCCTGGACCAGTTGTAAATAGTGACTGTTATTTAGTGGAAAAATCCAATTATCAAAAATATAATTAAAGTAAGGGGAAGTGAAGAGTTAATCACTGACATTCCTATTGAATGATGTGGACTGATTACAGTAATCTTAATAATAATCAAACAGGTTTACACATGGTTAACATTTATAAGAGATTTTTGGATTGTAAATTTTATTGTTCTTTGCAAGTCCATAGTTAGATGCTTCAACAGCCATTCAAGGCTGTAGCGAGTTCACACTCTTCAGGAGGAGATACGTGCCACTCGTAATCAAGATAATAAAAGCATATGATTTTAAAAATAGAATGTAGTTAGATAATGTTGATATGTGTTGGGGCATGTAGAGGACTTATTCACAATGTGTGAAACCCAGAGATCAACAGCAGTGAAGCCAAGAGTCCAAACCTATGTGCCATAACAAAACTCCATAAAGCTAACATCCCCACTGGACTAATTCTAAATGCCATGAAGTATTCAGGGTTATACAGAGCAGTAGCACATCTGCTAAAGAATCTAAGGAGATAATTATTTGTAATTTATTAAAATACCAAACAACATTTACAACTCAATTTTTTCAAATATTAGAATTACTAGATCCAGTTCTCTGCTACAGCTATTTCACACTTCATCACAAAATGTAAGTTTAGGCCTAGTTATTGGTAACGAAAATTCCTGGCAGATTAAAACTGTGCGGCAGACTAAGACTCGAACTCAGGAGCTTTGGCCTTCACGGGCAAGTTCTTGTGGGGGGGGGGGGGGGGGGGGGCATCAGTAGTGGTGGGTTAGCTCAGTTGGTAGATCACCTGCCTGCAAAAGGCAAAGGTCCGGAGTTCGAGTCTTGGGGTGGCACACAGTTTTAATCTGTCAGGAAGTTTCAAATGAGCGCACACTCCGCTGCAGGATGAAAATTTCGCTCTAGTTATTGGTAATTCTCTCTTTCACATCACTGCAGAATTTTTTATTATCCACTTTGAGTAAACTTTGGAACAACAAAGATACCATCAGGCAGAAAATAGGGCACTGCTTGCAGATATGTAGATGACACTTTCATAGCATGTAATGGAACTGAAGAAGAAACAGAAACTTTGTTAAGTACATTAAGTAGTTTAAACAAAAACTGCAGAAAGTTAACTAAATCATTTGTAAACATTACATCTACTAACATACACAAGTCACTGAACACCATCGTTTGTAGAAAAGCGAAAACATAGACATTGCCATTAATCTATGCTCTAGACATCCCACCCCACATAAACAAGCTGTTTTCAGAGATTTCTTATCCAGAGCACAGAAATTTCCACGTAATACTGCAGATTATGAGAGCGAAATGAACACAATCAAATCTACTGCACGTAACACTATCTATCGTAAAAATGAAGAAGATGCACTTTCACAACTGACAACAACAGCAAAACCACGCTAAGTTGCGAGGCCATTGTTGATATCTGCAGTTATGAGCGCAATTTACTGAGCGAAGTACATTGGCTCCGTAGAGGTACACAGTTAGTACAATAACTAGTAAGTTTGATGTCACACAAATAGAAGATATCCAGCCAGTCTTGAAGGTAATGTATAGTCTGGAATCAGTGCGTTAGTTGTAGTAAAGCATATAGATAAAACAGTACACAATGTTGCAGTAGACAGTGATCGTAAAGTTTTGCACAATTTAGAGAAAAGCTGGATAATAGAAAAATAGAACGGAATGGAAATATTCATCCCTGATCAAAATAAAATCAGTGAGTTCCTAAACGGCCGTATAGAATTAAAAAAATAATTATTCTTCACTAACTTATGTCCAATTCTGTTATAAGAAAATAAAATCTAAGAAAACACATAGGAAAAATTTGATTTTGTATTCCAATGTCAATACCTCTCTAACTGAATAAAATAATTTTGTGTCGCTATTAACACCAAAACTATATATTTCTGAACCCAATATCAGAGGTGCGTCAGGCACAGTGTGTATAAGACACTGAAAGTGACAGATGACATCTTGTTCCTGCTGCGCAGTAGAGTTGATAGTGATGACGTGTTTTTCAAGTTGTCCTTTGCAAGATTAAATAAACTCTCGTAGTTGATAACAATATCCCAGGAGCCATAGGATGTGCCACAGCAGAGGAAGACAGCCTTTTCATTTGAACAAACTGAGTTTTTATTTTAAGAAAACGACGTGAAAAGCAGACTAACAAACAAAACAAATATTCGTTTGTCCACCCCTTTCGCCGCAGCACATGACAAAACTGCAATGATCGACTTTAGTATCTATGTGTGCTCTTGTTACATGGTTTTGTATTGCCATTGTAGCCTGAAGATATGGTTTGTGCCTCACAACTTGCTGAATTATTACGTAATTTAAGTAAATCAACAAAAATGTGGTACTCTCAGGGATTTCAGAAATATCTTTTCCTTTTTTTGAATCAGTCGCTGTCGGTTGACAGCCAGTTTGGCTTTAAACTATCCGAGGGGACGTTCTTACTCCAAAACACCTCTGCTCTTTCTGCATGGGTCACAGTTACAAATGAAGTTTCTTTTAGTTATCATATTTTGCCTCATCCACTGTATTGTCATGACTTGGCGCGAATGACTTTTCCTTCTTTCCTCGAATTAATTCACCGCTGCGTGGCAATCATTTGCAACATGAGGAGGCGTGATTTTCAAGGTGGAACATTTCCCGAACAGCACAGACACAGGTTACTGCCAAGAAAGTCATCCTTCACTGGGAGAAAAATGTCATGTTGAAGAGTGAGAAATATAGAGTAGTCATAATATCATTACCAAATTTCATAGTCACTACTTTCTTTCGTTGATTATTAAAATGTCTTCACCATCTGTGGCACATTAACGGTACTAGGCTGTAGAATACAATTATGAAACAAATTTTACGAGCTGAAATAAGAAGTAGATGACACAGGTCTATCGGAATTCTACTGATTCATTTGAAAGAGCAACGACTTCTTTGGGGTTAAACGAAACAACAGAAGTTACTTATTTATCGTTGGGTTTGTTTCACTCACTCGAAAACATGTGATGTGGAAGATTATGTAATCTGATATATACCTTTGTGAACAGAACTTTTACCATCATGCAATGAAATCTGCTCCAGTAAGACACCTGCTCCAGTTTCTTTCCGTGTCAATTCCCAGTGCGTCTCCGGCGTTTCGCAAGGCTCAGGACTGCCTTCCGACTTCTACTGTTATGCCCGCGTTTTCATGATTAGTGTTGTTACGAAGTGTGGCTAAGATGACTCAGTAGATGAGTATGCTACAACATCAGCAATTCATAGGACAAATGTGTTTTTGGATTGTTCGTGGTAAGAGAAAAATAAGTTGAGGTTGCATATTTTGAACATTACTGTTTACGTTGCAGCCGAGGAATCCACCAAATATGAGAGGGAAACGTACACAAGAGGAATAACGAGGTAAGGATCATAAGTAACAGTACTTATGTTCGTTACTACATGGTATTTCTTCTTGCTGGATGGAACGGCCAACACGTCTGGTATAGTATACTTGTATGGATAAAAAAAAAGACTAACAATAAGACGAAGTCAATAGTCAACAGTAAAATGTATAATGGTTGATTTTCCAACCACATGACTTAATACGTATGTTGTATGAACTAAAAAATGTTTATGCATCGCAATGACTTACAAAGAAAGAAAGGAAGATTAGGGTTTAATATCCTGTCGGATTTGAGGTTGTTAGTGATGGATTACACCCTGGGACTCTTTCAAGGACGGGGAAGAAAATTTGTCGCTCCGGTTCGAAGCAATCGTCCTGGCTTTTCGCTGGACCTATTTAGGGAAAAGCTGGGAAACCTAATTCTGGACGGCCTGACACAGATTTGAACCGTTGTCCTGACGAATGAGATCCCAGTGTGCTAACTGCTGCATCACCTTGCTCCGTATAGATCTTAGCGTATAACATAGAGGTGATTCTATGACAATTACGACTGTTGTTATTACCCATTGTCAATTTACAGCAAATTAATACACATACTTTATTCACCAAGAGCATCCTTTTCCACTATAAAGGGGGCAGTGCGCAATTTTTTCTTAAATTTGGTGACATCTAAAAGCTATGAGCTGGACCAACACTCAATCCACATAGACTGTATTCTGCAGGCAATGTTCTAAGTGTCTCAACTGAAAACGTGCGTTACTTCACATGGACATTTAGGTCATACCAGTACAGGGAAGGAACTTTGCCTCAGTACGTGCCTTAGATACTTGCCACTAGTTTATGCCTATGAACTTGCTCTTCAGGGCACGCTCTAGCTACCCCATTGGTTACGATAGTTGATCATGCAGCGATAGTGTATACTTTCGGATGGCTAACAAGACGTGCAACGTGTGGGTCGAGAAATCAGGTGGCAAACTTGTGGAGATTTGATGAAGTGGTAATGCACGTACTGCAGAAATGTGTTCCATACTTCTGCAGAGAAGTCATGAATGAAAGGGTTGCTCTACCGATCTACAGAATGAAAGTTCTGTCCAAAATAACAATTTGATTTATTATGACCTAACTTAGAATAATAAACACAACACATGAAAACATTTACATTACGTCAAATCGGATACTCAAATAATATCTGTGAAGATGAGGTTGTCCGTAAACTAGCTTGTGACGTTTATGACCAAGTGGTATGCGGAGCAAATTCCTTGCAACTCAGATATTAAATGAGACACCCAACCAATCCAACATTAATTGCTGTTACCGTAGTGAGAAATCAGACATTGAACATCTAAGATGTAAGAAAAGACGGGAACAGGCGCGCTTTGCTGAGTTCTGATTATCACAGAGCAAAATTCTCTAATCTGCCGGTGCTGTGGACATACAGTACCACGCTGTCTTCTTAACTGCAAGGACACGATCTGGCGTACCAGAAGCGAAGGCTGGTTGCTTCGACATCCAGTCGTGGTGATGATAATGTCGCGAGTATAGCCCGAAACAAATTATCGTGGTCTGGTTGTGCCAGACTAAAGTCGCCTCTGAGGGAGACGAAGAAGTCTCGCCACATAATCAAAGACGGTACAATGATTGCTTTTAACAAGTGAAGTCACAAAGTAACTCCGATACAGTCAACGTTAGCCAAAACTGCTCAAGACGGACAACATAGGCCGCTTGTACGCAGAACGCGCAATTGCCAACTGTAGTCGGAAAGTTACGTTGAAGTCGAAACTTAAGCAACTTCGTCAAACAGTTACAAGTAAATGAAAGTATATTAGACAGCCAACGGAAGGCAGGCTGTCCAGAGCAGCGACAACTCAGTCTTGTAACCTGCCCCGATCGAGAGGCGAGAGCTGACTCTCTCAAGAGCACCCTTACAAGCTGAACATAATACATTCCCGCCCCCACGACAGTGGTCATGGCTAAATGCTCCAATCAGAAACTCGAAAACCAGCGAAAAATTCCTCTCTATTCCTGACGCACTACTATTCCACCAATGGAGATAATTGCCGCCAATTTCTGCACCGATTTTGCTACGTCACGGAGCTATCTACTGAGCAAGCCAATCACAGTTACGATTTTGCAGAAATGCGGAAATTTGGCCGCCAAGACTGCCTGGGAACACAAGTCATTCGCATGCCTCGCTGGTAGCCCGCCAGAAAGTGTTTTCACTAAGTTTCTGCGAAGTAACGGAATCTCTAGCCCAGCCGCACCGTCACGCCCCTGTGGGCGCGTCGCCGCCACTCTTATGACAATGTCGGCGCCTGGAAAGCATCCACTCGATTCCCTGACACCCTTCGGCTTAACCCTTTCAAGATCAGCAGAACCTGCCTGTCACTTTGGACACCCGGGTGACGAGAGACGCTGCGTGGGAGTTCCGCGTATGAAGAAATAGCAACTTTTTACCGCATGCAATTAGAGAGGAAAATCGAATTACTCAGAGTATGATAGAAATATGAGACGGTGCTCATGCCACCTCTCAAAATGTATCTGGACAACCTGCAACCATGGGTTGCCAATGGGCTAGCTTATGATTGATGCACTGTATACTGCTAAGTGCTGTTTAAAAGTGCTAACAAAAGCTCATAATTAAACGTAGTGACTGGAGCGAAGCTCCACTGATGCAGTTAAGAGTAACTGAATTATACAAATATATCGCGTTGTGTGGAGCATTAACATTCACTTAGACGATTGTTTCTGTTCGTGTTATCATGGACTCCATGAGATACTATACGCCTTGTGGAACATTCTGATTCATGAACGATAAGACGCCGCCCACATCCCAAACAGAATTGTCTAAGGGGATCACAGTTCACCGACAGGTCGCACTGTGGCATCCTAGAGGTGAGCAATCCAGTCTCCTGGAAGTGCACACAGCCTTATGACCATAGAGTTTTTAGGCCAGAGGTGAACAGGGCACCATAGTAAGAAGGTGGATCTGAAAAGCAAGGCTGGTTCCCTGCCGGCGTGTCTGTCCACTGTTGCTAACTAAGGTAGAGTCAGCGGAGGATAAAGTGACCAATGCACAGTGACCAATTTTCTTCCAGAGCGCTGGGCAAGCTTATTCTTTGTTCGGAAAGGGAGGGCGACAGTGTTTTGCGCAATTTCGGACGGTTGGCGATGACAGAATAGAGGTGCACGCCCTGCAATGGTTATCACGCGATTTTACAGAATCTATTCAGTAAAAATGATTCATTTTGGCGGTAGTAATAGCATTGTATGTCAGGTTCATGATGGTATGCCCATCATTTCGTTAATGGTCATAGTTACTGTGATATTTTCATGGAAATAACATACTGCGCGAAATTCGAAAAAGTTGGCAATGAAAAATTGGGATCGCTATGATTTTGCGTTTGGTGCAAATGACATAATATGTGACTGAATTTGAACCTGAACTGACATACTGAATTTTTATTTACACTTGAGTGTAGATTTTTATCTGTCATCAGTTTCAAGAGAACTGAGGTAGCACCCCCAGTTGCGATTGCCCCGTGCCAGCCATTAAGCCACAGTGAAATATCGACAAAATTCTTGAATTCCATAAACGGCTTGAGATGTCGAAATGAGATTTTGGCAAATGATAGCACACAAAGAGGAGAGTATTTTGCCATATAGTTGTTATGCAAAACTTCATTATCTAACGTGTTTTTCGAGTAACTACAGAATTTTTCCATTAAAGCATGTAATTTTTAAAGGTTATTGATAAATCTCAAATGAGAAATGTTGTGGATTTTGAAACATCGTAGCTGAAGACATTAAACATTTATTTTGTACTGAGGATACCCTTTTTAATTAGCATCTAACCTCACTTTTCTTCAGTTCCTCAGTAAACTCAATAGGCCACTGTTTCAGAACTCTTTCGCAACTGCGTCTGTACAGCGTGTTAGTGAAGTGACATTGAATAAACTCTGCTGTTAATTGGCAAAAGAAAGAAATTATAACATGGAAATACGATAAATGTATAGGTTCTACTCAAAATTCGCCTCTCATGACGCTTCCCTGAAAGTTACAAAGGGATAACGAGCCAAGCGAAAACAAATCGCTGCATTTTCAACGGAATTCCTTTTGGATACTAATCACAGCGGAGGTGACAGTAGATTTCTTTGAATGGTCACCATACAATTTTGGGCATGGAGGAGCTCCACTTAATATTTACAAGGAGTGTGAGCGTAGGCTTCAGTTTAGAATGGCACTTCCCCTCCAGTACTCAGCATTTCCCCTGAAGCAGCTGCCCTCAACCCTAACCGCCACGGCTCTCGCTACATCTGTGCTGCCGTCTGCACATCTACCGGCCACTGTATTCGGCGCTCAAACTAGCGGACTAAAGCCACGTTAGGAACAAATTGTTGTCAGTGCAATTTGGCTCTGGCGGCGGCTGTTTTATCTGACTCAGTGTACTCACGGTCCACGTGGCACAGCACACATTGTCTCAAGAAGGCCTTTGCGCCTGCACCAGTTGCGGCACTCATGGATTACCTGCGATCAGAGATGCATTGCGAGTCCCGACTTCGGAACCCCAGTCAGTGCAACGTCTAACAGTGACAGGAGTGCTGTCTGCAACACAGCTACTGTTTCTGGGTAATTTGTTCTTCGCTGTATCGGCCACTTATTAAAATAAATCAAATCATATCATGTCAGAGTTTGCTACAGGAGTTAAGTATACCTGTTCTGGATGCATGGGCTGATTAGGTTGTAAAGGATGTCATAAATGTGTCGTATACTGTCCTGAGGCAAGCTGCCTAGCATATATTCCTTGATATCCTGGGTCCTGATACTGGGAAGCATTGAAAGACTGAGCTCGAGCCACACATATTCTATCGGAAAAAGATCTTAGGAAACTCTTGGCCGTGCAGAAAATTCGTGGAGGGTTGCCGCATGTGTGGACAAGCATCGTCCTGTTGAAAAATGGCACCTTGGTTCTGTCTCATGAGAGCTAACACTTGAAGATGAAGGGTGTCTGTTGGTGTAGTGTTTCCTTCAGAATTCCATAAATCACTAGCAGCCGTGACCTAAAGTCATAACCGATTCCTCCCCACATTATGCCACGAGCAGTAACACTGCAGTGTCTGTCCAAAACATTGGAAGAATAGCACGTCTCTCCAGGTCGCCGCCATACTAACGGACGATGGTCAACCAAGGTAGTGCAGAATTGCAATTCGTTGCTAAACTCAGCACAACGTCGTTCATTAGTTGTCCATCCTTGCCAGTCACAACAATCACCCAAACCCAGCCGTTTGAGTTGGGGTTCAACGTACACTGCTGCTAGGCTTCTACCAACATTTTAGGATGGCTGCAACAGATGCGATGGGGTTCCGATGTGCTTCATGAAACGTGGTAACCCAGAACCTTAACGATGAGTGCAAGTATTCCTATCGTCAAGTTCCCATGCAATGCAACCACGGTCATAACAAAATGCCACAGAAATCTGTATATTGCTGGATTCGACGAGCCGACCGAATGGAGGACACAGTGAGAGTCCCCTTTAAAGTAGTGTCAAGTATTGATAACGCTCTCTCATACAAGTCCTCGGAGCATTAATTTCCTATACAGTGATCACTCAAAATCTGATGATGAACCTACCAGGCAACAAAAGAGCAATAAACACGACCAATATTAATGGATTTGAAGAAATTAACCATGTATTTCGAAGCATGTGGATCCATAATGTATTAACTCGTCACGTAAACGCTAAGAATGCACAAATTTTCCTAAGATCTTTGCTAAGCAATTCAAAATCTATGAAGCATCAGGCGAATGTTATGTGTGTGGACATCCCTAGTTGTACAAGGAGCTTTGACTTACATTATTTTTATTTGTTATAAACCTATTTTTATTTCCAACAAACCTCTGTGGATTGTGTTACATGCTGTCCACTATAATGTCAACATGGAGTTTGTGATACAGTCATAATGGATCAGGATGTACAACAAGTTTTTAAGGCTCAGAAGATGACAGTCTTAACTGTTGAAACCGCTTATCAGGAATACATAGTATTGAATGCCATCTTGGTTATGAAATTTTCTTCAGAGCAATTACAGATCGCTACTTCTTATCTCTGACTATGAGAAATGTACACACTAATGTACTCAAATGAATTCTAACTGTCACAGTGAATGGCAATTCCATTCGTTTACTTACCTGACGACAGAGTATACATGTAAAAAATTACGTTGACATCTGCCAATTTCTACCGGCAGCTTCACTTTGTTTGTCAGGTTGTCTACACTGATATTATGCTACAAAAACAACCAAAGTCTTGCTGTTCATAATATTAAATATGATACTTTTTGGTGGAAAATTGCATTGGTGGTTTCTTAAGAAAGAAATGAAGTGAATACCTTTACGCATTGTAAGTGATTTATTACGTTTACTACTCCGTTTTATGTCTCACGGAACAAAAGTTTTCGTAATGACCTGTAGATTCTGCATGCATTTTTAATCAATGAGACATTGTGTTTCACAGGGTTTCATTCTGTGATTCAAGCAGAAATCCATAAGATATTAAAGTAATCTACTCAAACAATGAAGTATTTGGAATAGTAAGTGTTATTCTTAAGGACTACGGCCAGATTACACTCTTAGAGCTAGTGCAGCACCTTATTTCATCTAGTTTCCGGTACGCCTAATTATAGCTAAAGGTAATGTCAAAATAGAGAAACACGTTTATTCTGCCTAGTTATATTCTTTAATCAATTATGCAATCGATTTTTGGAAAATTCAACTTACAAAAATGTTATTTCGAGAATACTATAGCAACCTGTAAAAACAATGAATGATGTTGGATCTAGAGCTTTCTGCAGAGACCGCATAAAAAAACGCGATATTTTGAGAGTTGTTTCACATTTCTTCTTGTCTAAAAAATTAGCTTAAAGAACATATATGTAATGCTACAAGCATAGAAGATCTCTATGAACGCATCAAGGACTTAATATTGATAAACATTGGAGTAACGTATAAGGATAGTCAGCATAATGGCAAAACCAGATTAAGTGTCTTGCGATTAATGTGGTGGCGCTTAGTATTGAATACAGGCCATTTAAGGTAGTCAGATCATTTCACAAAATTTAATAATATCTCCAAGAGCTGTTAATATGTATTGTAATCTAATATAATTAAGGCAAGTACTAAAATTCTGCGACGTTTCGTGACGATGTCTCATTTTATTAGAATACATTCGACCGAAGGGAATAAGCGTGAGAAAGTTGTTGTGTTACAGTGCAATTCGTGACGTATGTCCGTATAAGCTTGAGTATCTAAAGGACAGCAGTAAGGGGCGTTGAGTATTAAATTAATTAGTAATTAATTTTGTGGAGAGATATATTTTGTTTTCATAAAATTTTATACAGTTTCGGGAGTGCGAGATTTATAGTCTAAATTAAGTGTAGTAATCTGATTGGCTGACATTAGTAATATCGCGAGATGAAGTGATCGAGATGATCTGATTGGCTGCTTAACATACTAGCCAATAGGAATTCAGAGTTTCCCACGCGTTTGAGTAGGGCTTTGTGCCTCAGATCTACCTGTGTATATAGCCGCTCGGGAGCGATCGTCTGGTGATACCTATGTTAAATCGCGCTGATCAAGTTTGTACTAAAATGTAGAAATCCACGCGTGCTCGTGTAGTTTATGAAAAGCGACTACAGTGTTGGGTATTTTGAGAACGTTTGAGCTTTGAGAGTAATTTATTTGAGGAGAATTCGCATCTGAACCTTTCAAATCGTACATAAACTCTACCTGGCGTGTTTCGTGCATATTTCGAGGCATTATTTCTAACAGTTGTGTAAAAGAAGACTGCTGAAGGACCGACTGTGTTAGCTCGCAAGTAGTCGTGGGTCAGTGACTTTTTAGGCGTTCAAAATATCGCGTTGGACTAAATATCCTCTAGCTGCTTTAAGGTGTGAACATGTTACAGAGAGAGTGACTAACACTGCAAAATTAGCGCCGCAGACATAACAAGAAGTACTGGAGCATTGATCGTCTCTTCAACCTGAAGGAGTCAGAGGCCACAGGGCTGTATGAACAAGTATTCCATCCCGGCAATGGCCTGTAGTTATTGAAGAAAACCTTGAGATGGAGTCAAAAAGACTCACAAGACTTCTTCACGAGACCTTGTCTTTCTACGTGTACAACTACATCTACGTGATTGCTCTGCCGTCCACCACTAAGTACCTGGCAGAGGGGTCAATGAACCACCTTCAAGCTGTCTCTCTACCGTTCCACTCTCTAACGGCAGGAAAAACGAGCACTTACATTTTTCTGTGCGAGCCCTAATTTATTTTATCTGGATGATCATATCTCCCTATGTAGGTGGGTGCCAACAGAATGTTTTCCCAATCGGAGGAGAAACCGATGACTGAAGTTTCATGAGAAGATCGCGTAGCAACGAAAAATGCCTTTGTTTCAATGATTGCCACTCCAATTCACGTATCATGTCCGTGGCACTATCTCCCCTATTTCGCGATAATACAAAACGAGCCGCCATCTTTGAACTTTTTCGATGTCATCCGTTAGTACCATCTCATTCGGATCCCACACCGCACAGAAATACTCCAGATTAAGGTGTACAAATGTAGTGTAAGCAGTCTCTTTAGTATATCTGTTGCACCTTCTAAGTGTTCTGCCAATGAATCGCAGTCTTTGGTTTTCTCTACCCACAACAATATCTATGTGATCGTTCCAATTTAGGTTATTTGTAATCGTAAACAAGTCCATTGTCCAGAACATTGCACTGTCTCACTTCGTTGCATATTCTATGATAAAGTCACTGAACGGTGTGACGATTATTATCAATGAAAGGAGGCTCAATCGTAAACAATGCATATGTTTAAACTTTATTTGAAAACACAAATGCTACGGGAGAGGAATTTTATGGGGTTCCGTATCTCAGTCGCTAAAAAAACTAAGTCCATATGGGATCACTTTGTTGTCTGTGCGTCTGTAAAGCACAGTTTTTTTTATAGGAACACACACAAAGTGTCAAGTTGAAATTCATGTCAAACACTGAGGCAAGGGTTACTTGGAGATGTAAAAAATTAAAGCTTCAAAGTCAATGTAGTCAAAAGGTACGGCCATTTACGCCAAATATTTTGATACTCCCTAATACACTATCTAAACCCATGACAAATTACGTACATAAGGAATTAGGTTTGTATGGAACCATCAGTGCGCGAGTCCTACACCTAATTAGCCGGTTTCTTTCTACAAACCACCACATACACTCCTGGAAATTGAAATAAGAACACCGTGAATTCATTGTCCCAGGAAGGGGAAACTTTATTGACACATTCCTGGGGTGAGATACATCACATGATCACACTGACAGAACCACAGGCACATAGACACAGACAACAGAGCATGCACAATGTCGGTACTAGTACAGTGTATATCCACCTTTCGCAGCAATGCAGGCTGCTACTCTCCCATGGAGACGATCGTAGAGATGCTGGATGTAGTCCTGTGGAACGGCTTGCCATGCCATTTCCCCCTGGCACCTCAGTTGGACCAGCGTTCGTGCTGGACGTGCAGACAGCGTGAGACGACGCTTCATCCAGTCCCAAACATGCTCAATGGGGGACAGATCCGGAGATCTTGCTGGCCAGGGTAGTTGACTTACACCTTCTAGAGCACGTTGGGTGGCACGGGTACATGCGGATGTGCATTGTCCTGTTGGAACAGCAAGTTCCCTTGCCGGTCTAGGAATGGTAGAACGATGGGTTCGATGATGGTTTGGATGTACCGGGCACTATTCAGTGTCCCCTCGACGATCACCAGAGGTGTACGGCCAGTGTAGGAGATCGCTCCCCACACCATGATGCCGGGTGTTGGCCCTGTGTGCCTTGGTCGTACGCAGTCCTGATTGTGGCGCTCACCTGCACGGCGCCAAACACGCATACGACCATCATTGGCACCAAGGCAGAAGCGACTCTCATCACTGAAGACGACACGTCTCCATTCGTCCCTCTATTCACGCCTGTCGCGACACCACTGGAGGCGGGCTGCACGATGTTGGGGCGTGAGCGGAAGATGGCCTAATGGTGTGCGGGACCGTACCCCAGCTTCATGGAGACGGTTGCGAATGGTCCTCGCCGATACCCCAGGAGCAACAGTGTCCCTAATTTGCTGGGAAGTGGCGGTGCGGTCCCCTACGGCGTTGCGTAGGATCCTACGGTCTTGGCGTGCATCCATGCGTCGCTGCGGTCCGGTCCCAGGTCGACGGGCACGTGCACCTTCCGCCGACCACTGGCGACAACATCGATGTACTGTGGAGACCTCACGCCCCACGTGTTGAGCAATTCGGCGGTACGTCCAGCCGGCCTCCCGTATGCCCACTATACGCCCTCGCTCAAAGTCCGTCAACTGCACATACGGTTCACGTCCACGCTGTCGCGGCATGCTACCAGTGTGAAAGACTGCGATGGAGCTCCGTATGTCACGGCAAACTGGCTGACACTGACGGCGGCGGTGCACAAATGCTGCGCAGCTAGCGCCATTCGACGGCCAACACCGCGGTTCCTGGTGTGTCCGCTGTGCCGTGCGTGTGATCATTGCTTGTACAGCCCTCTCGCAGTGTCCGGAGCAAGTATGGTGGGTCTGACACACCGGTGTCAATGTGTTCTTTTTTCCATTTCCAGGAGTGTATTACTCACTGTAATCGTATATAAACAACGATAGCTATCACTATTGAACCGTCTGTTACAGATATAGGAAATTTGTGGTAAGTTCGATGGGATCAAACTGCTGAGGCCATTGGTCCCTAAGGTTACACACTACTTAATCAACTTAAACTAACTTACGCTAACGACGCGGAAAGTATATGGACACGTGGATTTCCTCCATATTCATACAGATTTCCAAATCAGTATGTTGGTTTTAAAGTAGCAATGAGAGGAAGCTACACTACTAGCATCTAAGGTGTGGAGAATAATTATTTACGATTAGCGTTTCAGAACGAAGATTTAAAAAAACGCTACCACAAAGTAAAATCGGATCAATTTAATGGCTAGGAATAATTCATAGTCTGAGAAATCAAAAATTTGTTGCATGTCAGAGTTCCATTTCCTAATTTTTCTTGGACCTATGTCATTGCCGTATAAGGGAGCCGCTTCACGATGCCGCTGTAGCATAATATATATGATGGTACACCCGGCGATAAGACAGAGTGTAGTACAGAATCTAAACATAGCAGTGGCTGTCTTTTCTTTGCCTAAGAAACCAACAAACAAAAGTATAGTGACATACGAACAGTGACACTTCTCGTAATCAAGCGAAATATCCACGCATGTATTTCATCACAGATTTAAGTAAAGTACATTCCATAAGCAGAATTCAAATTATCAAGCTGCCAATCAAACGCTTGTATAAAATCCATGGTATTTATAACTAAATATGCCTGTATTAGCGATCGTAGACCACCAAACTATCAGAACAGCAAGGCCAGTTTTACGACACGGAAACAGAGAACAAAGCCATTACTGGCCTGGAAGTTAACTTTGAATACGAGAAATATGGTGATAAAATCCGTATTTTTAATTCGAAATATACGCACTACAGATGAAAATTTTGTTTTATTTATCATGGTATAGGCTTCGTAGTCTCTTACTAAATGGTGTGCTTGGAAACTGAGAAGTTCGTACGATCTTACTAAGTAATATATAGGCCTAAGGGCTTCCCGGTTGTATTGCACTCTTTTAATTGCATTGTAAGTATATTGTAAATATCCTGATACATTCTGGCTCGCATGAATAATATTGGATGGAGTAAATGATTTCATATTATACAAAACAAGCCGGTTTTGTCTCATTTGTTCTGCGAGCATAGGTATATTTATTACTGATTATGAATTAGTTTGTGAAGTATTCCATTTAATTGCATATAAACATATTTATTGTATTGTACTTTATTTTTATTCGCGTCCGTTTTCGGTACTTTCTCGTATTTAATGTAGAGCTGCATGTTTTTGACAAAATGTAATTCTGCTTTGAATGTTGTTATCTCATGTCGATGAGTATGCTTTGTAGTCTTTGTGACTAGGGCATTCTACTTTGCAAAACACTAAGAATACTAACATAGTTATCCAAATGTGCTCATACTTTACTAATAGCTACTACAAAGAGTAGATTTAAGCAGAAATCGATGTAGTAGTTTCATACACCCACTACAATGGAGAAATCAAAGCAAATAATGCACACTATCGCGAGTTCATCATTGTTTGTCATAGTCAATTCTGTGTGACTACTGTTTGCTGAATACAGTAGCATTCATTGAGGTGGAAGTACGTTCACCCTATGTAACACCATGCACTTCAATGTACAAATACGCACTTAGATCTATTGTAGAATATTTTTGCTGCGTAATAGTTGCCTACTGGGAGCAATAGCCACGTATTCTGTCACTAGGACTATAAAGCAGAATTACATACACATTCCGTGACAAGATTTAATTAAGTTGAACACTAATGCCGTCTAAAGCTGCTAACATGGAGTTCTCCATCAAATGCGTAAAAGTACGAAAAGCGGATGCAAATAAAAATATAGTAGAATATAAAGAACACACACAAAAAGCGATTAAACAGAACAGTTCACTCATGGATTTGAGAGCAGTTGCAAATATATGTGAATCCATAGAATACCATGCGACAAAATTAGCTTGTGTTTCATATGAAACAAAAGCAAATGTGGAATCATATACTCCCCATAATGTTACGGTTACAAGCAGAAATCTGGCACAATGCGAACAACGTATCTACTTACAGTTCTGAGAGTAGGATAAAAACAAGATGTCGTAATCAGGAGCACAATAATATGAAACAAGTACTTGTTTTGAACGAGGCCGAAACAAATATGGAAGAGTTTGAACCACCCAATAATGAACCCAGATTATAGCGCTCAAATGACCTATCAATGAACCAAGTTCGTGTTTGAAGTCCCTATGTTGTTCCATCCCGTGGTAGGGACGATGTTCAGCGCATCTGGACTCTCACTACATAGACATTCCAACCCGATGGCAGATATACCAGAGATAACTATTAACCGATGAATGCCGTGCAAAGCTATTCGTATAGTCTTTGGTTTGTATCAAAGACGTAGGAGTGAACACTAGTTTTTGAAAACATGTAAACAAACATGTTCAGTAAATGACGGAACGTTTTGTGGCTTTACATGGCTCGTCTCACGATTAGTTTTTTAGACACTGACTTACTGGATTGCGGAAAATCATGAAAATGTAGGTAAGGATGAGCATTTCGGCTATATAGTAATTATCTGCAGATATTACACGTGTGTGTGTGTGTGTGTGTGTGTGTGTGTGTGTGTGTGTGTACGTCTTGTTTTCTTTCTCGCATGCAGTGCCCGCAGTAATTGTCAGTAATATACCTGTTAACCACACCCAACAGAAAACATTGTACGAAAAATGTATCACATTTCACTTCATGTACATAATTTCTGTGGTGTGGTCATGTTATGGGTTTGCTACATGTTCCTCCATATAATGTGCTTTTTACTACAACGATGCAATAGTAATAGAGCAAAAGAGGTATTTACATATTTGTACTAAATATGTTTTTTATTGAGCACACAACACACTGCATAACAGCAGATAATCCTTCGTGCTTTTTCTGTACGGAATGTCAGCCTCTACAAAGCTACATTCGGTAAACCAGTCTTCTTCCAGTGAAAGTAGACGAACTGAAGTTTATGTTTGACTTTAAATACGGAATCTGGTGGTCATAATAGCTGTACATTTGTTAAGATTATTGTAATAACTGTAGTTTTACTACATAAATGCTGTAATAACTACGAGCCAGCGCATCCTGCATGGTGTATGTCTTCACCATCCTACTCAATTTTTATATGGAATGTTGAAAATGATTGTGTTACTGTCACACTATGCTCTAATCTTTCTTCTGTTATTCTTATAGTCCCTTGTAAGATATATGATGGAGGCAAAAAAACTATTAAACAATCGTCGCGTATCATCTTCCTAAAGGCATGTTACACGTTCGTGTGTGCTGTACTGGCCTGTTGTGCTCCTCGTACTCCGACTCTGAAGTCGTTCGATGTCTTCTTTCATACCTATGTTACCTCTAATATTTAGATATTGCATCAGGTTGCAGAAGTTCACCACCAATTATGTAACTGAATACACTCTAACGTTTTCCCATTGTTGTGGATATTGTCTTGCACATATCCACATGGAAAGAGGCCTTGTATTACTTCAATTTAGAGGCAAAGAGGAACAAATAGTTCTTCATTCTTCATGATCGTTGACTATAGTATTTTTCTCATGGAACAATCTGAGAATACTGCTGACTCAAGTAATTACTTCATTGTAATCGGCACTGCTCCACCTACCTTTATATTTTCGTTGTACTATACAGCCTACTTTTGCCCGGTAGCATCCCCACACTACACGACTAACCACGACACATGCTACTTGCAACAAGGTACAATAAAAAGAACAAGAGAATCGATAATGAAAGTCTTATCTGAAGTTACAAGCAACGATGGTATCAGCATAACCATAATGAAGGATCTATAGATTCCTAAGAATTTGTCTTGACTTGCATGTGTGATTTTTATCTCATGAAACGAGCACGTCCCATGCCACGAAGAAAATCACTGTCTGACCTGTCACTTTACACTGAAAACCCATAATGACCTTGTGACTATTGCTGAGTCAGCATTTTACCTGCCGTATCCAAAGACCTTGAATATATTGATTTAGACCAAATTTCTGAATACTTACGTAAATTCAGTTCATATTACAAGTAAAAGCCCTTTTCTCGTAAACAGCGTAGCAAAAATACGGCATTAATGAAGGTAGATGACGATCTGAAGAATTCCATAGGCCACAGTTTTGAGCTCCTAGGCCTCAGAAAAATATTTAATACCGTCAACTATGACATGCTGCTCAAGAAATTCTAAAGCTGAAATTGGCAGCTAGTACTCTGAAGCGGTTTGAAAGTTACTTGAACAGACATCAATGTGTTCTGTATGGCAATGAAAAGTCGTTGTGGAAGCATGTTTTATCAGGAATGTCAGAGGGGTCGGTTGTTTTCCTTATATGTCAATGATATCCCGACGGTACTGTCGTCCTAGAAATATTTATATGCTGAAGATCTCCTACTTTACCTAACTACTAGGCTCGAAGACACCAATTTTGAGATAAGCTACATGAATGATTAATTTTATGTTCAGGGGTAATTTGGGCACAAAACGTCAGAATTAAAAATGAAAAAGTCAATAACTCAGAATTCCACTAACAGCTGCTCCCTACTCTTCTCGGTGGTTTTTCAATACCTACTCAAAAACCCAGTGAATGAATTGAGTGTAGCTGCGGACAAAGCATCTCAATCGCGCAAAAAATATTGTCGCTCTATACAAGAAGATTTCCGCTAGTCTCTATGCCCTTAAAATGTTTCGGAACATGTGGAAGGTAATCTTATACATACTAAGATGGTATGTGTTCTTTCGGACACGTCCGAAAGAACAGATACCATCTTAGTATATACATAGTTAAGGCTCACCGGCCACTTGGCCATCTTCTTCTTCTGTGCAGATGCACAAACAGTGCCCGAACTCTTACGAGAATCGGCAACGCGCCGCGAGTAATGAGTATAATGGGCGGGGGCACTACGAATGTAGTGCGGGACAATACGTTGAGAATGTGGGTTTCGCGGGAGGCGTGCCAGAGATAAATCCCTGCAGTCGCGCTATCCTCTGTGTCCTCGGTGGCTCAGATGGATAGAGCGTCTGCCGTGTAAGAAGGAGATCTCGGGTTCGAGTCCCGGTAGGGGTACACATTTTCATCTGTCCCCGTAGACGTTTGTCAACGCCTATAAGCAGCTAAGGGTTTTCATTTCATTGTAATGGTAATCTTGTCTAATCACTCGTTTCACCGAACCTCCAGTATTGCGATGTAATCCTACAAGCGATCTGTAGTGAGAACAGTGGACAGTTAGAACTAATCGTGAATTCACGTGAGGGTTACATCGTCTAGACCCGTCTTTAGGACCATGTCAGTCGTTGGTTGGCTGTGGCCAGGAAAATTATACGTGGCTACCACATGCTACTTTTTTTGTTCGTCTTCTGAATACACAGGCACCACGGAACCTTGCATCAGATAATAAATACCTATCACACATCATAATCGAACCCCAGGGCTCATTTATACGGGGTTGCCCAAAAAGATGATACCACTTATACGAGTTTGACTTTTATTTTATTATTTATTATTATTTTATTTACGCCATATGTACACAACTCCAAATAACGTTAGTGCTCTTCTTCGACCTGTACTCCGTGGCTCTCAATGTATGTGCAAAGACTTCTCTTCATACAGAATGCAGATCATCACACGTTTCCATAGGTAGAATGGTCATACAGCAGTACGTGTTTTTTTTAAGCTCATAAATGCAGGTTCGCTATGTTGCAGATGCACTTTCTTTCACCATTCTCCAGAGGCAGAAATCACGTGGAGTCAAATCGGGTGACCGTCGTGGTCACGCCAAATGTACACCCTTTCCAGTCCAGCGTCTACCAGATGTTTCACTCAGGCAATGTCGAACCTTTAAGGAATACTGTGGTGGTGTACCATCTTGCTGGAAGTAACCTGATGTTACGGTACGGAGTGCGGGGGAGGGGGAAGATTATCGACAACGAAGTTCTGCAACAAATCTAGGTAAGCATCTCCAGTTACAGCATGATAGCTCGAAAAATATGCACCAAGTGCTCCAAACTACAAAATATTGCAGAATACGTTAACTTTCGGAGAGGATGGTCTGTGCTACAAACAACGCAACTGCGCTTATTCACGTTTGCCAGTGACATGAAATATGGGTTCATCCGACGGAGAGAATACAACATAATGGTCCATGTTCGTCATTTCTAATAACACCTGCAGCTCGTACACGAGCAGTTTTACTATCGTCAGACAGGGCCTGTGTCATTTCGATGTGGTACGGCAGGTGGAGAACTGTCGAGATACTTGTCCGAGCGATTCCGGTTTCCATTGCTAATCTCCGACTTGAAATTCCTGGGCTCCTAAACGTTGTACCTTTAACAGTTATGATGTTATCTCCCATTAGAACACTTCTTGGACGCACAATGTTTGTTTACAGTCAATGGTTCAAAATGGTTCAAATGGCTCTGAGCACTATGGGACTTAACATCTGAGGTCATCAGTCCCCTAGAACTTAGAACTACTTAAACCTTACTAACCTAAGGACATCACACACATCCATGCCCGAGGCAGGACCGGAGCGGTCGCGCGGTTCCAGACTGAAGTGCCTAGAACCGCTCGGCCATAACGGCCGGCTCAGTCAATGACCAGGTGTGTACAAATTTCTCATTCATTCGATGGATAGTTAAGTGGCTTGGGAGATCCTTATTAAACCAGTGCTGAAATTTGTTTATTACTTTCGAGTGTATCCCAAACAATTCCTTCAAAGGTGCTACGTTCCTTCTCTCTTCCAAAGTAAGTCGAGTGGTCACCTCTGGACTTTAAGAAAAGAAAAATTAAAATTGTATAATACCTTACTAGTAGTAACGTCTTTTTGGAAAACTATATAGTATCGTAGCTTTGCGCATCCGTAAAACATAAACATTCAAAAACTACTAAGCAGCCGTCCGCTTCTAGAAAAAGCTACGCTGCACTCTGTGCACCATTTAATACCCTGTTACTATGAAGAAGAAAACGGGACAGCTTTCCTCTGTCTCCTTTTACTGATGAACGAGTGTAAACTGCGCTTTTTTTTCTCCCCTATGCTGTTTAGTAAATGTTTTATAATGCTGTATATTAGATTTCCCTTAAGTTTATCATAGTGAACACAAATACAGAATATGTGTGTGTGTGTTTGGTGTTCACGGACGCTCGACGTTATCAGTACACTTACAAATATTTAAAAAACGTATGTGGGTAAAGTGACTAAAATGGTTATCACACAGCGAGGAACAAAGCTACAAAATGACATTCTCTCACTCATTACCACCTCACTCGTGTTGACCTGCACACTCACTATCTCACACGCCGAAAAACAACGGAGAAAGAGTGAAAGGTGCTATACCTGAGATTAAAAAAGAAGTAAAATGATAGAGGAGTTAAAATAAAGGCACAGGGAAATGCGACTGACTGACGACTTACAAAAAACCTGTGTAAGCCAGTCACCCTGTTAACTCATTAAGAACAGCTCCCTGAAATTGTAGGAAACATGTCAGACTTACCATAAAACCTTAAAACCCTTTCTACATTCGTCTGAACATAACTTAAAATAGAGAGCAGATATGTCGGACATTTGCCGCTGCCCTCTGTCTGAAAATAAAACGCAGTCTAATAAAATGTGGCGCACAGTGGTCTACGCGCCACAAGTACTACGCAATGGAAGGTCCTCTCGCCGGAGTAACAAGCTATGCCTCATAGGGCTGTGGCCTATGCGAAGGAGAGTAAAAGCGGTATTACGTCTGCGTGACTGCAAGGAGGATTGCCACGGCTGCGTTGTGGGCTTTACCAGACACAGTTACTGGCTGTCAGTTCCAGCCAGTGCTCCTCCCATCGCTGCATCACTCTGTAACTCAACGACGAAGCGACGGATGCAGGAGGATGGTACAATGAAACAAAGGATATCGACAGGCCTTATTGGCTGCTACATCCTCCCTTTCATTCCCGGCACTGGCACCCAGTAGAAAGACGCACTCTGCCCCAGCCTTTGTAATCGGGGATTGCCGTCCTGGGTACTCCGAAATACTTTATGTGATCCGAAATACTTTATGTGATGGGTACAAGCGTTGTAGAGCGTGAAGGACACTCAGGGAGTCGAATCGGAACAGGCCAGAAATTTAGCACCAGCAACACATCTCACATGCTCCAGTGCCAACAAGATCGCATATAATTCCGCGTCAAATACTCAAATACAATAAACTCGTGAGGTAATCGGACCTTTAACACACTATTAGGGAAACCAGCAATTCAACTAACAGGGTCCCCCTGTTTAGACCCATCCGTAAATACAGCTACAGAATTGTGGTGTTCAGTTGAAATAACGTAAAACAATTTATCAAAACATATGCAGGACTGTAGCCACTCCTTAACTGCACTACATCTAAAATCACTCTGGACCTCTACATTAGCCAGGGTGGCAAGGGGTTAAAATCCTGGACTTGGGGTTGAACTTGCATCACGCCAAGTGATGTTAGTTCACACTTTGCGCAGATCCCAAACGGCCTCGTTACCCGTGGACTTTGAGAAAGGGGCGTTTGGTAGGTGAACGAGCAACAGTAACGTATCCTCGTGAATTGTGAGTAGCGAAAAATGTACATATCTGACGCACCATGAGAAGTTGTCGCCGGATGATAACTGGTGGTTCCCCATACTGAGCACAGGGGCTGGGTATGGGTCTGGTCCTGTAAGCACATGTGGCCAGTCTAATATCCCCATGGTGGATTACGTCAATAATCTTCAGATAACGAAGCCACGCTGATCCATACACTTTTCGCTCATAGAGAAGTGGCGATCGCTCGAAAACCCTATAAAACTGGAGCTGACGCGGCCTGTCTACTTCCGAGGACCTGTGGCTGAAACACTTCCAAGATGTTCAGTGCCTTCTGGGTCTCTGTCTTCAGGTCCTTGATATGTGGTAACCATGACGATTTGGAGTAAAAAAATAACACACTTCTTCGCTGAAAATGAAACTCTGTCTTTACATCCCACTCCTCTATCCTCTGCACTGTAAGCTGCAATTGCGAGTCGCTGTTGCAGCAATGGAGAAGGAAGAGAAAACGACAAAATCGTCCACAAATAAACGCACTGTACAGGACCTCATACTGTAGATGTGATACTGTTTGTGGCTGTGACATAGAGGGTACAACTTTGAACACTCCCCTAAGTAGCACCATTCTCCTGTTCAAAACGATCCGACAGCACGTCATCAATTTGGGACCTAAAAAGCGCTTAGAGAGGAATGACCTATAAAGATACGAATGTGGTCAAGGAAGCCCCATTGGGGGGGGGGGGGGAGGGGGGCTATCGTACAGTACTGTGTCTCTAAGTGGTGTTGTACACCTTACTGACGTCAAAGAATATACCGATATAGTAATTTTTACGATATGTAGGAAAGCCTGATGGACATACGCCACTAGCACGGTCAAAGGTTTGACAGTGGATAGAAATCTCTTGAATCCACGATGAGAGCGGCTAAGGAATTGCTTGGTCTCAAGCATTGTGACTAGACGACTGTTAACCATTTGTTCGAGGTTCTTACCTACACAGCTCGTTAAGGCGAAGATCTGGTAACTACTGGAACACGTTCGGTCCTCAGGTAGTTAGAGGAGAGGTATCGAAACTCTCTCTACGAGGTTGTAAAGTGGACTGTATGCCACATCAAATTAAGATATTCGAGATGGATTTCCTTTCACACTGCTGACAAATGCCAAAGCATGCTGTCCCGGATTTGTTCGTGACTGGGTGCAGTATCATGAGTCTCAGACGGTGCAGAATCTAGCTCCCACAAGGAGAAAGGTGGTTGTACGATTCAGAATTGTTGGATCTGAAATCCAGCTGGCCGCTCTCTACGGTCACGTGGTAGCGACGGAACGTCGGATTCTGGCTGCCATTGACATAGTCGTTACAAAATGGTCTGTCATCGTCTGGACGATGTCTCAGGGCCTTGTTTGGAAACACCCTAGATTCAGCACTGCTGCTATTGGCAAACGACTGTGCTTACAGAAAATCCTCTTCTTTGTTTCCATTCTGCAACAGAACAAGTGGAATGTTTTACAGAATTTAGAAAAACTAGCTATGAGCTTTTACAGCTCACCTTGATGATGCATCGACCATTGGCCCTTGACACTCGAAAGGCTGGGAGATCTTATGCCTTTGGACTTCACTTAAACCGCCACATTACCGCATGTCTGACCTGAATTACTGAGTGGCACTCGTCAGTCCATCACGGGACAGGTTGCCTCCAACAATGACCTGAAGACTTCGAGATGGAGACCTTAGCGGCGTGGTGGATCACTTGTGTGATATGTTTCACCCACTTCTTGGAGGCTGTCGCGGTGTTAAAACTCTGCCATCTGGCTGAACAGCGTCCAGTCAGTTCTGCTGATCATTCGTTGTGGCTATGTCTTTTCTGGAAGAGCTTCATCCAGTAGGTGAATCCAGGGTAGGAAATGGTCACTGGAATGAAGCCCATCAGTGACTTACCACTGAACAGCGTCTGCGAGTGCTGGAGAGCAGAAAGAGAAGTCGATGGCTGAGGATGACCCAGTAACAGCCCAGTGGGAGTGCCTGAGTTGAGGAGGTGCAGTTCGTGAAACGTCATTAGGCGCCCCAAAATCTGACCGTGAGGACCAGTAGGAGAAATGATCTGAGGAGCTGTTCTATAAAGTCTGTCAGAGCATTAGACTCTATTGCTGTTTGCGGAGGTAAATACAGTGAGCAAATAGTGATCTCGACACACATGAATTTCTCGTGTAACTCCTTGCTGGTAAGTAGCCAGGGAGTTGATCAGAGGAGTAGTACACTTTATTACGAACACAGTCACCCATTCCTTTATACTTTCCCCAGTAAAGTCATTCTTTTGATGAGGGGTATAGCCCCGTAATATAGGGGCATCAGATGCTTTGAAATTCGTGCCCTGCAAACACAAGCACAGGGGGAGTTCCTGTGCTAGGAATTTGATTTCCTCCACATCTGTCATGAACACATTAATGTTTCACTTTAGTATAGGAGCCATTTATCACTGATGTAGCAATTTCACCGCGCCTTTACGTCTTGGAGGGGAGCCTGTAGTGGCAGGATGCAAGGTCTTGGGGTGATATGAGTGCCCCAGGCTGACATCAGGATTAATCGGCTCTGTAGGCGAATCGCGACAAACGTGAAAGAGAGTGACGTCGACGTCGTCAGATAGCTTATTTCCTATCTCTGCAAGCGGTTGATGCTTTGACTTTGGCTTTTATTTTTCTGTCTCAGGATGCTTCGGAGCGGCAACTGCACGGAGCTCCGAACTTCGGCAACCACAGCTTTTGACGATGTTCCAGTGGAGGTGAGGGCAGCGTGGCTTCATGCATCTTCATGGCCTCACTATACTGGATTCACTTCGTAGTTTTCAGCTCTTATATCTTCTGTTCTTCAGGATATAATCTTCGGTCCATACTCCAGAGACTGTGATTCCCAGAGCAATTCACACACTTCTAAGGAGGTGAAGAAGCGATTACTTTATGGGCTGCGTTACCACATTTGCTGCAAATGGCTTCCCCCCTACACGAAATAGTAGTATCTCCAAAGCTTTGGCGTTTGAAACAGCGCGTGGGGTTGGAGACATAAGGCTTCACAATTAGGCGAAGGAAACCTGCCTTGAGATGCCCTGGAAGTTTGTTTCTGTTAAAAATAATTATAAACGTGTCTGGCTTAAGCAGACCGCCATACACCCCTCTTGTTATACTGTGGACATCAACAATGCCTTCTTGAGCCTATTCAGCTTTAAATTCGTCTTTGGGAATGTCAATCAGATGCCTACACGTCCCAAGAGCTTTTCTGTACTTCAAGGTGGTATGAATCTCCATTCCAGTGGCATATTCCCCAATTATTTTGGCTTCCTGCAGATGGTCGCTGGTTACGAATTCGAGGTTCCGATCAACACTCTCACTGTACAACCGCATAACAAATGGTTCAAATGGCTCTGAGCACTATGGGACTTAACATCCGAGGTCTTCAGTCCCCTAGAACTTAGAACTACTTAAACCTAACTAACCTAAGGACATCACAAACATCCATGCTCGAGGCAGGATTCGAACTTTCGACATTAGCGGTCGCATGTTTCCAGACTGTAGCGCCTAGAACCGCTCGGCCACCTCGGACGGCCAACAGTATAACAGATTTTAATATATCTGTCATGTCGTCTAAACCCTTCTGGCTGCAAAAAGATGGAACTTCCTCAAAGCTTCCCTCTCTTCTTTTAACTATCAAAAACACATCCTGACTTGCAGCATGCATTCTGTTACTAAATACCGAACTACCAACAAACTCAGAATCTGGAGGTTCGTCACACGAGACCTCTTGAGCTACTGGACGTGGGCGACTTGCAAAGGCCCACCCATTCCACTGGGAGGAGGAGAAGAGAGAAAATTACATCCAGGATGTCAGCATTCAAACGAAAGGCGCTATAAATTTTAGGTAACGGGCGGTTTCAGACTCTAGAAATTGCAGTCAGAAGACGAGCGTTTTATCGCTAGACCACATGCAGGAAAACAGCTTGAACAGAAGACAAGACTTCCTCCAAGAACTGCCGGAGCCCACAGTGTTGCCAGTTTGTGCAGTTAGTCAGACTTCTTTTGTTAGCAGTGTGGCCATATTATTTGTCACATGTCGTGATTGGTGCGAACTTAGACAAAGCAGCAGCCGGCCGTCGGTCCGATCTTATTGTTTTGTGTTAGACATTCCATACATCAAGATCAGTTAACAAACCCTGCCTCAGAATGGAAGAGATTGTCGAAGAGTCAGTACCTATCTTACTGGACACTTGTGCTGCATTACTGCCTTATGCCAAACACCTTTTGTACCCATTTATCTGGAATTAAATGGCTATACTAGCCCAATGTACACTCATGGTCATAAATTAAGGATAACTGCAGAATGTGGTACCACATAACGTGGCACTACACAAAACGCTAACAGCTTAGGCACATAGGGAACACACACGACACAGATCTGTAGGTCCACGGTATTGGTGATAAGTTGAGAAAACCGTCCCGAAACACAAGTGCAACAAAACGTCACTTTTTCTTGCGCATGTACTCCTACATCAATATGGGATATGATCAGCATGCAGACGTACATAGGCCGCACAATGGATTGGCATACTCCGGATCAGGTGGTCGAACAGCTGCTGGGGTATAGCCTCCCATTCTAGTACCAGTGCCTGTCTGAGCTCCTGAAGTGTCGTAGTGGTTTGAAGACATGCAACGATACGTCGACCGAGAGTATCCCAGACGTGCTCGATGGGGTTTAGATCTGGAGAACAGGCAGATCCATTCGCCTGATATCTTCTGTTTCAAGGTACTCCTCCACGATGGCACCTCAGTGGGGTCGTGCGTTATCATCAAAAAGGAGGAAGGTGGGACCCACTGCACCCCTGAAAAGCCGGACATACTGGTGCAAAATAACGTCCCGATACACCTGACCTGTTACAGTTCCTCTGCCAAAGACACGCTGGGGTGCACGTGCACCAATCATAATCCCACACATCGCTATCATACCACGTCCTTCATACAGGTCCCTTTCAAGGACATTAAGGGGTTGGTATCTGGTTCCTGGTTCACGCCAGATGAAAACCCGGCGAGAATCACTATTCAGAATATACGTGGACTCGTCCGTGAACATAACCTGGGACCACTGTTCCAATGACTACGTACTGTGTACTTGACGCCAGGCTTTACGCGCTCTCCTGTGACCAGAGGTCAGTGAAATGGACCTTGCAGGTCTCCGGGCGAATAAGCCATGTCAGTTCAGTCATCTCTAGACTGTGTGTCTGGATACAACTGTTGCAGTGGCTGCGGTAAGGTCCCGATCCAGGCTACCTGCAGTACTCCGTTGCAGTCTGCGGGCACTTATGGTGAGATATCGGTCTTCTTGTGGTGTTGTACACTGTGGACGTCCCGTACTGTAGCGCCTGGACACGTTTCCTGCCTGCTGGAATCGTTGCCATAGTCTTGAGATCACACTTTGTGGCACACGGAGGGCCCGTGCTACGACCTGCTGTGTTTGACCAGCCGCCAGTCGCCCTAGTATTCTACACGTCATAACGTCATCAATATGTGTTCTTAGGACCATTGTCAACACACAGTTGTCATTAGCACGACTGAAAACGTCTGCACACTTACTCGTTGCACCGTACTCTGACATTCACCAAAACACCTCTGCATAAGTGGACTGCTGCCAGCGCCACCGTGCAACGACCGCATGCTCATACCCCGAGGTGATTTAAACCAGCAGACTGCCCACCAGAGCGTTGTTTCACCATGCATCAGCGTTATCCTTTATTTATTAGCATGATTTGAAACGTCCCCTTGGAATAATTAATGAATTACTGTGCTGATAAAATTCTTACACTATTTGATTTTCAAACAGTTGAGCAAAACTGAACTTACTCAGACATTTCGCTCTCTACCTATTCTGATCAACTCTAAACTGAAACACAATATTTTTAGCGCAACGCCGTCTGACTTTCAATAATCCCTACAAGAGAATGGCCCAGACTAACATTAACCTATACGTTTCACAAATCACTTGCCTCACAAAAATCTTCGTTACTCGAACTACTGCAACACAGCGAGCGCCACTACTGCCAGCTAAATAAAAGATTCAAACTGCTGAAGGCACTAAATACTGATAGGCATGGTTAGCAAATGAAAGATTTTGATAAAGAACGAACAATGTATTTACCTTAATAGTGTTCAAAATTCATAACATATATATCAGTCCATGACATCCAGTCTTACAAATTTTCTGTCTCTGACGGACACACGTCCAGATCATCCGCTCTCAAAAGTCCGCCATCTCTCTCCCCACATCCACCACTGCTGGAGGCTCACCTCCAACTGCTCAACGCTACGCGTTGTTAACAGCCAACTGCCCAACACTACAATAGCAAATTCCAACAATGCAAACCAGCCACAGACTTCACACAGCAAGCCAGTGATTTTCATACAGAGCGCTACGTGGCGTTACCAACATAAAAACCTAAACCGTCTGCTTAAAGAGTGTAGACAGGTAGTGATTTATGTGACAAGGGGAGATCACGGTTGGGATCACGGTTTTACATATTATTTTGTTTACCTTTAGTAGGCCATTAAGCAACCTAATGAGCAAGTGGTAAGGTGCTCTACTCTGGTAGTTCCGAGAAAATTGCAAGAGAAGATATACTCGTTGGTTCTGTGCCTGATGTATCTGTGAGTAGGTGCCAAACGCTGGCGTTCATAGTGATCAAGTGGTTTGTCCAGCTGAAGTACATGGCCGAGGATCTACCGGCGACGAGAGCGCCGAGCACAAGAGACCACTACCGCATCTATCAAGCCCGTAAACCCCACAACAACGTCCAACAGCACCACACGACAATACGCTGGACCAAGCTGTGGCGAGCCGTCCATACCCCATACCTGGCCCCGTACGCTCGTTCCTTGTAGTTCGTGGAGGTGAAAGGCAAATTGGCCACACGCCATCGCCTCCTTCCATCCTTCTTACCGACGACCCTTTGTGCCCGCACTGCGCAATCGTCGATTCAGACTGGCACCATTTGGCATGTGCTGCGAAGCGCAGCTGCTGCGATATTATACAACGTATGCTACCGGTCCTGTTGCGACGAAAGCCAGAGTCTGTCAAGCCGGAGAGAACTCCTACGCTAATATACTGTTTGTTTATTTTCCCTGCCACCAGATCGAACACCGTCAACTGGCTGAAGGGCATAGTGCTACACTATATTATAATTCTGTCTCGAAATCAGGAAGAAAACCGAAAGAGATTCTGGTCATACATAAAGCACACCAGTGGCAAGACGCGATCAATACCTTCACTGTGCGATAACGACGGCGAAGTCACTGATGACAGTGCCACTAAAGCAGAGGTATTGAAGACGGTTTTCCGCAACTCCTTCACCAAAGAAGACGAAGTAAATATTCCTGAATACCAATCAATAACAACTGACAAGATGAGAAACATACAAGTAGATATCCTCGGTGTAACGAAGCAGCTTAAATCACTTAATAAAGGCAAGGCCTCCGGTCCACATTGTATACTAGTCCGGTTTCTCTCAGGGTATGCTAATGAAGTAGCTCCATATTTAGCAATTATATCCAACCACTCGCTCACACAAAAAGATCCGTACCTAAAGACTGGAAAATTGCTCAAGTCACACCACTACCCAAAAAGGGAAGTAGGAGTAATCCGTAGAATTACAGGACCATATCACTAACGTCCATTATCAGCAGGGTTGTGGGACATATGTACTCGAACATTGTGAAGTACCTCGAAGAAAACTATTTATTGACACATAGTCAGCATGCATTCTTGTGAAACACAACTAGCTCTTTATGCTCATGAAATAATGAGTGCTATTGACAGGGGATGTCAAATTGATTCCATATTTTTAGATTTCCAGAAGGTTTTCGACACCATTCCTCACAAGCGTCTTCTAACCAAACTACGTGCCTACGGAGTATCGCCTCAGTTGTGCGACGGGATTCGTGATTTCCTGTCAGAAAGGTCACAGTTCGTAGTAATAGATGGAAAGTCATAGACTGAAACAGAAATAATATCGGGCGTTCCACAAGGAAGTGTTATATACCCTCTATTGTTCCCGATCTATATTAACGACATAGGAGACAATCTGAGTAGCCGTCTTAGATTGTTTGCAGATGATACTGTCATTTACCGTCTTGTAAAGTCATCAGATGACCAAAACGAATTGAAAAATGATTTAAATAAGATATCTGTATGGTGCGAGAAGTGGCAGTTGACTCTGAATAACGAAAAGTGTGAAGTTATTCATACGAGTACTAAAAGAAATCCGCTAAATTTCGATTACGAGATAAGTCACACAAATCTGAGGGCTGTAAATTCAACTAAATACTTAGGGATTACAATTACAAATAACCTAAATTGTAACGCTCACATAGATAATATTGTGCGTAGAGAAAACCAAAGACTGTGTTTCATCGACAGAGGACTTAGAATGTGCAACAGGTCTACTACAGAGACTGCTTACACCACGCTTGGCCGTCCTATTCTGGAGTATTGCTGTGCGATGTGGGATCCACATCAGGTGGGACTGAGGCATGACATCGAAAAAGTACGAAGAAGGGCGGCTCGTTTGGTATTATCGCGAAATAGGGGAGATAGTGCCACAGACATGATACGTGAATAGGAGTGGCAATCATTGAAACAAAGGCGTTTTTCGTTGCAACGGGATCTTCTCGAGAAATTTCAGTCACCAGTTTTCTCCTCCGATTGCGGAAACAGTCATTTGGCACCAAACTACACTGGAAAAATGATCATCATGGTAAAATAAGAAAAATCAGGGCTAGAACAGAAAAATTTTAGTGCTCGTTTTTCCGGCGCGCCTTTCGGGAGAAGAACGGTAAAGAGACAACTTGAAGGTCGTTCATTGAACCCTCTGCGAGGCACTTTATTATGAATAGCAAAGTAATCACGTAGATGTAGATGTAGATATTTTGCAAGCTGTGCCCGAAAGTGCTCTCGACGTGTGGTTCCACCTGACTACGTTTCATGAGGCCTTGCGCAATCATGCATTGTATGGAACACGACTATAAAATTATTTAGGCGCATTATTCGAAGATCCGTGTACCCATTGGTGCATTCCAAGTACCAGAAGACACACTTCAAGACGATTCCTGATACATGATTGATCATCCGAGGAAACGGTTTTGAGGGCGTCCCATCTCCATTAATTTGCGCGAAGACGACTCGGAAGCTCCCGGGGGCGGTAGTAGGATAAAAACAAAATAAATTAAGAACTAAAAATTAAAAACTATGCGTACTTAAAAACAAAAAAACAAATTTGTTAAAAGAAAAAAAAAATAAAACTTCTTGGGCATTGTTGCCTGGCCTCGGATGGCTATCCCTACCCTCTTTGCATCGACTCTTCGCTCGGGATTAATTAAAAAAAACGTCATCGCTTAAATTTTGATTAAAAAATGGTTAGCGGTCGAGCTTTATAAGACGAAAATGTATGAGGTGACGGTTTGACTGCCGCTGGAGCCTTAATTTTTGTTGTACAATTGTAATTTCTGTGCTATTCAAAAAATTTGCTCATAAACTTTTCGTTTCTGCTAAATCAGCAACGTCTCATCGCTACGCAGATTAACTGGAAATGGGGCGTGCCTCTGTGTCTGCAGCTCGAAGCGTCGAGGTGCAGAGTACTGCTGGGTGATTTACCAGATTGCACGTGTAAGGGATTTCGCAAATCACGATAGCCATAGGTTTTCAGAAAAGCTCTATGCGTTTCTTCATTTACATGTCGATAGTTCCAAATACGTTTGTTCTAAAAATTAAATGTAATTAGAAACAGTAAGTACTCAAACAGCATGAAATTCACGAAAACGTCAAGCAAATACACGTGTTTTTTAAATTATATTGCCTCTCAAACATAATATAAATTAAATAATATGACCAGTGATGAAGAAAATGCAGACTGAAATTTGAGTTTGAGTGTGAATCGAGCCGTTGTTTCATACATGTTAGTTTCCGCAGCTCGAACGCTATCTACATGGTCGCCAGCAACTGTAACGTATGCTAAGTGTGCAAAGATACATCAGTTACGCAATAGACGCGTAAAGCTTTTCTTCCGTTTCTCTCGGAATTGCCAGAAGAGTGCACCTTATTATTTGCACATTGTGTTGTTTTAATGACCTACTAAAGGTCTACAAAGTTTCAAGTAAATCTGTGATCCCAACGTAGTGGCCTCCACTTGTAAGTAATTCTTATACGAAAAACTTCACGGTTCGCAATTTTATAGGATCACGCACAAAAAATATTGCGAACTTTCCCTTTAGCGTCTAAGGCCCTGTCATCGTGTAATGTCTCTCCAAGGATTTAGGTGAACATTAATTGTGCAAGTGTTGCAGACTAATGCCTGTTCGTATCTCTCGAGCTATCTGACTACAATGGAGAGCATTTGCATATGACTGCGACACTCATCGGAAATCTCTGGCTGATATACGCAAGCCTTCTGCGGATTCGCCACCAAACCAAAGCCAGAACCACTGTAATGGGCACATTTTTCTTAAATAACAAATCTGTGTAACCTCTCATTCTTGGCCTCAGTCGCCAGATTAGGCATCACATCTTCTAGGGAAGTCAGTGTTCCACACCTGTATAAACGTATTCCACCTAGGGGCTACCAGGACTTTTCACTGCCCATTTAAAATATTTCTAGTACACCTGGATTAACCTTTGCGTCTTGCATGCAATGCAGAATATCTCCTCAGCATGAATGTTGTATCTTCTGGTGAGATGATGACAGACGATGTTTCTTCAGCCCCTATCTGAGTTTCCAACAGGTAGTGTGGGAGGAGAGTCACGTGTTGTTTGCAGCCGCGGCTGGAGGGGTAGTCCGCAGACAAATACTCCCTCTAGGAAAGTTTGACGTCTACCCACTCCACCATGTTCTCAGACTGTTCTCCGTTACAGAACAGCATCAACCATTAGCGTTCTGATTGGCTGGTAGTTCTCCAGCCCCAGGTCGGTCATGCCTGTATTCGGTGCGTGGGAATATACTTTGAATGTTGATTCTGAAACCATTGTTTTGAATTATATCACCTTCTGTTTGACCACTTTCCTGGTAAACATCCCCGACACTCGACGCCTGTGCACTAATAACACTAAACAACGCACGTTTTGCCCTCTCTGTGCAGATAGGTGATTATGGGTAATTTTCGTCTGCTGAATTCAGATTTGGTTTTAGTTTTTCTCCAGCACATATAGTTTCTTCTGGATGTAATTTTTTCCTTGGTTAGGTAAATACTCTTTAATTTAATGTAAATAAATTTTAATTGTGATACACCATGTACGTATTTTGATCTCTGTGTTTGTCAATCTAATGTCAGTTATCATACACAGAAATCGTAATTCTTCCGTGTGCTGCCACCTAGTAAGTTTTCATGGAAATTCGAAGACAGACTATTGGTGCTACACCTCAACGACAGTTACCCTACTGCATTGTGCTTTTGTGAAGTTAGTGATGAACGAAAATATTTTGTCACAAACTTCTATACAAAACGTCAAGAAGATGTGTAAATAACGCCAATATGATTTCTTACGTATGTGGGGAATATATAGCGAAAAACCGAAGGCATAATCATGCTCTTATAGATAAGGAGGCATGCGAGTTGAATTCTGGGTGCAGAGTTGTGGATCAAGGCTGGGCTTTTGCTTCTCATGTGTGTTGTGGCACATGTCCAAGTAATTTGTATAACTGGCTGCAGAGTTCTGAGGCATCCGTGCCATACATGGTACCAATGGCCACTGACTCGTGTTTTTAATTGACCAAAATGGAACGGTATTCCGCAAATTCAAAACATGCTACTCAATATCTAAACCGCCATTAGGCATGCAGACAGTTCTCTACCTTCTAAACCGCCAAGTGATTGGACTATTGATTAACGACGTATAGAGATGTTATTCGCACAACACGTGTTAGTCCGGACGCGGAGTATTCGCCACCACAATCAACATCACCTCATCGCATTTCACAGGCTGAGGTTAACTGCCTCTGCAGGGTCTTGAACTTGTCACAGGCTCAGTCTGAGTTACTGGCTTCGCGATTGCAAGGATGAAGTTTGCTCGCTTAAGGTGTTGAAGTGGCCTTATGCTCGAGGCGCGAGCGGTGAGTTTGAAACCTTTTTCCCGTCCTTCAGTGAGTCTGCGTATTCTAGTGACATCAGTGTTTGTTTGGAGCACTGTGTCGTGTTCTCAACACTGAGGAATGGAGACATTTTATTAATTTTTCGAAATCAACTTTAAACGCATTCGTCCTCTTCCTCCTTCACAGTGGTAATAAAGATCTCTCACTTCAACTGCGATACTCGGTTAACAAGAAAGAGACTTACAAAGTGCGAGATTTTCTCGCTTGTTTACACTACGATATGTACTACTGGAAATTGTGTGCAGATTTGAAAATAATAGGGCTATTGACTGCTAGGCACCAAATAGAGCTGCTTTCTGTGCTCATGGGACAATTACAACAAGAAATAACGTTACATACAAGTGGCCTAAGCCCAACGTCTATATTCCAGGTAAATCATCTGTACTCTTGTCTTTCGGTACATTTCGTTTGAGGGGATTCAGTTCTATTGACACAAGTACACAGTATTAATTCACAATATCTTCTCTAAATCACCCAAAGATGTCCTCAACTTCTGAACCTCTGCAGTAGATGTATCTTCTAGCCCTCTCTTTAGTTACTGCACTCTAGTTGTCACAGAACAAATTAACATCTATTCCTAGTTAAAACTTCTAGCAATAAAATGAAAATGAATGCACTCCAAGGAAAATATCCAGTGATATCAAAAACTGTGATCTACAATTCAAAAAAAGGTTCAAATGGCTCTGAGCACTATGAGACTTAACATCTGAGGTCATCAGTCCCTTAGAACTTAGTACTACTTAAAGCTAACTAACCTAAGGACATCAAACACATCCATGCCTGTCTGTGCTGCACACGACGCAACTGGGCTTATTCACGTTGCCAGTGACATGAAATATGGGTTCATCCGACGTAAAGAGTGGAACATAATGGTCCATGTTCATTATTTCTAATAACACCTGCAGCTCGTACACGAGCTGTTTTACTATCGTCAGGCAGGGCCTGTGTCATTTGGATGTGGTACGGCAGGTGGAGAACTGTCGAGATACTTGTCCCAGCGATTCCGGTTTCCATTGCAAATTTCCGACTTGATTTTCCTGAGCTCCTAAACGTTGTACCTTTAACAGTTATGATGTTATCTCCCACTAGAACAATTCTTGGACGCACAACGTTTGTTTACAGTTAATGGTTCAAAATTGTTCAAATGGCTCTGAGCACTATGGGACATAACATCTGAGGTCATCAGTCCCCTACAACTTAGTACTACTTGAAGCTAAGTAACCTAATGACATCACACACATCCATGCCCGAGGCAGGATTCGAACCTGCGACCGCAGCCATCGCGTGGTTCCAGACTCAAGCGCCTAGAACCGCTCGACCACACCGACCGGCTTTCTTCAATTCTGCCTAGTCGTCAAATATGGGGTGTATGGGGTGTCTAGGAAACCTGCTTTCTAGGATCGCTAGATAAAATTCAAATAAATCGTATTAATGAGTTTTACTACAAAATGAAAAAAATATAATACTCAACTTTCTGTTACACAGATGCGTCGCAAGAAAAGGGTGGTAGACAAAATAAGTCTCTTCAGTGTAACAATTCCCAAGCCCACGTTACATAGACAGTACAAGCAAGTGATTAAATTTGACTTTTCTATCCAACTTGCTATTCTTGAAGTTGATGTAGAAAAGGCCCGCGACTAGGCGATGCTTATGTCCTCTCCGTTTAGGGACCACTGCTGTCGCGTTGTCGTTCTGGAGAGGGGTCGGTCTACATACGATTGGCTGAAGTCTCACAGCCGTGTCTTTTTCTATCATTCCCGATTAGCGTGGCGGCGCTTGACTTTACGCTGCAATAGTATTGGATACTTAGTTTTAAAAGAGGTCTCCCAAATCTCTTACTTAGGCTGTGCTATAAATTCTGCTCTCAACTTTCTTGTGTAGGCTGTGTTACCAATTTTGATTTTCTGTCTGATGCTGAACATAAAATACACAAATTCCAAGCTGTCTGTGGTACCAGTAGAAAAATATTGAGCAATAAAATACAAGAAAGAGACCATTATCAAATTCTATAAAGTAAAAGTAATGGCTGTTCTGATGTTATCCCATGAATTGCAAGAACAAATACACACCGACCAATATACCGGAAATCAATGACAGAGAAGAATACAGGAAAAGATTAGAGTGTCACCAGTGGAGACGACAGTAGAAACGGAAACTGAAGATCTCGGAATAAGAGCGGGAGAGAAAAAGAGAAAGAATGAAGAGGTTCTGGGAGAAGAAGAAGAACCACGAAGAGGCTATCCGTGGTCCTAGAGAGGCCGTAACGCAAGAAGAAGATGTTATCCCATGGAAGCAAAAGCTAGGTAAGGAAAAAAAAACACGCAAAGAGAGCCTCCGTAGGAAGATGAATGGCTGTATTAAACATGAATGAAAAATATAAAAATATCGCGAAGAAAACCTCGTGAGATTGTCAGTTCACAGAATTCACCACTAGATCGTGAACTATGAGACGAATGGGAAATGAGATACTGAAAGACGTTAGAAAAGATGAAATGATTTTCTATGCGAGTCCGGAACAGGCAACGGCCTAATTCTTGAAAGGAATGTTATGATGGTGACAATAATGTTTGCTGCCAAGCACTGCCACGGTCTGCATGCATAGATATCGTCATATTGTTGATTAGTTGCTCTATTGTCCACCGCAGTCTCAGCTGTCTGTACTCATCAATCGTTCTAACAGTAGCAACGATACACTAAGTGCTTGTGAAACGCAGAATTTCTTCTTTCAGGGTCTCTTTACTCGACACACACACACAACGTTTCTGAACGGAACATCTCCTGCACTAAGTTCTCTAATGCCATCTCGGCGCAATTAAATCTCCGTGGACACAACAACAACAAAGTAAATTTAAAATATTTGAAAGCATTCAGTAATTCGAGCAATACAGCGATCAGTATAAAATACTATATATCAAATAAAAACAGTCATGATGGCGTTTTCAGATTTTCAGATTTTCATTCGTAAGCAACCGGTTTTGGACCTTTCCTCAAGTCATCTTAAGCGAGTTCTCCGGTGCAATAGAGTATTACCACATTTCAGTATAGAGGGATGAAACTGTGTATAAACTGAAATGTAAGCTACAATAATTAAAAAGTACGATGTTATAACAATTATGGTTGCTGGTGACGACAGATGGAGCGAGATCCGTAGAAGCAAGAATGTCACTACTGAAGAAGACACCGTTAGTCGAGATTGTGTAGTGTATGATCCGCCCATTGCCTACGGTATTGCATAACTAACAACCAATCACGCTTGCGATATTCTACACTGATTGGTTTAGTCGAATTTATAAGAAGAATAGTTACAGAAATAAATACAAAAATTACATATATAAAATTTGACGTGTCTAATCCTGATGTAATTAACATAAGTAAAAGAAAAGAAATGATGGATGTGCTGTAGTCGCTATTGTGTGCAGGCTGCCCTCCTGTGGGCAGTCGTATGTACTCGCTGCAGCAGAGACAGCTATATTTCTTTGCTATAGCGATGGCTTGCCAGTATCGATAGTTGCACTGCATCGAGGTCCACCAGAGATACCTGGCTAAGGACGGAACGCTGAGGAGGAGTGAATATCTGGTGGCTTGGAAGTCTGTCTTTGTGCTTCAGTTTTGCTTGTCTGTAGTATCGGAGACTGACTGCCACAATATGACCTCCAGTGCTCAGGATTAAATCACCTGAGCAACCAGTTGCATGGATTGTACATTATTGCCGAACATCCTGGTTATAAACTTGGACAATACTGTCTTCAAAATCTCTATGCATTACTTAGTAGTAACGAAATATTACTATAATAAAATAGTATATTGGTCTTATAGATAAATCTGTGTAAAATGACGTGAAAGTAAAACAGTAAAGTAAACATTTTCACCACTGTAAGAGGCAACAGGAAACATGTGAATGAAGGAAGCACATTCACCATCTGTAAAATATATGTCAATTAAAGCAGTAAAATAGTAAATAACTGTTATCGAAAACAGTTGGTGAAAATCTGGGCGATATATCAAAAAGCCTAAATATTTCTTTAAAGTAAAAGAACTGTAGTTATCTCCAATGTTAATTACCCCTAAACATAGCTCTTGATTTCTTTATTGTGTAAGTATAATGAAAATGCTGCAGCCTTCCTAAAGTAAATTGTCAAAAAGTTCCAAAAAGTACCTTTCTCTGATATCGAGCTGTTCTGTTCAACAGCGGTAGTGGTGTATTTTTAAACTGTGCTTAAATTTCCATCACCACAAGGGTAATAAGTAGTAAACCCTTAGCTGCGTTATGAAGGAGTGTCATGCTATTGTCAGTAGAACCTGCTAAATACTTACTCTGTGTCAAATGCTGGCAGAACAGTGATTTGTTGTTTAAACCACAAGGTAAGATTTCTTCCTACCTGGCCAATATGCTGGTTGCCACAGTCTTGGCATTATGTTTTATATACTTGCGAATTTAAATACCCATTAATGCAGTTGACAATCGTGTGCCACAGTTTATTTTGTAGTAGGTTGCTGGTAATGAACATAATGGTCAATTGAGTGCTTTTAAGTAACCTGTTTCTTCTGTCCAAGACAGTTCCCATGTAAGTCATTTTTGGGAATTTTTAGTTATGAGCTACAGAAGTGCTGTTAGGCTGTTGTAATTTCTGACATAAAGTGTCCACTACATTAATTTTTAAAATGATAAGCTGTGGCAATTTGCTTTAAAATATCTAAGTCTCTCTGGATATCAATGTGTTCAATAGGCAGTTTCAAAGCTCTCTGAACCATAGACTGGAAAAAGCATTTTTATACTTAAGTGGGTGACAAGAAGTCAACGTATTTATGATAACATCAGGTGCAGAAGGTTTTCTGCAAATTATGAAACAATGCTGATCACTGCAATTCGAGATTTTATCACTACTGAAAGAAGTTCAGGAGTTCACTACACTCAGCTGGCGGCTACACGGGTAGCGGAGGCTGTGTGGCGTGGACTGGGCTGTTTTTTAGGTTAGAAGGCCTCGGGAAAGTGCGGGATGGGCTGCAATGTCAAAGGGTGCTTGGCAATTACAGGACGTGCTTGGATCAAGGAACAGTCGGAATTTTAGTTGTAAATTGTTGTAGTTGCGCTGGAAAAGTCCCTGAGCTTTAAGCGCTAATAGAAAGCACAGAAGCTGATATCGTTATAGGTACAGAAAGCTGGCTAAAGCCTGAAATAAGTTCTGCAGAAATTTTTACGAAGTCTCAGGCGGTGTTCAGGAAAGATAGATTAGGCAGAATTGGTGGTGGAGTGTTTGTGTCTGTCAGTAGTGGTTTATCTTGTAGTGAAGTCGAAGTAGATACTCCGTGCGAATTGGTGTGGGTGGAGGTTATACTTAACAGCCGAATTAAGTTAATAATTGGCTCCTTCTACCGACCCCCAGACTCCGATGATACAGTTGCGGAACAGTTCAGAGAAAGTTTGAGTCTCGTAACAAATAAATACCCCACTCATACGGTTATAGTTGGTGGGGACTTCAACCTACCCTCGGTATGTTGGCAAAAATACTTGTTCAAAACCGGTGGTAGGCAGAAAATATCTTCCGAGATTGTCCTAAATGCTTTCTCCGAAAATTATTTCGAGCAGTTAGTCCACGAACCCACGCGAATTGTAAATGGTTGCGAAAACACACTTGACCTCTTGGCCACAAACAATCCAGAGCTGATAGAGAGCATCATGACTGTTACAGGGATTAGCGATCACAAGGTCATTGTAGCTAGGCTCAATACCATTTCTTCCAAATCCATCAGAAACAAACGCAAAATAATTTTATTTAAAAAAGCGGATAAAGTGCCACTAGAAGCCTTCCTAAAAGACAATTTCCATTCCTTCCGAACTGACTATGCGAATGTAGACGAGATGTGGCTCAAATTCAAAGATATAGTAGCAACAGCAATTGAGATTTTCATACCTCATAAATTGGTAAGAGATGGAACGGATCCCCCGTGGTACACAAAAAAGGTCCGAACGCTGTTGCAGAGGCAACGGAAAAAGCATGCGAAGTTCAGAAGAACGCGAAATCCCGAAGATGGCCTAAAATTTACAGACGCGCGAAATTTGGCACGTACTTCGATGCGAGATGCCTTTAATAGGTTCCACAACGAAACATTGTCTCGAAATTTGGTAGAAAATCCGAAGAAATTCTGGTCGTATGTAAAGTACACAAGCGGCAAGACGCAGTCAATACCTTCGCTGCGCAGTGCCGATGGTACTGTTATCGACGACTGTGCCGCTAAAGCGGAGTTATTGAACGCAGTTTTCCGAAATTCCTTCACCAGGGAAGACGAATGGAATATTCCAGAATTTGAAACACGAACATCTGCTAGCATGAGTTTCTTAGAAGTAGATACCTTAGGGGTTGCGAAGCAACTCAAATCGCTTGATACGGGCAAGTCTTCAGGTCCAGATTGTATACCGATTAGGTTCCTTTCAGATTACGCTGATACTATAGCTCCCTACTTAGCACTCATATACAACCGCTCGCTCACCGATAGATCTGTACCTACAGATTGGAAAATTGCGCAGGTCGCACCAGTGTTCAAGAAGGGTAGTAGGAGTAATCCATTTAACTACAGACCTATATCATTGACGTCGGTTTGCAGTAGGGTTTTGGAGCATATACTGTATTCAAACATTATGAATCACCTCGAAGGGAACGATCTATTGACACGTAATCAGCATGGCTTCAGAAAACATCGCTCTTGTGCAACGCAGCTAGCTCTATATTCGCACGAAGTAATGGCCGCTATCGACAGGGGATCTCAAGTTGATTCCGTATTTCTAGATTTCCGGAAAGCTTTTGACACCGTTCCTCACAAGAGACTTCTAATCAAGCTGCGGAGCTATGGGGTATCGTCTCAGTTGTGCGACTGGATTCGTGATTTCCTGTCAGGAAGGTCGCAGTTCGTAGTAATAGACGGCAAATCATCGAGTAAAACTGAAGTGATATCAGGTGTTCCCCAGGGAAGCGTCCTGGGACCTATACTGTTCCTGATCTATATAAATGACCTGGGTGACAATCTGAGCAGTTCTCTTAGACTGTTCGCAGATGATGCTGTAATTTACCGTCTAGTAAGGTCATCCGAAGACCAGTATCAGCTGCAAAGCGATTTAGAAAAGATTGCTGTATGGTGTGTCAGGTGGCAGTTGACGCTAAATAACGAAAGGTGTGAGATGATCCACATGAGTTCCAAAAGAAATCCGTTGGAATTCGATTACTCGATAAATAGTACAATTCTCAAGGCTGTCAATTCAACTAAGTACCTGGGTGTTAAAATTACGAACAATTTCAGTTGGAAGGACCACATAGATAATATTGTCGGGAAGGCGAGCCAAAGGTTGCGTTTCATTGGCAGGACACTTAGAAGATGCAACAAGTCCACTAAAGAGACAGCTTACACTACACTCGTTCGTCCTCTGTTAGAATATTCTACATCTACATCTACATCTACATCCGTACTCCGCAAGCCACCTGACGGTGTGTGGCGGAGGGTACCCTGAGTACCTCTATCGGTTCTCCCTTCTATTCCAGTCTCGTATTGTACGTGGAAAGAAGGACTGTCGGTATGCTTCTGTGTGGGCTCTAATCTCTATGATTTTATCCTCATGGTCTCTTCGCGAGATATACGTAGGAGGGAGCAATATACTGCTTGACTCTTCGGTGAAGGTATGTTCTCGAAACTTCAACAAAAGCCCGTACCGAGCTACTGAGCGTCTCTCCTGCAGAGTCTTCCACTGGAGTTTATCTATCATCTCCGTAACGCTTTCGCAATTACTAAATGATCCTGTAACGAAGCGCGCTGCTCTCCGTTGGATCTTCTCTATCTCTTCTATCAACCCTACCTGGTGCGGATCCCACACTGCTGAGCAGTATTCAAGCATTGGGCGAACAAGCGTACTGTAACCTACTTCCTTTGTTGTCGGATTGCATTTCCTTAGGATTCTTCCAATGAATCTCAGTCTGGCATCTGCTTTACCGACGATCAACTTTATATGATCATTCCATTTTAAATCACTCCTAATGCGTACTCCCAGATAATTTATGGAATTAACTGCTTCCAGTTGCTGACCTGCTATTTTGTAGCTAAATGATAAGGGACCTATCTTTCTATGTATTCGCATCACATTACACTTCGCTACATTGAGATTCAATTGCCATTCCGTGCACCATGCGTCAATTCGCTGCAGATCCTCCTGCATTTCAGTACAATTTTCCATTGTTGCAACCTCTCGATACACCACAGCATCATCTGCAAAAAGCCTCAGTGAACTTCCGATGTCATCCACCAGGTCATTTATGTATATTGTGAATAGCAACGGTCCTATGACACTCCCCTGCGGCACACCTGAAATCACTCTTACTTCGGAAGACTTCTCTCCATTGAGAATGACGTGCTGCGTTCTGTTATCTAGGAACTCCTCAATCCAATCACACAATTGATCTGATAGTCCGTATGCTCTTACTTTGTTCATTAAACGACTATGGGGAACTGTGTCAAACGCCTTGCGGAAGTCAAGAAACACGGCATCTACCTGTGAACCCGTGTCTAAGGCCCTCTGAGTCTCGTGGACGAATAGCGCGAGCTGGGTTTCACACGATCGTCTTTTTCGAAACCCATGCTGATTCCTACAGAGTAGATTTCTAGTCTCCAGAACAGACATTATACTCGAACATAATACGTGTTCCAAAATTCTACAACTGATCGACGTTAGAGATATAGGTCTATAGTTCTGCACATCTGTTCGACGTCCCTTCTTGAGAACGGGGATGACCTGTGCCCTTTTCCAATGCTTTGGAACGCTTCGCTCTTCTAGAGACCTACGGTACACCGCTGCAAGAAGGGGGGCAAGTTCCTTCGCGTACTCTGTGTAAAATCGAACTGGTATCCCATCAGGACCAGCGGCCTTTCCTCTTTTGAGCGATTTTAATTGTTTCTCTATCCCTCTGTCGTCTACTTCGATATCTACCATTTTGTCAACTGTGCGACAATCTAGAGAAGGAAGCACAGTGCAGTCTTCCTCTGTGAAACAGCTTTGGAAGAAGACATTTAGTAATTCGGCCTTTAGTCTGTCATCCTCTGTTTCAGTACCATTTTGGTCACAGAGTGTCTGGACATTTTGTTTTGATCCACCTACCGCTTTGACATAGGACCAAAATTTCTTAGGATTTTCTGCCAAGTCAGTACATAGAACGTTACTTTCGAATTCATTGAAAGCCTCTCGCGTAGCCCTCCTCACACTACATTTCGCTTCGCGTAATTTTTGTTTGTCTGCAAGGCTTTGGCTATGTTTATGTTTGCTGTGAAGTTCCCTTTGCTTCCGCAGCAGTTTTCTAACTCGGTTGTTGTACCACGGTGGCTCTTTTCCATCTCTTACGATCTTGCTTGGCACATACTCATCTAACGCATATTGTACCATGGTTTTGAACTTTGTCCACTGATCCTCAACACTATCTGCACTTGAGACAAAACTTTTGTGTTGAGCCGTCAGGTACTCTGTAATCTGCTTTTTGTCACTTTTGCTAAACAGAAAAATCCTCCTACCTTTTTTAATATTTCTATTTACGGCTGAAATCATCGACGCAGTAACCGCTTTATGATCGCTGATTCCCTGTTCTGCATTAACTTATTCAAATAGTTCGGGTCTGTTTGTCACCAGAAGGTCTAATATATTATCGCCACGAGTCGGTTTTCTGTTTAACTGCTCAAGGCTGCGCGGTGTGGGATCCTTACCAGGTGGGATTGACGGAGGACATCGAGAGGGTGCAAAGAAGGGCAGCTCGTTTTGTATTATCGCGTTATAGGGGAGAGAGTGTGGCAGATATGATACACGAGTTGGGATGGAAGTCATTACAGCATAGACGTTTTTCGTCGCGGCGAGACCTTTTTACGAAATTTCAGTCACCAACTTTCTCTTCCGAATGCGAAAATATTTTGTTGAGCCCAACCTACATAGGTAGGAATGATCATCAAAATAAAATAAGAGAAATCAGAGCTCGAACAGAAGGGTTTAGGTGTTCGTTTTTCCCGCTCGCTGTTCGGGAGTGGAATAGTAGAGAGATAGTATGATTGTGGTTCGATGAACCCTCTGCCAAGCACTTAAATGTGAATTGCAGAGTAGTCATGTAGAAGTGGACATAGAAATAGCCACAAACTTAAATTTTCAAAAGTGTTAATACCGAGCCCAGAGAGGGAAAACCTATAGTAACAATAGCGGTTGAAGGCAATATTCTAACTGTAGTTAGTGACAACAATTGTACTTCCAAGACATTACGTTTTATCTACTGAAAGTGGTATTGGAAAGATTGATACAGATCCTATCCCGAAATTTCAGGCCAAGATTAAAAAATTTATCTATGGAAGTATTCATTTAATTTTGTCAAATGAGAAACCGCCATTGAAAATGCTGAATTCCCCACTACCGAAGTTATTATCGCAATCAGAACTTCATAAACCTGATTTGGGAATACATCCAATTGTCAAATGAAGCACGAAGATAAGCATACAAGCCAACAGACATTCCCTCATCCTCAGCGTTATATGTGTGTGTTTGACTGTCCACACTGGCCCGCATGATCGTGTGGGAATGATCTTAAATCTGCACCAGTTCACTACATGACTTTTTAGCTTTACTGCTCCATTCCACACTGCAACAGCTGTTCGATTTCCTGGCTTCCGATAGACAGCTGTTTTGTTAAATATTGTGACCACCAAAGCGCAATACATCATTTCAAACTTCAGTGTCAAGTCAAAGCCCTGCGCCCCCAAGACAAATAAAATATATATTTCCCTACATATCATTAGTTTCAGACAATTCTTGAGTTATTTTAAATAGAGAGTGTTCCATTTAACATGTTATGTGTCTTAACAAATGTATGGTATACCAGTTAAATTTGAAACACATTTGTATTTCGACCAGTATGGTCATGCTATTGACTTTCAGAACAAGTTATCAGTATGAGAACTTTTGCCTGAGTCTACAGATCATAAGATATGGAAACTGGTTCCTTTCATATTGAGGTCTAAAATATTTTCCATACGTTGCAGGGTTTCTGGGTTAATTAGAAAAGAAGTTACCCAGTCAGGCTAATGCGCAGCCATTCAATCGGCCCGCCAGCTACGGTTAGTTCTCAAAGCGTTGATGATAGCGCTAGAGATAGATCAGCCTTTGGCTTGGATTCTATCCTTACTAGGCGTCCCATGTCCAACGCAGCATGCATTTGGTGGGCAGCAAGAATTGGAGTTCACAATAGCTTGATTGGCTAATCTCAGTGCTAATAAATTCGGAAACAGCGCAACGTGTAGAATTGTCTTATTAACAGTTAATTCTCAGCACAACATATCCTGCAACACTCGTGAAAGTTTTTCAGGCTCTTTCTGACCACCCTGCATTTTAACACAGAAAATGTAATTGAACAGACGAGATGAATACTCATGCTCCTGAAGATTCGAGGTTTACCATGAGATATGTCAAGGGCTCTAAGGGCTTAAATTTGATCCATCTTGCTGCATCGAAGCAGTCAAGTGGAGGTCCATTCACTGAAATAAAAAGTAGATTTGAAAGTTTCGAAATGTGTAAATGATTTCTCTGATCTGACAAAGTTATATTCATGGCACTAAATTCGTGTTACATTCGGTTAAAGGAATTACTTAGACTGTCACAATTTCTTTCACAGAAATGGGGACATATTGAGGACTTCCTTTTTTCCATATTGACCAGCTAGCATCACGTAAAAAGTTCAGTTCCTTTTCTTTTCTTGTTGTTTTCTGTTTCTGTTTTTCCAGTACTCCTTCATCCTCTCCTCATAAATTGCCTTTTCCTTTCTTCTGTAAATGTTGTTCCCAATTTCTTATTTCTTCTGCGTTGAAAGCTTTCTAACTTTAATATTTTATTCTTGAAAAGATTTTATTTCCGCTTCCCTGATGTTGTTTCTTTCTAGATTTTTCCTTATTTCTATAATCCACGCTATTGTTGATTTACTCTTCTAGAAATACAGGAATGGTTGTTTCTCGATTTTGTTGTCATTCAATAATCTTCTCTTAGCCATTACTACCGATATATTCTCTATATTTTTTTAGATTTCCTCATTACTTCTCAATTTCCAGCTGTCTGTAGTTCGTATTGCACTCATTATTTTGCTAACTATCCATCTTTCAAGCACCTGTCCCACTTACAGTTCATTGTTAGACATTCACATCCATAAAAACGGTCTCGTCGTACCACTGTGGTGCAGTGTTTCAGGTTTGTTTTTGTAGATGTGCACTTCTTGTTGTAAGTATTCTTTGTCAAACAATATGCTCCCTCCACTTTGTTAACTCTTACAACTGTGTATATGTCTAGTTCATTCTCTTGTATAGTCTCTTGAAATACTTGACTTTACTTAATCGCTCTATTTTACCTAAACGTGTTACTATGAATTTTGGTGCATTTTTTTAAGTTTGTCATAAATTTTGTTTTTTTCAGCAGCGATTTTGAGAATAGTTCTACTTGCTGTTTCTTTCGGAAGATATATTTGAATAATTGCGTCCATAATACTTTCTAAAAGTATTGCAAAATCGTCTGCAAACCCAACAATTTTTCCTTCCTAGACTTGTTGGTTCAATTTTGTGATTCATAGGTGCAAACTGCAGAGCCCTGCAGTGTTGTCTAGTACTCAGTTAAACAGTGTAGATGATAAACAATCCCATTTTCCTACACCAGTTTTTATTTCAAATGGTTGGAATAGTTCTTCCATTAATTTAATTTTACATATCGTCTTTGTTAGAGTTTCGTCTGTTATGCTTCCTGATTTTACTTTAACACTAAATTCTCTAATAATTTTATCTATTGTCTCTCTTTCTACCGAATCAAATATTTTTTTGACATCAACGAATGATACTTGGTGGTTAACATTTTGTGACGAATTGTTGATTTTAGGCATAAAATCTGTTCTGTGCAGGATCTTCTCTTTCGAAAAGCTCCCTGATATTCTCCCAAATGTTTGTCTGAAGTTTTTCCACTCTGTTCATGAGACGTTCCGATAATATTTTGTGTGCCACTGGCAGAAGTGTTTAGATTAGATTAGATTAGTACTGGTTCCATAGATCATGAATACGACACTTTGTAATGATGTGTAATGTGACAGGCTAATAACAGGTGTCTATACAAGATATTACATTACACAAAATATTACATGGCACTATATATTTTTAATTTTTTTGTAGGTGTTGGGGAAATTACCCACTTACTACATCAAAAAATTCATCTAATGAGTAGAAGGAGTTGCCATTAAGAAATTCTTTTAATTTCCCTTTAAATGCTATATGGCTATCTGTCAGACTTTTGATGCTACTACGTTAGTGATCAAAGACTTTTGTGGCAGCATAATTGACCACCTTCTGAGCCAAAGTTAGATTTAACCTAGAGTAGTGAAGATCATCCTTTCTACTAGTGTTGTAGCCATGTACACTGCTATTACGTTTGAATTCGTTTGGATTGTTAATAACAAATTTCATAAGTGAGTATATATATTCAGAGGGTACAGTGAAGATCTCTACCTCTTTAAATAAGTGGCTGCAGGATGATCTTGGATGAACTCCAGCAATTATTTTGATCACACGCTTTTGTGCAATGAACACTCTTTTACTCAATGACGAGTTACCCCATAATATGACGCCATACAAAAGCAGAGAATGAAAATAGGTATGGTAAGCTTATTTACCCAGATGTATATCACCAAAATTTGCAATGACCCTAATAGCATAAGTAGCTGAACTGAAAAATTTCAGCAGATCCTCAGTGCGTTTTTCCAGTTCAACCCTTCATCAATGCATACACCCAGAAATTTTGAATATTCTACCTTAGCTACCGATTTCTAATCGAAGTCTGTATTCATTAATGGTGCCATTCCATTTACTGTGTCGAACTTTATATACTGTGTTATGTCAAAGTTTAAAGAGAGCCAATTAGCCGAGAACCACTTAATGAATTCCTGAAAAATATCATTTACAATTTCACCAGTTAATTCTTGTCTGTTTGATGTGATAGCTATACTTGTATCATTGGCAAAGACTACCAGTTTTGCACCTTCGTGAATATGGAATGGCAAGTCATTAATATATATTAAGAACAGCAGAGGACCCAAGACTGAACCTTGTGGCATGATATTCTGGATTGTTCCCCTGTTTGAGGAATCACCAGTATTTTGCATATTATGTGAACAGCTTACTTCAACTTTCTGCACTCTTCCAGATGGGTATGATATAAACCATTTGAGCATGGTCCCATTCATACCACAGTACTTGAGCTTATGTAGAAGTATTCCATGATTTACACAATCAACAGCCTTCATATATCACAAAAAATCCCAGCAGGTGACTTCCAATTACTCAGAGCATTTAATATTTCATTAGTGAAACTATATATAGCATTTTCCGCTAAAAAAAAACCTTCTGGAAACCAAACTGACATTTTGTTAAAACTTTATTTATACAAAGGTGTGAAGCTACTCTACAACACATTACTTTTTCAAGACTTTTAGATAAGGCAGATTGGGAGGTAGTTGTTGACATCAGACATATCCCCTTTTTTATGCAGTGGTTTAACAATGGCATACTTCAGTCTATCTGGGAAAATACCCTGCTTCAGAGAGATATTGCATATGTGGCTGAGAATCCAACTTATTTCTTGGGAACAAGCTTTTGTTATCCTGCTGCAAATGCAATCAATTCCATGTGAGCTTTTATTCTTGAGAGAGTTTATTATCTTCCTAATTTCAGAAGGAGAGGTGGGTGGAATTTCAATTGTATCAAATGGTCTGTGTAAGGGCTCTGTCACTAACTGCCATCGTTCTTATAATGACCATTTAGATCCTATTTTCTCTACAACATTAAAAATGATTATTCAAAATGTTTTCGACTTCTGGCTTGTTATTTATCAAGTTTCCATTCGCCTTGATAGTGATGCCATCATCCTGTACTCTTGGTTGCCCTGTGTCCCTTGTAAAAATATTCCAAATTGTTTTGACTTTGTTATCAGAGGTATTAATCTCAGACATGATGCACAAGCTTCTGGATTTTTTAATAACCCTTCTTAATGTAGCATAGTAGTTTTTATAATATTTAGATGGTTCTATGTCATTACTCTTTCTTGTTGTTAGATACAGTTCCCTTTTGTGGTTAGAAGATATTTTTATTCCTTTAGCAAGCCAAGGTTTTTTGCATGGTTTCTTATAATTAGATTTAACTACTTCCTTGGGGAAACAGTTTTCAAATTCTCTTACAAGTGTATCTTGAAATAAGTTATATTTTAAATTAACATTAGGTTCCTTGTACACCTCATCCCAGTCTAGCTGCTGAAGATTTTATCTGAAATTTCTAATTGTTGCATCATTAATTGAACGCACAACTTTGGAAGGTAGTTTTGAATTACTGAATGGAGGTATGTCATATACTATAACTAGCTGAGCATCATGATCAGAAAGCCCATTCTCAACAGGACAATAATTTATGTTTTTAAACCTATCTTGGTCTATAAAAGTGTTATCTATCAACGTGCTGCTGTCCTTTACTTCCCGAGTAGGAAAATTAATACCCATATGTCTAATTGAAAGAACCAAGTGAGACTTCCAGGTCATTCTTCCTATTACACTCTTTCAGTGAATCGTCATTGAAGTCCCCACAAATAATAATTTGCTTTCCCCTATCTGAACGATAGCACAACAAGCCATCCAAGTTTTCCAGGAATAAATGAAAGTTTCCTGAACGGGTCCTATATACTGTTACAATTATAAAAGAGCCCTCCTTTAGTTTAAGCTGACAGGCACATGCTTCTGTATGTAGCTCCAGATAAAACTTTTTTCTATTTAAGCTTTCTACACAGTGATAACTATTGATATATATGACAATTCCTCCTCTCGCCCTATTCTCTCTACTCATATGTGCAGCTAGTTTATAACCACTGATATATCCCTTTTTCCTATCAGACACAATGTGATGCTCAGACAGGCATAGTATATCTATTACATTATCAGATTCATCTAAACAAGCCAGGAGCTCATCTACTTTATCTTCAGTCCCAGAATATTTTTGTGAAAAATTGTAACATTATTATTTACTTTCCTGTTGTGAGAATTTTGTGAGTTTGGGACCTCTTTAGCACCTGCCTGCTTGAACTTGTCATTGGACACTGATATTAGTCTAAAAAAGGTGTACATACATGAGTACTAGTGTCCCCTCTTATGGATTTCGCTAACAACCCTGCCAGTTTACTCTTCTCTTTCCTATTGAGGTGTAGAACTTGCGTTGTGAAATCCCCCCTAACAATAGCCTCGATAGGAACCAATCCAATGTCTGACAGAGTGGCCGCCCTGCGCAACTGATCCAACTCCTTATTTACCCTCCTGACAGAGTGGTTCGACTGGGGCTGATCATGACACACAAAAGCAGGCCCCAGCCCAAAATTGGTATGGGTCGCTGCAGAGGCTATTTTCACCAGGTCACACTCAATACTGTAGCCCTAATCCCTATCAATACTGTTTCCCACTCCACCCGCTATCATCACATGATCCTGCTTTGTGAAACCCTTGCACAAGGGCCGGCCGAGCGGTTTTAGGCGATTCAGTCTGGAACAGCGAGACCGCTACGGTCGCAGGTTCGAATGCCTCGGGCATGGATGTCTGTAATGTCCTTAGGTTAGCTGGTTTAAGCAGTTCTAAGTTCTACGGGCCTGATGACCTCAGATGTTGAGTCCCATAGTGCTCAGAGCCATTTTCAACCTTGCACAAGGAACTTATATCCTCTACCACCTGGCTAAGACTTGCACTTGGTTTGAAAAAGTTTGTGAGCTGATACGTGTCAGCTAATTTTTCCTGCAGAATCTGGCCCACACCTCTTCCATGGCTGCTGCCTAGCAAGGGAACTTTCCTCTAACTTTCTACTTTTTTTCGAAACATTTGGTTTCCTAGTTAGATTCTGTTGCATCTTAACTACATCTTCTTCTACTGGAGCCTCTTCCTTACTTAACTGTGGTAGCAAGGCAAATCTATTGGTTGTGCCAATTGGGAAACTGTCAGACACTGTTCCTTTTCTGTGGCTAACACTTCCCACCGCTCTTTACCCTCCTCCCCCCTAACCTATTCAGTTACTCCCTCGCTCTGTCCAAATCAGCCTGAAGGGCTCTAATTCTCTCCTCCTGTTCAGCTGTAATAATACCTCTTGAGCAAACCATGCAAAAGAATGGAAGAGTTTCGTTTGCTTCCGCACGCCGCTACAATTTCCCCAATGAAACCAACTGTCACAACAGTTGCACAAAACTCCTGAACTAATTTCGTACTGCAGCACACACACTTAGTATCTATGGTAGTTTGGAAATTGGTTAAGAGATTTACTAAGTGATAACTCTAATATATTAAATGCACATGCAAAAGGACACTAAATATGTTTTGGAAACTAATATGTAAGCAAACTATTATCAAATGCACTTAAATTTGTGGTATAACGCTAAATATGCACGTTCGAAAATTAGGCGTAAACGGACGAATGTAACCAAAACGAACTTTTTGCGGTAAGTGGAACAATATATAAATAAAAGAAAAACCTTTCATGGCAAGCTTGAAAAGCACACCAATGAAGGTATTTAATTAGTGAATCTATACCAAATGCAGTTAAGATTGCGGTATAACGCTACGTATGCACACTCAGAAAGTAAGGCAAAGCCGTGAAATATAAACAAAACGGACTTTTCTCGATTACTGGAATAATACGCCAGTAAAAGAAAAACCTTTAATGGTGAGCTTGAAAAGCACCCTAATGAAGGTATTTAATCACTTAAACTACAGCAAATGCACTTTCAATTGCGATGTAACGCTAAATATGCACACTCGAAAAATTAGGCAGTAAGTAAACAAACAAACTTTTCGCGAGTACGCAAATAAAAGAAAAACTTTTATTGGTGAGCTTATTTAATTAGTTAAAAGTGTTCAACTACAATTAATTACAACCTAAATAACTTATCTTTCACAAGAGCTCTGTCTCCGTACGTGCGGTCCCGTGCAATGCTACCAACACTCTCTTTATTTATAGATTCCGTAATCTTTAACTAGTGGTTCACAAGGGCTTTCACTGAGTTTAGAAATCCACCTTTTCACGTAAACGAGAAATTCACATGTTACCATAAAACATACTTTCTTATTCGTTTCAAGGCCGTATCTCTGAATTGGATACGACAGAATTCTAAAATAAATCCAAGTCTTCAAAATGATGTTATACATTTTCTACCCAAGACTGAAAAAATTTCTTTCGAAGCCTTTGAAATTTGTTATATTCATCGCAAGACTGATCCTTAATTGCAACTGCTTTGAATGTGCGCTTCAGTTCTTGTACCATAATCCTAATTCGAGGCAATCATAAGCAGCTCTTCAGATTTAGGTCGCGCGTTTGGTGACTGGGAGCCATGGCTCAGTTTTTTAAAAAGAATGATAATAGGACTGTGACATTCAAGAAGGGCTCGAACAGTATTAAATGACGAAGGAAGACAACGAACATGAAAAAAGGTCCTAGTCTGAATAGCTGAAGCGGATAATTCTTGTGAAACACTCTGTAATGCAAGTTCGCAGGAGAGCTTCTGTAAAGTTTGCAGGAGAGCTTCTGTAAAGTTTGGAAGGTAGGAGACGAGATATTGGCAGACGTAAAGCTGTGAGGACCGTGTGTGAGTCGTGCTTCGGTAGCTCAGATGGTAGAGCACTTGCCCGCGAAAGGCAAAGGTACCGAGTTCGAGTCTCGCTTGGGCACACCGTTTTAATCTGCCAGGAAGTTTCACTCTGTAATAGTGTCTGAATTTTGGGGAAGCACAGAATATAAGGAATCTAAAAATGTCTGTGTATGGTACACGTCTGCCACGTTATTCATAGCATTATGGCAGCTATTTCCGTTTTTTCGTTCGTATACTACATGGCAATATTAAGTCATTACGTACTGATCATGCAGAAGAACGACTTCATCTTCGTAAGGTGTAGGCAATGGTGATACACCATCTATTATGATACCTACAAGATGATTTGTTTTTTATGATATTTAATTTTAATTTAATATTTATTGTATTTCATGTTATACTTTTCAAGAGCTGTTAACACTGTACTGAATATACCTTCTCTTGTCTCACTTCTAATTCAATAATACCGAAAAAATCGTTGCAAGCAACTTCCTCAGAAGACAAACTAACAAGTGTTTTTAAAAAGTTTTTATTCGAAATCAGTGTAATTTCGTCGAGCATGATATTAAATTTTTTACCCATCTTTAAACTGGTGAAGACGATAAATTCTCATTTCTTCTCCTATAAACATTATCATATTTAGTCATGCGTGGTCAGAATGAAGCACAGTAAAGACTATTAAACCACTAAACTGTTGAAGTTAGATTACTTCGGAACGTGGTATTAATTATGACTTCTGCTTAGCTATTACATACGTAAATCAGAGCGTCAAAGCAACTGTGATGACTTTTTCTTAATGTTACTTTCTCCACTGCATTTCTCTTAGACTCATGCAATTTTCCATACTTTGCTGTTCTTGGCTATGTAGGATTTCTATGTATTTGATATGTGATTTGGACTTTGTGTTATCGCCCACCTTATCGTTTAGGTTTTTGGCATTATTAGCAGAAGCACCGGTAAAAAATACGCTATCTAAACGAATACGTTCCTTGCTGTTCGCCTTAAGTCCACGAACTTCTGAATACACTTAGCATATTACCAAGTATTTGTCATTAACAGTTTTGAAAACGTGACAAAGCAACGCAGTTTCCTTCTATAAGTTCAATCCTACTGATATTCTCATTCCTAACTTGAGACTCCATGCAGTTTTAAGTCCCTGGAGAGTCCGTATCTTTCTCCTTGTTTTCTCCTAGTTGACTACACCATTTTCCTTTCTTTTACGTTAAACGTCTATGTTACCTTCTTTTAGCACCATTGTTAGTATCTTGACTTTCAGCGTTTGCACACGTTTCTCGTAATGCACTGGTCTTAAGGAATGATGAAATTTTGATTCTTTTGAAAGACATGCTGAAATTCTGTAATTCTTACAGATCTGCACGCACTTAACTCACTAATAGTGCAACTAGCCTCAAAAGCTCGCAAAGATCGGTGCCGGAACGATAATGACGATTCAGTTTAAATTTTTAAATACATAAAGGTTTTCTTCCAAAGCTGATGACCAAACTTCTTAAAGTTAAAATAGTAATCGTGTATTAATACAGTGTGCGTGCGGCTCCACAAATCCAATGGCTGTTCGTTACCGCATTTTAGGGCTTGCAAATTGTTGAATTTTCGCATATAACGGCCTCATTAGCTAACTTCAATGCCAAATAACTTGAAAATGGCGAAACGGCCGATTTTTTCTTAATAATTATTTCTCAGCACAACATTCCTTGCAACACCTTTACAAGTTTTCCAGACTGTTTCTGACCACCCTGTACATTCTGCAGTCCCATCATTTCTTGGCAACTAGATCATCCACTCAGGCTTCGAATTCATCAAACCCCCTATTTTGTCTCTCAAATGTCTTATTGTGCCCATCAAATCCTTTATTAATAATTTCCTTTTGATTGCATAATTTTTTGTTTTGGTTGTCTAATGTCTTCTCTAGAATCCGCAAGAACAGATGATTGAGTCGTTCCGAGCGCAGGTAGTCTTTGCCTCCTCCGTCTTAACACTGGTTGTTGACGCGACCCTCGCAGATTTTTAATGTTGACACAGGAGAAGGACTCTCTCCTAACAGTTGCAATGTGAACTCGCCGTGTTCCGCTCAGGTCCGAGTGCATACTTCAGCTTATAGCTTCCATACGATGCTTCCCCCTAAGGCCAGTGAGAGCTGCACCTGCTCTCGGATGCTCAACCGTCTCTCCTGCCTCTACATACCGCGACCTTATGCCTTGCCCGTGGCATAAGACTTTTCACATTACGTGTAGTGACCTCGATCACTAACTAACAAGTCAAATATTTGAAACATCGTCAAATGGTTGTTGTGGTCTTCAGTCCTGAGACTGGTTTGATGCAGCTCTCCATGCCACCCTATCCAGTGCAAGCTTCTTCATCTCCCAGTACCTACGGCAACGTGCTTAGTGTAGTCATCTCTTGGTCCCCCTCTACGATTTTTACCCTCCACGCTGCCCTCCAATACTAAATAGGCTAACATTAGAGCTTCATTAAACTACACAACAGACAGAAGTTGTTGTTGTTGTTGTCTTCAGTCCTGGGACTTGTTTGATGGAGCTCTCTATGCTACTCTATCCTCTGCAAGCTTCTTCATTTCCCAGTAATTACTGCAACCTACATCCTTCTGAATCTGCTTAGTGTATTCATCTCTTGCTCTCCCTCTACGATTTTTACCCTCCACGCTGCCCTCCAAAGCTGAATTGGTGATCCCTTGATGCCTCAATACATGTCCGACCAACCGGTCCCTTCTTATAGTTAATTTGTGCCACAAGCTCCTCTTCTCCCCAATTCTATTCAATACTTCATCATTAGTTATGTGATCTACCCATCTAATCTTCAGCATTCTACTGAAGCACCACATTTCGAAAGCTTCGATTCTCTTCTTGCCCAAACTATTTATCGTCCATGTTTCACTTCCATACATGGCTACACTCAATACAAATACTTTCAGAAACGGCTTCCTGAAACTTAAATCTAAACTCGATGTGAACAAATTTCTCTTCTTCAGAGACGCTTTCCTTGCCAATGCCAGTCTACATGTTAGAACTTTTCTACTTCGACCATTATCAGTTATTCTGCTCCCCAAATAGCAAAACTCTTTTACTACTTTAAGTGCCTCGTTTCCTAATCTAATTCCTTCAGCATCACCCGACTTAATTTGACTACATTCCATTATCCTCGCTTTGCTTTTGTTGATGTTCATCTTATATCCTCCTTTCAAGACACTATCCATTCCGTTCAACTGCTCTTCCAAGTCCTTTGCTGTCTCTGATAGAATTACGATGTCAACGGCAAACCTCAAAGTTTTTATTTCTTCTCCATGGATTTTAATTCCTACTCCGAATTTTTCTTTTCTTTCCTTTACTGCTTGCTCAATATACAGATTGAATAACATCGGGGAGAGGATACAACCCTGTCTCACTCCCTTCCCTACCACTGCTTTCCTTTCATGTCCCTCGACTCTTATAACTGCCATCTGTTTTCTGTACAAATTGTAAATAGCCTTTCGCTCCCTGTATTTTACCCCTGCCACCTTCAGAATTTGAAAGCGAGTATTCCAGTCAACATTGTCAAAAGCTTTCTCCAAGTCTCCAAATGCTAGAAACACAGGTTTGCCTTTTCTTAATCTTTCTTCTAAGATAAGTTGTAAGGTTAGTATTGCCTCACGTGTTCCAATATTTCTACGGAATCCAAACTGATCTTTCCCGAGGTCGGATTCTACTAGTTTTTCCATCGTCTGTACAGAAATCGCGTTAGTATTTTGCAACTGTGACCTATTAAACTGATAGTTCGGTAATTTTCACATCTGTCAACACCTGCTTTCTTTGGGATTGGAATTATTATGTTCATCTTGAAGTCTGAGGGTATATCGCCTGTCTGATACATCTTGCTCATCAGATGGTAGAGTTTTGTCAGGACTGGCCCTAGCGAGGCCGTCAATAGTTCTAATGGAATGTTGTCTACTCCGGGGGCCTTGTTTCGACTCAGGTCTTTCAGTGCTCTGTCAAACTCTTCACGCAGTAACGCATCTCCCATTTCATCTTCATCTACATCCCCTTCCATTCCCATAATACTGTCGACAAGTACATCGCCCTTGTATAGACCTACTATATACTCCTTCCACCTTTCTGATTTCAAAAGGTAGCACGAGAAAAACCAATCGCCACTGTCATTAGCCTACCAACATCGCTATATATAAAAGGCAAATGGCCCAACTGACTGACTCTCTCACTAACTTATTATCGCCTGGTCCAAACCACGCAGGACAGAAACGTAAAATTTGCCAAGGATGTAGAAATTATACTGTAGGCGTCCTTTAAGAAGATTTTTTCCGAAATCTACCTCTAAGGGGGTGAAATAGGGGATAAAAGCTCTTCTGAAACTGTGTCATCATTAAGGCAATTTTGAAGCTAGAATTATAAAAATTGGCAGTTGGTTTATCAGGCAGAAATAAAAAATACCTGTATCAGAATTTTGGGAAATTCAACCACTAAGGGAGTAAAATAGGGGATTACAGATTTTAAGAAAATATTTCTTTATGTTTAAAAGATTTAAAGATAAATCTATGGAAATTAGTATTTCGCTTCTCGGTTCGATATAAAGAAATGTGTGTTACGGGACGAAGTTTCTATGGAAATACCGTCACAAGAACTCAAAAGGTACGATTAACAAAAACATTGTACTCCAGCTACCAACATTGCTTTTTGGTCAGAAGTACTTTCAAGCAAAGACCATACTTCTATGATCTTAATTAGCGTGAAACAATTAGAAGGTGTTGCAATTCCTGAACAACATAAAAAATCGATTAAAAATGTGGAGACCATACAGTCCACGGGAGCAAAGCAGCGGGCGCTAAACTAGTTACAACATAGTACTTCGGACAATAAAACGTTCCATAGGCATATGTTTTCATGAATAAAACGTTCCCTGCAATAATGAACACACAACACAGCTTAAATCAAACGACAGCAACACTACTGGTCAACTCTGAAATCGTCACAAACAGAATATTATCAACCTGAAATTAATTGTAATATTAATTCTAACATTCTATTACATCTCCTTAAATGAAAAGGATTCTCTTTGATCTCGCTAACAAACAATTTTGTGGAGGTCATAAGTCATATTTGCATTTGCATTAATAGCTCATCTTATTATAGTACTGATCTTTGCCAATAAACGACTGCATTTGATGGGATATGATTTACTTTTACAATAATATCTGATGGGTCAACCACGTGGAGTAGTGGAGGATAACGGTGGACACGCTAATCTTAAGGAAACCATCACTAAATTGAACTCTAGTCTACTCAAAATCTTTCACAGAATTAAATATACTTCACCACAGAAACTAACATAGCTCGTAGTCACGAAACCACGAACAGATTCAAGATTGGACGCATCAATTACAAAGAAAAGTTCCCTGAAAAATGGATAAAATGCACTAGGGAATCATCAAGTAACCACAAAGTATCAACGCGAGTTGCTGAAGCCATGTGAAGGTAAGCAAACACATGTGGCTTGAACTGTCGCAATGGGATCATCATCAGAAGTTAGAAAGGTAACCAAAAATAAAGGACCCTGGATCCTGTCTCACTCCCCTAACGTAGACTGTTCTGAAAGCAAAGAAATTAGATGTTTCTGTAAGTAAATAATATTTGATAGTATCGGAAACTACAAAGTGAGACAGTGGCCCAATAGAGCTTCTGCTCACGTACCACAGCAGAGACCGAATGCTTATCATGGCATCAAGTAGAGCGGGGGAGGGTGTAAGTAGGCTGTTTAGGTTTTTATAATGGTAACGCCACGTAGCGCTCTGTATGAAAATCACTGGTTGTGCTGTGTCCAGTCTGAGGCTGGTCGGCATTGTTGCAATAGTCGCTGTTGTAGTGTTGGGCAGTTGGCTGTTAACAGCGCTTAGCGTTGCGCAGTAGAATGTGAGCCGCCAGCAGTGGTGGATGCGGGGAGAGACATGGCAGAGGTTTGAGAGCGGACAATCTGGAAATTTGTAATATATATATATATATATATATATATATATATATATATATATATATATATATACTCCTGGAAATTGAAATAAGAACACCGTGAATTCATTGTCCCAGGAAGGGGAAACTTTATTGACACATTCCTGGGGTCAGATACATCACATGATCACACTGACGGAACCACAGGCACATAGACACAGGCACTAGTACAGTGTATATCCACCTTTCGCAGCAATGCAGGCTGCTATTCTCCCATGGAGACGATCGTAGAGATGCTGGATGTAGTCCTGTGGAACGGCTTGCCATGCCATTTCCACCTGGCGCCTCAGTTGGACCAGCGTTCGTGATGGACGTGCAGACCGCGTGAGACGACGCTTCATCCAGTCCCAAACATGCTCAATGGGGGACAGATCCGGAGATCTTGCTGGCCAGGGTAGTTGACTTACACCTTCTAGAGCACGTTGGGTGGCACGGGATACATGCGGATGTGCATTGTCCTGTTGGAACAGCAAGTTCCCTTGCCTGTCTAGGAATGGTAGAACGATGGGTTCGATGACGGTTTGGATGTACCGTGCCCTATTCAGTGTCCCCTCGACGATCACCAGAGGTGTACGGCCAGTGTAGGAGATCGCTCCCCATACTATGATGCCGGGTGTTGGCCCTGTGTGCCTCGGTCGTATGCAGTCCTGATTGTGGCGCTCACCTGCACGGCGCCAAACACGCGTACGACCATCATTGGCACCAAGGCAGAAGCGACTCTCATCGCTGAAGACGACACGTCTCCATTCGTCCCTCCATTCACGCCTGTCGCGACACCACTGGAGGCGGGCTGCACGATGTTGGGGCGTGAGCGCAAGACGGCCTAACGGTGTGCGGGACCGTAGCCCAGCTTCATGGCGACGGTTGCGAATGGTCCTCGCCGATACCACAGGAGCAACAGTGTCCCTAATTTGCTGGGAAGTGGCGATGCGATCCCCTACAGCACTGCGTAGGATCCTGCGGTCTTGGCGTGCATCCGTGCGTCGCTGCGGTCCGGTCCCAGGTCGACGGGCACGTGCACCTTCAGCCGACCACTGGCGACAACATCGATGTACTGTGGAGACCTCACGCCCCACGTGTTGAGCAATTCGGCGGTACGTCCAGCCGGCCTCCCGCATGCCCACTATACGCCCTCGCTCAAAGTCCATCAACTGCACATACGGCTCACGTCCATGCTGTCGCGGCATGCTACCAGTGTTAAAGACTGCGATGGAGCTCCGTATGCCACGGCAAACTGGCTGACACTGACGGCGGCGGTGAACAAATGCTGCGCAGCTAGCGCCAGTCGACGGCCAACACCGCGGTTCCTGGTGTGTCCGCTGTGCCGTGCGTGTGATCATTGCTTGTACAGCCCTCTCGCAGTGTCCAGAGCATATATATATATATATATATATATATATATATATATATATATATATATATATATATAACTTTTGAACACTACTGAGGTAAATACATTGCTTGTTCTCTATCAAAATCTTTCATTTGCTATCTGTGCCTATCAGTAGTTAGGGCGTTCAGTAGTTAGAATCTCTTATTTAGATAGGGTCATTCTTTTGTAGGGATTTTTGAAAGTCAGATTGCGTTGCGCTTAAAATATTGGGTGTCAGTTTAGTGTTGATCGGAATAAGTAAACAGAGAAAGATTTGAGTACGTTCAGTTCTGATCAGCTGTTTGAAAACCAAATAATGTAAGAGGTTTATCTCAAAAGTAATTAATTAAGTTTTCTAAGGTGACGTTTCAAGGGGGGGGGGGGCGAGGGGGGACGGACGTTGTTACCAAAATTCGATCCTATCCTTGACACATGCTCGTCAATATATTTGCCCATGATGTTAGGTTAACAAGGGTTCTGAATTACCCATGTGCCTGTAGCGGCCTGTTGTACCAATTCAAACATATGATACACTCGTTTCCATACATTTAGGATCAGGGAGTAGATACGTAAGGATCAGAAAGAGTGAGTACCAATGAAGAAATGAATAAGTTGGTCCATTCCTCCCCCAGACGTCACTGGTCGCTAGCTTGATAAATACACAGCGGGAAGGTCAGTGTTGCTTGCATATAAGTTGTGTCAAAATGATAATTATGAAGCGGTAGATTGATCCAGTTTCAGTGTTCACTGTGTATAAGCGATGAGATGAGGTTCCCTATTCATATGCCGTCGTCTGTTACCGAAGACACTGGTTTTTCGTTATATTAACCAGTTTTTTCACAAACAGTATGCCACACACGATCAATACCTATAACAATATACCATCATCGCCTTCGAGTTGTTTCAAGGTAGTCTGAATAAAGCGGCATGGTAATGAGACTGTCTGCGCACCCTCCTAGGAAAGCGGACCTCAGTCCTATGAGACACATCTAAGACTCTGTAACGCTAAATGTGCGTGCCTTAGGCTCATTTGCAACCTATCCCTTCCGGATGTGGACTGCGTTTGACGCTTTATCACTCAGGATATTTTTCCAATATGTCTGGTGTCTCGTTGGGTCCACGATATGACTATAGCCGTCGTAATTTGGGCGCACGCGGGTTCTACACGTCACAAGACAGCCCTCTATCATTCAGGATCTCATGACTGTATTAATTTGCGAAATGTAACCTCCCCGCGATGATACCATTTGATTATGAAGTTTTACTATTACACTCAAATAGCGATTAACAGTACACAATACTGAAGTTTTAAGCTAGAGACTCGGAAAGCCGTTGGTTGCTTGTTTCAGGTTGTCCACATGCATCTGCGAAATCATCACGGCCATTACAACCTTGGTTATTGTGCACAGTGGATGTTGCTCGGCTGAAGACACTCGTGGCAGAGATCTGACGTCACGACTGAAGGAAGGAACGGGTTCCAAATTGTTCAACAACGAGCGGCATACGTCCGGTTTCACAATCAGCCAAAGGGACAGTCCGCATCTGAGGAATGGAAAGGAAAATGTTTTGACGCCGTGGGACGTTCTTCGGATGCGGGATCCGGAACGTCAGCGGATCGTTGGCGGCAGAGTAGCCTCAATTAAGGAATTCCCGTTCATGGCCTCACTAACGAAGGATGGAAAGCACCTTTGCTGCCTGTCCGTTATCACTGCGTCGTGGCTCCTAACTGCTGGGCACTGCACCATCGACCCCTATGCTGACGATTTCCGTACCGAACCGACAGATTTTATCGTCGTCGCTGGTTCAACTCTCCTAACCTTCGACACAGCTGGAGGCTGTGTCGAGGATGAGGTTCGTAAACATAATCTCGTAGCAAGTATATTGGGCATGTGTTATGGCACAATTTCGTCCTCATGTTGATCTAACTGTGAAGGTACACAGTCTCTAACCATGTTGATGTCGACGGCGTCGAACACTCCGTGTACATCCTGACAGAAATTAGTAATGCAGCAAATAAGGTTAAGACTATATGGGATATTGTCAAACGTGGGCTAGGACAGTCAGTGAAAAGGATAACATAACAACTGAACTAAATGACAATGTTCTGAGTCATAATTCACAAGCTAAATCTGTTACTATAAAAATTATACGAAAACAAGAGCTTACTTGGTGATGATGGAATTGCAAACAGTATACTGAAAAGTTAGTCTAATATAATAACTAATGCCCTCCGTGGCAGATGGCACAGGGAACTTCTAGACAGATCAAAATTTGCAATTCTTAAATCTCTACAGAAGTAAGGTGGCAAGAAGGACTTAATCATCGTACAAGTTCCGTACTGACGTCTTTTGACAAAGCATTCGAAATAGTAATGTACTCAGGTGTTATTCCATATTTCATTACAAACAGTTTATATGTCTGAAAGAACAGACACCAATTTGATCCCACAGCCGTTATGAATGAAGACAAAAAGGGGTTAATGTCATTTAGTTGCTAGTGGGTATTTACAGAATGTTGAAAATTTGCGTCAGATTCGAGTCAGGGTTTCATGCACACTAGGCAGAAGCTTTGACCACTAAGCCGTCCAAACATAGTGGGAATCCCAACTGCACAGACGCCTTCCGTCGGACTCAGTTTCTCAACTTACCCACACATGGTGTCCCTGCACATTAGCTTCATTACACTGCAATGTGAAAAAAATGAAACCCCAGACCATCGCTCCTGGCTATCTGCCATATGGCGGGCGACAATCTGGTTGGTATCCCACCACAGTCTGAGGCATCTCCAGAAGGGTTTTCGCTGGTCATTGGGTCTCAGTTCGAAGCGAGACTCATCCCTGGATACAGTTCTATTCCTGCAAGTGAGATTTCAGACCAGTCACGTGTCTGGAGACGCTATGGACACCGAACCTCACTGTCGCCATCTGTATGGCACGTCAACCAGGAGTGATGATCTGGGGTGCCATAGCAGGACCCCTTTTCTTGTCATCCTCAATACCCTTACAGAACAGCAGTACGATTTTCTGCGCCCTTCGTGGTAAGCTATCCAGGGTTTGCATTTTATGAAGATCATGGTTGCTTGCACACGGCGAGACTTTCTACCTCATGCCTTCGTGTTTGCCAAACCCTACCTTTGTCAGCAACGTCGCCGGATCTTTCCTCAATGGAGAACGTCTGGAGCATTACAGTTTGGTCCCTCCTACTAGCTCGGGATTTTAACGATATAACGCACCAGTAGGACAGAATTTGGTACGATAAATTTTACGGCCGGGATTTCGACCTTTCTGAGACCATTACCCTTGAATGTAACCAGATATAAGCTAGTAACCTCCACTACTCCCACCATTATCAACATTACCACCTAACTTTACGTTAGAATAAAAAGAATTTTCCTTGAACTCTTTATTTTTAAAAACGAGAGAAGAACAATTATATTTAGTTTTGGTTGGTGCTTTATGATACCAAGAATTAATGATTCAATCTGACAATTGTTTATGCTTATTTCGAAGAACATTTTCTGAACAACGATGAAGTAGTGTTAGTGCATCACTCGTGTTACCTGTAACTGCTTCTCAGAAAAAAAGATAACTGTCTACATTGAGAATTAACACTCTTTACAAAACATGCTTCCTCTGCACCACTTCTTTTCGGTAGTTGCTTGATCCATTCTCTCCGCTCTCATGTAAAATCAACCAAAGCAAAATTTATGCACTGTACGTAGGAGTGTGGTTAGTGCATCACTTGATTGCTGGATTTCTTACTTCTATACTGCAGAAATTCGAAGATATCAAGCTACCATTCTTTCTGTCTCACCACTGCCAATATTATTATTGGTAGTAGTAGTATTAATGCAGTGTAGATCCTTCAACAGTTTAGTAACCATTACTTAGTTACTGTTGTGTTGTGCTATCTATTAAATTAAAGTCCATACTTCAATAAAAATGAAAGAAAAAAAGCACCATCCGAAGAGGCCTTGTAGGCCGAATGGAACAGAACGACCGCTGTGGTCAGCACACTGCTTTTCTGGCTGTTGTGTCCATAGTTCCACGTAGTCAGCGCGTAAACAAATACCCAATAGAGCGCGCCCCGCTAAGCACAACAGCGCAGGCGCAGCGCTCGTCCGTCTCTGCACTACGAGATGGAGCTGTCTTAGAGACGGACCAGATTCTGCTTCCGCCGATCCGTGTATTAATATGTAACGCAGCCAATGAGATTGCTGCTAATGTAAAACCTTTTCTCCTCGCGGATCACACTCGCGCAGTGATACCTGAATGCTCGAGGTATTATAACGAGCGTACAGACCTCTGGTTAGTCAATCTACATTAGACTGCATTAGTTTGTAGTACAGTTTCAGTCAGCGCCGAATAAGATTATCATATTCCTTTACATAGCCATCAAGACAAATGTATAGACACTTTGTCAAGTGTCAAAGATATGTGATTAACGTACCAAGACCAAAGGAACTTCAGGTTGTCAGTTGTAAACAGCATCCAGAATCAAGTTACGTTATGTCTATATTTTTTATTATTTTAATAAATGTGTTTGAAAATTAATCAAGTTCTGTCTAAGGTTGGTCACCGTCAATCTGCTACCCTAAGCGCGTAAGTGGCATTTATATCGTCTGACCTAACAGCAGAAGATAAACATGCCACGATAAGACCACGAGACATATTGCTGATACTCGCCTTCTTCGTTAGAGCGACAAGTCAAGTAATCTGATGGTGTGTGTGCTGAAGGTCTTACAGTACGCACACCACACCGGCCTTTGTCAGTTTTCGTGACAGCAGCCGTTACTTCTCAATCAAGTAGCTCCTCAGTTGGCCTCACAAGGGTTGAGTGCGCCCCACTTGCCAACAGCACCCGACAGACCATACCGTGTCCTGCCCAGGCGTCTCCCAGCCCAACAGCGCTTAACTTCGCTGATCTGACGAGAACCGGTGTTACCACTGCAGCAAGGCTGTTGACTTGCTGTCTATTGGTTTGTTTATTTTTTTGAAGGGAATAAAGAAGCAATTCATGGCCTATTGTGGGAACTACCTACTATTCGAACAAGACACTTTCATTATATATTTAATCATAATTGTGTGCCCTATATGTCTCAGTTTTACGTCATAGATTTAAGGCACGAAGTATGAATGTAGTGAATCGGCTGTGTGAGGAAGATGATGTTTATACTTACGTTTTACAAACTGTTATAGGCACCACATTGTGTCAGACATTATTGCTAGTATTTGAAAATGCAGTTATTATCAACTTACGTAATCAGTATTACTGCCTTGCGAAATACTGATAATAGAGATTTTAAAAATAATTTACTCTGATGACCGAAAGACAGTTCAGAATTACATTTTCCCCTCAGGGGGTACTTATCACTTCCTTATGAGAACATCCAGCAACACTGTCAATCACTGCTAAGCCGAGTAACTGCCTGCATGAGGACGAAAGACGGACCAACTCGTTACTGGCTTGCTCACATTGTAGAGCTCTTTCTCTTGAACAAATCATCCACGCAAATTGTAAGCATTTCTTTGTCTATACACGTGCATTACATGTACCGACTTCCGCACCATTCGGATAATTCCTTCCAGGAGCGTCGTTCTTTTTCTTTATTTTTGTCAGAGTGTAATAGCTTTTAAATGTTTCTTTGGGGCATCGTACATAGCATCCAGCGTCACACAAGAACTCTGAATTTGTAGTTGTGGGGACTCAGTATAAATACTGCCAGATGATAGGTAATCACCAGTTGTCAAATACCAAAGTGTCACTGTTTCTCTTGAGCCAGGATCTTTAGTGTAACTATCGGATTTTTAACAGAGCACGAATCACAGTTCAAGAAGTACTCTAAACTGGGTTTTATTATTCAAAAGTATTTCTTTAAAGTCAGTACAGTAAACTGTTCTGTATTTACAGTGTTACATTTACACTTATACAATCACGATTTCAGCTTCAAAGTGCCACTAAAAGAAACGGTCATTCACTTCACATTTGAATTCTTATTCCTTTGTTAGTTACCCTTTTGTTCCCCAACACGCTCACACCCCACTGTAATAGCTTCTTCTTCATTAGTCATTTTATAACCCTCCCATCCATCCTTCTACACCCTCCCCCTTACACTCCACTCAACATGCCTACAGTCTTTAATGAATGATTGATAGTATTCTAGACCTTGTGTTTCTTCTCAATTGTTTATTATCTCTCTAAGAAGTAACTATTATCAGTAATGTTACAATTACCTTTATTGCTAAAAAATAGGAATTAACCCACTTGAGGCTTTAATATTGCTGATCAACTTGTTAACATTAATATGTCATCCTTATGCCATATAAACAAGATGTCACTATTATAAAATATAAATAAGATTTATAGCATGTGAGTGCTGCGTTGATTAAAGTTTTTGTGCTGCCACTGCAGTATTTCTGCGTATAGTCTACATCAAACATATATACTTTCCCTTCATATTATCAATTTGTTGGCACGGATCTAATACCGAAATCTGAACGACATAACTAATGTCTGTACAAATAAGCCCACCTAATGGCCTATTGAAGAACAGTGAAGAACGTCGAAAGAACAGCACACAGCACCACTGCTATATCAACTATTGTGCAACTTTTAGTGGAGTTACTTTAATTGTTTGTGCGAAACAAGTTTAACTAAAAACCATGTTATTGGTGATTTCATACAGAGGTTTTCACAAATATTTGTCTTAGTAATCTGTTTTGTTCTCTAGTAAGGACAGAACACAATTTGTCACACGAGTAAATGTATTTGTACAATGACACATGACAGTGTTATGTAGACACACACACACACACACAAACATTAAGATAGATTTTACTGTCTGTACTTTTGAGCATAATCTCTGAGAGATCGTAGGAAGAGCTTTCTTATAATTATGGATTACGGTTAAGGTTGTAAATGTGATTATTGTTTTGCTTTCCATTTTTATGAAGTCAGCAATCTGTTACTTTTGTGTACTAAAATCTGTCTGAGAATCATGTGTAGCCCAAGTGAAGGCAAAAATAAATGATATACTAATACTTTTTTTTTTTAATGAAGATGACTTACGTATAATTTTTGAAAAATTTTCCTGGTTTATTTTGTTGTCTCCATTAATACATAGTTGAAATAATTCTTAACGAATGCAGAGGTTACTGTGCTTCCCTGTGCCATCATCACCGTATTACGCTGAATAAAAAAATGTCACTTGTCCCTGCTGTCATAATCTGGCAGCAGTTCCGGTGTGATTTTTCTCACCAACACTGGTGTAACGAAAGGGACCTGTTTCGTAGCCAATTCTCGTAAGACTCATTTTTAAATGCTTAATCTGCGTTATTCTAGCAGACTAATTTGCTGATATTTTTTCTTATTATTTTTCTGTCCTGGGGGGGATCCATTTCGCATTGAGTATTATTTTTGTGCTTCAAATCAGCAGGCTGTTTTATTATTTTTTTCGTGATTCCCACAAAGAATAAATTCTGCAATTGCTTACATTCGTTGTTTCGTTTTTGGGAACCATCAGTACAATGTGGGCATCAAATTATTATCACAGTAAAGATAACTGATTTCCGTTTTGAAAGCAATGAGTGCCTGAATATATGTCCAAATTTGTGTGTGCTGAATTTCTGCAGCCTTAATGTGTTTTTGACCAGCTAACTTTAAAGTTTGCGCTGAATCACAACAATCATATCCTACTCAGTCATCTTATCTGAATGAACACTCAAAAGCTAGAAATATGTTCATTGGTTCTTATTTCCTTTGAGATCCACCAGTAATGATAATGCATGGTGGTATACAAATACTTGCAGCCAAATACAATAGTATTTTCATTTCTGACTCATATTAGTGTCATGGGTATTGATGTATACAGTTGATGCATTCCAAAGAGTATCCAAATAATGACTCCTTTGAATAAAGATCCCTTGCTGATAACAAATGTAAAGTATGTTTATGGGAAATTTACCCCCCCCCCCCCCTCATTTTAAGGAACGATATTAATAATATTGTTCTTGTTATACGATGTGTGAGTCAAGAGGAAAGATGTGTCTAACTGCCAAATGTTTGTTTCTTGGAATATAAGTCACTCTATGTTCTGCCCCAATGTAGATTGCGCCATTTTGCCATTTTTCCTGTATAATCAAGTGCTGAAAGAGCCTAGTTGTAGAAATTAATTCCAAATATTTAATAAAAGGCACACCCTAGATCATCATGATACAGTCATAACATTAATTACCCTTGCGAGCTTTTCACATAATGCATTGTGCCATCTATAACTAAACTTCATAGAGGTGTCACAAGTCAGTGCACAAGATAGGACTGGTGTATAGTAAGGGTTTCACTACTGTTAGAATTACAGCAGTTTCCAGAAGCCTGTGGCATATAGAAGAAAGTATGATCCGAAAAATAAGAAATCAGACATGAATAATAATCAGAAATACGCACAGAAAAGTTAAAAAAGTAGATAGCGACACCTTTAAAAGCTAAAGCAATCTGTTACACTAAGAGAATAGGAAGTTCTCGGAATTAAATTACAGCTAAATGGTGAACTGTGGAAGAAGACTCAGAGCATAATATGTATGCTCAACATTCTCACCACTTTCACATAAGAATGAGTGATCCACCAGAGATAAGCAAAAAATTAATAATCACATCTTATCAATAGTCAGCAAATGAAATCCAAATATTATTGGTACACGTAAATTTGTAGACAACTACATAAAGTACATCCACAGGAAACGAACAAACAAGAAACTGGATGAGTTATTACACCATATGTGGATAAAATCTGCCATATGTGTGATAAGTTTTATTTTAAGTTTTAAAATATGATTACGAAGATCAGTGTGTCATACATTACTTCTTACTCAGTCACATGTGTGATGTGATTTTCATGTGTGGTCAGTTTCATGAGATTTAAATACTCGGAAACTATTTGATAGAAACAGTGAAAGACATTGTGCAGACCATTACCAGGCAATTTGTTTGTAACGAGTGTTCCCAAAAGTTTTAAGAAACCAATACATAGGGGAGTTGTGTCATATCTCTCTGCAGATAATTTACTAGCATACTCGCAGTTTACTTGAGAAAGTGCCATCCAGAGAAAATGATGTTGTTTCTTTGATGTACTACTCATCATCAGGAGTGAACAATAGGTTGAGGGTAGAAGGTATTTTCTTCGATTCACCAAAGGCCTTTGGCTGTGTGAACCCTGCAACAGTTCTGAATAAGTTAAATCACTAAGGTATTAAGCGATACACTCAACAATTGTTTACTTCACATCACTTTGGTAGGAAGGAGTAGCTTTTCCCTCATTGCCAACAAGCAGGCAAGAGCCTGGAGTGATACAAAGTAGAAGTTGGGGAGATGTCACAGGGTTCTGTTCTGTTCAGATCTTTTCTTGAGATATAACAGTAACCTACTACCAAACATGATAGATGGTTCAAAAATATTTCTCCTGACAGATCTGTATGTTTATTTACTCTAGTCAGGAACAAACTTATGGGATTCTAGCAACTTACAATTAGTGGTAAGAAAATAGAAGGAATTTATACATCTATACACATATAAAATTAAAATCTAACCGTCTTTGGCCAGAAACGTTACAGCATATTTTTGTGCTTGGAATAACTGCTCCTCGTTCCTAGAATCAGCACGCTCGAGTACTGCTACAGACATTTTGTTGTCTATACTTCTCGACATTCACACAATGTTGGCCGTTGTAAGCTTCCTCATTTCATTAATATGTCCTCGGATTTGTTAACACCCTTTCACAATTTCATTATTGATTTCCATGTGTATGGCTGATAAGCATTCTGCTGGCTTTACGTCTGCTAGGAGATGATTTATTTTGGCTGCCACCCCCCCCCCCCCCCCTAGTTTTTCTGGCTTTGCTGGCTGATGTATTGAGTGCATATGTTGACTGTATTAAGGTCTGTCTAGAATTCTAACTAATCTTCTGGGATTGCGTTTATACTGCAGATGAGATTGAGTTTATTCAATTTTTAGCTTTTGTGGCTACTTCATAGAGTATAGCAAAAAATGAAATGCCTGCCACAAATACCAATATATCAACAGGAGTTGGAATCACACATCCTGTAATTAGCTTTGCAATTTCATTAATGGCTACAACTCGCTATTTGTTTCGATGTATTTATAGTACACTGGGGAGGCATTTTCATCAGTCTAGAAAGAGAATGACATAACAAAAGTACAGACCACATGGGATTGGCACCACAGTTACTACTACGAAATATTTTGATGTTGTTTTGGGCTGAACCATTTGTTTGGTATTAAAGCCATGCTGTCGCAAAAGCAGTGATCTATCTTACACAACATCAGGGTATTTGGAAACAAAATAATTCTAGAGCTCGATATCTTCCAAAGTCACTTACAGTTTTCTTTCTGCCTGCCAATTCCGCGGGTGCAGACACAGATCTGAGTTTAGCATGGTTTTGGATTCAGACAGTACTCGATATAATAATCAAAAACGTTCCCAATTTTCTGGTCAGCATCTGTTCTGATTCTTGAAGTTTCCCCGGCGGACATAATGTTCCATCATCTTTCGGGCGTGCATTCGGGACAGCGACAATTCTTCCTGCGATAATTCGGTTACAAACCTCCTAGCCATCTTCAAGGCGAGTCAGAGACTGAGTTTATAGCGTTTGCGCGTGCCTTTTTATACGGAGAGTCACGTGATAAAAGCTGCTGAGGATTGAAAGCGCATGCGTCAAAGATATCAAAGTCACCACTACTGCGCTAGTCATAGATAGGTTGTTACCGAACATTGCATTTCTACTGGATGCCATGGATTATAAAGTTAATAGATTTTAACTACTGCTTCATCTTTCTGGGACTCAGTTTTAAGGAAGCTGTAGAAATACAAAAGCTGACAATCTTCTAAACCGTCACGAAGGATTTCATCTTGCCGATGCTTGGGAAACCGCTTATTTCACACCTTAGTCCGGAAAGAATTTCTGCATCTTCACTTAAGACGGATGTTACCACTTTTAAAGATTAATTATTTATTTACAAGCACGGTGGATTCGCATCAGCACTATTTTGTTAGCACTCTGCGCTTATATGTTTATCTTTGCTGTATACATCTTATCTACGGCTAGCGCAGTAGTGGTGACTTTGATATCTTTGACGCATGCGCTTTCAATCCTCAGCAGCTTTTATCATGTGACTCTTCGTATAAATAGGCAAGCGCAAACGCTATGAACTCAGTCTCTGACTCGCCTTGAAGATGGCTGGGAGGTTTCTAGCCGAATTATCGCAGGAAGAATTGTCGCTGTCCAGAGTGCACGCCCGAAAGATGATGGAACAGTATCTGTTCTGTTTTTCAGAATCATCCCTCTCTAGTGTTGTGAAGCTACACAAAGTAAATGTTCCTCAGATGACTTAGAATACAACTTAAAATGATTAAAGTTTATTATTTCCCTTTTGTGGTTAAATTAACAGTATGATAGAACTAAGTCTTCATGAATTCATTTATCAAAGCAGCACAACAAGTGTTAATCATAGGTAGTTAAGAAAAACTAAGAAACTATTTGTAGTCCTTTCTCTTGTGTTCTATCTTAGAATTACACACTTGCTAAACTGCTTGAAATTACTAAAAGACTAGCTCAAGGCATCTTTCTACAATGTTCTAAGTTGAAATTATCTCTCTGATGAGGAGTTGTTACAAGGCTGAATACTCGATTAGATGTAGAAATTTTACAAGACCACTTGAACTATTCCCCAAAAATTTTCGTGTTTAACTTCTATACTGAGGAAGTTGCAGAGAATTAATATCAATCCAACCTCTTCCAAAGTCGCAGAAATATTGTAACTTCAGCTCTGTAAAATTCACTGGAATTATTACAAGTCCATCCAACTTGCTAGAATTCTTACAAGTCCAAACACTCACTAACACATAAATTTTGTAAGTCCAGGTGAACTGTCCTCCAGAAATTTTCCATGTTTTTGAGACCAATGCACAAGATTTTTATAAGTTCTCAAACTCGTGCTTCAAAAAATTTCTGACACTTTGAGCCACTGGTCATCGATATGTATGTCTGCTCTTTTCGAAGATTCCAGATCAAATTCCCCAAGGCAACAGGGTCACCATCTATTTCTGCAATAATTCTCATACATAACTTAACTATTACAGTATATCCTAAAAACCATTTACCTTATTATAAAAATTTGTATACCATAAACAAACTAGCCCAAAATATTATTCACAGATAAATAACAGCCTAATTTAGTATATTGCTACAACTTTCATTAGTGTATTGTCTATGTTACACAAATTGTTTTTATACCTCATAAGACATATTCCTGTATATATCTCAAAGTGTATAACACATAAAAAAATTTCTATTGGTATATTCTGATAGGCCTTGGTGACCACTTTCAGTTGACATGTAATTTATCAGAATTCCTTAAGGCATTGGAATAATATTAATTTTTAAATTTCATTTTATTTGCAGCACATAGACAACGTATACACTAAAAACTGCTGGCCTGTCATGTTTTCTTGTGGTCGCTAGAATCACCACAAGCCTCTTCAATGCCTACACATACCATTGTTTCCCAGTTGTCATACCAAACCACTTAAATTGCTTACTTTCGCTAGATTATTTCGTAAAGTGATATATTTTGTGGAAACCATGTGCACTCACCAGAAGTTCTTAACTCACAAAGTGGTGGTCCGGCAGATCTATGGAAACAGTTCCTGATCTTGATGTAGACTTAGGCTCAAGTCTCTTGGAACTCTAATATCCCTGTAAATATGTTTCATTATCTGGTAGTATGTTCACAGCATTAACTCACTCAAAAGAATCTGCAACATTTGGAGAACCAATGTGCACTTGGGTAACATTGCCCTAACCATTGCACAGAACGGAGTACACTGTTCAGCAGATATTATTTTCAACTGGCTTCCTGTAGAACTGAAGACATTGAGTGATTAACAAGAATTATTCAAATGCAAGTTGAATTGTTTCCTTTTATAGCACACAAGAGTTTCTCACAGCTGTTGTTAACTTGTAAATGTAATGTCTCATTTACTCTTACACTCTGTTAAGATTTATTCATGTTTTCTTAATTGTTTCATTTATAAATTTTATGATCATCAGTCTTAACCTATATACTGGGTCATTCAATGACCATGAAGCTGTGGCTCAGACTGTAACAAAGTATCTGATAGACAAAATAAAATAATTAATTAATATGCCTAACCGAATAAAATGTATCCCTCAGACATTACTTTGTAATCTTTGAGGAATCCTTTATTAAACTACTTATAGAATCGTTAGTATTTCAAATTAATTAATAATTCTGGTATCCATTTTTTACTTTATAAATCCATTATGAATTGTCGATATTTAGATTCACCTATACTTTAAGAGGGAAGATATAGAAAATTGTTATCATCTACATTTAACCATCCCAGATACAAACTGCTGTTATCAAGCATTCCATTTTTTTCACAAACTCTGGGTTCTTTAATTCCACATGTCACATAATTTTAATTTTATCCTTCACTTTTAACTCTTGGTGTTAAATAAGAACATATAATAAGTCATGCTGTGATGGAGAGAGGTAATTCACGTACAAAAATGTAGTAAAGTAACATAACGTAAGTATTAAATCAGATGAATACCTAAATAGAGTCATTATTGAGAGCAATGTTAACTTCAATATCTTTGGGTGTATTTTGATGTTTGTTAATCAAACTATTGAACTAAATAAAACATTGCTACTAATGATATGCTTAGAAATATTTCTTTTGTAAGTAATAAGTATGAATTTTAATTTAGTTGTGGAACATTTGTTAAAAGTAGTGAGCAGGTCTTAAAAGAGACAAATATTACTGCATTTAAGCCAAATGCAGTATTTGCTACGTTATTTTGAACCAAATCACCAATACATGATACACTTTAACATTTAATATAACTTATGGGGATTATGAATTTACTGATTCTCATGGACCTGATATAAATGATAAGTTTGGAGATGAGGTATGTTATTTGTAAATGAATAAATGCAAATGGTAACAATTCAGCCACTCCCAGGAAGTAGCAATACAAAAAGTAATTTAAATGTTCCAAGTAAATACGCAGAAATTAACATAAACGTTAGTGACATATGGTTACATCCTGATCATTGAAGTTGTTCAGCTGTGTTGAAATGATTTTACAACACATTAATGTGAAGCAAGTGTCAAAAACCAATTGACAACATTCTTTCAAAACGTTTTGACACCAAAAAACCATAAAGGAAGGAAATAAGACTTCTTTCTGGAATCTAGCACCTTCAACAATTTTTCTTCAACTCACTTCACCTTTCGGTGCTGAAATATGTATGGAAGGTAGTACTGTAAACAACGATAAGGTAATGAGAAAGAAGTACTTTATCGATTATACATCCTTGAAGTGTTCTTTACAGATTATAGATATGTGATGTGGAAGGTGTTATCACTGTATGCTTCATAAACAGTTCGGATGTATTTGACACTGTAATATGGTTTAGCACAAACAAAAAAAATTAAGTGAAATTGCTGGAAAACTTCTAAAGAAGGTAAAATAATTGTCCAAGATATTGTAATTTCAATTCCAGTTTTTAAATATTAACCAGAACACAACATTTACTTAGATGAAGACAGACTTAGAAACCCAAAGATGCTTATATCATTCTATAATTTACAGTCATAAAGTTCCTGTATTTATTACTGTTGAATTAGGCGTCAGAAATTCTTACAATCCAACAGAATTTGTTATTTATTATATTAGGTTTATAGTGTTTCATGGAGATATACAGAATATTCCATTTAGATATATTTAATTATTTGTTAATATTAAACTATGGAATATTTATATAAAGAATGAAAGTAATGAAGTAGTTGGACCAGACATATGGAAATGGAATCATCTTAGAAAGTTTCATGTGGTAATTTTGCAGCTTTAATGCAACTGACTGGTGAAATTAGTGTAAGTGCATTTCATTTCATACACAGCTATCTTATCTTAAGAATAAGATTTGTAGGGAGTATGTTACCAACCCAGAAAACAACCGCAAAACTGTATTTTCAGTTTTTAGGTACCCGAAAAATATTAGTGCACAATAGTAAATATGTCTTATGATCACAACATAGAATTATTACTGAAGACTTTCTAGTTTTTGCAATTTTCATCGGTTTGTGATTTTTTCCTATTTAAGTAACACACAAAATGAATAAACTTTTATTAAGTATGTGAAATATGAACTACAGTTTTCAGAAGCCTGAAGTTACTATCTTTGAAGCTAAAGATGCACTTTATGGTAGGAAAACTATTTGTGGTTTGGCACATGAGTACAATGTTCCTTTATCTGGAATGTACACTAAGAGTATCAAGGAAATGCGTTGAAAGAGAGTAATTGAAACCAAAATATGTAGTTAATATATAAAGGTATTTAACACACAGAAAATGGAAAATAGAAATATGAAATTTTATTATCTAACGAATGAAATGTTGCCTAATGCAATATGTAGAATGATTTTCTGAGATTATTATGAACTGATAGAAGTTTAATGATATCACTCTGTTCAAACTTTCGTGTAGGGTGCTCTTTATGGGAGTACTGAGAAAGTTTGGTGATTTATAACTTCCAGTTTAGATTAAAAGCCAAAAAACTGATTAAACTTAAAACATGTGAAACGTATATAAAATATTAGCTCACGAGACCGTATTTGAATCAAAATAATAAAAATTTGAAAGTACACTGGGAGCCCCACATCATATCCACTGATGCCATCTGTACTTCCCACAGTCATATACTCCTCAACATCATTACTTTTCACCTACAGCCACATCTGCGCTGCATTTTTTCAGCTGCTGTCAATTTAATTTTGCAGATTTATGAATTCTCTGTTACCTGCTGTATTTTTAATTTTTATCCTTTTAACAAACAAATTTCAGAACTCATGCATTTTCAGTATAATTTCTGTTGGGTCTTGTTTTCTTTGCGGATTGGATCTGCTGCTTCCATTACTGCATCACCTCATAAAGCTGCCTATTCATCTTCTCTTGTATTCAGTTCCGTATTTCGGTAAACTGTTGCTTAATACCGCCTTTGGAACTCTTACCAACTAATAATTTTTTCGATTTATCCACGTTCCACTCCATGTATTTCCTATTTTACGATTTCGACCTACAGTTCGTAATCAACATATAGTGGTCAAAGTCGGTATGTGCTGTAGGAAAAACGCTCACTAATAATTACATAATCAATTTCAAAACTTTCAGTGTGTCTGGGACTCTGCCACATAAACTGTCGTCTTTCACGTTGTTCAAACCTAGTGTTCATAACGATTAAATTGTGATCTGGGAAAATTTCTACCAGGTGGTTCCTCCATTTACTTCAATACCTCTGTCCTGGTTCTCTGACTGTTAATGTTCATCTGATAACCATTTTCTCAAGCGGCATCCATTTTCTTCGGCCCCCTATACTGAATTACAAATCCAGAAGTTTTTGCCTTTTCTTGTCGAATTTCACTTCCTTTTTGAACTCTTCTTTTTATTCAGTGCTTGAATAACAACCAGTGTACGCTAGAGCCCCGTTTGAATACTTCAAGTGCTGTCTCCTATTCCTGACCTTCCACTCCTAGAACGTCAGTTCCTCGATCTTAATTAAGATAATTCGGAAGTTTCTTACTTTTAACGGAAAATTTCGCAAAATGTATGAAAAGGAAGTGTGATGATGTAAGTTTGCCATTTCGTTTTTAATTGGATCTGAGTGTTAACATAAAACTATGAACGCGTTTTCTGGTATAAAATGTATCACCAGACACTAAACGAGACCCATTCATAACGCAATTGGACTTCGAAGTTTTGTTTCAGAGATGGTAAAGCTTACGAAAACGGAATGAAAAATGGGGAGAGGGCAGGGGGATTACTCGGAAATAACACAAATCAGTTTTGAACTAGGGCACTGACTGCCTCAAATGGTGCTCAAATTGGGCTTTATAGGCTCAGTTTGTGCAGCAAGTATGAGTTTGGCCTCTTTCCTTAACTAAGTAAAATTAAATCCTCATACTATCCCTAGCAAAACGGAGGTATTCTTCTTAACGCACCTTACCGACGGGGGTACTATGCGCCAGCCCTAAAAGAAATTAAAAAGCAAAATTCGATACTTTTTGTTGAATCACGTTAAGAAAATCGTTTCTGAAAGGGTTCAGATCATGAAAATCCTTTTTAGTACACAGTTAGCATCTTCACCCGCTTTAAGTAACGTGTGCTATCGACTTTATGACCAGCACAAAAATATATAAAAAATTAAAATATCCTTCTATGCTGTTGACGTGTACTCTCAACATACTATGTAAAGAGATACTGGTCTATAAGTATTGCCCTGAACCTGGTAATATTGAATACAACATGCATTGAGGAAAGTGACATCTACTAGTGAGATTTATGTTTTTTAGTGTAAGTTTAACTCAAAAATCGGAGTCGTATATGGAATGGTAGAAGAACTGATTACAAATTTTAAATAATATTTTCAAAATTTTCAATTATCGAGTAACTGACTCACAATTTTTTCACATGATGGGCGTAAAGTACAACCCCACTTTCCCCTTTCCCCCTTGGTGTTGTGAGGGCTAGTGGCAACGAGACCTCATTTGGAGCTTTTTGGCTGCCTAGTTAAAATCTTTTAATTGAGGCCGCTCGGGCGTCAATGAAGATGGGATGAAATTATTAGGACAACACAAATACGAAAATAAAGAATACCCGAGTGAAGAAAATTTTGGATCTGGCTTTAAATCGGCCGCGTGATCCTGCGATATAGTGGCATTGGTGCTAAATACTAGATTGTAAACTGCATATCATACACTAACGAAGAAGCTCACAATACTGAGATTGTATGACGGACGCTACAATTTACGATTACACCGAATGTGCAGCCATTTAATTCAATGAAAGGCATTATTGACGCCTTACCTGCATTGCTGAAAAGTTCTCCTGAAAGATAAATGTAGGCACCTTGAAGGTTTGTAGCATAACCGCTGAGCAAATTGCTCTGTAAATGAATCGGGTATGTTTTGTATGAAACAAATACCAGCTACTGAAAGTTGGAGGTAAGGCACATGAGTTAAGATCTGTAAGGTGTAGCACAGTGACTGTGTGAAACCCAAATGAACGCACAGTGCAGTATAATGCGTGAGCAAATCTGATACACAGGATAAGTTAATATCGTTAAAAAACATGTGGTTAGAGAATTTAATTTGCCATCCGAATATTATGGCACGAAATTAGATAAAATAATTTTACAAATTGTCCAGAAATAGCCTTTGCGAGTGAGAGAATCTGTTTGTAGACTGGGATACCTCCTGACATCGTGTCGACGTCGTTTTGTCCAGCATAGTGTAGCAACTCGAGTTGGCATGGACTCAACAAGTCGTTGAAATTCTCCTGCAAAAATATGTAGCCGTCCATAATTGCGAAAGTGTTGCTGGTGCAGGATTTTTGTGCACCAACTGACCACTCAGTTAATTCCCATAAATATTCGAAGAGATTCATGTCAGGCGTACTCGGTGGCCAACCATTTTTTCGAATTGTCCAGATTCTCTTCAAACCAGTAATCAAGAATTGTGTCCCGGTGCCATAGCGCATTGTCATCCATAAAAATTTCATGGTTGTTTGGGAACAGCAGGTGTAAAAATGCCGGAAAATGGTCTCCGAGTAACCAAACACTGTCATTTCCAGTCAGTAACGGGTTGAGTCTGACCAGAGGACCCAGTGCGTTCCATGTAAACACAGGTCAAATCATTATGGAGCCACCTTCAGCTTGTGCAGTGCCTTGTCGACAACTTGAGTCCATGGCTGCGTGGGGTGTGCGCCCCACTCGAACCTAACCATCAGCTCTTACCAGCTGAAATCAGGATACCTCTGACCAGGCCACGGTTTTCCAATCGTCTGGGCTCCTACCTATACGGTCATCAGCCCAGTGGACGCGCTAGGGCGATGGCGTGCTGTTAGCATGCGTAGCTCGTCTTATGCCATACAGCCCATGAACGCCAGATTTCGCGGCACTCCCCTAGCGGATACGTCCGTCGTCCGTCCCACGTTGATTTCTGCGGTCGATTGACGCAGTGTTGCTTCTCTGTTAGCGCTGACAACTCTACGCAAACGCCGCTGCTCTCGGTCGTTCAGCGAAAGAAGTCGACCACTGCGTTCTCCGTGGTGAGAGTAAATGAGTAAAATTGGGTATTCACTGCACGTTTATGACACAGTTGATCGCAGAATGTTGAATTCCTTAAGATTTCCGGAACGGAATGTCACATGCGTCTACCTCCAACTACACTCCACGTTCAAACTGAGTTAGTTCCCGCGGTGCGGCCAGAAACTTTTTCACATGACTCACCTGAAAAAAAAAAATCTGCTTCGCCAACGTACTGTCCGTTTATACCTCTTGGACGCAGTACTACCGTCATACCTACGTGCGTACACAGCTGTCCCACAACTTGTGCCATCTCAGCGTAACTCGATGAACAGCATTAGTAACGCCTTACCTGCACTGCTAGAAAGTTGTTATGGAAGATAAATGCCAGCGCAGTAGGCATTTGTAACAAGCCACTGAGCAAGTTGCGGTATAAACGAATGGAGTACGTTTTGTATCAAACAAATAGTATGTGCCGATATATGGAGGTAGGAAACATAAGCTAAACCTGTGAAGAAAGGAAGGTGTACATACTGAAATTATGAAATCCAAATGAATGAACAGTGCCGTATAATGTGTAAGCAAATCTGGTTATGGTTAAAAACAAATATCGAAGTACAATATTCAATTTTCCATACCAACATCATCGCACAAATTTACGCAAGAATAGTTTTACAGCTTGTTTATAAATAGCCTTGCGATTGAGAGCATCGGTTTGTATGTTACTTGAATTTACAGTTGGTTTTCTCAGAGACAGATACCAACGCTTACGTCGAAAAAAATAAAAAAATAGAGGCACTTCGTTATCTATGGAAAGTAGAAAAGCAGAACTGAACGCGAAAAAGACACGATTTTACCAGACTTGAACACTCTTGCAGTTTCCATTCATATGAATCCGTCACGAATTCTCAGTTTACTGCAGTCTTACCACACTGTTCAAAGTTGCTTCCTGAATGTGGCCGTATCAGTTATACAAGACAGAGTCTGAAATATTGCTGCTTAGGTGTGTTTTTTCCTTCAGACTGTATGAGGCAACCGACCAAAATATAGCCGCCGAGTGGTCAAATTGCCCAGTACCGTTAACTGATGCGGTATTCCTTTAGACATACAGCACCTTTCCTGTTTACGAAAGTATACTGACCTTCCGGAAATGATAGCTATTGACTGATCGTCTGTGTCGCGCCAAGTGACTTAGCGTAGTACGCAGTTGGACGATGTATAAAAGGAGCTCGGGACAAAACGACCTCCTTTAGTTATGTTCATCTGCCGTTGCTGTAATTTTAATTTCTCACAATTGATGACTATATATAGAAGACTATTAGGTTTGCTGTAACTACTAGAACCCTAGCTTTGTTTTCTGATCTGCAGGTGAGACGTGATGTGAATCGCCTGGTGTGGCACCCAGATTTCGAAATCGTACGTCTGTTGAATGACTTGGCGATGGTGCGGATTTCCCGGCCCCTGCCCTACAGCGATCAGATACAGCCTGCCAGTCTGCCTGCAGGCCCTCTGAATACTCGGAACGACCTGCCAAACGGTCAATACTGTTCCGTCGCTGGGTGGGGCTCATCCACCCCTAGAGGTGGAATGGAAACTGGAAGAGGGCCAATATCTGCGTGAGTACAGTCCCCTCCTAACTACACTTCTTATCAATACGCGTGTAGGATGTGCCTTTGACGAGCAGCTGCTTCTTCAAATTTCGTGATCGGCCTGACGGAAGCGAGATGAAGTAGAATCAAAGAATGTAACAGTTGCCTTAGGTGTGCAAGGCTAATCATGGTTTGATGACAATCGAGTTAGTTCTCTAAAACACAGAAGTACTGTTAAGCACAACATCTTCGTGTGACAGACAAACCGTCATCAACAGATTCGTGCAACTTCACTGTGTGTTATACACTAAGGAGGTTTAGAATATTATCCAGACGCCACTTCTGACCAGGAACGTGGAAGGCGATGAGTGTATCTTTTCTATTAGAAGACTGGCATTGCTCCTTTCGAAATTATTTATCATATATTAGCAGATATTAATTTATGACATCATGCCCTCCTTCAAGATTATCAACGTAGGAGACTGTTTTTGTAAGTAACTCTGTATCGTGGTGTTTATTTTTAAAGTGGTTTGTATAATCAACCGAAGTATGATTATAATGTTGAGCAAAATCGATATCCATTTTTCAAGTAGTCGACGATAATACTTTCTTCGCGTTTATCTTGCTTCATAACATCAAATTCCACCGCACCTGTGTGGAATAATTATTAACAGCTACAGTACAGTTTATTAATTGCACTGGTTAAGTGCCACAAAAAGTATTGGGAAAGAAAATAGTCGTGTTTTATGCAAAAGAACCGGCTCCAACAACCACCTCAAGTGATTTAGGGACAACACTGAACACACAAATATTGATGAACGGAAACTGATTTCAACCCTTTTCTTGCAGTACGAGCCCTTTAAGGGATGCGTCACATTTATTGATTAACTAGAAGCTGTCATGCCACGTTAGACAATTAACTGGTACAAACGATGTTGCTGTTGACAGAAGAAAATGAAAAAAAAACAGCTTAATGGATTTTTGAGTTTTTACATGTATTTCTTTCGAATTTACTCAGGCGTCTTGTGTAGAAATTCAAAGCGCGTCGGTCGACTGAATTTGAAAACCTAGCTAAATGGCAAGCATTCACATTTCTTCTCGTTGTAGGAATAGTGTAACGGGTTACTTTTCGTCAATAGAAAACTTTTGAACAGGCTCCATCTGGTGCAGTATACCTTTAATCGTCCCCGTGTATGACCTCTGGCTAATAATTTGTACGTAATATTGGAAGACACTGAGTTACATGCTGGTATATTTTAAGAATTATGCTGATATGATAACGTGTCGTTTAGTGATGACATGAAAAATATTGCAACGATTCTAGGAAGTAACACTGTGCCTCCAAAGACCATTAGAGACGCTCACTGTCCTACGATAGGGACAACTGATTGCTTGAAGTGAGTTTTTCCAGAAGAGTAAATCAAATTCAATATCTACCACGGAACACGAGTTACGAGCTGCTCTTTTTCAGCATGAATACTTAGACTACTGGTAAGTCAAGCTCTCCACGATATACCTTCTCTTTCTCTTGTAGGTGCCTGTCTCATAGCCCTACGGGAGAACCCACTGCTGACCATAAAGAGAAAATGGGATAAGCCTGTGTCATTCAAGCCTTAAATCATGGTGTTAGTCGTGATCAGATCGAATGATTGGTATCGTTATGCCCACGAAAGGTGCGGATCCCAATGCGACAAAACACTTAAACGTTTCTCATCGAGGGAAACGACAACTGCTATAGTTAGTGCCATTACGGAATTGATAGCTGGTGAACCAACTTCGTCTACTAGTCATTGCCGTGGTGAGAACCACTTTAAATATTCGTCGAAACTTTGGTGTTGTAAACAACCTTATAATTTGAGCGTACCCCCAACACTTATCAAAATTGACAACGGCCGAAGATGCCTTTGGTTGCACTCACTTCGATACAGAGACGTACACCGATAAGCCAAAACATTATGACCACTGCCCACTGCGAGGTTGCATGCTGCTTGGTGATAGGTGATCTCCCTAGCGAAGATACGTGCTGTGAATGGGGAAATCCACTGAGATGAGCGAATTTGTCGGTGGACACGTTAATATTACCCAAAGCTTGTGAACGAATATAACGAAAACGTCATAGCTAGTCGAATGTTCACGTGCAACTGTCGTGAACACCTACGGAAAAAGGTACAAGGACATTGAAACTACCATTTGGCGCTGAACGTTCAGACGTCCATGGCTCTTCACAGAACGTGAGGTTCGGAGTCTTGTCTGCTCTGTAAAGTAGGACGGATGGTGATCTGTGGCATCTCTGCTGAAAAAGCACAATGCTGGTGCACGCACAAGTGTTTCTGAGCACACCTCTCAATGTACGTTGTCGAACATAGGACTCCATAGCAGACATCCCCAACGTATTCACATGTTGACCCAACTTTATCGTCAATTACGATTGCAGTGGTCACGGGACCAAGGGGATTCGACCGTCGATGAACGGAAACGTGCCGGATTTTCTGGTGAATCACAGTTTTGCTTCACTAGGTGGGTGGCCGCCTACACACACGCCGTCATCGAGGTGAACTGCAGCTCGAAACGTGTAGACCGCCACTTAAACACAGGCTGGTGGGAGCAGTATTATTCTGTGGGAAACATTCTCCTGCGCTTGCATGGGACCTGTGGAAGTAATCGAAGGCACGTTGAAAGCTACGAACCACTTTCATCCCTTCATGCTTGATGTCAACTCCGACGGCAACTCGCATTGAGGTCTTGCCTGATGGAGTGGCAGCGCGATTTCAGACACCATGTCACTGATTGCGCGGCCCCTCCCGCTGGAGTTTCGAGTCCTCCCTAGGCTATGAGTGTGTGTGTTGTTCTCAGCAGTTTGGTCCCTTAGGAATTAAATCACATTTGAAAGTTTTTCTTGCCTCATGTAAATGCTATGGAACCCATTATGGTCACTGTCATGTACCATTACCTCGTATACAAATCAGCAGCCTGTTATGCACGACTATTCTAACCTGTGTGTAGACATCTAATGCCGCACACTCCCACAAACCTACCAACAAACTGTCAGATCCCTGATGCACAGAATCAGTGATGCATTTCGTTCCAAAAATGGACAAACAAGCCATTAAGCTGGTAGTCATAATGTTTTGACTCAACGGTGTACAAAATCGGCAAGGCTGCAAGTTAAGGTTCAAAAATGGTTCAAATGGCTCTGAGCACTATGGGACTTAACATCTGTGGTCGTCAGTGCCCTAGAACGTAGCACTACGTAAACCTAACTAACCTAGGGACGTCACACACATCCATGCCCGAGACAGGAGTCGAACCTGCGACCGTAGCGGTCACGCGGTTCCAGACAGAAGCGCCTAGAACCGCACGGCCACACCGGCCGTCTGCAAGTAAAGGCTCTTCGGTTGCAGATGTGGTCCTAATCGTCGGGGAATCTTCGCGATTGGATCACGACTTCCTGGCAGATCAAAAATTTGTTCATACGTGGGCGAGATGTAAAAGTAATCTTGGACGCACCGCACAAAATTGCTAAAGGAATAATATAGCGGGAGAGACAGTTACAGAAGGTCATTTATCCTTAACTAGTGAATATATTGACATGTGCCTCCCATTAAGTTGTAGCTAACAAAACGATAAGTTTTCTGACGTACGCAAGTCATTTCTAGCGTATGTAGTCATCGAATTAGGACAGAAATATTTTTTAACTAAACCACATACTTATTTCTATGGCACTGGATAGAAACTTTGAAGAAAATTTCAAAAACATAACGTGTATAGAACTTGATCAAATAGCTACAACATAAAAGCGCTGCAAACCACCGTCCATTTGTCACAAGAAGGATTCCACCAACATCGACCTGCTGTACCCCATTTAAGAAATGATGTTGCCCAGGTAGTATTCATGTGTTTACTATAGTGATTGTCATAACAAAGGACAATAATCTCGACCATGAGCACTCATAAATCAGCTTTCACACAAACGCTACTGCACATTAAGTTTAAACTGTATGTAGATGTTACTTCTGTAAAATATCTGGAAATATGCGTACGGAACGATTTGAAGTGGAATGACCATAGAAAATTAATTGTTGGTAAGGCGGGTGCCAGTTTGAGATTCATTGGGAGAGTCCTTAGAAAATGTAGTCCATCAACAAAAGACGCGGCTTACAAAACACTCGTTCGATCTATACTTGAGTATTGCTCATCAGTGTGGGATCCGTACCAAGTCGGGTTAACAGAGGAGATAGAGAAGATCCAAAGAAGAGCGGCGCGTTTCGTCACAGGTTTATTTGGTAACTGTGATAGTGTTACGGAGATGTTTAGCAAACTCAAGTGGCTGACTTGCAAGAGAGGCGCTCTGCATCGCAGTGTACCTTGCTGTCCAGGTTCCGAGAGAGGTACCAAATATATTGCTTATCCCTATTTATACCTCCCGAGGACATCACGAATGTAAAATTAGAGAGATTCGCGCGTGCACGGAGGCTTTCCGGCAGTCGTTCTTTCCACGAACATAGGCGACTGGAACAGGAAAGGGATGTAATGACAGTGGCATGTAAAGTGCCCTCCGCTTGTGGAGTATAAATGTAGATTTAGATTTTTTATGTCTTCAGGAAGCGTCGGAGTTTCCTAGTAGGCCACTTGTTTTCAAATTTACCTGATACAAAAGCCCGAATGTGTTAAGTCTGGCGAGAGTGAGGAGCATGATCTGTGGGCCAAACGACCGATCCGACCATCACCAGAAGCTTTGTTAACAAATTGTGTTACCTGTATTGTATGAGTGGAACATCCACCATTTTGGTACCATAAAGATTGCTTTATGTCTCGTGGAACATCTTTGAATATCTATGGCATTAATTTCGTTGAGCACTGTAGATACAGGCCAATGTTCACAGTATCACCAATAAAACAGAGGCCGGTGCCAGCGATATGATTTATGAAAAGCGTGGACTAAACATATACATACCAAGGTTAATATCTGTCAACTTCTCTCCGCTGGTATGCATCTTCAATTGAACGGTGGTGCATATTGCGAAGAGTGACTTGGCCACGCTTCACTATCTGTTAAAACAGTTTTCATAAAAACGCAGTTTTCGTAGGCCCTCTTTGGAGTGGTGTGGTTAGTACATATTGCAAAAGGCAGTCAATGCTTTCCATCAGTTTTCAGAAACCATTTCGATAATTCATGTGTGCAAACTGTTTGACCCGTTACCCGGAACAGGAGAAGAGCCTCAACCAGTTTTGCGCGAAATATGTCAAACCATTGCTCAGCTAAAGAGAGGTTAATGATGCTGTTAATTGCATACATAGAGCTTCACCCAATGAAAGACTGCTAATTAAACTGCACCCAACGTAATTAATAATCAGTAATTTATTGCCCTGCATTAGATTAATGGGTAAGAGTAATCACAAATCTTCACGTCATCGTAAGGGATGACTCACTGTGAGGTGCAACTCAAGGATAAAATAAATCCTTGGCTTTACTAACAATAACTTGTATTCAAACACTGTCAGATAATTCTGTTGAATCTTACTCCTGATAAGACAAGCATTAATAATACACTGACGTAAAAAAGTCATGGGATACCTCCCCTTTCCTGACGTAGTGTAGCATGACCCAACAAGTCGTAGGAAGTCTCTTGCAGAAACGTTGAGCCATGCTGCCTCTATAGCCGTTAATAATTCTGAGAGTGTTCACAGTGCACGTTTTTATGCACGAACTAACCTCTCAATTATGCCCCATAAATGTCGGGCGATCTGGGTGACCTAATCATTCGCTCAAAATGTCCAAATGTTCATCAAACCAGTTGCGAACAATTGTGGCCTGTTGACATCGCGCATTGCCATCTAAAAAAATTTAATCGTGTTTTGGGAGAATGAAGCCCATGAATGATTGCAAATCGTCTCGAAGTAGTCGAACATAAACATTTTCAGTTAGTGATGGGTTGATTTGGACTAGAGGAATCAGTCCATTCCATGTAAACACAGCCCACATCATTATGGAGCCACCACCAGCTTGCACAGTGCCTTCTTGACAATTTGGGGCAATGGCATCATGGGGTCAGCCATATACTCCTAGCAAGGGAGAAAATGAAGTACCAGGGAGACGTGGTTAGATCTCAGTAAATGTCATACACTACACAGTATCGGCGGGTATGTAAATAGTTTGAAGTTGCAGTTCTCTGTGATGAGTAGAATGGCCACCTGGGTGATTTAGTAATGTTTGTGTTTAATGTTTGTACCAGGTCTGCTAGATATAGAGGGGGTGTGAACAACGTCAGATGCCGAGTGACCATTTGCGAAGGACATGAAGAAGCGATATACTTGTGTGAAACAGCGCCCTCTGCACCTGGCGCAGTCTGAATGAGGCTTCATTGAGGGTCTCCATTTGGTAGCCTAAATGAATCACGCAACATCCAGATTTACTAGGTAGTTAAATATGACAGCAGTAAGGGGTAAAAGGGGTATGAGGACAATTTTGAAATAAAATTGTTATTTTAATTAATTAAACTGATATCAGATTAATATGTTGATTAATTAAAGTGATGAATAACTCTTAAACTGCTAATATGATAATTGATTTATGGCTCCCCGTCGGATAATCTGTCGTTCTGATGAACTCTGAGCCCTTCCCCCTACCCCTCTTCCACCTGAACTCTCTGGGAAAAGGGATCCTGGCCATGGGGCGTTTCTTTATTGTGACCCCCTTCTTTTAAAATATCGTTCAGTTCTGAGCCCGTTTTCCCCCTCCCCTCCCCACCTAGAAAAATCCCTTGCCTTTCAACCCTAACCATCCTTCCCCATCCCATCTCCTCCTCTCTGGGAGACCCTACGCCAGTTTTGGTATCAAAGATATAAAAAATGGTGGGAAGTAGCTCAACTGTGGCAACTCCTCTCTTCTGATATCACCTCGTATTATATTAGTGGTTATGGGTGCAGTTAGGTCACAATCCTTACTGCCTCTATCTGATCCGATCCCACAGTGCCTTGCTTCCCACAGTGCCCTCTGGAAGTAATAGCATAATTTTGACTGATAGACGTGATTGAATTGATAACTACAGCTCATTTTCCTTATCTGGTGGGAAATATCTCATCAAACCGACTGACTCTGTTGGATACTGTAATTCGTGGGAGATAAGATACGGAGAAATGCTCGTCAAATAGATTGCTTAAAATACTCGCTACCACCACAACGTTTCCATTAAACATATCTGGCGGAAAAAAACAACAAACAAACGCGATGATCGCACATACTTATGTCTTTGCTCACGCTGGCAGTTATGCGCTCATCTCCCAATATTGACACAACTCATGTGTCAGACACTCAAAGGCAAGAGAGACAGACTGTCCAGCTATCAACCGATGAATCTACATGGGAGGGGGGGGGGGGAGAAATAATCGTCCTCGCCCTATTGAATATTCTCAAATTTCCACGCAGTACACGCTATCGTGAAGGCAACTCTATGAATACTAAGTAGTAGTTCACAATACAGCCGCCCAGACCCACAGGGAGCACCGCCACTCGGTGGGCAGAAGTTAAAGGCTACCTTCTTTGTGTCTGCCCACATGGCCAGTCAACAACTTAAGCCCCCTGTCCTCTGAAGAATACGTAATACCGGACATCGGCAAGGTTTCACTGAGAGTTTTAGTAAAATCGAGATGCGGAACTATCAAATATCAAACGACGACTTCTGCTAGGGAAGCAGCAATATGTATGTGGACAACGATAAGGTAGTTATAATAGACCGTTTAAAGTGGATGATCTCCAACTGCAGAGTAAAGATTTATAACAAATGTATATGACATGTCACAAGCTCAGGTGTGAACAATGTTAGTAGTAACCAAATTAAAGATGTTATAAGGTGTCCAGGCAATGTGACTAAGAGAAACATCGGTATCCTGCTTGGATAAACAACTTGGTATTACTAGCCTGGAGATTACAATATACAGCTACAGAAAGGATCGTATGTTTTACCCTGTGCAGAACTGTGCAGAAGTGATTTAAACTCTAACAAACGGTACTTGCAACAACCCTCCAATGTACTCTGTGTCAATCATATTCATGTGGTGTCAGGTAACTAATAACATACTGAACACCTGCTGTGTGGTATTTAACAACATTCTGCACTTTATCATCTGGGGCAATAAGGATACCCGAAAATTGACTGCTGTGTAAGCAGGTCAGTGAGACACTCACGATCGAGAAAAGCGTATAAGTTATACACTGTCGGCATATAGTTATAATTAACTACTTGTAAACTACCTGGAGATTCTTAACACTACCTCCGACAAAGACAATATGAGTACTACACAGAAGTGCTACATCAAAGCAGGAAAAAGATATTCCTCTCACTCCACGATATTGTTCTCCACGGTACTGTAGTGTATAGTTACCCCCCACAAACAATGTTTTCAACAAGTGATAAGAAATTGAGTAAATGTCTCAAATGGATTTAAGCCACTTCCCGTTAAAGAAATGACGTCTTTAAGTGCTGTTACTGTGTTGTGAGTACAAAATAGAAAACTGGAAATGGAAAGGATCGAAGGCAAAGAAACGGAAACTGGAGTGTATGGCAAAGATAGATTACTGCCGTAAAGGATGAGTATAAACTGTAGCTGTGAAAAGAGGAAGCTATTACAAATGTGCAGGAAAGGCTTGCACATTGCATTAAATACGGCATGTGAGGCGAAATCTGGTTACTACTGGATAACATAAAATATTTGCATTTACTGTTAATAGCACCGGCAAGTGGCCATATGTCGGAGTCCTGGCCGAAAAGGATGGATTGGAGCACGTGTACTACATAAAAGGGGACCCGAGAAACCCGTTTACAAAGCTCTATACTCACCTAGACGTGCTTAGAAAGGATGGGAACACTGCCCCTAAGTGTGCTGGACTGGATGTTGTGCATCTAGCAACAGAACTACCGTTTCCAGTGCTTAAACCCGACGGTATTACAACATTTATTGTTCACTCGTTTGCAAAAGTTGTAATCATTAAGTTCTATTTATGGAAATTCCACAAGAATGTGTGGCAAAAGAGCTGGTAGCATACACCGATGAAGATCTCGAATGTTATATCAATACTGTTACGCAAGAAATCGGAGGCAAGATTAAAGTCACTGAATGCTCTCGTCCACAAGAACTGCTGAAAGGAACAGAACTAATTGCTAAATCCATAAAAGAGACTGTTTACAGGAAAACACAGTTATGTACACCAACCAAACATAGAGAAAGAGTTGTTTTCAATGTATATACATATCTATATGTGTATATCTAAAGTAATAAGGATTTTGTGCAAGTATAAGCAATTTTAGATTCAGATTGTCTCTAAGCAACCAGTAACGTTCCCAAAAAGAATCCTATTTGCAATGATCTGTGTGTCTGGGTGATATGTAACTGGATGACCCTGAAAAGTAGTTGAAACTAGGTATCTGACCCAAGGAAAACTTCGTTTTCTACCTATAAAAGGTGCAGGTGTTACAACAGGAGGTAGCAACCTGAGAGAGATAGAGAGAGAGAGAGAGAGAGAGAGACAGAGAGAGAGAGAGAGAGAAAGAGAGAGAGAATTAGTTTCAAAATAAATTTTCCAGGTATCACATATCAAGGAGATGCTCATATCAGTTATCACGAATTCCTCCGAGGGGGGAGGCTGTTAGTTTGCTGAAATAAGCTTGTGCCCACTGTCATAAGGACAGGTCCAGGTGGTGGCACTCACGGGGTCATCTGGGTGGCTGTTTGCGAACTTCTACTCGGTATACATTGGCCTGCCTTCATGATCACATGAATTGTGTGGAAATTTGAGAAGAATCAACATGGGGAGCACAATTATTCCCCCTCCCCCAATTAAATCGACTGGTGGGCATCACTGTGATATTCTCTCTGGCTTCAGAGCAGCATGTATATACACAACATGAAATTGGCGATGATCTGACATGAGCGATTTTCACCAGACATGTTTAATGGAAACGTTCTGTTGGTGGTGAGTGTTATAAGCAATCTACTTGACAAGTATTTTTACCAACCTGTCACCTGCAAAATTACAGTATTTCACAGACTCAATCAATCTGATGAGGTATTTCCAGCCAAGTACACAAATTGGCTGTAGCTATCAATGCAGTCGAGTCTGTCTATCGAAAGTGGATCAACATCTTCAAAAAGGAGTGGGTGGACCACGGGGTTGTAGGATGAAATAGCGATCGAAGTAGTAAGCCTTTTGAGATCACTGCACCAGTATCCAGCAATAGGATGTGAGATGACGCCATAATAGTGGAGGTACTGCAATTGAGCTGTTTCCCACCATTCTTTTTTGATCAGTTTTATATTAAAAGGGGCATGTGATTTCCAGGTGGGGAGGGGAGGGGGAGGGGCATCGTGGGATGGGGGCTTGTCACAAGTGCAGGTTATTCCCTGGGGCTCACGAATCAATTACATAGCAATAGGTTAAGTGATTTTCTCATCAATTAAATCAATTAGCATATCAATTTGACATCAATTTAATTAATTAATTAATATATCAATTTGATGTAAATTTAATTAATCAGCATATCAATCTGATATCAAAGTGTCCTCGTAGCCCCTTAATCCCACTACTGACAGTGACAGGAAGTTGGATTGCGTTGAAACGTGAGGACAAGAAAACTCATCGTTAATTTTCTGGTAGACTACATTTACTGCAACGAGGGGATATAGCCGTATTGTTTGTCAAGCTCATCATAACCCCTTCACATCATCACCTGTTGGACAACAAGTTACAGACAGCCTGAAACATTCTGTATCATCCTGTACCAGTGGATGGAAGCTTGCATATGCTGGACTGATGAATTACCATTCCATCCTTTGGCTGCTGTGAACATCACAATACAAGAAACTGCCTTTGGAGGAATGCCATTACTGGGAAGCATGGACCACTGAAAAATGGTATAACACTTCTTCAGTGATGAACTGAGGTTCTGCATTACTCTAAATGACCATCGTCGGCGAGTATGGCGATGACCTGGAGAGATATCCCATTCTTCGAATGTCTAGGAGATACACTGTGGCGTTAGTCTGTGTGTCATGGTATGGGAACCATTGGGTATGACGTCAGGCTATGACTAGCAACGACTGAGGGACTCTGACGGCACGACGGTTTTGGGTGGACATCTTGCATCATAATGTGTTCCCTCCCATGTGACAGTGAAGCGGTGCCGCTTTTCAACAGGACAATGCTCGTTCACACATGGCACATGGCTCTATGAAATGTCTGCATGATGTTGAGGCATCCCCAAATCTGTCCTCAACCTGTGGAACCTGTTCAGACATTAACCGTGTCCCAGTGCCAAGATTCAAAATATCAAGGACCAGTTACAACGTGTGTGGGCCAACTTGACTAAGGAGAGGATACAACGGTTTTGACATATTTTTCAGTTAGAAACATTGCACGCCTCCAGGCCACAGTAGGTGCAAAGGCATACTGACAAGTAGAAAAATAAAAACATAATCAAGGTTTGGCCGTGGCAAAACACTCGAGTATCAGGCAAAGGTTAGCTAAAAATATATTTTATTTCATCTGACCAGAGTAATCGGGCCAGCGAAAAACGTACTAATATTCTTGATTCACGGAAATACCTCATCTTTGACACAATGATTCAGCATGTTGTAGCAAATAAAGACAAATTTATTCTAACAATACAATATAACTATTGTCATTCATGGCATGCTCAACAGACAGACACAGTCGAAATGAAAGCGTTGTTCGGGATACTTTATCTCGCTGGGGTGTATCACGCGAATCGTCTGATTCTCGACGGCTTAATGCGGGTGGACGACTTTCTAACTGTAATTAATATAAAACGATTTCAATTTTCAATGCAATCTGTTCATTTTGATGTTAAGGAAACCAGAGGAGAAGAAGAGAACCAGATCGCCTGGCTGCTATAAGAATTTTGTTTAACGAATTCCTTGGAAATTGCCAAAAATGTATTCACTTAGTGAAAATGTGTGAAGCGATGAAAAACTCGAGGCTTGCAGAGGGAGATGCGATTTGATACAATATATTCCAAAAAGACCAAGCCATGTGGTAGGAAAATTTACGACTCTTCGCTATATTAAACATATAATATGGAAATATACTCCGGAACCCAACCAGATGCGCCATTTGATGTAAGCAAAGAACCATCCGGCGTTGTAGAAAGGTAGCAGCTCCCATTATCTACAGTTGGAGAAATATCAATTTGTAAAGGAATTAGCGCCAAAAAAATTTCGTGCGTTGGCGCTTTACGTAAAAATAAGCTTCAGAGTCGTTATCAATTCACAGCGACCAGAAAGCGAGACTCCCGCTCAAGTCTCTGGTTTTCGCAAAGAAGCAACACTTGTTTCATACGCGCCAAGAAAGTGCAAGAGTGTTTTGTTGATAACCAGCCTCCATAACGATTCAAAAATCGATGAAGAAACAGTTGATCTCAAGAAACCAGAAATTATAATACTGGGGCTATTCGGAAAGCAAGGAAAGATAGGTCGCGAAATGGAACCACAGTGAAAATCAAAATTGTTTTATTTGCAACAGGTAGCTACAACTTCCAGCTACTTATTTCCATAGTCGCCGATCCGACTTAGACGTTTGTCGTAGCCTTGTACCAACTTTCCAATATCCTCGTTATGGAAGGTAGCCGCCAATTCTTTACGGCAATTCTCTACGCTGGCCTACAGCTCGTCTGTGCCAAAATGTTGTCTTTATAGCCGGCGGTTCATGTGAGCAGAGATGACACTCAGAGGGAGACAATTACGAGCTGTATTGTGAGTAATGAAACATTTCCAATTGAAAACGGCGCAGGATCATCTTCATTGCCCCTGCAGAATGCGGCTGAGAATTGTCTTGAAGGAGAAAACGCACGACAGTTATGTAACGTTGGCTGAATGGCTTTAGGCGAAATTTCTCACCAGGGCCTCTTACTTGGCGGGAGACACTATTGTTCTAGGTATCTATATATGCTCCCTGTCTTCCCAGAACTAAAAAAAATGACGTAATTCGACGGGCATAATAGAGACACTGCCCATCACACCTGTGCAAAACTTCATTGGCTTTTCACTGTGGTTTTCATTTCGCGACTGATCGTTGCTTACTTTCCTAATAATCCTCGTATTTAACAACCACAGGAAAGGAGGAGTTGACAGCTGTCGACAATGTTTGTGCGTCCCTCAACGTTGCGAGAAACGAGAAGCGATTGGCTCTGGTGGTGTCTTTTTCGGTGATGAACGTTCCTGCACTAAATTCGTATACAATCTGGAAGGAGAGAACAACAGTAATCTCTAGAAGAGAAAATATCCCAGAAATCTTTCGATCGAATTGTATAGCATCATGTAAAAGGAGAAGTACTAAAGTAGCAGGAGAACTCCGTGCAAAAATTTTAAATGTGTCGCTCACAGATGACGAGCATCAACAGGTACAAGGAAGTGAAGTAGAAGATTAACCTCAGGAGCCCCCGAAGAAAACGAGAATCATCCGTTTCAGATGTTAAATATGTAGACAGGTTATTTGTTTACAACTTTCAAGAAGTGTATGCAATGATTGTATTTTAACTTCTAAACAATCACATTTTTGAAATGTGAGATATACAAACGGTCTTTTCGTTTACATCATTCCAGAAATATTGCTTTGATTGTATTTCAAATTCTAAATAACTTTAGTGTATTGAAAAACCAAACTTCGAAGCTTAATCTTGTATAAATTTGTCATTCGTATATTGGAAGTATGTATCAGTACGACGAGAAGCTATGGGCAGAAAATATGCGTTATGAAGCGCAATTTTGCTTTTAAATAAATTGTTTACTTTGCTCTCGTTTGTATAACCCTTGAATAATACCTAATATTTAGTTTTATGATAAAGTGTAACTTTTCTTAACAACAAGTGGTATCGGCGACATACGCGCGACCTACCTTGTCCGACTAGAAGGCGTCCCTATCGGAAGGTTAATAACCTCCACATCATCCATGAACAGCATCCTGCTGCTGTACCCTTTACTGGGCCAAACAGATGGAAGTCGAAAAGTGTGGTATCTGGCGTATTGGGCAGACGAGGGAGAACAGCCCAATGAAGTGTTGCGAGCTCCTGTCGGGTGTAAGGCCTCGTTGTCATAGAGAAGGAAAAGTTCATTTGTGTTTTTGTGGCGACGAACACACTGAAGTCGTTTCTCCGACTTTCTGAGGGTACACTTCAGAGTTGATCGTTGCACCAGGAGGGAGGACGTGAAACAGAATAACCCCTTCAATGTTGCAGAAGACGGTCGGCATTACCTTACCAGCTGAGGCGGCGTCTTTGAACTTTTTGTTCGGAGGAGAATTACAATTACGAACAACTTAAATTGGAAGGAACACGTAGAAAATGTTGTGGGGAAGGCTAACCAAAGACTTCGTTTTATTGCCAGGACACTTAGAAAATGTAACTGATATACTGAGGAGAATGCATACACTGCTCTTGCCCGTCCTCTTTTAGAATACTGCTGCGCGTTGTGGGATACGTACCAGGTAGGACTGACGGAGTACATCGAAAAAGTTCAAAGAAAGGCAGCACGTTTTATATTATCGCGAAATATGGGACAGAGTGTCACAGAAATGATACAGGATTTGGGGTGGACATCATTAAAAGAAAGGCGGTTTTCGTTGTGACGGAACCTTCTCACTAAATTCCAATCACCAACTTTCTCCTCCGAATGCGGAAGTATTTTGTTGACAACGACCTACATAGAGAGGAACGATCACCACGATAAGATAAGGGAAATCAGTGCTCGTACGGAAAGTTATAGGTGTTCATTCTTTCCTCGCACTATACGAGATTGGAATAATAGAGAATTGTGAAGGTGGTTCTATGAACCCTCTGCCAGGCACTTAAATGTGATTTGCAGAGTATCCACGTAGATGTAGATGAGATGGAGTGGCGCCTCTTCATGGAATTCCGTTTCGTTTCCAGTTCGAAGTGACAAACCCATGTTTCATCGTCAGTGACGGTGTTCGATAGAAAATTGTCGCGATCAACCTCGTAACGCGCAAGCAATTCCGTACAGGCGGTCCTTAGTTGCTCCTTACGTTGTTCTGTTAGACGGCGAGGAAACCAGCGGTCACACAACTTTGAACACCCCAACTTGTAGACGAGTATGTCAGCACAATCAGCAGAGATTATCAGTTGAGGAGTGAGGTGTTTGTGATTCGCCGATTACCTCGAATCAAAGTGACCGCACGCTCTAACATTGCAGGAGTTAAAGCTGTGTGCGGGCAGTCGGCACGCGGAAAGTTGGACACGTTTGCGCGGCTTTCTTGCAAAGATGACAGATGCATCACCTCACTACTCACCTTGCTTATATTCACTACTAAGTTTTCGTAAACCTTCTGTAAGCTCCTTTGAATATATGCGATGCTCTGGTGTTCCGTCAAAAGAAACTGAAATAAGACCTCTCTACCTGAAACACACCTCCGTTGCAGACGCTATTTTGAAGACTGCATATAGCGCCACCACCAGTCGGAAGTTTATGAAACTGTAGGAACTGAAGCAAAAATTATCCACAGTGTCCCATTAGAAGTTGCTCATTTCTTCAACCGAAACTGGCCGAGGAAACAATTATGTGGCATTACTTATTGGATGACACCCGTACAACACCAGCTAGACAAAAGCAAAATTCTGTCGAATCATAATTCTCAAAGCGAGACCTCTACGTACAAGTCTATTCAAATAACGAGTTTCACTAACATTTAATTTGTCTAAATATACGTCACAGATGTGATCATAAATATATATTTTCCGTAATTTCGCGCTCCTACAAAGCAGCCCAGCGATTCGCGGAGTTTCTGTATTCGCGCCTGCAGATTTGCTTCCTCTCGCGCTGTTACCGTGATTGTCGTCCCATTCTGAAGACGCGAGTTGTCCCTCGGCATGGTTCTTCACTTGCAAATAAAGTCACAATTCCACATGAAATTTGTGTTACCCTCAAAGATAACTTGTTTAATGGTTTTCTTTCGCAAGTAGACTACTGGCCATTAAAATTGCTACAGCAAGAAGAAATGCAGATGATAAACGGGCGTTGACTGGACAAATATATTATACTAGAACTGACATGTGATTACATTTTCACGCAATTTGGGTACATACATATTGAGAAATCAGTACAAAGCACACCCACCTCTGGCCGTAATAGCGGCCTATATACTCCTGGGCATTGAGTCAAACAGAGCTTGGATGGCGTGTACTCCCAGCCGCCGTTGGATAAGCAGCTGCAGGAGCAAGTCGTATACCCCTAGCTTACTTATTTGTTACATAGTTTAATTCTTAATTTCTTTGCGTGTTTTTGGGTACTTGCATTGTTTAATTCATATATTTCGGGCGTATTATAGTATTTGAGAGTTGTAGCATCGCACTTTAGTGTTTACTTGGTAGATTCGTACTTAAATTGCGTGTGAGTCTCGTATAGGAGGTGTATTTTCGAGTTTTAGTTACTGTAATCGTAAATTCAGGCATATTGTAGTGCAGTCATTAGGCATTTGTACAGGTTAGTTGATACATTCTTTGCGTGTTTCGCTTGCGTTATCTACGCACGGACTCGTGTTTCAGTAACTGTTGTTCAACATCGATTAGAATGGACAGGGACTGCGATTGCTGTGTTCGGATGAGGGCTGAGTTGACATACCTTCGCTCACAGCTGCAAGCGGCACTGACTTCGGTCGCGCAGCTTGAGGTTGTTGCAATGGGCACCACTGTGGGGAGCCCGGACTTGGGTATCACGGGGATGTCAACCTCGTCCCGTCTGTCCCCAGACCGGTCTGCCGCTGTGGTTGCCCCGGTTGCTGCCCGCCTGTGGTTGATTGGGAGGTCGTTCCAGGGCGTGGCAGGCAACGAAAGACGTCCCCGGAGGCTGATCAGAAAGCCTCCCCGGTGCGTCTGACCAACAGGTTTCAGGCACTGTCTCTGGCTGAGCCAGATGCAGCTGCCTGCCCTGTTTCAGAGGATGATTCTCAGCCTTCAAGGTCCGGGCAATCGCAGAGGGTGGGCTTATTGGTAGTTGGGAGCTCCAATGTTAGGCGCGTAATGGGGCCCCTTAGGGATATGGCGCCTAAGGAGGGGAAGAAATCCAGTGTGCACTCTGTGTGCATTCCGGGAGGAGTCATTCCTGATGTGGAAAGGGTCCTTCCGGATGCCATGAAGAGCACAGGGTGCAACCAGCTGCAGGTGGTGGCACATGTCGGCTCTAATGACGTGTGTCGCTTTGGAGCTGAGGAAATTCTCTCTGGATTGCAGCGGCTATCTGATTTGGTGAAGGCTGCCGATCTTGCTTACGAGATGAAGGCAGAGCTCACCATCTGCAGCATCGTCGACAGAACAGACTGCGGACCTTTGGTGCAGAGCCGGGTGGAGGGTCTGAATCAGATGCTCAGACGGTTTTGCGACCGTGTTGGCTGCAGATTCCTTGACTTGCGCCAACGGGTGGTGGGGTTTCGGGTTCCGCTGAATAGGTCAGGAGTTCACTACACTCAGCTGGCGGCTACACGGGTAGCGGAGGCTGTGTGGCGTGGACTGGGTGGTTTTTTAGGTTAGAAGGCCTCGGGAAAGTACGGGGTGGGCTGACAAGTCAAAGGGTGCATGGCAAATACAGGACGTGCTTGGATCAAGGAACAGTCGGAATTGTAGTTGTAAATTGTTGTACTTGTGCTAGGAAAGTCCCTGAGCTTCAAGCGCTAACAGAAAGCACAGAAGCTGATATCGTTATAGGGACAGAAAGCTGGCTAAAGCCTGAAAGAAGTTCTGCAGAAATTTTTACGAAGTCTCAGACGCTGGTCAGGAAAGATAGGTTAGGCAGAATTGGTGGTGGAGTGTTGGTGTCTGTCAGTAGTGGTTTATCTTGTAGTGAAGTCGAAATAGATACTCAGTGCGAATTGGTATGGGTGGAGGTTATGAAACGTCCCCTTAGAACTATTTATACACGACTGGTCTATATGAAACGCCCCCTTTGAAAAATTATACACGACTGTGCTTAAACTGACACACAATATTTTTAGCGCAACGCAATCTGACTTTCAATAATCCCTACAAAAGAATGGCCCTGACTAGCATTAACCTATACCTTTGACAAATCACTTAACTCACAAAAAAATCTTCGTTACTCGAACTACTGCAATACAGCGAGCACCACTACTGCCAGCTAAATAAAAGATTCTAACTACGGAAGGCACTAACTACTGATAGGTATAGTTAGCAAATGAAAGATTTTAATAGAGAACAAACAGTGTATTTACCTTAATAGTCAAAATATATATGATAGTTCATGACATCCAGTCTTACAAATTACAAAACTCCGCCATCTCTCTCCCCACATCCACCACTGCTGGCGGCTCACCTCCAACTGCACAACGCTACGCGCTGTTAGCATCCAGCTGCCGCTGCCCAACACTACAATGGCAGACAACAATGCAAACCAGCCACAGACTGCACACGGCACAGCCAGTGATTTTTCATACAGAGCGCTACTTGGCGGCGGCGTTACCAATAAAAAAACCTAAACAGCCTACTTACATAGCCCCCATGCTCCCCACAAAAAAATTTACAAGTTGTTTTGGGCAGTGGCCAATACAGATTTGAAATTTTTTTTCATAATTACAATAACAAAGAAATGAAATGCACACACTTATCGATAAAATGTTGGTCAAAAGCTAAAATTTTCTCACAGTCCATAAAGACAGTCCTGATCATTCATCAAAGTAAAATTGCACTGTTTTTTTCAAGGTCTGAGTAGTAAAAGAAAATGCACACGGAAGTAGTGGATTTCCATGCAGTCTTGAAGAAGTAGAAGTAGATGTAGATGTAGATGTAGATGTAGTGTTGTCCTTCCAATGGAAAGACAGTGCTGACTTTTGACATGCAGAGAGGTAGTGGGCCACAACAGAGCAAACCCACAGCGGAGTCAGTCGAAGTTTTGAAGAATATTTGTAGGTAGGTCAACACAGAGCAGACCCATTGTAGTCCTGGTAGAGATTAGGGTATTGGTGGGCCACCAGAGATGCAGACCGACTGTAGTCCTTGTAGAAATAATGGTATTGGTGGGTCATCAAAGGTGTAGACCCACTGTAGTCCTTGTAGAGATGGCCAGCAGCCATCTGTTTGACTGTGCAGGCGCACAATCACCATTGAAGAGTCTTGCGGATAATATAACAAGTCCATAACCACCACTTCTGCACTCAGAAAAATTGTTTTTCAAATGTCCTTAGAACCAGCAATGCTGTTATCCAGTCCCTTACTGAGTTATTAACACACGTGCAAACACTATCAGTCCCTACTTCTCACATATTGTCCATATACTATGACCAACAGAAACGTGTGCAGTGAAATGTAATTTACAAGTTACTTAATTTGATGAACTGGTGTCAATTACAATTTTATAACATGAGAATACAATAACAAAGGTACAAAATACATCTTTAAAGAACATAACACTACAGATAACATTTGCAGTAGTACAGAATCAAAATAACATATACATCAGTGTTACAGGAATTATGACAGGAGCACATACATAAAAAATCAGAATAAATTTCGAAACATCAACTTCACGAATGAGCATTAGAACAAAACAGAATAAATAATGTGTAAACATCTTTACAAAGTAAATAACATGTTATTAATGCAAATTATATTTGAGGATAACAGTATTCCTCATCATAGTGAATGTAGCTTAGTATTAGAAAAATTCTGCAACATAATTTTTATATGATAAACATATAAAGGCAGGAAGAACATAAATACACAAGGGTACACAAACACATAGTGGGATAACACAAAAGGAAAGGACAGGGTTTGTTTTACTGCAGTATTTTGCAAACAAAACTTTCTTTACTTCTCGGAGATCTCCCTTCGTTCTTCATTATTTCCAAAAGGTCCTATCTATACCTGATTTCTGTACTTCTTCGTATAACTTCTCAATGCATTTCTTCCAGTCCATCGCAAATCGTTCTCTTATATAGGCTACCCCCTCTTAAGCTAACTTAAATCTACTGAGCTCAGATGCTTAACTAAGGGATGAGGCAATGCAGCAGCACAAAACAATTTACACAAACAGCAATGTTAAAAAATGGAAATTGGCAAAAAAAAAGGCAGCAATATTACAACTAATATAAGGCAATGCAGAACAAACAATGTATTTACCTTAATAATCATTTTATATATACATCAGTTCATAACATCAATTATTACAAATTTCAAAACTCCGCCATCTCTCTCCCCACGTCCACCACTGCTGGCGGCTCACCTCCAACTGCGCAACGCTACGCGCTGTTAGCATCCAGCTGCCGCTGCCCAACACTACAATGGCAGACAACAATGCAAACCAGCCACAGACTGCACACGGCACAGCCAGTGATTTTTCCTACAGAGCGCTACTTGGCGGCGGCGTTACCAATAAAAAAACCTAAACAGCCTACTTACAGTTATACCTAACAGCCAAACTAAGGTAATAATTGGCTCCTTCTACCGACCCCCAGACTCCGATGATACAGTTGCGGAACAGTTGAGAGAAAATTTGAGTCTCGTAGCAAATAAATACCCCACTCATACGGTTATAGTTGGTGGGGACTTCAACCTTCCCTCGATATGTTGGCAAAAATACTTGTTCATAACCGGTGGTAGGCAGAAAACATCTTCCGACATAGTCCTAAATGCTTTCTCCGAAAATTATTTCGAGCAGTTAGTCCACGAACATGGTTGCGAAAACATACTTGACCTCTTCACCACAAACAATCCAGAGCTGATAGAGATCATCATGACTGATACAGGGATTAGTGATCACAAGGTCGTTGTAGCTAGGCTCAATACCGTTTCTTCCAAATCCACCACAAACAAAAGCAAAATAATTTTATTTAAAGAAGCGGATAAAGTGTCACTAGAAGCCTTCCTAAGAGACAATCTCCATTCCTTCCGAACTGACTATGTAAATGTAGACGAGATGTGGCTCAAATTCAAAGATATAGTAGCAACAGCAATTGAGAGATTCATACCTCATAAATTGGTAAGAGATGGAGCTGATCGCCCGTCGTACACGAAACAGGTCCGAACGCTGTTACAGAGGCAACGAAGAAAGCATGCGAAGTTAAGAAGAACGCGAAATCTCGAAGATTGGCTAAAATTTACAGACGCGCGAAATACTTGATACAGGCAAGTCTTCAGGTCCAAATTGTATACTGATTAGGTTCCTTTCAGATTACGCCGATACAATAGCTCCCTACTTAGCAACCATATGCAAACGCTCGCTCACCGATACATCTGTACCTACAAATTGGAAAATTGCGCAGGTCGCGCCAGTGTTTAAGAAGGGTAGTTGGAGTAATCCATCGAACTAATGACCTATATCATTGACGTCGGTTTGCAGTAGGGTTTTGGAGCATATACTGTATTCAAACATTATGAATCACCTCGAAGGGAACGATCTATTGACACGTAATCAGCATGGCTTCAGAAAACATCGCTCTTGTGCAACGCAGCTAGCTCTTTATTCGCACAAAGTAATGGCCGCTATCGACAGGGGATCTCAAGTTGATTCCGTATTTCTAGATTTCCGGAAAGCTTTTGACACCGTTCCTCCCAAACGACTTCTAATCAAGCTGCGGGTCCATGAGGTATCGTGTCAGTTGTGCGACTGGATTCGTGATTTCCTGTCAGGAAGGTCGCAGTTCGTAGTAACAGACGACAAATCATCGAGTAAAACTGAAGTGATATCAGGTGTTCCCCAGGTAAGCATCCTGGGACCTCTGCTGATCCTGATCTATATAAATGACCTGGGTGACAATCTGATCTTCTCTTAGGTTGTTCGCAGATGATGCTGTAATTTACCGTATAGTAAGGTCATCCGAAGACCAGTATCAGTTGCAAAGCGATTTAGAAAAGATTGGTGTATGTTGTGTCAGGTGGCAGTTGATGCTAAATAGCGAAAAGTGTGAGATGATCTACATGAGTTCCAAAAGAATTCCGTTGGAATTCGATTACTCGATAAATTGTACAATTCTCAAAGCTGTCAATTCAACTAAGTACCTGGGTGTTAAAATTACGAACAACTTCAGTTGGAAAGACCACATAGATAATATTGTGGGGAAGGCGAGCCAAAGGTTGCGTTTCATTGGCAGGACACTTAGAAAATGCAACAAGTCCACTAAAGAGACAGCTTACACTACACTCGTTCGTCCTCTGTTAGAATATTGCTGCGCGGTGTGGGATCCTTACCAGGTGGGATTGACGGAGGACATCGAAAGGGTGCAAAAAAGGGCAGTTCGTTTTGTATTATCACGTAATAGGGGAGAGTGTGTGGCAGATATGATACGCGAATTGGGATGGAAGTCATTACAGCAAAGACGTTTTTCGTCGCAGCGAGATCTTTTTACGAAATATCAGTCACCAACTTTCTCTTCCGAATGCGAAAATATTTTGTTGAGCCCAACCTACAAAGGTAGGAATGATCATCAAAATAAAATCAGAGAAAGCAGAGTTCGAACAGAAAGGTTTTGGTGTTCGTTTTTCCCACGCGCTGTTAGGGAGTGGAATAGTAGAGAGATAGTATGGACCCTGTACCAAGCACTTAAATGTGAACTGCAGAGTAGTCATGTAGATGTAGATGTAGATGTACAGGTACAGTTGCCCTTGCAACCTCAACACGATACCACAGTTCATCAAGAGTAGTGACTGGCGTATTGCGACGAGCCAGTTGCTCGGCCACCATTGACCAGAATTTTTCAATTGGTAAGAGATCTGGAAAATGTGCTGGCCAGGGCAGCAGTCGAACATGTTCTCTATCCAGAAAGGCCCTTACAGGACCTGCAACATGCAGTCGTGCATTATCCTGCTAAAATGCAAAGTTTCGCAGGGATCGAATGAAGGGTAGAGTCACGGGTCGTAACACATCTGAAATGTAACGTCCACCGTTCAAAGCGCCGTCAATGCGAACAAGAGGTGGCCGAGACGTGTAACCAATGGCACCCCATACCATCACGCCGGGTGATACGCCAGTAAGGCTATGACGAATACACACTTCCAATGTGCGTTCACCGCGATGTCGCCAACCAAGGATGTGACCATCATGATGCTGTAAACAGAACCTGGATTGATCCGAGAAAATGACGTTTTGCAATTCGTGCACCCAGGTTCGTCGTTGAGTACACCATCGCAGGCGCTCCTGTCTGTGATGCAGCGTCAAGGGTAACCGCAGCCATGGTCTCTGAGGTGATAGTCCATGCTGCTGCAAACGTCATTGAACTGATCGTGCAGATGGTTGTTGTCTTGCAAACGTCCCCATCTGTTGACTGAGGGATCGAGCCGTGGCTGGACGATCCGTTATAGCCGTGCGGATAAGATGCCTGTCATCTCAACCGCTAGTGATGCGAGGCCGTTGGCATCCAGCACGGTGTTCCACATTACCCTCCTGAGCCCACCGATTCCATATTCTGCTAACAGTCATTGGATCTCGACCGAGGCGAACAGCAATGTCGCGATACGATAAACCGCAATCGCAATAGGCTTCAGTCCTACCCATATCACCAAGCAACGTCGGTCAACTGCCGTTTGTGTATGTGAAATAGGTTGGACACTTTCCTCATGTCAGCACGTTGTAGGTGTCGGCACCGGCGCCAGCCTTGTGTGAATGCTCTGGAAAACTAATCATTTGCATTTCACAGCATCTTCTTCCTGTCGGTTAAATTTCGCGTCTGTAGCACGTCATCTTCGTTGTGTAGCAATTTTAATGGCCAGCAGTGTATTATTCATCGAGAAGAAAGTGCTATGTAACACTTCGGTGTTAAAAAAGAAAAAAAAAGTATCTGGTTCAAGATGTCGATGTAAAGTAGTTGACCGACGACACACGTTCGCACGTAATATGCATTTGATGGTGTTTCCCATAGGCTGTGCAAGAAGAGTGTCGATGTGCACAAAGTATCGGTACTTCACGAAGTGAAGTTGCCTATCCTCTCCACCAATGAGTGCACGAAGAAGTACCCGTGGGCGAATAGCTGGCTGAAGGAGGAGGAGCACATCTGCACTTTGTCAGGAGAGGGGAAGGACGCCTGCAACGGCGATTCTGGGGGTCCGCTACTGTGCAACGGGGCCATGGTGAGTTCCTCTCATTTCTACGGAATGGACTTCTGTGTACTCGAAATATTTCATACGATGCTATTATGGACTGGTAAGTTCCAATAGCCCGATTCAAATTGTTTGATAGCTGACACCTCACGCGCTGTACTCGGTTTGATCCAGTCAGAGTACTTAACGTCACGCCTGAACATTTCGCCGTTGTCAACTGCCACAATAATTAGTTCAATTCCATTTCTTCGTCCGGCTTTCCTTCCTGATGCGTTTGGATCCCGAGTCCTGGGTCTAATCCTTTTGAACATAATAACAACACCGAAAAAAAGCCACGCACTTACACACACACACACACACACACACACACACTAACACACACACATACAACGATACTAATGAAATACACACGTTCCATACACAGCACTAACCAAACACTTCTAGATCCTTGCACTCAAGATGCGATTTAGCGTCATTTATAAAAATGGTTCAAATGGCTCTGAGTACAATGGGGATTAACGTATGAGGTCATCAGTCCCCTAGAACTTAGAACTACTTAAACCTAACTAACCCAAGGGAATCACACACATCCATGCCCGAGGCTGGATTCGAACCTGCGACCTTAGCGGTCGCGGGGTTCCAGACTGAAGCGCCTAGAAACGCTTTACCACAGCGGCCGGCGAGTCATTTATACAGTTATTATAATAACAAATATCGGCTTACATCGGAGAAGCTTCGCACGACATTGCATGAAGCATAATTTTTGAAGACTGTAAATTAATCCTTGCGAATGTTGCGACTGCGATAGCAGAGTCACAAATTCAACAAAAATATTCCTTGTCATGTTAATACACCTGAAATACCTTGCTGTTTCATTGAACTAATTTCAGATAACTCTATTGACTACGATTATCTTTTAATATCACTGATGGGAAGTTTTCTGTGCGAAGCTGCCAGTCCAAAACAGTATGCAGTTTTGCATGTTGACTGTTGCCGACAAGCTTCCAAAACTGTTAACTGCCAAAGTGCAACGGCTAAAGATCACTAAGCACTCGCAAAAGATTCTCACATTAATTAATTTAGCGCGCCTTAACGACAATGATCAAGTTGCCGCTATCTTAGAGAGTTCGATATCCACCGATCTTCATTTTGTGCTTGGTGAAAGGATGTGAGCGACAATGAGAGGCTGAAAAGTGAAACAGACTCTTTCAAAGAATATAAGCAAAAATGTTGAGGAAGAAACATGCTGTCATGAAAACAGAGATTTTTTATTTAACTTCTATTTATCTTTTTTTCACCTCGACTAATCTGACTTATCCTACTTATTTGGTCATTGTACTCAAGATAACTGATTTTATGTGTCGTGTCACCGTCAGACACCACACTTGCTAGGTGACAGTCTTTAAATCGGCCGCGGTCCGGTAGCATACGTCGGATCCGCTTGTCGCCACTGTCAGTGATTGCAGACCGAGCGCCGCCACACGGCAGGCCTAGAGAGACTTCCTAGCACTCGCCCCAGTGGTACAGCCGACTTTGCTAGCGATGGTTCACTGACTTCTACGCTCTCATTTGCCGAGACGATAGTTAGCATAGCCTTCAGCTACGTTATTTGCTACGCCCTAGCAAGGCGCCAGTATCCGTACTATTGATATTGTGAATCATTTACCATCAAGAGCAACGTTCGTCATTAATAGATTAAAGTTAAGTATTCCACCAGCTACGTCCGTTGTTCTCAATTCTAATTCCCTTGTCATGTTCCAGACCTCACGCCAGCCTTCGTAAGCTAAACGCGTGCATATCGGCCTCCTTTAGGTATACGGGTTGGCTCTCCTGCCAACCACAACATTATGACACCTGAAAGGCTGCGATGAAACTTCCCCTATGGGATGGGTCGCAGTCTCTGCCACCATTAAACAAATTTTGAAGATCTCAGTCTGTTGCCATTCCGAAACAATAACAATACATAAGAAATGTAACAGACATCGCGGCTCTTGATGCAAAGTCCTAGTAGAGAAGCTCATCAAGCTAGAGCACACTATTTTGTTCTGTTCTCACTGCATTAGCATTAATGAAAGCTACACATTTAACAACTTTCTCAACTCCTGAAAAGCTTTCAATGTTTGATGCCTATGATCTCTTCCAACATAGCCACTCTGCATAAAAAATCTATTGTTGTAACATTCTTGTGATTGATAACACTTTTCAAAATTGCCATTTCGTTACGTTTACCCCAGTAGTGTTACTTGTAGAATCACAAAGAGTAATCTCGTGTTTGCTGTTTTGGAGTCTTGTTCTTATAAGAAAGTTATTCACTAATCAAAGAGAATGCTGACACCTACTAATTCCTAATATGTACAAATAATCATGCAGCAGAGTGAAAATCTCATTTTGGAAACATCCCCTAGGCTGTGGCTAAGCCATGTCTCCGCAGTATCCTTTCTTTCAGGAGTGCTAGTTCTGCAAGGTTCGCAGGAGAGCTTCTGTAAAGTTTGGAAGGTAGGAGACGAGATACTGGCAGAAGTAAAGCTGTGAGTACCGGGCGTGAGTCGCGCTTCGGTGGCTCAGATGGTAGAGCACATTCTCACGAAAGGCGAAGGTCCCGAGTTCGAGTCTCGGTCGGGCACACAGTTTTAATCTGCCAGGAAGTTTCATATCAGCGCACACTCCGCTGCAGAGTGAAAATCTCATTCTTAGACGGTCTTAATTATCAAGAAGACTACATCATCACATCTCAGTTCGTGGTAGCGGAACAAGCAGTGGAGAGGGGCGTCGGGTAATGGCAGTCCTTACATATAAACAATGTACAGTTTCGTAGGAGTACGCTAGCAGTCTAGCATCTCTAAATTCCTGTCGTCATGTAGGGAAATATCGATTGTGATGCCTTGATATTGGTAGTCTCTCTGCATTTTTAGTGCTACGATTCAGTATTCCGAGAGTTTCCATCTCAGAAATCACAATATGAATGTTTCAAAAATCTGTAATGCCAATCCTTAAACTACCCGTAAGGGTAGCCACATTATGTTACTAACTCGCACTACCTCAGTTTGGCAGATCTCTTCCGTATTTGTTCTAGATTTCCTAGAAATGAACTATTGATAAAGCTAATAGGGAGTCTTAACAACTACTATGAAAGCAATTACTGAGGAAAAGTCTTTGAGGAAGGCTTCAAAGATAAACTTTTTTCTGAGTCGTCCGTCTTGTGACTGGTTTGATGCGGCCCGCCACGAATTTCTCTCCTGTGCCAACCTTTCATCTCAGAATAGCAATTGCAACCTACAACCTCAATTATTTCCTAAATGTATTCAAATTATTGTCTTCCTCTACAGTTTTAACCCTCTGCAGTTTTTACCCTTTACAGCTCCTTCTAGTACCGTGGCAGTTATTCCCTGATGTCTTAACAGATATACTCTCATCCTGTCCCTTCTTCTTGTCAGTCCTTTCCGTATATTCTTTCCCCGCCGATTGTGCAGAAAGCCTTCTCATACCCTAGCATATTAGTCCATGTAATTTTTATCACTGTTCGGTAGCACCGCATCTCAAATGCTTCGGTATTCTTCAATTTCGGTTTTTCCTCGGTCCATGTTTCACTACCACACAATGTTGTGCTCCAAACGTACATTCTCAGAAAATTTTTCCCTCATATTAAGACTAATGTTTAATGCCAATTGACTTCTCTTGGGCAAGAATGCCCTTTTTGTCGGTAATAGTCTGCTTTCTATGTTCTCCTTGAACTGTCCTAGGTAGCAAAATCCCTTAACTCCGTTTACTTCGTCATCAACAGTTAAGACGTTAAGTTGCTCGCTGTTCTCATTTCTGCTGCTTCTCATTCCTCTCGTCTTTCTTTCATTTAGTTCATATTTCACACTCATTCGACTGTTCATTCCATTAAACTGACCCTATTTTTCGTCTTCACTTTCACTGGGGATAGCAATCCCATCAGCGAATCTTGTCACTGATATCCTTTCGTCTTGAATTTTAATCTCCCTCTTGAACTTACTTTTTCTGGGGTATTGTTTCTTCGATGTATAGACTGAACAGTAGAGGTGAAAGACTACATCCCTGGCTTACACCTTTTTAATCCGAGTACTTCGTTCTTGGTCTTCAACTCTTATTATTCCCTCTCGACTGGATATCGCAAAGACCTCTTAAACCTCTTAAAATTGTTCACTACGATGGAGCTAAGATTATTTTCTACATATCGCCAACATTTATAAAAGTACCGTACCAGGAGTTTGAAATAGTTGGGGACCAGTCCTTCAATCCACAGAAATTCACAAATGGTGTCTTTTTAGTCACAAATGGCGACTTTTTAGTCTTACGAAAAGTATACTTAGTTTTCAGTCACCACTTATGATTCTATCAACGCCTCATCTACCCTTGTAATGCAACACTAGTTGCTGATTACAAATGCTGGCAGTATCCCCTCATCTAGTATGAATTCTCAATTAGTGTGTGAACAAAATAACGCAGTTGTTAGTAGATGCTTTGCAGTACTAATAGAAATACTTCAACGAATATTTAGCTGCAGCGCATGGTACGATAAAGGTAAATTTCAAAGCGCCAAGACCAAAACAACACTCAGAAATGTTCCGACCGACGTCAGTGACGAAAACAACATCAGAAGAACAAGGAGCAAATAGAAAAAATGTAGGTGAGTCATAGAAGGCATTGGTGTAACAGTCTAAACCAATACTAAAATTAATCAGGGTCATCATCATCATCATTATCATCATTTAAGACTGATTATGCCTTTCAGCGTTCAGTCTGGAGCATAGCCCCCTTATAAAATTCCTCCACGATCCCCTATTCAGTGCTAACATTGGTACCTCTTCTGATGTTAAACCTATTACTTCAAAATCATTCTTAAACGAATCTAGGAACCTTCTCCTTGGTCTGCCCCGACTCCTTCTTCCCTCTACTGCGAACCCGTGAGTCTCTTGGGTAACCTTGCTTCTCCCATGCCTGTAACATGACCCCACCATCTAAGCCTGTTCGCCCTGACTGCTACATCTATAGAGTTCACTCCCAGTTTTTCTTTGATTTCCTCATTGTGGACACCCTGCTGCCATTGTTCCCATCTACTAGTACCTGCAATCATCCTAGCTACTTTCATATCCGTAACCTCAACCTTGTTGATAAGGTAACCTGAATCCACCCAGCTTTCGATCCCATATAACAAAGTTGGTCGAAAGATTGAACGGTGCACAGATAACTTAGTCATGGTACTGACTTCCTTCTTGCAGAAGAGAGTAGATCGTAGCTGAGCGCTCACTGCATTAGCTTTGCTACACCTCGCTTCCAGTTCTTTCACTATGTTGACATCCTGTGAGAATATGCATCCTAAGTACTTGAAACTGTCCACCTGTTCTAACTTTGTTTCTCCTATTTGGCACTCAATCCGTTCATATTTTTTTCCCACTGACATTACTTTCGTTTTGGAGGTGCTAACCTTAATACCACACTCCTTACATTTCAGATCTAGCTCTGAAATATTACTTAGCAAACTTTCAATCGAACCTGCCATCACAACTAAGTCATCCGCATATGCAAGACTGCTTATTTTGTGTTCACATATCTTAATCTCACACAGCCAGTCTATTGTTTTCAACATATGATACATAAATAATATGAACAACAGCGGAGACAGGTTGCAACCTTGTCTTACCCCTGAAACTACTCTGAACCATGAACTGAATTTACCGTCAACTCGAACTGCTGCCTGACTATCCATGTAAAGACCGTTAATTGCTTGCAAAAGTTAGCCTCCTAGTCCATAATCTCGTAGAACAGACAATAACTTCCTCCTAGGAACCCGGTCATATGCCTTTTCTAGACTATAAAGCATAGATACAATTCCCTGTTCCACTCATAACTCTTCTCCATTATTTGCCGTAAGCTAAAGATCTGGTCCTGACAACCTCTAAGAGGCCTAAACCCACACTGATTTTCATCCAATTGGTCCTCAACTAACACTCGCACTTTCCTTTCAACAATACCGGAGAGGATTTTACCCACAATGCTGATTAAGGAGATACCTTTGTAGTTGTTACGATCTTTTCTGTTTCCTTGTTTAAAGATTGGTGTGATTACTGCTTTTGTCCAGTCTGATGGAACCTGTCCCGACTCCCAGGCCATTTCAATTATCCTCTGTAGCCATTTAAGACCTGACATTCCACTGTATTTGATGAGTTCTGATTTAATTTCATCCACCCCAGCTGCTTTATTGCACTGCAATCTATTGGCCATTTTCTCCGCTTCCTCAAATGTGATCCTATTTCCATCATCATTCCTATCCCATTTTTCCTCGAAATATGAAACACTACTGATCGTATTTTCTCCTACATTGAGCAACCCTTCAAAATATTCCCTCCATCTGGCCAAGGCATCCACAGGATTCACCAGCAGTTTTCCTGATCTGTCCAAAATACTTGTCATTTCCTTCTTACTTACCTTTCGAAGACTGATAATTACAACCTGTTTCCAAAGTCTTCGCATGATTTCTTCTTGGATGCTGCAATTATCTGTTTGGCTTTGTTTCTTACTTCAACATAACTTTCTCTGTCTACCCGAGTTCTAGTATGTAGCCATTTTTGATACGCCGTCTTTGTCCTTTTACAAGCTGCCTTAACTGTGTCATTCCACCAAGCTGTTTGCTTCATTCTACTGTTACACGATACTGTTCCAAGACATTATTAACCACTTCTAGTACTGTGTCCCTGTACCTTGTCCATTCCTTTTCCAATGACTGTAATTGACTACATTCAACTAACTGGTACCTTTATGAGATCGCTGTTATGTACTTGTGCCTTATTTCCTTATCCTGAAGTTTCTCCACTCTTATCCTCCTACATATGGACCTGACCTCCTGCACTTTCGGCCTCACAATCCCAATTTCACTACAGATTAAATAATGATCAGTGTCATCAAAGAATCCCCTGAATACACGTGTGTCCCTCACAGCCTTCCTGAATTCCTGATCTGTTATTATATAGTCATTGACAGATCTGGTTCCCCTTCCTTGCCAAGTATACCGGTGAATGTTCTTATGTTTAAAAAAGGAGTTTGTGATTACTAAGCCCTTACTGGCACAGAAATCCAGGAGTTGTTTTCAGTTCCTGTTGGCCTCCATATCCTCTCCAAATTTACCCATAACCTTTTCATACCCTTCTGTTCGATTTCCAATTCTGGCGTTAAAATCACCCATGAGCAGAACACTGTCCTTGTCCTTTACTCTGACAACTACATCACTGAGTGCCTCATAAAAACTATCCATCTTATCTTGATCTGTTCTTTCACAATGGGAATATACTGACACAATCCTAATTTTTTTCATACACACTGTCAAATCTATCCACATTAGTCGTTCGTTTACATACCTTATTGCAACTACGCTGGGTTCCATTTCTTTCCTGATGTGAAGCCCTACACCCCATTGTGTTATTCCTGCTTTGACTCCTGACAGGTAGACCTTGCATTCTCCCACTTCCTCTTCTCTCTCACCCCTTACCCGAATGTCACTAACAGCTAAAATGTCCAGCCCTATCTTACTTGCAGCCTCTGACAGCTCTACCTTCTTCCCAGAGTAGCCACCATTGATATTAATAGCTCCCCATCTCATTACCATTTGTTTGACAAGTCGTATCCTAGGAGTCCCTGGTTTGTCAGTTAGAGGTGTGACTCCGTCACCTCCAAAGGTCCGAGGCATTTTGCTCTGATTGTTGCCAGCATCATATTTAAAGTACAAGGGAAGAAGGTTGCTAGCCTTACTTGTCCCGAGTCCCATTGGGTTTAATCCCTAACGGTTGAGGTACTAACCGGTGGATTTTGTAGTCTTTGCTGTATGAGCACAAAGGTGACCACGACTCAGAATATGTTCGAGATGCCCAGCCTTATTCCAAAGTAACTGGTATCCCGACTGTCGGGACCACTTACTTGGCCACTCATACGTTGCTCGTGGTGCATGAACTAGGACATGACTACAGGAACCCACACCATGAACCACAAACAATAAACAAAATTCGAAGAAACCGTTGCACTCAGTTTCTGTTGATTCCAAGGGAGGAGAATGGTATTATCAATATCCAATCAGTGATGGCTAGATGGAGTCCGAAAAAATTACACACATCTCGCTATGCTCCGCAAACAAGTATGTGTCCTAGTGAGTCAAACTTCCTGCATTTGTGGCCAGCTCCTCTTTGAACTGAGATGGAATCTGTGCAGTTTGTCGCTCGTAGGGATTTTGTCATTCACAATCAGATACCACCGTGAGCGAATCCGTGAACGCAGGAACGTCTAGAGCATATTTCGTCACTGTACTGTCCACCTGTGGTTCCCTTCCTCTGTGATGTTTCCAGGTGAGGTTTTTCTCAGGGTTTTTTATTGTCAATAAACTAAATTCAGTACAGTATTTCCGAAAGTGTTGGTATTCTGGAGGAATCCTCGTGAGGTGAATCTGTGGTTCTAGACTGGTTGGCTGATTCTGGTAAAGAGACTGCGAAGAAGGCGTGCGCCCAGACACTGTGTCTCTTTCCCCATTCGCTTGATGCGCAGCCTCGCGAGCCCAAGGCCGCCCCACGAGGGAAGCAGGGCGAGTTCCGTGAACTGTACTTCGAAGACGGCACCACGGTGAATAACCCAGCTGAATAGTCGCTGAATATTCGCCTCCAGAGCTTTAGGGAGCCGAAGTATTTGGGCCTTGAAGCAAATTTTGCTTGCGAAGAATAGATTAATTGTTTGCACCTTTGGCAGGAGGTTCAGGTGTCAATCTGAGTGCAAATTCAGTGTGGCCCTATGCGGTTTAGGAGGTCGGCCCAGTTCTTAGTTATCATGCGCCCACAAGTGGCCTCTCAAAAGATGCCCGTTGGACGGTGCGAGTTCTGTTGCTTTGACGTCAATTCTGGTGTTTCGCAATGACCTACTGAGGGAATAATAGTGGATTTTCTGCTGCTAACCTGATTTCCAGACGCCTTCATATTCTGTCTTCGGTGTCGGTTAAGCTGTCACGCTTATTGAGCGGTTGACTTACCCTGCTTTGCTAAGACAAATATGGTTCAAATGGCTCTGAGCACTATGGGACTTAACTTCTGAGGTCATCAGTCGCCTAGAACTTAGAACTACATACACCTAACTAGCCTAAGGACATCACACACATCCATGCCCGAGGCAGGATTCGAACCTGCTACCGCAGCGATCGCGCGGTTCCAGACTGAAGCGCCTAGAGCCGCTCGGTCACCCCGGCCGGCCGCAAGCGTTATAATTGTGAAACTAGCGTTAAGCTATATGACAGGCCCGAGGTTGTACACTTTCCAGCCAGTTTTCGGGAATACTATCCCTTCTTTCAGAACGTCAGGCACGCGGCGCCTCGTTACGCATGTTATCAACATCCTGAAGAGGGTCTCTCAGAATGTTTCAAGGGCACTGGTGGAATACTGTTCCGACACTGTCTCTTAATGAAAGGCTGCTTCTTCAGACTCGTCCACCGTGAATTGGAATTCGAGAATGACTCTGTCCGAATCTTGCAGGTGCCCCTGGATATTGGTGAGTACAGTGTGACAAACCTCATCGCCGATGTTTCGTACGTAATACAGTGAACGGTTATATCGCCATCTGTATATCTACTCACTGGCCGGAGTCGTTCACAACTTCAGTGATTATTTGAGCTTTTCTTCGGTGCTGGAGGCGCAATACATCTTATACAGCAATATCCGTGCTCCGTTTGCTACGCCTTTTTGTCGGTATTGAACAAAGCCTCCACAGCGCTGCTATCTCCAGTTGTTAGCAGTTTTAACTTTAAAGTATTTGAGCATGGCATATGCTACAGCGTCTAGGACACATCTATGGTACAAGTCTCCGACGTTTTGATTCTAAAACTCTATGCACCTTTTTTGCCAGAATAGTTCCCGACTGGCGTACTGTTTCACTATTGACTAAAGCCTGAGCTTTGCGTAGCTAATCCACTAAGTCAGAGCGTGAAGTTCACTGCGCCTACGAAAATAATTTACTTCCATTTGTGGATTATCTAACGTTTAGGATTTGACTCCAGCAGAGGCTACTATTAAGCTTCCAGTAGCCGAAACCAAGAGTGCCCTGTCGACACTGAAGAATTACAAAACAGGCGAAGGCAGTGTGGTCAGAAAAACCAACTTGCGCGGTGCCATCGCTCCTGACATCGGCTGCAGAGCGGGAGAGACACATAGGATGTCCCAGAATGAACTGTTCGTATTGCTTCTGACACATCCTGTATGTCTGTTCCGCTGTGCAACACCATGTAACGAGCTATGAGCACGTGTGAGTAGAAGAGATGTGTTTCACTGTAGCGACTGTAAGCAAATGCTCTTAGCTCTTAATGAAAGAATTTTTGAGCCCATGTTTACACGTTTTTTTTTTATTGTTTTGGTATATACTACCTCCTTCGAAAATATGGGAAGCAGAGAGCTTGCAGTAGAAGGAATTTGGTTCACAGTATCGAAGATGAAGTGCTCGTAGTTCGTAAGGTATGCTTTTTATAGTTCATGTTTACTAGACGTCTTGGCTTCCAATATCCCAGGATATTGACAATTGCTCGTGGGACACCTTGTATATGAAGGGCTTATTTCAATAGTGGTACAAGTCCATTACCTCCACTTTTCTGTCTATAATGCTTCTGAAACTAATGATCCAAACACACAGAAAAAAGGTTCATCTCTAGCAAAAATCCATATGCTTGAATATTTCTGTTATCTCAACTGCAGATTATTCAGCGCTCATTTAACTTTAGGACTTTGTATCGCTATATGAACAAAAATGGACTTGTACCACTATTGAAATAAGCCCTTCATTTCCCCTCCGGTCTACTCGCTTCAGTAAACGCAGTTCGGGGGCCGTGTAGCTGTTCCCAAGTGTCAGCGAGGTGAAGACCGGTAACCAGAGGTTCCTATCCGTGACACTTATTGGAGTCTGATCCTCAGCATGAAGGACGCGGTGATTAGCTGGTGCCGATGTGACTGGGTAGCTTTTCTTTAAAAGCCAGGGAACCCTCGTGTCATTTCTTTGAGCCTTATGGGGGATAGAGGTTCATTGCCTTTTCTCCATTGATGGTACAGGAGGTGTCTGGACCGTTAAGAAAACGCTGGACATCACTGAAGAGAATGTCATCACGCACCAGGACTGCGGTACCAGCGGAATCTTCACCACTCACTCTAAGCAGTGGCAGTGTGACCCGGTCCAACAGTATCAGTAGCTACTACTTCCTGAAGAAGAGCAGCGTCAGCGACGGTCCCGTGCACGAAGTCTGCAAGAGCACGTAGTTTACGACCATAAGCAAATCGGTTAATATTGAGTGTGATGACGTTAAAGCTCTGACACTGCACCGGGGGTTTGTAGCTGAACTGCAGCGGATGAACGCGTTCCCGTCTAGACTTCTGTCCACCTGGGCGAAGTTTCGGGCATTGTTGGTGGATCTTCTTCTGTGGCTGCAGCGCCAGCAGTGACGTCAGCTGTAAATTTCGAAGTGGCTGCAGCACCCTTAGCGAATATGACCGTCTCCTGTAACACAGGCTTTCGTAACTGAGCTTTCCTCTGCTCCTCGGAATGCAAGTGTATTTTTTTTCTTAACGGGTGCCAGATTTTTTAATTTTTATTTATTTATTTTTCATAATTGCAACCGATTATCTGGAAAGCGAAAACAGACCATGCAAGTCACATTTCCTTGGACAGTGTATGAACTGTTTATTTCTGATATTTAATTTTTAAAATACTGGAACAAATACTATTACAAAGCTACAATAAATCCTTAACCACTTACCCACCTGCAAATACAACTGTCCTGTGTTTTTGTTATTTATGAGTACTTTGTTGCATTTAACCTGTAAATCTTTGTGTCCGCTACTGGATCCAGACTCACGGTCAACAGCCATTGTCTGCTGGATTCCTTGGGCGACGGGCGGCACGTCAGCAACGTTTCCACTATAACAAGCAATTCCACCAATCACTCTTACGTCTTAAAGTTCACAGTTCCATGATCACACGCACTAGTGCAATGTAGATTATTGCGAAGCTGTTCCATTCGGTGGTCGCCAACCTCATTTGTCTTCTCTCCATGTGCAGACAATGTTGCCAACCCGAATGGAAGCATGCTGACGTGTAGTTGAATGTTTCGCCAAGTCTTTCTGGGCTTTCGTGCATACTGCGGCTGCAGTATCGTCCAAGTTGCACCAGGTCGACTCGCTTCTCAATGCTGATTTTGGATCCAACATCCTTAATGCCTGACGGCTATTACCCGCCACACCTTAAGAGAGCCCGGAGTCCTGCAGTGTGTGTTACAGTGTGGCGGCACGGCCGCAGGCGCAGCTATTATTCATCTGTCCGCTGATTTTGTGTAGATAGGTAACGTACTGGCCTTCGCCAGTCAGATAATTAGTCAATCAACTCTACGAACTCAGAACTCTCATATATAATCCCTCCTTGATTTTAGAGAGAAATTCGTATGCTCTCCTGACTACGTCTGAAGTGTCCCATTCATTTTGCCACAGTTTTAATATGCTATCTATTATTAACTTTTTCGAATTGCCATCAGTTGCAAACATCCATCGTACTTGGATTTGATTGCCCTCCTTTAATCGGTGAAAGACTTCCTTATGTCCGAGTCCAGTGGGCATATTCCTAGAATTACTAATAAACTATCTTTCGGCGTAGAACAACAGACGCCCATTAATATTGACTGCATTCCTTGTTGAACTCTTGTTACTTATGAGGTTGTCTTCAGTAGCTGCAACCTAAGAGCCTAAACGCTCAGACCATATACTACAACTAATGCTGAGATACACTGAAGAGCCAAAGAAATTGGTACACATGACTAACATCGTGTAGGGCCCCCGCGCAGAAGTGCCACAACATGACGTGGCATGGACTCAAGTAATCTTCGAAGCAGTACTGGAGGGAAATGACACCGTGAATCCTGCAGCGCTGTCCAGAAATTCGTAACTGTACGAAAGGGTGGATATCTCTTCTGAACATCACGTTGCAAGGCATCCCAGGTAAGCTCAGTAATGGTCATGTCTGGGGAGTGTTGCATTGTGCTCCTGGAATTGTCCAAGTCAATCGGAATGCACAATAGAAGTGAATGAATGCAGGTGATCAGACAGAATGCTAACGTACGTGTCACCTGTTAGAGTCGTATGTAGACGTTATCAGGGGTCCCATATCAGTCCAACCGCAGACGCCCCACCCATTACAGACCTCCACCAGCTTGAACAGTCCCCTGCTGACATGCTGGATCCATAGATTCATGAGGTTGTCTCCATGCCCGCACACGTCCATCCGCTCAATACAATTTGAAACGAGATTCCCGACCAGGCAACATGTTTCCAGTCAATGGGACCGAGGCGAGGCGTAAGGCTTTGCGTCGTGCAGTTATCAAGGGTACACGAGTGGACCAAAGTCCTTATCGATGATGTTTCGTTCGTTGATTCGCAAGTTGACACTTGTTGGTGACCCAGCATTGAAATCTGCAGCAAGTTACGGAATGGTTGTTCTGTCACGTTGAACGATTCTCTTCAGTCGCAGTTGGTCCCGTTCTTCCAGAATCCTTTTCTGGCGGCAGCGATGTCAGAGATTTGATCTTTTACCGGATTCCTGACATGTTACACTCGTGAAATGGTCGTACGGGAAAATCCCCACTTCGCCGCTACCTCGGAGATGCTCTGCACAACTGCTCGTGCACCGGCTATAAGAGCACGTTCAAACTCACGTGAATCTTAATAATCTGCCATTGTAGCAGCTGTAACCGATCTGACAACTGTCCCAGACTATTGTTGTCTTGTATAGAGGCTTCCGCCGGCAGCGCCGTATTCTGCCTGTTTACGTTCTCTATATTTTAATACGCATGCCTATATTAGTCCCATTGACGCATCAATGGGATGTTCTAGATGTTTTAAGGGAATACGAAACTATCTTTTTGCATTAGTTATAGTTTTATTTCTCACGTTTGTAACATTTCTGCCTGCTTCCTCTATATGATGTGCTAAGTTACGACGATCGTCCTGAAATACCCGTTACTGCACTTCTCCCAATCGTTACATAATTTAATTTTGTTTTAGCGTTTCTTGCTAGGTTCACTTTCAGCGGGAACTACGTTGCTTTGTGAGGCACTAGTGACAGTTTAACATTTCGACATCGGCTTCAAGTTGGAGGAGCGCTCGTTGCGTTTGTCTTTTTCTCAGGTTTCCACTTCCAACGATAAGCACCAATTACGGGTGAAAATGTAGAGTGTCTAACCTCCCTTTCCCTTTCGTGTTATTGTTACGTCGGTCTTTAGGTTTCGTTTTGTCATCGGAACGATTGACTGAAACCATGGAGTCTGTGACGGTAAAAACGTCACTGTCAGTATTTACAGTGGGAGTTACTCAGCTTGTTTCCCTGCATATGGCAGTTCGACACGCGAGCTGGTGGCAGACGTAATCTTTCCGGCTTCGAGGATGACTTTGGTAGGCCTGGGCAGTAACCCAGTCCTTTCATGTCTCGTGAGGTCGGCTCCTCCGTCACCACATCCTCGTCTGAATTTTCTCTGCCTCGTGATGACTGGGTGTTGTGTGATGTCCTTAGGTTAGTTAGGTTTAAGTGGTTCTAAGTTATAGAGGACTGATGACCATAGATGTTAAGTCCCATAGTGCTCAGAGCCATTTCAACCTCGTCTGATTCACAATCATGGTCGTAGGCAAGAGGAAGTGCAGCTGCCGGTAGGGCTGCTGAGTGACAGCAGTGAGGGTCAACCAAAACACTGAGCTGGAGCCCAGATAAGCAGCTGTTTGTCTTAAGGCGGCAGCGGCTGGCTCGCATCGCTGGCCGGCGCTTACTATTATTTGCCACCTAGGGCTTTGTAGGCCCACAAAAAGAGCAGGGCGGGATCCACCCACTGTACAAGATGAGTATTCGTATGCCACCAGTGGTCAGATAGGAAGGTATATGCTCCTTCAGGTCTTTATGAACACTATTAGAACTGCTGTTAATTGAGGCAAAAAGGTCGCAACACCAAGAAGGAGTTGTGGTACATAAATAAAAGTAGGTAGGCGTGTTTCTACATCAAAAAGATGGCGTCTTCTCAAATTACGCGCCAGCAGCATAAGGGTCGCGCTAGTAGTGCCACTGTGACAATGGAAATCAGGTTTCCTTTAAATACACTCTGTAACAGTCGCGAGCTTTAGTTACCTTTTAGACTGGCCGTGGTGAGTTGATATGAGTCAAGAATGCCCTTAAGGCTACAAGGACGGCTTTATCAATATCTCACTGAGTTTGAACGAGATTGTGTAACATGGCTACGAGAAGCTGGATGCTACTTCTGCGATATTAGAGAAAGACATACTAGGAATACCAATGTATTTGATTGGTGGCAGCGGTGGTAGTGGGCAGGTACGTTGTCAGGAAGACCGGGCTCCGGACGTCCATGTGGCACTACCGATAGGTAAGACCATCGTATTCGGGATATGGCTCTGGCATCTGCAGCAACAATATGAGCAGCAGCTGGCCCCGCAGTTGCTGCCTCTTACATATCGGTTACGTCAAGGATAGCTCAGAGCCAGACGCCCTACAAAGTGTATTACACTGACACCAAACCTCCACCATTTGCGAACTCAGTCGTGTCCAGCGAGAGCTCATTGGAGGGCATGTTGGAAGCGTGTTGTGTTTTCTGATGAAAATAAGTTCTGCCTCGGTGCCAATGATGGCCGTTCATTCGATAGAAGGACACCAATTGAGCACCTCCACCCAATCTGTCGGCGCGCTAATCACACTTAACCCCATCTGGAGCTATGGTCTGGGGTGCGTCTTCGTATGACAGCAGGAGCACTCTCGTGGTCACACCACGTACCATGATGCCAATTTCCCCGTCACTCTGGTGATTCGACCTGTTGTGCTACCATTCTTGTCCAGAATTCAAGGGGCTGTTTTCCAAGAGCATAATGCTCGCCCACATACCTCTATTGTAGTTCAACATGGTCTACAGAAAGTCGTCATGTTGCCTTGGCCTGGTCAATCACTAGATCCGTCTACAGTCGAGCACACATGGGACATCTTCGGACGACAGCTCCACTATCATACACAAACAGCAGTAACCCTCCCTGTATTGGCCGAACAAGTGCAACAGGCATGGAACTCCATGCCATAAACTGACATCTCGCACTTGTACAACACAATGCATGGTCGTTTGCGGGCTTGCATTCAACATTCTGGCGGTTACACTAGTTATTAATGTAACAGCATTTCGCATTTGCAGTGGTTTATCTCGCGCTTACATTAACCTGGGATCTTGGAAGTTAAATCGTTAAATGTTTTGCGTAGACAAATTTACTCTCGGAATTTCATTGCTCTAACTAGTAATTTTTTGGTGACCATACAGTAATTATTTTTTGGTGATGTGATTCTTTTTCTTCAGTGATCATAGATCATCCAACTGGGAGCCAATTACACGTGGTGTCGCACATGGAACCATCTAGGAGCCCTCATGTTTTCTTGTACACTTCAACGACCTTTCACAAGCAACTTTCTAAGTTTATTTTGTATACAGATGATACTAACACTGCAACAAATAAAAGTGAAATATAGCCTCCGGAATATTGGTTAGTGAAATTTTCGTGAACTTTGATAAATGGTTGCTACCCGACTTTTTTTGGTCACTAAACTGAAAGAACACACTACATGCAGTTGAGAACATCAAGAGGTTTTAGCCAGTGTTTGCCTTCAATGCGACGTCAAAGAGACAGAACAAGTTGGCAGCGGTAAATTCTAGGAATTACACCTGGATAACAAATTCAATTGGAATGAGCTCATCACAAAACAGGTGACGCGCCCTCAGAGTCGTAAGGAATTATTTTTTGCGGTAACTCGTCAAGCCAAGATAATGATTTCCGAGTCCAAAAACGTGTAATGAGAATTAATTGTTTTGTGAACTCAAGAAGGTCATGCAGAGACCTGTTAAAGAAATAAAGATACTAGCAACTACTGCCCAGTACATTTATTCCTGAAAGAAATTTGTCAATAAAATATATCTGCCTTTGTAAGCTACATCTCTCTTCACTGGGTGAATACTAGAAATAAGAATAAAGTCCACAAACATTTAAAGTCACTTATCTTAGTCCAGCAAGGTGTCCATTATTCAGGGACACACAATTTTCAATAACTTGCCTGCAGTCATAAAAGTTTAAGTATGGTACCATTAAAATTTGGGTAACAGAATACTAAAGGATTTGTAGGAGGCCAACTCCTTCTACTCCACTTACGAATTTCATAGCAGGTCCGACTGGTGTGTGTACTTTACTAATAATAGCAAACTATGCGAGCACTATGTACAGCCTGACTTCTATACAACTAAAGTGTAGTAATGTGTTCAGTGTCAACGAGTGCTGTAAAATTATTTTTCTATTTCATAATGCATGACTACATCGTATCGTATGCACATGTATACACTGAAAATTTACAAATTTTGTTATACGTTATTTATTACCATTTCAGTGGCAATATGTTTAGGAATTTTGACTTATTCCCTAACCATGAGGACCATTTCACTTGGGTTCTGTGGAAAGTACATACATATTTATTATTCTTTGTAAATATTTATTGCGTATGTTTGTATTCTGCTTTGTTCTACACCCTGAAGGATCTACTCACTATAAATATACTGGAACGAGAAACGTAAGTTATCATATTTTGTTTTATTGAAAGTGTGATAGACAGACTTCGTAGGACAGAATTTGGCACGAAATGACAATCTGAAGACCGACCATGATTATTATTTGATTGCCTCGATCGTAAAAAATTTAGAATGAAATTACCGGCTTCGGCAATGCTTTGTTATAATAACTATCAATTGTATTTAATGTCTTAACGCAGTGACTCGTAATTTTCTTCTTTGACTTTTATTGCAGATTCTGAAGATGGGTATTGCTTAGCCGAAATTTCATTCAAAACATTTGGCGATCAAGACAATCAACTAAAAATCACACACTTTGTACGTTTAACGCACTATACGATTTTCGAGTGTTCTTTATTATTACCGATATTTGAGAAGAATCCCAGCAGAAACAGAAGTAGTAAACGATTGTTTTTGGAAGCTTATGTCAGCTTCATTTTTCACATAAACATTGTGTTATTTGCTAATATTCTGATGCTTATGCCTATTATGTGTGCTCTGCAAGCCAAAAGCAGTGTGAAAATACCGGCATGTCCCTCTGTTGTACAGGTGGGCTTAGTGTCGTGGGGACTGGGATGCGCGAATCTGACAAACCCAACCGTGTACACGCGCATTGACCATCATTTGAAATGGATCTTGGACACAACTACTTCACGGATGACAAACGAAGCGTCACGTCTACAAACTGCCACCATGGTCATCACTCTGGCGCACTTCGTCATGGCTCTCACATGCATCTGCCATGCGTGATAGATGGTGTGGGGCTTCCATAGGTGAACTGTGCAGTGTATGTCTCAGTACTGTAATACAGTTGGTGAAATTAAAATTGTGATTAAATGTTGACGTTGTCTTTTATTGTATTCGTCGTAGGAGCCAAAGAAAACAATTTATGCTAAATACGCCTCATCAGAAAATACAAGGAATACACGACACACAACTAGGATGCTTCACTGTACGGTAGAACATCTCACTCATTGGAATAGTAATCTGCTGACACAGCAACCATTTGGGATATTTGTCTCAGACAATGCGACATACAAAAAGAACGGCACGAAGATCGTAGCATGTGTGAGATCAGACGTTACGCCGAAAGCACTACCCACAGTAATTCCAAAAAGACGTGCGATTGCTTAGCAAAACAAGTACGAGTGTAGACAAAAAAATTGTACACGTACAGTGATTTGTAAGCGGCAATAAAGGTTTCAGCACAGTGTGCTAGTGTGGTGCACAGATAGATCAGGGCAGTGAAAAGCAAGGTGTCTGTACATGCTTTGTCCGAAAATAACTTCGCCAAACAATGCCGTTGCTGTGGCACATTTTGGAAATCTAATGTGGATGCAGATCCAGTGATTCAAATGGCTCTTAGTACTGTACTTAGTACATCTGTGGTCATCAGTCCCCTAGAACTTAGAACTACTTAAACCTATCTAACTTATGGACATCACACACATCCATGCCTGAGGCAGGATTCGAAACTGTGACCGTAGCGGTCACGCGGCTCCAGACTGAAGCGCCCAGTGGATCACACATTACAATTGTTGTTGCCCTGTTCAGCGATAATAATACACAACAGGCAGTTTGCAAATTCCACTCAGAATATACGAGTAATGTCCAACCTCTTCCTGCCCAAACACAGATTTCTGAAATTATTAGCGTCTGTTAAACTCGTGCATCACATTCCTTAACTGATGGTAATATGCTTTACCTCATACTACAGCCTTACTTCCATATAAAATCTGGACTCTTACGACACCACGAACCCTTGTTAACACATTGTTTCATGCAAATCGCGTCCAGCCAATGTGGTCTGCTACGAAAAATACCTTCGGCCCACTCTTAGTATTCTGGTCGACTATACGTATGAGAAATATTTTAATCCAAAACTTTTTTAACTAAGTTAACGAAATAAGCGATTTCTCACCGAAATGGTATGTAGCTCGTAATTTTACGGTTGTCGCTGCTGTGTAATACCCTGAATAGTAAGTGTACTAAACTACAGGAAATCATCATAACATAGAAAGCGGTTCGATTATGACGTAGTACCGTTGTGATGCTTTCAGTCAGTGATTAAATATTATAGTGGGTAGTGCTAGTAACAAGTGATTATGATTTACATAAATTGCAATTATTTATGAATACATATTTCTTGGTAAAATAAAATTGTCGCCTGCCGTGCTACTTGCTTTCAGTGAGTCAGGTACACGAATGAACCAATTATAAATCTTTTGCTTTACTTCAGTACGATGCTTCATGGAGTACTGCGATTTTTGACAACGTATATTGATATCACCTTTTGGATTTTTGTTTATATTGGTATTTTAAGGTGAGAAATATTGGTCAAGTGAGGTTTCCGATACCTATTCAAGTTGGTTCAAGCTGATCTTTTCCTTTTTTTTGCATCTTTGTTACCAAATATTGTACAGTATTTCTCTCATTATTTAGTTTTGTATTTGTTTTATAGTGATTTTGCGATTGTTATTTTAGTTTGGCGCAGCCCCAAACCCAAATTCCCACATCTGTTTCGTTATATTTAGTAATATTTAGTAATAAGAATTTGTACGATTCCGTATGGATATTTATACTGAGGCTCCATGGGAGCGACTGAAGCTATGGCTCGCCATTTCTAAATCTTGTTTGTCTTATTATTTAGATCTTGTTATGATGTCGTTAGTCAACGTCAAGAGATGGCATGGAAGCCGCAGGTTTATCCAAATTGTTCATAAGAAATAAGGGTAAGCCATGGGATTGTGGAGACTGTGTGTAAGGGTTTTGCGGTAATAAATGGCGTACAGAAGGTACTTCTGCTATCGTACTGGCCATTTAAAGTCGTTTAGATAGTACCTGCAGATTTTATTTAATTGCCATCTTTCATTTATAAATTTATATGTTGCAATCATAATTCGAATTTACTGAGTGACAGGAACCTTCGACCATTCGATTCATGTGTGTATTCATATTGTAAACTGTAGACTCAGCAGTATTTGACTTGTAATGCGGCAACTACGTATCCCAGCCCCTAGACAACGAAACCAACCAAGACTTTCAATATTTCATCTTTGAGTCAGAGAGTACGTAATTGAGGTCCACCACACCACATAGTTATATTTGAAAGCCCTCAAACATCAAATCTCCGACATCGCTATGGCCAGAAAGAAATCCTCCAAGAAGGGGACCAACGATGACTGAAGAGAATAGTTCAAAGTGACAGAAGTGCAACCCTTCCGCAAATCGTTGCAGACTTCAGTGCTGGGCAGTTAACAAACGTCAGTATGTGATCCATTCAACGAAACATCATCGATATGGGGTTTTGGTGCCGAAGGACCAGTCGTATATACCGAGCGAGATGGGCAGTGGTTAGCACACTGAACTCGCATTCTGGAGGACGACGGTTCAATCCCGCGTCCGGCCATCCTGATTAAGGTTCTCCGTGATTTCCCTAAATCGCTGCAGGCAAATTCCGGGATGGTTCCTGTGAAAGGGCACGGCCGACCTCCTTCCCCATCATTCCGTAATCCAATGAGAACGACGTCTTCGCTGTCTGGTCTCCTCCCCCCCCCCCCCCACCCCTTAGAACAACCTACCACAACGCACTCGTATACCCTTGATGACTGCAAGACACAAAGTTTTACGCCTCGCCTGCGAGCATCAACACCGACGTAGGACTGTTGATGACTCGAAACATGTTGCCTGGTCGGATGAGTCCTGTTTCAAATTGTATCGAGCGGATTTACGTGTACGGGTATGGAGACAACCTCATGAATACATGGACCCCACACATCAGCAGGGGACTATTGAAGCTGATGGAGGCTCTGTAGTGGTGCGGGGCGCGTGCAGTTGGAGTGATACGGGACCCTTATATGTCTAGATACGACTCTTGACAGGTGACATGTACGTAACCACCGTATCTGATCACCTGTATCCATTCATGTTCATTGGGCATTCCGACAGACTTGGCTAATTCCAGAAGGACAACGCGACACCCCATATTTCCAGATTGGCTACAGAGTGGCTCCAGGGACACTCTTCTGAGCTTCAACACTTCCACTGGCCACCAGACTCTCCAGACACGAAGATTATTGTGCATAAGTGGGATGCCTTGCAACGTGCTGCTCAGAAGAGATCTCTAGCCCCTCGTACTCTTACGGATTTATGGACAGCCCTGCAGGATTCATGGTGTCAATTTCCCCGAGCATTATTCCAGACATTAGTCGAGTCCATGCGACATCGTGTTGTGGCAGTTCTGCGTGCTCACAGCGGACCAACACCATATTAGGCAGGTGTACCAAGTTTCTTTGGCTCTTGAATGAAACATGTGATAGTGCATCCACAACTGATTATATTGAGCCAGGGAGTGAATGGCCGAAAATTCAGATTTATTATGTGGACGCAGACATCGTACATCGTACAACGCATAACAATGATGTGAATCAGAGTAATTGTTCAAAGTGACGACCACTAAGCCCCAATGAATGGATGGCGACGGCGCCTGAATTTCTGCCACACTCTAAAAGTTCCCTGGCATCTGTTATACCAAAGACCGGCAGCTTGACCGTAGCGAACACATCTTCATCCGTTTCTACGTGAGTTTCATACACCAAAGTCCCAGAGGATATAGTTCAGTTGCTCTGCCCGTGGGACAGAAGCTCCCCTTCCAATTAAACAAAGATGTACATTTTGTGCAGATGCTCGTGGACATTAACATGGAAGTGGTTTGGTGCAAGATCGTGCTGAAACAACGTCCTTTCGGGGACTACAAGTGGTACAGTCTCCAATAAATGTGGCAGCACATCTCACAGGAACATCAGGTGACAGGGACCAATTGAATGGGGAGGCAGCAAATAAGGTTCTGTTAGGTGATCTTGGACACTGTGCGCGTATGCACTGATAGAGAATCGTGTGAGTCAGTGAACATTTCGCTCTCATTTAAGTATATGGCGGCAAGAGACAGCCTTCCGGAATTGTGAAACGAATCCTATCGCCCAAGACCATGTGCCACAAAGAGTTAAGATTGGCCACAAGATGGGGAAATTCACAGGCGTCTATTGTGCTGAATGCCGCTAGGGTGAATGAGGTCTAAGAGCTGTGGTGTGCGAGTGAGACTGACGAAAACGTACATCACAGGCAAACCCAGTGGAAGCCGTTTGTGGCCAGGGAGACGTAGCAGTGTTAAATATGGCGTACAGTCGATCTTTAGGTAGCTAGGAAGTGAAACGACTTAGAAGATTTCACGTTGAGTGGTATCGCGGGACTTAGTCTCTGAGCGGTGAGCAGCCGCTCGCCCAGTGTGAACTCTAACATTTCGCGAAGATAACGAGGTCGAGTATTGGACTTGTATTTCGCGATGAGATTGTAAATGATCGAACGGTGTCAAATGGATATGCACTTGAGCGTAACAGTAACTCTGAATACGACCACTTTCGCTATTAGTTTGCTTTCTGAATAAACATTAATTATTCTAACCAAATTGCAACTGTGTCGTCTACATCATTTGTGGGTCGTTATTTTAGTTCCCGTTATTATTATTACTGTTGTTATATGTTACATTAACTTTGTATTTCGCAAACTTGCCATCAGCCACCCAATTTAAGCAAAGGGTCACAAGTGTCTAATTTAGGGCGTATAATGCGACACGTGCGGTTCAACCCCTAGACGAGTTTGAGCCAAGACATTTCAAAGAAGGGGATCCGCATGTGAGCCCCAACATATCTGGGATGTTATCTCGCAATCGTTGCTGGTGGCCACCAATTTGGGTGGCTTGAGTGTTGTCCTCGCTCCAGAAACGGCTGTTCTGGTTGTTTAAACAAGCATCACGGGTAAATAAGGCCTCATACGTGAACAGTACAAACTGTACGAAGTTCGGCGCTTCACCATTGTGGTGGGTAATCCATCAATAGAAATTAATGAAGTTCTCTGAACCCATTGGTCACAGTGGTTGCGCACAAGTTCTTTAAGATGGGGTGTAATATCCGTTCCAGCAGTACTCTGAATGTTCTATCCTTCGAATTGTGGGGTTCAAGGGCAAGGTGGGGGTGCTTATTGCTGGGTGGTCGGCCTTACGATAGTTTCAACACCATTTCCTCAATGTCTGGTGTTCGGACACGTCTTTTTTTTTTGGTATGGTTTTAAGGCGCAAAGGTGCTACGGTCTTTAGCACCCGGTCTATGACTTAGGAAAAGGTGAAAAACGAAACTGGAAACCAGCTGCAATTGGAGCGAAACTAAAAAAAGTGGGAAAACCAAACACAGAAGGATAGCTTAAAAAACAACTATGGAAGAGGGGTTATTTGTCCCCAAAAAGAGCTTCATATGACTGACGTCACCTCACTGCCACTAATAAACTCGAGAACGCGATCGGCTGAGCGCGTGTCATCTGCTAAAATGGAAGATATATCAGGCGACAGATGTAGACGGGCGCGTAACGGAGTAAAATAGGGGCACTAGAGTAAATGGTGTCTCACCTTCCACAGTTGAGAGCAGTGGGGACAGAGTGGGGGAGGATCGTCACTTACAAGATGTCGATGGCTAAAAAGACAGTGCCCTGTCTGGGGTCTAGTTAAAATTACCTCCTCCCGACGACGAGTTCGGGAGGAAGAGGTCCAAGCACAGGGAAGAGCTTTCATCTCCGCAATTTATTATTGGGAAGTGTCGACTAATGTGCGTGCCATAGAAGAGCAACACGACGACATAAAAGACTCTGTAGATCAGCGAAGGGAATCTTGCGAATAGCAGGCTGAAGAAGAGAAACTGCAGCCTTGGCCGCTATATCGGCCGCCTCATTTCTACAGATACCAACGTGTCCTGGGATCCAGAGGAACGCCACAGAGACGCCCCCCCCCATAAGTGGAGCAAGTGGTGGGAGTCCTGAATCCAGTGGACCAGAGGGTGGACAGGGTATAGAGCTTGGAGACTAAGGAGAGAGCTGAGCGAAAGTGAGCAGATAACATACTGTATCCGCTGATGGCGACTGATGTATTGGACAGCCTGGAGAACAGCGTAAAGCTCCGCAGTAAAAACCGCACACTGGTCGGGAAGCCTAAATCGATTTGGGGTGTCGCCAACCATATAGGCACTGCCAACACCAAACGATGTTTTTCAGCCATCAGTGTAAATAAATGTGGCTTCCTTCATTGCAGCAGCAAATGCCCGACGAGGAACAAGAGAAGGGTTACCATCGTTGGGAAACTGACAATCGTCACGAAGTAGGCAGGTCCGGGGCCGGAGCCAAGGCGGTGCTGTACTCCAAGTTGTCAAGAAAGTCTTAGGAACGTGGAAGGAAAGAGAAGGTAGCAGTTGACGGAAGCGGACTCCCGGTGGTAGTAGGGAGCAAGGGGGGCTTGCATAACCTAAATCCAAGGAGGCCTTGAAAACAAATGTTATGGGTCGGATTAGCACGCATGGAAGACAGATGGCTAGCATAACGACTCAGAAGGACAGCTCGCCTATTGGACAGCGGATGTTCAGCCGTCTCAGCATAAAGGCTTTCAACAGGGCTGGTGTAAAAAGCTCCAGACACTAAACGTAGAGTCGAGACGCTGAAGAATAGACGGCCGAGCAGAGGAGTAAACTATGCTTCCATAGTCCAATTTCGAGCGCACTAAGGCGCGATAGAGGCGGAGAAGGACCACTCGGTCCGCTCCCCAGGAGGTACCATTCAGGACACGGAGGGTGTTGAGGGATCGCAGACACGTGTTTGGCGGGATCCTTGGCCGGTGCTCTGAGGCATGAAAGGCTTCGTCTCTCGTAAGTTAGTATCCGCGGAGAAAATCATCTTAAAGATGGGATAATGCTTGTTGGTAGATTCCGCCTGCTTTACGAACACTACATTATGTCACGCCGCATATTTAAATGCTTGTCTGCCAACTCTGGTGACGAGTACCGTTCCATCTTTGACTATGCACTTTACGCCAACGACACATGACAGACTGTCTGATGCAATGGACAAGTGACACCAGGCACAGGTTAATGCGCACGTGCTATGAGCTGACTTGTGTACAGTATGTCTGTTTGGTGGTCAGTGGCGTACGCTGTTTATCACCCGTTGCCTGTTCCAGTGTACAACAGACACACTGGATCTTGGCCAGAGTGCGGCAGAACAGTATGCACCGTTGCAATACATGCATTCAGACGGGCGGTCGTCGCTTTGAACAATTATTATGAGCAACGTTGTTGTTATTCGGCGTGTGCTATGTACGTCCATAACACAATAAATATGAATATCCGACCATTGGTTCTCTATCTCAATATAATGGGTTGTGGACCCACAATCAATAGCTCCATTTTGTCCAAAACGTTAGAGACGCAGTGTATATTATTACAAGCAATTTTATTGTCTTCAGAATAGTTTCTTATATATTTACAGAGTTTCAAATGATAATCGCGAGTGGGTGGCCCAATTTCTTAACTCGCTATATTATATGAAGAATCATTTGTGAACGGAGTATGGTACAAAGTGAAGGACATTTAGTCTCATTATAAGGTATAGTACAACACGTTTCCGCAGTGTAGTGTGAATTGCGTACTTCAGTGCCTAGACTGCTTCACCAATACAAGACGAGCAAGGCCTAGTTCATAGAGTGAAATACACTTGACAGTACTCACCGAGCTCCCATGTTCCACGTTGCGAAGAGGGCTGAGTGAAATCCAAGTCGGTATGGTTATCCAAGAGGAACGGTCTCGCGTCATGAGCTGTCATACGATTGTCCAAGATACAGCAATGAAATACGGTGCGCCAGGCAGACAGAAAGCCTAATAAACTAGTGATACCCTGCCTAACATTGTCGAGATATGAATTACGTGCACTGCCAGCGCCGTGTTGGCGTGCTGGTGCAGACACTATAGAATTGAATGTTAATAATAGATGGCGTTGCTGCGAGAACTGTCGCATACCATATTCTGAAGTGAAAAGAACAGACAGCCGTGAGAAAGTGGCACTTTGACGTAAGTCTGGGCCACGTTTTGAGTGACAGCTGTGCAAAGACGAAAGAAAGAAAAAGGCTTGCAGCGAAGTTCTCTCCTCTCCTCTGAATATGGGGAAAATTTAACAGCACTGATTAGAATGTGTACATGAATCGTAACATTGTTATTCTTTTCTTTTCCACACTTTGTCTCTTACGAAAACATGTACTGTCTGTCTAATCCTGTTTCCACTATCTTATGTGTCTCGTATGTAACGTCTACTGGCAAAACACATATTATATGCGCTAAAAAAAGAATAATTGAACTGGATGATTGTAATTGCGTGGACAATGATTGCATGAACGTTATGTAATAAAGAGCAACCATTATGTGTCATATTTTATTCTTGTATAGAATTATGTACCGCTTTCTTCTTAAAGATAGTATCTGTGTCGGCGAGTCCTGAAACCGCCACAGACGATACTTATTATATATCAATCAAAGATCAAAATATATCACACCGAGTATAAATAGTAGTGACGGAGCATTAATTTCTCTGTCGTCTATTTGGAGGTAAGTGAGTAGGAAGAGCCTGTGATGCTATTTTGTATGCTTGTGTAACATTGTTTTGTCAAGACTGATAGAAGAACACCATTAGGCATTGATTTGTAATGGTGTGTAAGAATTTAACTGTCTAAATGTTTTCAATAGAGTTACTTAGTGAAAACTTGCATTATGATTCGTAATAATTTTGCCTGGTACTTTATCCCATCCTTTTAAGACATTTTCAGCCATTTAAATACTATCCGTGGTGCAGAGCTTTGCTACCAACGAACGAGCCGTTGCCGCGGGGTATTCAAACTACATTAAATGAAACTAATCATACTGCACAGAAGCGGAGAGGTAATAGTGAACTAAAATTACTTCTTTCAGCTTCGGGGTTGCAGGGAAGAGCAGCAGATTTTATGATGTGTTTTGCAGGTGGACGCTGGCTGCGGATGACGTTATATTATTAACAGTACAAAAAGATAATTTACCTTCATGACATAAAAGAAATCTTGCTGTGCGTAGTTCTGGTCTGGCACACATTACTGTAAAAAATTTTTTCTCTATGATAATAGTCTCATCTTTTCGTGTTAGTCGTGGTAGTTATTTGTGTTTTACTGTTAACAAAAATCCACTGCAAATGTTGAACAAACATTGCGTACTGTAACATCCAGGGGCGGTGGGAAGGGGGGAGCTATGGGGGCTATAGCCCCCCCCCCCCACTCCCAATGGGGTATCATATTACACTGGATAAAAAGACTTCAGAAATCAGTGAATATATTACTCCAACAGATTTTTTAAATAATTATATAGCAGTATACGTTACAATGTATTTCAAACACATTTTAACAAAAGAATAGGAGTGGAAAATAGCTTTTTTAACTTCAAATAGGCGTCTTTTTATTTATTAAAACTCATTTTTTACCCTGAACTCTAAAACAGTTACCAAAAACTACTTTAAGCAACACTAAAGACCCAAACTCTCCTTTTGTTAAGCGATATTCCATTTCCCCAAGACCCTCCCCCCCCCCCCCCCGCCCCAACATTAGCCCCCTCCTTGACTGACTTCTAGAATCGCCCCTGGTAACATCAGTATTGATAACTAAATAATAGGCTCTGAGCACTATGGGACTTATCTTCTGACGTCACCAGTCCCCTAGAACTTAGAACTACTTAAACCTAACTAACCTAAGGACATCACACACATCCATGCCCGTGGCAGGATTCGAACCTGCGACCGTCGCAGCCTCGCGGTTCCAGAGTGTACAGCCTAGAGCCTATCGGCCACAACGGCCAGCTGTCACTGTGCAGATATCCATAATTGATGTTTACTCCCTCCTACGCTTCGGTTTCTGTAATAAGAGACGTCGTTGATTACGGCACAAGACGGACTGCTGTTGTTGTGGGCTTCAGTCCTGAGACTGGTTTGATGCAGCTCTCCATGCTACTCTATCCTGTGCAAGCTTCTTCATCTCCCAGTACCTACTGCAACCAACATCCATCTGAATCTGCTTAGTGTAGTCATCTCTTGGTCTCCCTCTACGATTTTTACCCTTCACGCTGCCCTCCAATACTAAATTAGTGATCCCTTGATGCCTCAGAACATGTCCTATCAACCGATCCCTTCTTCTGGTCAAGTTGAGCCACAAACTTCTCTTCTCCCCAATCCTGTTCAATACTTCCTCATTAGTTATGTCATCTACCCATCTAATCTTCAGCTTTCTTCTGTAGCACCACATTTCGAAAGCTTCTATTCTCTTCTTGTCCAAACTATTTATCGTCCATGTTTCACTTTCATACATGACTACACTCCATACAAATACTTTCAGAAATGACTTCCTGACACTTAAATCTATACTCGATGTTAACAAATTTCTCTTCTTCAGAAACACTTTCCTTGCCATTGCCAGTCTACATTTTATATCCTCTCTACTTTGACCATTATCAGTTATTTTGATCCCCAAATAGCAAAACTCCTTTACTACTTTAAGAGTCTCATTTCCTAAACTAATTCTCTCAGCATCACCAGACTTAATTCGACTACATTCCATTATCCTCGTTTTGCTTTCGTTGATGTTCATCTTATATCCTCCTTTCAAGACACTATCCATTCTGTTCAACTGCTCTTCCAAGTCCTTTGCTGTCTCTGACAGAATTTCGATGTCATCGGCGACCCTCAAGGTTTTTATTTCTTCTCCATGGATTTTAATACCTACTCCAAATTTTTCTTTTGTTTTCTTCACTGCTTGCTCAATATACAGATTGAATAACATCGCGGAGAGACTACAACCCTGTCTCACTCCCTTCCCAACCACTGCCTCCCTTTCATGTCCCTCGTGTGTAATAACTGCCATCTGGTTTCTGTACAAATTGTGAATAGCCTTCGCTCCCTGTAATTTACCCCTGCCACCTTCAGAATTTGAAAGAGAGTATTCCAGTCAACATTGTCAAAAGCTTTCTCTAAATCTACAAATGCTAGAAACGTAGGTTTGCCCTTCCTTAATCTAGCTTCTAAGATAAGCCGTAGGGTCAGTAGTGCCTCACGTGTTCCAACATTTCTACGGAATCCAAACTGATCTTCCCTGAGGTCGGCTTCTACTAGTTTTTCCATTCGTCTGTAAGGAATTCGCGTTAGTATTTTGCAGCTGTGACTTATTAAACTGATAGTTCGGTAATTTTCACATCTGTCAACACCTGCTTTCTTTGGGATTGGAATTATTATATTCTTCTTGAAGTCTGAGGGTATTTCGCCAGTCTCATACATCTTGCTCACCAGATGGTAGAGTTTTGTCACGACTGGCTCTCCCAAGGCCGTCAGTAGTTCCAATGGAATGTTGTCTACTCCGGGGCCTTGTTTCGATTCAGGTCTTTCAGTGCTCTGTCAAACTCTTCACGCAGTATAGTATCTCCCATTTCATCTTCATCTGCATCCTCTTCCATTTCCATAATATTGTCCTCAAGTACATCACCTTTGTATAGACCCTCTATATACTCCTTCCACCTTTCTGCTTCCCCTTCTTTGCTTAGATCTGGGTTTCCATCTGAGCTCTTGATATTCATACAAGTGGTTCTCTTATCTCCAAAGGTCTCTTTAATTTTCCTGTAGGCAGTATCTATCTTACCTCTAGTGAGATAAGCCTCTACATCGTTACATTTGTCCTCTAGTCATGCCTGCTTAGCTATTTTGCACTTCCTGTCGATGTCATTTTTGAGACGTCTGTATTCCTTTTTGCCTGCTTCATTTACTAATTTTTTATATTTTCTCCTTTCATCAATTAAATTCAATGTTTCTTCTGTTACCCAAAGATTTCTACTAGCCCTCGTCGTTTTACCTACTTGATCCTCTTCTGGCTTCACAACTTCATCCCTCAGAGCTACCCATTCTTCTTCTACTGTGTTTCTTTCCCCCATTCCTGTCTATTGCTCCCTTATGCTCTCCCTGAAACTCTATACAACCTCTGGTTCTTTCAGTTTATCCAGGTCCCATCTCCTTAAAGTTCCACCTTTTTGCAGTTTCTCCAGTTTTAATCTACAGGTCATAACCAATAGATTGTGGTCAGAGTCCACATCTGCCCCTGGTAATGTCTTACAATTTAAAACCTGGTTTCTAAATCTCTGTCTTACCATTAAATAATCTATCTGAAACCTGTCAGTTCCTCCAGGCTTCTTCCATGTATACAGCCTTCTTTTACGATTCTTCAACCAAGTGTTTCCTATCATTAAGTTGTGCTCTGTGCAAAATTCTACCAGGCGGCTTCCTCTTTCATTTCTTTACCCCAGTCCACATTCACCTACTACGTTTCCTTCTCTCTCTTTTCCTACTACCGAATTCCAGTCACCCATGACTATTAAATTTTCGTCACCCTTCACTATCTGAATAATTTCTTTTATTTCATCATACATTTCGTCAATTTCTTCATCTGCAGAGCTAGTTAGCATGTAATCTTGTACTACTGTAGTAGGTGTGGGCTTCGTGTCTATCTTGGCCACAATAATGCGTTCACTATGCTGTTTGTAGTAGCTTACCCGCATTCCTATTTTCCTATTCATTATTAAACCAACTCCTGCATTACCCCTATTTGATTTTGTGTTTATAACCCTGTATTCACCTGACCAAAAGTCTTGTTCCTCCTGCCACCGAACTTCACTAATTCCCACTATATCTAACTTTAACCTATCCATTTCCCTTTTTAAATTTTCTAACCTACCTGCCCGATTAAGGGATCTGACATTCCACGCTCCGATTCGTAGAACGCCAGTTTTCTTTCTCCTGATAATGACATCCTCTTGAGTAGTCCCCGCCCGGAGATCCAAATGGGGGACTATTTTACCTCCGGAATATTTTACCCAAGAGGACTCCCTTCATCATTTAACCATACAGTAAAGCTCCATGCCCTCGGGAAAAAAATTACGGCTATTTTCCCCCTTGCTCTCAGCCGCACGACAGCAAGGCCGTTTTGGTTAGTGTTGCAAGGCCAGATCAGTCAATCATCCAGACTGTTGCCCCTGCAACTACTGAAAAGGCTACTGCCCCTCTTCAGGAACCACACGTTTGTCTGGCCTCTCAACATATACCCCTCCGTTGTGGTTGCACCTACGGTACGGCTATCTGTATCGCTGAGGCACGCAAGCCTCCCCACCAACGGCAAGGTCCATGATTCATGGGGGAAGACGGACTAGAAGGGTTGAATAGTGGATAAACCACAACGCTGACGCCGAAGAACTGCCCTTTGTATGTGCACATTCTGTAGTGTTCCTATGTAATGTAATATTATTGTAGTATTCCTGCTGCGAGTACCAGCGATGATGCGCTACTGTAACCGAGAGGACAACGCTATTTGCTGTGAAAAAAAAAAAAAAGATTGTTGGAGATAAGAAATGGCTATTGGAGATTTTTTTTGAAGGTCAGATAATTTTGCATACAGACGTAATTTGATGTGCAGAGGAGATATAATTGTAATCGTAATTATCGAGAATATAAAATTTCTCTTGTGAAAAAGAAGATAAATATCATCTACAAAATTTTATTCGATGTTCGATCCCTTGACCTTCATAAAACTATTAGTGTGTTTAGCAACAGAGTGCATAGTGATTTCTTCGCAAATTAACAATACTGGGCGAATCTGTTGCTATCGCGAGCCGAACGGTGCGCCATATTTTGCCGTCTGCTTGTGTGTCAGAGACGTTCCTTAAGCGACCAGTTTGTTAGAAGGTATCATGCTGACACTGTTGTTCAACCTTCTCGTTCTGAAAGTGTTTCCAGAAAATCTTACGGCGACTGAGATTACGTTACCTGCTACGAGAGACAGAGTCTTCATCGCGAGTTGTACCAGTTTTCTCCGACTTTGCCTGGCGTTCTCTGAGATCCGGAGAAACGGAAACCTCTGACCGTCAACTCATCCTGTACCTAACCCGTTCTCTCTATACAGCAGACACGAAGAAAACATAATCACCTATAGACAAACTTTATCAGAGATTTTTATCTTAGAGAGGTAAAATTTTTTAAAATAAATGCATCTAGGCAGAAAATTAAAACAGAGTTTAAATGCGCTACCTGTCTTATCTTTGTCAAAGTCAAATGTCAAGTTAATTAATTAATTAATTAATATTTTTTACGTCGTAGCACTTCATTTTATTGCGCAATAATTTTGGATGGGAATTAGTTAGGTTTTTCGAGTTGGGAATTTTCTGTAACTACAAAATAATTTGTCAGAAGCTTTATCGGTTTCTCATGAGTGATAATTCTGTTATCAATAAACTAAATTTAGAAGGGATAGAAATTGTCTTTTACCCAATAACGATTTACTTAACTCATTGAGAAGCTGATAAAACCTTGGGTTTTCTTTCAGCTACGGGAGACAGACCAGTTATGGCAACTCAATTTTGTCTAGAAAATAGTGATTGTTAATTGCATTCGGTAATTCTGTGAATCTCTGAGACTATTTGTCAGCCTAAGTGCTTCCGTTTGTGCCCCTGATCCAGCCTAATCGTCGCTGAACCACAGTGATTAACATAGGAATAGCAACGCATTTTCCACAATCGCACGTCACCATGAGGAAATGTGGGGAGGGGGTGGCGCACTTCTACATCTACATCTACATCCATACTCCGCAAGCCACCTGACGGTGTGTGGCGGAGAGTACTTTGAGTACCTCTATCGGTTCTCCCTTCTATTCCAGTCTCGTATTGTTCGTGGAAAGAAAGGTTGTCGGTATGCCTCTGAGTGGGCTATAATGTCTCTGATTTTATCCTCATGGGCTCTTCGCGAGATATACGTAGGAGGGAGCAATATACTGCTTGACTCCTGGGTGAATGTATGTTCTCGAAACTTCAACAAAAGCCCGTACCGAGCTACTGAGATTCTCTCTTGCAGAGGTTTCCACTGGAGTTTATCTGTCATTTCCGTAACGCTTTCGCGGTTACTAAATGATCCTGTAACGAAGCGTGCTGTTCTCCGTTGGATCTTCTCTATCTCTTCTATCAACCCTATCTGGTACGGATCCTACACCGGTGAGCAGTATTCAGGCAGTGGGCGAACAAGTGTACTGTAACGTACTTCCTTTGTTTTCGTACTGCATTTCCTTAGGATTCTTCCTATGAATGTCAGTCTGGCATCTGCTTTACCGGTGATTAATTTTATATGGTCATTCCATTTTAAATCACTCCTAATGAGTACTCCCAGATAATTTATGGAATTAACTACTTCCAGTTGCTCACCTGCTATTTTTTAGCTAAATGATAAGGGACCTATCTTTCTATGTATTCGCATCATATTACACTTGTCTACATTGAGATTCAATTGCCATTCCCTGCACCATGCGTCAATTCGCTGCAGATCCTCCTGCATTTCAGTACAATTTCCCATTGTTGCAACCTCTCGATACACCACAGCATCATCTGCAAAAAGCCTCAGTGAACTTCCGATGTCATCCACCAGGTCATTTATGTATATTGTGAATAGCAACGGTCCTATGACACTCCCCTGCGGCACACCTGAAATCACTCTTACTTCGGAAGACTTCTCTCCATTGAGAATGACATGCTGAGTTCTGTTATCTAGGAATTCCTCAATCCAATCACACAATTGATCTGATAGTCCGTATGCTCTTACTTTGTTCATTAAACGACTGTGGGGAACTGTGTCAAACGCCTTGCGGAAGTCAAGAAACACGGCATCTACCTGTGAACCCGTGTCTAAGGCTCTCTGAGTCTCGTGGACTAATAGCGAGAGCTGGGTTTCACACGACCGTCTTTTTCGAAACCCATGCTGATTCCTACAGAGTAGATTTCTAGTCTCCAGAAAAGACATTATACTCGAACATAATACGTGTTCCAAAATTCTACAACTGATCGACGTTAGAGATATAGGTCTATAGTTCTGCACATCTGTTTGACGTCCCTTCTTGAAAACGGGGATGACCTGTGCCCTTTTCCAATCCTTTGGAACGCTTCGCTCTTCTAGAGACCTACGGTACTTAATCACCACATTAAGAAAACTAACAAATCTGTTAACTGTTGTTGCCTTACAAACACAAAAACGCTTTTGCAGAGGTGCTGTTGTTTGAATAGGGTCCAGAACTAGAAAATACTTAAGCAAATTTAATTAATTGATGTTGACTTTTAATCACCAAATATTATTTACAGAGATACTAATATAAAAGTATCGTCCTGAAACAGAAAATAAAGAGTATGACATTCACTGAAGAACGTGGCATCTGTTACTAAAGTTAAAATTTTTGGATTAAGTTTAACTGAAAAATTCAATATATTTACAGAAGTTGGTAGAAGACTTCATTAAAAGAAAAAAGTATAATTTTGAATATTGTACAATGTAAAGAAACCGACAAGATTTTATACACGTTACATGCTTAATGAAATTAAAGAGTACACCCTATTTTCTGAATAAATGTCCTTTATCAGTTCAATTAGTTAAACAGTTGTCCACCAAGGATACCACTACGTATTCCCTCTTTTGTAATCACCAATCTCATGTGCCCCGTAAGAGGTAGTCACTATGAAGCATTTAGTGAAGGTCAGTCCCTGGTCAGTTGATCTGAAGTCCCATAGCCAGATCTTTGTGGTGTGGTACGAAGATTGAAGTCCCAGGTTACAGCTGGCACTCCACAACAGCGCGAGAAGCTAAAGAAGGTCGCTGCCAGACGCAGCCACGAACGAGTGTCTTCGGCGACGATGCTCTGTGAAGAGGACCCATACGCCGCCGCTGCTGAAAGACTAGATGCGTCAGAGCGCAGCGCCGCTCGCCCCAGTTTGTGGTCATCGTTTAAGCGAGCGGCATCAACATAGCACTTTCGGCAGAGCTAGTATTGTTAGCCAGAATTGTGTTCTAAATTTTAAAGTGAAAGATACCTTGCGACGTGACTGTACTTCAAATTATTTCTAGTTCTGTACTCGGCGACAGTAATAAATATATATTGTTATACAAAGGGAAACCCTTTTAAGTGTGCTACATTCAAAAGTTGGTAATGCGCCTAGCCATATACAGCCAGAAAAAAGCGCATCACTTGTTTGTATCAACTCAACTTATTATCGATTTTTATGAGCTATAAGAATGGAGAGATTAAGTTCTGTATACAATTTTCTTAAATTTTTGTGTTACAGTGATTTAGATATCTGACAATTGAGGCCGAGACAGGCTGTGTTCTGTCAAGTCAGCGAGTCTACAACGCCCAGCCGATTGCTGAGTCGCAATGTGCGGCAGAGATAACAACTACGATGCAGCTGGCCACTACGAACGTTTGCCGGCGACTGCAAAGAAGAAACACTTATTGTTAAAGAGAGAATTAGCGTGATATGTTTGTCCGCAGAGAATGGTTCTTGGCTTGTCCTTCTGGAATTTCAGGATTAGTGAGCCTCGAGAGAGATTATTTCGAGTATGACGAGATCGGCTCACACGTACTATACATGAACTAGCCTGCAATGTTGTCTACATTAAAGGAAACGGTCGTCCTTCGAAGTAGTTAACAGTCAGAAGTTTATTAAGAATGTGATAGCTTTTCCCCTTGTCCCTAAACGAAAGATCACGAACCATTTCAAAGAGAACACGCTCATTCTCTCTGAAAAAGATAATCGAGTGCTTTGTTTTGAAGTTTAAATATTAGTGGGGCGCGGAAGTTAACGCCTGAAGTGGTTAACGTTTGTCTGATTATTTGAATTCATATAGCTGAAAAGTGACAGTGTCATTCAGATTTTTTGTAAAGTAAGAGATTGGTAAAAATCGAAGATCACAGAATTGAAGAAAGAGAATAGTATTTTTCAGTGTACGACTTGTAATGAAAAGAAAGATAATTAATCTTTAGACAGGGAAACCAAGTTAGCATGTTATGAAAAAGTGAATAATAACAAATGAAAAGTTAGTAAACTTAATTCTGCATGACTGAGATTAACGATATATTTCCTTATGATAAAAATTTCAAGAGTCAACGATGTTGTTCTAGCAAGGTACTACTTATAGAGGTTACCGTTGATTGACAACGAGACAAACAATATAAAATTTTATATTTGCCCTATGAACGTATTCTTCAACATAGGGTGCTGTTATTAGTAAATACATCATTCCTACTCCCCCGTAGACCCTCACATTAAATATTTTTATGGTGATTGATACTAGCTTTGGTGGTAGTTTATCTTACGAACCTGGCGAAACCTGACATTCTGATGACTAGACAAGATCTTGTCAGGACTACTAATTGTAGTATTATGAGAGTGAGCTACACTCGTCAACGTTGCTTTTCACAAACGTATTGCAGTGCTATTGGAGCCTGTTCATACAGTATACCTCCTACGATTGAAACATAGTACTAAGTTGGCGTTCGTGGTACCTAAAAGGTGGCGCAGTGCAAGTTACAGTAAAGCGAACTAATATTTACGTTTGTAGTAGTAACTACTCTAGCTCATTGTGAAGGAAAGTGAGACTTGCTTAGATACTCAGAAATTTCAGTTGCGCGGTTTCTTTGTAATAAGGCATTTGGGCACTCAGAGGTAGATAAAGACTGTTGAGCATTGTGTGTGTTCAATAGGAAACACACAGATACGAAACTTCCCTGTGACAGTACAGAAGATCGTCCCTCAAAGAATGAACTTTGGCTTTCGACAGCCAAAAAACAGAGGGTTGCATTTCACAATAATCATACAAATTACGTTAATTAATATTATTTATTATTTAATTCATAAATAATTTTTCACAAGGCGCTGCACAGAGAGGAACATAGGAGTGGTGATGGTACTAAGATTTTTCAAAAAAATGGTTCTGAGCACTATGGGACTTAATTTCTGAGGTCATGAGTCCCCTAGAACTTAGAAGTACTTAAACCTAACTAACCTAAGGACATCACACACATCCATGACCGAGGCTGGATTCGAACCGGCGATCGTAGCTGTCGCGCTGTTCCAGACTGTGCCATCTAGAACCGCTCGGCCTACCCAGGCGGGCTAAGATTTTTCGGTAGGAATGATACTGTTTACGCTGTAGTAAGAGTTTTATGTCGTCTGCTGATGCATGACTCCAGTGGACCTGGTATCCAATAAACGTATGTTCTATCAGGGACTTTTTGTATAACACTGACTCTACATCAACATTTACGAGCTGTGCGGCACCTGATGCGCAACATATATAGAGTACGTATGTTTGCTTCTCGAAGGCCGATTTAATGGGGAATATCTCGAGGACTAATTCATAATAAAAAACTAACAGGGAAAAAGTGTTTTTGCTACTGCATAGAGAGTTGCTTATAAACACAGGAAGTAACATTGAGAGAAATGTAAAGTTATTACCCGACAATGCGAACTGAAGACATGGGCTCGGTGGAAACCCCGTCATAACTGCTCTCGAGATACGGAGAAGGGGGCATGGTAATCGTGTGCAATTCAGTATCCTTGCAAGTGGAACATTGTTAACAAACTACACATCTGTAAGCCAAAGCCCTGTACAGCAGGGATTTTGTTTGTCAGCGCTCTTAGCGCACTATGAATCCAAGTTTCGTCTGAAGAATGAACAATGCGCATTAATTTTCACTTTGAAATGAGATTTGTTTTGCAACATTTATCTGCACGTTACAGCTACTACTCTAAATAGTTGCCACTCCGAGTGACATATTTTGCACATTTTCATGTCTAACAAAATATGTTTTTGGTGTAACTCAACAGTTAGAAAGAAAGTACTGATTGCACAAAAGCGAGCAGTAGGACTAATATTCTGAGGTCAACCACGGACTCCGTGTAGGTTCCTCTTCAAGGAGCTAACCATTTCAACTGCGCCGTCACGTTACGTATTATACGCATATGCAATTCATCATAAGTAATCAGAATCTGAGAAGAACAGAGATGTCCATACCTACAACCCCAGACGAAAAAATTACCTTTATCACCCCATACCAAAGCTGACAGTGGTTCAGGAAGAGTTTAAGTATGCAGTAAGAAAAATTTTTGTTCTTTTGCCCAATAACAAATGTCTGATGCGTAGCAAAGCAAGTTTTAATTAAGAGTTAGAAGCATTTTTCCAGGACGACGTCTATACTACTGATGAATTTCTACTTAAGGAATGGTAGCCAGTAAGAAGGACTTATTTTAAAGTGTAGTTACATGAGTAGGACTGAAATAATAATGAGTTCATTAACGTTAACATCGATCATATGTACATTTCCCATGAACTGATTCGCTTCATTTCGACAAAAGAATGGTTCAAATGATCTATGAAATATGTAACTAGGTAGCTGAATAACTAAGGCATTGTTGAAGCGTGGTACCAACATTCCAGTATCTTCGTCGTAGAAGGCAGCTACATGTTTTAGACACGCTTTAACAGCCTTTGGCCGTAATTTTAATAAAAAATAAATTATAATTATTTTAACTGAAACACTTAAGTATTACTTATAAAAATGAAAGATAATATAATCCTAAGACAGTAAAAGAGTAAGAATACCCTACACTGGAATTTGTTTTTTTGAATTAACCTACACTCCTGGAAATTGAAATAAGAACACCGTGAATTCATTGTCCCAGGAAGGGGAAACTTTATTGACACATTGCTGGGGTCACATACATCACATGATCACACTGACAGAACCACAGGCACATAGACACAGGCAACAGAGCATGGTCAATGTCGGCACTAGTACAGTGTATATCCACCTTTCGCAGCAATGCAGGCTGCTATTCTCCCATGGAGACGATCGTAGAGATGCTGGATGTAGTCCTGTGGAACGGCTTGCCATGCCATTTCCACCTGGTGCCTCAGTTGGACTAGCGTTCGTGCTGGACGTGCAGACTGCGTGAGACGACGCTTCATCCAGTCCCAAACATGCTCAATGGGGGACAGATCCGGAGATCTTGCTGGCCAGGGTAGTTGACTTACACCTTCTAGAGCACGTTGGGTGGCACGGGATACATGCGGACGTGCATTGTCCTGTTGGAACAGCAAGTTCCCTTGCCGGTCTAGGAATGGTAGAACGATGGGTTCGATGAGGGTTTGGATGTACCGCGCTCTATTCAGTGTCCCCTCGACGATTACCAGAGGTGTACGGCCAGTTTAGGAGATCGCTCCCCAGACCATGATGCCGGGTGTTGGCCCTGTGTGCCTCGGTCGTATGCAGTCCTGATTGTGTCGCTCACCTACACGGCGCCAAACACGCGTACCGACCATCATTGTCACCAAGGCAGAAGCGACTCTCATCGCTGAAGACGACACGTCTCCATTCGTCCCTCCATTCACGCTTGTCGCGACACCACTGGAGACGGGCTGCACGATGTTGGGGCGTGAGCGGAAGACGGCCTAACGGTGTGCGGGACCGTAGCCCAGCTTCATGGAGACGGTTGCGAATGGTCCTCGCCGATACCCCAGGAGCAACAGTGTCCCTAATTTGCTGGGAAGTGGCGGTGCGGTCCCCTACGGCACTGCGTAGGATCCTACGGTCTTGGCGTGCATCCGTGCGTCGCTGCGGTCCGGTCCCAGGTCGACGGGCACGTTCACCTTCCGCCGACCACTGGCGACAACATCGATGTACTGCGGAGACCTCACGCCCCACGTGTTGAGCAATTCGGCAGTACGTCCACCCGGCCTCCCGCATGCCCACTATACGCCCTCGCTCAAAGTCCGTCAACTGCACATACGGTTCACGTCCACGCTGTCGTGGCATGCTACCAGTGTTAAAGACTGCGATGGAGCTCTGTATGCCACGGCAAACTGGCTGACACTGACGGCGGCGGTGCACAAATGCTGCGCAGCTAGCGCCATTCGACGGCCAACACCGCGGTTCATGGTGTTTACGCTGTGCCGTGCGTGTGATCATTGCTTGTACAGCCCTCTCGCAGTGTCCGGAGCAAGTATGGTGGGTCTGACACACCGGTGTCAATGTGTTCTTCTTTCCATTTCCAGGAGTGTATAAGTAATGGAGAGAATAGTGTATTTTATTCAGATTATTGTGTTAGCTCATTTTGGTTCGATCACCATGCTTGCTCATTGAGTGCTGATTTTGATTGACTGTTAGCCAGTGTGAGCGATATTTATCTTGAGTTGTGAAAACATATGAGATCAGAAGGACCCCCAAACTTTAATCTCTGAAAAAAAATACTGTACCTATGTTTGAAAGATGAAATATGAGGAAAAAGTTAGTTAAGAAAGAGTTTCAGTGTTATTTAAAGCGCAGTTTGAGACTAGTTTCGTGAAAAATCAGTTTAAATAACCTTGAATGATCCATTCTGAAACTGCATTGAGAAAAGATAACTGTTAAGTCGCATCGTTATCCATTATAGCAAGGCAACAGGGGACAATTTACGACATGTCAAAAGATTTGAAAGTATTTGGCGTCAAGGTAATTGTGGCTCCCTAACTTGTTGATTCAGAGTTTCCTCGCACTATCTGCCACCTTCTTCGTCAGAACTGTCACATTTTCCTCATCATCAGAATGACGTTAAGAGTCAACCCACACGGCTTCTGGTGAAAGCACCCTCCGCTGTCTCCCCCCGTGCCTACAGGGCAAGCAGCGACTAGTATTACTCTGCACTGGAACGCAGCTGGACTTAGGTATGCTAGGGTGCGCGTTTATGCTGCCACCTCGCTGCTCGCTGCCTGCCGGCATATCGCTACAACCTTCGCGCAGAGTTGTCGATTTCAAACTGGTTTCTGTTCTGCACTACGACCATCGCCGTATATCCTGAAACTTGATTGTCACTGGCTGCCTCAAGGTCACCCCAGCAGTGCCGTGATTTACTGCTGTTCGTTGCTCGTGGTTTCTTGGGGCCAGTTTTATTTGTTGCGAGTTGTTGAGCTAATACAATAATGACAACCATGAGTGACGATATTAAACAGACTCCTGTTTCAGCCACCTTAACTGTGAGGACAAGAAACGCAGTTCCAGTTAGCCTTGGTTCGTTACTTTAATCTACAAAAAAAATTTTATTCATCAGATCTATGCACGGTTCGTGGAAAGTCCAGGCAGGGTCGATTGAAAATATGTCATTATTTACGTCTTTTGATAGTACACTTTCTGAGAACTACAAAAGCGTATTAGTCAAACTTAAACATTGAAATATCTATAAAAGTAATTTTATTTTTTTGTATCTGTCGTTTTTCATCTCGAACTGAAAGGGACTAAGAACAATGTTGCAAGCTTTTATTGTACTCCGTCCATAGAAAAGTCTCATCTTAGAACATTTTATTCTTCTAGTCCAAAATACGAAACGCACTTCTATCAGTTGCTGGATGTGGATATCAAATAATTTTTTGGCTTTTACAATGTAAAGTGTGACCCATTGTAGAACCATAGCAAATGGCTGTCCAGTCTAACTGAACGTTGCCGAGGTATAAATTAGTATTTATTTGGATTTCCTTGATGTAGGTCATTAAAATAAGACGAGGGACAGATACTAGACTGGAATTTACCGCTAGTAATCCGTTTTTCTCTATCCTTCAGTGCTTGACACTGCTCTAAATCAAGCTAAATCCAACAGCGCGGCTGCAGCATAGACGTACTTTTAAGTAAGCCCGTTTCACACCGAGTAAGGTTCTCTGCAGGTTTGCAAGATGGCACGCATGACTGCAGGCAAGCAGGCGGGAATGACGGCCACCTCGCACGCTGAACCTCTCTCGCGGTATATGATTCAGGGGGGGGGGGAGGGGCGTGAGCCGGACGAACTGCAAGGCCGAACAGTCTTTCTCAAACGACTGTAAAGAAACTATTCGGTAAGGAAATCGTTTCTCGTACATATTTATTGTGATATTTTAGGATTAAGAAAACTACTGCAAGGGTTTCGGAAAGATTGCAGTGAAAAATAGAGATTGCTATGAATTTGCGTTTGGTGGATATTAAGTCATACGCTGCAGCGTATCAAATGTAGAGAACGAGAATTAATGTGGGTTTGGAACAAAATATGTAAGAAGGTACACTTTATTTTTATACTGATAATGGGCATTTTCATTAACTATTGACGTGTCTTTCCATCAGTTGTTGTTTCATGATTCTGTCGCAATTTCAACTGCATTAGAATATTAGTGAAACGAATGTTTACAATATCTGCTATGTTTTAGCGAAAGAAGCAGATTTGAAAACGGTAGCAAGGGAACGCAACGTATTACAGATCGCCAATCATAAAGTTCCTCTGGAGAAAATTAAAGGTAATAAGAAATCTGGCGAAAATAAATCTAGACAACTCTGATGGAATCCTATACCTCAAAATGTGTTTAATAACGACTGACACTGCCAAAAAAATTTCATTTCTGTATCTCAATGATCTGAGAAGTATGAAAACATTTAAATTTGCAAGATCCACTCAACTGCCTATCAAGGTCTAAATAGATTACCAAGTCTCTGACAAACTGAAAGGTGTCTGAGGTGAGAAGTACAATCTCTCATTCCATGTAGGGATAGAAAAGAAAAAAATGGCATGCTGCGTACTGTTGTTTTCATATTTCTTAAATTATTGAGATAAAGAAATAAAATCCGTTTCCCAGTTTCAATACATATCATTCGCTGTTAAAGATACACTGGGAAATATGATTTCGCTGAAATTTCAACAGAAGTTACGATTTATTTTCCCAGACTTATGATCACCTTAATTTTTCTTAGAGAAACGTTATAAGTGGCATGTTTTGAGTAATACGTTACATTCCCTTGTTACAGTGTTCAAATCTGCTTCTCTCGCCAAAACACATCAGAGATTGTAAATACCCATGCCACTAATATCCTAATGCAGTTGAGATTGCGACAGAACCATAAAACAGCTACTGATGGGTAAACATATCAACAGTTTATGAAAATATCAGTTATCGATATGAAAATAAAGTGAAACATCCTCACATATGTTGTTCCAAACCCACAAAAATTCTCGTTTCATCAGCTATTGATGGCGCTGAAATGTTACATAATTTCACTGAAAAAGCTGTAGGTAGTCACATGAATGTCGCGGTAAATGTGGAAGTCTCGCATATCAATCATATGACGAACTACTCTTTTCTTCGCCTACTAACAAATTCTTTGTTCTTCATCATTATATTATACGTATGCAACCCACAACATTACATCATTAGTGGGTCTAGGGTGTTATAATTTCATTATTGTTAGCAGCTAATTACAGTAATTACAAGTGAGCTACAGTACAGTACTAACATTTGCCAAAATATTGTGTCTATGTCTGAAACCATTTACGAGATACAAGGAAAGCCGTAAACATTTATTCTGGCTGTTTCGCTGGCGCGTGAGTTCGAGACGAAGCGCTTTATATACGATCTATTTTCTGGAGGCAGTTAATAGATAGCAATAGCCTTTAAAGTTTTAAAAAAGTTCAACGTGTTACTTACGAGGGTTATTCGGAAAGAAAAGAACGATCAGTCATGAAATGAAAACTATAGCGAAAATCCGATAACGTTCTGCACAGGTGTGTGGGCCAGGGTCTCTAGTATGCCCGTCGATCGCGTTACATCATTCTTTTTAGTTCTGAGCACGCAGGGAGCACACAAAGATACCTAGAACAATTGTGTCTCCGTCCAAGTACGAGGGCCTGGTGAGAAATTTCGCCTAAAGCCATTCAGGCAACATTACATGACTGTCGTGCGTTTTCTTCTTCAAGACAATTCTCAGTCGCATTCTGCAGAGGCAAAAAGATGCTCGTGCATTGTTTTCAATTGAAAATGTTTGATTACCCACTATACAGCCTGTAATTGTCACCCTCTGAGTTTCATCTCTGCTCACGTGAACCGCTGCCTATGGAGACAAAATTTTGGCACAGAAAACGAGCTGTAGGCCAGCGTAGAGAATTGGGAGAAAGCAGTGGCGGCTGCCTTCTATAACAAGGGTATTGGAAAGTCGGTACAACGCTACGACAAACGTCTAAGCCGGATCGGCGACTATGAAGGTAAGTAGCTGGAAGTTGTAGCTAACTGATTGCAAATAAAACAGTTTTGATTATCACTGTGGTTTCCATTTTGCGACCTATGGTTCCTTAATTTCCCAAAAGCCATCGTACATTTGATATGCTGCAGCATATGAGCTAACATGCACCGAATACAAATTCATAGCAACCTCTATTTTTCACTGCAATCCTTACGAAACTCATGCATTAGTTAACTTAATCCTAAAAGAAGGCAATAAACATGACGATTAACGACATGGTAGGCAGTTCATCATGAAGCTAATGATTGAAGCTTTAAGATGGACAACTATAAAATATTTTTACGTAATACTTTCTCTCCAGTCGTTTGAGAAAGTTCGCAGGTCGGACGGCTTGAGCGTGACACTTTGCTGGGTCTCGAGGGTTAACTGGCGTTTTCTCAAAGTTTCCACCATGTAGTACGTTTCTAAACCTGTTAACTCGCAGATGGGCGTGTAAGCACTAACGAAAATAGCATCTTCCACTGGAATCTGCTATTATGAACTCTTACTGATTAACAGTAATAAAGCAAAATTTAATTTAAGATCAATACTCGATATAAATGGTATAACGGCTTGTTTATAGCATTTAGTGTCTTCTGCTGAACAGTACTTATTACATGCTGTAAGCTGTGTCTTATGCAACTGATAATCGTTTTAGCACTATTTGATTTTATTGTACGCCTGTACAGCGGTAACAAATTATAAGTAGGTCCATGGACTTTCCACCATTGTAGGACTAATAACAGTAAGATTCCATAATAGCGGATTCCAGAAGAAAATTCAGTTTTCGTTTGTACGGACACGCCTAGTTACGAGTTAACAGGTGTAGAAACGTAGTTTGTCTGCTCATTTGAGTGAGTGCAGGACTACCTTCGTTGTCTGTCTTTCTCGTGAGCCTCGCCCTGTAGATTGTAACGTCAGTCGCCCAATAGGACTCCTGGTTGGCCAGCTCAGGTAGCATGCAGATAATCCGATTAAGTCTCACCAGAAAAACGGCACTGAACCTACCAAAAGAAACATGCACAGGCTTCCTGCAGCGCAGCCGGCCAGCCGACAACAGAGCCAACAAGGGAGCCGTTACATTAGCCTAGAAGTAAGTTGGCAGTAGATCTTACTCGGTGTAAGATAGACTGAACTGTGCCATTGTTAAACCACTGCATAAAATAGGGGGTAGGACTGATGTCAACCCAATCTCCCCCTTCTGACTGCGTTATCCAAAAATCTTGAAAAAGTAATGTATTGTAGAGAAGCTACACATCTTTGTAAAAATAAAGTTTTAGCAAAATGTCAGTTTGGTTTCCAGAAGGGAAATGCTATATATACTTTCACAAATGAAATATTAAATTCTCTGAGTAACCCAATGGGATTTTGTGTGATCTATCAAAGGCTTTTGATTGTGTAAATCATGGAATACTTCTAGATAAGCTCAAGTACTGTGATATGAATGAGACAGTGCTTAAATGGTTTAAATCATACCTAACTGGAAGAGTGCAGAACGTTGAAATAAACATTTCACATAATGTGCAAAAAACTTGTGATTTCTCAAACTAGGGAACAATTGAGAATGGCGTGCCGCAAGGTTCGGTCTTGGGTCCTCTGCTGTTCCTAATATATATTAACGACTTGCCATTCTATATTCACGAAGATGCAAAGCTGGTACTTTTTGCCGAGGATACAAATATAGCTGTCACACCCAACAGACAAGAATTAACTGGAGAAATTGTAAATGATGTTTTTCAGAAAATTATTAAGTGGTTCTCTGCAAATGGGCTCTCATTGAACTTCGACAAAACACAGTATATACAGTTCCACACAGTAAATGGAATGACACCATTAAAATATCTACACTTCGATCAAAAATCGGTAGGTAAAGTAGAATATTCAAAATTTCTAGGTGTATACATTGATGAGGGGTTGAACTGGAAAAAAACACACTGAGAACCGGCTGAAACAATTGAGTTCACCTACTTATGCTATTAGGGTCAATGCAAATTTTGGCGATATACCAGGTGCTTAAAACGTGACTATAAATTTGAAAACTGAATAAATCGCGGAATAATGTAGATAGAGAGGTACAAATTGACACACGTGCTCGGAAAGACATTGGGTTTTATTAGAACCAAAAAAGTACAAAAGTTCAAAAAATGTCCGACAGTTGGCGCTTCATCTGATCAGAATAACAATAATTAGCATAACAAAGTAAGACAAAGTAAAGATGATGTTCTTTACAGGAAATGCTCAATATGTCCACAATCATTCCTCAACAATGGCTGTAGTCGAGGAATAATGTTGTGAACAGCACTGTAAAGCATGTCCAGAGTTAGGGTGTTGGATGTTGTCTTTCAGCATCCCTAGAGATGTCGGTCGATCACGATACACTTTACGTTCCAGCAGGTCTTTATCAGCCACTGCTGGGGATGATGCGATTCTGTAACGTATAGGGGTACCTTTCATCCGTCACGGTAGCACTCACTGACCTTTTGCTGTCCAGCGCCATCTGTCAGACATTTTTTGAATTTGTTTTTTTTGTTTTAATAAAATTCCATGTCATTCCAAGCATGTTTGTTAATTTTTACATCTCTATCTACGTTATTCCGTGGTTTATTAAGTTTCCAAATTTATACTGACTTTTTGATCACTTGGTACACCTGAGTAAATTAGCTTACCACGCCTATTTTCATTCTTTGCTTTCGTATGGCATCATATTCTGGGGTAACTCATCATTGAGTAAATGAGTGTTCATTGCACAAAAGCGTGTAATCAGAATAATTGCTAGAGCTCATCCAAGATCGTCCTGCAGACACTTATTTAAAGAGCGAGAAATCTTCACTGTAGGCTCACAATATACACATTCACTTCATGAAATTTGTTATCAACAACGGGAACGAATTCAAAAGTAATAGCAGTGTACATGGCTACAACACAGGAGAAAGGATGATCTTCAGGACTGAAGGTTAAGTCTAACTTTGGCTCAGAATGGGGCAAATTATGCTGCCACAAAAGTCTTTGGTCACTTACCTAACAGCATCAAAAGCCAGACAGATATCCATATAGCATTTAAAAGGAAATTAAAAGAACTTCTTAATGGCAACTCCTTCTAGTAATTAGATGAATTTTCGTATATAGCAAGTGGGTAATTTACCCAACACTCACAAAAAATTAAAAATATTGAGTGTCATGTAATATTTTGTGTGATTTAATATCTTGTATTGAACTCCGTCTTCAGGCCACAAGTGGCCCACCGGGACCATCCGACCGCCGTGTCGTCCTCAGTTGAGGATGCGGATAGGAGGGGCATGTGGTCAACACACAACTCTCCCGGTCGTTTTGATGGTTTTCTTTGACTAGAGCCGCTACTATTCAGTCGAGTAGCTCCTCATTTGGCATCACGAGGCTGATTGCACCCCGAAGAATGGCTACAGCGCATGGCGGCTGGATGGTCACTCATCCAAGTGCCGACCACACCCGACAGCACTTAACTTCGGTGATCTCATGGGAACCGGTGTATCCACTGCGGCAAGCCCGTTGCCTAATATCTCGTATAGACACCTTTTATTAACCTGATACGTTCCACATCATTTAAAAGTGTCGTATTCATGATGTATGGAACAAGTACTAATCTAACCTAACGGGCTCTAGTCAAGTTACTATTTAGTCACGTTATTTCTCGCAATGGACAGCTCTACTGTCGAGTAAGAAAGAGGCAGCAGGTATGTATTTTTCGTCGAAACGCGCAGCGCAGAATCAGTTTAATAGATGTGAAAGTAGAGACACGTTTCCAAAATCACAATCGTTCAGGCGCCAGCATGATCCCAAAGGACGATGCACGGAGGTGGTCGTCGGCGTGTTGCCGGGAAGCGCCGTCACCGCCAGGAGAGGCCGCCCGCCGCCAGCGTCCAGGCGTACACAAACCCGGGTAGCAGCGGAGGCGCCCCGGAGATGACCTGCAGCAGCCACGCCAGCTGCGTGTCGACGCGGGCGTACACGCCGGGCCTGCGGTCGGCGCACATCATGCACCACGACACCACGCCCACCTGTCGCAGCCGACGGGCACAACCGTAGTGTCTCACAACGACTGCAGCAGCTGAGGCGCAGATTTCAGTTCAGTCTGTAGGGCGTCCACCATTGCATCTTCTACACGCGAATTGGAAGCCACGTTTCACAACACACGAGAGGGCAACCAGAAGTTAGCGAAATTGGAGTATTACTCGCAAATGGTTTATACAGAGGTGACAAAAGTCATGACATACCGATATGCACTAGTACAGTAGGTGGTAGCACTGTACGCACAAGTTGTCATTTGCACTCAGGTTATTCACGTGAAAAGGTTTCTGACGTGAATGGCCGCACGACGGGAAATTACACACTTTCTACACCTACATCTACATTTATACTCCGCAAGCCACCCAACGGTGTGTGGCAGAGGGCACTTCACGTGCCGCTGTCATTACCTCCCTTTTCTGTTCCAGTCGCGTATGGTTCGCGGGAAGAACAACTGCCGGAAAGCCTCCGTGCGCTCTTGAATCCAATTTTACATTCGTGATCTCCTTGGGAGGTATAATTAGGGGGAAGCAATATTTTCGATACCTCATCCAGAAACGCACCCTCTCGAAACCTGGACAGCAAGCTACACCGTGATGCAGAGCGCCTCTCTTGCAGAATCTGCCACTTGAGTTTGCTAAACATCTCCATCACGCTATCGCGCTTACCAAATAACCTTGTGACGAAACGCGCCGCTCTTCTTTGGATCTTCTCTCCTCTAGCAACCCGAGCTGGTACGGATCCCACACTGATGAGCAATACTCAAGTACAGGTCGAACGAGTGTTTTGTAAGCCACCTCCTTTGTTGATGGAGTACATTTTCTAAGGATCTCCCAATGAAACTCAACCTCGTACCCGCCTTACCAACAATTACTTTTATATGATCATTCCACTTCAAATCCTTCCTCACGCATACTCCCAGATATTTTACCGAAGTAACTGCTACCAGTGTTCCGCTATCGTATAATCATACAATCAAGGATCCTTCTTTCTATGTACTCGCAATACATTACATTTGTCTATGTTAAGGGTCAGTTGCCACTCCCTGCACCAAGTGCCTATCCGCTGCACATCTTCCTGGATTTCGCTGCAATTTTCTAATGCTTCAATTTCTCTGTATGCTACAGCATCATCCTCGAAAAGCCGAATGGAACTTCGGACACCATCTACTAGGTCATTTATATATATTGTGAAAAGCAATGGTCCCATAACACTTCCCTGTGGCACGCCATAGGTTACTTTAACGTCTGTAGACGTCTCTCCTTTGAGAACAACATGCTGTGTTCTGTTTGCTAAAAGCTCTTCAATCCAGCTACACAGCTGGTCTGATATTCCATAGGCTCTTACTTTATTTATCAGGCGACAGTGCGCAACTGTATCGAACGCCTTCCGGAAGTCAAGCAAAATGGCATCTACCTGGGAGCCTGTATCTAATATTTTCTGGGTCTCATGAACAAATAAATCGAGTTGGGTCTCACACGATCGCTGTTTCCGGAATCCATGTTGATTCCTACAGAGTAGATTCAAGGTTTCCAGAAACGACATGATACGCGAATAAAAAAACATGTTCTAAAATTCTACAACGGATCGACGTCAGATATATAGGTCTATAGTTTTGCGCATCTGCTCGACGACCCTTCTTGAAGACTGGGACTACCTGTGCTCTTTTCCAATCATTTGGAATCTTCCGTTCCTCTAGAGACTTGCGGTACACGACTGTTAGAAGGGGAGCAAGTTCTTTCACGTACTCTGTGTAGAATCGAATTGGTATCCCGTCAGGTCCAGTGGACTTTCCTCTGTTGAGTGATTCCAGTTGGTTTGAAGGCAGAATGGTAGTTGGAGCCAGACGCGTGGGACATCGGAAATCGTTAGGGGAGTCAATATTCCGAGATCCACAGTGTCAAGAGTGTGCCGAGAATACCAGATATCAGGCATTATCTCTCACCACAGACAACGCTGTGGACGACGGCCGTCAATCAACGACCGAGAGCAGCGCCGTTTGCGTAGAGTTGTCAGTGGCAGTAGACAAGCAATACAGCGTCAAATAACCGCAAAATCGATGTAGGACTAGCGACGAATGTTGTAGTGCCCCCAGAATTTTACGAAACTCTGAAGTCACTTGTGATCCAGCCGCTTCGAACACACGTTATTTTATAGTGGGTTGTAGCGTAAACAGATGTACACTGCAGCAGGACGTTATTTGTGCAGGCTAAGCGAAAAAGAAGAGTAAAACCGGGCCAACAAGTGATGCGCTCGGTTGCATCAAAGAGAAAAGAAAAACTTCCGGCCCAGAATTCCGTGGACGAATTTCATTCACGAAAAACATTGGTGATTGTTGTGTGTTGTGGAGAGACAACGGAAGAAAAAAAATGATTATTATTAATAGTGACTTGGTCTCCAGCACACGGACATGTATATTAGTATTGTATCGTTGAGAAAAAATTTAGTTTAATTTGGTTGACTTCAGTCGTGTGCAATGTCCTAAGAAAGTGTGGGCTTACTGTTTAATGTGGCAGTGAAATGGTGTATTGAATTTTGAATATAGAATATATTACCAGCAACTGAATTTTGAGAGGGTCTTTACTTGGACTAGATAATAGGATTTTGGAATAGTAGATGAATTTTCACCTTCTTCAAAATATAGAATCTTCGTAGAAGAGTTTGATGCAAACAGAAAATGCCGGAGCTGCGGGGAAGCTGAGACAGTATCCGGCATTCAAGTACGTAAGTTCACATTGATAGTCCAAGGAGCGCGGCTCTAAGTTTTAGAGAAGATACAACGGGGCACCGCAATGCGTCTGTGAGGACAGGCTGGGGAAATTTGACGTTGATGGGCTATGAAAGCAGACAACCGACGCAAGTGCCTATGCTAACAGCAGGACATCGCCTGCAGCTGCTCGTCTGCGGTCATGACCGTATCTGTTGGAACCTAGACAACTGGAAGATCTTGGGCTGGTCATCTGCGTCCCGATTTCAGATACTACGAGCTGATGTTAGGGTTCGAGTGTGGTGCAGACCACACGTATCCATGGATCCAAGTTGTCAACAAGGCACTGGGCAAACTGGTGGTGGCCCCATAATGGTATGGGTCGTGGAATGGACTTAGTCTTCTGGTCCAACTGAACCAATCAATCACTGGAAATGTTTATGTTCGGTTACTTGGAGACCATTTTCAGCCATTTATGGGCTTCATGTTCCCAAACAACTATGGAATTTTTATGGATGGAAATGTGGATTGTCACCGGATCACAAAGGTTCGCTATTGGTTTAAAGAACATTCAGGACCATACTAGCGGATGATTTGCTCACCCACATCGGTTGCTACGAATCCGTCGAACATTTACGGTACATAACAGAGAGGCCAGAGCATGCACAAAATCCTGCACCGGCAACACATTCGCGATTAAAGGGGCACCATGGCTCATTATTTCTACAGGGGACTTCCAACGATGTTTTGAGTCGAGGTCACAACGAGTTGCTGCACTACTCCGGGCAGAAGGTGCTCCGACACGATATTAGCAGGTATTCCATCACTTTTGTCACCTTTGTGGATTATGACGCAACTGGCCTTCATTACTCGATCTTGTGAGACTTTACACACTACGGACATCATATTGCGGTCGAATTCTTCCTTCTTCCCACGGTCGAAAAATCATACCAGTATGTGGTAGCTCATGGAAGTGTAACACAGACGATAAATAGTTTGGACAAGAAGAAAATAGAAAAAAAAATGGCTCTGAGCACTATGGGACTTAACTTCTGAAGCCATCAATCCCCTAGAACTTAGAACTACTTAAATCTAACTAACCTAAAGACATCACACACCTCCATGGCCGAGGCAGGACTCGAAGCTGCGACCGTAGCGGTGACGTGGTTCCAGACTGTAGCGCCTAGAACCACTCGGCCACTCCGGCCGGCAGAGAATAGAAGCTTTCGAAATGTCGTGCTACAGAAGAATACTGAAGGTTAGATGGGTAGAGCACATAGCTAGTGAGGTACTGAATAGAGTTGGGGAGAAGAGGAGTTTGTGGCGCAACATGATTAGAAGAAGGGACCGGTTGGTAGGACATGTTCTGAGGCATCAAGGGATCACAAATTTAGCGTTGGACGGCAGCGTAGAGGGTAAAAATCGTAGAGGGAGACCAAGAGATGAATACACAAAGCATATTCAGAAGGATCACATGAACTTCATGCAGCACATTCAGCATATTGGACATGCTTGCGAATGCCTCGATAACTAGACCTCTTCGCCAAAATGACGAATCTTGCTTTCCTTCTGCAAGGTGTTGATGAATTTCATTTTTCTAATGATAGGTGTTTTCATTGTTATGTATGTTTTCCATCTGATTTGCTTTGGCTTGTTCTCTCCTAGTTTCCCTGCTCCTTTGGTTTAGTGTTTTGACGCAGTATCGCTTCTGCTCTACTGTAAAATGTGTACAAATGAAGTATATATAAACATGAGCGTATACAGTCCTTGAAGTCATATTCAAATTTTTCTTAGTTTGCAATCTAGGATATGATCTGATTCGTTATCTTTCTGCTTTTAGTTTCTATATAATACAAAATAAAGAAAAATTAAAAAACTGAATAAATATAACAAAACTATGAAATACTTGCTCATACATATCACGGAGCTTGGTGGTGGTTTTTCGGCTATCTTCTCGTTTTTTTTCTTTCTCCTCTTGTTATTGTTTTGTCATCATAATTAATATGTTCTTCCGTTGCAGCTTATTTTACATGATGATCTGACTACGGGCAACTGAAGTTACAGGACAGTACCAAGTCACACTGTTTACAAAAAATAAACAGTAATGACTCAGTCCGATAGAGCGTCTCCCATGTAAGCAGGAGATCCAGGATTCGAGTCCCGGTTGGGGCACACATTTTAAACTGTACCTGGTGACAATTATCAACGCATGTAAGCAGCTAATGGTATGCATTTCATATTTGTGTGTTGTCTCAAGTAACAGATGGCACAGAGCACCTGGTGGCCTATGCATCAAGGTAAATTAACTCAGCAGAGAATAATTACTCTACGACAGAAAAGAAATGTTAAGCCTAATCTATGGAATCACCTGCTTCTAGTGTTGTCTTTATGGAAAAATGTCTCGAATGATAAAGGATCATGCTGGATTGCAATGGTTCCTGTGGGTGCAGGTACCATCTAGTAGGTTGACATGATGTTCGGTAGAAGTGAATGAGTTTGATTTTAAGGTCGTACACAAACCTGCTAAAAAGCAGTTGAATGCAGGCAGGTTAAGTAGGAAAATAACACTGTTACAAATCGAAGGTGATGAATAGCAGACGGCACAGTAGACAGATAGTGATGTAAGGAGATTAGTAAACAGTAACAGTTTTGTATACAGGATGGATTTCTGTGGAGAGAAACTAAATTGGTACCAAAGATGATGGTGCTTGCAAAGTCGAGATACAGAGTGTTGCAGTAAAAGGATGATCATGTGTTATCAGGTGACGGGGATGTAGGTCTATCAACAGGAGAGTAGCAGAGGGATAATGGTGAAGATTAGGAAGTCGAATGTGGACCAATATGTATGGAGTAACAAACAGTGGGCACAAGAGAGGTGATATGCGTGGGACAAGAGCACCATTGAAAAGGTTCTCTGAACAATTACCAAAGTTTCAGTCGCTTAATATTAATCTTTTTGATTCTTTCAACAATACAACTGCAAGGTATAAAAATGTACTTACGATTAATAGTGTGGCAAGCGTTAGGAAACAGTTTGACACCAAAGTTCATGGTATCTGAGACGATATTGACTGAACTGGGAACCAACTTAATGACGAATTTGTTCAAGGAATTGCGTAAGCATTTGGTGTGATAAAGCCGAGGACAGGTCCTTTACACCCTCAAGCTAATTGGAGAACAAAGGAATGCACAGAACTACATGGGAGATGCTATGTGGCTATGAGGGATCACAACATTCCAATTAGGATGTTTATTTAATGTATATCGTCTCAGTGTACAACACTAAGCAGCACAGGAATACAGTATTGTCACCTTTTGAGGTTTTTTGTGGTCATAAGATACCATCGATATTCTACATGCTAAAAAACAAGTAGAGTAAAACAGGAGAACCTGTTAAACACTTCATGAGAGCAATAAGGGAAATACGGAACAGGGTGCTCAACACCAACACCAAGGTGCTAGAAATGCAAGAAGAAGCAGAGAGCCATTCAGTAAGAATGCCACAGTACAAGGATGGTGAATGAGTCATGTCATTATCCTCTTATGCGCCAAAGGGGAAGACGAAAAGAATTTTCCCCAAAGTATGAAGGGCCTTATCTAATTGTGGAAACTAAGTCACCTTTGAACATCAAGATTTAGCTGCTGACGAGGACGACAGTTGCACATATGGGACGTGTGAAACAATTAATTTTTGCTCGTTACTTACGGTGTTGATGTTGTGATGTTCGTCTCCTTTGTTTGTAGTGTGGTAACACCCTGATTTCTACCACTTTACTCATTTCACAGGCATTTTTTGCGATTTTTCAAACTTGCACAGCGTTTTTGTCGCTATTTCATGTTGTTGTGGCTGTGTAGTATTCATTTGTTTCGTGGCATGTTTGTCTGGTGAAGCGCGCAGATTTGAAGCGTTGTTGGCGTTTATGTTGTTTGGTTTGGTGTGTGTGTGTGTGTGTGTGTGTGTGTGTGTGTGTGTGTGTCAGTGTGTATTTGTGTGTGTGTCTGTGGGAGGGAGGGAGGGGAGAGAGAGAGAGAGAGAGAGAGAGAGAGGTTTTTGTGGAACGGCATCTGGAGTGAATGTATTGTGCAGCGTGGAGGAGAGGGAAATTTAGTTCTGAGGACTGACCTTATGAAGTTTTGGTGTGGATGTTATTTATATAGTTCTTCAGTTGTGGCACAGAGGGTTTATTGCACAGTGAAGTGTATTCGTTTGCTTTTTTCTTTCCGTGGGCCACTGATTTTAGGATTTGACAGTTTTCTTTTATTGTTAATTTTTGGTGTACACTGTCACTAGTTTTAAGAATCCTTAAGACAGTTTCAATGTTTCTTTTATTGTGATAGCACACTATCACAGCCCAACAAACATTGAAACTGACTTAAAGTTTATTAAAACTGGTAACAGGCTATACCAAAAATTATCTGCACAAACACAAGATGGTTATAGGAGTATAATTCAGTTTTCTTTCCAGTAGCAGGGAAACAGTCATGGTACCATTGTTACGGTGTCCACATTATCCCATTAAGCAAGGGATGTTGAGGGTTCACCAGGGTAAATGTGTAGCGGTTCAAAGGACAAGACAGGTATGCGGAAATTGAAGAAGCAGAAGTGTTACAGAGTTGAAGTTACTGTTTATTCAAACAGTGAGAGAAAGTCAGAACTCATGCGCAGTGAAGCTGTTGGGTCAGAAAAGAGGGAAGAAAGTGAAAAGGTTTGAGTCAGATGGAAGTTGATTATTGATAACCGGGACATTGTGTGTGTTAATAGGGCCAACCTTCTGTCTACCTGCAACAACTTTGGGAGTAACCCATCCGAACATTTCATACTCTCTGTTATATTGGCCTGAGAAACATATAGAAGTATTACCAGGAGCGAATCTAACTGTGCTGAATCAGACTTTAGCACCCAGTTAATTCAGTCTGTAGACTAACTCATTAGCGAGCAGGATGGACGATTATCCATGGAGACATTGTTGCAGCATACTGATAAATACACGAAGAACCAGTACCAAAGAGAAACCACATTGACCAAAATTACACCAGGTACTGCAGTGACATGTATTACGTAAAACGTAGTCCTTATTTACACTAAAAAGCAGCAAAACACGAGACAAAGTTCGGAACAAGCATTATTCAAATCCCAATTGACTGCATTCCCAGAGCCTAGGAGGCAGTAGAGGAAACTGCAACAGCACCTTAAGCTAGAAGAAGGTGACGGGGCGTAGACAACGTACTGTGTAAGAGAAAGTAATGATAAAAATAATTTTGGATAAAAGTGGACCAGGGCTAACTGTGGCAGTCGCCAGAGAATTGATCATTGACGTTTGCATAAGGATAATCTAATTAAGGTGACCGAAGCTACTGGGTCTTGTCACAGATGAGGGCAATATAGCACACCTATCACATTTGTTCAGAAACACGGAGTAAGAAGTTGATTGTAGCAGCACCAGCCACAGGCAAGCGCAAATGTTACGCCTTACAAAATACAATAACGCCGTTGCAAGGGGAGCTTACTTGGTGATGTGTGGACACAGCTGACACAGCAGTATCCAAACGGAAGACGGCGGAACCCTCTCCACAGTGGGTGCTTTGGATGTGGTTAGCGTACTTGCCAGAAGGCACTGAAAAGCCCAGGTAAGCACCGCCTGAAAAGTATGAATACCTAGCCATTTTGTACTAAACTCTCTTGTATTAGTATCGCTGCTGTACGAATACAATCACAGAACCCTCTCTGGCCTGGATGCATGCACTTAAACTGTTGTGATGGTGTCATAAAGCCATTATATCCTCACCCGAGGCAAGCGCCGACCCATAACTGTTCTAAAAGGTCGTTGATATCCTGTATATTCATAATTGGACAGAGTTAATGTGCAAGGTGGCCCCATACTTGTTCAACTATGGACTGTGTGCTCTAGCATGCCACGAATAGAGGAACACTGTCCCGTTGAAAAATGACACTACGATACTGTCAATTGAGAGGTAACATATGATGATGCAGGATATCTGTCCCATACCAGTGTGCCGCCAGTTACCTGCTTAAGTCTTACCCTATTGCACCCCACACCATGACATCAGGACTAACACCACTGCTCCTCTTCAAAACAATAGGAGAATGGTATCTCTCCAGAGGTCGCCGCTATACTCTTTGATAATGGTCATCCGGGATAGTGCAGAACCTCGATTCATCGCTGAACACAATGCGACGCCATACATCTGCAGTTTACTATTCTCACCACTCTTAAAGTAGCCGTCGTATTGAGGTGTGAACGGCGGACACTGCAGGGAATTGTATTACACTAGTCTGTCTGTGGCTGGTCTCCGACCGATGTTGCAGAATGATGCACAATGTTGCAGGGAGAGTGTTACTTGTTCTCAGTTGGCAGGCACAAATATGAAGGGGTTATGGTGTAGTTGGTGCACAATAGCGATACTCCCTTTTGGTAATCAGGCGTGATTGACCGGAACCTTGACAAGTATGCCTACATTCACATTTGCATTATCAGACCACTGTCACATCTGAATGCGGCACAAATGTGGATATTCCACGATTATGACTTGCGGAGTGGATGGACACCCACAATGAGGTCCCTTTTTTACTCGCTCAAGTGACGATAACGCCGTCTCACACGAGTATCCTGCATCTCCATATCGTTCACAGTGATCACTCAACATCTTACTCTCTTCACGCCCATTGTACATAGAGATGCCAAAAGTCATGTGATGCCTCCTAACATTGTGATGACTGTGCAGCGAAGACGGATGCTAGCGATTTTTGAGCGGACAAAGCCCTGTATATATGGCCTACCACGGGGAGAAGTCGTCGAATAGACAGCGGAGGCTAACCAGCCTCTTCATACGGGCTAGCAGCTGGACTCGTGCGATAAACCCAGTTGACAGCCTCATACCCGCAACCAGCATTATGAGGAACGAAGGCCTCGCTGATCCATAAACCTGCAACCTCTATGAAAGCCCGAGTCGCACAAAGGCCTTGTAAAGTTGGAGCAGACGTGCTCTGCGGCTCCCCAAGATCTATGACTGACAAGTTTAAGGACGTTAAAAACCTTGAGACGTCTCAGTTTTAGTTCCTGAAAGTGTGGCAACCACTTAAGCTTCTCATTAAAAGTGAGGCCCAGATATTTCATATTTTTCTAACGAATGAGAACAGTATCCCTCAGTTAAAAAGAGAACAAGGGTGACTGAAATCGACACTAATAGATTTCTCGAAAGACCATTTAAATAGATATCTCGAAAGACCATTTAAAACCTATGTTGTTAGATCATTCTTCCACCCGCTTGATCGTCATATGTAATTGCCGAGCAATCGTTCCAGGGTTAGAGGACGCACAGAAAAAGAAGAAGTCGTCCACAAACAATAAAAAATGACAACATACACTGACTGAGAAAAAATTACAGCACAAAAAATAATGAATGTAGAGTAATGAAATTTCGGGAATACTTTAGTTCAAATGGTTCAAATGGCTCTCAGCTCTATGGGACTTAACATCTGAGTTCATCAGTCCCGTAGAACTTAGAAGTACTTAAACCTAACTAACCTAACCCTCCCATGAACCATGGACCTTGCCGTTGGTGAGGAGGCTTGCGTGCCTCAGCGATACAGATAGCCGTACCGTAGGTGCAACCACAACGGAGGGGTATCTGTTGAGAGGCCACACAAACGTGTGGTTCCTGAAGAGGGGCAGCAGCCTTTTCAGTAGTTGCAAGCGCAACAGTCTGGATGATTGCCTGATCTGGCCTTGTAACAATAACCAAAACGGCTTTGCTGTGCTGGTACTGCGAAAGGGGAAACTACGGCCGTAATTTGTCCCGAGGGCATGCAGCTTTACTGTATGATTAAATGATAATGGCGTCCTCTTGGGTAAAATATTCCGGAGGTAAAATAGTCCCCCATTCGGATCTCCGGGCGGGGACTACTCAAGAGGATGTCGTTATCAGGAAAAAGAAAACTGGCGTTCTACGGATCGGAGCGTGGAATGTCAGATCCCTTAATCGGGCAGGTACGTTAGAAAATTTAAAAAGGGAAATGGACAGATTAAAGTTAAATATAGTGGGAATTAGTGAAGTTCGGTGGCAGAAGGAACAAGACTTCTGGTCAGGTGACTACAAGTTTCTAAACACAAAATCAAATAGGGGTAATGCAGGAGTCGGTTTAATAATGACTAGGAAAATAGGAATGCGGGTAAGCTACTACAAACAGCATAGTAAACGCATTATTGTGGCCAAGATAGATGCGAAGCCCACACCTACTACAGTATTACAAGTTTATATGCCAACCAGCTCTGCAGATGACGAAGAAATTGAAGAAATATATGATGAAACAAAAGAAATTATTCAGAAAGTGAAGGGAGACGAAAATTTAATAGTCATCGGTGACTGGTATTTGAGTGTAGGAAAAGGGAGAGAAGGTAACATAGTAGGTGAATATGGATTTGGGGCTAAGAAATGAAAGAGGATGCCGCCTGGTAGAATTTTGCACAGAGCACAACTTAATCATAGCTGAAACTTGGTTTAAGGATCATGAATGAAGGTTGTATACATGGAAGAACCCAGGAGATACTAAAAGGTATCAGATAGAGTATACTGAATTTAATTGGTGAAAGGATAAAGTATAAAAATGCAGTAAATGAAGCAGGCAAAAATGAATACAAACGTCCAAAAATGAGATCGACAGGAAGTGCAAAATGGCTAAGCAGGGATGACTAGATGACAAATGTGTGGATGTAGAGGCTTATCTCACTAGGGTTAAGATAGATACTGCCTACAGGAAAATTAAAGAGACCTTTGGAGATAAGAGAACTACTTGTATGAACATCAAGAGCTGAGGTGGAAACCCAGTTCTAAGCAAAGAAGGGAAAGCAGAAAGGTGGATGGAGTATATAGAGGGTCTATACCAGGGCGATGCACTTGAGGACAATATTATGGAAATGGAAGAGGATGTAGATGAAGATGAAATGGGAGATATGATATTGCGTGAAGAGTTTGACAGAGCACTGAAAAACCTGAGTCGAAACAAGGCCCCCGGAGTAGACAACATTCCATTGGAACTACGGACGGCCTTGAGAGAGCCAGACCTGATAAAACTCTACCATCTTGTGAGCAAGATGTTTGAAACAGGCGAAATACCCTCAGACTTCAAGAAGAATATAATAACTCCAATCCCAAAGAAAGCAGGTGTTGGCAGATGTGAAAATTACCAAACAATCGGTTTAATAAGCCACAGCTGCAAAATACTAACACGAATCTTTACAGACGTATGGAAAAACTAGTAGAAGCCGACCTCGGGGAAGATAAGTTTGGATTCCGTAGAAACACTGGAATACATAAGGCAATATTGACCCTACGACTTATCTTAGAAGAAAGATTAAGGAAAGTCAAGCCTACGTTTCTAGCATTTGTAGACATAGAGAAAGCTTTTGACAACGTTGACTGGAATACTCTCTTTCAAATTCTAAAGGTGGCAGGGGTAAAATACAGGGAGCGAAAGGCTATTTACAATTATTACAGGAAGCAGATGGCAGTTATAAGAGTCGAGGGGCATGAAAGGGAAGCAGTGGTCGGGAAGGGAGTAAGACAGGGTTGTAGCCTCTCCCCGATGTTATTCAATGTCTCTATTGAGCAAGCAGTAAAGGAAACAAAAGAAAAGTTCGGAGTAGGTATTAAAATCCATGGAGAAGAAATAAAAACTTTGAGGCTCGCCGATGACATTGTAGTTCTGTCAGAGACAGCAAGGGACTTGGAAGAGCAGTTGAACGGAATGGATCGTGTCTTGAAAGAAGGATATAAGATGAACATCAACAAAAGCAAAACGAGGACAATGGAATGTAGTCGAATTAAGTCGGGTGATACTGATGGAATTAGATTATGAAATGAGTCACTTAAAGTAGTAAAGGAGTTTTGCTATTTGAGGAGCAAATATAACTGATGATGGTCGAAGTAGAGAGGATATAGAATGTAGACTGGAAATGGCAAGGAAAGCGTTTCTGAGGAGGAGAAATTTGTCAACATCGAGTATAGATTTAAGTGTCAGGAAGACATTTCTGAAAGTATTTGTTTGGAGTGTAGCCATGTATGGAAGTGAATCATGGACGATAAATAGTTTGGACAAGAAGAGAATAGAAACTGTCGAAATGTGGTGCTACAGAAGAATGCTGAAAATTAAATGGGTAGGTCACATAACTAATCAGGAAGTAATGAATAGGATTGGGGAGAAGAAAACCGTGTGGCACAACTTGACCAGAAGAAGGGATCGGTTGGTAGGACATGTTCTGTGGCATCAAGGGATCACCAATTTGGTATTAGAGGGCAGCGTGGAGAGTATAAATCGTAGAGGGAGACCGAGAGATGAATACACTAAGCAGATCCAGAAGGGTGTAGGTTGCAGTAGGTACTGGGAGATGAAGCAGCTTGCACAGGATAGAGTAGCATGGAGAGCTGCATCAAACCAGTCTCAGGACTGAAGACCGCAACAACAACAACTAAACTAAGGCCATCACAGACATCAATGCCCGAAGCAGGACTCGAACCTGCGACCATAGCGGTTGCGCGGTTCCAGACTGAACCGCCTAGAACAGGTCGGCCACCCCGGCCGGCACGTTAGTCTACGTAAGATATTTAAGTGACTAAAATTTCAAAAATCACAGTTTAATGTAAGTACGAGATAAGCCATTGCAAATGTGAAATGTTGGCACATAAATATCGGGTGTAAGCACCACAATGTTTGAGTATAAGCATGCAAAGTGCGTATACTGTGTTGTACAGGTGCCGGATGCCAGTTACTGGGATGTAGTTCAAGACCTGTTGCGCTTTCTCGGTCAATGTTGTTTGTGATTACGTTGGAGTTGTCGTCCAATGATGCCCCATATGTATTGGATTGGAGACAGATCTTGTGATCGAGCAGCCGATGGCAACATGTCTACATTCTGTAGAGCATTTTTTGCGTTACAACAGCAGTATGTGGGAGAGCTTTATCCATTTGGAAAACACCCCCTGATATGCTGCTCAAGAATGGTAGCAGAACAGGTCACACCACGAGACTGATGTATAAAAATGCAGTCAGGGTCTGTGAGATAGACAAGAGAGGGCTTCTGTTGTCATACAAAATCACATCCCAGACCATACAGCTCCAGGTGTACGTCAAATGTATGCATCAAGCAAACAAGTTGGTTGCAGGACCTTAACTGGCCTCCTTCTAACCAACAGACGGCCACCAATGTCGCCAAGACAGAACCCGCTTTCGTCAGAAATCACAACAGACCTCCACCCTGTCCTCCAATTAGCTCTCGCTTGACACCTCTACAGTCGCTAGTGGCGGTGGTGTGGGGTCAGTGGAAAACACGATACACGGATTCTGGCTCGGAACTGACTTTGAAGTAACCGATTTGTAAAGTTAGTTTTGCACTGTGATGCCAACTACTACTCAGGTTGCTACTGGAGATGCATTACGATGCACCAGAGTGATATGCCGGACACAATGATCTTCCCCATTTTTCTTCTCGATAGCGCCGCTTAGCCGTCCGAAACCCGGTCTTTTACGACTGTACATACTCGCGACCACCATCGCCAGCAATTACGTACAGTGCCTACATTCCTGCGCAGTCTTGTTGCAGAACAAACATCGAGCTTCTCGTAGCCTTGTAATACAACCTCGTTCAAACTCAGTCAAAATCACAGTACAGCGTTACGCCGATGATATTCTACGTCCCTTTTTGCTGTCCGTCCTGGAAAGCCATCCTGGGTTTACATTTCGGAAAGATAATGCCATTCAGCAGACGGTGAGAGTGCTTGGACCTGCAAGGTCGCCGGATGTCTTCCCAATTGAGAACTTTTCGACTATTGGTGGCAGGGCACTCCTATCAGGTCGGGATTTAGAAGATGTAACGCTCCAATTGAACAGAACTTGCCACTATATCCCTCATGAGGACATCTAACTCAGTTAATCAGTGCCAAGATTAGAGAAGTTGCTAAGGTGGACCAACATGTTAGTGACTTGCTCAGTTTGTGGAGCTCTTTCTGTTGCATAAATCACCATTTTTTAAAAAAATTGTTAGCATTTTTTCTGTCTGTATGTGTACGCCATATCTGCCGATCTCCGTCCCATTCGGGTAATTCTTTCGTGGTGCACCGTTTTCTCTTTTGGCTGAGGGTGCGTTACGCCAATGGTATTGTTGGTGCCCAGTCGACAGAATTCATCACTAACGACTGAATATTGCTTTTGCTCATGTGCCTACTGCCACACAGCAACGTTATTCGCCAGGGTGTTACTCCAGCTTCGGCGGTTATAACTGAATACAAATGAATTTTAAAATATGTAGATGTCTCTTGTTACTCCGAATCCACTTAGAACGCCGCACGTTGTTGTACAGTCATTCTCCAATATCGATTCTTTATATCGACCAACGAGGGATTCACTATGACGAAGTTTACTTCCTTCCAAAAATGATCGTTTAAGTAACTTTAGCTCCTGCGAGGGGCGTTTAATAAGTAAGGAAACACATTTTTTATTGAAATAAGCTTGGTCTGATTCCAGTACACCAAATTACTCCCCGCTTTGTCGGCTACAAAACCCTATTTTTCAGCACAATCTCCTTTCAGTGAAACGGCATTACGGCACGTTGCTGAGAGGGGCTGTATGCCCGCGTCGTATCATTCTACAGGTTGACGTCGGAGTCAACGCTTTGCTTCATCAAGAACCTCATCATTATGCACGTACTGTTTCCTGCAGAATTGTTACTTCGTGCAAGGAAGTGTCCAGGCATCTCGGAGTGAACCAAAGCAATGTTGTTTTGACATGGAGCAGATACAGAGAGACAGGAACTGTTAATGACATGCCTCGCTCAGGCCGCCGAAGGCCGCCCAAGGATGGGATAAACAGACGAGGTCGGAAAGTGCGAGATCCGGGACGTACGAGGGTAGTCCCAAAAGTAAGGTCTCTTTTTCTTTATAAGTAAATAGACCTGTTTATTTCTACAATGGTTTACATCAGTTTACAGCTTGAACATTTAGTGATTTTTCGACATAATCACCATTTCCGTTGATGCATTTTTGTTGATGCTGTTGCAGTTTTTGTATGCCCATGTCATACCAGCTCGCCGCCAAGCTGTTCAGAAAGTTACGAACTGGCGTGATTGATGCTTGGTCTCAGGTATAAAGTGGTATGCCCAGGTTTCGTCACCCGTGACAATTGAGTCCAGAAAGTTGTCCTGTTCGGCTGCAAGGCGGTGAAGAAATGTGCGGGAAGCATCAACTCGTGGCCGCCTGTGTGCCTCAGATACCAAGCGTGACACCCATCTTGCGCACACCTGCCGGTAGTTCAATGTTTCCGTTAAAATTCTGTGAGCGGTGCTTCGGGAAATCTCAGTAACCAACGTGCAGAGATCATCCAGTGTTATCCGTCGATATTCACGCATGCTTTGCTCAACCTTCAACACTGTCTCCTCAGAAACTGACGATCTCCCGCTCCTTTGTTCGTCGTGAATTTCGGTCCGACCAGCTGCAAACTCTCTACACCACTTACGAACATTTTTGACATTCATGCACGACTCATCATACACTTCCGTCAACTGGCGATGGATTCCAATCGCCGCAGTGCCCTTTGCGTTCAAATACCGAATAACTGCGCGCAATTCGCACTTAGCTGTAACATTCAACGGGAGGTCCATTCTCAACGGCTGCTAAGACAAGGCCGAGCGCCACAGTGCGGCGTGCTCATGTTTACACACAGCGTTGAAGCACTCTCCATAATAGTGTGACCAACTGCCACCCATCTACAGCTACATCTACATAAATACTCCACAATCAACCACACGGTGTGTGGCGGAGGTACCTCGTACCACAACTAGCATCTTCCTTCCCTGTTCCTCTCCCAAACAGAACGAGGGAAAAATGACTGCCTATATGCCTCTGTACGAGTCCTAATCTCTCTTATCTTATCTTTGTGATCTTTCCATGAAATATAATTTGGCGGCAGTAAAAGAGTACTACAGTCAGCCTCAAATGCTGATTCTCTAAATTTCCTCAGTAGCGATTCACGAAAAGAACGCCTCCCACCCGAGTTCCTGAAGAATTTTCGTAACATTCGCGTGATGATCAAACCTACCATTAACAAATCTAGCAGCCCGCCTCCGTATTGCTTCTATGTCCTCCCTCAACCCGACCTGATAGGGATCCCAAACGCTAGAGCAGTACTCAAATAGAGGTAGTATTAGGGATTTCTAAGAGGTCTCTTTTACAGATTAACCACATCTTCCAAAAATTCTACCAATGAACCGAAGACGACTAACTGCCTTCCCCACAACTGCCATTACATGCTTGTCCCACTTCATATCGCTCTGCAATGTTACGCCCAAATATTTAATCGACGTGACTGTGTCAAGCACCACACTACTAATGGAGTATTCACACATTACGGGAGTTAGCTGCCATTCTTTACACCAATCACAAATCCCGTCCAAGTCATCTTGTATCCTCCTACAGTGAATCATCGACGACACCTTCCCGTACACCACAGCATCATCAGCAAACAGCCGCACATTGCTATCCACCCTATCCAGAAGATAATTTATGTAGGTAGAAAACAACAGCGGACCTACCACACGTCCCTGGGGCACTCCAGATGATACCCTCACCTCCGATGAACATTCACCATCGAGGAAAACGTACTGGGATCTATTACTTTAGAAGTCTTCGAGCCACTCGTATATTTTGGAACCAATCCCATATGCTCGTACCTCAGTTAGGAGTCTGCAATGGGGCACCGAGTCAAACGCTATCCGGAAGTCAAAGAATATGGCATCCGTCTGATACCCTTCATCCATGGTTCGCAAGATATCATGTGAAAAAAGGGCGAGTTGCGTTTCGCAGGAGCCGTGCTGATGCGTGGACAGCAACTTCTCTGTCTCAAGGAAATTCATTATATTCAAACTGAAAATATGTCCGAGAATCCTGCAACAAACCGATGTTAAGGATATTGGTCTGTAATTTTGAGTATCCGTCCTTCTACAAACAGAGTTCTGTACTTATAAAAAATGGGAGACCTTACTTTTGGGATTACCCTCTTAGAGTGGATGAGGAACAATAGCCGGCCGCGGAGGTCTCGTGGTTCTAGGCGCGCAGTCTGGAACCGTGCGACTGCTACGGTCGCAGGTTCGAACCCTGCCTCGGACATGGATGTGTGTGATGTCCTTAGGTTAGTTAGGTTTAAGTAGTTCTAAGTTCTAGGGGACTAATGACCACAGCAGTTGAGTCCCATAGTGCTCAGAGCCATTTGAACCATTTTTGAGGAACAATAGTCCACTGAAATATTGTGAGCTACTCTTGGGTGTGCAAACTTCTGTCAGGTCTTCCCTTGTCATAGAGAAGGAGAAACTCGTTTGTATATTACTCGCAACGTACCGGATGAAGTCGTTTCTTCTTTTTCATGAGGGTATCGCATTACACTTCAGAGTTGATCGTTGCGCTTTGGGGGAGGTCACCAAACAGAGTAACATCATGAGAGTCTCAGATCACCGTCGTCACGGCTTCACCGGCTGAGGAATGCGGCTTTGAACTTTTTCTTCGGGGGAGAGGTTGTGTGGCGCCAGTCCTTGGATTGCCGTTTTGTTTCCGATTCGAAGTCATAAACTGATGTTTCCTCTCCTCCGACGATGTTCGACAAAAAATTGTCACGATCAGCCTCGTAACGCGCAAGCAGTTCCGGTCTGATGGTCCTTCGTTGCTGTTTATGGTCTTCCTGTTAGGCGGCGAGCAACCGAGCGCGCACACACCTTTGAGTACCCGAATTGTGGGATGAGTGTGTCAGCACTAACAACAGAGACGTGCTGTTGTATAGGTGTTTGATTGTGACCCGTCGGTCGTCTCGAACTACAGTCTTGCCACGTTCCAACATTGCAGGAACGACAGGGGTGTGCGACCGACCAGCGCACGGGAGATTAGACAGGTCTGCGTGACCTTGTTGCGGTGATGACAGACTCGCCGAACGACGCACCGTGCTTTTGTTCACTGCCAGTTCTCCATAGAATTTCTATATGTGCCTGTATATATCAGCGATGCTCTGGGTTTCCACCAGAAGAAACTCAATGACAGTTCTCTGTGTGGAACGCACCTCCGTTACAGAACCATTTTTGAGGTTACGTATACAGGGTGATCCATTGATAGTGACCGCGACAAATATCTCACGAAATAAGCGTCAGACGAAAAAACTACAAAGAAAGAAACTCGTCTAGTTTGAAGGCGGAAACAAGATGGCGCTATGGTTGTCCCGCTAGATGGCGCTGCCATAGGTCAAACGGATACCAACTGCGTTATTTTTTAATAGGAACGCCCATTTTCATTACATATGCGTGTAGTACGTAAGGAAATATGAATGTTTTAGTTGGACCACTTTTTTTCACTTTGTGATAGATGGCGCAATAATAGTCACAAACGTATAAGTACGTGCTATCACGTAACATTTTGCCAGTGCGGACGGTATTTGCTCCGTGATACAATACCCGTGTTAAAATAGACCGTTTACCAATTGCGGAATAGGTCGACATCGTGTTGATGTATGGCTATTGTGATCACAATGCCCAACGGGCGGGTGCTATGTATGCTGCTCGGTATCCTGGACGACATCATCCTTAACCGGATAGTTACGTTATTTAAGGAAACAGGAAGTGTTCAGCCACATGTGAAACGTCAACCACGACCTGAAACAAATGATGATGCCAAATTAGGTGTTTTAGCTGCTGTCGCTGCTAATCCGCACATCAGTAGCAGACAAATTGCGCGAGAATCGGGAATCTCAAAATCGTCGGTGTTGAGAATGCTACATCAACATGGACTGTACCCTGTTTCTATGCACCAACAATTGCATGGCGACGACTTTGAACGTCGTGTGCGGTTGTGCCACTGGGCGCAAGAGAAATTACGGGACGATAACAGATTTTTTCCACGCACTCTATTTAGTCATTCTATTCAGCTATTCTATTAACCAACAGCGGTAACCTACACCGGCATCATATGCACTATTTGGCAACGGAAAATCCACGATGGCTGCGACAAGTGGAACATCAGCGACCTTGGCGGGTTAATGTACGGTGCGGCATTACGGGAGGAACGATAATTGGCCCCCATTTTATCGATGGCAATCTAAATGGTGCAGTGTGTGTTGATTTACTACGTAATGTTCTACCGATGTTACTACAAGATGTTTCACTGAATTACAGAATGGCGATGTACTTCCAACATGATGGATGTCCGGCACATAGCTCGTATGCGGTTGAAGTGGTATTGAATGGCATATTTCATGAAAATTGGATTGCTCGTGAAGCACCATACCATGGCCCGCACTTTCACTGGATCTGAAGTCTCCTGATTCCTTTCTGTGGGGAAAGTTGAAGGATATTTGCTATCGTGATCCACCGACAACGCCTGCCAACATGCGTCAGCGCATTGTCAATGCCTGTGCGAACATTACGGAAGGAGAACTACTCACTGTTGAGAGGAATGTCGTTACACGTATTGCCAAATGCATTGAGGTTGACGGACATAATTTTGAGCATTTATTGCATTAATGTGATATTTATAGGTAATCACGCTGTAACAGCATGCGTTCTGCGAAATGATAAGTTCACAAAGTTACATGTATCACATTGGAACAACCGAAATAAAATGTTCAAATGTACCTACGTTCTGTATTTTAAATTATTAAACATACCTGTTACCAACTGTTCTTCTAAAACTGTGAGCCATATGATTGTGTCTATTAATGCGCCGTCTATCACAAAGCGCGAAAAGTGGTCCAACTAAAACATTCATATTTCTTTAGGTACTACACGAATATTTAATGAAAATGGGGGTTCCTATTTTAAAAAATGCAGTTGATATCCGTTTGACCTATGGCTGCGCTATCTAGCGGGCCAACCATAGCGCCATCTGGTTTCCTCCTCCAAGCTAGACAGGTTTCGTTCTTTGTAGTTTTTTTCGTTTGACGCTTATTTCGTGAGATATTTTGCCCCGTCACGATCAATGGACCACCCTGTAGTGTCACCAGCTCTCGGAACTTCACGAAACTATAGGGGCTGAAGTGGGAATTTTCCACGATGTCCCACAACAAATTTTTCATTTTTGCAATAGAAATTTGCCGAGGAAAAATGTGTTGCATTACATATTGAATGCCCTCGTCCATTACAAGTATATGTTCGTTTTCATTATAGCGCTCTATCTCGGCTAAGCGAGCGCGTCTCAAAATTAATAACCGACAGTGTGGCTTGATGAGGATGACAAAGACAGTATCATTAGTTTACAATTTGTCGGGAGAAACTGTTGCATGCGGTTCCCATACAAATGCACTGCACCAGAACCGTCTCGAAAAATCCGAGTATTCATTTGCCTTCCCTAACACTGACGGCACGTTTGTCATATCATTTCATAGCCTTACCCGTTAGTATCTAAGCTTTATGCCACGCTGCACAGGTTAAGCTTAACGCTATCGTGTAGCTGCTCTTGTTGGTAAGCATCAGCTTTCATTCTTCCGTGACACATCTTACAAATGCTGGATACCCCACACTTTAAGGGCCACAATTACGAAGATGTTAGCGGTCCTAAGTTAAGTATTTGGAGATACGGAACTGACGGTCAGAAATGAATAGCTTAGTTTCTGTAACATAATTACCAATTTATTTGCCAATATCGCTATGCTTGTTTTACAGTTTTTTATTATACAGTAGACGATCAGAAGTACCCGACCACCTTCAAAACATATTTTCCTTTTAAGGTGCATTGTACTGTCACCTACCGCCAGAAACTCCATTTCAGCGATCTCAGTAGTCATTACATATCGTGAGAGAGCAGAATGGGGCGCTACTCCGAACTCACGGACTTCGAACGTGGTCAGGTGATCTGGCGTCAATTGTGTCATACGTCTGTAAGTGAGATTTCCATACTCCTATAGATCACTAGGTCCACTGTTTCCGATGTTATAGTGCAGTGGAAACGTGAATGGACATGTACAGCACAAAATCGTACAGGCCGGCCTCGTCTGTTGAGTGGCAGAGACCGTCGAGAATTGAAGAGGGTCGTAACGTGTAACAGGCAGACATCTATTCAGACCATCACTCAGGAATTCCAAACTGCATCAGGATCCACTGCAAGTACAATGACAATTAGCGCGAGGTGATAAAACTTGCATTTCGTGGTCGAGCGGCTGCTAATAAGACCCACATCACGCTGGTAAATGCTAAATGACGTCTCCATTGATGTAATGAGCGAAAACATTGGACGATTGAACAGTGGAAAAACGATGTATAGAGTGACAAATCACAGTACACAATATAGCGATCTGATGGCAGGGTGTGGGTATGGTGAATGCACGGTGAACGTCATCTGCCAGCTTGTATAGTCCCTGCAACAAAATTCGAATGCGGTGTTGTTACGATGTGGTCGCGTTTTTCACGGACGGGGCTAGCACCCCTTGTTGTTTTGCGTGGCAATATCACGGCAAAGACCTACATTGATGTTTTAACCACCTTCTTGCTTCCAACTGCTTAAGAGCAATTCGGAGATTGCGTCTGCATCTTTCAACTCGATCGAGCACCGGTTCATAAATCACGGCCTGTGGCTGAGTGGTTACACGACAATAACATCTCTGTAACCGACTGGGCGACACAGAGTCATGACCCGAATCCTCTAGAACACCTTCGTGCCAGGCTTCAGCGTTTTTCATCAGTACCTCTCCTCAGTGCAACACTCCGGGAAGAATGGGGTGCCATTTCCCCACAAACCTTCCAGTACCTAATTGAACGTATGCCCGCGAGAGTGGAAGCTGCCATTAAGGCTGGGCCAACACCATATTGAATTCCGACATTACCGATGGTGAGCAGCACGAACGTGTAAGTCATTTTCAGCCAGGTGTCCGTATAGTTTTGATCATATAGTGTGTAAATGTTAACTGTTATCCTTCGTTTGCAGCGAAACCGAGAAATAAAATAAAATCTTATTTCATAATTGTGCGATTGTCGCAACTTTCCGCTAAAACTGCTTCTATTAAATTTACTGTAAGGCATAAATTTGTTATTGCATGTATTATGGACCGTAATCGTTACATCACAAAATGTTTCCAATTTTTGTCTGTTGGCGTAGGCAGCCATCCATGACACTTCACAACGTTCTGTGTCTTCTTTATACACAATTTGTGTAATCTTCGCACTTATGACTACAGATTGTGTACTACTTTGATGTTCAGATAGATATGTTAATTTAATTGTTGAAGAAAGGTTTGACCCAGTTACATTAGTTGTAATTGAAGTCATGCAGTGCAGACCGCCATCTGGCGATAAGTCTCAGCACTAGCCTCCATCATATTCCAAATCCGGTCGGCAGTTACTCTGTGGCCGACAAAAATGGCGTTATACCACGAGAGGCAAGATGTGGTATGTATCTGTTTTGTTCTTGCCATTCGTACTCAAAGATGTAGATACAACGCTATGTCCACCTCTATAGCTGTGCAGCAAGGAGTACCCGTTGTCTAGAGGTAGCGATTTTGATTCATAATCAAACGTATTTGGTCCCGGGTTCGATCCCCGCCACTGCCTAAATTTTTTCGCCGGCACGGTTAACTCAGCGTGCTCAGTCAGAGGGTTAGCTGTCCTCTGTAATAAAAAAAAAAAACTGATTTAATTGATCAACGACGAATTGAAACGGGCGTCTTGCGACGTCCGCCACGAGCAGAAGCAACGAACAAACACGAACAAAATGAGATTAAAAAACAGTGGTCACCGTGACGGATTGCCGTCCTACGGACCTGGGTTCGGATCCCGGAGTACTGACCCAGAAATTGTTCAATATTATAAAAACTATTGTGCGGTACTAAGAAAAGTTATTAAAAAGTCCAGAAGCATGTGTATCATGTCTGAGATCAGTAACTCTGATAATAAAATTAAAGCAATTTGGAATATTATTGAAAGGGAAACAGGGCAACCAAGAGCACAGGAAGACTTTAGTGCAATAAAACTGAATGACAAGTGCACTAACAAACAATCAGAAATTGAAAATATTTTGAATAATCATTTTTTAAATGTTGTGGAGAAAATAGGATCTAGATCTTCACTAGAAGAGGCAAGGCTATTAATAGAAGAGGCCATACCTGCGCAGTTTGAAACAACTGTAATTCCACCAACCTCTCCCTCTGAAATCAGTAAAATAATAAACTCACTGAAAAGTAAAAGCTCTTACGGAATTGATGGCATTTCCAGCAAAGTACTTAAAGCTTGTTCCCCACAGATAAGTAGGATTCTCAGCCACGTATGTAATAGATCTTTGGAGCAGGGTGTTTTCCCTGATAGACTGAAATATGCCATTGTAAAACCATTGCATAAAAAGGGGGTTACGTCGGATGTCAACAACTACCGCCCAATCTCTCTTCTGACAGCTCTATCAAAAATTTTTGAGAAAGTAATGTATTCAAGAGTAGCCTCCCATATTTGTAAAAATAAAGTACTAACAAAATGTCAGTTTGGTTTTCAGAAAGGCTTTTCACCAGAAAATGCTATATATGCTTTCACTGATCAAATATTAAATGCTCTGAATAACCGGACATCACCCATTGGTATTTTTTGTGATCTCTCAAAGGCCTTTGATTGTGTAAATCATGGAATTCTTTTAGATAAGCTAAATCATTATGGTTTGAGTGGGGCAGTGCACAAATGGTTTAATTCATACTTAACTGGAAGAATGCAGAAAGTTGAAATAAGTGGTTCGTGTAATGTTAAAGCAACAGCTGATTCCTCAAACTGGGGTGCTATCAAGCACGGGGTCCCACAGGGTTCGGTCTTAGGTCCTTTACTGTTCTTGATATACATTAATGACTTACCATTCCACATTGATGAAGATGCAAAGTTAGTTCTTTTTGCTGATGATACAAGTATAGTAATAACATCCAAAAACCAAGAACTAAGTGATGTAATTGTGAATGATGTTTTTCACAAAATTATTAAGTGGTTCTCAGCAAACGGACTCTCTTTAAATTTTGATAAAACACAGTATATACAGTTCCGTACAGTAAATGGCACAACTCCAATAATAAATATAGAATTTGAACAGAAGTCTGTAGCTAAGGTAGAATTTTCAAAATTTTTAGGTGTGTTCATTGATGAGAGGTTAAACTGGAAGCAACACATTGATGGTCTGCTGAAACGTCTGAGTTCAGCTACGTATGCTATTAGGGTTATTGCAAATTTTGGTGATAAGAATCTCAGTAAATTAGCTTACTATGCCTACTTTCATTCACTGCTTTCGTATGGCATCATATTCTGGGGTAATTCATCGTTGAGTAGAAAAGTATTCATTGCACAAAAACGTGTAATCAGAATAATTGCTGGAGCCCACCCACGGTCATCCTGCAGACATCTATTTAAGGATCTAGGGATCCTCACAGTAACCTCACAGTATATATATTCCCTTATGAAATTTGTTGATAATAATCCAACCCAATTCAAAAGTAATAGCAGTGTGCATACCTATAACACCAGGAGAAAGGATGATCTTCACTATGCAGGGTTAAATGTGACTTTGGCACAGAAAGGGGTAAATTATGCTGCCACAAAAGTCTTTGGGCACCTACCAAACAGCATCAAAACCCTGACAGATAGCCAACTAACATTTAAAAATAAATTAAAAGAATTTCTAGATGACAACTCCTTCTACTCATTGGCTGAATTTTTAGATATAAACTAAGTAAAAAAAACTTAATCATTAGTGTCGTGCAATATTTTGTGTAATGTAATTTCTTGTACAGACATCTTTTATTAACCTGACACGTTCCACATCATTACGAAGTGTCGTATTCATGATCTATGGAACAAGTATTAATCTAATCTAATCTAATCTAATCTGGGATTTTCTCCGATCAGGGACTGGGTGTTGTGTTGTCTTCATCATCATTTCATTCCCATCCGGAGTGCCGGTCGCCCAATGTGGAGTTGAATGTAATGAGACCTGCACCAAAGCGACCGGATCTGCCCCGCAATGGGCCTCCCGGACAATGACGCCAAACGCTGATTTTCATTTCCATACAACGCGATAGAACACCTGGCATGCCATTGTAATGTTCAGACTTTCTTATGGTATGTTTTTATTTACATTGTACTTATTAAAAGTAGTCATTGTTATATTTTTACTTTGGATGGAATCCGTCCAAATGAGCAGCATTTCACAAGAGGTTTTGTTTTACAGCACATGTAGGAATATGGGGCAATGGTGTTTACACAGTCATAATGTGATGAAGTGGTTTAAATATTGTGTGGTGTAACTACCACTGCCAAGTTTTATAAGCATGTAGTTTTTGTCACTAAGTTCTTGTTTATGTCCTACAACATTTTTATTTGACCGTAAGTCTGTAATCTCCACATACATTCTCTTTATAAATCTGAAGATTGCGATACATATTGCCGAAACTAGACATCTAGTAATGGTGTTAAAATAGACATTTTGGCAAGTAAATTGGTTTTCACAAAAAAAAACACGACAAATTTATAGATCGCCTGCTGCACAGAACCACCAGGTCAGGTGACCATAATTTAGTTTTTGATTGATTAAATAATTCATACCTTATAGTAGAAACTTACGATCATAGGAATTATCCAAAGTGATGAACAATGTCTCAAAGCGTTGCTAGTTTACATATTTGCTTGTGTTTGTGGCGGAGGGGAAGTGAGTTATGTGGATGGATGGAGAGGGTTGTATGGGGGCACGACGGCAAGGTCTTCAGCGCCCGCTCAGTAACAGATTGAGACTGGTGTTAGGAAAAGACTCAGAACAATAAGATAAAACAGGACGTAAAACACAGGTAATAGGCTTGGAAAAATGTGGGCCTACCCACTCGGAAGCGTGCGACGAAGCATGCCGCCAGCAGTAAAACATGGACAACACAGGAATAAAGTGGCAGAGGGAGCTAAAACAATATAACAGATGGAAGTGGCTGGCTGACCGCAAGGAAAAATGGAGTAGCTAGCCACTGTAAAATACACTAAGGCCTCCAGCATTAAAGTTTAGGCCAGAGCCCAGACACATCACAAAACTTTAAAAAGCTAGACACATACGTCTCATTGTTAGCTAAAACACAGGGCAGATCCCCATCATCTTGTGCTTTTGCCCTTGCATCACGTTATAAAATGCAGTCTGTTAAAATGTGGCGGACAGAGATGTGCACACCACAAGCATTGCAAAACGGGGGATCTCCCGCCGTAATAGAAAGCTGTGTGTGAGAGGACAGTGCCCAATCCGAAGACGCGTGAGGATCACTTCTTCCCGCCTGAGCAACCGGCAGGAGGAACGCCACGGCCGAGTTGTTCACTTCACCAACTGCAGTTTACTGGCCGTCACCGTCAGCCATTCTTCCTCCCACAACTCCATGCGCTTCCTGCGGAGTGCACAAATGACAGAATGCAAGGGGATAGAGCACTGGACCACATCCTGCTCTCTGCAGGCCTCCTTGGCAGCCCGATCGGCCTGTTCATTGCCCCATATTCCTACATTACCAGGCAGAAGGACACCTCCTTAACCCCCAACGGAGCAAGTACAGTTGGTCATATATCACCTGAACCATCTTCTCAGTTGGGTACAGATTCTGCAATGATTGTGAGGCACTAAGAGAATCTAAACAAGAGGAGAAATCTATAGCTCCGAACACGATTCATCCACTTCAGTGCCTTCAGGATCGGGTGGAGCTCCGCTGCGAAAACGGGATATTCATCAGGGAGGCGAATCCGGGTAACGTGATCAGGGAACAGTACAGAACAGCGAAGGAAATTCTCCTGTTTGGAGCCATCAGCGTAAACGACGGTAAAACCGTGATGTGCATCTAAAATGTTAAAAAACTGAAATTAGAATGTCAGATCTGGTCTACTATCTTTCTTAAAATTAGTCAGATCTAAAATAAGTCTCGGTCTCCGGAGGAGCCAAGGTGTAAATCTACTCCAACCGAGACGGAAAACATGAAGACCAGCCACATCCATCGCAGGGAGGCAATCCTGTGCGCGAATCCCATAGGGCCGCGTCGCTTGTTGCCGGTTATGAAATAGCCATGCCAGAAGTGAGTTACAGTACTGTGTGATGTGGAGTCGTGTCTACCACAAAAATAGCCATGAGGGAGACGTTTTCGGAGACTCTGACTTACTTGGACATCTTGGCATATGAGCGCCGAGCCAGTGTCCCCGCCACACAAGATTTTCTTATGGAACGAGCAGAGATGCACATGGCCGCGCAGCTCCCGTTGTAGTGATTGTGAGCAATTAGGCGTGTCCACGAGGCGCAAGTGCAGCTTCACCAGCCTCCTCTCCTTCCTGGCAACAGCCGACACGCCAATCCAGCAACAGCGTATAGTGTGGAATAAAAACTACACTACTGGCCATTAAAATTACAACACCAAGGAAAAAGGCAGATGATAAACGCTTTTCATTGGACAAATACACTCCTGGAAATGGAAAAAAGAACACATTGACACCGGTGTGTCAGACCCACCTAACTTGCTTCGGACACTGCGAGAGGGCTGTACAAGCAATGATCACACGCACGGCACAGCGGACACACCAGGAACCGCGGTGCTGGCCGTCGAATGGCGCTAGCTGCGCAGCATTTGTGCACCGCCGCCGTCAGTGTCAGCCAGTTTGCCGTGGCATACGGAGCTCCATCGTAGTCTTTAACATTGGTAGCATGCCGCGACAGCGTGGACGTGAACCGTATGTGCAGTTGACGGACTTTGAGCGAGGGCGTATAGTGGGCATGCGGGAGGCCGGGTGAACGTACCGCCGAATTGCTCAACACGTGGGGCGTGAGGTCTCCACAGTACATCGATGTTGTCGCCAGTGGTCGGCGGAAGTTGCACGTGCCCGTCGACCTGGGACCGGACCGCTGCGACACAAGGATGCACGCCAAGACCGTAGGAACCTACGCAGTGCCGTACGGGACCGCACTGCCACTTCCCAGCAAATTAGGGACACTGTTGCTCCTGGGGTATCGGCGAGGACCATTCGCAACCGTCTCCATGAAGCTGGGCTACGGTCCCGCACACCGTTAGGCCGTCTTCCGCTCTCGCCCCAACATCGTGCAGCCCGCCTCCAGTGGTGTCGCGACAGGCGTGAATGGAGGGACGAATGGAGACGTGTCGTCTTCAGCGATGAGAGTCGCTTCTGCCTTGGTGCCAATGATGGTCGTATGCGTGTTTGGCGCCGTGCAGGTGAGCGCCACAATCAGGACTGCATACGACCGAGGCACACAGGGCCAACACCCGGCATCATGGTGTGGGGAGCGATCTCCTACACTGGCCGTACACCTCTGGTGATCGTCGAGGGAACACTAAATAGTGCACGGTACATCCAAACCGTCATCGAACCCATCGTTCTACCATTCCTAGACCGGCAAGGGAACTTGCTGTTCCAACAGGACAATGCACGTCCGCATGTATCCCGTGCCACCCAACGTGCTCTACAAGGTGTAAGTCAACTACCCTGGCCAGCAAGATCTCCGGATCTGTCCCCCATTGAGCATGTTTGGGACTGGATGAAGCGTCGTCTCACGCGGTCTTCACGTCCAGCACGAACGCTGGTCCAACTGAGGCGCCAGGTGGAAATGGCATGGCAAGCCGTTCCACAGGACTACATCATGCATCTCTACGATCGTCTCCATGGGGGAATAGCAGCCTGCATTGCTGCGAAAGATGGATATACACTGTACTAGTGCTGACATTGTGCATGCTCTGTTGCCTGTGTCTATGTGCCTGTGGTTCTGTCAGTGTGATCATGTGATGTATGTGACCCCAGGAATGTGTCAATAAAGTTTCCCCTTCCTGGGACAATGAATTCACGGTGTTCTTATTTCAATTTCCAGGAGTGTATATTATACTAAAACTGACATGTATTTCAATTAAGTAGGTCCTGAGAAACCAGTTCCCAGAACAATCACCCCTGGCCGTAATAACGGCCTTGATACGCCTGGGCATTGAGTCAAACAGAGCTTGGATGGCATGTACTGGTAAAGCTGCCCATGCAGCTTCAACACGATACCACAGTTCATCAAGAGTAGTGACTGACGTATTGTGACGAGCCAGTTGCTCGGCCACCATTGACCAGACGGTTTCAATTCGTGAGAGATCTGGAGAATGTGCTGGTCAGGGCAGCAGTCGAACATTTTCTGTATCCAAAAGTCTCTCTATTTTGCCTTTAGGCAGTATCTCTCTTACGCCTAGTGATATACGTCTGTTCTTCATTTACTGCATTTTTGTACTTTCTCCTTTCATCAATAAAATTCAGTATCTCTCATGCTACCTGAGGATATCTATTAGACCTCTTCTTTTTACCTACTTCATCCTCTGCTGATTTCACTGTTTCATCTCTGAAAGCTACCCATCCTTCTTCCACTGTATTTCTTTCCGCCATTCTTGTCAATCGTTCCCTAATGGTCTCCATGAGACTCTCTACAACCTGTGATTCTTTCAATTTATCCAGGTCCCACCTCTTTAAATTCCTAGCTTTTTACAGTTTCTTCGCCTTTAATCTATAGTTCATAACCAATAGATTGTGGGCACAGTCCACATCTGCCGGTGGAAATGTCTTAAAATTTGAAACGGGTTTCCTATATCTGTGTCTTACCATTATATAAACTATCTTACACCTTCCAGTATCTCCAAGCTTCTTCCATGTATACAATCTTGTTTCATGATTCTTGAACCAAGTGTTCTTACATTATTGAAATATGTACTACACAATAAATTGCGTTACGGCATGAAACTTTTATTTCACTGAACAAATAATGGTGAGTAAAACAGATTGAGACACAAAGGAATTACAGGTATCCGCTGCGAGTGCTGGCCCAGGATTCGAATCCAGATCTCCTGATTACTAGGCAGCTCCTCTAAACACTGAGCCATTCAGACACGGTGGTCGTCGCAACTGCACAGACTACCCTCGCAAGCCTCACATCCAAATTCTCAACTTACTCACACACTACTAATAAGACACCACGTATATGTGAATATTTCCATCACAAAACTAACCATCTGCAAACTTCGCATGTATAAGAAAAGGATGGATTCATAATTAAAGTTATTTGTTAGATATCTGCAAAAAGCTGATTAACCTGGTATTAAATTGTGCTAATAACAGATATTTTCATGCATTTAATGAAAATAAATCTACCAGAACGAGAATAATTGATAACTAGAGAAGAGTTGAGATGAAACGCGCATTACTGATGACCGACGCCGGCTCGCAATAAAATGAAGCTTTATTTAAATTTTTGTATGCACTGAACTATATTTGGAACATATGTGTGGAAAATTTTTTCTCCGTACGAAATTTAAGGGAGGTGCTAGCTTTTTCCTTAGACAAAAGGAAAAGCTAAAACTAGCAGATTGCTCTCACAATAATAACTAAGATGGGGGCAGAAACTCGTAACCTATATCTCTAAAGGTAGACGCATTTACAGAGCAAAGAAAACACTAACTGAAAACGTTTATCACCTAGAACAGTTGTCCCATATCATTAATAAGATAGATGCAGCCGGCCGCGGTGGTCTCGCGGTTCTAGGCGCGCAGTCCGGAGCCGTGCTACTGCTAAATTTGTGACAGAACTGAGGATTTATTTATCGATAGGAAATACACAGAACAATAACTCTGATGGAGCAAATGCAGAGGAGTCGTCAGGGTTACACGAGGGAAGTGTGTTGGTGCCTATGCTATTAACGGCGCACACTGTACAAGTTGCCCCCAGTCTTGGCCGTACCCGTACTGTTTGACTGATACTTCACAATTTTTCATACTTAAATTCCCGCAGACGATTTCTGTACACAAGAGGAAATACATCTCTTGGATATAACAATAAACTGAGACAGCAGTAAGCACACACTTTACACCTTCAGAAAGCCAACAGGCACAGACGGAATTATACATGCCATAGTCAACGAACCACAAAATCAAAATTTAGCGGCCATGCGACGCATGCTACACAGACTAAATAATATCCCACTCAGCAAAGAAAACTATGAAAAACAATTACGAACAACACAACTCATAGCCACAAACAATGGTTGTAACACCCATGGAGTATAACGACACATGCCCAAAATGATAGCAAACAGAGAATACAAACACCACAAATAATACAGACAGCACAGCACACACAGAAACGCCCATGGCATGACTGACAGGCACAAATGGTACACTTTAACAAACAAACACAAATCAGCACAGAGAATACCACAGAGAATAGCAGCCGGCCGCTGTAACCGAGCGGCTGTAGGCGCTTCAGTCCGAAACCGCGCTGCTGCTATGGTCGCAGGTTCGAATCCCGCCTCGGGCATGGATGTGTGTGTTGTCCTTAGGTTAATTAGGTTTCAGTTGTTCTAAGTCTAGGGGACCGATAACCTCAGATGTTGGATCCCATAGTGCTTAGAGCCATTTGAGCCATTTTTGAGAATAGCAAATATACTAAAAAAAAAACAGGGATTACACATTGCTTACAGAACACGAACAGCTTGAGTTACATTTACAAACAATCCAATTAAATGCGAAGGAGAACGTATACATCAGTTATAAGGTCCAGAATGTTGATCAGTGTGTTTCAGAATGTGAAAGCAGGAGTTTCAAAAGTTGATCTGAAGAACATACACTATGTGATCAAAAGTATTCCGACACCTGGTTAAAAATGACTTACAAGTTCGTGGCGCTCTCCATTGGAATGCTGGAATTTAATATTGTGTTGGCCCACCCTTAGTCTTCATGACAGCTTTCACCCTCGCTGGCATATGTTCAATCAGGTACTGGAAGGTTTATTGGGGAATCGCAGCTATTCTTCACTGAGTGCTGCACTGAGGAGGGGTATCGATGTCGATCGGTGAGGCCTGGCACGAAGTCGGCGTTCCAAAACACTCCAGAGGTGTACTATAGGATTCAGGTCAGGTCTCTGTGTAGGTCAGTTCATTACAGGGATGTTATTGTCATGTAACCACTCTGCCACAGGCCGTGCATTATGAGCAGGTGCTCAATCGTGTTGAAATATGCAGGCGACATCCCAGAATTGCTCTTCAACAGTGGGAAGGAAGAAGGTGCTTAAAACATTAATGTAGGCCTGTGCCGTGAAAGTGCCACGCGAAACAACAAGGGATGCAGGCCCCCTCCATGAAAAACACGACCACACCATAACACCACGGCCTCCGAATTTTACTGGTGGCAATATGCTAGCTGGCAGATGAAGTTCACCGGGCATTCGTCATATCCACACCATGCCATCGGATCTCCACATTTTGTACCGTGTTTCGTCACTCCACACAACGTTTGTCCACTGTTCAATCATTCAATGTTTACTTTACTTATACCAAGAGAGGCGTCGTTTGGCATTTACTGATGAGCAGCCGCTCGACCATGAAATCCAACTGTTTCCACCTCCCGCCTAAGTGTCAGAATTCTGGCAGTGGTTCCTGATGCAGTCTGGAATTCCTGTATGACGGTCTGGATAGACGTCTGCCTATTACTCATATTACGACCCTTTTCAACTGTCGGCGGTCTCTGTCAGTCAACAGACGAGGTCAGCCTGTGCGCTTTTGTTCTGTACGTGTCCCTTCACGTTTCCACTTCACTATGACATCGGAAATAGAGCATCTAGGGCTGTTTAGGAGTGTGGAAAATCGCGTAGAGACGTATGGCACAAGTGACACTCAATCACCTGACCACGTTCGAAGTCAGTGAGTTCCGCGCAGCGCCCCATTCTGCTTTCTCACGATATCTAATGACTACTGAGATGGAGCAAATCAAGAATTTCGGTCCAGAAACAAGAAAGTGGATCCTGCAGCTTTTCAACAACTGCATGAACCAGTGCCAAATACCAAAGATCTGGCGAAAAAGCAGGGTGATAGCTCTTCTGAAACCTGGAAAGGAAGCAAATCATCCAAGACCAGTTAGCCTGTTCAGTCACCTTTATAAACTGTTCGAACGTATGATTCTGAATAGAATCCTACCAGGAATAGACCCTCTTCTCATACCCGAACAAGCAGGACTTCGACCAAACAGAAGCTGCACAGGGCAACTATTGAATCTCCCTCAGATTATAGAGGATGGTTTTGAAACCCGTCAAATAACGGGCGTGGTCTTCGTGCATCTCACAGCAGCGTACGATACTGTCCATCATCGGTTACTCCATGCAAAACTATACAATATGATCAACGCCCACCTCGTTAGACTACTCAGCACCCTCCCCCAAAACCGCAGGTTTTTTTGTTGAATTTCAGGGACAACGCAGTCGCTGGAGAGCGCAGAAAAATAGTCTATCTCAGGGAAGCGTCTTGGCTCCACTTCTTTTCAACATCTATAGAAACGACCAGCCATTGACCCCAGGCACAAGGAGCTTCTTATATGCAGATGACCTAGGTCTTGCTACACAGATACCATGCTTTGAAAGAGTAGAAAGAAACCTGACAACAGCACTTAGAACACTGTCAAGCTACTACAATCGGAATCAACTCAGACCAAACCCTTCGAAGACACAGGTGTGTGCCTTTCATTTAAGGAACAGGGAAGCTAATCGTGAGCTACATATTGCATGTTCAGGCATCCAACTCCACCATCATCACGCACCTAAATACTTGGGAGTCAATCTCGACAGAACTCTGACATTCAAAACGCACTGCAAGAACACCAAAATGAAAATCTCCGCTCGAAACAACCTAATTCGCAAACTAGCGGGAACACAGTGGGATCACATCCACAAACTATTCGCAGTTATGCAATGGCACTGTGCTTTTCTACTGCTAAATATGCTTCTCCAGGCTGGTACAGGTCATCTCAAGTGAAAATTGCTCTCAACGAAACCTGCAGGTTGATCACGGGTTGCTTAAGACCTACCGGAATGATAAGCTCTACTGCCTGGCTGGAATAGCGCCACCATGGATACGCAGAACGGTAGCTGCCAACATGGAGAGACTGAAAGTGGAACAGGACAGTGCCCATCAACTGCACGGATATAATGCACCACAGCAACGGCTGAGATCGTGAAAGAGCTTCCTGAGAACATCCGAGAAGCTCACCGTTTCACCAGAGAAGGCAAGGCTGGAGTTATGGAAGAAGTCGACACCACACTTGCAGACGCCAGAACCTGAAGAACTACCACCTGGACACAACGAGAGCTGGCTGGTATGGACATCTTTAAATAGATTACGATCAGGAGTTGGACGATCCAGAGACAACCTGAAGAGATGGGGCTTCATAACAGAAGATACGTCCTGTGATTGTGGACAAGAACAAACCACAAGCCACATGCTCCAGTGCCATTTTTGCCCTGCACCCTGCACGAAGATTGATCTCCTGCAAGCCACTCCAAGCGCCTTGGAGGTTGCAAAGTACTGGGCACATGTAATATAAATACAGTTTGTGTGTATATATTTATTGATGTGTATGGCAACTGTAAATTTGTGTGTTTCTGATTCGAGAATAAATAAATGACTACTGAGGTCGCTGATCTGGAGTACCTGGCAGTATGTGGCAGCACAATGCACCTAATATGAAAAACGTATGTTTTTGGGGGGTGTCCAGGTACTTTGGATGACATAGTGTATAATAAGGTACAAGTATGAGACTGACCATTCTACCTATGCTGAACACCTGATGAAACGTGGACATAAACCATTCAACATCAAAACTTCATGACAATTATTACAGAGAACAATTACAACTAAAAACTCTCATTATTGTATAAGAGCTTTCACATTCAATGAGCCCATGCAATGAAAGAGAAAGTACTTAATGACTAAATTAATGGAAGCAGTAACTCATTGATCACGTTAGCCACTAAAACAATAACAACAATCAAAAACACTACCAGACTCAATAAGTAATCAATTCACCTCCCCCCTCTCTCTCTTTCTTTCTCTCTCTCTCTCTCTCTCTCTCTATCACACACACACACACACACACACACACACACACACACACACACACACACAAGGAAGAATAATACGTTTACGCATAACCACACACACGCACACTCACAGAGAACCCCTTGAGTGCAAGGTTGCAAGTTCAGTCTTCATTAAGGCTTACCTGAAAGTGTTGTGTCAACAGTTATGACAGGGCAAGTATTGACTCCTAATGACTCACCAAGTATTGGCTCCTAATGACTCACCATGTTTGTAAGAGGCGGACAGAGGTGCAGAAATCAACATTCTATGGGATGTATGTATCTCACTTCACAAAATGGACATCGTCGACATTCAAGAAACGTTGAAAACAAAATATTAACTTGCACTATAAACACCGAATGAAAAATGGCGCGCCATAGCGATCACAAAGTTTCACATCATCAAGATCGAAGGCGAACTTCTTGGGAGCTACAAACCGCGCTGGACTTTCAGCTAGGTATCCACTCTTAAAGAACGCATACACAATTATATTGGTATAAAGGAGTCATGAGAAATGATGGATGTGATGGCATGCGAACGAATGCGAAATATGTTGTCGTGGAGCTTCTCGTGAATCTGGCTATTCTTTAAAGTGTAGCTGCAGGTAGTGCGATAATATGTTCTAAGTGGTATGAATTGCAGTGACACACTTTTCAGGAGGAGGTACAGTTTGCTCTAAAAAGATTATCATTTTTATACGCAGACCACGAATCAAGCAAAAGCACGTTATTTTGACCAGGTATTGGCCAATAGCAGTGTTCATTCCGTAGTAACAGTTCTCTTATTCCTAGTTTCCCATTCTTGCTTGCTTTGACGTATATAGCCACACACTGCTCGAAAGATCACGCACACGAATACGAATCGTTGGGGGCAGACCACTTCCATCTTGTCGCGTACTATAAATAACTTTCTAACCAATTTACCATCCAGATTAACAATTGGCTTAATTATCTACGAATGCACTAAGTAATTGACGTTCAGGGTTCGTTACATCACATTATTCGTTGTCAATGGATCCCTTGGAGAGGAGTCTCTGGGATGTTGAAAGATACTAGGATGTTGTACAATTCTAATGCAGACAGAGTTATGAGCTATAATCATTGTGAAGATATTCATCGGTGCAGTAGAAGCAGTTGGCCAACAGGAAGTTCTATAATTCAAAAGCTAGCCATATCTCCGCAACATCCTTTCTTTCAGGAGTGCTAGTTCTGTAGGTTCGTATTAGAGCTTCTGTAAAGTTTGGAAGGTAGGAGACGAGGTACTGGCAGAAGTAAAGCTGCGAGGACGGGGCGTGAGTCGTGCTTGGGTAGCTCAGTCGGTAGAGCACTTGCCCGCGAAAGGCAAAGGTCCCAAGTTCGAGTCTCTGTCGGGCACACAGTTTTAATCTGCCAGGAAGTTTCATATCAGCGCAGACTCCGCTGTAGAGTGAAAATTTCGTTCTTCTTTGATTCACTCTGAAACCGATTTTTAACACTTACAAGACCTTTGATATGCTCAGGTAAGTTATTGATTATGTGAGTGCCCATGTATTTGACTCGTTTTTATACTAATGTTAAGCTTTATAGTCGTTATACAGATTGTTTTTGGTTCTGTTATTATATCATGTTTTGCACTATTTTGTGTAAAAAGAGACATGTTGGGAATGACAAAGGACATCAATGAGTATGTGTACTGAGAAGTAGTAGTTAGAATACCAAGTTTCTGAAAGAGGTCTCTGCATGATGATCTAGGACTGACACCAGATATAATTATAATGACTCGTTTCTGAATTTTGAAAATGTTCTCTTTGTGAGAGAAGTTTCCCCACAAGATGATTCCATAACTCATTAGTGAATGGAAGTAGGACAAATAAACTAACTTCTTCATTTTTAAAACATCTATTGCTACTATCAGGCGTGATGCAAATGTAGCTGAACTAAGGCGTTTCATTAAATCTAGAGTGTGAGTTTTCCAATTTAGGTTTTGGTCAATTTGTAGCCCTGACACTGTCTACAGCTTTAATTTCGTTGTTTGAATACATTGTACTTATAGGGTACTAAACTGTATGTACTGGGTCTTGTCAGAATTATGTGACAATCCACTTGCTGGGAACTACCCTTGGAACTTACAAATACTTCATTAGCTTATTGCTCAGTGAGGTCACAGGTATTGTTTTTATAGCAATTTATATTTTGTGACACTGCATATGGAAGCTCATTAATGTATTATAGGAACAACAAGGGACCTAAAATAGAGCCCTGGGACACCCCTTGTCTGATGGTTTCATAGTTTGAATGACTATTGTTATTTAGTAAGCCTGATACAGGCACCACTGTTTTCTATCAAAAAGATAGGATGAGAACTATAAGTCTGCTACTCGTGTTACCCCATAATATTTTAACTTTTGTGTAAGGATATCGTGCTTAACACAATTACAAGCTTAACCAGATCACGCAACATTCCAAGTGGTAATAACGTTTGATTTATGGATTATAATACATCATCTGTAAAAGTGAACATAGCTTGATCACTTGACAATCCTTTCCAAAATCTAAACTGTTCGCGAATGGGAATATTTTTCTGTATTAAGTGTTTATAAAGTCTATTGTACATAACCTTTTCAAACACTTTTGAAAATATTGCCAATAATGAAATGGGACGGAAGTTTTCCACTGATGATTTGTCTCCTTTTTGTGTAATGGGTTGACAATTGCAGATTTAAGCCTATCTGGAAAAGTACCACTGTGGAGGGATTCATTACATAAGTAACTCTGTTTGTGACACATTTCTGAGGAGCAACATTTAATTATGGTAGTGCTGGTTTCATCATAACCACTCGAACATTTGTTTTTAAGAGAGTTAATAATATTATAAATCTCTTTCAGTGTGGTAGGATATAGTTGAATTTTGTGAAACTTCTACAGAACCGCATTTTTTAAATATTTTAAGCTTTCTCCTGAGGAACTATGCAAACCTAAGTTGTCTGCTACTGAAAGAAAAAACTTGTTGAAAGCGTCTGCAATTTTGGAGGTATCTCTAATCAATCCAAATCAATTTTGAGGTTCTGATTACTTTTTTTAGAATTTTAGAATATAATTTGTAATGTGATTTAGCTCTGTAATCATCATTTTCCCTAAACATTAAGTACAGTCTTCTTTTTGTTTTGCAACATCCTTTTATTCCATTTATAATTCTAGGTTTTGAAACATTTAGTCTATTTGCTTTGATTACTTTCTTAGGGCAGCAGTTTTCAGTGTGATCTACGGGCGTATTAGAGAAACAGTTATATTTTTCTTTTATCCCAGGTGAATTGTATACACCTTTCCAGTCTGTATTCCTCAAACAGTTTTTTATACCATCAATTCCTGTTTCATTTATTATTCGAATAGTTTTCCAGATCCTGTTATTAGTTGAATCAGACCCCACTACATTAAATGCAAGCAACTGAGCATTATGATATGAAAAGCCATTAAATATTGGTTTTATACTAATATTTGCTAGTGTGGTAGTATCTATGAAAATTTTATGAATAGCAGTGCTACTGGTACCCATAACCCTGGTTGGGAACTGTACTAAGGAATGAGATTATAATATGTGGTAAGAGACTCTACTATGGATCTTGAGTAACTATCCTCCAGGAAATTTAAATTAAAATCCCCACTTAGTATGAGTTCATTATTTTTAGAAGTTAAGAAATTTAATACTGCATCAAGCTGTTTAGTGAACAGTTGGAAATTACCAGTTGGAGCCCTGTATATTGTGACTATAATTATTTGTCTTTTGTGTGTCTCTACTTGTGTGGCACGTGCTTCAAGAGGCTAATCATTACAGTATTTAAGAATGTCAGTGGTTTTATAATTGTGACCCTATCTAATGTAAGTGGCAACTTTCTCCGTCTCTTTTGTGCAATACTTTGAAGCTAAGATATACCCTTCCAAATTAAGCATTTCACTTTCGCTACCTAAATGATGTTAAGAAATACAAATGATATCAACATGATTTGTAGACTGTAGCTCATCTAAACAGATCTGAAATTCATAATTTTGGTTTTTAAACCTCTGATATTTTGATGTAGTAAATGTACTGATTATTTGTTGTCTTCACTAGCATTATGCTTAACATTTTCTGATACATCTTGTTCAAATAGTGAATGTTTAGATAATCTCCCCCCCCCCCCCCTCATATCTCGATTGGTCGGAGTTGTCAACAAATTCATTACTGAACGATGGAGTAAGTTTGTTTATCTCATCTACAAATTTTCGGGCGATTCCGCTGTGAGTCGTCAAGTTGACTCTTTGTTTGAAATTTCGTTATCTTACGTCTTCAAATTCTGTAGCATTGCTTGAAGTTATCCAACCATTTACTGTTCACTTGAAATCTCTGTAATGTATGCCGCACTCAATTTGATGTCGATAACGTAGTAGGTCACTATCTTGCACATCCTGTAAATTGAATCGACCATCCTGGAAAAGCACAAACACCAATTTTTGTAACAACTGCGCTTTGTCCTCTCATGAATATCCACAGTTTTTATTATACACTACACAGTATTTTTTTTTTATCTGGCACTTCTTTCTCACTCTTTGAAATTCCTTGTGTTCCTTTCTGACTAAATGTCACCTTCAGTAACTCTTGTTGTACATACGATGTTAATTTTTTTTGTTTATCGTTGCCATTGCTCAATTTTGTATCACCACTGCTCGCACTGTACCAGTGTTGCTAGTTACTCGTCGACTAAGCAGTTCAACTACGCTTCGTAGCATCTTGCTGAGTTCACGATTCGATGCTTACACTTCCAACCCCTGGCTGGCTGGCTCTGAGCACTATGGGATTTAACATCTTTGGTCATCAGTCCCCTAGAACTTAGAACTACTTAAACCTAAGTAACCTAAGGACATCACACACATCCATGCCCGAGGCAGGATTCGAACCTGCGACCGTAGCAGTCGCGCGGTTCCGGACTGAGCTCCCTAACCGCGAGACCACCGCGGCCTCCACCCCCTGTTGACATTAGGAGCCAACACTGTTGATTCAAAGTGTGCATTATGTGTGACGCCGAATGCCATAATCACCATTGGCCCTTTGCAAATCTTACCCTCATGGGTTTCGTTGTGAGACAAAAACATTCACATAAAAACATGAACAAATATCAAACCACACATACAGAGCACAAACAAGAAGCGAAAGATAAACATACAGTGACAGTTGGTAACAATACGCACTGTAGACAAACCAGTTCAACACAGAGTGAAAAGTGCAAGTGAAGTGTCGTAATAAATGTGGATAAAGAAAAAGGTCGAAAATTGCCCATCTTAAGTATGGAGACCAAATCTTCACGTTTCCAAGACGATATACATGGAACAGCAAAATTGGAAATCAAATGTAACACCAGACGATAACTTCACCTATCAAACGAGTGCTCCAAAACCTTTTTCTGACCTTAAAAACAAGAGAATAACAGGATAAAACGTAACCTAGTAACATACTAGTACCTACTATGTAATTCGTTTACAGTTGCTGGCGCCTGTTAATGTGTGTATATACAGGATCATTCCATGACGATGTTACAAACTTTCTAGGATGATGTAGAAGGGTGAATGTGACGATGTGAGGTAAGGGTTAGGCACCTGGAGCGAACGACTCGAAAGTTACAAGCGAAATCCGTTCTGACACCTCTGACAGTGGAATACATGTAGCGGTACCGTAGTTACTAAGACTGTAGAATAGGCAACTTTCAGAAGTGGTCTAGTAAATAGGGGCGCTATTATGCATCCCTTAAGAGCTATGAGCAAGAGTAAGGATCATAACCAAAAATGGAAATCGAGCTCATTGTAAAGATCTGTACAAAAAACTGTGAATATTTACTGCTCCGTGTGAATACATTTGCCAGTCAGTTGTTCACATAAAAAATAACATTGGTTATCACAAACAGTCCTGTCCAAGACCATGGAACAAGAGCTAGACTCAACTCAAATTTGCCAAGAAGAAATGAAACTCAAAACAGCATTTGCAAACAAGGAATGGAACTGTACAATAAATTACCGAAAGAGATAAAACAAATTGGAAAAACACACTTTTTAAAAAGGCAGATAAATAGTACCTCTTATGCAATACATTTTATACATTGAAGGACTGCTTAGATGAAACAAAGAAGGGGTTTGTTAGTAAAAAGCGCTATGTAAACAAATAATAATAACGGTTATAAAACATCCAACATTCCACATAACACCTTCACTCTATGTTTTTTTCCTTCTTTTTCCTTTTCCTGGAACACTTACCCCAAGCTATGTGTAGCACAATACTAGCACCTCTTCCTCTTTATGAGCTGAACATCTCACTCGTTATAGAGGGATGCTGATTCGGTCTGGCACACAGTTTTAATCAGCGCACTCTCCACTGCAGAGTGAAAATCTCATTCTGGAAACATCCCCCAGGCTGTGGCAAAGCCATTTCTCCACAATACCCTTTCTTTCAGGAGTGCTAGTTCTGCAAGGTCCGCAGGAGAGCTTCTGTTAAGTTTGGAAGGTAGGAGACGAGGTACTGGCAGAAGTGAAGCTGTGAGGATAGGGCGTGAGTCGTGCTTGGGTAGCTCAGTTGATAGAGCACTTGCCCGCGAAAGGCAAAGGTCCCGATTTCGAGTCTCTGTCGGGCACACAGTTTTGATCTGCCATTAAGTTTCATATCAGCGCCCACTCCACTGCAGAGTGAAAATCTCATAGTGGGAACTTCTTGACTGTCCTTCACATTAGTTTTCAAAGAATAGATGTAGGTGTAGATGTAGATAAGCAAGGAGACGTAGCACCGTGGACTACTGAAGCAGCTGACAATTACTGCCCTTACAAAGAATTTGGAAAAGCTTTATTGGCAAGATATTTATCACAAGGAAATCAGGAGCAGCCACTAGAAGTAATTTTAAATCCCAAATAATACTATATGCAAAATGGTAAGTTGAGACCGTACGTTGAAAAAGGAAGTAAACAACACCAATTATTGGGATGAAGAATTGCTACAAGCAGATATCGTACACATCATCCAAGGGAAGTTGATGATGCAGATCAGGAAATGGTCCTAAACGATAACGTAAAAGTCTGCAGCTCGTGGTCGAGCGGTAGCGTTCTCGCTTCCCACGCCCGGGTTCCCGGGTTCGATTCCCGGCGGGGTCAGGGATTTTCTCTGCCTCGTGATGACTGGGTGTTGTGTGATGTCCTTAGGTTAGTTAGGTTTAAGTACATCTAAAGTTCTAGGGGACTGATGACCATAGATGTTAAGTCCCATAGTGCTAACAGCCATTTGATAACGTAAAAATTTTGTTGGCAGTTGTGCGAAATTGTTGAGAGAGGGCCTGAGTACTATTGATAAGAGCACTATCTTGTGCCCACCGCAGAAAACTAACAGGTTCAAAATATAGTAGTAGGTGACTTGTAATCACAAACCAATACGCAGTAAGACGATGGCAGGATATTCAAAAACTAATATCCACACAGAAAACAATCAGGAACTATTTTACTACAACAGCAGATGACAATATGCAAATCCGCAGGGGAAAAGCCTAACGGGATTGACAATGGTTTTAGGCCAGGACACCCAAACAAGTCACCGCTAAACAACGCTCAGAGACGACGACGCAAGAGAGCTTATAGAATGAGGGAAATCCATTAGCCAATTCATAACGAAGCAGATGTGGAATTTTATGAGGTCAGAAAAAATGTCTCGCAAGACTGGTTGGTAATGCAATATGTGCGGACACGGAGCTAGTAGTAGCACTTACCCAACAGAACTGTAACGAACTACAGGTGGAAACCTTACATTATGGACAAAAAATACCTTTGAAAATGGGAAGATTATTAAAACAGTTCCATGCCATGTGCAGCGTATTTGTCTTGCTACATGGATCACAGGACTGTCACATACAAATAGTACGTTGCACTTAGCCACTCACACAAGCAATGTGGCCAGCGTACACACATTATGATAGCCTTTACGTTGATGACTTGATAATAGACTAAGATCCGAAACCGGTTGCTATTTAAATAAAAACACACCACTGTGCAATTCTGACAGTTTCTTAATCTCATTGAAAGTTGGATACCGTTGCGATGAAGAGGTTTTCGTCTACACTAGATCAAGTAACGAAAGTTTAATTATAACTATCATGTATTTAGGAAGCGAGAAGGTGGAGAAGAAGATGAAGATGAATATGAAGAAGAAGAAGAAGAAAAAGAAGAGGAAGAGGAAGAAGAAGAGGAAGAAGAACAACAAGAGGATAGTTATGATTTGGAAGATGGAGACTAGAATGGAGAAGAAGATGAAGCAGAAGGAGAGGAGGTGGAAGTGGGGGAGGAGGAGGAGTAGGGAGGGAGGAGGACGACATTCGGACTTACAGATGGTCTCCAACAAAAGCTACAGCACATTTCGTCACGAATAAATTTGTGGAACAATTAGTTTTCTTACTGGCTTCAAGAGCGGTGGGCCACAATTAACAAAATAAGGAAATAGTGTTTACTGGAGAGAAGGGTCGGGAAGCATCGTTCATCGCTTGAAGTGGTGGAAAATTAAGTGAATATCACTATTGATAAAAAAAAAGTTTTGCATCACCCCGGTTCCGAGAGTTCCGGAACCTGTACAGAAAATGGGAATAGAGATCAACATAAACATCATTTTCGCCCTTTTCATTGCTGATAAAAAAACCACACATTGCATGTTGTACCACCATACAGCGAGATCTTCAGAGGTGGTGGTCCACATTACTGTACGCGCTAGTACCTCTAATATCCAGTGGCACGTCTTTTTGCATTGATGCATGTCTCTACTCGTCGTGGCCTACTATCCACAAGTTCATCAAGGCACTGTTCGTCCAGATTGTCCCACTCCTCAACGACGATTCGGCGTGGATCCCTCAGAGTAGTTGGTAAGTCACGCCGACCATAGACAGCCCTTTTCAGTCTATCCCAGGCATGGGGATACGGTTCATGTCTGGAGAACATGCTGGCTACTCTAGTCGAGCGATGTCGCTATCCTGAAGGAAGTCATCAACAAGATGTGCACGATGAGGGCGCGAATTGTAGTCCATGAAGACGAATGCCTCGCCAGTATGCTGCCGATATGGTTATACTATCTGTCGGAGGACGGCATTCACGTATAGTACAGCCGTAACGGCGCCTTCCATGACCACCAGTGGCGTATGTCGGCCCCACATAATGCTACCCCAAAACAACAGGGAACCTCCACATTGCTGCACCCTCTGGTCAGTGTGTCTAAGGCGTTCAGCCTGACCGTGTTGCCACCAAACACGCTCCAACGATTGTCTGAATGAAGGCATGTGCGACACTCATCGGTGAAGAGAACGTGATGCCAATCCTGAGCGGTCCATTCGGCATGATGTTAGGCCCATCTGCACCGCGCTGCATGGTGTCCTGGTTGCAAAGATGAACCTCACCATGGACGTCGGGAGTGAATCTGGGCATCATGCAGCCTGTTGCCCACAGTTTGAGTCGTAACATGACGTCCTGTGGCTGCACAAGAAGGATTATTGAACATGATGGCTTTGCTGTCACGGTTCCTCCGAGCCATCATCCGTAGGTAGCGGTCAGCCACTACAGTAGTAGCTCTTGGGCGTTCTGAGCTAGGCACGTCATCGACAGTTACTGTCTCTCTCTATCTCATTCATGTCCGAACAACACCGCTTTGGTTCTCTCCGAGACGCCTGGACACTTCCCTTCTTGAGAGCCATTCCTGGCACAAAGTAGCAATTCAGACGCGATCGAACAGCGGTATTGACCGTGTAGGCATGGTTGAACTACAGACAACACGAGCCGTGTACCTCCTTCCTTGTGGAATGAGTGGAACTGATCGGCTGTCGGACCCCCTCCGTATAATAGGCGCTGCTCATGCATGGTTGTTTAGATCTTTGAGCGGGTTTAGTGAAATCTCTGAACAGTCAAATGGACTGTGTCTGTGATACAATATCCACAGTCAACGTCTGTCTTCAGGAGTTCAGGGAACCGGGGTGAAGGAAAACTTTGCCGGCCGTGGTGGTCGAGCGGTTCTAGGCGCTACAGTATGGAACCGCGCGACAGCTACGGTCGCAGGTTCGATTCCTGCCTTGGACATGGATGTGTGTGATGTCCTTAGGTTAGTTAGGTTTAAGTAGTTCTAAGTTCTAGGGGGCTGATGACCTCAGAAGTTAAGTGGTATAGTGCTCAGAGCCATTTGGACCATTGGAAAAGTTGTTTTGGTGTGTGTATAATCACAGGAAACCGGATAAACATATCGACATTCATCACACAAACAACATGAAATCCAGAGATACAATGACTCCATAAATATATTGTACCACGTATCAAAAAAGAAAAACGTTAAGCTGCTGGCATGTTTCGGATTGTGATGTTGCCCACCCTGTCATTTACAATGATGAGCGCACAGTGGTCTTCTGTATTTAAGATAGATAGTGTGAGCGACCTTTGTCAGTTGTTCTTTCGGCCCTGAACAAGTAAGAGATCGCATTTAACTTCTGGTAATGTTGATTACACAGCAGCTGCACTGATCAGCCAGAAAATTATGACCATCGACATACTATCGATATAAATCCGTTCACGTGATAGCAAAGTCATCTAGAGAGAAATGACTACTAGTCAGTCATATACACGGTGCATGCAGTATCAGTGAGCATGCTGTCCTTGTACAGAACGGGGAAAACGCGCGATCTATCTGAGTTTGACGGAGGGCAGATAGTGATGGCCACGAGGCTCGACATGAGGGTTTCAGAAACTGCACGACTTGCTTTGGTGAGTGTCTTCAACAAGTGGCGAAACCATGGTGAAACCACGTCCAAACGTCGCGGAGCTAGGTGGTCACCTCTCATTACAGACGTCGGACGTCGTAGGCTGGGCAGAGTGGTAAAACAGAACTCCGCAGCGGACAACCCACGCATGTGCCAATGTGAACACTGCATCAGCAGATACACCTGTAATGGGCACATGACGATCGCCAATGAACAGTGGCACAGCGTTGCATGATCTGATGAATCCAGGTACCTTGTTCATCATGCTGCTGGGAGGGTGTGAATCAGTCGTCTTCCAGGGGAACAGATTCTTGACACCTGTACTGGCAGTGACTCCATTACGCTTCAGGAAACAATTACGTTGGTATCCATGGATTCAGTGGAGCTGGCGCCAGGCACCATGATGGCCAAGGAGGATCATACACTGGTTGCAGCCCGCGCATATCCGTTCATGACGATCATATTGCCCGACGCCAATGACATTTTTCAACAACATAATGCGCCTTGTCTCAGAGCCAGGGGTGTGATGGAGTGGTTCGAGGAACACAGTGGCGACTTCCAATCGATGTAATGGCCCCCCAACTCGTCAGATCTGAATTCGATCGAACACATCTGGGGTGTGATTGAACGTGCCGTCAGACGTCATCGTCACTGCCCAGAATTTACGAGAATTAAGTGACTTGTGCGTGCAGATGTGGTTCCATTTCCCTCCAGCGACCTACCAAGACCGCATTGCTTCTGTGCTACAGCGCGTCGCCATTGTTTTCCGTGTCAAAGATAGACATATCAGTGATTAGGTAAATGGTCATAAAGTTCTGGTTGGTCAGTACAGATGGGCTCTACCATTTCTATCACATAGTAGTTGAATGACACAAGGCATAGTTATTATTTCCTTTATGTTTCAGCACACCGCAGAAGCGACTGTAAATGAAAGTGGAGTGCAATTTTCGATACATACCTGATGAGCAATGACTGAAATGGTATATAGAGTGATAGCACTGAACACTGGACGATTAGAAATGAGTGCTTTAGAGTGGTGTACGCTACCTGCCATCAGTGAAGTACAGAGATGATGGTGTTACGGAATGGTCATGTTTCTTGTGGTCAGGGCTTGGTCCCGTTACTTTACGTAAGAAGACAGTAAATGCAGAAGGATATGAAGACATTTTGTGGTATTGTGTATTACGTACAGTAAAGCAGCAGTTTGGAGAAATTAAACGTTTTTATCAACTTGACAATACATCCTGTCACAAAGAAGGACCTGTGAAACAATAGTGTGAGGACAATAATATTCCTGAAGTTGATTGGCCTGCCTCGAGTGTCGACCTGAACGCGATGGAAGACTTTCTGGAGTGAGTTAGAATGCTGACTTCATGCCGGACCTGAGAGTCTGACACTCACAGTTTTGGCTAGTGATTAAACAACTGATTGTCATCTTCAGAGAGACATTGAAAAGTCTGGTCGAAAGTGTTCCCAGCAGAAATCAAGGTATTATATAGGCAAGGGGTGGTCATATCTCGAACTTCCATTTTTACAGTGTCACTGTTCTTTGCTAGGACAGTTGACGCAACATAAACCAATCTAAAGCGGTATTATTGAAGAGAGGAGCAAAGATTTTTACCAGAAGTTTGCCATGTGTAGCAGAATGAATGTGGAGACATTCTGTCAGTCGAGAAACGACTGTAGAAATGTTCATTGTGGAAGAGTCCATGTTGTTGTTGTGGGTTTCAGTCCAGAGACTGGTTTGATGCTGCTCTCCATGCTACTCTATCCTGTGCAAGCTTCTTCATCTCCCAGTACCTACTGCAACCTACATCCTTCTGAATCTGTTAGTGTATTCATCTCCTGGTCTCCCTCTACGATTTTTACCCTCCACGCTGCCCTCCAGTACTAAATTGATGACACCTTGATGCCTCAGAATATGTGTTAACAACCGATCCTTTCTTCTAGTAAAGTTGTGCCACAAATTTCTCTTCTCCCGAATTTTATTCAATACCTCCTCATTTGATTTTCATCGAATAGCATGCAGTGGGTTATGGGCTTCTACAGAAGAATTAGAAGTATCATAATTGACACTAGCCAAAGCGTTCGGGATGAAATAAAAAAAACACACACGGTCCCGATGACAGTCTACAAGATAGTAGATGTGTGGTGGGCCTACTGTGGTTTTTTGGACATGGGCTACAGTAAGCGTTAATGGGAATTCCCCTCTCAGTAGTACAAATAAATGTTGACGCATTTTGCTCTATGATTTTGTCTTCTTTCCAACGCAGAAGGTCTCCTATGTTTCTCTAGAGGCTTGCAGCTGGGAAACAACCTGAACGTGATAAACCTTGGCAAGTATCAACGGGTGTTTTCTTGTTTCTCGTAAAAGTAATAAGTCTCCCAGTTTGCTTAGGTTTATCTGTTTTCTCACGATGGATGGCAAACTGACGTTTTCTGGAATGTGACTGCACAATTCCTGCTGATTCAGCAAGGAGGTTTGTGGGTGAAATCAGTATCCATTTGTAGCAGATTTTATGTGGTTAAATGATTGTTAATGCTCCTGCAGCCGATTTCCGAAATGAACTCAATCACAGCGTCTGTCACTTGACAGCTTGTTCGAAGGATATGATAAAACTTTACAACAAAAACAGAAAACACTGTCTTTATATTTCGAATACACAAACCATTAAATATACCTTCTTTTTGCATTTGGTGAAGTTCTTAAGTAAAAATGAGTGGAAAATTTTCTTCTGTTGACATTTAAGGGATACTCAAAATTTACAGGGTTAGTGGGACCTTTCTGTACAGCTTCATTTGCCGCGGGGGATGTTAAGGTATTCGGCCAAATTCCTGTGTCCGAATTTGTTACTACTTCAGGATTGTTATTACTAGGCCTACGTGAACGTGGAATAACAGGAATTCCGCACTCCAATGCTTCATGTTCACTTGTATCTAAAGCACCACATGATGAGAGTCTACTGTAAATGCCATCGTCCTTACAGCACACTTTAGTCTATCTGAAGTTGTTGTCGAAGAAATTTTTCGATAGTGCCTTTTTGTCAGTTCTGTAGCTTTTTCTTCACCTTTTGAGCACACAAATTGCACACATAACACGTGAAACGGCCTGAACTGGAAAAGTATCGTACGTTTAAACTGCCGACAGTGAACTAATCATATCTGTGGGAAACACGATAATGAACAGAAAGGGTGCGGAGACGCGCTCAGAAATAATGAATCGCGTACCTCGTAATTTATGCGTGAGCAATAGTCATGCGTTGACGATAAATAGTCAGGGTCATAGCCCATGGTTCCCTCGATTTCGATGCAGGTATAATTATCTGAGGCGTACTTCAGTGGCCACAGCTGCGTCACAGTACGTACAGAGTTGCATTATATTACATTAAAAGTAGTTTCAGAAATATCTTACTTTTTTTCAATTTATCTCTAATAACAAAATTCAGTAGGGCGCCTGGAATATTGGGGCCCTGCCCAGTTGCACCATTTGCACGTGCCTAAGGTTCAAAAAAATGGTTCAAATGGCTCTGAGCTTCTCAGGTCATCAGTCGCCTATAACTTAGAACTAATTAAACCTATCTAACCTCAGGACATCACACACATCCATGCCCGAGGCAGGATTCGAACCTGCGACAGTAGCAGTCGCGGTTCCGGACTGCGCGCCTAGAACCGCGAGACCACCGCGGCCGGCGCACGTGCCTAGGGCGGCCATGGATTAACGAATAGAGAACACAGACGAAGAAGGTATTCTGTAAGCACGTGAGACTAGTTAAGCACTAGAATAGTGCTACTCGAGATATGCCTCTGTTCTGAAGGATATTTTCACACTCACTTTCGCGAAAAGTCGCAAAAACAAAAAGAACTAATCAACCGGCGATGCCGAACAAGAACGCCTCAGGCAGGTGGTGCGCGAAATCTTTGACAGCTGTGAAGCATGCTCTCGGACGTGATAGGGTCTTCTCTGATCTCCTGAGATCAGATGAGTATTTTGTTATGTTCTTGTGGTAGAGTGCCACTGGAGGAGCATGCTTTCTGCCTTGGGCCAGAGCGTATCTGATTGACTCCTTACTGTTTGGCATAGTAATGGGAGATTGAACTTTATTGCAAAGTATTTTGAATGGGAGATGTGTCTTGCGTCTGGCCAGCGAGTGGAAGGAAGTAAAGCAAGGACGCACTGCTTTGCGGTTAGGTGGAGAGCCATAGTCTTTAAGTACTCTCTGTTTGGAGGTAGGGCTTGTCAAAAGACTAACTCAGTGTTCGGACCTCGACAGCTGTTCGTTGTTCAAATTTCTATGAGTAACTGCTTGTGTGTTGGATTTTAGAAAGTTTTCAGTATGCTGTACGTTGTCACGATTAGATCCAAACATTTGTCGCTTGCATTGGTGGTATCGCCGACTTGGGTGGGCGACCGATGGATGACGGAGACAGACCATGGTAGCATCATATTTGCCCCAGCTGCTGGGGCAGAAGGCGAGGAAGAGAATTGCAGACCCACTGCGTCTGCTGTTACCGTAATCAACAAGCGGGCCACAGAAAGAACAGCGCAGGTCAAAGCAATGAGTTCAGATTCGAAGAATGAGGAAGGGATTTATATCGGAGAAAGCTGGGATAAATGAACAGAAATGTGGATAAACTGGGGAACCGAGCTTATGCAAATGTTGCTAATCTTGAATCTTTCCCTTCTAAACCTTTCAGAGCTAATTTGTCACTCATTTGCTGAATTATTAAATTAGTGAGAACATGAGCCGAGGTGACAGAATACCCGTAACTACACTTGGTTACCTTCATAACACAAACACAGTCTCTCCTAAACAAGTTGTGAATCGGTGTCATTTTGCGTTTGTTTCTCTTCGTTATTAAGTTTGTGTACTGAAAAGCCAAAGAAACTGGTGCACCTACCTAATATCGTGTATGGCCCACGCGAGCACGCAGAAGTGGCGAAACACGACGTGGATGGACTCAATTTATGTCTGAAGTAGTTCTGGAGGGAATTGATATCATGAATTTGCACGGCTGTCCATAAATCCGCAAGAGTACTAGAGGGTTGAGATCTCTTCTGAACAGCAGATTGCAAGGCATTCCTGATATGTCCAATACTGTTCATGTCTGGAGGATTTGGCTACCAGCGGAAGTGTGTAAGCTCAGAAGCCACTCTGTAGCAATTCTGGACGTGTGAGGTGTCACATTGTCCTGCTGGAATTGCCCACATCCGTCAGAATGCGTAGTGGATATGAACGGATGCAGGTGAGCAGACAGGATGCTTACGCACGTGTCACCTGCAAGAGTCGTATCTAGACGTATCAGGGGTCCCACATCATTCCATCTGCCCACACTTGACACCGTTACAGAACATCCACCAGTTTGAGCAGTCCCCTGCTGACATGCATGGTCCATGGATTCATGAGGTTGTCTCCATACCTGTACACGTCCATCCGCTCGATGCAATTTGAAACGAGACTCTTCCGACTAGGCAATATGTTTCCAGCCATCAACAGTCCAATGTGAGTGTTGACGGGTGCAGGCGATGCGTAAAGCTTTCTGTCTTGCAGTCATCAAGGGGACACGAGTGGTTTTTCGGCTCCCAGAACCCATATCGATGAAATGTAGTTGAATCGTTCGCACGGTAACACTTGCTGACGGCCCAACACTGAAATCTACAGCAATTCGCGGAAAGGTTGCACTTCAGTCACGTTGAACGGTTCTCTTAACTCATTGTTGGTCTTGTTCTTGGAGGATCTTTTTCCGGCCGCAGTGATGTCGGAGATTTGATGTTTTACTGGAATTCAGATATTCACGGTACACGCGTGAAATAGTCGTACTGGGAAATCCCCAGTTCATCGCTCCCATGGAGTTGTTGTGTCCCATCGCTCGTGCGCAGACTATAACGCCACGATCAAACTCGCTTCAATGTTGACAACCTGACGTTGTAGCTGCAGTACCAGGTTCTTTGGCGCTTCAGTGTACATTTCCTGGTGTTAACGCGATTAAGATCGGTTTACTTTCAAATGTATATGATGCCTGTGGTGACCTTAACACTATATCATTTGATAAATAAACAGATATATGGCTCACGGTTTTTCATTTAACCGATTTCATGTCATTTATTACTGTAGCCAATACACTAGACATGTTAACTTAATTGTTGCTGCCACTGTCACAATCAGTTTACATTTTAGCAACTTATGAGGGTTTGTTTAGACGTAGCAGTTTTGTGAACGCTAAGTTAATGGGAGCCCCTTCATCACAAGACCCAGAGTGGTAGAGATTAAGACTTAACAGTTTTGTTACCTCGTGAGCCAAAGAGCAGCACAGTATCTAGCAGATGACCATCAAAAAATGGTTCAAATGGCTCTAAGCACTATGTGACTTATCATCTGAGGTCATCAGTCCCGTAGACTTAGAACTACATAAACCTAAGTAATCTAAGGATATCACACACATCCATTCCCGTGGCAGGATTCGAACCTGCGACCGTAGCAGTAGCGCGGTTCCATACTTAGGCGCCTACAACCGCTTGGGCACAGCGGCCAGCACATGAACATAAACAAAACGTGAAGATAGGTAATGGAATAAAGTCAGGAAATGGGACAATGAGGGAAGGAGAATGGTCTGCTATTTGGGAAACAAAATAACTGACCATGCCCGAGCTAAATCGGATATAAAATGCACAGTAGCGCAAGCAAGAAAATCGTTTTCGAAAAAAAAAGCAAATTTGTTATCATCGACTATGAGTGTTAAGCAGTCTTTTCCTGTAAGTATTTATCCCGATTCCACTTTTGTAAGAAAGAGAATATTCGATCAGAAACAGCTGACATAAGAAGAGAACAGAAATTTTAAAAATGAAGAACGTTGTCGAAAATTGGATTGGTAGATCGTGGTACTCTATCGAAACAGGGAGAATTTCGGACAGGGAAGAGTGTGCGGAAAGGATTGTCGAGGGAGAACCCATCTTGATTTCAGAAAACTGGTTCAAATGGTTGTAGGTCGCAGTAGTTATGCAAAGAAGAATAGGACAGACTTGCGTGGAGAGGTAGGTCAAACTAGCCTGCGGACTGAAGATCACAATTAAAAATAACTTGTTTGCAACATCTTTAGCAAGAGATTCTTTTACATGAGTATTAGATCCACAGAGTTTCTTAACGTTTCCTTCTCTTGACCCATAGGTAGATAAGCGTTTACTTACGAGGCAATATTATGTTTACCGTAACTGGCAGCTATATTCACGTCTAAACCAACATCTACGTGAGCATTCTGGAAACCACCTGTCGGTGTGTGGTGGAGGGTACTTCTGGTTCCACTATTTAATATCCCCTGCCCCCGTTCCATTCACGAGTGGCGTGGAGAACGACTGTCGGTAAAGTCCTATATAACGTCTAGTTTCTCCAATTTTGTTGTTGTAGTCCTTTCACGTGCTGTGTGTGGGAGGAAATAATAAGCTGTATGAGTCTCCGTGGAACCCTGAACGTACTCCCTCGGAATTTCAATTGTAAACCACTCCGTGAGGCACGACGCCTCTCTTGTGGCGTGTGCCGCTGGAGCTTGTAGAACATCTCTGAAACGCTCTCTCGCAGGCTAAACGACCGTGTGATGACACACATTGCTCGTACTTTGGATCTTCTCTGCTTCTTCTATTAGTGCTACTAGGTATGAGTCCCAGATTCATGAACAATACTCAATAATCGATCGAACAAGCGCCTTGTAAGGCACTCCATTACTGGATGAATTTCATTTCCTTAAGATCCTTCCTATAAATCTCAGCCTGACATCTGCTTTTCATACTATTTCGTTTATGTGGTCATCTACATCTACATCCATACTCCTGACGGTGAGTGGCAGAGGGTACCCTGAGTACCTCTATCGGTTCTCCCTTCTATTCCAGTTTCAAATTGTTCGTGGAAAGAAGGATTGTCGGTATGCTTATGTGTGGGCTCTAATCTCTCTGATTTTATCCTCATGGTCTCTTCGCGAGATGTACGTAGGAGGGAGAAATATACTGCTTGACTCTTCGGTGAAGGTATATTCTCGAAACTTTAACAAAAGCCCGTACCGAGCTACTGAGCGTCCAGTCTTCCACTGGAGTTTATCTATCATCTCCGTAACGCTTTCGCGATTACTACATGATCCTGTAACGAAGCGCGCTGCTCTCCGTTGGACTTTCTCTATCTCTTCTATCAACCCTATCTGGTACGGATCCCACACTGCTGAGCAGTATTCAAGCAGTGGGCGAACAAGCGTACTGTAACCTACATCCTTTGTTTTCGGACTGCATTTTCTTAGGATTCTTCCAATGAATCTCAGTCTGGCATCTGCTTTACCGACGATCAACTTCATATGATCATTCCATTTTAAATCACTCCTACTGCGAACTCCCAGATAATTTATGGAATTAACTGCTTCCAGTTGCTGACCTGCTATTTTGTAGCTAAATGATAAGGGACCTATCTTTCTATGTATTCGCATCACATTACACTTGTCTACATTGAGATTCAATTGCCATTCCCTGCACCTTGCGTCAATTCGCTGCAGATCCTCCTGCATTTCAGTACAATTTTCCATTGTTACAACCTCTAGATACACCACAGCATCGTCTGTAAAAGCCTCAGTGAACTTCCGATGTCATCCACCAGGCCATTTATGTATATTGTGAATAGCAACGGTCCTATGACACTCCCCTGCGGCACACCTGAAATCACTCTTACTTCGGAAGACTTCTCTCCATTGAGAATGACATGCTGCGTTCTGTTATCTAGGAACTCCTCAATCAAATCACACAGTTGATCTGATAGTCCATATGCTCTTACTTTGTTCAGTAAACGACTTTGGGGAACTGTATCGAACGCCTTGCGGAAGTCAAGAAACACGGCATCTACCTGTGAACCCTTGTCTATGGCCCTCTGAGTCTCGTGGACGAATAGCCCGAGCTGGGTTTAGCACGACCGTCTTTTTCGAAACCCATGCTGATTCCTACAGACTAAATTTCTAGTCTCCAGAAAAGTCATTGTACTCGAACATTATAGGTGTTCCAAAATTCTACAACTGATCGACGTTAGAAATATAGGTCTATAGTTCTGCACATCTGTTCGACGTCCCTTCTTGAAAACGGGGATGACCTGTGCCCTTTTCCAATCCTTTGGAACGCTTCGCTCTTCTAGAGACCTACGGTACACCGGTGCAAGAAGGGGGGCAAGTTCCTTCGCGTACTCTGTGTAAAATCGAACTGGTATCCCATCAGGACCAGCGGCCTTTCCTCTTTTGTGCGTTTTTAATTGTTTCTCTATCCCTCTGTCGTCTTTTTCGATATCTACCATTTTGTCATCTGTGCGCCAATCTAGAGAAGGAACTGCAGTGCAGTCTTCCTATGTGAAACAGCTTTGGAAGAAGACATTTAGTATTTCGGCCTTTAGTCTGTCATCCTCTGTTTCAGTACCATTTTGGTCACAGAGTGTCTGGACATTTTTTTTTGATCCGCCTACCGCTTTGACATAGGACCAAAATTTCTTAGGATTTTCTGCCAAGGTAGTACATAGAACTTTACTTTCGAATTCATTGAACGCCTCTTGCATAGCCCTCCTCACACTACATTTCGCTTCCCGTAATTTTTTTTTGTCTGCAAGACTTTGGCTATGTTTATGTTTGCTATGAAGTTCCCTTTGCTTCCGGAGCAGTTTTCTAACTCGGTTGTTGTACCACGGTGGCTCTTTCCCATCTCTTACGATCTTGCTTGGCACATACTCATCTAACGCATATTGTACGATGGTTTTGAACTTTGTCCACTGATCCTCAACACTGTCTGTACTTGAGACAAAACTTTTGTGTTGAGCCGTCAGGTACTCTGTAATCTGCTTTTTGTCACTTTTGCTAAACAGAAAAATCTTCCTACCTTTTTTAATATTTGTATTTACGGCTGAAATCATGGATGCAGTAACCGCTTTATGACCGCTGGTTCCCTGTTCTGCATTAACTGTTTCAAATAGTTCGGGTCTGTTTGTCACCAGAAGGTCTAATATGTTATCGCCACGAGTCGGTTCTCTGTTTAACTGCTCAAGGTAGTTTTCAGATAAAGCACTTTTTCACTGGATTCTTTGTCCCTGCCACCCGTTATGAACGTTTGAGTCTCCCAGACTATATCCGGCAAATTAAAATCTCCACTCAGAACTATAACATGGTGAGGAAATCTACTTGAAATATTTTCGAAATTGTCCTTCAGGTGCTCAGCCACAACAGCTTCTGAGCCCGGGGGCCTATAGAGACATCCAATTACCATGTCTGAGGCTGCTTTAACCGTGACCTTCACTCAAATCATTTCACATTTTGGATCTCCGTGAATTTCCTTCGAAACTATTGCACTTGTTATCGCTATAAACACGCCTCCCCCTTCACTGTCCAGCCTGTCTCTACGGTATACATTCCAATCTGAGTTTAGGATTTCATTACTGTTTACGTCTGTTTTCAGACAACTTTCTGTCCCTAGTACTATATGGGCGTTGTGACCGTTTATTAATGAGAGCAGTTCTGGGACCTTTCTATAGACGCTCCTGCAGTTTACTATTAGCACATTAATGTTGTTATTCTCTGTTGCATTTTGCCTACTCCTACCTTGCAGCGTCTAAGGAGGCGTCATGTCGGGCCTAGGGAGGGCATTCCACTTAATGTTGCGGTGGATGCTTACTGTTAAACATTTTACTGTAGCTACTGTTTCTAGCAATTTCTCGACAGCTGTGTAGTTGTACAGTAGTGGCTTTCTTCTTCTACGTACAAGCAATATAGCTTAGGGTCCGCAATCAGTCCATGCACCATTAATCAATCCTCTACAAATCCTTTCGCAAATCTACCTATTGTTTTTCTGTAGGCTGAGACTTTCTTCAACCTTTATGTTTAGTAGACCACGTTTGCAGCACTCTATGCTGTAATGGCACCAGCTGCTGTACCTGTAGCTTTAATGTCTATATCGGCGATAAATGTCGTTGGTGCCTCAAATAAGAGAACATTGAAGGGACTGTTGAAATTTTACAAGCGCGTGAGGTCGGTCACGACAGTTATCAGTAGAAGAACAGGGAAACCACGTATGTTGCCTGGACACAACATTTTTTTCAGAACGTTATTTCGATAGCTATATAACCTTACGTACAGATAACCCGAGTCAGAAAAATCATAATCGTAGCCAGATTCCTCTCGTACCAAAGCCAGTATACCGGGATCTGATCTGTGTATGATCCGACCATGTAAAAACTTAGCAACGTTCCACAATGGCGCCCACCATTAGAATCCGCTGAAACTCTGGACGACCCCATGACCTTTAAAGAGGCGGATTAACACAGAAAACGCCTTCCTTGGCAAGGGTTATTCATACGCAGAATGAGAAATCTCGGAGGAACGAAAGGAATACCTGCTTTCTGTGTCCCAGTTGGTAGACCTTGCCCACTGCTGTTTTTAGCAGCTGGCAGGAGACCTATTTGTTTGCCGGAAGTCTGCTTAAAATAATGGTCTCTAAGGACATAAAACTGAAGAACGCTGCCGTATCATCCCATCTCTCCAGTTCGGATATCATCACTGGCTGAAGTGAAATGGCTTGCCCGGAAGCTATTAAGGGTTGTGCATTTCGCTACAGGCACTTGCCCTATAGAATCTCGTTAGAGTTCTGCTTTTCCTTGCCTTGGACAGAGACGCTAAATGACGCACGCGACAAGGCGCCACCAACATAACACGGCGCGAGTAGCTGTTTCGGACAGAGTGTTGCAGCTACCTGCTGAGTCTTACAGACCACTTTTGACATCGCTATATCGTAAGAAGACGTTTCAAAATCCATCCGCTCCATTGTAGCCTCGACTGAAGACTCGTGAGTGCAATAACGACTGTAATATCTCTGGATTATCTCCAAAACTTTAGGTTCTAGGCAGCCGGCCGGTGTGGACGAGCGGTTCTAGGCGCTTCACTCTGGAACCGCGTCACCGCTACGGTCGCAGGTTCGAATCCTGTCTCGGGCATGGATGTGTGTGATGTGCTTAGGTTTCTTAGGTTTAAGTAGTTCTAAGTTCTAGGGGACTGATGACCTCAGATGATAAGCCTCATAGTGCTCAGAGGAATTTGAACCATTTAAGTTCTACGTAAACGAAAAATTGACCACCTCTCTCGAGACACTACATTCTTAGTAATTTACTAACAATGTATGTTTCTCTTTAAATGCGTGTGTTCTACTTATAATTGTCTACAGTGATTTTTTGGCTGCCATCAGATTTTGTGAAGGTTGTTCTTGGCAATGTTGAAGATTCGGTTGCTAATGTATGAATATTTTAATCATAACCTTTTCCTTTCCTGGTTATAAGATCTGACCGCCTTCTTTGTCTCTTAGTTACTCACTCTGGACCCTCTTCAGGTAGGGATGAATTCTTTTTATCATATTCAAAATTATTCATGCAAATAATTACGTAAATATCGTAACTTACAGTAGTTAAAAATTCTGTACAGAGTGCTTAAAAGTATGTGAATGGTTTGATTTTTTTACAGTATATTCAGTAGGGTTTATCCAAACACTACTTGAGAGGTTTAATTAGCATTTTGTTAAAACATTTTACAACATAGAAAAATGTTTCTGAACTCTACGAATTACGTTTATGCCGCATATTCAAAAGTGTGGAACAAAAATTAAGTAAAGAGTGTAACTGCCGTTGTTTCAAAACATTTACAGTATGCTCAAAAGTATTCAAATGCTCTGATTTTATTCACCATATTGAAAATAATTTTACCGAATTTTCACAAAGCCGCAATCGTTTACGTTGAAAATTCTAGTTCTGTACCGTAGGTGGTTTAAGGTACAATGGACCCTAAAATTAATTATTTTATACACCTCATTTATTGTACAATCAATTTCACGTCTCCCATGAAAGGCATGAAGACGTCATCAAGACTGAACTTGCTGAATGAGCATTCTGATTACTTCGACAAGTCTCGTCTTTCTGACATCCAGTGCATTAAACTCTCTTCTCGCCGTAATACGATACGCATGATACATTGCAAAACACGCATGGACACTATTACTTGACTAATTTACAGCTCGAAGTCCGCTTGTCGATAACAGTAAACAGTGTTACTCTCCTGTAAAATACTCGCATCTCAGCACTCATTCCATACCCATAAATTTGTTCATAGTTTGGAAGTGAAGCATACTGTGGAATAGAACTGGCAATGGTGGATACAAAATTCTCGTTTTATGATGTTTTCAGCCCTGTGATATTGCAGTAATTTTTTATGTAACAGCATTAAATACAGACCACATTAAAGGTTCTCAGGTTTTAACTCCAAATGTTTTGGAGAAAGCCTCTTTTACTTCCCACGTTTATATTAGGTGTATGAAATCAGAGTCGGACATGTTTTTGAGAAGGTATGGTGCTGTAAAAACACCCGTCTGACAATAATAAACTCTAAAAAAACAATTCAAACGCTTGTCTAGAATTGAAGTTAGTAAATTGGAAACTACACTACTGGCCATTAAACTTGCTACACCACGAAGATGACGTGCTAAAGACGCGAAATTTAACCGACGGGTAGAAGATGCTGTGATTTGCTAATGATTAACTTTTCAGAGCATTCACACAAGGTAACGGATCGTGCAGCCACGTCTCGATCCCTGAGTCCACAGATGAGGACGTTTGCAAGACAACCACCATCTGCACGAACAGTTCGACGACGTTTGCAGCAGCATGGACCATCAGCTCGGAGATCATGACTGCGGTTATCCTTCACGCCGCATGACAGACAGGAGCGCCTGCGATGGTGTACTCAACGACGAATCTGGATGAACGAATGGCAACGCGTCATTTTTTCGGATGAATCCAGGTTCTGTTTACAGCATAATGGTGGTCGCATCCGTGTTTGGCGTCATCGCGGTGAACGCATATTGGAAGCGTGTATTCGTCATCGCCCTACTGGCGTATCACCCGGCGTGATGGTATGGGGTGCTATTGGTTACACGTCTCTGTCACCTCTTGTTCGCATTGACGGCACTTTGAACAGTGGACGTTACATTTCACATATGTTACGACCCATGGCTCTACACTTTATTCGATCCCTGCGAAACTCTACACTTCAGCACGACCGCATGTTGCAGGTCCTGTACGGGCCTTTCTGGATACCGAAAATGTGCGCCTCCTGCTCTGGCCAGCACATTCTCTAGATCTCTCACCAACGGAAAACGTCTGGTCAATGGTGGCCGAGCAACTGGCTCGCCCCATACACCACTTACTACTCTTGATGAACTGTGGCATCGTGTTGAAGCTGCATGCTCAGCTTTACCTGTACAAGCCTTCCAAGCTCAGTTTGACTCAATTCCCAGGCGTATCAAGGCTGTTATTACGGCCAGAAGTGGTTGTTCTGGGTAGTGATTTCTCGGGATCTATGCACCCAAATTGCGCGAAAATGTAATCACATGTCAGTTCTTGTATAATATATCTGTCCAATGAATACCATTTTATCATATGCATTTCTTCTTGGTGTAGTAATTTTAATGGCCAGTAGTGTATTATGTTATTTTTTAAAGAATTATGATTGGGAAAGGCTACTCTACAGTTGTACTTGTTTTGAAGCAGACTCTGTATTTTGCAAGAACAACAACAACTATTTGGCCTGGCAGTGGGGAACCGCTTTGCAGGAATGTCCGAAAGAACAGATACCATCTTCATACAGATAAGGCTTACCGGCCTATGATCTTCATCAGTGCAGATGTACACACATTGCTTACACTCTTACGGGAATCGGTAGATTGACTGCCGAGAGTAATGAGTTTAGTGGTTAGGGGCACTGTAAATGTATTGTGTGGACAGTAAGTTGGAAATATAGGTCTCACGGGGAGCGTGCCAGAGGTATGTCCCTGCAGTCGCACTATCCTCTGTGCCCTCGATGGATTGTCGGCACGGTAGCTCAGCGTGTTCGAACAGAAGGTTAGATGCCCTCTGTAATAAAACAAGGATTGAGGTAATCGCTCAACGATGAACTTCAACAAGCGCCATGGGATATCTGCCCCAAACAAATAGAACGATCAAAATGAGATCACAAAGAAAAAAGGGGCAGGCATGCAAGCAGGAGATCCCGGGTTCGAGTCCCGGTCGGGGCACACATTTTCAACTGTCCCCGTTGATATTTACCAACGCCCTAAGCAGCTAATGGCCTGGATTTCTTTGTAATTTCATTGATTACTCTTGGCGACAAGAACACTTCAAGCAGTAAATTAGGCCAGCAGTAGTACTCATGCGTGTTATGCAGTGAGGTATCCATATAATATTACGCCAAGCCAAGAGACAAATTAATTGGATATCAACAACACAAGACTTGACAGAAAAAGCAAAAAGCTCATCCAGCGAGTTCTGCCTTGCTCGTATCTTCCTGCCTGCATTGTGACGCTTTACGGTCATTATAAAAGGATTATATTTGAGAAGTAAACCATCCGCACGAACGCAGGAGCTATTTTATGTAAATTTACGTAATGCTTTTCAATACGGCGCAAAAATTCATAGCTTTCAGATACTGCTGAGCACCTGTAAAGTACTTTAAAATCGTGCAAGCTCCACACCTTGAGCCATTTTTTGGTTAAACGTGGCGCAAAAAATGATTTTCAGAGCGTTCAGATACTATTTAGCATCCTGTAAATAAGAGGGTCAGATACGTTTTAATGTCTACTATTGTTTATCCCTAAACAAAGTATTTTTAAGCGAAAAAATTTAATTCAGCGTTATTCTGCAAAGCTGCAGCTGCTGTCCTGCATCAAAAGGTACCAGTACTGCAGTCCCTAGCAAAATGACCACATGGATGTTCGTATTTGACAGTGTTATGTAATAGAATTCTTGAATGCAGAATTTGAAACGTCCATTCGCATTCATCAACAATCAATGGGGGTTGCTGCTAGCTCTATTCGAAACACGTAACGCAGAGAGTATCAACAGATGCCGTTGCATGTGCCTATACAAATATATCGTTGTGCGACACACAGTTCGAGATTTGATTTCATAAATGCTGAGATGCGTGAAAAAATGCCACATCAAGCACGTAATTTTGATACCCTTTTTCTCTACTATAAGACACTCCTACAGCCGAGTCAACTTAAGGAAATCCGTGACACCTGGCAGCACTTTGACAACTTTCAAGTGCTAAGTTCAAACGGTTGAACGCGAAAGGAATAGCCTTCTGTAGAGCTAGACGCGTTGCCTTAGTGAAGTTTACAAAACCATGTTGTAGACACGTGAAGCAGCTGTGTCCAGCGTACAAAAACTGGAATTGTGACAAGAAATATTGTTTGTAATCTAGTTATATGTTAAATAAACATTACAGACAACTTATATTTTACATACTATGTTTCTTAATTTGGATACTGTATTTAAACATTTATATAGCATGCTTCATTCTTTGTATTATTGTTTCATAATTTCAGAGGTGTTTTCACGAATACGTGGTAATGAATTTTTTTTCTCTATTACTCTGCAAACACAACTCAGTTTTTGTTTTCGTTTTTAATAGAAAATTGGCAAAATGAACACTCTGGCAATGCCGTGTTTGTCAGCTAGTTTTAGATGGAAATGTATTTGTCATATGATAAATCAAGAAGATTGTCCATTTCTGCAACACGCCACTAAAAGCTATTCAGAAACAAAGCAGAGAGACATGGGCAGGTAGTATTGAAACGAAGAGTAAAAATGTTGACTTGTTCAAACCTGTATGTGCTTCTATAACCTTCAAATGAAATGTGCGCACACACGCACACACACACACATACACACACACACACACACACACACACACACACACACACACACACACATATATATATATATATAATGCTCAAAAGTAGCTGATTACTCTGAATTTTTTTTCCTCTATTCTCAAACGTATTTATCCAGAAATAACGTAATGTGTGAATTTTTGTTTTTTGAAAGTATTTTATGGGCTGATCTAAAGCATCCGAATGCTCTAAGTATTTTTTTGCGCCATATATATCCAAAAAGTGACGTAAAGTGTGTAGCTTGCAATATTTAAAAGTAGCTTATATGCATGTGAACTCTTTGGATTTTTTCAGCATTTTGAATCAAAATATTCTACAAAGTATGTATCAAGAATTTGAAATGCAAGTATATAGATTCCAAACCACAACACTGACGATTAACTTACGACTTTGCAATATAATCTCCATTTCCGCAGTTTTGATTCAGCTTCTATTCCAGAGTGGTAAAACACAGGGTCCTGCTTCCGAAGCCATTGACACATGGATATTTTCACGGGCTCAGCATCTTCGATCTGAAAGCCACGTCCCGCGATGATCTTCTCTTAACGTACACAACAGATGGAAGTCTGATGGTGCCTAATTATGGCTGTATGGGGAATGAGGAAGTCTTCCCAACCAGTCCGATCAATGTCTTCAGTGATGTGCCGACTGGTGTCTGATGTTGCTTTGTAATGCACAAGAAGAACATCCGCAGTAACGTTTGCTGGGAGAACTCGCTGAAGACATGTTTTATGCTGTTTGAGGCTACTGGGGTACTGAATAGAATTTACTGTGCATCTATGCCACCAAAAAAGATCATAATAACACCCTCTGCTTCACACAATCCTGTAGCCATAACTCTCCCTGCCTAACGCATGGTTAGGATGTTCTCTGCTACGATGAGTTCCTGTGATGCTATTCCAATGACTGTGTTTTTGATTATCTTCACCCGCTTCGTTACAGCGACGAACCCACTGTCTGAAATTGCTGATCTCCACTGTTGCACTACCACACACATTTTTCAGTCTCTCATGAATGCGAATGGACGTTTCAAATTCTGCATTCAAGAATTCTATTACACAACACTGTCAAATACGAACATCCATGTGTGGCAAGTTTGATTGACATCGATCCAATAGTTTAGCAGGAGATGTGGATTACACACACATTCATACACATAGACATCCCCAACACTGTCAAATACGAACATCCATGTGTGGCAAATTTGATTGACATCGATCCAACAGTTTAGCAGGAGATGTGGAACATACACACATTCATACACATAGACATCCACTTTCATAATATGTTAAGAACAACATATCCATTTTTTTCTTGGTTTTATGACGTAATGCCGATCCCTGCTCCATTGTGTAAGCCATTCCCATCACTCGACGAGGGTTTTATATCTCCACCCTGAAAAAGGTATTAAGGCCAAGCCTGTAAGTCTAGGGTCGCCTTCCACTACTTGCTTGCTTCAGTATCCTAGTTACCCGTTATTCATATTGTTGATGTTATCGTCAGTCCAGAGACTGGTTTGATACAGATCTCTGTGCTACTCTATACATCTATCTTCCTCATCCGCGAGTAACTACCGCAACAAACATCCTTCTGAATCTGCTTAGTGTCTACCTCAACGATTTTTACTCCCCACGATTCTCTCCAGTACTAAATTGATGATCCCTTTGTGCCTCAGAACGCGTCTTACCAACCTACCTCTTCTTTTAGTCAGGTTTTGCCACAATTTCCTCTTCTCCCCAAATCCATTCATTACCTCCTCATTAGTTACGTGATCTACCCATCTAATGTTCAACATTTTTGTGTAGCACCACATTCCGAAATCTTCTATTCTCTTCTTGTCGAAACTATTTTTCGACAATATTTAACTTCCATACATGGCTACGCTCCACACAAATACTTTCAGAAATGACTTCCTGACACTTAAATCCATACTCGATGTTAACAAATTTCTCTTCCTCAGAAACGCTTGCCTTGCCATAGTCAGTCTACATTTTATATCGTCTCTACTTCGACCATCATCAGTTATTTAGCTCCCCAAAGAGCAAAAACTCATCTACTACGTTAAGTGTCTCATCTCCTAATCAAATTCCCTCAACATCACCTGACTTCGTTAAGAACTGATAAAAGACTGAAATATAAGAAAATGAGAATTTAAACAGATTGTAGCCTCTGAGAATGCCATACACATATTTATCGTGTAATAAATGTATTAAACTTATTGTGAAACCCAGCTGTAGTACTACAATTAATGTAACACCCTTGCATCCCCTAACTTGATAACAAACATTCGAAACCCCATGATTGTTTTGATTTATTTTGCTCTTTTCGTTTATCTGCCCATCTCTGTAGAAGGTTACTACACGACTCTTTCTTATAAAACGACTCTTAAAGTTTTGGGAATGATTTATATGACTATTAGGTCACGATAAGCTCAGTTGAACTGTTGCCATAGTGGCTAGCGTCGCAAGATTTAACTACAGAGATGGGTAGATAAACGAAAAGAGGAAAATAAATAAAAGCGATCATGGGGTTTCGAACACTGGTCACTGAAGTGAAATCCTGTGACGCTAGCGACTATGGCAACAGTTCAATTGAGCTTATAGTGACCTAATAGTCATATAAATCAGTCCGAAAACCTTGGCCGTCGTTTTCTCAGAAAGGGTCGAGCACCTGTGTATAAGCTGGCTGCTCTTCCGCTCAGCGAAGTTTCTCAGAAATCGGGTTGTGGCACTTGCCGTGTTCTAGGACCTAAGGCATGGGATGGACACGAGAGAGACATGGAATTTGAACGGTGCTAAACTACCGAGAGATCAACAAGAAACATCAAAATAGTTATTGGATGAGATTTGACAGAGGAGTGTGAACTGACTTGGGCGATTTTTCCTTCATCTTTCCCCAGCCAGCCACGGTGCAGTTGAGACTGTGCAAGACCTCCCCGGGGATGATGTCATCGGGCAGCGGCACGTAGGAGACCCGACGGCTCATCACCAGCTTAGACTGCAGCCGGATCAGTCCCAGGTCGTAGTCGAGGGTCATCTCGGTTTTGAACATGGGGTGTACCACGAACAGATCGGGCCACCCCCGCTGCCCCACCTGCACATAAAACGGTGGCCAGTCGCATGTCTTACTTCTGCCCTCTCGAATCGCATCATAGTGTATAACTTGTAAATTATTTCACTTACGTGGAATTGTGAAACAGGTGCAAGGGCTGCAACGAATTTAATGCAAAAGTTCATTTTACACCAAGGGATAGACACGAGACAGCGATATTCACATATACAGATCATGGTAGTATCGCGTGCACAAAGTATAAAGCGGCAGTACATTGACGGAGGTGTCACTTGTACTCAGGTGACTCATGTGAAAAGGTTTGCGTCGTGATCAAGGCCGCACGATGAGAATTAACAGACACTGAATAGGGAATAGCAGTTGGAGCTAGACGCATGTGACATCCCACTTCGGAAATCATTCTCTCTCTCTCTCTCTCTCTCTCTCTCTCTCTCTCTCTCTCTCTCTCTCTCTCTCACACACACACACACACACACACACAGGTCATACCGGACTTGAGAGTCCGTTACCGCAGCAACGTATTTCCGCCATCTGTCCCTGTCTTGGGCTAGTTCCGTCCATTCATCTTCAATACCTAGGCTCCTCAAATCAGCCTTCACATTGTCCTCCCATCTACGCCTCGGTCTCCCCACATGACGTTTTCCCTCTAGGTCCCCTACCAGTACTCTGCGCGCTGCCCTGCCCTCATCCATTCGAGCTGCGTGACCCGACCATCGCAGCCTACGTGATTTAATAATTCTGATTATGTCAGGGCTTGACTACAGTTCTTAAACCTCTTCGTTATGCAGTTTTCGCCACTCTCCGCTAATGTCATCCCTTATTGCTCCGAAAATTTTCCTCAAAATTCTGTTTTCAAATACTCGAAACAGCTTTTCCTTTTGCACAGAGACAGACCAATTCCCACACCAATACATCATAACCGGTAGAATACTAGTTTTGTATATTCTAGTCTTTAAATTCCTAGAAAATATCAGTGATGAAAGTAATCTATTCAGTGAGAAGTACCACGCACTTCCCACACGTAATCTCTTCTTCAGTTCAGATTCAATCTCATTTCTCGATGTGATGTCCACGCCTAGATACTAAAGTCTTTTCACTTTTTCTAACCGCATGTCTCCAACTGTTAACATTTCCTGATTTACTGCTGTTGGCATTCTAGTAGTAACCAGGTATTTAGTTTTGCCTTCACTTACCCTCAGACCTGCATCTTCACTAGCCTTCATTAACGCATTCGCATTTGCTGTTAGAGATTCTTTCGTATCGCTAATAATGTTTAGATAATCTCCATACTCTAATATCTTAATATTTCCATTTAACTCCACACACTCCGAATTATCTGCTACCATTCGTACAATATATTCTAGGACTAAATTAAAAGGTAGTGGAGACAGGGCATCTTCCTGCTTAACTCCGTTCTTTATTACAAAATCTTCTGACTCCAATTTTCCCACGAGTACCTTTGGTGTTTTTCCAACTCGCTTCTATAAGTCGAACATACTTCTTTGGTATTCCAAGTTCCAAAAGAATTCTCCGGAAATCACTAGGGAATTCAATATTTGGAAATCTACAGCGTCAAGAGTTTGCCGAGAATACCAAATTTCACTTATTAGCTCTCACAGCGGAGAAGGCAGTGGCCGACTGCCTTCGTTCAACGACCGAGAGCCGTGGATTTTGAGTAGAGTTGTCAGTGCTAACAGAAAATCAACAGTGCGTGAACTAACCGCAGAAATCAATGTGGGTCGTATGACAAACGTATCCGATAGGACAGTGGGGCGAAATTTGGCTTTAATGAGCCATGACAGCAGACGACCTGCACGAGTGTCTTTCCTAACAACACGCCATCGCCTGCAGCTCCTCTCCTGCGCTCGTGACCATATTGGCTGGTCCCTATAAAACTGTAAAACAAGTGGCCTGATCGGATGAGTCCCGATTTCAGCTGACAGCAGTCGATGGTACGGTTCGAGTGTAGCACAGACCTAACGAAACGGCGGACCCGAGTTGTTAAGATGCCACTGTGCAACTTAGTGGTTGCTCTGCAAGGGTGTTGGCTGTGATTGCATGGAATGGTCTGGTCCTCTGGTCCAATTGAACCGACCATTGACCGGGAATGTTTATGTTTCACTACTTGGAGACTATGTTCATCAATTCATCGACTTTATGTTTCCAAACAACGACGAAATGTTTATAGATGACAATGTATCTGTGAGCCACAATTATTAGCGATTGGTGTGGAGAATATTTTGGACAGTTTAGGGGAAAGATTTGGCCAACCACCGAATATTTATTGGACACAATCGATAGGTCAGCTCATGCACAAAATCCTGCACCGGGAACACTTCCGTAATTATGGACAGCTATAGAAGAAACAGGCTCAGTATTTCTGCAGGGAATTTTCGAGGGCCGGCCGCTGTAGCCAAGCGGTTCTAGGCGCTTCAGTCCGAACCGCGCTGCTGCTGTGGTCGCAGGTTCGAAACCTGCCTTGCGCATGGACGTGTGCGATGTCCTTAGGTTAGTTAGGTTTAAGTAGTTCTAAGTCTAGGGGATTTATTACCTCAAATGTTAAGTCTCATAGTGCTTAGAGCCATTTGAACAATTTTTGAACTTCCAAGGACTTGTTGAGTCCCTTCCACGTCGAGCTTCTGTATTACGCCAGGCAAAAGGAGGTCCTACACGATATGAAGTACCCCATGACTTTTGTCACCTCTGTGTATTTATGACAGTGGTTCAGATTCTCTGCACAGCCTGCGTACCTATCTGCTCATTCGGTACAAGTGCAGAGGGTGACCGTGATAGGTACTGGGAGGTCCTGTATTAGACGTGTCACGGAGCCCCTCAGGGGAAGAGTAGGCAAGGTGGGAGGGAGTACCACTGTGCACTCGGTGGGTTTGTCGGAAGGTCTCGTCCTCTATGTGGAGGACGCTTTTTGGCTGGCTGTCGAATGGGTGAGTGCAACCGGCTTCAATTCTTGTCTTACGATTGACGCCTATAGCTTGAGTTTTCAGGGCCTTTCCTGCTCTTTAATACACTACTGGTCATGACAATTGCTACACCAAGAAGAAATGCAGATGATAAAATGGTATTCATTGGGCAGATATATTATACTAGAACAGACATGTGATTACATTTTCACGCAATTTGGGTGCATAGATCCTGAGAAATCAGTACCCAGAATAACCAACTCTCGCCGTCATAACAGCCTTGATACGCCTGGGAATTGAGTCAAACTGAGCTTGGAAGGCTTGTCAGGTACAGCTGACCATGCAGCTTCAACACGATGCCACAGTTCATCAATAGTGACTGGCGTATGGGCGAGCCAGTTGCTCGGCTGCCCTTGACCAGACGTTGGTGAGAGATCTGGAGAATGTGCTGGCCAGGGCAGCAGTCGAACATTTTCTGTATCCAGAAAGTCCCGTACAGGACCTTTAACATGCGGTCGTGCATTATCCTGCTGAAATGTAGGGTTTCGCAGGGATGGAATGAAGGCTAGAGCCACGGGTCGTAACACATCTGAAATGTAACGTCCACTGTTCAAAGTGCCGTCAATGCGAACAAAAGGTGACCGAGACGTGTAACCAATGGCACCCCATACCGTCACGCCGGGTCATACGCCAGTATGACGATGATGAATACACGCTTCCAATGTGCGTCCATCGCGATGTCGCCAAACACGGATGTGATCATCATGATGCTGTAAACAGAACCTGGATTCATCCGAAAGATGACGTTTTGCCATTCATGCACCCAGATTCGTCGTTGAGTACACCATCGCAGGCGCTCCTGTCTGTGATGCAGCCTCAAGGGTAACCGTAGCCATGGTCTGCGAGCTGATAGTCCATGCTGCTGCAAACGTCGTCGAACTGTTCGTGCAGATGGTTGTTGTCTTGCAAACATCCTCATTTGTGGACTCAGGGATCGAGACGTGGCTGCACGATCCGTTACAGCCATGCGGATAAGATGCCTGTCATCTCGACTGCTAATGGTACGAGGACGTCGGGATGCAGCACGGCGTTCCGTATTACCCTCCTGAACCCACCGATTCCATATTCTTCTAACAGTCATTGGATCACAACCAACGCGAGCAGCAATGTCGCGATACGATAAACCGCAATCGCGATAGGCTACAATCCGGTCTTTATCAAAGTCGGAAACGTGATGGTACGCATTTTTCCTCCTTACACGAGGCATCACAATAATGTCTCATCAGACAACGCCGGTCAACTGCTGCTTGTGCATGAGAAATCGGTTGGAAAGTTTCCTCATGTCAGCACGCTGTAGGTGTCGCCACCGGCGCCAAGCTTGTGTGAATCCTCTGAAATCCTAACCATTTGCATATCACAGCATCTTCTTCCTGTCGTTTAAATTTCGCGTCTGTAGCACGTCATCTTCGTGGTGTAGCAATTCTAAGGGCCGGTAGTGTATGTGCCTTATTGAGTAATAGGTTGCATTTCGCCTCGTTAATGTATTAGGCTGGTGCATACTATCGTAGCGTTTATCAATAAGTTCGATAATAAACGCAACAGATACTCATAACAGAGACTGTAACCATCAATAATGTGTTCTACTTCAGTTTTACAACAGTCTGCCAACGGTGGTGTGACTTTTCGATAACACGACTGTAGAAATCACGTGGTTTTGAGGTGCAGAACTCGTCGAGTCATGTTCGGAGAGTGTTTTCATGCGGATAGGAAGTTCATTGAAGGGTATTCGATGGGGAGTGGAAAAAATGAAAATCTGAGGGCTCAACATCAGGTGACAAAGTGATTGTGGGATGAATTCCAAACCTAACTCCCGTACAGTGTTTTCTGTCAGTCCAGCAGAATGTGGGCGGTCATTATTGTGCGGTAGCATCACTTCACATAGTGTTCGTAGTCGTTCTTGGACTGCGTCTGCAGGACGTCTCACTTGTTGACAATGAATGTCAGTAATGATGGGTTCACCTCGGGAGAGCAACACACAGTGGCTGCTTTGTTTGGACTCATGCGTTCCCTTTGTAAGAGGTCCATGACTAAGAAATTTATAGCTAGCGCACTCGAGCAGATATAACTTTGATTGATTTGTCAGGCGCTGCCTGCGACATGTATGCTACAATAGAATCGCAGACCAGAGAGCAGTGTCGGCAGCAATAGTGGTAGAAGCTGGCAGTCGGGCTGTGGTGGAGAGCGATGGCGGTGCCTGAGCGAAGGTAAAACCAAAAATCACTATTTATAGCTGCGCGCAGATGTAATTTGTAACAACTGACTTTGTACTATTGTTATATCAAGTCCCATGTAAATGTTTTTAAAAAAAATCTTTTAATAGTAATCTTCCTTATGAAAATAACTTTTGAGAATCATTCATCTGAATTTAAAGATTTTACTAATTTATACTATCCATGGTGATCCCGATTATCGTAAAGAAAAACCATTTGTTTCTTTTTATAAATGACAAATCTAGCGGCCAGCGTTGCACTGGGCTGTGCCAGAAAAATTCCTTATAGGAGCAGATATATACGCGTCGTCCGGCGACTTCATTGAGGTAAGAATTAAGAATTTCCAATTCATTCAGAATGAGTTTTCAGGGCCATGACGCAGCACTAATGAAAATGTGACTCATATGTAACCTTTCAGTGATTAACTGACTGTGAATTTAAACTGGTAAATTGTGTTTTTTAAAAACATTTACATTGGACTTGATATAACAATAGTACAATAGTACAATAGTACAATAGTACAATAGTTGCCAATTCCAAGGTTTTTTACATCTTTCGTTTTTTCAGTAAGTGTGTACAGCCTTTTCTTGTAGGACTTCCATTTCTGGTAACGCTCTAATTGTCGATTCCGCTTTCCGTTATTTCTCGTGATTTTTATTACTTGTGGACTGCTGTTGCCTTAAGGAGTTAATTTTTAAATGTCGCTCTTTGTACTGCTGTCAAAAACAAATCTTGGAATCGACAACTAGTATTCACCTATATAGGTCAGTTCTAATTGCCAATTCCAAGGTATGCAGTTTTTGCATTTTTGCGGGAGGTACCTTATGTCCTCCCCCCATGAACCATGGACCTTGCCGTTGGTGGGGAGGCTTGCGTGCCTCAGCGATACAGATGGCCGTACCGTAGGTGCAACCACAACGGAGGGGTATCTGTTGAGAGGCCAGACAAACGTGTGGTTCCTGAAGAGGGGCAGCAGCCTTTTCAGTAGTTGCAGGGGCAACAGTCTGGATGATTGACTGATCTGGCCTTGCAACATTAACCAAAACGGCCTTGCTGTGCTGGTACTGCGAACGGCTGAAAGCAAGGGGAAACTACAGCCGTAATTTTCCCGAGGACATGCAGCTTTACTGTATGATTAAATGATGATGGCATCCTCTTGGGTAAAATATTCCGGAGGTAAAATAGTCATCCATTCGGATCTCCGGGCGGGGACTACTCAGGAGGATGTCGTTATCAGGAGAAAGAAAACTGGCATTCTACGGATCGGAGCGTGGAATGTCAGATCCCTTAATCGGGCAGGTAGGTTAGAAAATTTAAAAAGGGCAATGGATAGGTTAAAGTTAGATATAGTGGGAATTAGTGAGATTCGGTGGCAGGAGGAACAAGACTTCTGGTCAGGTGACTACAGGGTTATAAACACAAAATCAAATAGGGGTAATGCAGGAGTAGGTTTAATAATGAATAGGAAAATAGGAATGCGGTTAAGCTACTACAAACAGCATAGTGAACGCATTATTGTGGCCAAGATAGATACGAAGCCCACACCTACTACAGTAGTGCAAGTTTATATGCCAACTAGCTCTGCAGATGATGAAGAAATTGAAGAAATGTATGATGAAATAAAAGAAATTATTCAGATAGTGAAGGGAGACGAAAATTTAATAGTAATGGGTGACTGGAATTCGAGTGTAGGAAAAGGGAGAGAAGGAAACATAGTAGGTGAATATGGATTGGGGCTAAGAAATGAAAGAGGAAGCCGCCTAGTAGAATTTTGCACAGAGCACAACTTAATCATAGCTAACACTTGGTTTAAGAATCATGAAAGAAGGTTGTATACGTGGAAGAACCCTGGAGATACTAAAAGCTATCAGATAGATTATATAATGGTAAGACAGAGATTTAGGAACCAGGTTTTAAGTTGTAAGACATTTCCAGGGGCAGATGTGGACTCTGAACACAATCTATTGGTTATGACCTGTAGATTAAAACTGAAGAAACTGCAAAAATGTGAGAAATTAAGGAGATGGGACCTGGATAAACTGAAAGAACCAGAGTGTGTACAGAGTTTCAGAGAGAGCATAAGGGAACAATTGACAGGAATCGGGGAAAGAAATACAGTAGAAGAAGAATGGGTAGCTCTGAGGGATGTAGTAGTGAAGGCAGCAGAGGATAAAGTAGGTACAAAGACGAGGGCTGCTAGAAATCCTTGGGTAACAGAAGAAATATTGAATTTAATTGATGTTGTTGTTGTTGTGGTCTTCAGTCCTGAGACTGGTTTGACGCAGCTCTCCATGCTACTCTATCCTGTGCAAGCTTCTTCATCTCCCAGTACTTGCTGCAACCTACATCCTTCTGAATCTGCTTAGTGTACTCATCTCTCGGTCTCCCTCTACGATTTTTTCCCTCCACACTGCCCTCCAATGCTAAATTTGTGATCCCTTGATGCCTCAAAAACATGTCCTACCAACCGATCCCTTCTTCTAGTCAAGTTGTGCCACAAACTTCTCTTCTCCCCAATCCTATTCAATACCTCCTCATTAGTTACGTGATCTATCCACCTTATCTTCAGTATTCTTCTGTAGCACCACATTTCGAAAGCTTCTATTCTCTTCTTGTCTAAACTAGTAATTGTCCATGTTTCACTTCCATACATGGCTACACTCCAAACAAATATTTTCAGAAATGACTTCCTGACACTTAAATCTATATTCGATGTTAACAAATTTCTCTTCTTCTTCTTTAATTGATGAAAGGAGAAAATATAAAAATGCAGTAAATGAAGCAGGCAAAAAGGAATACAAACGTCTCAAAAATGAGATCGACAAGAAGTGCAAAATGGCTAAACAGGGATGGCTAGAGGACAAATGTAAGGATGTAGAAGCTTATCTCACTAGGGGTAAGATAGATACTGCCTACAGAAAATTAAAGAGACCTTTGGAGAGAAGAGAACCACGTGTATGAATATCAAGAGCTCAGATGGCAGCCCAGTTCTAAGCACAGAAGGGAAGGCAGAAAGGTGGAAGGAGTATATAGAAGGCTTATACAAGGGCGATGTACTTGAGGACAATATTATGGAAATAGAAGAGGATGTAGATGAAGACGAAATGGGAGATACGATACTGCGTGAAGAGTTTGACAGAGCACTGAAAGACCTGAGTCGAAACAAGGCCCCCGGATTAGACAACATTCCATTAGAACTACTGACGGCCTTGGGAGAGCCAGTCATGACAAAACTCTACCAGCTGCTGAGCAAGATGTATGAGACAGGCGAAATACCCTCAGACTTCAAGAAGAATATAATAATTCCAATCCCAAAGAAAGCAGGTGCTGACAGATGTGAAAATTACCGAACTATCAGTTTAATAAGCCACGGCTGCAAAATACTAACGCGAATTCTTTACAGACGAATGGAAAAACTGGTAGATGCAGACCTCGGGGAGGATCAGTTTGGATTCCGTCGAAATGTTGGAACACGTGAGGCAATACTGACCTTACGACTTATCTTAGAAGAAAGATTAAGAAAAGGCAAACCTACGTTTCTAGCATTTGTAGACTTAGAGAAAGCTTTTGACAATGTTGACTGGAATACTCTTTTTCAAATTCTAAAGGTGGCAGGAGTAAAATACAGGGAGCGAAAGGCTATTTATAATTTGTACAGAACCAGATGGCAGTAATAAGAGTCGAGGGGCATGAAAGGGAAGCAGTGGTTGGGAAAGGAGTTAGACAGGGTTGTAGCCTCTCCCCGATGTTATTCAATCTGTATATTGAGCAAGCAGTAAAGGAAACAAAAGAAAAATTTGGAGTAGCTATTAAAATTCATGGAGACGAAGTAAAAACTTTGAGGTTCGCCGATGACATTGTAATTCTGTCAGAGACGGCAAAGGACTTGGAAGAGCAGTTGAACGGAATGGACAGTGTCTTGAAAGGAAGATAGAAGATGAACATTAACAAAAGCAAAACGAGGATAATGGAATGTAGTCAAATTAAATCGGGTGATGCTGAGGGAATTAGATTAGGAAATGAGACACTTAAAGTAGTAAAGGAGTTTTGCTATTTAGGAAGTAAAATAACTGATGAAGGTCGAAGTAGAGAGGATATAAAATGTAGACTGGCAATGGGAACGAAAGCGTTTCTGAAGAAGAGAAATTTGTTAACATCGAATATAGATTTATGTATCAGGAAGTCGTTTCTGAAAGTATTTATTTGGAGTGTAGCCATGTATGGAAGTGAAACATGGACGATAACTAGTTTGGACAAGAAGAGAATAGAAGCTTTCGAAATGTGGTGCTACAGAAGAATACTGAAGATAAGGTGGATAGATCACGTAACTAATGAGGAGGTATTGAATAGGATTGGGGAGAAGAGAAGTTTGTGGCACAACTTGACTAGAAGAAGGGATCGGTTGGTAGGACATGTTTTGAGGCATCAAGGGATCACAAATTTAGCATTGGAGGGCAGCGTGGAGGGTAAAAATCGTAGAGGGAGACCGAGAGATGAGTACACTAAGCAGATTCAGAAGGATGTAGGTTGCAGTAGGTACTGGGAGATGAAGCAGCTTGCACAGGATAGAGTAGCATGGAGAGCTGCATCAAACCAGTCTCAGGACTGAAGACAACAACAACAACAACAATCTACTATGTATGATTTCTCTTATAATTTTCTTTGTTATTGCCACTCCCTATGTTGTTTTAGATTCCTGTCTAATACAACCTCAGAAATCGCTACACATTTGCAATAAGCAACATGATTTAATCAGTTGCCAAGACAACCACAGCAGCATCTGGGAGTATAGCAAGACGAGGTCATATTTCGATTAAATATGATAGTTTACACAAGTTACTAAGACAACCACAGACAACATTTAGTAACAGTCCGACTACATCATTCCAGATTGAAACCACTATGTAGACCATTAAGGTCAAAACAAACAAAAAACGTGCGAAATAATTCAGTCAGCTAATAAAATGAACTAAGAGAAATGTACGATAACACACTTTGCTGTCTGGCAACATATTTATTCACTACCCGTTTCGATCACATACCGTCTTCACAGTGGAAAAATAACTATTGTGACAACTTCTCATGTCATACACAACAGATATTTTTACACTATGATGATGGTCTATGATCGAAACGATAGTGAGTAAATGTATTGTAAGACAGCACAGCGTGTTATCACCCATTTCTCCACGCATATCGATGCTGTTGATAGACGCCTGAATTTTTTTTTAACTAAATGAAATTAACAGGACAACAGTGGCAATGAGGGGGTTTTGCGCATGGACAAGCTAAAATGGCTAAAATGGTTAATTAAGGTAAGGTCATTCCAAAGCAACCAGAAAATTGAAAAATCACGCACACTGATTCCTATAGAATAAATGGAACCAAAATCTACAGAGAACACAAAACTGGAATTGAATAATTTGCTTGACCTATATAGATCACACGAAGAGAGCGCTAGCAGAGCAGAGTCTATGAAACACTGGCCCATGAGCTGATGGTTCACTATCCCACATCAACGTTTACACACCTTGGACGCTGACGTTCCACCTGACGAAGCCAACGGGGCTTTTCAACAGATCAGTAAGGCACGTTTCGGCGTTTTACCAGGCCAATATTGATAAATTTGACTTCATTACTAAACATAATACATCTGGAGTATGCTGTCTTATGACCATGTACGGAAGTTAACGAGATTCTCATAATAGTTTCCACGCAGCTCTTGATGGAGATGTGACAGGGATGGGACGTATGTCGACGGAGAATGATGGGATACTCGCCTACTTTATGGCACTTCCTCAAATGAACGCGCGCAAGCTGATGTTCGGATCAACTGCAACAGCAGCAAGAATATTACTTACCTCCTCTTCTGTCATCACTCTTCCTTCCGTTACGTTGTCTAGGTACTACACTACCACTTCAACGTAACTGGTTGAAGAGGCTGATAAACAATTGCCGAGATGGTACAGTTCAATTGGGATACCTCACAGCATACGCCGTACAAGCACGAACTGCATTCTTCCTACACCCTCCATACACCATAAGAATGTCGGTTTGTTCTGCACTGCTAAATCGCATAGTCCACTCACCAGCTACTGCTTCGACTGTCACACTCTAACTGAGCAGCAAGTCGCAATGCACTCAAGGAACACACAGACACGCTGTAAATAAACATAAGAACATCGTTCCTAGCAACTACGCGGGTTGAGTAGCAGAAACAAGTGACGGTGTGGAATCTTTTTAAAATACGATATCAAGTAAACGACTCGCGCTAGAATCCTGCAAAAAACACCACTGACTTCCTAATTTACTCCACTTTTAGATAGCTGATTTAAATAGGGATTGTTCCATTTAAAAAGAGTGTAAGTTTGTACAAAAGTACACTTTCTATGTATTATTACAAGCTGTTTATTGACTAACGATACGAGCCTCTGACTGCGTATCCATTATGTGAAAACTGAACATCAATAGCACTTCACACTTCCGCAATATTTGAGGTGAAAGTTTTAGGTGATTCACCCTGTGTAGCTGACACGAAAACAGCGATATCAAACATATTCCGCAAAACGACTTAATCGAAAAATAGCACACACAAATTCCTCCAAAGTAAACGGAAAGAACATATACACAAAATGAGCTGGAATCACACTAAAATAAAAAAAATTAATAGATAAAAAACCGAGAGCAAAAAAAATAACGTAGGAAATGAATGATTCGATCTCATTCGACTAAACCATTACTACAAATATACTCCACACGAGTGAGCCACCGCTGACAGCAACACGACCCCTATAAGAACAACCGATACTATAGACGCAGCGGCCCAAAGGCGTCACATTAAAAAAAACAGCCAGTTATTTGTAAAACACAAGATTAAAAACATCACCACCAGTATCACTCACGACCATTTGAGCCATGCATTTAGGTTCCTATCTAAACCCATCCTCAACAAACTTGCCACATAACAAAAACAATAATTGTAAGCTGCAACATGATAATAGTCTCGTCCGCAACAATTAAACTTGTGCTCGTAAGTCACTGCCTAACTTTACCATATGAAATCATGTCAAATATAGAAAGAAACAGCCGAATATTTGTGAGAGGAAAATATAATCGCTATTAGTTTCTGAATCGACAACTGAGGCCGGCCGCTGTGGTCGAGAGGTTCTAGGCGCGTCAGTCCGGAACCGCGGCCGGCCGGAGTGGCCGTGCCGTTGTAGGCGCTACAATGTGGAACCGCATGACCGGTACGGTCGCAGGTTCGAATCCTGCCACGGGCATGGATGTGTGTGATGTCCTTAGGTTAGTTAGGTTTAAGTAGTTCTAAGTTCTAGGGGACTGATGAAAAGAGCAGTTAAGTCCCATAGTGCTCAGAGCCATTTGAATCATTTCTAGAATGCGTCATATCAGCCGATCCCTTCTTTTAGTCACCTTGGACCGAAAATTTTTTTTCTCCCCTGTTGTATTCAGTACCTATCTACCCACGCAACATTCAGCATTCTTCTGTACCACCACATTTCAAAAAATTGTATTCTCTTCTTGTCTAAACTGTTTATCATCTACGTTTCACTTACACATGTTGCTACACTCGAGACAAATACTTTCAGGAAAGATTTACTGATACTTAAATTTATATTCAATGATAACAAGTTTCATTTCTTTAGGAACGCTTTTCTTGCCATTGGCAATCTACATTTTATATCCTCTCTGCTTCGGAAATCGTTAGGTTATTCTGCTGCCCAAATATCAAAAGTCATCTACTACTATAAGTGTCCAGTTTCCTAATCTAACTCCCTGAGCATCACCTTAGTTAATTAGACTACAATCCTTCGTTCTTGTTTAGCTTTTTTTTATGTTCATTTTATATCCTCCCTCCAGGACACTGTCCATTCTCTTCAACTGCTCTTCCTTTACTGATTGGTCACTTCCTGCCGGCCGCGGTGGCCGTGCGGTTTTGGCGCTGCAGTCCGGAACCGCGGGGATGCTACGGTCGCAGGTTCGAATCCTGCCGCGGGCATGGGTGTATGTGATGTCCTTAGGTTATTTAGGTTTAAGTAGTTCTAAGTTCTAGGGGACTTATGACCTAAGATGTTGAGTCCCATAGTGCTCAGAGCCATTTGAGCCATTTTCTTGCTCACTTCCTTATCAATCAGTGCTACCGATTCATGACCGTCGCCTCTTATAACTGCCGTCTGTTTAACGTACCGCTTGATACACCAAATAATCGAACGCCTTTATCACGGTTTAACAATGGTTACGTGCAAACATAGTAGTTCTCTGGTGCCATTCCGTCACGTCTCCACGGCGTTGCTCTTTCCATGTAAAACAATGGCATGTACACAACCCACACACTGCTGCAACTTAACATCATCGGTAAAAACCCACGTAATATACCGGCACCAGAATTCACCACCTACAGCGTCCACAAAAAGATCATTTTGGGAATTACTAATACTACATATTACCTTGGTGCGTAAGTTCATAGCGGTTTTGTTTCCGTTTTGGTATTACGATTTCTATGGATTTATTTATCTATTGTTATGTTTATTTGTAGTTTACTGTTGCTATATGAGTTAACGTATTGTCATTTTGCCATCTGGAAATAGAAAGCAGAGTTGTGGACGTTAGAAAATGGAATTCCAAGTTGAGAAATAGAATCATTTCCGACATATTCTTCTGTTTGAGTTGAGTAGAAGGACAACAACAGCCATGGCAGAAAGTAACATTTGTGCCCTGTGAGGGGAGAATGCCACTGGATAGAGCACGCCAAGAATATGTTTTTTTTCCTTTTAAGGAGGGTTGTTTTGACATTAGTGACTCTACATGTTCACGAGGAAATTTGGAAATTTATGGTAAGTTCCTTTGGGACCAAACTGTTCAGGTCATCGATCCCTAGGCTTACACATTACTTAATGTAACTTAAACTAACTTACGCTACGAAAAACACACACAGATGCCCGAGGGAGGACTCGAACCTCCTCGCGAACCGTGAGAATGTGCTAAAGACCGCACGGCCACCCGTGCGGCGTTCAGGAGGAAATTCGAGCTTTGAGGAAGATAGTTTATACTCATTGATCTTGAAAGATTCATGTCAGTGTATTCGAGAACAGTCAAATGTAATGAACTGTGATCATTCCACCGAATTGCGACATCTGCATGGAATGGGAAAGGTTCAACAATATGGTTGTGGATACCGTATGCTCCAAACCAAAATTACAATAATATGAGGGTGGCCAAATGTGCATCTCTTCTTGCTTGTCATAAATAGGCTGGTGAACAACATCGACCATTCCTATCCTGCATCGTTTCTTTTGACGAAAAGTTCTATCTTTGTGCTAACATAAGGAAAAGAAAGGAATCGTTGAGCCCAAACAAAGCAGCAACTTCCCGTACAACAATCTATGCCTGTCCACAAAGGATAATGTTATGTATCTAGTGGGACAGTGGCAGTGTGGTGTACTACGAATTGCTTACCCGAGGTGTAAACATCACTGTTGACCTTTACTGTCAGCAACTGAGACGTCTTTCAGACGCAGTTCAAGAGTGCGTGAAGTGATGCTACTCCACTATACCGCAGCCCCCATTCTGCTAGACTGATTCAAATGGGTCTGAACACTATGGGACTCAACTTCTGAGGGCATTAGTCCCCTAGAACATAGAATTAATTAAACCCAAACAACCTAAGAACATCACACACATCCATGCCCCAGGCAGGATTCGAACCTGCGACCGTAGCGGTCGCGCAGTTCCAGACTCTAGCGCCTAGAACCTCTCGGCCACTCCGTCCGGCACTGGCCAAACAACAAGGGTCAATTGTAGTGTCCGATTCCACTCGTCAGCTTTGAGCAATGGCGTCATACCTCAGGAAGAGACGCTACATAGAGGCAATCTTTGAAAGCAACTGATCATATACGTAAACAAACGAATGTAGCATAGGATAAAATTAGACACTGTTTACGTGATTAATTACTTAGCCATAAATTATACCGACAAGAATTGAATAAATAAAAACATAAAAAGAGAAGTAGATATGTCTGAAATAAATTATTATCGCAGTTTATTGCAACTAAGAAAAGCGCAGAGAACTTTAAATCCAATACAGTTTATCGCATGGTGAATTCATAATATTATGAATCAGCGTTAACTTTTAATACTAATTGTTAAATCAAATGGGACGAGTACAGAAGTAACGCAAATTAACAAAAAGTAGCGTCTAACAAGCACGGGAATCTGTAACTAGAACTGAGCAACATAGGATAATTCTAGTTACCGCTTCCAGCCATTCCATTGTTCGTTATTTAGAACGTTTTAACAACAAGCGTGTGCTGTAAAGTGTTACAGGATTTCTACATATGGCGTTACTTTCTTCATTACTATGAACAAGAGAAAAATCTGGAAGCTGCACCTACAATATTTGTTAGTTTTTCGTAGTAGTTTGAGATCAATAAGAAATTTAAAATCCTAGGGAAACCTAGTTCACAGATTTACTCCTATACAGGTTAGTTCTAGTTACCGATTCCAGCCACTCGGAGATTCAGTAGTTAGATTCTTTTTTCAGCATGCGTGTGCACTAAAATTTAGGCTAATATGATTTCTGCACTTGTAATTCGTCTCTGAACTACTGCAAAAAAAGTTACTAATATGGAACTGGTAACTAGAATTGACTTATGTAGATGGTCAGTTCTAGTTAGCGATTCCAATTTTTGTTATACACAGCAGCACTTTTAGAAAGCAATTGCAAATTTTGTAATACTGTTACGTTTCAGTGCGTACAGCTGTAAAAATAATTTACATATGAATCATGGAGCGGTTGGAATCTGTAACAGGTATTTACCGACACAGATTACTTCTAGTTATCGATTCCAATATTCTTTATCTTTTATAGATATTTGTTTGTCATGTAGTGGATATTATTTTAGAATTTAGTGTGCCGGTTTCTCCACATGTTATGCTACTGTTTAGTACTTGTTGTCATTCATTTAATTTTCCCGTTTTCCTGACACATTTTGGTTTCTCCTCGACCAAAATCCCCAGTTCCTTGCCCTTCTCCCGTTAGATTCAATAATTAAAAGTAAATTTAACGCTCTTTTGTAACACTATGATTTCACCAAGGGTTTTAATGTAATGCAATGTCAAGGTTCTCTGTGATTTTCTAGCCGCACACGAATATTTGTTTTAATTCTTGTTCTTAATTATTGTCGTTATCCTCAGTTCATTTCGATATAATTCATGACTAAGAAAATATTTGCGTGAACTTGATTGTAATTTTATCGTATGCTACATTCGTTTGTTTACGATTATGATCCGTTGTTTCCCTCGATAGATTATACGTAGCGTTTTTGCAATAGGTATGACGTCATTGCCGACGAGTGGAATCGGACACTAGAATTTACACCGAACTCAGTTTAAGGGCTGTGTTTGTAAGTCATTCCACACCTACTTTGTTCGCGTGATCTTGCGACCTGAGATTTTCGCCTTCTCCGCTGTATCACGAAACTCTCAAGGAACCTTCTTTCCATTTGCAAATGCGCTCCGAACATGGCTGGATGAGTTTATCTCCTCAAAGTCACGTGATTTCTACAGTCGAGGAATCGGAAACTTATCGCAGCCTTGACAAATGGTTGTAAAAAGTGGAGGATAATACAGAGGTGTCCAAAAAATGTATCCACTGTTTAAAAGTGCATAACTGGCAAAGTAATTGACGGAGTTGTCTCATCTTTGGTAGTGTAATAGTCTGTAGTTCCGGCAATCGCCACACAAGCGTTGTATTGCGTTGTTTTGTTTTGTCAGATGAAAGTCGCCAGATAGTCAGTGTTTTGTTCTTAGTTGCACCTAGTTACTCGAGTAAACATGGCTGGCGCAACGCTTACATTCGATGGAATGAAGACAGTTTTGAAGTGGCATTTTAAGTACGAAAACATTAATGAGGGGCAATGGCAATGGCGAAATGAGTATCAAACAGAGCCACCGACACGTTTAACGATTCGTCGCATTCGAGACAAATTTTAAGCCGAAGGCTGTATTAAAGATGTACACAAACAACGATCTGGACGACCTGTAACAGTAGCAAGTCCAGCTAACTCCCGTCGTGTGTTACAACAATTCACTCGCTCACTACAGAAGTCTGTGAGACAGTGTGCCCGTGAAACTGGAATCAGTCGCTCAAGTGTTCGTCGAATTTTGAAGACAGCAAAGTGGAAGTGCTACATCCCACGATTGCTACACGCAATGAACGAGGACGACCTAGATCGTAGAATGGAGTACTGCGAGTTGTTTACTAACAAGATGCGCAACGATGAAGAGTTTGCAGAGATGACTGTGTGGTCTGATGAGGCACAGTTCAAACTCAATAATGCAGTAAACCGCCACAATTGCATCTACTGGGCCGCCTAAAATCCAAACGTCCATGTAGACAAAGCCGTGAATTTGCCAGGAGTAAATGTATGGCGTAGGTTGTCTTACCGGGGCTTCATTGGGCCATTCTTCTTTGACGGCACAGTTACCGGTGAGGTGTACCTTGAGAAGCTTCAGACATACATTTTACCTGCCATCCGAGACTTGTAATGGAGACGGAAGAGTCCGCAGCTCGTGGTCGTGCGGTAGCATTCTCGCTTGCCGCGCCCGGGTTCCCGGGTTCGATTCCCGGCGGGGTCAGGGATTTTCTCTGCCTCGTGATGACTGGGTGTTGTGTGGTGTCCTTAGGTTAGTTAGGTTTAAGTAGTCCTACGTTGCAGGGGACTGATGACCATATATGTTAAGTCCCATAGTGCTCAGAGCCATTTGAAGCATTTTTGAGATGGAAGAGATTACTTTCAACAAGATGGTACCCCAGCCCACTACCAAAATCGTGTTAGGGCGTATCTCGACGAAAATCTTCCAGGAAGACGGATAGGCCGTAGAGGCGCTGTGGAGTGTCCACCACGTTCCGCAGACCTAACTTCTCTGCACTTTTACCTGTGGGGAACACTAAAGGACGTCGTTTATCGACAAAAGCGACGCACATTGGATTGATGTGCAAATATCCTACTGAACAAGTTGCAATCAGTAGTTCGTGCTACAGTTCGGTGGCATCGCTTGTGTATGGATGTTAATGGTGACCATTTCGAACACCTACAGCCATGTCTTTAAGTTGAACTTTAAGCTACACTTTCACAAAAACTGAAGCAACTCCGTCAATTAGTTTGCAAGTTATGGACTTTTAAACAGTGGATACAATTTTGGATCCATCTGTATTTCATTGACTAAAGTCTCGGTAATTTCCAAGAATGACTGCCTATCGAAGTTGGAGGGCTCCAACCGATACATATAGAAGATGCGATGGTAAATCGATTATGAAAGTCTCGTTGCGCACGATACGAGTATGTTTGAAGGTGTTATTACAGAACGAGAAAGGAAAAGCGTTAGAGAAACAGTTGAAAACTGCAAGGAGACGACTTACCTTAGTCGTGGTCGGTGTTATCGTCTTGTGACAGTCCGCGTGATGTATAAGCTGCAGGGACAATTCCTTTTTTCCCGTACCCAGGGTAAACTCTGCCAATATCACTCATGAATACCGGCAGTGTGTCGCACGCATCGACTTTCCCCTGCAAACGCAAGTTGTGAAAGTGTAGGTACTGGAACAAATACAGTTCTTCCCTCTGTCCTGGACGCCCTTCTCTTTTTTTATAGTAAACGAGACAGACTTCCACAGCTGTTCTATATTCTGGGAATGGTGTCACCTGAAGAGAGAAACTCCACAGAGTGGTTCACGAATTCGTGCTCGAACCCTTGAGCTTTGAGAGTCTGGTATGACTGAAACCCGTCTGTGGTGACTTTTGTTCCAGGCAGTATGAAATGTTTTATGAGACCCACTAAAGTCACCTTGCCTCGGGACAATACCATCACAGTGAAACATTTGTGTGACTCTCTTTCTATCCCACCAAAAAACCAAATATGATCTACTTCACTTTTATAAGGTCGTCCTAACTGATTCTTTCGTCTAGCCATATGAGACTCGTCTCCTACTATTTTATTCGGTCAACCAATTGGCACACTGTCATTTGTCACTATCACGTAGCACACTTCTCGGCAAAATCCAAAGTAGTCACACACAGTATTTCCCTATAACTCAGTTTCTGATGCTGTGGCTTGCAACGTGTAATGCCGAATCCAGCGCGGCACAAGAATTACGCTTGTGTGAATCGATAATTTGGAGGTCTGGAACCACGTGTTTCTCCTGATGCTAGTTTGCTTTCCGCAAAGTCGGCAATGAAATTGCAACGGAATTTCAGTGTTCACACTCCTCTTACGAAGTTTTACAGACTTTGCAGCATGAGAGTCAACACAATCCCTCCTTTCCTCGTCCGGGAGAAGTCAATATTTCCGGCAAAAAGTCACACATTTTTCTATGCTGGATAGGCATGGAATTAGAGTTTTACATGTGAGGCATTCCGCAGAAGAATCGTGAGAAGCAGCAGACATTACACTCGCTATCAAGAGAAACCGTGTCGATTTCCCAATGGAATCACAAACAATTACGGCGGGAATGTAATGTACACGAACTGAAGAAACAACGCAAAACTGATAAAAATGACGATCACAAATAATTCATCATAACGCGCGCCACGAGACTTCCATAATGGATTTACTATCGCATCTTCGATATATATCGATTGGAGCCCTCCAACTTCGATTGGCAATCATTCTTGGAAATTACCAAACGCTATATGCTTACACACGAACCTAATATTTCCGGCGAGCTTAGGAGGCAAACGACGGGAAAGTAAACTGTCTGAGGAGTACGAACCTTTAAAGCGATTTGGTTGGTGAAGTTGGAAGAGCCCATGAGCACGAAGTAGTCGGCGGCGGGCACAGGCTTTCCTTCTCTGTCGACGATGCACTGGGCGGCCGTCAGCAGCCAGCGTGTCGTGATCAGCGTCGCCGTGCACACGTGTCCCTCCCCGATCTTCTGCAGCGACGCCACGTACGGCTGGTCTTCTATCTCGACGAACCTCTCGCATCCACCAACCTCGCCGGCCTCTCCCTCCACCAGAGGCAGTGCGAGCGAAAGCAGCACCAACAGCCATCCCATCGTCGCTGCGTCACGACGGCTGCGCCGCGATTTCCGTGGTAACGTATTTAACCGGTCAATAATGTAACAGACGTGTGGGCAAAGGTCGTGCGTGTACGTAGTGTTTATATTCGGTTTACAAGCGGACAAGATAGATCTCAGTGTTTAACATTTTTTGCAGGCTCTCTAAGAGGTTCGCTCCTGAGCTCAGGGTGACGATTTCGAGTGAATTTTGGTCCGTTTGGTTTATTTATTTATAACTGGATTATGTATAAGACTTATATTCAGAAACGGTTCAGGACGCATTTATTATACAAACAGTCAGTTTTGGCCACCCATGCAAAGGCAATTGCTGCTGTGACGTCACTTTTTGTTCAGCATGTCGAATTACCGGGTGATCAAAACGTCAGTATAAACTTGAAAACTGAATAAATCAAGTAATAATGTAGCTAGAGAGGTAGAAATTCACACACATGCTTGGAATGACGTGGAGTTTTATTAGAACCAAAAAAATACAAAAGTTCAAAAAATGTCCGACAGATGGCGCTTCATCTGATCAGAATAGCAATAATTAGCATAACAAAGTAAGACAAGGCAAAGATGGTTTATTTACAGGAAATGCTCAATATATCCACCATCATTCCTCAGCAATAGCTGTAGTCGAGGAATAATGTTGTGAACAGCACTGTAAAGGATGTCCGGAGCTATGGTGGGCATTGGCGTCGGACGTTGTCTTTCAGCATCCCTAGAGATGTCAGTCGATCGCGATACACTTACGACTTCAGTTAACCCCAAAGCCAATAATGGCAAGGGCTGAGGTCTGGAAACCTGGGAGGCCAAGCATGACGAAAGTGGCGGCTGAGCATACGATCATCACCATACGACGCGCGCAAGAGATCTTTCACGCGTCTAACAATATGCTGTGGAGCGCCATCCTGCATAAACATCGTACATTCCAGCAGGTGTTTATCAGCCAGACTGCGGATGATGCGATTTTGTAACATATCGGCGTACCTCTCACCCGTCACGGTAGCAGTTACAAAACCAGAATCACGCATTTCCTCGAAGACAAAAGGCCCGATAACGGTAGATGTTGTAAATCCAACCCATACCGTGACCTTCTCGTCGTGCAATGGAGTTTCCACGACAGTTATAGGATTTTGGGTAGCCCAAATTCTGCAGTTGTGGGCGTTGACAGACCCTCGGAGCGTGAAATGAGCTTCGTCGGTCCACAACACGTTACTCCACCAATCGTCATCTTCCCCCATCTTTTGAAACGCCCACACCGCAAATGCCCTCCGCTTCACTAAACCGCCAGCTAACAGTTCATGATGCCGATGGATTTGGTATGGATAGCATCGGAGGGTATGCCTCAGTGCCAACCAAACAGTAGCGTATGGAATGCCGGTGCGACGTGCGACTGCACGAGCACTGACTTCCCCGTCCATAGACGAACCCGCAACAGTCTCCATTTCTTCCTGAACTGTCTCAGCAGCATTACGCCTTCAGCTCGGTCGGCTACTACGGGGTATATCGTATAAACAACCCGCGGCTTCGAATTTCGAAATCATTCTCGCTACAGCTGCATTTGTCAACGGACCTTTACCCGTTCGAATCCTCTTCCTATGGCAATAGGAGCGTAACGCTGAACTAGCATATTCCCCATTCTGATAATACAGCTTCACTAAAAGCGTCTTTTCAGGTAACTTCAACATGCTGCGACTGCTGGCGCATCTGATTCTCTCTCTCATTATAGCTTCTTTTATACACGATTGTCTTGCGCAGGCACTGACGTTTTGCTGTCCAGCGCCATCTGTCGGACATTTTGTGAAATTGTTTTTTTTTTGTTCTAATAAAACCCCATGTCATTCCAAGCTTGTGTATCAATTTTTATCTCTCTATCTACATTATTCCATGGTTTATTAAGTGTTGAAATTTATACAGACTTTTTGATCACCCGGTACATTTCTTGATAGTGTTACTGTTGAATTCTCGTTGGTTTCGAGAGAATTTACATTTTTAAGCTCTGCTGTGCATGACGAAAAACATACTGTTCCTTCTTTTTCAGAGGGAACTACAGTAATTTATGAGTTTATCAGTCCACTTCTCTTCATGACAATTCTTTCTCAATTTCCATTGTTTATCAATTCCCTATTCGTGTTCTTCCCAACAAGTAGCTGAAGTTCTTGCGAATTAAGCTTTTCGATATACTTGTGATTCGTACATAGACAGAGGTGATTAAAGTCATTGGTTATATTCTAATAGCCAGCCGTTGTGACCGAGTGGTTCTAGGCTCTTCAGACCGGAACCGCGCTGCTGCTACAGTCGCAGGCTCGAATCCTGCCTCGGGCATGGACGTGTGTGATATCCTTAGGTTAGTTAGGTTCAGGTAGATCTCACGTATACGGGACTGATGACCTCAGATGTTAAGTCCCATAGTGCTTTGAGCCATTTGAACCATTTGAACCATCTACAAATACCGTGTCGGGCTTCCATTAGTCTGACGTATTGCAACAACTGTACGTGGCATGCTCTCAACACCTTTGGAAGTTCCATGCAGAAATTTTGAACCATAACGTCTCTATAGCCGTCCATGACTGAGAAAGTGTTGTCAGTGCAAGATTTTTTGCAACGACTGACCTCCAGATTTTGTCCCACAAATGTTCGATGGCTCATGTCTGGTGAGCTGGATGGCTCGCTTTGTCCAGAATGTTCTTCATATAAATCACAAACATCCGTGGCCCGGTGACATGTCACATTGTTATCCACAAGAATTCCACCATTGTTTGGCAACATGAAGTCCATGAATTGTTGCAAATCGTCTCCAAGTAGCGGAAAGTAATCATTTCCAGCCAATGATCGCTTCAGTTGGATGAGAGGAGTCGGACCATTCCAAATCAACACAGCCAATCTCTTTGTGGAGGCCTCACCACTTATCACAGTGTCTTGTTGACACCTTGTGTCAATGGCATCGTGGGGTCTGGGACACACACAAACATTACCATCAGCTCATACCAACTTAAATGGCGTCTCGTCTCACCAGACGAGGGTTTACCTGTCGTCTAGGATCCAACAGATACGGCCACTAGCGCAGGAAAGGCTCTGCAGCTGATGCTGTGCTGTTAGCAAAGTCACTGACATCGATCGTCTTCTGCCATGGGCCATTAACGCCACATTTAGCAGTGCTGCCCTGACGGATACGTTCGTCGTACGTTCGACATTGATTTCTGCGGATATTCCACGAAGTGTAACTTGTCCGTCAGCACTAACAACTCTTCGCAAACGCCGGTGCTCTCGGTCGTTAAATGAAGGTCGTTCGCCACTCCTTTGTCCATGGTAAGAGGTGATACCTGCAATTTGGTAATATCGGCATACTCTTGACACTCTGGATCTTGGAATACTGAACTCCCTAATGATTTTCGAAATGAATGTCTCAAGCGTCTACCATTCCGCGTTAAAAGTTTGTTAATTCCGGTCGTGAGGCCATAATCACGTCGGAGACCTTTTCACATGAATCACTTGAGTTCAAATGACAGCTCTGCCACTGCACGGCCCATCTACACCTTGTGTACGGTGTAAGACCATCTACACTACTGGCCATTAAAATTGCTACAGCAAGAAGAAATGCAGATGATAAACGGGTATTCATTGGACAAATATATTATACTAGAACTGACATGTGATTACATTTTCACGCAAGTTGGGTGCATAGATCCTGAGAAATCAGTACCCAGAATAACCACCTCTGGCCGTAATAACGGCCTTGATACCCCTTGGCATTGAGTCAAACAGAGCCTGGATGGCGTGTACAGGCACAGCTGCCCATGCAGCTTCAACACGATACCACAGTTCATCAAGGGTAGTGACTGGTGTATTGTGAAGAGCCAGTTGCTTGGCCACCATTGACTAGACATTTTCAATTCGTGAGAGGTCTCGACGATGTGCTGGGCAGGCCAGCAGTCGAACATTTTCTGTATCCAGAAAGGCCCGTACAGGACCTGCAACATGCGGTCGAGCATTATCCTGCTGAAATGAAGGATTTCCCAGGGATTGAATGAAGGCTAGAGCCACGGGTCGTAACACATCTGAAATGTAACATCCACTGTACAAAGTGCCGTCAATGCGAACAAGAGGTGACCGAGACGTGTAACCAATGGCACCCCATACATCACGCCGGGTGAGACGCCAGTATTGCGATGACGAATGCACACTTGCAATGTGCGTTCTCCGCGATGTCGACAAATACGGATGCGACCCTCATGATGCTGTAAACAGAACCTGGACTCATCCGAAAAAATGACGTTTTGCCATTCGTGCACCCAGGTTCGTCGTCGAGTACACCATCGCAGACGCTCCTGTCTGTGATGGAGCGTCAAGGGTAACGGCAGCCATGGTCTCCGAGCTGATAGTCCATGCTGCTGCAAACTGTTCGTGCAAATGGTTGTTGTCTTGCAAATCTCCCCATCTGTCGACTCAAGCGGCGAGACGTGGCTCCACGATCTGTTACAGCCATGCGGATAAGATGCCTCTCATCTCGACTGCTAGTGATACGAGGACGTAGGGATCCAGCACGGCGTTCCGTATTACCCTCCTGAACTGCTGTTTTTTGGTGTATGAGAAATCGGTTGGAAACTTTCCTCATGTCAGCAAGTTGTAGGTGTCGCCACCGGCGTCAACCCTGTGTGAAAGCTCTGAAAAGCTAATCATTTGCATATAACAGCATCTTCTTCCTGTCGGTTACATTTCGCGTCTGTAGCACGTCATCCTCGTGATGTAGCAATTTTAATGGCCAGTAGTGTATATATGTTCTCATCGCTATTTCATGAATTTTGTCACCTCAGTGTACACTGGTACTGCAGAACGTAAAGATGAAGTTTCGCAAGAAGTGTCGCAACCAGATAACGTAGCTGAATGATAGTTGGACCATCAGAAATTCATCAGAAACAACGGTATCATCAGGAGTGTCCACAGGAAGTGTGATAATTCCGCTGTTGTTTTCTGTATACTTAAACTATTTGACGGACAGGGTGGGCAACAATTGGCAGTTACTTGCCGCTGATGTCAGGGTCTACGTTAAAGCGTCGAATTTGACTGTAGGGAGATACAGGACGACATAGACAAAATTTCCTATTGGTGTGTTGAATGGTAGCTATCTCTAAATGTGGAAAAATGTAAGTCAATGCGGATGAGTAGGAAGATAAAACCTATGATGTCTGGGCACAGTATTACTCGTGTTCTGCTTGACACAGCTGAGTCGTTTAAATATCTGGGCGTAATGTTATTAGGGCTCATGCGAAGGTATATGAACAGTCTTTTTTGCCTCGCTCTACTTGCGAGTGGAACAGCTCCGTAGATGACGAAGATATTGATAAAATGTATGATGAGATAAAAGAAATTATTCACATAGTGAATTGAGACGAAGATTTAGTAATCATGGATGACTGGAATTCGATAGTAGGAAGAGGAAGAGAAGGAAACGTAGCAGGTGAATGGGGGTAAGGATTGAAAGGGGAAGCCGCCTGGTAGAATTTTCCACAGAGCGTAAATTAATCACAGCTAACACTTAGTTCAAGAAACATAAAAGAAGGCTATATACATGGAAGAAGCTTGGTGATACCCTAAGGTCTCAGATAGATTATATAATGGCAAGACAGAGATTTAGGAACCAGGTTTTAAATCGTAAGACATTTCCAGGGGTAGATGTGGACTCTGACCACAATCTATTGTTTATGAACTGTAGATTAAAACTGAAGAAACGACAAAAAAAGGTGGAAATTTAAGGAGATGGGACCTGGATATACTGAAAGAACCAGAGGTTGTACAGAGTTTCATGGAGAGCATAAGGGAACACTTGACAGGAATGGCGGAAAGAAATACAGTAGAAGAAGAATGGGTAGCTTTGAGGGATGAAGTAGTGAAGGCAGCAGACGATAAAGTAGGTAAAAAGACGAGGCCAATAGAGATAGTTTGGTAACAGAAGAGAAACTGAATTTAATGGATGGTTCAAATGGCTCTGAGCACTATCCAACTTAGCTTCTGAGGTCATCAGTCGCCTAGAACTTAGAACTAATTGAACCTAACTTACCTAAGGACATCACACACATCCATGCCCGAGGCAGGATTCGAACCTGCGACCGTAGCGGCCGCTCAGTTCCAGACTGTAGCGCCTAGAACCGCACGGCCATTCCTGCCGGCTGAATTTAATGATGAAAGAAGAAAATACAAAAATGCAGTAAATGAAGCAGGCAAAATGGAATCCAAACGTCTCAAAAATGAGATCGACTGGAAGTGCAAAATGGTTCAAATGGCTCTGAGCAGTATTGGACTTAACATCTGTGGTTATCAGTCCCCTAGAACTTAGAACTACTTAAACCTAACTAGCCTAAGGACATCACACACATCCATGCCTGAGGCAGGATTCGATCCTGCGACCGTAGCAGTCGCGCGGTTCCGGACTGAGCGCCTAGAACCGCTAGACAAGTGCAAAATGGCTAAGCAGGGATGGCTAGAGAACAAATGTAAAGATGTAGAGGCGCATGTCACTAGGGGTAAGGTAGATACTGCCTACAGGGAAATTAAAAAAACCTTTGGAGGAAAGAGAACCACTTGCATGAATATCAAGAGCTCAGATGGAAACCCAGTTCTAAGAAAAGAAGCTAAGGCAGAATGGTGGAAGGAGTATATAGAGGGTCTATACGAGGGAGATGTTCTTGAGGACAATATTACGGAAATGGAAGAGGATGTAGATGAAGATGAAATGGGAGATATAATACTGCCTAAACTGTCTGACAGAGCACTAGAGGACCTAAGTCGAAACAAGGCTCCGGGAGTAGAAAACATTCCATTATGACTACTGACAGCCTTGGGAGAACCAGTCCTGAGAAAACTCTACCATCTGGTGAGCAAGATGTATGAGACAGGCGAAATTACCTCAGACTTTAAGAAGAATATAATAATTCCAATTACAAAGAAACCATGTGTTGACAGATGCGAAAATTACCGAACTATCAGATTAATAAGCCACGGTTGCAAAATACTAACAGGAATTCTTTACAGCTGAAAAACTGCTAGAAGCCGACCTCGTGGAAGATCAGTTTGGATTCCGTAGAAATGTTGGAACACGTGAGACAATACTGACCCTACGACGTATCTTAGAAGCTAGATTAAGGAAGGGCAAACCTACATTTCTAGCATTTGTAGACTTAGAGAAAGCTTTCGACAATGTTGACTGGAATACTATCTTTCAAATTCTGAAGGTGGCAGGGGTTAAATACAGGGAGTGAAAAGTTATTTACTATTTGTACAGAAACCAGATGGCAGTTATAAGGGTCGATTGGCATGGAAGGGATGCAGTGGTTGGGAAGGGAGTGACACTGGGTTGTAGCCTCTTCCCGACGTTATTCAATCTGTATATTGAGCAAGCAGTAAAGGAAATGAAAGAAAAATTCGGAGTAGGTATTAAAATCCATGGAGAATAAATAAAAACTTTGAGGTTCGCCGATGACATTGTACTTCTGTCAGAGACAGCAAAGGACCTGGAAGAGCAGCTGAACGGAATGGACAGTGTCTTGAAAGGAGGACAGACGATGAACATCAATAAAAGCAAAACGAGGATAATGGAATGTAGTCGAATTGGGTGATGCTGAAGGTATTAGATTAGGTAATGAGACGCTTAAAGTAGTAAATGAGCTTTGGTATTTGGGGAGCAAAATAACTGATGATGGTCGAAATAGAGAGGATATAAAATATAGACTGGCAATGACAAGGAAAGCGTTTCTGAAGGAGAGACATTTGTTAACATCGAGTATAGATTTAAGTGTCAGGAATCTTTTCTGAAAGAATTTGTATGGAGTGTAACCATGTATGGAAGTGAAACGTGGACGATAAATAGTTTAGACAAAAAGAGAATAGAAGCTTTCGAAATGTGGTGCTAAAGAAGAATGCTGAAGATTAGATGGGTTAATCACATAACTAATGAGGACGTATTGAACAGAATTGGGGAGAAGAGAAATTTGTGGCACAACTTGGCTAGAATAAGGGATCGGTTGATAGGACATATTCTGAGTCATCAATGGATCACCAAATTTGTACTGGAGGGCAGCGCGGAGGGTAAAAATCGTAGAGGTAGACCAAGAGATGAATAGCCAAAACGTATACAGAAGGATGTAGGTTGGAGTAGGTACTGGGAGATGAAGAATGAAGCACAGGATAGAGCAACATAGAGAGATGCATCAAACCAGTCTCTGGACTGAAGACCACAACAACAGTACCTGAAAGTATGAGGCAGTGAGACGAACAGCAATGATACTTTTATTTGAAGACAGTGATTAAATTGTAGTCATTGCAATTCACGATTGAGCCGCCGACAACCGGTAGGGTGTGTTATCACTACGGACGGAAATTCACGCTCCGCATGTTGGTTCGATGGTGCCCACAAGTTGGTAAGGAGTTGTTGTGACACGGTGTTCCATTTCTCCAGCAGCGTAGCTGACATATGCTGGATAGTCATTGGTGCTTGTGGACGTCCCCCATTACGTGTCAACTACGCATTCAAGACGTGATTGATGGGGTCTGATTCGGTTAAAGGGCACGCCAGTCCTTTCCTCGAATATCCTTTTGTTCCAAGGTCTCCTTCGCCTGCGCTTTTCGACCTCGCATTTTCATGCATAAAAATGATGTCGGGACTGGTGAACACCTAAAAAGTCGCACAAGGGGAAGAAGTACAGAGTCGCTTCCGCCTCATAGAGTCGCTCCGAAACGACGATGTTCGATAATGATTGACGTCGCATCGTATGACGAGAATTAGCTACACGTAATGTACCCACGAAGCAGTCGAACATGATTGTTTTCTTGGTCTAGGTTTTATGATGTGAAGATGTATATTACTGCGTGGGCGTACTGCTCTCCAAATCTTTGATATACTCACCAGTCAGGGCTGTTGTGACAATGTACTTCGTTCCCATGCGCTTATTTTCAGACATGCATTCGGCCCTAGCTTCATTTTTATCATGATAATGGGCAACCGCATCGAACAGAGCAAGTGGAGGTGTCTTCGAACGACAGCACGTTCGTCCAGTGGAATGGTCTGCCCATTCAACAGACTTAAAACCGATCGTGCAGGAGTGAGGTGAATTGGGTAGACGTACTGCAGCATGTCCATATGCACCAACGAACATGGAGCAGCTGTGAACTGCGCTGGTAGGGGAATGGAACGCCCTACCACAAACAAGTCCTTACGAACCTCGTGAGCAACACCGGAGCACGTTGCAGAGCTTGCATTGCCGTCAGTGGTAATTATACATCCCTTTAAGAACCACCTCCCCCCGTTTTCTGTATTGAGGGACCAACAAGAAACACGCTATCTTATAGTTATTGTCTTCGAATAAAAGTGTTGAATACTGTGGCAATTGCCCAGTCAACGGAAACATAGACATCAACGAAAGGAATAAGAGAGACGTAACACTGCAAAAATGGAAGGACAGGAAAGAAACAGGGACCGACGGAATGAACGGCGAATTGTTTAAATACGTACGTCTTTCACCGAAGGAACGCATGCTACATCCCATTAACCTATGTTGGACTGAGGTGAAGGTACCTGAGGAGCGGAATATTGTCAAAAATTTTTCCATATTGAAGAAAGGCAACAGGTGCGTTCTGGATCGCTACAGAGGAATTAGACATGATTCAAGAGAAATATATATTTTAGTGGCGAGGCATACTGGCACTCACTGTTATGTTTCTACCTTGCGTGACAGCTCTGACCCGACTATACTAGGCGCAACACCGACGGTGTCGGACCGACACTAGAGGGATCTGCTCGGTCTACGTGTACCCCATCTCGCGGCAAAACCTATCACGTATTGCTTGTACATCTGTCGCCGCTTCCACCAAGTGTGGCACTATTCGGGTAATTCCTTCAAGGTGTTGCACTTTTCAGAAACGGCAGTGTGTATGTTAATATTGAAGATCCAAAAGTATCCGTTCGAAGGACAGTTGAAGATACGCGTTTGGAGAAACACCGTGTTCTGCTCCGGGACGAAATCTGCAACTGACTGTTGCACATCCTCGTCTGACAGGAGTTGTCAAGCCTTCCAGACCTTTTTAAGGGATCAAAGGCGTGATAGTAACACGACGAGAGATCAGGACTATAAGGCTGCTGTTAGAGTGTCTCCACTTGAGTTGTAACTTCTGCGTTACTACATTTGCGATATGGGGAGGTGCGTGTCGAATAGCTACCAGCACGGAATGTGGCACACCATTCTACAACGCTGATTCTCGACAAACATACTGCCACATACCCTTTCTTCATTCTTCGGTGGATGTCTACCGGTGTTTGCTGCGGAGGATAGTCAAATAATTCTCTTTAGCGCAATTGGTAACTTTTCTTTTTCTGATGACTATTCCGATGTACAATCAATAACTAAACATAATAGTAGCTGCGTGTCGCAGTCTCCACTTAAGGTACGAGGGGCTTTCAAAACGTAAGTTGCATATTACCATGAAAGGCCATGTAAGCTCTACTGAATGCCGCATTACACTTCAAAGCGAAACGAATAACTGACAATACTTTTCCACGTGCTCACCAAGTCCCTGTAAACAATGGTCGGATCGTTCAATGAGTCGTTCAATATACCGGCGATAGAAGTGTGCTGTTTGGTAACGGAGCGCTAGAGAACCACTGTGTGAAAGTCCTCATTTTCGGATAATATGTTTTAAACATATTTTTCAGCTTGTCAAATAGAAGGAAACAACATGCAGCAAGATCTGGAGTTCCCGATCGGTATCACCCATGTATTTGTGGCCATGTTCAAACTCTAATCACCATTTCACTTAAGCTGGAAGTGACATTAAACGTGCTCCACATACCACCAGAATTTCACCGTGAATGTGTTTCAGTTTAGACGTTTTACTCACAGGAATGCTGTTTCACCTATTTCAACTTTGACCACATTTACAGCTGCTGAGTCACTTCCATCGTACGCTGTTATGCATTTGTTGCCCTTATCGCAATACAATGGTTTGTGTGCGAAACGCAGAAAATGTACTCGCTTCCGACAGTGCACCACACTGTTACGTAATGGTATTAAGATGAGTCAATTTATATATAAATATATATATATTAGCTGAGAAAGTCGGAGTTGCCAGTGTATTTACTTATTGTGATCATCTACTTGTTCGTCTCTTCTTACCTCCTTCTCTGTCCATCCCCTACTTCCCACTCTCTCTGTCCGTATATTTCTTCCCCTCACTCTATACACGTACTTCTCGCCTCCCTCTGGATCTGTCCCCTTGTCTCATTATTCACCTCTCTTCCCTCCTCTCTCTATCCATGTGTGCCCTGTAACTGTACATCACCTCTAGCTCTCCCTCTCTCTGTCTGTTCCCACCACTCCCTCTCTCCATCCATCTCCTCTACCACTATCTTCTCCTGCTCCTCAATCTGTCCATCTCCTCCATCTCCATCTCCGTCAATCTGCTTCTTCCCTCTTCATTCATCTACTCACTCCCCCTCTGTCCATGTTTCTTTCTCAGTTAATTTTTCCTCCTGTCCATTTCCCACTACCCTCCCCTCCCCTACCTGTACCTACTCTCTCCTTCAGCGTCCTCATTCTTCATTCATCTACATATTCATCTACATTTATACTCCGCAAGCCACCCAACGGTGTGTGGCGGAGGGCACTTTAGGTGCCACTATCATTACCTCCCTTTTCTGTTCCAGTCGCGTATGATTTGCGGAAAGAACGACTGTCGGAACGACTCCATACGCGCTCGAAGCCATCTAATTATACATTCGTGATCTCTTCGGGAGGTATAAGTAGAGGGAAGCAATATATTCGATACCTCATTCAGAAACGCACCCTCGCGGAACCTGGGGAGCAAGCTACACCGTGATGCAGAGCGCCTCTCTTGCAGAATCTGCCACTTGAGTTTGCTAAAAATCTCCGTAACGCTATCACGGTTACCAAATAACACTGTGACGAAAAGCGCCGCTCTTCTTTGGATCTTCTCTGTCTCCTGCGTCAACCTGATCTGGTACCGATCCCACACTGATGAGCAATACTCAAGTACAGGTCGAACGAGTGTTTTGTAAGCCACCTCCTTTGTTGATGGACTACATTTTCTAGGGACTCTCCCAATAAATCTTAATCTGGTACCCGCCTTACCAACAATTAATTTTATATGATCATTCCACTTCTAATCGTTCCGTACGCATACTCCCGGATATTTTACAGAAGTAACTGCTACCAGTGTTTGTTCCGCTACCATATAATCATACAATAAGGGATCCTTCTTTCTACGTATTCGCAATACATTACATTTGTCTATGTAAAGGGTCAGTTGCCAAACCCTGCACCAAGAGCCTATCTGCTGCAGATCTTCCTGCATTTTGCTACAATTTTCTAATGCTGCAACTTCTCTGTATACAACAGCATCATCCTTGAAAAGCCGCATAGAACTTCCGACACTATCTAATAGGTCATTTATATGTATTGTGAGAAGCAATGATCCCATAACACCTCCCTATGGCACGCCAGAGTTTACTTTAACGTCTGTAGACGTCTCTCCATTGATAACAACATGCTGTGTTCTGTTTGCTAAAAACTCTTGAATCCACCCACACAGCTGGTCTGATATACCGTAGGCTCTTACTTTGATTATCAGGTGACAGTGCGGACCTGTATCGAACGCCTTCCGGAAGTCAAGGAAAATAGCATGTACCTGGGAGCCTGTATCTAATATTTTCCATTTACCTTCACATTGTCACACTCACCATAGCAGAGGGCTTATGGTTCGTACCACTACTGTATTTCTTTCCTCATTGTATTAAGTTGTTGTTGTTGTTATGGTCTTCAGTCCTGAGACTGGTTTGATGCAGCTCTCCATGCTACTCTATCCTGTGCAAGCTCCATCATCTCCCAGTGCCTACTGCATCCTACATCCTTCTGAATCTGCTTAGTGTATTGCTCACACTCTACGTTTTTTACCCTCCTCGCTGCCCTCCATTTCAAAATTGGTCACCCCTTGATGCCTCAGAACATGTCCTACCAACCGATCCCTTCTTTTGGTCAAGTTGTGCCACAAACTTCTCTTCTCCCCAATCCTATTCAACACTTCCTCATTAGTTATGTGATCTACCCATCTAATCTTCAGCATTCGTCTGTAGCACCACATTTCTACAGTTTCTATTCTCTTCTTGTCCAAACTATTTATCGTCCATGTATCACTACCATACATGGCTACAGTCCATACAAATACTTTCCGAAATGACTTCCTGACACTTAAATCTATACTCGATGTTAACCAATTTCTCTTCTTCAGAAACGCTTTCCTTGCCACTGCCAGTCTACATTTTATATCCTCTCTACCTCGACCATCATAAGTTATTTTGTTCCCCAAGTAGCAAAACTCCTTTACTACTTTAAGTGTCTTATTTCCTAATCTAATTCCCTCAGCATCACTCGACTTAATTCGACTACATTGCATCATACTCGTTTTCCTTTTATTGATGTTCGTCTTATATCCTCCTTCCAAGACACTATCCATTCCGTTCAAATGCTCTTCCAAGTCCTTTGCCATCTCTGACAGAATTACGATGTCATCAAAGTTTTTATTTCTTCACCATGGATTTTAATAGCTACTCCGAATTTTTCTTTTGGTTCCTTCACTCCTTGCTCAATATACAGATTGAATAACATCGGGGAGAGACTACAACCTTGTCTCACCCCCTCCCCAACCACTGCTTCCCTTTCATGTCCCTTGACTCTTATAACTGCTATCTGGTTTCTGTACAAACTGTAAATAGCTTTTCGCTCCCTGTATTTTACTCCTGCCACCTTCAGAATTTGAAAGAGAGTATTCCAGTCAACATTGTCGAAAGCTTTCTCTAAGTCTACAAATGCTAGAAATGTAGGTTTGCCCTTCCTTAATCTAGCTTCTAAGATACGTCGTAGGGTCAATATTGTCTCACGTGTTCCAACATTTCTACGGAATCCAAACTGATCTTCCCCGAGGTCGGCTTCTACTAGTTTTTCCATTTTTCTGTAAAGAATTCGCGTTAGTATTTTGCAGCTGTGACTTATTAAGCTGACAGTTCATTAATTGTCACATCTGTCAACACCTGCTTTCTTTGGGATTGGAATTATTATATTCTTCTTGTAGTCTGAGGGTATTTCACCAGTCTCATACATGTTGCTCACCAGATGGTAGAGTTTTCTCAGGACTGGCTCTCCCAAGGCCGTCAGTAGTTCCAATGGGATGTTGTCTACTCCGGGGGCCTTGTTCTGACTCAGGTCTTTCAGTGCTCTGTCAAATTCTTCACGTAGTATCGCATCCCCCATTTCATCTTCATCTACATGCTCTTCCCTTTCCATAATATTGTCCTCAAGTACATCGCCCTTGTGTAGACCCTCTATATACTCCTTCCACCTTTCTGCTTTCAGTTCTTTGCTTAGAACTGGGTATCCATCTGAGCTCTTGATGTTCATACAAGTGGTTGTCTTATCTCCAAAGGTCTCTTTAATTTTCCTGTAGGCAGTAGCTATCTTAACCCAAGTGAGATAAGCTTCTACATCCTTACATTTGTCCTCTAGCCATCCCTGCTTAGCCATTTCCTGTCGATATCATTTTGTGGCGATTGTATTCCTTTTCGCCTGCTTCATTTACTGCATTTTTATGTTTTCTCCTTTCATCAATTAAATTCAATATTTCTTCTGTTATCCAAGGATTTCTACTAGCCCTCGTCTTTTTACCTACTTGATCCTCTGCTGCCTTCACTACTTCATCCCTCAGAGCTACCCATTCTTCTTCTACTGTATTTCTTTCCCCCATTCTGTCAATTACTCCCTTATGCTCTCCCTGAAACTCTGCACAACCTCTTGTTCTTTTAGTTTATCCAGGTCCCATCTCCTTAAATTCCCACCTTTTGCAGTTTCTTCAGTTTTAATCTATAGGTCATAACCATGAGTATGTGTACTGAAATCTTTCCAGAGATTTAGGATGTCCTTTTTACTGCAGGCTTTGCTGTTATATGCTCATGTCAGATGTATTGCATACGTATTTAACATATTTCACATTTATGCCAATCGAAGTTCGCCCTGCAGTTTCGTTTTTATGCAGTTCAATGTTTATGACGTCTATGTCCAGAACTGTGTGCTATGCAGTGAAGTAATTTTGCAGGTATATTCAATGTCATTATGGGTACAGCCTGCGAAATGTGTCATGAATAGATTTAACAGTAAAAAAGTAATAGATTAAAACACTATCCATAATGCGGCAGTTTCTCACGTATGTCAGTGTTTATGACGTAAATGTGTACGATAGAATGATATATTTTCTATGTACATTCAGCGGCATATATGTATACAGTTTGCGAAACATGTTGAGAATGGAGTTAGTAGGAAAGAAATAATAAATTATAATGTCATGCATGAGGTGGCAATTTTTCACGCATCTCCACATTAACACGTCAGCCTGAAACACGAGTCCTGCAATGATGTAAGTTTTGTGACGCATTCAGTGGTATATATGAATACTGTGTGCAACATGTATTGGGAATACAGTTCGAAGTAAATAAGTAACAAATTAAAACGTCATGTTTCATGTTTCAGTTTTATTGTATGAACAGGAAAAGGTAGTAAGTGAGAATTTTTTCCTTCAATCATTTTGTTGGGGTCGTGTTCTAGAAGAAGTTTCGTAAAGGACAGAAATTATGTGTAAAGTTTGTTGCACGTTCCTATGTCCTCTCATTGTCAAGTATATTGGATAACTGAAGTGTGGGTATTTTACATGCATAGGTACATCCATTTTTGTAATTTTTATGATTGTGTGTGTGTGTGTGTGTGTGCGTGCGTGTGTGTGTGAGTGCGTCCTGCTCTCGATCAGAACTGTAGATCTGTGTTTTCAATATTGCATTTTATTTCTTTCCCTCTAATAGTTAAAAAATTTCTTATTAAACCCACTTAAGATCTACACTGAAAAGTACATATATTCGAAACTAAGTATTTCTACTCGATCTCCATTTGAGATACATCGTTTCTGGTGTCATAACCCGGTGTCGCTGATAGGCCATCGGAGAGTAGACAACTGGATCTGAGCCGCTAAGCAGATCTGTTAAGTCCATGAGCCGTACTATCAGCAACCGCGGCGCCACACATCGTTCTGCAAGCCAGTTACAGCTGCCAATCGACACAGAATGCAATGGTGTAGTGACCACGCAATCATCACGTTGTCTCTACGCACCCTTGTTTATGGATCCCTATTTTCGCTTCATCGCAGGGTTAGTGTCTCCGGATTGCTTGTTAGGTCAGGAGTTCACTACACTCAGCTGGCGGCTACTCGGGTAGCGGAGGCTGTGTGGCGTGGACTGGGCGGTTTTTTAGGTTAGAAGGCCTCGGGAAAGTTCGGGATGGGCTGCTGTGTCAAAGGGTGCTTGGCAATTACAGGACGTGCTTGCATCAAGGAACAGTCGGAATTATAGTTGTAAATTGTTGTAGTTGCGCTGGAAAAGTCCCTGAGCTTCAAGCGCTAATAGAAAGCACAGAAGCTGATATCGTTATAGGTACAGAAAGCTGGCTAAAGCCTGAAATAAGTTCTGCAGAAATTTTTACGAAGTCTCAGACGGTGTTCAGGAAAGATAGATTAGGCAGAATTGGTGGTGGAGTGTTTGTGTCTGTCAGTAGTGGTTTATCTTGTAGTGAAGTCGAAGTAGATACTCCGTGCGAATTGGTATGGGTGGAGGTTATACTTAACAGCCGAATTAAGTTAATAATTGGCTCCTTCTACCGACCCCCAGACTCCGATTATACAGTTGCGGAACAGTTCAGAGAAAGTTTGAGTCTCGTAACAAATAAATACCCCACTCATAGGGTTATAGTTGGTGGGGACTTCAACCTACCCTCGGTATGTTGGCAAAAATACTTGTTCAAAACCGGTGGTAGGCAGAAAACGTCTTCCGAGATTGTCCTAAATGCATTCTCCGAAAATTATTTCGAGCAGTTAGTCCACGAACCCACGCGAATTGTAAATGGTTGCGAAAACACACTTGACCTCTTGGCCACAAACAATCCAGAGCTGATAGAGAGCATCATGACTGATACAGGGATTAGTGATCATAAGGTCATTGTAGCCAGGCTCAATACCATTTCTTCCAAATCCATCAGAAACAAACGCAAAATAATTTTATTTAAAAAAGCGGATAAAGTGCCACTAGAAGCCTTCCTAAAAGACAATTTCCATTCCTTCCGAACTGACTATGCGAATGTAGACGAGATGTGGCTCAAATTCAAAGATATAGTAGCAACAGCAATTGAGATATTCATACCTCATAAATTGGTAAGAGATGGAACGGATCCCCCGTGGTACACAAAAAAGGTCCGAACGCTGTTGCAGAGGCAACGGAAAAAGCATGCGAAGTTCAGAAGAACGCGAAATCCCGAAGATGGGCTAAAATTTACAGACGCGCGAAATTTGGCACGTACTTCGATGCGACATGCCTTTAATAGGTTCCACAACGAAACATTGTCTCGAAATTTGGTAGAAAATCCGAAGAAATTCTGGTCGTATGTAAAGTACACAAGCCGCAAGACGCAGTCAATACCTTCGCTGCGCAGTGCCGATGGTACTGTTACCGACGACTGTGCCGCTAAAGCAGAGTTATTGAAAGCAGTTTTCCGAAATTCCTTCACCAGGGAAGACGAATGGAATATTCCAGAATTTGAAACACGAACATCTGCTAGCATGAGTTTCTTAGAAGTAGATACCTTAGGGGTTGCGAAGCAACTCAAATCGCTTGATACGGGCAAGTCTTCAGGTCCAGATTGTATACAGATTAGGTTCCTTTCAGATTACGCTGATACTATAGCTCCCTACTTAGCACTCATATACAACCGCTCGCTCACCGATAGATCTGTACCTACAGATTGGAAAATTGCGCAGGTCGCACCAGTGTTCAAGAAGGGTAGTAGGAGTAATCCATTTAACTACAGACCTATATCATTGACGTCGGTTTGCAGTAGGGTTTTGGAGCATATACTGTATTCAAACATTATGAATCACCTCGAAGGGAAGGATCTATTGACACGTAATCAGCATGGCTTCAGAAAACATCGCTCTTGTGCAACGCAGCTAGCTCTTTATTCGCACGAAGTAATGGCCGCTATCGACAGGGGATCTCAAGTTGATTCCGTATTTCTAGATTTCCGGAAAGCTTTTGACACCGTTCCTCACAAGCGACTTCTAATCAAGCTGCGGAGCTATGGAGTATCGTCTCAGTTGTGCGACTGGATTCGTGATTTCCTGTCAGGAAGGTCGCAGTTCGTAGTAATAGACGGCAAATCATCGAGTAAAACTTAAGTGATATCAGGTGTTCCCCAGGGAAGCGTCCTGGGACCTCTGCTGTTCCTGATCTATATAAATGACCTGGGTGACAATCTGAGCAGTTCTCTTAGACTGTTCGCAGATGATGCTGTAATTTACCGTCTAGTAAGGTCATCCGAAGACCAGTATCAGCTGCAAAGCGATTTAGAAAAGATTGCTGTATGGTGTGTCAGGTGGCAGTTGACGCTAAATAACGAAAAGTGTGAGATGATCCACATAAGTTCCAAAAGAAATCCGTTGGAATTCGATTACTCGATAAATAGTACAATTCTCAAGGCTGTCAATTCAACTAAGTACCTGGGTGTTAAAATTACGAACAACTTCAGTTGGAAGGACCACATAGATAATACTGTCGGGAAGGCGAGCCAAAGGTTGCGTTTCATTGGCAGGACACTTAGAAGATGCAACAAGTCCACTAAAGAGACAGCTTACACTACACTCGTTCGTCCTCTGTTAGAATATTGCTGCGCGGTGTGGGATCCTTACCAGGTGGGATTGACGGAGGACATCGAAAGGGTGCAAAAAAGGGCAGCTCGTTTTGTATTATCGCGTTATAGGGGAGAGAGTGTGGCAGATATGATACACGAGTTGGGATGGAAGTCATTACAGCATAGACGTTTTTCGTCGTGGCGAGACCTTTTTACGAAATTTCAGTCACCAACTTTCTCTTCCGAATGCGAAAATATTTTGTTGAGCCCAACCTACATAGGTAGGAATGATCATCAAAATAAAATAAGAGAAATCAGAGCTCGAACAGAAAGGTTTAGGTGTTCGTTTTTCCCGCTCGCTGTTCGGGAGTGGAATAGTAGAGAGATAGTATGATTGTGGTTCGATGAACCCTCTGCCAAGCACTTAAATGTGAATTGCAGAGTAGTCATGTAGATGTAGATGTAGATGTAGACTTGGCGTATCTGTAGTGCCCTCTCTGCTTGTCTGTTTCTTCGTTGCTGTTTCGTTGTCGTTCTGTACCCATTCGGCGATTCGCCATTGAGGACTCCAGACTGTGGAAGCGAATCTTGTGAAACTCTTGGAACAGCAACAGCAACTACACCAGGAAGTGCCACAGTAATTCGAACAGCGGTTACAGCAATGGCAACAACAACATGAGAAGAAAACCAGTTGTTCCATCAAGAAATTCAGCTTCTGAGTGCTTAACAGAATTTATGGGGTAACCCAAATGCAGGCAGTGGTCACTTCCTGGCGGAGAGATGCCCACAGGCGGTTTCGCCATTCAACTATCTCACAGAAGGCTGGGAAACTTATTTAGAAAGCTTGAATCAGCATTTAGCCTCCTTCAAGGTCACTGAAAACAATCTCAAATCGTTGCTCTTCCTGTATTGCCTACCCCTGAGGCGTTTTTCTTACTCTAGAAGTTGTCTGCTCTCTCGAATCCAGTCATCCTTAAAATTAAGGAAATGGGATCGTTAATTTCGAATTATTATTTGCAAATACTCCATATGGTCACATTGACACTAGAATTTCATCAGTATGATAAACAAACCTGTTGAATAGTATCACTCCTGGGTTGGCCTACTGGTCTTTTTCAGTGGTTCAGTGGTTCAGTCGCCGATGCGAATTAATTGGACTGAAGTCAGAACTCAAAATCTCTTATGCAGATTCTGAAATTCGAATCGTAATTGTCCAATTAGCTCCCGATCTTGAAGCACAAACATCATCATCAAACCAGACAACTCTGGGGCGTATTTTGAACAATAGCCACTCTTTCCAAACAGAATAGGCAGCCAATGAACTACCCACGGCTCGACAACAACTAGCTATGGTTCAGACACCACAACCCGCGCAGGAAAGCAAAGACAGCAGCATCTTGATCCTCCCATATCTGGTGTGTCAGTGATTTTGAACAGCCAATTGTAGCCCGTGAGTGTGTGCAATGGGGATTTCCTTCACGCATAAACAATAATTTAAATTACCCCTTACACATGATCAGAATTGCCAAGGCTCTCCATGGTCTGGGATAGCACCTAAGCACCGAACGTAAATGGTGGATCCAGCCTGAAACACAGACGAAGTTACTTATACAAATAAAATGACGAAATATAAGAAACTTCACTAGTGTCCTATAGATTTGATTTGATATGTATGGAGTGAAGCGGCAAGTGAAAATTGGTACCAAGGCGCGGATTCGAATCCGTGTCACCTGCTTAACACACAGGTGCGTTGGCCGCTAAGCCACTTTGACACAGACAACTGCACCGATTACCTGGCACTCTTCCCTCCTACTTCCAAATTCTCAAAGGCAATCAATGTTCATAAGCATGGTTCAAATGGCTCTAAGCACTACGGGATGTACATCTGAGGTCATCAGTCCTCTAGGCTTAGAACTACTTAAACCTAACTAACCTAAGGACATCACACACATCCAAGCCCGAGGCAGGATTCGAACCTGCGACCATAGCAGCAGCTCAGTTCCGGATTGAAGCGCATAGAACCGCTCGGCCACAGCGGCCACAGCGGCTCCTACGAACAGTATTGCCGAGTCTCTCTGTGTTACAGAATAGCATCTCAGCTTCGAACATAATAGAAGACTGGGGCGTCAGTGAGAATTTAGATCGAGGAGGGAGGTGTGCACTTGTGTGAACCATTGTGCCAATGTTCGATTCCCAGCCTTGCTACAAATTTTCACTCATCGCCTCAGTCGATATACACAAAATAGTGTAGCTACCTACTCTTTGAGGAACTTTGACCGACCTTGAATCATGGTGACGTCATGCATGCAGATTTTCCTTGAACGCAAAATATGTCACAAGCCACACCCACTATCTATGAAGTCATCATACCTGCCGGCCGGAGTGGCCGAGCGGTTCTAGAAGCTACAGTCTGGAACCGAGTGACCGCTACGGTCGCAGGTTCGAATCCTGCCTCGGCCATGGATGTGTGTGATGTCCTTAGGTTAGTTACGTTTAACTAGTTCTAAGTTCTAGGCGTCTGATGACCTCAGAAGCTAAGTCGCATAGTGCTCAGAGCCAATTGAATCATCATACCTGCAGGCGCAAAAGGATGTGTCAACAGCAACTTGGCACACATTTTCGTCTGTTAAAATTCTGCCTTATCAGGACACCTTCCTCCCAAACATACACCATTGGATCTCCCAGTCACAGCCCAGCAATTTACGAACCATTAAAACAAAACTGACGGTTAGTATGTAGCCCCAGTGTCATCATATTGCCTATGATCAGAAGTTTTGTGTAAACTGGCGCCACATTATGAAGTATGAGACACTTTTAAATTTGTGCTGTGTTCAAAAGTGCTTAAATTGTCTGGATTTTGCATAAATTGGTACAATGCTAAAAATTATTTAAACAACCTGAATTTTATGTAAGTGGATGACATGTTCAAAAGCATTAAATAATTTATCAAAAATACCTAAAAATATTGGCAATGCTGGTGTAATTTGACACTAGTGATCAAATGTAAGAACATTTGTCAGTGGGCTTAGTTCTCTCTCTTAGCACACTATGAGTAAGACACAAGGGAGTCCCAAATTAAATATCACACAACATACACACACAGCACACACACACACACACACACACACACACACACACACACACATACACACGGCGGGTACATCATATGTTATAATGTTAACTAGACGCAAAAAGTATATGGCAAAAGATACGACAGCAACACACACACAACGATTATGTCAACTGATAGAATGTATACTGCACGAATGAAATAGCTGTCAAAATATATAAAATGTGTAATTCACATCTGAAATGAGTACCAAAAACTATATCAAGCACACACACATTGTCTTTCTCACACATGACAGCGTTTTTACGCCTAAATACCTGAAACATGACTGTTAGCTTTCAAATAAAGTGCACAATGCTATTTCCGAGTCTAAATTGTTCTATAACTGCACAAAACACCCACGGGTAAATTAACATGGACGTACTGAAAAGGATGAGTTTTGACAAAAAAATTAACGCGATATATCACTTAAACTGCATATTTTCATAATAGGCATGTATAACTTCGTAACGGAGCAAATATGAAATTCAAGCACAAATATTTTAACATTTTATTTTTGTTGGGTTCCATAGCTTCACTGTGTTTTCAGAGTGGAAACATGGACCAAGTAGGCCGTATTCTGTTTATTATACGATAAATTTGCAACTTTAGACATCCTAATACCTCCCTGGCACATGCAGATAGGTACACATTGTGTCTGAGCGTATGTAGCACAAAAACAATACAACAATCTACGTCTAGTACCGGACGCAAACACAAAACGGCCATATCATAACAAATGATACTGTTTGTCGTTTATGGTAACCTGTATTACAATGTGAAATGCAGAGCGAAGCTTAAAATTTGTGCTAGAAAATGAGGATAAGCTTCCACGCACAGAGGACACTTCTGCATCTCAAAATACGATACTGACACCAAAATAAAATTATTTATTAACTAATTTTTTTTCGTAATACACATATGAAGCTTCGCAATGAATGCATAGCATGAGATGTTCAAAGACAATGGTGGACAAGGTTCCACACGGAGAAGAAACTTCGATGCTTTGAAATATAACCTTTGCACAATAATAAAATTGTTTATCAAATGCGTAAATATCTCGAGTAGAAAACGCATGCAAAGTTTTCTTATCATAAAACAGTAGATTTATCATAAAACAGTAGATTTCTGAACGCGAACGAAAATACGATCTTCGCAACAAAATAAAATTCTGTGTACTTTTTATCAAAATATATAAAGGATTCCAACACAAAACATATGTAGAATTAGTGTCATAATATAATTGTTCTATTAGATTTTTAAAAATGTACGTGGCTTGCATATTACATCACTGATTAAAACTGCAGGTTAAGGTGCACTTGTCAACAAGCTATGTGACACGCCAAGAACGGAAACTTCCTGGCTGATTAAAACTGTTTGACGGACCGAGACTCGAACTCGGGACCTTTGTATTTCGATGGCAGTTGTCCCTGAAATGAAAAGGTATCGAGTTCAAGTCTCGGTCTGGCACACAGTTTTAATGTGCCAAGAAGTTTCATATGAGCGCACACTCCGCTGCAGAGTGAAAATTTCATTCTGGAAACACCATGAGCTGTCTGTATTATTATCACAGGTAAATTTTCTTCTACAACATTGCATCTTACAAATGGCTCATTTAATTTATAGCTTGAAGTGTACTTCTCGAGGAGAATAATTTGATTTTTATACAATAGTAAATAATGTTATTCGTAAGTCTAAATTATCTGTATGATTTGTCAAAACCAGGTCTTGGTTTAACTTTGATCAATACCACACTCAATTAGACATTACAATGATTCCAATACTAGTGTGTTAATTTATCTTGCACTGCTAAATGTTTGACGTTTTCTACTGATGATGATAAACTGTGTTGTCGCACAATGGGAACTAAGTAACAGTTTGATGAAACGACATATTGAACAGCAGTGATACAAATTGATATGGATAACATAGAAGCTTTAAATTAAATTTAAAAGTGACCCAAAAATTCCAGTGATTCCACGCTAAGGAATTTTCTTTGTTTTACAGTGCAAAACAGTTGTCATCATCTGTTGAAAATGTTGAACTCTGCTATCATATGGTGACAAATGCATGATACTTTGATGAAATAAAGAAATGAACAGTAGTAACACATTTCCGTATTGTGTCGAGTGTAGTACTATTTCGAATAGCCTTTGAGATTGGTATCACTTTCTGTACTGGAACTCTGGTAAGTGCTGCTTGTCTCTCCGGTCTTGAGGTGTTTATCCGTTTGTATGCTCAGCACTGTGGACAGTGATTTCAGCCATAAGGACAAAGCCAGTTGCTCGGTGGCCAGACCGCGACTTGAGAACGGGTTTGTTGATGTGTGGCTGTCTGCATACACCAGTCTTATTGTGGACCTACGGAGCTGAACAGTATTGAGGCACTACACCCTGTGACATATGGGTTTGCTGATAGTGTGTCCCTGTGTATGACTGTGCGTTATCAGCTGATATTTGGCCTGCTACATTTTGTATGTTACAATTACCGCTGCTATTGAATTGGTCGGCCGCACTAGCAACAGCTCTTGTTGCTAAAAGAAGGTATGGCTGTTGTCTGTTTCAAATACTGAGCTATTTCAGGTTCGTTTCTGAGGCATTTATTTTGACTTATACATGGCAGTTATGTATGGGACAATTTCACAGAATTTTGCGACAGCAATGGTGATGTTTGGAGCGATTTCTCAGGATTTTGCTATAACATAGCAATGTATGGCGCACTTTGTTGGAGTTTGGCTGTAGTATATCGATGTATAAGGCTATGTGCCCCAATGTTGCTGTGATATGTTGATGTATGGGGCAATTTTTTTCCAGTTTTGCTGTAACATGGCGATGTTTGTGGACAATTTATTATAGTGTTGCTGTAAAACGACGACGTATGGTGGGAGAATTGTCATGTAGTGTTTATTGTGCAATAGCACAAGCTAGCATTATAAGTGGAAGATAACAAATGTTTTGTATTGCTAGGCAAAGTTAATATCGTAGCGTGAGTCGCTGTAATATTTTGCGACTTTGAAAAGTAAATGGATTTGGTTGCTTGAAAGAACAGCAGCTGTCGTCGTTTACATATGCTAATATATGAAGTAGAGCCAGTAGGATAAAAGGGTGGAATAGAGTGATTCTGTTCAGGTTATGAGTACAGTATTTGTCTGTTACTGAAAACGTAAATAATTAGCATCATAGACATATAAATTTGACTTGATCTGAAAAGTAGTTACACATACTAAATTGATTTAAATTGAACAGCATGCTTGCTTATATAACTATTGCTTCAAAGGTGGTAAAAAAGAAATGATGAGAATATATTTATTAAAATTTAGCAGCACATTTAGTATGATACGGCATAGTACAACAAGCCAGTTCAAACAAGTTCAGAACTATGCTGTCCAAATGAATCAAAGTTTTAGTATACATACACTCATAACGAATTAAGTACAATAAGAAACTTCCCTTTGCAAGAGTCTTGATGTTTTGCATCCGAATACTGTCATTACATCCACTTTGGTAATCAAATTCAGTCCACTGGCACATACAAGGCACGAGAAATACCTCAGAAAGTAGTGTGAAACAACTCAGTATAAAAAACACAAAACAACCCTACCTTCTCTTAGTAATAAGAGCTAGTGTTTGTACACGTCACCAGCACTAATCATACCATACAAAATCTAACAAGTCAACTGTCAACTAACAACAGAAACTCATTCAAGGTCTGTGCAGTTATATAGCAAACATGAACCACTGTTGCCCTCCAGCTCAAGACAATGATTTATTTACAGAATACAGCGACAAGCTGCACATAGGTAGTTGTTAGATACTGCCAGAATGAATGTTACTTGCCACGATCTTTTGTGCACAAATCATAGCCATAATATAACACCGTGTGTGTGACACATTGGACATAGATAAATCTTCCGGAATAAATTTTTCACTCTGCAATGGAGAGTGCGCTAATATGAAACGTTCTGGCAGATTAAAACTTTGTTCCCGGCCGAGGCTCAACCCTAAGACTATCGCATTTCGATGGCAGGTGTCCTACCAACTGTCACGCCGGACCTAGAATTTTGTGTTGAACCAAGCATTTATGTCACAACTGTGCTTGTTTTCTCCTTGACACTGTCTCTCATGTAATTCATAATGCTCTTAGTTTTGAAGAGCAATTTTTAGTGACGTTAAAAATTGAAACTGGAAGCTATTCGATCATTAAATAAATTTATACTACAGTCTCATTCTATTGTAAGCTCATTATCTTCCAAGACCAGTCTCGGTATTGCAAATCAGTATTATTACTAGCGATTACTTTCTAATTTTTTGTTCCTCTTTTTTGTTTATTATGGACATTTGTGTGGTTTTGCGAGCGTCATTTTCTGCATTTGCATGTTACCTTGAATTTGTACAAAGTTTCGTATCGATTAGCAACATGTCTTGGAAAAATACGAGCGTTGTGGAGGGTCCGCTATTGAGTTGTCAGGCAACAGCTAAAAACAAATAACAGATTGGTGAAGTGCCGGAGTGAGGGGAAAGTTTTAATTTTAATGCCAATACTCTTCATGTTATGGTTTCCTGAGCGTTGATTGTGTATGTGATAAATGTTATTAGTCATTTCAATTGTGGGCATGATATACCATTAATCCTTGGAACAATTAAGTATTTTTCGTTTCAGACACCACCAAACTTACGCAAATGAAATTTCAAGGAAAACGTTTCAGAGTTCTTCCACTTATATTGATGTAGTACGCTCCTTCCTAGTTAGTTATATTTTCAGCGGAGTTCTGTTTCGTCACAGCTTTCAAGGTACACGGAAGCTAACTGACTGTCTTCCCTGTCAACAACTGACTAGTGTATTCCACTTGACTCTCACTTTCAAACAACGGACACGTAACGCCACAAACATCTAAACTTACTGTGACTGCAGGAACGTTTATCTATGGAATGAGCGTATGTAATATAAAGACAAAAAAGGAAAGATGTCCTATAAGCAAATGTCATATTGTTTTCGAGTGGGAAAGTAATAATAAATCGATTGCACCCAGTACAACATGTATCACGAGGAGTCAAATATATAATTTCTGTTCATTAGCGCAACACTAAATTTCATATTGAGAAGCTTATGAAGAACTTCCTTGCAGGAAGAGCATTAATGCTTAGCAATATAATCCTCGATGTAAGATTTTTGTTTGTTCCATGTATCACATTGCTGTGCTATTGCCCTTGAGATGGACCACAGTCCTGCCACCATCTACCTGACAGTTACCTTGGTGCACTTCACGCTTTGCGTATTTGAACACACTACGGTGTCACAAAACTTTGTATCTGAAGTTAAGGATGGACTGGGGCGCTATCTGCATAGTTTACTCTGTTTTCATATGGAACGTGGGCGAATGGCGCTATGTATCCTACACAGCAACGTTAAAGGCATTCAGTATGTGGCAAAAAAGAATAAAATATCAGTATAAACTGCAAACTGCCTATAAAAATAATTATCGTAAACAATATTCAGACTTGCCGCCGGATGATGTGCAGATACAGTTCAATTTACTTCAAATTACGTTTATGTGATACACATTCGTACAAAAGTTATCACTTACTTTGATGTGTGGTTCCTGTCCATATAAACAGTTAGTTCTTTACTATAGTAGTAAAGATAGACATTTTGTAGCTACACATATTTGTTACAGTGCCTTAAGTTTTATATAACTTCTTTGAGTTACCTTTAGGACAGATTGAAGTTAATCAACTTTAATACTGGTAAGTGTATGAGTGAGCATAGTTGTTTATCTACCAAACCGCTGTGCTATCGACACCCTAATAAACTGGCCACATTGCTCTTTACCTACGTAACTTCTTCCATTTGCTAGTAGGTAAAAAGATGTTAAGTCGATATTATGATTCAGTGTGTGTGAGTTTAAGCTTAAGGCTTAAAAAACTACTGCCTAAAAAACCCCTTATGCCCATTATCTGATACATCTCAAAAATATATTGAAAGCATTATTGATGTTTCCGTACCTTATGTTGTACAATATTGTAACTCAGCTTAAGGGGAGTGTAACATATTAACATAATTTTTTCAGTATACGTTAAGTTTTCATTAACCGAGTAATCTTTGAGCACAGAGTAGTTATTAAGACTTACACTGTCACTTCGCTGACCGATTTAGGATCGTATCATATGAAATAAGAGAACATAGAAAGAAGTCTTCTTCCTGTATTTGTCTAGCTTTTGCGTTCAACGTACAAGGATGCGAACGCGATTGCTCTGTATTTAACAGACACGAATTATTATACATACTAAATGTTACTGGTGTACAAGAGCTCATTTCACTTGAATACAAAGTCAAGGTAAATAATTTTAACGCATTTTTTATTTCTAACTGTTGAACCTACATTTGAGCCCATTATTATACTGGCTGTTGCACTGTGTCTTTTCATCACAGATCGTCAGATTTGTCATAATGAAAGAAATCCCACTACACATGGTGTAATTAACCAAAAGTGATTACACATCACTAAAATATCTGCAGTTTGTAAATTGACACAAGATGTATAAGTATTATTTATTTATATAATAATTAATGATTTTTGTGAAAAGACTATGAACATTATTTTTGAACTTTTATTACTCTTATGGATTCTATATTACACACAAGTTAGATGTAGACAGGAATTTGTGATGAACTTGATGAACTTTATATTACGAACAATAACGTGTCACGAGAATCATATAAGCTAGACATACAGCTAGGATGGGATTAATTACTTTTTCCCACTAATACACAAATGATATAAGCCAGATCTCGCGGGAAAAGACCTAAATTAGCAACAACCTCGGTGCAGCTTAAACAATGGTTGCTGCATCCGCTACAGTGCTGTGGATTGTTGCACAACAAACCCCACACTACCCATGCACAATAAATGGTATGATGTGCTACTATTTTTATTCCAGTCACAGTAATATCATCACCTCAGCTAACTTAAAATTCCCGATACGCGAGATTAATTATTTTTTTCTCGCAAATGCATTAACGATGTAAGCCAGTTTCTAATTCCAGCTGCACATAATGTATGAATAATTCTTTCCCAGTGATTTTTCAGTGACAATTTGCACATGTGTTCTGATTGCACTTGTATATATATATATATATATATATATATATATATATATATATATATATATATATATATATATATATATATATATATATGTAGATAAAGAACTGTAGTATCACAAGCATTAACTTGACTTGTATTCCCTGGAAAACTATTACAGTTTTTATTCACTCTCTGAGTAGTCTTAGTAATTGAATATATGGTAAGACACTGCTGATAGAATTTCAGGCCTCATTCGGTTTATCAATACATTCGAAATCATTGTCTTATCTATGTACTCTTCCCATAGAGAGCTCAGATTTGAGTAGGACATAACCTCGCTTGGTCTGGCTAACTAAGAATAGTTCGATTCCATATTAGATTAATATTATTTATACAGTCATACATTTTATGCATATTACATGTGGAGAAATTAATTGAAAAGGTAAAAAATATGCAACGGACTCAGTTATCGTTCTTAATGTGTAGTAAAACCATCTTATTGTCGCATTAGATTTTGTCTGTTCAAGTGAATCTCATTAGTTTATATAACCCTGCGATTTAAGGCTTCATACATCTGCGAGAACTGACTGGTAATGTACACAACAGGAGGTTTCCTTGTTCACAGATCACATTGCTGGAGTCTTAAATGTAGCTGCAACAATGTGAAATCTTCAATTATTTATAAATTCACAGTTAACCTTAATAGCTTTCACGTTATTTGCATTTGACTTGGGATTACTGAGAAACCACACAACTTTTATTTACGCATGTGTAATACTTGTAGAGTGCCCTCATTGAACGTTAGTTAAGACTAATGACCATTGCTTCATTATCGTAATGAAAGTGTTCTTATATTTATTTATTTATATTGAAGTTTTGATGGAGCGCTGATGATGCTGATGAGAGGCGTCCATATCGAAAGAGGAAAAGAGACTGCCATGAAGAACAGTCTTATTTGAGGGCATTGGTGATTAACTAGAAGTGAAAAAACTTTTACATTCCATAAATCAAATGATAAAGCACATAATATTTACTCACTTTGGAGAGGAATGGAACACAAACTATTTCAGTTACACCACATCCAGATGAAGACCCTCATTGCACATTAGATTTCTTAGAATTGCCTCTAGTAGTGGTGCAATGACCAAACTGAGACAATTTGTAATTGTGGGTAGCATATAGTCAGAGGCAAACTTGATTGATTTATGAACCCTTCTCCTCCCCTTAACTAATTGTTTTGTTACTTATTATATGACGACGTGGAGCTTGAATTATGACCCCCTTGGGATAATCTGTCCTTTCGAGAAACTCCCATCGCTCTCGTCATCCTCCACCCCTTTCGGAAATACTGTTGCGGATACAAGCACACCTTCGATATCAAATTATTGACTAATTAATTAAATCAATAAACTAATTACTTTTCCCTTTGGGAAATCACCCAGAACTATCCTCCGACCCCCACTGAGAAATCAGCTGGGACTCTGTGCCAGAGAGTAATGATCTCATGATAGGAAATTGAAATGATTGTCAGCTGCATAGCTGAGGATATACTTATTACTTATAAAATTCAATTTTCAGAGGGATGATCTCTGTATCTGACACGGAAAGCTCATCATTCTCTGCTATTTTGGAAGACGCAGGTCTTCTAAAATACATCAGAAAGAAGTTATGAAGTGGAACGCTTTTTCCAATCATGCAAGGAATATCCCCTCCCGCCCCACTCCTCCCAGAAAAAGACCAACTCTGTGCAGGAGAGGTAGGATCTCTTGGCACGAAGTTCAAATCAGTGTTATAGTATATTGATGTGTATTATTTAATATATATTATTTACTCAGTTTGCAGGAGACAGGGCTCTCCCACTTGGGTACAGCTCATGTCCGCACCCACTTACCTCCACTTCCCATGATGTAGTAACTGTAAGCACATTTTGGTGTTGTGGCTGCGGTCTGTGGTCTCCTGAACCTGTATTTCTCATCTGGGTGCCAACACAGAGGTCAAAAACCATCCAGTTACCTAATTAAAAAACAAAACACTAAATACCATTGGCCATGGACCAGGTTTCAGCCTCCTTTGATCTCACAAGCCTGAACAAAGCATTAGGTAGCGGCAATTCTTTCATATTAATACCTGAGAAATTCCTGTCACAACACATGCTCTCTCTCTTTCACACTCTCTCTCTTGAAGCAGTTCATGCTCAGCGCTCAGCGAGCGCCTGTCATGTACCACACTAACCCCTCTTTCGTCCTGAACAAAGTAGTGGATACCTGGAAAATCACTGGTAAATCACCAGTTGTGGATAGCATGGATATATACCTTCACTCTATCAGTTGTAATTTTGCATTGACAGGTGATGTCATTTCCATTACCTGATACAGTCCCTGGAACTTGTTTGTGAACTTCTTGGTTCTCCCTTTTGGAATAAATGGATTAGCTAGGAGCACCCATTGGCCTACACTATACTGTACCAAGTGCCTCGTTGTACCTCACATCCGTTCTTGTCGTTCCAATTCTTATGTGTTAGCTCGTGTAACTCTCAGCCACACATCCTTCATGATTTTCGCAAATTGCCTTACATGCTCGCCCTCCGCTCCCAGCCTTGGACGAAGCATGTCAAAAGGTGATGGCATCTTCCGCCCATACACTACGTCGTACGGCGACAATCCTGTCGAGGTATGTACCTTACTACACTCCTGGAAATGGAAAAAAGAACACATTGACACCGGTGTGTCAGACCCACCATACTTGCTCCGGACACTGCGAGAGGGCTGTACAAGCAATGATCACACGCACGGCACAGCGGACACACCAGGAACCGCGGTGTTGGCCGTCGAATGGCGCTAGCTGCGCAGCATTTGTGCACCGCCGCCGTCAGTGTCAGCCAGTTTGCCGTGGCATACGGAGCTCCATCGCAGTCTTTAACACTGGTAGCATGACGCGACAGCGTGGACGTGAATCGTATGTGCAGTTGACGGACTTTGAGCGAGGGCGTATAGTGGGCATGCGGGAGGCCGGGTGGACGTAACGCCGAATTGCTCAACACGTGGGGCTTGAGGTCTCCACAGTACATCGATGTTGTCGCCAGTGGTCGGCGGAAGGTGCACGTGCCCGTCGACCTGGGACCGGACCGCAGTGACGCACAGATGCACGCCAAGACCGCAGGATCCTACGCAATGCCGTAGGTAACCCCTCCGCCAAATTAGGGACACTGTTGCTCCTGGGGTATCGGCGAGGACCATTCGCAACCGGCTCCATGAAGCTGGGCTACGGTCCCGCACACCGTTAGGCCGTCTTCCGCTCACGCCCCAACATCGTGCAGCCCGCCTCCAGTGGTGTCGCAACAGGCGTGAATGGAGGGACGAATGGAGACGTGTCGTCTTCTGCCTTGGTGCCAATGATGGTCGTATGCGTGTTTGGCGCCGTGCAGGTGAGCGCCACAATCAGGACTGCATACGACCGAGGCACACAGGGCCAACACCCGGCATCATGGTGTGGGGAGCGATCTCCTACACTGGCCGTACACCTCTGGTGATCGTCGAGGGGACACTGAATAGTGCACGGTACATCCAAACCGTCATCGAACCCATCGTTCTACCATTCCTAGACCGGCAAGGGAACTTGCTGTTCCAACAGGACAATGCACGTCCGCATGTATCCCGTGCCACCCAACGTGCTCTAGAAGGTGTAAGTAAACTACCCTGGCCAGCAAACTCTCCGGATCTGTCCCCCATTGAGCATGTTTGGGACTGGATGAAGCGTCGTCTCACGCGGTCTGCACGTCCAGCACGAACGCTGGTCCAACTGAGGCGCCAGGTGGAAATGGCATGGCAAGCCGTTCCACAGGACTACATCCAGCATCTCTACGATCGTCTCCATGGGAGAATAGCAGCGTGCATTGCTGCGAAAGGTGGATATACACTGTACTAGTGCCGACATTGTGCATGCTCTGTTGCCTGTGTCTATGTGCCTGTGGTTCTGTCAGTGTGATCATGTGATGTATCTGACCCCAGGAATGTGTCAATAAAGTTTCCCCTTCCTGGGACAATGAATTTACGGTGTTCTTATTTCAATTTCCAGGAGTGTATTATATCCACTGGTTACAAATTGCAAGTATACATCCCAGTCGGTGTCTTGACTATTTACATAGTGACTCAACCTCTCAGTGATCGTGCGATGCACTCTCTCCGTTCACGCGTTTGCTTGCGGATGGAATGGACTGTTCCATATTTTCTTTACCTTCGGTAACTTACGCAGTTGCTTCATCAGATCAGACGTGAAATTAGTACCTTGATCCTAGATTAAGGACTGAGGTATCCCATACCTGAGTAACTAATTATTAACTAAAGCTTGTGCCACCGTACTTGCTTTCTTATCTGGTAATGCGACCATGACTCAGTACCTAGAAAAGTGGTCTATCACTGACAACACATACTTATTCCCTGCTCCACTCCTATTAAATGGGCCTAATACATCAGTACCGATTTGTTGGAACAGTCTGTCTGCATCTGGTAATCTTCGAAGCTGAATCTTTTGATGGCTCAAGTCCGCACACTGTGAACACGGCACACAATTCCTGGCGTATTCGTTCACGTCTTGACGCCGTGTCCTCCACCAAAACTTCTCCGCAATCCACCTATCCGTAGCTCTTCTCCCGCCATTACCTGAAATAGAATGGTCATGTATCTGTTGCAAAACTTCAGATCTTAGCGCTGCTGGTACGACAACGTGTGGGCCGCATTTCGTTGACCTGAAAAGTAAGCTGTCCTGTACTAGAAACTGTGGTTGCTTTCTGAACAATTGGCAGTCACCATCCACGGCTTATGCCCTTTACCATTCATCTTCAGTCACCCCTTTTACTTGTAATACCGTCACTTTCCCGCTCCATGCGTCAGCATTGGCATGTTTCACACCTGGCTTGTGTATTACCTCATAATCGAACTCACTGAGTTTCAGCGCCCATCTCACTAGCCTACTCTCTGGGTCTTTCAGACCTAATAACCATTTCCGAGCTGAATGATCCGTCACAACCTTAAATCTTGTACCGTACAGATAACATCGAAAGTACGAAATCCCGTATATTATGGCTAACAATTCCTTCTCCGTCGTGGAGTAATTTTGTTCCGCCTTGTTAAATTGACGAGACGCGAACGCAATCGGATGTACTTTGCAATCAATTTCTTGCCGAAGTACAACCCCAAGAGCGTGATTAGATGCGTCACATGGTAGTATAAACTCCTTCGAAAAGTCTGGAAACTTCAAAACTGAACTGGATCTGATGTCAGTATCTGTTTCAACTTTTGAAAAGCTTTCTCCCACTCTGCCGTCTACTGGAAGGTAACACCTTTTCTTAGCAACTTAGTAAGTGGCCTCGCTATTTCTTTGAACCCCGGTACGAATTTTCGATAACTGCTCGCAAGACCATTAGACGACTGCAGTTGTTTAACCGTTTGCGGAACCGAAAAATCTCGTACTGCAGAAGTGAGACGAGGGTCTGCCCGTACCCCACCCTGACTGTTAACATGCCCGAGATAATTTACATGTGCTTGGCATTTGTCCAAACTTAATGTTAGCCGTGCTCCCTCTTATCTTTTAAACACCTCCTTTAACCGTTCCACATGCTGCTATATATCTATTAAAAAACTATAATGTCATCCAGATACACCATGCATTTTTTCGGTTTCAACCCGTGAAGGACTCCATCCAACAACCTTTGAAATGTTGCTGGAGCGTTTTTTAGTCCAAAGGGTATTCTTTTATACTCGAAGTGACCACAATGCGTCGTAAATACTGTTTTTGGCCTGTCTTCCGGACATACTTCAATTTGGTGATAAGCGCTTCGCAAATCCATAGTGGAGAAAAATGTACACTGCCCTACGTTGTCTAACGTTTCTGTGATATTCGGAATTGGATATACGTCCGCCACTGTCCGTTCATTCAGATGTCTGTAATCGCAACAAAAGCGAAATTTTTTCGACAGGTCCGGTGTCTTCTTCGGAACTAGGACCACGCTACTAGACCAAGGACTATTACTGTGCTGGATTATCCCATCTTCCAGTTGTTGCTCTATTAATTACTCTACTACTGGTTGTAATTGTTTCGGTAGTCCTTACGGCTTACGATACACCGGAGCGTGATTCCCTGTCGGAATACGATGCTGTGTTATCGGTGTATCAGGTAACGTACTCTGTGCTCCAAACTATGCTTTATACTTTAGTAATAATGCTTCCATTCCCGAACGATCATTTCCTCTCAAATGATTTACCTTGTCACGAAGTGCAGACGTGCTGATGGTGTATTTTACATCATATTCTAGCCTCCAACTATAATGTCCTCTTCATCCATTAACTCTACTGTGGCTGTTACTAATCCCTTCGGCAGATCGACATTATCCCGTCCGAAGTTATCTAAACTTACCGGAATTATAAACTGCCCGTTTATGTCCGTTACCCGTGATACACTCCCACGAATAAAGCAATGCTTTTCGTCTAAAACGTCATTAATCGGTAGTGGCTCCACCAAGAATAACCCTTGCTGTAGCACATCGACACCCACCGGTACCCAGATCAACTTCCCTGTACCTGTTCGTCCTTTGTCACACGAAATCATCTTTAATGCACTTGTACGCAGTTTAGTTGATATCACCTTAGCTATCGGTGCTCGTCGCGACTCTGAAACATTTGCAACGGCTGAACCCATTGAGAACAAGTTCCCATCGAATTCCAGCGTATGTTGCGAAATGTCAATTTTGGCGTGATGTTTAATCAGAAAGTCCAACCCAAGTATTGCTGAAAATCCCTGTCCCACAGTTGACAACACCTCCATTTGCTCCCGGAACCACACGTTCCCTTTCTTAAACTTGAACTGTGCTGTCCCTAGTGCATCTAATTTAATATCACCTACTGCACCCAATCTGTACCTCGGAGATTCCAATTTTTTCTTGCCCACGAGGTCCACACTGACAACTGATACATGGGCTCCAGTATCCACTTATCTTTTATCCAAACCATCAAACTACAGTCCGCCTCTTCGTGCACTCTCTGCGTACCTCTTTTTACTGGGAATGCCTCCTGACGGCAGGAACACTCCCTTTTTCGTTTAACAGTTTTTTACCTGCTGTATCATTTACCTGTGTTTCGGCTTTACACTGCCGTGTCTTATGCCCTATTTTCTGACAGTTGAAACACTGCTGTTCCTGACATAGTCCCTTAAGATGACCTTTCTACCCACAACGGTAACACTGTTTGGAAGACGAAAATATTTTCTTGTCATTGCGACTTCTAGTGGCGCCATCCACTGCCTGCAAATGTGTAGCTACGCGCAATGCTGCTGCTAAGTCACTTGGATTTTCCATCTGGTGTGAAAAATTGGGCGAGGACCCTAAAAAAATACGTATAAATCTCTGTTCTCTGCTTCTATCAATAGAACTTCATTTGCACTCGCAACTCATACGTGTGCCCATTCGTTCTCCTAACTCTGTCTGAAACTTATTCTACCGTTTCACCCGTTTTTTTGCATCATCCTCCCCAATTTTTCACTACAAAATCTGGCACTGTTTTGTTTCCTAAACCTTTTCAGTAACCCCTCAGCCAACTCTGTGAACGTAGTAGCATCCTTTAATCCTTCGTGGTATGCCACATAAGTCTTTCCGTCACCTGCTAACCGTAACCTCGCCAATTGCAAACACATTGCATCCAACCAGCCACGCACTCTCGCCGTACTACGTATGTCACCAATGAAAAAATTCACATCCTCTGATGTTTTAACCGAGAAGGATGTATCAAATTAGCCGCTGAACAATCTGCCACATCGGAAAGATAGTGCCCTTTCGTTCTACATTATCGCTTCCCAAACCTGATTGAGTATTTTGCAACAATTGTTGCTCCATCCTCTGCATGCTCTGTTTTTGCAACTCATTTTCTTCAATCACTTTCTTAACTTGCTCTGTCAATGCGACTACAGCGTCACTTGTCCTGGTTGCACGCGTCTCTGGCACTTTCCGTGTGGTATACCTTACCCCACAAAAATAAAACTGTATTACCCAGAAGCAAGTTAATTCCTAGCATGTCTAATGGCAAGCCATCTAGACTTACAACATTGCCCCGCTACATGACCATAGAAGCCACACATATCTCAAGTGCTTGGTACAAATTTACTGCAAGGAGTGTCATGCCTGTTAATCCATACACTACAAATTTAGATGGTACTAAGTTAACGTGACTATCATTCCCAAGAAATTGGTTGCTAGGCCTTTCAAATGACACTTTCACATCCCTTAACGTTACCCTCGACATGTCTAGCTACACAGAAATCATAGTGAGAAGGCAGTTGCTTGGCTCACTCTGTTTGACGTTTCTTGGTTGCTCCGCACAGTGTTAGTCAAAATCGTGCGTGGGTGCACCTGACACCACATGTTATGGCTTCTGCACCACTTGTTTGCAGCAGACACAGTGGCTGTACCAAAGACTGAGATGGCGTCGAGTTTTACAATTATTTATTGAACATTCTTTACAATCTCTCCCTTGACATCGCTACCCAGCCCTGCGGATCCCTCTGCCTGGCAGCTTCTGTGTAGATCCTCTGACAATGCGCACAACGCTTGCCGCTGACCGCATTCGGGAGCCTCAGGCCACCAGTGCTCTGTGGTTGAGATGAACTCGCCGACACTCGGCGCCCCCAGTATGGCCACGTCCATGGAGCCCCGTCGCAGTGACGTCAGCTGCTAACGCCTGCTACACTGACGGCTGGTCAGCCATCAGTTGCGATGTCCGCAACTCGGGGCGACCTCCAGAGCTGAAGTTGACATCTGGCGGCGAGCGGATGCCTCCTGCGAGCTGGAACAGACTTCCGAAATCGTCACCTACGAAGATTGAACATTCGGACACGGATCACGTCCGTCCTTAGATCCGAACTGCTTCCTAATGGCTTCCATCTTTTGTTCCCTGCACTCCACTCAGCACTCTCCAGGCTTCGCTAGGTGTTCGGTCTGTGTGCTTCCTTGCGTCAGCCTGTTGGTAGACTGCTGCTGTCAGCAAGGCTATTTAAGCCTGCCTACTTTTCAACGCCTCGGTCGCCGACGTACCTCTGTTTTGCCATTCTACACTGCATGAAGCATCGCTTACTACATATGGCTGTAACACACTGGCATCCCACATTTTGCAACAGAAAAGCACGTTTTTGACAGACACTGATAGCGGTCACGTGGGGAATCCAATAATGCGTGACCTCTGAACCACACCTTCAGCGGCTCAGGCTATGAGCTCATCTGCCTCTGCGAAATAGGATGATTAGCTTGAGCTACACGGTCCAGTCTCATTCGCAGTGTTTGACACTCTTCATTCCTAGTCAGCGCTCGACAGTTCGCTCGTGAATTAGTACTGGAAGCCTCACCCTGCATGACACTCATTAGTTTCCTTCTTTTAATAGCTGGACTTTATTGATGTTTGTTCGTCTGTAAAGTTTCTTCGCAGTGCTTGTAGAAAGCTATAAATTAAGTAAAACTTCCGCTTACTGTATTTATGTGTTCGCTAATCATTTCTGCTCCTGTCCAGCCCCCCTAAGATGACACCTGCTGCACCATTTTGTGGCCCATCTCTCCTCACTGTTGCATACAAAGTAGAACATAACACCTGCCATCATTGCAGTAAGGTCACGGATATCTGTCCCATCTCCCACATGCCAGCCGGCCACATACAGGCGTGACTCCTGCACTGTTGGAATAAGTGTACACTCTCATTCCAAGTGTTTGATGGAACAACCATCAAACTTCTCGCTGCGCAAGTGGATCTCAAGGTATTTTCCCAGACAGGTTAAAATATGCCATTGTCAGGCAGCTCTACAAAAAGGGAGACACCACAGATGTCGATAATTATCGGCCAGTATCCATGCTTACAGCATTTTCAAAAATGTTCGAGAAAGTAATCTACTCAAGAGTGGTTAGCCATCTCAACAGTAATGGGATATTTAATAAATCACAGTTCGGCTTTCAAAAATACTGTTCCACTGAGACAGCAATATACAGTTTCACTGTCCACATAAGAGAGTCTTTAAATAGTAAAACGTCACCAACTGGAATTTTCTGTGACTTATCCGAAGCATTTGATTGTGTGAACCATGACATTATGTTACAGAAATTACAGTTCTATGGTACAAATGGAGTTGTACCTACAGAACAGGAAGCAAAAAGTTTCCTTATATGGGTCAAATGATGTAAATAAGTTTGCCACTTCATCCAACAGGGGTGAAATTACATTAGGTGTTCCATAGGGTTCAATCATGTGCCCCCTTCTGTCCTTGATATATGTGAACGACCTCCCTTCCTATCTGAAACAGGAAGCTGAACTGACACTGTTAGCTGATGATACAAGCATCATTATTAATCCAGTAAATGATACAAGTAAGGTCTTTGGAAAAGTCATTAATTGGTATCTGCAGATGGGATTTGCTGTAAACTTTGAATAAACACAGTACATCAAATTTTCTGCGGCAAAAAGTACAGTTTCTTCAATAAATATAACACATCAACAGAAGTCAGTAGAGAGGGTAGAGCATACTAAGTTTTTGGGTGTAAACATAGATGAGAATCTTAATTGGAAAAGTCATATTTTCGATCTTCTAAAGCGACTAGGTTCAGCAACTTTTGCAATCAGAATAATTGCCAATTTTGACGATACTGAAATTAGTAAGCTAACATACTTTGCATGCTTTCAATCTCTGATGTCATACGGAATTATATTTTGGGTAACTCAGCAATTACACAGAAAATATTCAGCGCTTAAAAGAAAGTGATTAGAATAATGTGTGGGGTTCATAGTCGCACATCTTTTTAAAAGATTGGGGATTCTTACAACAGCATCACAATACATTTACACACTAATGAAATTTGTTCTCAACAACATGGACCAGTTTAAAAACAACAGTGACATTCATGATTATAATACCAGAAAAATGAAAGACTTACACTATCCTTTAGTCAACCTATCTTTGGCACAGGGGTAAAATATGCTGCTATAAAAATTTTCGACAAATTACCAGATGAAATAAAATGTCTGACAGACAGCAGTAATAGCTTCAAAAATAAACTGAAATCATATCTCCTTGACAACTCGTATACTATAGATGAATTCTTGAACAGGAATAAATAAATCTATAAATATAGTATATGCATTTTGTGCCATTTACGGGAATGGGGTAAATAAGAGAAATATTAATCTGTAACTCATTATTGTAATATATAAGGTGAGTCACCTATCATTACCACTGGATATTTTTCGTAAACCACATCAAATACTGACGAATCGATTCCACAAACCGAACGTGAGGAGAGGGGCTAGTGTAATTTATTAATACAAACCTTAAAAAATGCACGGAAGTATGCTTTTTAACACAAACCTACTTTTTTTTTAAATGAAACTCCGTTAGTTGTGTTAGCACATCTGAACATATAAACAAATACATAATCAGTGCCGTTTGTTGCATTGTAAAATGTTAATTACATCCGGAGATATTGTAACCTAAACTTGACGCTTGAGTACCACTCTTCCGCTGTTCGATCGTGTGTATCGGAGACCACCGAATTACGTAGGGATCCAAAGGGAACGGTGATGGACCTTAGGTACAGAAGAGACTGGAACAGCACATTACGTCCACATGCTAACACCTTTTTATTGGTCTTTTTCACTGACGCACATGTACATTAACATGAGGGATGCGGTACACGTACACACGTGGTTTTTGTCTTCAATTACGGAGTGGAATAGAATGTGTCCCGACATGTCAGGCCAATAGATGTTCAATGTGGTGGCCATAATTTGCTGCACACAAATGCAATCTCTGGCGTATTGAATGTCGTACACGCCGCAGTACATCTGGTGTAATGTCGCCGCAGGCTGCCACAATACGTTGTTTCATATTCTCTGGGGTTGTAGGCACATCACGGTACACATTCTCCTTTAACGTACCCCACAGAAAGAAGTCCAGAGGTGTAAGATCAGGAGAACGGGCTGGCCAATTTATGCGTCCTCCACGTCCTATGAAAAGCCCTTCGAACATCCTGTCAAGGGTCAGCCTAGTGTTAATTGTGGAATTTGCAGGTGCACCATCATGTTCATACCACATACGTCGAAGCGCTTCCAGTGGGACATTTTCGAGCAACGTTGGCAGATCATTCTGTAGAAACGCGATGTATGTTGCAGCTGTTTCGGCCCCTGCACTGAAGTGAGGACCAATGAGGTGGTCGCCAATGATTCCGCACCATACATCTACAGTCCACGGTCGCTGTCGCTCCACCTGTCTGAGCCAGCGAGGATTGTCCACGGACCAGTAATGCATGTTCCGTAGATTCACTGCCCCGTGGTTTATGAAACCAGCTTCATCGGTAAACAGGTAGAACTACAATGCATTCTCTGTTAATGCACATTGACAGAATTTCAGTCGATGATTAAAGCCATCACCATTTAATTGCTGATGTAGCGACACATGAAACGGGTGAAAGCGGTGACGATGCAGTATGCGCGTGACACTACTTTGACTCAGTCCACCGCCTCTCGCAATGTCCCGTGTACTCTTGTGTGGGCTCATGGCAACAACAGCTACCACACCAACTGCACCCGCTTCTCCTGTGACGGGCCTGTTACGGACCCGTTTGCGTGCTACGACCATACCTGTTGCGTCCAGTTGTCGGTAGATGTTTTGCAATGGGCGGCACGTTGGATTCTCTCTGTCCGGGTACCGTTCTGCAAACACCCTGCAGGCTTCAGCTGCATTTCGTCGACACTCGCCATAGATATCATCTCCACCTTTTACACCATGGTCACAGTTCCTACAACACTATGCTATTACAGACGTCTGGTAACAAGGTGTACTACAGTTGGTCTGCGTGCGGAGACGATTGCAGAATAACAATAGCAGCAAGCGCTACATGCGGACAGTGGGACAGCTAGACCAAACCACAACAGCGCACTACAGCCACACTCGTAAACACGGTCGTCATCGAAAACATGTCCCTTGCAGATGATGCTCGCCGACCGTGGCCCGTGTTTGTTACAACACGCAACTGAACATCGGAGGTTTGAAGCGTCAACTTTAGGTTACGTCTCCGGATGTAATTAACATTTTACAATGCAACAAACGGCACTGATTACGTGTTTCTTTATATGTTCAGATGTGCTAACAAAATTAACGTGGCTCAATTTAGGAACGTAGGTTTGTGTTAAAAAGCATACTTCCGTGCTTTTTTGTATGGTTTGTATTAAACAATTACACTAGCCTCTCTCCTCACGTTCGGTCTGTAGAATAGGTTCGTCAGTATTTGATGTGGTTTACGAAATATATCCAGCGGTAATGTTAGGTGATAATTAATATCAAAAAATCTAGTTTCATATGTGCATTTCTTGTGTACTTGACACGTTCCACATCATGACGGCTACAGTACCGTGCGATTGATCAGTGGAACACGCAACCAAGTAACTAACTGACTTGGTAGTGCTGATACACTCGTCCACCACTTGAGGTAATCAAAGATCTGTGTCTACTGGTTTCCTTGCCGCCGAACTGAAGACCATAAAGAGCTTCCAACTGCAAGGTCCAATGATGGATGCTTGCAACGGGAAGCAATACATGGATGACGTGGTGGTAATTGATGAAGCAAGACGTTGATCTAACACGACCAGCAGAGTGGTAATATGTGGGCGTACAGGCCCTCTCACTAATGTAGCGTAAGGGCGTCGGAACGGATGGAGATTTTGTTGAAAAACAGGGTTTTGTAGCCAACTGCGTGGGGAATAATATGGTGTACTGGTAGCCTGAATAAAACATACCTGCTTTCAAAAAACAGTAAACAGTTTTTGATGTTGCTGAGCAAAAGTCATAGAACAATTTTTAAATGAACGCAGTGCCATTTGACTGTATTGATGTTCGGGCTTTGGTGCCATTTTCAAGTGATTGCGTTTATGTCATTAACATATATTGCAGGAAATCAAGCTCAAAATTTACAATAAATTAAAAAAAAATTCACTCCCCAGGAAATGACAGGTGTAAAATATGCGTCTTGTACAAAGATCAATAAATAATACAAGTACAACGTCTTAATTAATAATATGAGGTTTACCTTCCCATATAAAATATGAACACATGTCCTTGAGTCATAATCATAGAGAAATCCTTTGCGACTCAAGGACATGTGTTCATCTTTTACATATGAAAGTAAACCTGTTTTTATTAAATATGATGTGCCCCCACTATTGTGTAATGATCTTTTTACAAGATGATGATTTTACATGTGGCAATTCGTGGAGAGCGAATATTTTCCTTTATTTATTGCCAATTTCGATCTTTATATCCCGCAGTAAATGTTAATGACATAAACTCAGTCACTTGAATATGGCACGAAAAGCCAACACCTGGACTGTAATTAATTAAATAACAATACAGCCAAAAGCGGTGTGTTTATTTAAAAATAGTGTTACACTACTCAATGAACGCCCCTATTATGATTACACGATTGTACAACGGCCATTAGAGACTTTCAAATACACTCCCTGAAATGGAAAAAAGAACACATTGACACCGGTGTGTCAGACCCACCATACTAGCTCCGGACACTGCGAGAGGGCTGTACAAGCAATGATCACACGCACGGCACAGCGGACACACCAGGAACCGCGCTGTTGGTCGTCGAATGGCGCTAGCTGCGCAGCATTTGTGCACCGCCGCCGTCAGTGTCAGCCAGTTTGCCGTGGCATACGGAGCTCCATCGCAGTCTTTAACACTGGTAGCATGCCGCGACAGCGTGGACGTGAACCGTATGTGCAGTTGACGGACTTTGAGCGAGGGCGTATAGTGGGCATGCGGGAGGCCGGGTGGACGTACCGCCGAATTGCTCAACACGTGGGGCGTGAGGTTTCCACAGTACATCGATGTTGTCGCCAGTGGTCGGCGGAAGGTGCACGTGCCCGTCGACCAGGGGCCGGACCGCAGTGACGCACGGATGCACGCCAAGACCGTAGGATCCTACGCAGTGCCGTAGGGGACCGCACCGCCACTTCCCAGCAAATTAGGGACACTGTTGCTTCTGGGGTATCGGCGAGGACAATTCACAACCGTCTCCATGAAGCTGGGCCACGGTCCCGCACACCGTTAGGCCGTCTTCTGCTCACGCCCCAACATCGTGCAGCCCGCCTCCAGTGGTGTCGCGACAGGCGTGAATGGAGGGACGAATGGAGACGTGTCGTCTTCAGCGATGAGAGTCGCTTCTGCCATGGTGCCAATGATGGTCGTATGAGTGTTTGGCACTGTGCAGGTGAGCGCCACAATCAGGACTGCATACGACCGAGGCACACAGGGCCAACACCCGGCATCATGGTGTGGGGAGCGATCTCCTACACTGGCCGTACACCTCTGGTGATCGCCGAGGGGACACTGAATAGTGCACGGTACATCGAAACCGTCATCGAACCCATCGTTCTACCATTCCTAGACCGACAAGGGAACTTGCTGTTCCAACAGGACAATACACGTCCGCATGTATCCCGTGCCACCCAACGTGCTCTAGAAGGTGTAAGTCAACTACCCTGGCCAGCGAGATCTCCGGACGTGCCCCCCATTGAGCATGTTTGGGACTGGATGAAGCGTCGTCTCACGTGGTCTGCACGTCCAGCACGAACGCTGGTCCAACTGAGGCGCCAGGTGGAAATGGCATGGCAAGCCGTTCCACAGGACTACATCCAGCATTTCTACGATCGTCTCCATGGGAGAATAGCAGCCTGAATTGCTGCGAAAGGTGGATATACACTGTACTAGTGCCGACATTGTGCATGCTCTGTTGCCTGTGTCTATGTGCCTGTGGTTCTGTCAGTGTGATCATGTGATGTATCTGACCCCAGGAATGTGTCAAAGTTTCCCCTTCCTGGGACAATGAATTCACGGTGTTCTTTTTTCAATTTCCATTAGTGTATATTCAGTACCCGCGAATATGGGTAATGAATATGTTAATGTGAACATAATTAAAACTAATGCTGGTAAGGCAGTTGCGAAATTGTGATTATTGGACGATTGCTCAGGAAGTGAAGTCCATCCACTATTGAGGTAGCTTACAAATCTTCGTTCGACCAATATTAAATATTATTCAGGTACAGCTGCGCATTGCGTCACAGGCTCGCCGAGTGAAAGCATAACGGACACTGTGTGATCAAAAGTACCCGGACACCCCCAAAAACATATGTTTCTGATATTAGGTGCATTGTGCTGCCACCTATTGCCAGTACTCCATTTCAGCGACCTCAGTAGTCATTAGACATCGCGAGAGAGCAGAATGGGGCGCTCCGCTGAACTCACTGACTTCGAACGTGATCAGGTGACTGGGTGTCACTTCTGTCATACATTTGTACGCGAGATTTCCACACTCCTAAACAGCGCTGGGCCCCCTGTTTACGATGTGATAGGGAAGTGGAAACGTGAAGGGACATGTACAGCACAAAAGCGTGCAGGCCGACCTCGTCTGTTGACTGGCAGGGACCGCCGGCAGTTGAAGAGAGTCGTAATGTGTAATAGGCAGATATCTATCGTGAAGGTCACACAGGAATTCCAAACTGCATCAGGATCCACTGCAAATACTATGACAGTTCGGCGGGAGGTGGGAAAACTTGGATTTCATGGTAGAGCGGCTTCTCTTAAGCCACACATCACGCCGGTAAATGCCAACCGACGCCTCGCTTAGTGTAAGGAGCATGAACAGTGGACAAATGTTGTGAGGAGTGACGAATCACGGTACAAAATGTGGCGATCTGATGGCAGGGTGTGGGTATGGCGAATCCCGGTGAACGTCACCTGCCAGCGTGTGTAGTGCTAACAGTAAAATTCGGAGGCGGTGGTGTTATGGTGTGGTCGTGTTTTTCATGGATGGGGCTTGCACCCTTGATTTTTGCGTGGCACTATCACAGCACAGCCATGCATTGATGTTTTAAGCACATTTTTGCTTACCACTGTTGAAAATCAGTTCGGGGATTGTGATTGTATCTTTCGACACAATCGAACACTTGTTCATAATGCACGGCCCGTGGCAGAGTGGTTACACGACAGTAACATCCCTGTAATGGACTGGCCTACACAGAGTCGTGACCTGAATCCTACAGAACACCATTGGGATATTCTGGAACGCCGACTTCGTGTCAGGCCCCACCGACTGACATCTATACCTGTCCTCAGTGCAGCACTCCCTGAAGAATGGGCTGCCATTCCCCAAGGAACGTTCCCGCACCTGATTGAACGTATGCTTGTGATAGTAGATGCTACTAGCAAGGCTTAGCGTGGGCCAACACCATACTGAATTCGAGCATTACCGATGGAAATTGCTGTGAAATTGTAAGTCATTTTCAGCCAGGTGTCCAGATACTTTTGATCACACAGTGTACATGCTCATTCAGGTTTAAAGGTCTTCCCAGGCGCGGTGTGGTTTGTTACTAAAATTCCAAGAGCATACATCTTAGCAGCGCGACCAGATACAAAGGGCGCTCGGTAAGTAAGGCCACACATAATTTTTTTTAAGCAGGTTGCTTTTATTCAAGATTCCAATACGCCCTATTATTCCTCACTCCTCTGGCTACAATTTTCTGTTTTTCAACATAACCTACGCTCAATGCGATGGCCTTACGGCATTCTACTGGCAGGGCCAGTATTCCCGCATGGTACCACTCTAGTGGTCGACGTCGGCGTCAGCGTGTTGCTGCAACAATGCATCCCAATCATACACGTCTGCTTCCCGCCGAAAGCTTTATTCCTTGAGGCAAACAGATGGAAGGCAGAAGGAGCAAGATCCGGGCTGTACGGTGGATGAGGAAGAACAGTTCCAGGAAATTTTGTGAGCTCTTTGCGGGTGCGCAGACTTGTGTTAGGCCCTGCGTTATCATGGAGAAAAATAAGTTCGTTTGCATTTTTGTGACCACACTAAAGGCGTTTATTCAGTTTCCTGGAGGTGGCACAGTACATTGCGGAGATGATCATTGCACCGTGGAGGAGGACATCAAACAGCAACCCATTCAGAGCCACAGAAGAGCGTCGCCATGACTTCACTGTCTGAGAGTGCGGCTTTGAACTTTTTCTTGGGAAGAGAGGTAGTTTGGCCCCTCCATGGATTGCTGTTGTTTTAGGTTCTAAGGGATAAATCGATGTTTCATTGCTTCTGCTGGTGTTCTACAAAAAATTGTTACCAGCAGCCTCGAAACGCGCAAACAATTCCGCACAGATGGTCCTTCATTGCTCTTTATGGTATTCTGCTGGGCTGTGAGCAACCCAGTAGGCATACTGCTTTGAGTACCCCAACTGGTTGAGAGTGAGTCAGCAATATAAACAGAGGGGTCCAGCTGTTCAGCTAGGTGTTTGGTTCTGATCCGTCTATCACCTCGAATGACAGTGTCCGCACGTTACAACATTGCAGGAAACACTGCCTTGTCAGCTGGCTGGCACGCAGAACAGGTTTGTGCGAGTTTGTTGCGCCTATGACAGACACATAGCCCAACGAGTCACCATGCTTCTGTTTCCCTCTAGCTATGTGTAGACACTCCGCAAACGATATGAACATCACCGATGCTCGGGTTTTCGGCAAAAAGAAAATCAGTGACAGCCGTCCGCTTGGAAGGCACCTCAGTTACAGACGCCATTTTGGAGATTACGTATAGCACCGCCTCCTACCGGAATTTAATGAAACTATACGGGCGGAAGCAGGAATATTCCACTATGTCCCACAAAAAATTCCTCATTTTCTTTTTCAACCGGAACTGGTTGACGAAAAAGTGTGTTGCCTAAGTTACTTATCACCCCTCGTATTTTATCCATTAACATTACATCCATATTCATTGGTTATCTATAAAGCGCCAATTACAAAAGTACTGCGAATAGTTTGAGTAAGATAGGTGCTCGAAAAATGATTACAAAAGGTTCTCTTCTACATCTACAGCTACATCCACACTGCGCAAGCCGCCTGACGGTGTGTGGCGGACGGTACCTTAAGTACCTCTATTGGTTCTCCCTTCTATTCCAGTCTCGTATTGTTCTTGGAAAAAAGGATTGTCTGTATGCCTCTGTGTCCGCTCTAATCTCTCTGATTTTATCCTGATGGTATCTTTGTGAGTTATATGAAGAATGGAGCAATATACTGCTTGACTCCTCTGTGAAGGTATGTTCTGGAAACTTCAACAAAACCCCGTACTGAGCTACTGAGCGTCTCTCCTGCAGAGTCTTTCACTGGAGTTTATCTATCATGTCCGTAGCGCTTTCGTGATTACTAAATGATCCTGTAACGAAGCACGCTGCTCTCCGTTGGGTCTTCTCTATTTCTTCTATCAGCCCTATCTGGTACGGATCCCACACCGATGAACAGTGTTCAAGCAGTGGGCGAACAAGTGTACTGTAACCTACTTCCTTTGTTTTCGAATTGCATTTCCATAGGATTCTTCCCATGAATCTCAGTCTGGCATCTGCTTTACCGACGATCAAATTTATATGATCATTCCATTTTAATTCACTCCTAATTCCTACTCCCAGATGATTTATGGAATTAACTGCTTCCAGTTGCTGATCTGCTATATTGTAGCTAAATGAAAAGGGATCTTTCTTTCTATGTATTCGCAGCACATTACATTTGTCTACATTGATATTCAGTTGCCATTCCCTTCACCATGCGTCAATTAGCTGCACATCCTCCTGCATTTCAGTACAATTTCCCATTGTTACAACCTCTCGATATACCACAGCATCATCCGCAAAAAGCCTCAGTGAACTTCCGATGTCATCCTCAAGGTCATTTATACACTCCTGGAAATTGAAATAAGAACACCGTGAATTCATTGTCCCAGGAAGGGGAAACTTTATTGACACATTCCTGGGGTCAGATACATCACATGATCACACTGACAGAACCACAGGCACATAGACACAGGCAACAGAGCATGCACATTGTCGGCACTAGTACAGTGTATATCCACCTTTCGCAGCAATGCAGGCTGCTATTCTCCCATGGAGACGATCGTAGAGATGCTGGATGTAGTCCTGTGGAACGGCTTGCCATGCCATTTCCACCTGGGGCCTCAGTTGGACCAGCGTTCGTGCTGGACATGCAGACCGCTTGAGACGACGCTTCATCCCGTCCCAAACATGCTCGATGGGGGACAGATCCGGAGATCTTGCTGGCCAGGGTAGTTGACTTACACCTTCTAGAGCACGTTGGGTGGCACGGGATACATGCGGACGTGCATTGTCCTGTTGGAACAGCAAGTTCCCTTGCCGCTCTAGGAATGGTAGAACGATGGGTTCGATGACGGTTTGGATGTACCGTGCACTATTCAGTGTCCCCTCGACGATCACCAGAGGTGTACGGCCAGTGTAGGAGATCGCTCCCCACACCATGATGCCGGGTGTTGGCCCTGTGTGCCTCGGTCGTATGCGGTCCTGATTGTGGCGCTCACCTGCACGGCGCCAAACACGCATACGACCATCATTGGCACCAAGGCAGAAGCGACTCTTATCGCTGAAGACGACACGTCTCAATTCGTCCCTCCATTCACGCCTGTCGCGACACCACTGGAGGCGGGCTGCACGATGTTGGGGCGTGAGCAGAAGACGGCCTAACGGTGTGCGGGACCGTGGCCCAGCTTCATGGAGACGGTTGTGAATTGTCCTCGCCGATACCCCAGAAGCAACAGTGTACCTAATTTGCTGGGAAGTGGCGGTGCGGTCCCCTACGGCACTGCGTAGGATCCTACGGTCTTGGCGTGCATCCGTGCGTCGCTGCGGTCCGGTCCCAGGTCGACGGGCACGTGAACCTTCAGCCGACCACTGGCGACAACATCGATGTACTGTGGAGACCTCACGCCCCACGTGTTGAGCAATTCGGCGGTACGTCCACCCGGCCTCCCGCATGCCCACTATACGCCCTCGCTCAAAGTCCGTCAACTGCACATACGGTTCACGTACACGCTGTCGCGGCATGCTACCAGTGTTAAAGACTGCGATGGAGCTCCGTGTGCCACGGCAAACTGGCTGACACTGACGGCGGCGGTGCACAAATGCTGCGCAGCTAGCGCCATTCGACGGCCAACAGCGCGGTTCCTGGTGTGCCCGCTGTGCCGTGCGTGTGATCATTGCTTGTACAGCCCTCTCGCAGTGTCCGGAGCAAGTATGGTGGGTCTGACACACCGATGTCAATGTGTTCTTTTTTCCATTTCCATGAGTGTATATATTTTGAATAGCAACGGTCCTATGACACTCCCCTGCGGCACACCTGAATTCACTCTTACTTCGGAAGACTTCTCTCCATTGAGAATGACATCCTGCGTTCTGTTATCTACGAACTCCTCAATCGAATCACACAATTGATCTGATAGTCCATATGCTCTGACTTTGTTCATTAAACGACTGTGGGGAACTGTATCAAACGCCTTACGGAAGCCAAGAGACACGGCATCTACCTGGGCACCCGTGTCTATGGCCCTCTGAGTCTCATGGACGAATAGTGCGAGCTGGGTTTCACACGATCGTCTTTTTCTAAACGCATGCTGATTCCTACAGAGTAGATTTCTAGTTTCCAGAAAAGTCATTATACTCGAATATACGTGTTCCAAAATTCTACAACTGATCGACGTTAGAGATATAGATCTATAGTTCTGCACATCTGTTCGACATCCCTTCTTGAAAGCGGGGATGACCTGTGTCCTTTTCCAATCCTTTGAAACGCTACGCTCTCCTAGAGACCTACGGTACAACGCTGCAAGAAGGGGGGCAAGTTCCTTCGCGTACTCTGTGTAAAATCGAACTGGTATCTAATCAGGTCCTGCGGCCTTTCCTCTTTTGAGCCATTTTAATTGTTTCTCTATCCCTCTGTCGTCTATTTCGATAAGTACCATTTTGTCATCTGTGTGACAATCTACAGTGCAGTCTTCCTCTGTGAAGCAGCTTTGGAAAAAGACATTTAGTATTTCGGCCTCTAGTCTGTCATCCTCTGTTTCAGTACCATTTTGGTCACAGAGTGTCTGGACATTTTATTTTGATCCACCTACCGCTTTGACATAAGACCAAAATGTATTAGGATTTTGTGCGAAGTTAGTACATAGAACTTTACTTTCGAATTCACTGAACGCCTCTCGCATAGCCTTCCTCACTCTACACTTCGCTTCGCGTAATTTTTGTTTGTGTGCAAGGCTTTGGCTATATTTATGTTTGCTGTGAATTTCCCTTTTCTTCCGCAGCATTTTTCTAACTCGGTTGTTGTACCACGGTGGCTCTTTTCATCTCTTACGATCTTGCTTAGCACATACTCATCTAACGCATATTGTACGATGGTTTTGAGCTTTGTCCACTGATCTTCAACACTATCTGTACTTGAGGCAAAACTTTTGTGTTGAGCCATCAACATGGAAAATGGTGCTGCGGGGATTATGTCTGCAAATGTGCATCGCCTTCGACTTGAAAATACATATTTCTGAGGGGAACATAAATCATTAGAGGCAGTAGTGGTAGGTTGTTATAGAAACATACAATTTATTGTGTAAAGAAGGCAGAGACTACAGGCGTAACACACTTCAGGTGGCGGCCCTGCCGAGGCCACCACATGCTTCAACCAAGGCAGGTGCGTGTCGATGCGCGAGTAGACGCACGGCTTCCATCTGGTGCAGTTCAGGCACGACGAGACCACGCCCACCTGTCAGGGCAAAGAGGCCACAGTCAGAGCTGGCTCGTACCAGCCACCTGCCCTCGTCACCGCAGCGTGTCGTTGACAGACTTGCCCATGTAACGTCCAAGAAAAAAGTAACCATCCCTTATAAGGCTTGTATATCGCGTCAACACCAATTTACGATTACTAAGTCAGAAAACTAGGTTCTGCGGATGATATCATTCCATTGCAGGATGAAGATTCACTACGAGTAAACTGTGTTCTGAACTGGAACTTCTTGGCAAATAAAAACAGTGTGCTGGACGAGGAATCGAACTCGGAAATTTTACCTTTCAGGGCCAACGTTTATCCGACTGACTCCGCCATGCATGACACACGACTGTCGCTATAAGTCGTAATTCCGCTCGTACTTCTCTCCCTATTTTCCATCTTTAGAGTACCTGCCTACAAAAGGCAAAGGTTCGAGGTCACAGTCTCGTTCCAACAGGCAGTTTTAATTTACCACGGATTTTCAAGTCAGCACACTCTCCGTTTCATCGTGAAAGTTCATCCTCCAAACGTGCCTTACCTTGTGGCTAAGCCATTTCTCCTCAATATCGTCTCTTCCAAGCTATGTGGTAAAATTGTGAAAAGTAGGAGGGAGGTAATGGCAAATTAATGCTCACATGGCCAGCCGTGAGTTGTTCTGGAGAGCTAAACTGTGTATACCACCTTCGACGAAAGGTAAGGTTTTGGTTTCGAGTCACAGCCCAACACAAAGTTTGAATTTACCAGGAAGTTTTATATGGTTTCATATTATCTTCTTATAACTAGTAACAACGTCAACACATTAATTATAATTTTAATTAATTTTAATTAGCTATATGAATATACAGTTATATGAACGTACAGTCGAATTCAGTCGGGTGATGCTGACGGAGATAGATTAGGAAATGAGATACTTATAGTATTAAAGGGGTTTTGCTATGAGGGGAGCAAAATAACTGACCATGGACGAAGTAGAGAGGATATAAAATGCAGACTGGCAATGGCAAGGAAAACGTTTCTGAAGAAGAGAAATTTGTTAATATCGAATGTAGATTTAAGTGTCAGGAAGTCGTTTCTGAAAGTATCTGTATGGAGTGTATCCATGTATGGAAGTGAAACATGGACGATAAATAGTTTGGACCTTGCCGGTGGTGGGGAGGCTTGCGTGTCTCAGCGATACAGATAGCCGTACCGTAGGTGCAACCACAATGGAGGGGTATCTGTTGAGAGGCCAGACAAACGTGTGGTTCCTGAAGAGGGGCAGCAGCCTTTTCAGTAGTTGCAAGGGCAACAGTCTGGATGATTGACTGATCTAGCCTTGTAAGAATAACCAAAACGCCCTTGCTGTGCTGGTACTGCGAACGGGCGAAAGCAAGGGGAAACTACGGCCGTAACTTTTCCCGAGGGCATGCAGATTTACTGTATGATTAAATGATGATGGCGTCCTCAAGGGTAAAATATTCTCGAGGTAAAATAGTCCCCCATTCGGATCTCCGGGCGGGTACTACTCAAGAGGATGTCGTTACCAGGAGAAAGAAAACTGGCGTTCTATGGATCGGAGCGTGGAATGTCAGATCCCTTAATCGGGCAGGTAGGTTAGAAAATTTAAAAACGGAAATGGATAGGTTAAAGTTAGATATAGTGGGAATTAGTGAAGTTCGGTGGCAGGAGGAACAAGACTTCTGGTCAGGTGACTACAGGGTTATAAACACAAAATCAAATAGGGGTAATGCAGGAGTAGGTTTAATAACGAATAGGAAAATAGGAATGCGGATAAGCTACTAAAAAACAGCATAGTGAACGCATTATTGTGGCCAATTTAGATACGAAGCCCACACCTACTACTGTAGTGCAAGTTTATATGCCAACTAGCTCTGCAGATGAAGAAATTGAAGAAATGTATGATGAAATAAAAGAAATTATTCAGATACTGAAGGGAGACGAAAATTTAAGAGTCATGGGTGACTGGAATTCGAGTGTAGGAAAAGGGATAGAAGGAAACTTAGTAGGTGAATATGGATTGGGGCTAAGAAATGAAGGAGGAAGCCGCCTGGTAGAATTTTGCAAATAGCTAACACTTGGTTTAAGAATCATGAAAGAAGGTTGTATACATGGGAGAACCCTGGAGATACTAAAAGGTATCAGATAGATTATATAATGGTAACACAGAGATTTAGGAACCAGGTTTTAAACTGTAAGACATTTCGAAGGGCAGATGTGGACTCTGACCACAATCTATTGGTTATAACCTGTAGATTAAAACTGAAGAAACTGCAAAAAAGGTGGGAATCTAAGGAGATGGGACCTGGATAAACTGAAAGAACCAGAGGTTGTACAGAGTTTCAGGGAGAGAATAAGGGAACAATTGACAGGAATGGGGGAAAGAAATACAGTAGAAGAAGAATGGGTAGCTCTGAGGGATGAAGTAGTGAAGGCAGCAGAGGATCAAGTAGGTACAAAGAAGAGGGCTAGTAGAAATCATTGGTTAACAGAAGAAATATTGAATTTAATTGATGAAAGGATAAAATATAAAAATGCAATAAATGAAGCAGGCAAAAAGGAATACAAACGTCTCAAAAATGAGATGGAAAGGAAGTGCAAAATGGCTAAGCAGTAATGGCTAGAGAACAAATGTAAGGATGTAGAGGCTTATCTCACTAGGGATAAGTACTGCCTACAGGAAGATTAAACGGACCTTTGGACATAAGAGAACCACTTCTATGAACATCAAGAGCTCAGATGGAAACTCAGTTCTAAACAAAGAAGGGAAAGCAGAAAGGTGGATGCAGTATATAGAGGGTCTATACAAGGGCGATGTACTTGAGGACAATATTATGGAAATGGAAGAGGATGTAGATGAAGATGAAATGGGAGATACGATACTGCGTGAAGAGTTTGACAGAGCACTGAAAGACCTGAGTCGAAACAAGGCCCCCAGAGTAGAGAACATTCCATTGGAACTACTGACGGCCTTGGGAGAGCCAGTCCTAACAAAACTCTACCATCTGGTGAGCAAGATGTATGAAACAGGCGAAATACCCTCAGACTTCAAGAAGAATATAATAATTCCAATCCCAAAGAAAGCAGGTGTTGACAGATGTGAAAATTACCGAACAATCAGTTTAATAAGCCACAGCTGCAAAATACTAACACGAATTCTTTACAGATGAATGGAAAAAGTAGTAGAAGCCGACCTCGGGGAAGATCAGTTTGGATTCCGTAGAAATACTGGAACACGTAAGGCAATACTGACCTTACGACTTATCTTAGAAGAAAGACTAAGGGAAGGCAAACCTACGTTTCTAGTATTTGTAGACTTAGATAAAGCTTTTGACAATGTTGACTGGAATACTCTCTTTCAAATTCTAAAGGTGGCAGGGGTGAAATACAGGGAGCGAAAGCCTATTTACAATTTGTACAGAAACCAGATAGCACTTATAAGAGTCGAGGGACATGAAAGGGAAGCAGTGGCTGGTAAGGGAGTAAGACAGGGTTGTAGCCTCTCCCCGATGTTATTCAATCTCTATATTGAGCAAGCAGTAAAGGAAACAAAAGAAAAATTCGGAGTAGGTATTAAAATCCATGGAGAAGAGATAAAAACTTTGAGGTTCGCCGATGACGTTGTAATTCTATCAGAGACAGCAAAGGACTTGGAAGAGCAGTTGAATGGAATGGACAATGTCTTGGAAGGAGGATATAAGATGATCATCAACAAAAGCAAAACAGGGATAATGGAATATAGTCGAATTAAGTCGGGTGATGCTGAGGGAATTAGATTAGGGAATGAGACACTTAAAGTAGTAAAGGAGTTTTGCTATTTGGGGAGCAAAATAACTGATGATGGTCGAAGTAGAGAGGATATAAAATGTAGACTGGCAATGGCAAGGAAAGCGTTTCTGAAGAAGAGAAATTTGTGAACATCGAGTATAGATTTAAGTGTCAGGAAGTCATTTCTGAAAGTATTAGTATGGAGTGTAGCCATGTATGGAAGTGAAACAAGGACGATAAATAGTTTGGACAAGAAGAGAATAGAAGCTTTCGAAATGTGGTGCTACAGAAGAATGCTGAAGATTAGATGGGTAGATCACATAACTAATGAGGAAGTATTGAATAGGATAGGGGAGAAGTGAAGTTTGTGGCACAACTTGAACAGAAGAAGGGATCGGTTGGTAGGACATGTTCTGAGGCATCCAGGGATCACCAATTGAGTATTGGAGGGCAGCGTGGAGGGTAAAAATCGTAGAGGGAGACCAAGAGATGAACACACTAAGCAGATTCAGAAGGATGTAGGCTGCAGTAGGTACTGGGTGATGAAGAAGCTTGCACAGGATAGAGTAGCGTGGTGAGCTGCATCAAACCAGTCTCAGGACTGAAGACCACAAAAACAACAACAACCTGAATGTACAGCTAATTTCACGTATCTAAGAACCATATTTCAACAATGAAAGATGCGTGCAATAACACTTTTGGGGTAAATTCCGGGTTCTCGTGACTTCCCATGCAGCGTCTTCTGAGCATTTGCATGAGTAAACTACACGCCAGTAGCAGGCGGGAGGGCTCTGTCTGCCCTACCGATTCTGTAGCTCCATGTCACATAAAAACGGCAATGTGATGAAACTAGACATAATGTAAAGATCTCGTAGACGAAAACAGTGTTCATGAAGTTGCTGAGAAAAGGAAAGGTGACGTTCGCAACAGCGCTAGAAAAACGAGAAGAAATTTTGAGCCTCCATCAGCTATTGCAAACTAGAGTGACAATAACCATGAGATATTGCGAAGTATGAAAACTAGATACAGGATATTTGGAAGAAACGTGATGGTCTTCAAGTAAAATAGCAGTTTGCCCCTAAATGAGAGTTTTAGACCTATGTGTCCTTCCTGTTTTAACTTGTAGTTTTTGCTGATGTTGCCATTTTTCTTAATCTGAAGGCTGGAGCCTGCACTCTGCACGGTAACTCAACTTCATAACTGCATAATTAATGCTACGTCTACTCATGCGAACCTGTATCCTGTTGTCAATATTAGCCCTCTCGCTGCTACTCTTTTCTTCCAAATTCTTGAATTTTTATTTGATGACACCGACTACTTTCTTTTATAAAATTTCTCTTACCATTTTAGCGTACATCTTGTAGCCCATTTATGCCACCCACGGTCTGTTTTCTGTTGCACATATGAGCAATACAGTCTACTACTTCTAACGACTCATGCCGAATATATTTCTCTCAGCATTACTTTCCCTTGCTTTACTTTCATTGGTAGCCATCTTACAACATATTTTCAAATCCAGTTCATTCCTATTGTTGTTATCAGATGAGAACCAAAAATCGAAATGTACTTTAGAAAATGCCTTTTAACGATCAGACCTATATATAAACTACCGGTTTCGGTCATAGACCACAATCACTGGGTGTCTGCAAACATCGAAACTGAAAACATTTGAGAAAATATATTGTGCTCGAAAATGATATAACTCAACAAAACTTGCGTGCAAAATCAAACATGTATACTACATGGGGTAACTCTTCAAGTCAAACAAAAGTTTTCAGAGTCCAAAAGCGTGTAATACGTATTATTTGTGGAGTAAACTCACGGACGTCTTGTAGAAACCTCTTCAAAGAACTGAGTACACTAACTACTGCCTCTCAGTATATTTACTCCTTAATGAAATTTGTCCTAAATAATATATCTCTTTTTTCCAACAAACAGCTCAGTTCATACATACAATACCAGGAACAAAAATGATCTGCACAATGACGTAAAAGCACTTACTTTAGTTCAAAAAGGAGTCCACTACTCAGGAACACTCATCTTCAATAATTTGCCAGCAAACATAAAACATTTAGTTACAAATAGAGATCAGTTTAAAAGGAGCCTGAAAGACTTACTAGTGGCCAACTCCCTCTACTCCATTGACGAATTTTTTAATAGAAACAAATGATGTGTTGTATATATTTATACTATTAGTACTATTATTTCAGCTTAAAAAAAATAAAAATAAAAAATAAAAAAGGGTGACATGTTCCACATCCACGAGGATCTCCTGAACACGGATCTATGGAACGAAAAACTAATCTAATCTAATCTAATCTGCTTACAAAGTAAAACAGTTCAGTTAAAAGCAAATCTCGTCTTCCTTTTTAAGTTGATACATCATGAAGTTTGTCAAGGTCAGAGCTTCCAAACAACTATCGTAGTCCTTCCTCGAAATACTGACGGAAGTATCTCACATTGCTTGAAGTGAAATACACAGTTCACCACAGGAGAAATAAATGAATGTAAAACTTGGAAAGTTCGACATTTTCAGGGCAACATCAATGATAGTGCATTTGTAAGGCATAGCCAACATAAGAAGCAAGTTTATATCATTAACAAAGCAAAGAACAGAATATCTTTTCCAAACATCCTTGACAGACGGTAGACGTGCAGAATAGTGACGGTGAAAGATACAGTGCACAAAATAAAAGTGAAGTCCACACAATATAACAAACACATAAATCATACTCATCGCGCAATAATATTCAAGTAATAAAAACCACAGTCCTATAATTAAAGTGAAACATCGTATGCCAGGCGGTACCTAACCTAAGACAACAAGCTTTATGCAGTGATACATAAGTGGATCACACAGGGTATAGATGCAGAAATAAATAGTTTTTTACACAGCGAACGGTCATTTTACAAAAACGATTGTCTGATCTATAAATGGGACAATGCAGATTTGCCTTTCTTCAATCTATCTTTTAAGATAAGTCATAGAGCCTGTATTGCTACATATTTTTCCAGAAGCCAATGTTACCTTCCGTCAGGCCAGCTTCTATCAATCAGTCCATTGTTCTGTAGATAATTTTTGCTTCTAATGTCCATCCATGACTTACTCGAGAAATACATAAAAGAAGTGACCTGTTGCAAGTGTACGTTTGGAGATTATACATTTCCATAGAGATTGAAAACAGGTAAACAGACCGATAAACTGCAAGGGATTGTATAGGGTATCAGACTTTATCTGATATCCTGAATACTGTTAGATCCATTGCGAGAGTTTAGGTCTGATGTCCGTCATCTGTGTGGTGTGTGTGTGTGTGTGTGTGTGTGTGTGTGTGTGTGTGTCTGTTGGAACTAAAAATCGCCTATTCGATCTTGGTTGGCTATTAGCAACACAAAAATGTATCTAGCAAAATGTTTGCCTCTTCATATTTTCGGTACAAAATGGACATCAGAAACTGTCTTAATGTTGTGGCTACTTAGGATCCCGTCAATGGAAGTAGGAACAGTGGTACGATTCTTGAAAGGCTCGCACATGTTGACAGATCAAGTGTGTTTACCCATTTCTGTCACTTAGCGTGGATTTTCAAGTGTCGCATACTGCACACAGCGAATGTTTTACAAACGATGGTTCACCCGTAAGCAAAATCTGGCGTGGAGAAACAACAGAACACTCTAGTTTTCGTATACACCGTTCTGAGAACTGCAGCCGAGTTAAAACGTCACATCATGAAGCACTTGACAGGCAGAAAGTATTAACTTTGTTGGAATAAAGCATATTTGCAGGACATTCAAATGGTTCAAATGGCTCTGAGCACTATGGGACTCAACTGCTGTGGTCATAAGTCCCCTAGAACTTAGAACTACTTAAACCTAACTAACCTAAGAACATCACACACATCCATGCCCGAGGCAGGATTCGAACCTGCAACCGTAGCAGTCGTACGGTTCCGGACTGCGCGCCTAGAACCGCGAGACCACCGCGGCCCGCGGACATTCATTTGGTTCATTCCACTCCACATTTGATCTGCCTCGTCGTGCCACCTGGAGTCTTTCCATCAATGTTCAAATTGTCATATAGGCTGAGAGTAGACACACCCCATATTAACCTCAACTAAAAGTTCTCTCGATACTTCTGATAAGACAGTGTATATGATCAAGTCGAACACAAGTTATGTTACTGAAGTCCTATTTGAAGTTTCTTCCCTGTGCCACTGTACAAATTATAACGTTCAGTTTAAACGAAAACATTGCCAAAATTCTGTACCTATAAACGTTAAAAACTATGAGGACCTCTACATGTGAGAAAATTTGCCGCATCCATCAGTAATAACCCAGGAGTAGCCGCACCAGGATTATTTCGTCGTTCTGGATACATTTTGTACGGCCCGTCCATGCTGCATCACCCCTATATATACAGGGTGAGTCACCTGCCCCTACCGATGTAGTTTTATGAAACCCTCAATGTCGAGACTATCTTCAAAAGTCATGCAAGAGATTTTCTCATTCTTTCACTCACTATGTGCGGAGCTCTAGCTCCACAGAAAAAGTGAACGGGAACTTTTTGTAGGAAATTTAATGTGGTTAAATATTTGTTGGGATACGTTTTAGCTGGAGGCCACAGATTTCGAGTTATTCAAGAAAAACGTAAAAAGTTATCTGTAAACGCACCGCTATACAAACGCTTTACCTACGGCACTTGGTTCCTTCAAGCTGCGTCCATACTCTGTCTCTCCATGTGGAGTTTTGTGTACAGATGAATGCAAGTTCACTTTGGACTGTGTTTTGAATTCATGGAAGAGCCATGTCTGGGCAGACAAAAACCTTCGTGTCATTCATGTTCAAAGATTTCAGCACCAGTTTGGTATTGATGTGTGGGCAGGTATTCTTTACGGTCACGTGAAGCGGCCATACCTTCTTCCCCTGAAGCTAACTGGTCCTGCGTGCTTGAGCTTCCTCCAAAATGTCGTGGACTCGTTCTTGGAAGCTGTGCCACTGAATGTCAGTCAGAAAATGTGGTTTCCATGATACTACATCACATTACTTTTCACGTGCGGTTCGGAAACATCGCAACGGACGCTATGGTAAAAGACTGATAGGGTGAAGCGGTCCAACTGCTTGACCGCCGCGATCGCTGGATTTAACTCCTATGGTCTACTTGTTGTGGGATCGTATGCAGGTAATTCACGAGACTCCTGTAGAGGCAGAGGAAGATCTGGTGCCACGATTTCTGGCCGCTGTACTAGAAACTGAAGAGTCAATAGATATAACTGAGAGATTGCTTCGTAAGTCCAATGTCTGTAACAACGTTCGTGGTCATCACATCGAGCTGCAGATGCAGTGCATCAGTACTGTTTTGTACATAGAGTACGCTGGTTTTTCCTTTGCCTTGGAAAAATGTAAACAAGTAATGTTTAAATGTTAATACAAAAAGATGAGCTTAAATGATAAATAGATATTTCGCTAAGATTCCTTTCGAATTGTTACCTTATAACTGCACTGCGTCACGCCTAATTCAGATCATCAAGGAGAAGTGGATGACTTAAACATCTGAAATGAAACCGTTGTAAAACGGAAGCGGTACTTTTCAGGAAATGGGTTCCTATTCAAAATATTATCTACTCACTCACCTCTACATATTACAGAAATTTGTAATTGGAATTTCCGAATACCTTGTCTACCCAACCAGGCGTGGAAACAAGGCTGAACATGAACAGTAATGCACTCAAATGCCCGTCTTACCTTGTCTTAGGCATTTGGAAGTACAAGAATTCGTGTGCCCGTCGCTGATGCGTACGTCTACGGAGATACGCTGACATACGGCAATGTCTTCTAGGTGCTTCACTTTCTTTGGCCAGGCAATGTATATGCATACCCACTAGCGATTTCTTTAACAGCTTCCCGATCTCGAACGTGCGTTACAGTGTTTCACTAATTGCTCACCTGAAAGCCACGGCACATGAGAGGCGAACCAGAGTCGCCCATGCAGCCGACCACATTCTCCGCGTACGTGCAGAGATTCGCAGTAGCGTCCAGATCTCTCTCCGTCTTGTAAGAGCAATCTTCGATGTCCAACAGAGACACTTTCATCTCAAACAGCAGCTTCGGCCCCCTGCGAACATTCGCAAGCCTAGTCCAGTCGTCCGCTGGCCAAAGTGTTAAGAATCTACTGCCAATCTACATTTATGTCGTGTTGCAACATACAGTGTCGGAAGGAACTGTAAAATCAAAATTTAAGAAAGGAAGTGAACTAATGAAACTTCTGGAATACATTTGTTTAGGTAACACATTTAAGTGATTAACATTGCAAGATCACATGTTAACGTAAGCCCCAGATAAGCCCTTAAAACTAAACTCCGTCCGAACATGCCAGGCTCAAAGGTACCGACCGGTCGCCGTGTCATCTTCATCCCACAGCATTACTGGATGCGGATATGGAGGAGCATGTGATCAGCAAACAGGTCTCCTGGCAGTATGTCAGTTTACAAGACCGGAGCCGCTACTTCTCAATCAAGAAGCTCCTCAGTTTGCCTCACAAGCGCTTGCCAACAGCACTCGGAAGACCGGATGGTCACCCATCCAAGTGCTAGCCCAGCCCGACAGCGCCTAACTTCGGTGATCTGACGGGAACCGGTGTTACCATTGCGGCAAGGAGTTGGAGATAAGACCTTGTAAATGTGAAATGCAGGTACATTAATAACCCATGTAACAGACAGAACGTTGAATGCAAGCGTGCGAACGTGCATGCATTGTGTTGTGGACGAGTCGGATCGGAGTTCGTGGCATGGAGTTACATAACTGTTGCACTTGGTCGGTCAATATAGGGACGGTTAATACTAATTTGCAAACGACGCTGGAGTTGTCGTCCGATGATGTCCGATATGTGGTAGACTGGAGACAGATCTGCTGATCGAGCAGGCCAAGGCAACATGTTGACACTCTATAGAGCATGTTGGGTTGCAACAGCGGTATGTGGGCGACAATTATCCAGTTGGAAAACCCCTCGTGGAATGCTGTTCACGAATGGCGGCATAGGATATCGCATCACCAGACTGCCGTATGAATTTGCAGTTGTGTTGCGCTGAATAACCACGAGAGTACTCCATCTGTCATACGAAGTCACACCCCGCACCATAGCTCCATGTGTAGATCTAGTGTATCTAGCATGCGGGTAGGCTGGTTGCAAGCCCTCAACGGGCTCCCTTGTACCCACCATACGGCCATAGCATTCCTCAGATCACAATAGATTTCCGCTTTGCCTTCCAATGAGCTCTTGCTTGACATCACTGAAGTCTCATATGGCGGTGGTTTGGGATCAGTGCAATGTAAACTACACAGCGTCTCGTTTGGAGCCGTCCGTGAACTAACCGATTTGTAACAGTTCGTTGTCTCACTATGGTGCAACTGCTGCTCGGGTAAACACTGCAGATGAAGTGCGATGTTGCACAGCCATACGCTGACCACAATGCTCTTCGCACTCTGTAACACCAAGTGGCTGTTCAGAGCCCGGTCTTCTTGTGATAGCAGATTCCCATGACCACCACTGCCAGAAATCATGTACAGTGGCTAAATTCCTGCCTCGTGTTTTTGCAGCATCGCAGAAGGAGCGGTCAATTTCTCGTACACAATTACGTGACCTCGTTCAAGCTCAGAGAATTGTTGATAATGGCATCTTTATCGCCTTAAAGGCATTTTTGAGTAAATCAACTCAACACGTGCAATCCAAAGCGTAACTAACACTTACGACCTTTACAGCGAGTATTTAAAGCAAACCTGATTTGCATCCACATAGTCTTGATACTACCCCTACTCTTTTGTGACTGGTGCGAAATTTAAATCAAGCATCTTTCAGAGGTAGAAACGCGCCTACCAAATTTAGTTTATATTCACAAAACTTCTTCTTGGTGTTGTGATCTCTTTCGTGACAGTGTAGAGCTAGAACAAGTTTGCTTTTACTGGGCTGTAACATGGCAGGCAGGATGACGTGAATGTCTGTGCAGGGCATAACACTACCACTGCTCTTCATTTACGGTCTGCAACTATATTGGTGACCAATTATGGTATATACAGGGTGTTTCAAAAATGACCGGTATATTTGAAACGGCAATACAAACTAAACGAGCAGCGATAGAAATATACCGTTTGTTGCAATATGCTTGGGACAACAGTACATTTTCAGGCAGACAAACTTTCGAAATTACAGTAGTTACAATTGTCAACAACAGATGGCGCTACAGTCTGGGAAACTCTATAGTACGATATTTTCCACATATCCACCATGCGTAGCAATAATATGGCGTAGTCTGTGAATGAAATTACCCGAAACATTTGACAACGTGTCTGGCGGAATGGCTTCATATGCAGATGAGATGTACTGCTGCAGCTGTTCAATTGTTTATGGATTCTGGCGGTACACCTGGTCTTTCAAGTGTCCCCACAGAAAGAAGTCACAGGGGTTCATGTCTGGCGAATAGGGAGGCCAATCCACGCCGCCGCCTGTATGTTTCGGATAGCCCAAAGCAATCACACGACCATCGAAATATTCATTCAGGAAATTAAAGACGTCGGCCGTGCGATGTGGCCGGGCACCATCTTGCATAAACCACGAGGTGTTCGCAGTGTCGTCTAAGGCAGTTTGTACCGCCACAAATTCACGAAGAATGTCCAGATAGCGTGATGCAGTAATCGTTCCGGATCTGAAAAATGGGCCAATGATTGCTTTGGAAGAAATGGCGGCCCAGACCAGTACTTTTTGAGGATGCAGGGACGATGGGACTGCAACATGGGGCTTTTCGGTTCCCCATATGCGCCACTTCTGTTTATTGACGAAGCCGTCCAGGTAAAAATAAGCTTCGTCACTAAACCAAATGCTGCCTACATGCATATCGCCGTCGTCAATCCTGTGCACTATATCGTTAGCGAATGTCTCTCGTGCAGCAATGGTAGCGGCGCTGAGGGGTTGCCGCGTTTGAATTTTGTATGGATAGAGGTGTAAATTCTGGCGCATGAGACGATACGTGGACGTTGGCGTCATTTGGACCGCAGCTGCAACACGGCGAACGGAAAGCCAAGGCTGCTTTTGGATCACCTGCTGCACTAGCTGAGCGTTGCCCTCTGTGGTTGCCGTACGCGGTCGCCTTACCTTTCCAGCACGTTCATCCGTCACGTTCCCAGTCCGTTGAAATTTTTCAAATAGATCCTTTATTGTATCGCTTTTCGGTCCTTTGGTTACATTAAACCTCCGTTGAAAACTTCGTCTTGTTGCAACAACACTGTGTTCTAGGCGGTGGAATTCCAATACCAGAAAAATCCTCTGTTCTAAGGAATAAACCATGTTGTCCACAGCACACTTGCACGTTGTGAACAGCACACGCTTACAGCAGAAAGACGACGTACAGAATGGCGCACCCACAGACTGCGTTGTCTTCTATCTCTTTCACATCATTTGCAGCGCCATCTGTTGTTGATAATTGTAACTACAGTATTTTAGAAAGTTTGTCCGCCTGAAAATGTACTGTTGTCCCAAGCATATTGCAACAAACGGTGTATTTCTATCGGTACCTCGTTTAGTTTTTATTGCCGTTTCAAATATACCAGTCATTTTTGAAACACCCTGTAACAACAGTGCAGTGTTATCCTCTGAAAGGAATTTTGTTTTGTTGACTGTGATGTACCTAACGTAGGTGGTTTATCGGAAGTGAAAGTCAGATTTACGTAAATCTTTAAACAGTAACAAACAATATTTTACCTGTCCACACTGTTCAAAGAATGAAGAAAAACACTCGCCAGCCTAATTAGGCATGAGAATGATTAACATCTCTTTTCAAAGATTAAGATGTACGCAACTTTAATGGAAAGATTCAGCCTATACTTTTCTGTTACGAAAATGCAATGAACCCGGATACAAGCACCAACAAACGTTATAGTGGTAAAGTGAGTACCAACAGTCTTAGTAAATAACAAACCTATTCTCATCAACACAACAAACACTGATGCACTTTTCTATATTAATACTTTGTCAATCGGAGTAACTTCATTAATACTATTACTGAAACTCGATACTGAATTAGGAATTGGGTATGAACTGTTTCAAATTGACAAAAACCTTTCTACATAGCATGAATTTAAATATACTTCACTTGCAAGCATATTCTCACTGTTCTTTAAAGAAAAGAGGTAACTGTTCTAATGGATAATGACATTCCTAACCATTTTACCTTCAGTGAATATAAAACGGTGAGTGGGTACACATAAACTGATATTACACTTATTATAACACAATGGGCACACAACTAAACATAAATATCAAGTGTAGTTAGAACCTTTTATAGTAAAGTAACTTTGTGCATTTCGGAATCTTTCAATGGGGAGGGCCATTAATCTTGACCACTGTATTGAAGCAAACTAAACACACTTTTATAAACAATTATAAGAATGCCAAGTTAAGAAAACTGTTTCATAGTTCTTTACCTTTTTGAAGCAGAAGTGAGAAATTTTGAAAGATCACAAAACGAAAATTATTAAGAAGTTCAGATACCGGGAGGCTCTCACAAAAGCTACACTTACTTCCTCCCTCGACTTCACCAAAATCCACAATAATTTTAGACAAGTTATTTCACTCAATTTTGAGCAATCCACAATAATTTTAGAGAAGTTATTTCCCTCAATTTTGAACAAATTTATTTACGTAATAGTGATTCCTTTTGAATATCTTTTTTCAAAATTGTGACATTCGGAATTTATAGTTCAAGCGGAGAGGAACCTGAAAGGTGTTGTGATAAGGAAAAAAACAAGGTAGGTACATAAATTAAGTTATAAGTTACCTTATATTTTAGCACACTAAAACATCCAATGTGCTGATCCTTCACTTTAAATATCTGTAATTCCTCCATTGCGTTACAGTCATTGCGCAGTGTGGTGGCGAGTGCATTTTGGTAGCTGGATTTGCAGGTAGAAATGCTGGACTCTTGCCATTTCTTGGTAGCGACGATCCACAGATTAATAAGTATCATTTCCGGAATAGAGCCAGCTATTTATACGTCCATCCGAGGCCTTGGCACATTGGAAAGCGGCACAAAAAGCCACTCTCGGCGCCAGCACAATACACGACTTTTACATAAGCTGTTGACAGTTTGGTAGCTCGTCCCCGACTAACTCTTGGTTCCACCTTTCTATCCATACCAACCACATTTTGCGCGTGCTGCACGATTCCGTTCAAAATGGTTCAAATGATTCTGAGCACTATGGGACTTAACATCTGTGGTCATCAGTCCCCTAGAACTTAGAACTACTTAAACCTAACTAACCTAAGGAAATCACACACATCCATGCCCGAGGCAGGATTCTAACCTGCGACCGTAGCAGTTGCGCGGCTCCGGACTGAGGGCCCAGAACCGCGAAACCACCGCTGCCGGCACACGATTCCGTTCCCGAGGGGAACCACAACACCTTTTATACATATAAAGAACTAGCAATCCTAAGTGAGGATCAGCAATTACATAACAGCAACCAAACATAGTAAATAAAACGGATCATTTGCAAATATCGACATTTCTACAAAATAGTATTCACCCAAATTCCAGTTACATATAAGTTTTGTGTCCCCCAAAGTGAGGCAAAGTGTTTAGCTAATAAAGACAATACATTGCATATGTTTTTACCAGGACATCAAACTTTTTTTACAAAGAAAATAGTAAACACTCTTATGGTATCGGTACAGTCAAATAATTTTTAGAACAGTTTAACTACAGAACGTTAAATAAAACAAAAAGGCAAAATAAATCAGTAGAGCTTTACGGCTATGGTGGTACGAGGGGAGGGGGGTGGGGGAGGGGGCAAACACGGCGTCGAGGAGTGGAAGCATTTCTTTAATTAGAGTGGCATACACCCAGGGGTCACTGATTCCGCCGCTGTTCCACACGGTCCAAGACGCAACAAATCCACCGAAAAGACTGCCTGCACTGCGTTTGTCAGTTTTCTATTCGAGTTTTGCTCTATGTTGATGGATCCTTTTCAGACAGCATTGATGGAGTTGTCTAAAAAATTCCATGAAGGACAGCTCGTTTTCTACTATTGAAAGTAGGAGGGAAAGGGGGGGGGGGAATTCCGCCGTCTACAAACTCTAGGGATCGATCAACAGCCGGCCGCGGTGATCTCGCAGTTCTAGGCGCGCAGTCTGTAACCGTGCGACTGCTACGGTCGCAGGTTCGAATCCTGCCTCGGGCATGGATGTGTGTGATGTCCTTAGGTTAGTTAGGTTTAAGTAGTTCTAAGTTCTAGGGGACTGATGACCACAGCAGTTGAGTTCCATAGTGCTCAGAGCCATTTCAACCATTTTTTTTTCGATCAACAGAGACTGCACCCTAATGTAGCCACAGTTAAAGAATGTGCAGAAAATTGATTCCATGTGCCTCAACGGATACATGTACGTGCTGTAGAATGTTCCGTCTTATACTCCGGCCGCTGTGACCGAGCGGTTGTAGGCACTTCAGTCCGGAACCACGTTGCTGCTACGGTCGCAGGGTCGAATCCTTCTTCGGGCATGGATGTGTGTGATGTCCTTAGGTTGGTTAGGTTTAAGTAGTTCTAAGTCTAGGGGACTGATGACCTCAGATGTTAATTCCCTTAGTGCTTAGAGCCATTTAACCATTTGAACAGTCTTACACGTTTACATAGGCCAGGCATCATCCGATCCGTGTCAAAGGAAGCACGAACACGATGCTACAGTGTCTCCGCATCTGGAATAGGCTCTGGTTACACGATACTTTACAGATGGTCCCATAACCAGGAATCACACGGATTGAGATCCAGTAAATGAACAGGCCGTGCAACTGGAGCCCTCTTCCGATCCATTGAAATTAGTGGCGGAGTGGGCTGGAGCACCATCATGTAGCAGCCACATAACCATTCGAATCATCAATGGCACCTTTTCCAGCAAGGAAGGCAAAGTCACCCGCAAGAAACACCGGTATCTCCGGCCTGTTGGGCGACGTAGAAGGAAGACTCGTCCCAAAACACGGTCGTCAATTATCCCAGGCCACACATTGCAGCAGCACCGATGCTGATGACTCGCTGTCACCATATCGCGGGGGTTCTGCGTACTACCCCACGTATGAATGTTATAAAAGTTGAAGATATCACTCTGCGTGGAGGTGGCCTCATCTGCGAATAGTCTGGGTGATACAAATCCCGGAATCGTGGCTGCCTGGTGAAGAAAGCACTGATAAGAGTGCTCCAGATATGGAAAGCCTGTCGCTAGTAAGCCCTGCACACGCTCTAAGTGATAAGGATACTAACGATTGTCATGGAGAATGTTCCACACGGACCAACTGCCTGGTTGGTGTAAGACACGTTTCTACACAGACAACACGAAGACTTCTGGAGGAACACCGGCTTATTGTTGTAGCTTCCGTTCAGGCGTCATCAGTGAGGAGGGCACCAACAGTGTTGTGCCCTTAGGGACCACCGCACAAAGAAATTATTTTCCAGACAAGAAAAATGGTTCAAATGGCTCTGAGTACTGTGGGACTTAACATCGGAGGTCATCAGTCCCCTAGAACTACTTAAAACTTACTAACCTAAGGTCATCACACATATCCATGCCCGAGGCTGGATTCGAACCTGCCACCGTAGCGGTAGCGCGGTTCCAGTCTGAAGCGCCTAGAACCGCTCGGCCACTCCGACCGGCTTTTACAGACAAATTCCAATTCTGCATACAAAGTCATGATGGGTGTACTCGTGTAAGAAGGCTCCGAGGGGAACAAGCGCTGTCAGATAGAATCTGTCATGGCCATATTGGTGCAACACCTCGCATTACGGAGTGGGGTTCCTTTCGGTGCAAAACACGACAACCTGTGGTTGGCAACGAAGGTAAGCCACACAGGTGTCATTATATCTTCTGCGGTTTAGGGCCAATAGCTGTACCCCTTCTTCGAGGCCTCCATGACGTCTTTTATCAAGACAGCTCAACGTAGCCGAATGTTCTCCAAAACACGCAGTATTTAAAATTTCTAAATCTGGGGTCGCTGAGAAACTGACGCGGCCTCATACGCATGCCAGTACGATTCACGAACTCAGGAATTTTGCTGAAGCAGCGTGGACCGATGTACCTGTCAGCACAACACAAGCTAAGTTCTATACGGTTCCCACCTGTCTTATAGCCAGTATTGCCGTCAGAGATGCCAGATCCGAGTACAAATTTCGCATGTTGTGCACGCAAAACTCATGTTCTTATTTAATGATGGTTTCATCCTAAACATATGCTGTTTTCGCACAGTAAGTAAAATTTTCTTGTTTACTGTCCGACCTGGAGTTTCCACTTCAACGATCACCGTTATATTTGAATTTGTTGAACAGAACAAAGCATTCTTGTAATGTTCTCATATCCGACTCTATTGCAGCTATGACGGGCTGCTAATTTAGGATTCGAACTGTAAGTGTTTCTGTGCACCCATTCCGAGCTGCTACTGAATTTCTCATTTAATGTTGTGTAAGCGAGAAAAATGTTTTACAAATCCACATTTGGTGAAGGTTTTGAGCCAAACTTGGTTGTAAGTGTCTTACAGATGTTCCCCATGAAGGATTCCGGAAACAGCGATCGTATGAGACCCAACTCGCTTTTATTTGTTCATGAGATACAGGCTCCCAGGTAGATGTCATTTTCTTTGACTTCCGGAAGGCGTTCGATACAGTTCCGCACTGTCGCTTGATAAACAAAGTAACAAGCTACGGAATATCATACCAGCTGTGTGGCAGAATTGAAGAGTTTTTAGCAAACAGAACACAGCATGTTGTTCTCAATGGAGAGACGTCTACAGACGTTAAAGTAATCTCTGGCGTGCCACAGGGGAGTGTTATGGGACCATTGCTTTTCACAATATATATAAGTGACCTAGTAGACAGTGTCGGAAGTTCCAAGCGGCTTTTCACGGATGATGCTGTAGTATACAGAGAAGTTGTAGCATCATAAATTGTAGCGAAGTGCAGGAAGATCTACAGCGGATAGGCACTTGGCGCAGGGAGTGGCAGCTGATCCTTAACATACACAAATGCAATGTATTGCGAATACATAGAAAGAAGGATCCTTTATTGCATGACTATAATAGCAGAACAAACACTGGTAGCAGTTACTTTTGTAAAATATCTGGGAGTATGCGGACGGAACGATTTGAAGTGGAATAATCATATAAGGCGGGTGCCAGTTGAGATTCATTGGGAGAGTCCTTAGAACATGTAATCCATCAACAAAGGAAGTGGCTTAAAAACAGTTGTTCAACCTATACTTCAGTGTTGCTCATCAGTGTGGAATCCGTTCCAGGTCCGGTTGACAGAAGAGATAGAGAAGATCCAAAGAAGAGTTGCGCGTTTCGTCACGGGGTTGTTTGGTAGGTGTGATAGCGTTGCGGAGATGTTTAGCAGACTCAAGTGGCGGACCCTGCAAGAGAGGCGCTCTGCGTCGCGGTGTAGCTTGCTGTCCAGGATTCGAAAGGGTGCGTTTTTGGACGAGGTATCGAATATATTGCTTCCTCCTACTTACACCTCCCGAGGAAATCATGAATGTAAAATGAGAGAGATTCGAGCGCGCATGGCAGTCGTTGCTCCCGCGAACCACTCGCAACTGGAACAGGAAAAGGAGGTAATGACAGTGGCACGTAAAGTGCCCTCCACCACACGCCGTTGAGTGGCTTGCGTAGTGTAAATGTAGATGACTGTAGATGTAGATGAAGTCTCAGAACTGCATAACTCATGGGACCATCGAGAAGATGCACGTAATGGTGTTGGATGGAAGACAATTAATTTGCAAAAAGGAGAGATGCCGTAGAAAAATCAGAAGGTAACGTCGTTGTTCACATGCAGACCGTAGTATGAGAATACTTTGTAGAAAATGAGAGTAGCATTCGGTGAGGGACAAAACATTCTCTTCTTACTCCTGTGGGAAGCCATTGCCTTTGACGAACGGTGGTATTTGACACTCGCTTTATGTTTTTGCAGTAAGATTATAATTCCTTAATGGTGACTAGAGTTACCGAAGAAAATGTCTAGATCATGATGTACTCATTTTAAGAACTGACCTAACTCGACTTACCTGTCTCAGTACAGAATGTCAGTAAGTGGTATCTCAATATAACAAAAAAAAAACTGGCACATCCCTAGGGTGTATATAGAAGCATACATATTTTTGGTAGCTGTAGTATAGGATCTCCAACGCAGAGTAAACTATACCGACCATCCAAAAGACATACTTATCTTCTAAGCATCTTCTTTAAACAGTTGGATCAAAAATGAACATTCGACCCCTTGCGGGTGGGGGGAGGGAGGTCAACTTTGAAATCTTCAATGAAAACATCAATTTTTAATTGAAAGATTAAGATTATATGTCAAACTCTGGATAAGCTTTGTCTGGAACATTTTCTTCGTTTTGCCAGGGATGAAACTGTAATCGGAGGAACAGAAATGGGTACACAATCATAATGTACGACATGTTACGTAATGGCTTCTGAATATATAATAGCATGTGGAACCCCACCTATATGATGCAAGGGTAGGTAAGGTCAGTAATCCGTAATTTCTAATTGAAAACCCCATCCGCATGATTTTATTCCTCCGACATATCGAGCAGGGGTTACTCGACGCGCCCCTGTAGCCACGTAACAAACTACGACGTATCGTTACAGGCAGTACACTGCGATCGGAGCTCACGTCTGGTGCAGACGTAAAACAGATAATGGCTCTAAACGTACAATACTTGCGCAGTGTTTATTGCCTGCATACCTACTTAGCATTTGGAGAACAGACGTGGGCGATGAATGTTGCACCTCCTGAAGGAAAATTTAAATGACCCTGATTTACGGGGAATGCAAAAGAAATGTTTCCTTGAATGCCGATGGTTTCCCAGAGAAAGCTCGCAGTCGTTCGTTCTTTTATAGGGCTTTGAACGGCTTTATGTCTGCTTACAGCGTACTGTCCGGCAAAAGGAAACGAAGCAAGAAGCTGTACTAACAGCAGTGCACCACAATTGACGTATAAGTGCCAGACAGCTAGACCGTAATTTCGGTATGTCCGTAGGTGGTATGGTAACTATACTGCATCGTCAGTGGTATCGTCTATACCACGTGTCACTGCATCAATAACTTCATGGCAACGATTTCCATAATTGGCTAGTGTTTTGTGAAATGGCATTTCAATAAATGCAAACGAACCCTCACGTTCTTTGTCGAGGTACAAGTATTATTTTCGAATGAGTCTACATTCACAAACCGTGGTAGCGTTAACGGGACTAATACGCATTCCTGGAGTGTACACAATCCCTGCGCAAGTTGACCATCAATGTCATTGGTCGGCTAACGTATGATGTGGCATCATGGGGAAAAACTCAATGTTTCATATTTAACGACAGCACGTTGAATGGACGCAAATATCGAACGTTTTTGAAACAGCAATTACCGGTACTATTACAGGATGTTTCCCTGGACGTTCGACGATGTTGTGGTTTCAGCATGACGGTTACCCAGCGCATTATGCAACTGAAGCACGGGAGGTATTACACCATAATTACACTAGTCGGTGGACCGGCAGAGGTGGCCCTATTAACTGGTCTGCTAGGTCAGATTTAACGTCCCCGGTTTTCTTTCTGTAGGAGTATTTGGAAGGTAAAGCGTACCACCAAGTGTCAACAGGCAGTGAAGACGTGGTCCACCGCACCTGAAACGCCTTTGCTGACATTCCGGCTGATGTGCTTTTTTCCTGTGTACGGTCATTTGAAAAGTCGACCACTAAGAGTACTGAAGTTGGCAATACTTCGCTTGAACCCTTATTCTAACTGGAAAAGTAGAGCAGCGTTCGCCTCGAGCCACGGCCACAGTGGGGCGTCGAATAGTTCACTGTTCAATACGTCGAAGGAGAACAACGTTGCGGTTAGGGTTTCCAATTATAATGTATGAAATACTGGCCTGTCCTACCCTCGCAGCACTCGGATGTGGCTCTACGTGTCATTGGATTTTCAGAAACCATTGAGTAGCATGTCGTAAATTACGATTGTGTACCGACTCTATTCCTCCAGTACAGCGCCATCTGTGGCGAAGCTGAAAAAACACAGGCACATATGTGTGTGTGTGTGCCTATGTGAAAGAGATCAAACTATTTTTTTTAAAAAAGTGTAAAAACTGATACTTGTACAAGTTGCAGTGTGAATTCAATTCCTTATTCATTTTAACGTTACGTTTCCAAGGGAATACAAACAGAAATAGAGAACTGAGCTTTTCATCATGCTCTTTAATCAGGAAAGCAGAGCTTTTTGTCATGGTCTTTAATCAGGAAAACATGTTACAGGGTATTTTTTATGACATGCCTACCTAATACCAAATCTCTGTTCAAATCTCTTATGTCCTATGTATAGTGTAAAGTTGTGTGTGCTCCTGTGCTACAGTAGTAGTACTGTGTTTTGTTTCCAGAACGCTTAGAATATGATGTTAGAAATCTGCTAAACAGACGGCATGCATTACATTTAAATTGTATGGATACTGACAACCACTACTCTAGAAGTGTTACACCTATATATGAGTTACTTTGTTCTTGAAATTCATAGTGAGAACTGATTTAAATTGGCTTAACACATGGGCTCTATTTCTTAAGTCGAGTGGAATAACATTACTTATTGGCACCAGTCCCTACCTGGTATATTTATTTTTGTCTATATCTTAGCGAACAATGTTCTGGATTGAGGAAAAGTATGTTTCCAATACTTTATATAACTCCTCAATAGTAAATGTTTACACTGAACGCAACGTGCATATTTTTATTGCTAACACTTTTTTGACAAATAACTTAATTTTAATATGAATTAAATAAATTAATTTAATTTAATCTTTAATTAACTTTCCATGTGAATATTTTCGTAAACAGATTTAACTAAAATTACTGTAAAATTAGTTTAATTAATTTACATTAAAACAAAATTAATGTAATTAATTCATCAAAGAAGGGTATTCAATGAAATCATGCCAATTGTACTCAATGTATCCACTTACTACTCACATATCAAAATCCCACATTGATTTTAAGCATACTAGAATTAATTTTTCGAAATAAAATGAAACCCAAGGAAAAAAGCACTTTACTCTTTGAAAACAATTAATTTTATCATCTCTAATTCTGCCTGCTAAGATCAGAGTTGCTACAATTCTTCTCAAGCTCCCACAAACCGAAGAACGAAAATGTATAGATAAAAATCTGGAAAATTAAAAATTGTAGATCATGAAATTCATTATCATCGTTTTTAAGTTTCTTCATTCTGTTATATATCAGTTCAATATTCAGTCCTTCAAGAAATTGAAATATCCAACAATCAATTAATTTTAAAAATATTTCAAGCAAAATAATTTTAAATTAATTACTCAGTTCCAAATACAGTCTTTACTTAAAGTCTACGAACACTTTCAATTATTTGTTGCACATAAAACAAAGATTGTACCAATGTCAGCCCACAGTCCAAAGCAATACTCCAGAATAGGGCGGACAATCATGATGTAAACAGTCTTTTCAGTAGACCTGTTGCATCTTCTACGTGTTCTGACAATTAATCACAGTATTTGGTTTGCTCTACCACAACATTATCAATGTGATCATTCCAGTTTAGGTTATTTATAATTGTAATCCCTAAGTATTTATTTGAATTTTCAGCCTTCAGATGTGTGACTTATCACCTAATCGAAATATAGCGGATTAATTGTTTTGTGCCTTACAGATATCTTATGTAAATCGTTTTTCAGTTCGTTTTGGTCATCTGATGACTTTACAAGACAAATGACAGTATCATCTGCAAACAATCTAAGACAGGTACTCAGATTGTCTCCTATGTCGTTAATATAGATCAGGAACAATAGAGGGCCTATGACACTTCCTTGGAGAACGCCGGATAATACTTCTATTTTACCCGATGACTTTCCAACTATTACTATGAACTGTGAGCTTTCTGACAGGAAATCACGAATCAAGTCGCACAACTGATGCGATATTTCATAGGCAAACAGTCTGGTTAAAAGGCGCTTGTGAGGAATGGTGTCGAAAGCCTTCTGTAAATCTAAAACTATGGAATCAAACTGACACACCTTATCGATAGCACTCATTTTTTCATAAGTATAAAGAGCTACTTGTGTTTTGCAAGAATGATACCTTCTGCATCCATGCTGACTATGTGTCTGTAAATCGTTTTCTTCGAAGTACTTCATAATGTTCAAATACAGTATATTTGCCAAAAGACTACTACGAATTAATGTTAGTGATAAGGGTCCGTAATTCAGCGTGTGTTATTTCTAAAATTCCACACTTCATAGATATCTGACACGTTTTTACTTAGCTTTATTTAGTTCATCAGTTTCCAAATTCCAACAGAACCTCTTTCTTCATCATTGTAATTGCATTCATTTGATCTTTCTTCTACACATTTTATTCATAAGGGAAACAACTGTCATTCATTTTCATTAATCTTCAGATACATGCAAAAATCACAGAGCTGTTCTATCAGCTACCCAGTTTTAGGTTTTTTGAAAATAAGTAATTTTGTGATTGATTTATGTCTTTTAATAGTACAAGTATTTTGTATCTCTAATTCTATCTGGTTTTATACAAATGTTATAAGTTTTCTGCATAAATAAAGGTGAAAATGGAATGTGATGGAAACAAAATGCATCCTAAAAATAAAAAAATATTTTATATCTGAACTTCTTGGGAATAAAACAAAATCACCAAACGAAATATTTGTCTTATGTTTACTTACAGAAAATTTAGACAATAATAATCTTATCAAAATATTGGAATCATTGTCTACACAAAATGAGAAAAAATTAGATGCACCTATACCAATTACATACTCATCTTGTAATAACATTATGATCTTTAAAAATTCTGTTTACATACACTATTTTAATGCATTTTTCTAAGTCTATCCATTGATCAGTGTAGCTAGCCGATTATTGCTGGTATGTGTGGAGATGTATATGTGTATGTATTTTTCTTCAATCTAATGCACATTTATAAAACTTACCGGAGTGGGATGCTATTGCCACATCACAAACCACCTATTAATAGATATTGCAGCTAATCTCAGCAATGGTATTCTCCAGGAAACAATAAAAATTCTATTTTTAACCCTATGGAAGACTGCCTTCATGAACAATTAGAGGTACTATGTACCAATTCTACCATTTTGTCAAGAAGCTCTCAATTTTTAATGCTGCTCAATATAAACAGAGAATTATAGTTAGCATGTTACAGATGCTTTGTGTGGTAACAGAATCAAATATTTTTCCCTGCAGTACACCCCTGATATGCCATCACATGACTACTACAGTAGGTGGCCTTCACGAACCTGGGTTCAATTAATCGACATAACTCTAAGTCGACCACTAGTGTCTGTAGAATGTGAATATCTAGTGTGGAATAATTGGTGGCAAAAACATTAGTCCTTTCTCAGTCGTTGATACCCATAAATGTTGATCAGTATCAAATATCCTTGGAAAAGAGCTTCGAATATTGTTTGGAGAACTTCCATTATACTTGCGACACATAACGTGCTTTCAATGTCATGGTTGTGCAGCTCCGTACTCTGTAGCAGTACAGAAGCATTAGATTGCGTGTACAATCGCCAGTGGATGCATACAGGCGGGCCAGTGTTACGGCCTGCAAATCACCAGATCTTGTTCTATCTGACTTTTGTTTGTGGGTTTAGTTTAAGGCAGAAGTTCATTACTTGAAAACATTATGCGATAACATGTTTCATCCTATCAGTAAAGCATGTAAGAAGATTATATCGGAAACACTTCTCAACTGAGTCGAATGATTCCACAGGCGAGTAAATAAGTGCGGATTTTTAAGGACTTTTTGTGAAGTAAATATTATGAACAAGCACCCCCTTGACAAGAGGTGAGAGGACTCACCTCACACGAACACCCCACTGGTGAGAGATCACAGTACACACTTCAAACGAGCTTTTGTCCCTATTATGAAACACGACTGGTCCATTTTTATTTTCTATACACTGCATCTATCTCGAGATAATACTGTCTTTGAACTCAATCAATATTTTGTCGATTGCAGTGCCATCTATGGCAAAGACAAACGTGTTGCATACAAATGTTACTTTTTTCCAAGGAATCCGTGTCTATACACACACATAGGCTGTCTTTTTATGCAATCTGCAATATTATATCTGGCCTTCATAAACCACGATCAGGATTATCATATTCTCTTACTCTCTACGCGCAAACTATTAGTTCTACAGAAAAAATGAACAGGGGCTTTTAGTGAGAAATTTGGTGTACTTAAATTTTGTACTGTGATACGTTTTCACTGGAGGCCACGGATTTCGAGTTATTCAAGGAAAACGAACAAAAGTGACCTTCGAACGCACCTCCAACCATACACCCATCCCTCATCAGTCATGATTTCTAGCAAGTTGTTGGCGGCACTTCCTCCTACAACCATATAAAAATTTCCGACTAAGTGCGCTATTGCCGGCCCGAGTGACCGAGCAGTTTTAGGCGCTACAGTCTGGAACCGCGCAACTGCTACGGTAGCAGGTTCGAATCCTGCCTCGGGCATAGGTATGCGTGATGTCCTTAGGTTAGTTAGGCTTAAGTAGTTCTCAGTTCTAGGGGACTGATGACCACAGAAGTTGAAAGGTGGCTACACTGAGTCACAGCGCCAGAGATTGCGCCAAAGAGTTTTATTCCGCCGCCTCCACTGGCAGTGCCTGTTCAGAAGTAGCTGTGGGCAGTTGTAGCTGAGAAACTGCCGTGGGCAGTGGTAGTTCTGAGGTAGCCGTGATCAGTGCTTGTTGAGACGATGTCGATAGAGTACTAGTTGTGAGCATGTCGTGTGCAGTTGTTCTGTTGGGCAAGACACCATATGTTGTTCGATTGGGGATGTTGTAATGATCAGAGTGTATTTTTCATCAATATATATGAAGGTAAAGAAAAGTTTTTATTTTAAATGTCCTAAACAACCATGCCTATTGGCCACAGGTTCAGTCAACAAAGCATCTGGCTCGTATTCTTGTATTAGACTGTAATTCTGGTTTCTATATGCAATTATAGTATTTCTGTTTTTTTTAATTACTTCAGTGTAAATGGCTTTTAAAGCATCTTGTCGTATTGAGGAAGAACAGTACCAGATGTGTACGTTGACTTACACTTCCACACACAGAACAGTTACACTTGTGCTTTGTTGTTTCGTAGCTTTTATTGTTGCTGGGGACTTAATTAATTAATTGTGTTAACGGAAATTTCCTTCATTCTTTGTTGTTATTCTATGCAGTCAGTTGCGTACTAATACTAGTCAAGGCCAACCGTTTACGAGACTTCGTAGCCGGACATACAGCTACTAAAACTAAAAATATTTGCATTTTATTTATTTAAGCCCCGATGGAAAGTTAAGCCCCATAGTGCTCAGAGCCATTTGAACCATACGTGCACTATTTCCCATATTCGATCTCCTTAGCTGTCTACTGATATACGTGCACTGTTTCCCATATTCGATCTCCTTAGCTGTCTACTGATTGGATTATTAAGCCAACAGCATAGTCGGCTACTTCGTTAACGTTACTTACTTTCAGGTGCCCAGAGGGTAATTAAAGAAAAAAAAAGACTTTTATGAACGTTCACTAAAAATAATTACTTTTACAATTATATCAAAACTTAACCCTTACAAGCACATTAGTTTCGTAGTCAGAGTCCTGACGAGTAAAACGACGTTAACGTTTATTTTATGCTATTAACATACGTAAAATTGTTATGCAAGACTTACACAAACGTCAATTTTAGAGTCTGTATGTGCTGCACTAGACAGGTGGTGTAACAAGGCCCAGTTAATGAACACCAAGGAAGTTCGAATGTGAGAAATAATTCGTACAGTAGCAGACTTTTGCACTAGAAGTCCTAACCTGTAGGGGTTGACCGTTGGGGTGGGCGTTCATTTTAAGTTCCCTTTAGTATGTTTTTCTTAAGTATCACGAACACTATAGTCTCCAGCGAAAAGGTATCCCAGTACAAAACGTAGCCATATTAAATTTTCTGCAAAAGCGCCCTGTTCATTTTTTCCTATAGGACTAACAGTTTGTGACAGGGACAGGGAGAATATGAAAATCTCGCATATTGTTTTTGGAGGCCAGATATAACACTGCCAGTAGCAAGAACTACATCGGCAGGAGCGACTGGATCACATTATATATATATATATATATATATATATATATATATATATATATATATATATATATATACTCACCTGAAACTTGTACAGTGCTGTTTGTGTGCGGTTTTCACAGAATGCATTGTTGTCAGGCGATTGTATTGTTAGCCCCAATAAACATATTGTAATGCTACGGAATGTATTTTTGTGCAGACGTACACTTTTGTGTATGAACAATGCCTACTAAAATTAAAAACCTGAAACTAGCGCAAATTAGAATGTCAGTGGTGTTTGATAGAGGATTCTATTGCGAGTCGTCTGCGAGATATCGTATTTTTAAAAATGTATACACCGACACTTGTTTATGCCATTCATCCCACATAATTGCTAGGAAAGATTTTTTTATGTTTGCTTACAGTGTGCTTGTGTGTTCCTTGAGTGCACTGCGAGTTACTAGACACTTACTGCGTGGCAGTGCAAGCAGTAGATCGCGATTTACCAATGCAGGAAAAGCCGAAAGGCTCATGGTATATGGACGGAGTAGGAAGAATGCATCACGTTGTTGTAGACGTATGCGGCAAGATATCCCAATAGACATCAACCATCTCGGCAGTTAGTTATCGACCCCTTCAACCAGTTACTTGAAAGTCGTGGTGCAATACCAAAAAAACACAAGAGAAAGAAACAAGTTACGACGGAAGAGGCGTAAATTAATGCTCTTGCTGCTGTTGCAATTGATCCGCACGTTATCTCTCGCGCAATCGCACGAGGAAGTGGCATGAGTCAGGAAATCGTCCAAGACTTTCTCCATCGACATGAGTCCCATTGCTGTCACCTCTGTCTCCATTAAGAACTGCATGGAAACGAATAAGAGAATCGTGTTAACTTGTGTAGACGGGCAAGATACTCCATAAATGCCATGTAGCGAGTTTTGTGATGAAGCGAAATTTGCCAATCTTGGCCAGGTAAGCCACCGAAACATGCACTACTGGCCTGTTGACAATCCCAATTGGCTTCACCAGGTGGAACGTCAGCGTCCATCGAGTGTAAAAGTGTTATGTGGGGTAGTGAACCATCGGCTCTTAGGCATGTTTTTATAGACGGAACGTGAACACGCGTAAGTATCGTAGACTCCTTACCGACCACCTTCCATGGATGCTAGAAGATGTTCCTCTGCAGACTGGGAGGAACCAATGGTACCGTCCAGCACATAGTGCACAAAGTACTACGGCATGTCATCAACAATTGTTTCCAAATCGTTGGATTGGCCGCAGTGGACTTGTACCTTGGCCAGCCCATCCACATGTTTTGACGCCCTGTAAACTTTTTTTTGAGGGGGGGGGGAGGAGGGGGAGGGAGATCTGAAAGACGCTATCTACAAGGACATACTGACTACATCCAATGATGCATCGTGCTCTGACATCTACTTTGAAATGCTAGCACGTTTGCACCAGTCGTTTCATACCCGACTGGACTTGTGTATTGCCACTGCTGGTGCTCATTTTCATTACAGTCTGTCATTGTCAGTTGTTTCGGTCCTGATCATAATCCACGTAACTGGTATATACAGTTGTGTTGTTCTTTGCCGTGTGTTACCACATGTATTGTGCAATTCCGAAGAGGGAAGTTTTCAAAATACAATACCTCGTAAACGACACGCACTATAATCCTGGAACAAACACAACTGTAATTCGAATTTACCCTACATTTAGTTGTTTAATGTCAATAGGCTTTGTTTCATTTAAGAAGTGTAGGTTGGCAAAAAAAAATACTCTTTCTAAATATTATTGCATCTGTTGATTGTCTAACAATGTAAGCCCTTGATTACCAATTCATTTTGTGAAAACCGCACAAGAACAGCACTCCCCATTTCAGCATTAGAGCGGTGCAAGTTTTAAGTTATTCACCCTGTACTATCACACAACCTCCGGCATAATGACAAAATTGATCATGTTTATTACAGCTTTTTAAATACAGTCATTCTTTTCCGTTCCAAGTCAAAACCAATTACTAAACTGTGAAGTTTCGTAATTCGTAGTTTTCTGCCAGCTTTGAATCTTGCAAATATTGCAAATGTGAAAAATGAAAAATGGAAATGTGGAAACATATGTAAAGTATGCAGAAATCTGGATGCCACATGGGAGCAGAGGATGTCTGTGTCTATAGGAGACTTGTCATATGTTGATGCTCTTTCAGAAAAAAAGATAGTTACAGAGGTATTTACTACACGCACATTTCTTTACACGATACTTGAGGTGTAGAAAGTAAGCATGTGTTTTAGATATCCTGTGTAGTTTACGCTATGTTAGAGGTCCTGTCGTGTAGTTAGCAAAAATGCTGTACAATTACATACACACATGAAGGAGGTGGCAATTTTTTTGATAAAGTGAGGCACCAAATATTTACATTCTGTATAGATACAGACAATTTATAGATAGGTCAATATTTAATACGCTCCTGGAAATGGAAAAAAGAACACATTGACACCGGTGTGTCAGACCCACCATAATTGCTCCGGACACTGCGAGAGGGCTGTACAAGCAATGATCACACGCACGGCACAGCGGACACACCAGGAACCGCGGTGTTGGCCATCGAATGGCGCTAGCTGCGCAGCATTCGTGCACCGCCGCCGTCAGTGTCAGCCAGTTTGCCGTGGCATACGAAGCTCCATCGCAGTCTATAACACTGGTAGCATGCCGCGACAGCGTGGACGTGAATCGTATGTGCAGTTGACGGACTTTGAGCGAGGGCGTATAGTGGGCATGCGGGAGGCCGGGTGGACGTACCGCCAAATTGCTCAACACGTGAGGCGTGAGGTCTCCCCAGTACATCGATGTTGTCGCCAGTGGTCGGCGGAAGGTGCACGTGCCCGTCGACCTGGGACCGGACCGCAGCGACGCACGGATGCACGCCAAGATCGTAGGATCCTATGCAGTACCGTAGGGGACCGCACCGCCACTTCCCAGCAAATTAGGGACACTGTTGCTCCTGGGGTATCGGCGAGGACCATTCGCAACCGTCTCCATGAAGCTGGGCTACGGTCCCGCACACCGTTAGGCCGTCTTCCGCCCACGCCCCAACATCGTGCAGCCCGCCTCCAGTGGTGTCGTGACAGGCGTGAATGGAGGGACGAATGGAGACGTGTCGTCTTCAGCGATGAGAGTTGCTTCTGCCTTGGTGCCAATGATGGTCGTGTACGTGTTTGGCGCCGTGCAGGTGAGCGCCACAATCAGGACTGCATACGACCGAGGCACACAGGGCCAACACCCGGCATCATGGTGTAGGGAGCGATCTCCTACACTGGCCGTACACCTCTGGTGATCGTCGAGGGGACACTGAATAGTGCACCGTACATCCAAACCGTCATCGAACCCATCGTTCTACCATTCCTAGACAGGCAAGGGAACTTGCTGTTCCAACAGGACAATGCACGTCCGCATGTATCCCGTGCCACCCAACGTGCTATAGAAGGTGTAAGTCAACTACCCTGACCAGCAAAATCTCCATATCTGTCCCCCATTGAGCATGTTTGGGACTGGATGAAGCGTCGTCTCACGCGGTCTGCACGTCCAGCACGAACGCTGGTCCAACTGAGGCGCCAGGTGGAAATGGCATGGCAAGCCGTTCTACAGGACTACATCCAGCATCTCTACGATCGTCTTCATGGGAGAATAGCAGCCTGCATTGCTGCGAAAGGTGGATATACACTGTACTAGTGCCGACATTGTGCATGCTCTGTTGCCTGTTTTTATGTTCCTGTGGTTCTGTCAGTGTGATCATGTGATGTATCTGACCCCAGGAATGTGTCAATAAAGTTTCCCCTTCCTGGGACAATGAATTCACGGTGTTCTTATTTCAATTTCCAGGAGTCTAAGATTACATCGTGATTTTAACACCTCCTTCAATAAAGCTAGTTACCATTAAGGAATCATTATTTTAGTGCAAAAATGGGATGAACAGAACGTACCATTGTTTGTCAATGTGGAAAGCCTTCGGCAGGATTAAAAGGACGTCACTTTATCCCTCATAGAGTGTTCTTGGTGAAACATTTAGGTGTGTAACATCTGCCTTGAGTGGTGGGGAAGCGCTGTCAAGTTGAAACCTTTCCGGCGATAGTGGGCAATTTAACGTGGAGTCGTACTAATATGTCGGTGCATAAGTTCTTAGCGTTATTCCATAAGTTTAATAAACACGAAAGATACACGTAATAAAGTCTTTGGTGGTTCTGACGAAAACAAAAATCGTCGAGATACGTTCGAATCGCATTTGCATCCGGAAAGGAAGTTCCTTGATGGCTGTTAGAGAGCAGAAAAGGTGGAAATCTGAGGACGCAAGATCAGGTGAATAAGTGTAGTATAGCGTTTTCTGTCCGCCTAACAGAATGCAGGCGGGTGTTATAGTGGAGTAGCATCATTTCACGCACTCTTCTGCTCGTCGTTCTCGGATTGTGTCTGCAAGACGTCTCAGCTGTTGACAATAAATGTCATAGGTGATTTTCAGACCTTGGGAAAACAATTCGTAGTTCACTACGTTGTCGCAGTTCCACCGAATGCGTAACGATATCTTTGGTGAATGCACGCTGGTCTTTGTACCAAGAGCTACTGCCTTGTTTGGGCTAAACTATTCCGACCTGTTCCTTATGTTAGCATAGAGACATCATTGATTGTCGTCAGTAACGATACAGGATAGAAACGGTCGGTGTTGTTCACGAGCCATCTATTGGCCAACAAGCAGAGATGCACATAAGACAATCCGCTGATTTTTGTGATTTTGGCTTAGAGGATGTGATACCCATACATCAGATTTTTTAACCTTCTCCGTTGCAAACAAATGTCGCACGATGGTGGAATTATCGCAATTCGTAACATTTGCAGTTTTCAAGTACACTGACGTTGATCACTGTAAATAAATGCGTTTAGATGATCTTCATCAAAATCCGGAGGTCTTCCTTAACGTGGAAATTCACTAATGTCAAAACGATCCTCCTCAAAACGATAAAACCATTTTCTTGCCGTGCTTTGTCTAGCGACACTACCCTCACATAGGCGAAAACGTCTCTCGCTTTCTCCGCTGTTATCATCCCTCTGCTGAACTCAAACAGAAGAATATGTCGCAACTGTTCCGGTTTCTACACTTGGCACTTTTCTAGCGCCTATAGCTTCACTCATTATCTCCGAATGAAAAAACGACAATATGTAAATTCAAATAACAACAGCGAACTACAAATGAAAAATTACAATCGATAAATAACCTTAAAGCAATTTCTATACCAACAACCAAGACGAAAACACTAAAAACTGACGCAGCAACCTAATATTTTTGAATTTTGTTGCTGTAGATTCTATTCCAGGAGGAAAAACAAATTAATTGCTTTTATAAACAGTGGAGGAAGTTGGATGGTGGCTATGTAATGTAAGTAGTAAGTGAATGTGGTTTTTAATACTACGGTTCCTTGGTAGTAGTTTAATGTTTTACATTTTTTCGTAATACAAACGAAGGTCACCGGTGGCGCAGTGGTTAGCACACTGGACTCGCATTCGGGAGGACGACGGTTCAGTCCCGTGTCCGGCCATCCTGATTTAGGTTTTCCGTGATTTCCCTAAATCGCTCCAGGCAAATTCCGGGATGGTTCCTCTGAAAGGGCACGGCCGACTTCCTTCCCCGTCCTTCCCTGATCCGACGAGACCGATGACCTCGAAGTTTGGTCTTTTTCCACAAACAACCCAACAACCCAAACGAAGGTCTGATGCAGTTGTGGCGAACAGCAGACAGAACATGTAGTTGACACTGGATACAGACAGTAAACCCACTAATTTTGTACTTCATTTTGCCAGAAGCAGTAGTTACCGTAAAATACTTAGAAATAATACGGCTGAAGCAGGAAGGATACAAATGGCGGAGGTATATCGTTGGCTGCGAGAAATGTAATTCACTCACGAAAGATGTGGTTTCCCAAGACTGTTTGTGATAAAATCGCGTTATGTGCTTGGTTTTGGCTTCAAGGGGTGTATCGGGAAGGTATACTACAGTCTCCCTCTTGATTTATAGCTCTAATGGCCTTTTGTGCTATGCATCCAGAAAAGCATAGCACTATACAGAGGGTCGGATACTGTTTCGGAAATGCGCCTGGGCGCAAATCAACGTAATTACTGCACATAAATATGCAAAGTGACTCTCCTCTGTTCTCTTACATTGTTGGTGACAACTCACCAGCGGCAGGAGAATACCTAGGGGATGGCATGTGGATCGACCTATAGTGCAGTGATGTGTAACACACAAAATAGAAAGAGCAAGTGCAATGCTGATGGGAATATCATCTACAGAAGTGTGTGTTTATGAAACACTTATTCAGGAGAAATGACTACTCACATTAAAAAGACGCCGAGGCTGATACTTTAATACATACACGCTGCTACATGTGAGTCCAAAGTAGGTGCTTTGGAAGTTTGGAAGAGCAGCGTGCTCACAAAACAGACGCAAGGTGATTGTCGTAATGTACATGCGGATCACTGTTATCAAATAACGTCATAGATAGGTTGGTAATTTGCAATACACGTCACTTTTGGACATTATTCTTCACAACACCATCAAATATAGATATTGTGGAATTGTCATTGGTTACCACAAACAAAGCAATTTCACAGATCCTAAAACAGAACCAGTGTGTCTGATGGACTTAACCCGTTCCCTATTGAATAAATTGTTTCTTTTAAGTGCATTTAATGTGTTATGCATACGCAAAAGAAATTTGGGAATGGTGGAACCAATTAAAACAGATACATATGGCGAAAACAGATACCAAAACAGATGCATACAAAGTGCTACCAGAAAATTGCATATCAGCTGGTATAATCGGTGTGTAATGGGAGATGTAGTGGCAATGTCTATTTTGGTCATTGCTCCAAGGAGCTAATAATCCATCTTTCCTTATATTCTCTATATTGTCATAAGGTCCATTAAAACTACAGTCTTAGTGGATTTTGTTTATAACACAAGTTTCTTAAATAATAATAATGGGAGGACTTTAAGGTACAGTCCACATCAGCATCTTCTGGAAGGTAGAGCTTTTTGAGATGTGTGTAGAATGTCATCCACAGTATACAGAGTACAAATATGGATTACGCTGAGGTGTGCTTCCTAAGAGCCATCAGAACACTTCTCATAGACGTCAGATTAACAGAAGGTTCGACGAGGGGTGTCACAAACGCACTCGTTTAGTCTGTGAGACTTCTGTGATATGAGCTGCAAAGGAGACATTATGCATCACGGAGAGGTCCGACTGTTTAAAAAATCTGAGGGCATACATTGCTGGCAATATATACAGTGTTACACCACACATCATAAAGTGATTTGTAGATACTGCACATCTCATTTTTGATACATTGGCAGTTTGTAGGAGTAGCTTTATGGAGCATGGAATGGTATGAAATATGTGTTATGCATACTGAATGATAGTTTTATCAAAGTTTGGCTGCGTGCTAGAGGCACTGACCTTAAATCGGATTTTGGAGTAGAATAGACGTAAGCAGATGCCTGTTAATACATGCAAACTAAGAGAATATCAAATAACCAGGCAGAATAAGTTAGTCGTTGCAGGAAACGGACTGACACTTCCAGTCAGATTAAAGACGTGATGTGCCCCAATTCTCTATGGTGACTGCAGCTATATATTGCACGTATGCGCCGAAATGCCTGATAAAAAGCACCTGACTATTATTCCGAGAGCCGGCCGGAGTGGCCGAACGGTTATAGGCGCTTCAGTCTGGAACCGCGCGACCGCTACGGTTGCTGGTTCGAATCCTGCCTCGGGCATGGATGTGTGTGATGTCCTTAGGTTAGTTAGGTTTAAGTAGTTCTAAGTTCTAGAGGACTGATGACCTCAGCAGTTAAGTCCCATAGTGGTCATAGCCAATTATTCCGAGAATGATGTCCTTCCGGCTACCACTATAGTGGCAGCATTTCTACCAGGTGTTCGGATACTTTTGGTCCCTTGAGAGCCTGGTAAATTTGTTCAGACGATATGCTTTCTAGCCAGCAATAATTGGGGAGTTGTTTGTACTGCTCCCTTGCTCTGGTCGAGCTTATGGTAGGAAGCCATGATCCCGTGTGATATCAGAGTAAGGCTGCTTGTAGTTTGTCGGGGACCACAGGAGGCTGCTGCAGCTGGTGTTACTTTAGTCCCTCTCCAACACGCCGTGCATCAGTGACTGGAGGTATAGCAGCCCTCGTTTCTCAGCTGTATGGTGCCACTGCTTTTAACTCACCTATGCACCAAGTTAGTACACATCTAATCCATGTTAAGTACTAATTTACAAGATCATGTTAAGCTGTAACTGTTTACATGTGTGAATTGCGTAAATAATGTGCTGTGTTCCTTGTTAATTTTTTTTTTACTTAAAGTGCAGAATGGCTACATACTAGAACTCAGGTAGAAAGAGAAAGTTATGTTGAAGAAAGAAACAAATCCAAACTGATAATTGCGGTATCCAAGAATAAATCATGGGAAGACTTTGGAAACAGGTTGGAGACTTTGGGTCAAGCTGCTGGGAAACCATTCTGGAGTGTAATTAACAGTCATCGAAAAGGAGGTAAGAAGGAAATGACAAGTATTTTGGACAGGTCAGGAAAACCGCAGGTGAATCCTGTGGATTCCTTGGGCAGATGGAGGGAATATTTTGAAGAGTTGCTCAATGTAGGTGAAAATACGATCAGTAATGTTTCAGATTTCGATGTACAATGGGATAGGAATGAGGATGGAAGTAGGATCACATTTGAGGAAGTGGTGAAAATGGTCAATAGATTGCAGTGCAATAAAGCAGCTGGGGTGGATGAAATTAAGTAGGAACTCATCAAATACAGTGGAATTTCAGGTCTTAAATGGCTACACAGGATAAATGTGTGAACACAAAATAAGCAGTCTTGCATATGCGGATGACTTAGTTGTGATGGCAGATTCGATTGAAAGTTTGCAAAGTAATATTTCAGAGCTAGATCAGAAATGTAAGGACTATGGTATGAGGATTAGCATCTCCAAAACGAAAGTAATGTCAGTGGGAAAGAGATATAAACGGATTGAGTGCCAAATAGGAGGAACAAAGTTAGAACAGGTGGACAGTTTCAAGTAATTAGCATGCATATTCTGACGGGATGGTAACATAGTGAAAGAACTGGAAACGAGGTGTAGCAAAGCTAATGCAGTGAGTGCTCAGCTACGATCTACTCTCTTCTGCAAGAAGGAAGTCAGTACCAAGACTAAGTTATCTGTGCACCGTTCAATCTTTCGACCAACTTTGTTGTATGGGATCGAAAGCTGGGTGGATTCAGGTTACCTTATCAACAAGGTTGAGGTTACGGATATGAAAGTAGCTAGGATGATTGCAGGTACTAGTAGATGGGAACAATGGCAGGAGGGTGTCCACAATGAGGAAATCAAAGAAAAACTGGGAATGAACTCTATAGATGTAGCAGCCAGGGCGAACGGACTTAGATGGTGGGGTCATGTTAAATGCATGGGACAAGCAAGGTTACCCAAGAGACTCATGGGTTCAGCAGTAGAGGGTAGGAGGAGTCGGGGAAGACCAAGGAGAAGGTACCTGGATTCTGTTAAGAATGATTTTGAAGTAATAGGTTTAACATCAGAAGAGGCACCAAGGTTAGCACGGAATAGGGGATCATGGAGGAATTTTGTAAGGTGGACTATGCTCCTGACTGAACGCTGAAAGGCATAATCAGTCTTAAATGATGATGATGACGATGATGATGAAGTGCAGGCCTTCGGGATAATGAGTAAAACTGTAAGAAAACTGTGAAAATCAATGGACGAATACAGTCACATTTGGCAGAAACGTCACTGCGCGCGAATGCCCAGCTGAAAAAAATACATAAAAGATTTTAGAAACAGGAGAGAAAATATGTGGGGAGTCTGACGTTCTCACTATGGTCTACAAAACACTAGTGACGCACAATCGACCTACAGAGCGAGGGAAGGGGGAAGAGAGGGGAGTGAGAAGGACTTTGATGAAGAAGGACTTTGACCCGTAACACTGAAACAACTGTTTCAGAACATTTCTTAAGGAGGGCAGTGACCAGCGGTATTGAAGGAGAATAACTGTCTCAGTACTTTGACCCCAGACCTCGACGTTGATAATGAGGAGTATACTGGGGCCTTTGTCGTGATACCCAGAATGCACTCTATTCCTAGGTTCCCTTACGTATGTGGTACTAGATGTCTACTAACAGGCCGCTCAGTTTCAGTAAATCATGGACCGCCGGTTTGCGGTTGCGCAGCCCGAAGCGCCCCAGCTGTGACCTATTGCGTTCAGATTAGGAAAATTTGGCACCCAAGGCATCAATGTGAGTTTGACGTCAAGCTGATGAAGCCACTGAAGTACGATTCTGTTCTTGTGACAAGAACAATTGCCTGGCAGGAAGATGCCATCACAATGAGGAAGTCATTAAGCATGAACGGCGTGGAAAAATGTTCACGTAGCCCAGAGCTGTCATGGTGCCATCAGTTACAAGTACAGTTCTCACGGAAGCCCAAGTCGATACATTGTAGAGTATGATTATGCTTTTATCGTTCTGCATTCGCGGCGCTGTGAAAGTTTACAGCAGCTGTTACCCTGCTTGTCAGCATCTCACGACACGTTGTAACAAGCAAAGTGATTTAACCGACCAGACTAAATAATTTCACTGATCCAGGACCCAGCCTCAACAATCCCATGCACACTGCAATTGTAGTTTAAGATGTTGTTGGGTCAATTTGGAAACACATTCGAGCTGTCTTAAGAGGAGGCCCATATTCAATAATGTGTGTTGAGCGGTGTGGTCTGAAACTCTTGTGACTGTACCAATATCGCATTCTGCTGTCATGTTTCCCATTGATAGCCACCTATTCTGCTGTATGTGGAGGGTTCAAATGGTTCAGAGCACTATGGGAGTTACCATCGGAAGTCATCAGTCACCTAGAACTTAGAACTACTTAAACCTAACTAACTTAAGGACATCACACACATCCATGACTGAGGCAGGATTCGAACCTGCGACCGTAGCGGTCGCGCGGTTCCAGACTGAAGCGCCTAGAACCGCACGGCCACACCGCCCGGCTATATGTGGAGGTCAAACGTCCGACCTCCATGTTTTACGAGGCAGCGTGGACGACCAACACTTCTTTGTCTGCTCGCAATTTAAATACATCCACCAAACACTATCTGTAGATGTTTAATTCAGTAGCAAACAAATACCCAACCAGCTTCGCCATTTACGAGATGCCCGTTCACAGACACCGTCAATAATATGCCCTTTGTCAGTGTCCGTTACGCTAGTGGCAGTCCTTACCAGCGACGAAACCATTTCCCATTCCTCTCTACTCTGCTTATTACCTTTCCCTGACGAGTCACGTGTGTGCAACGTCACCAGGCGTCATTCAGTAATGTGGTAGGCAGTGAACATAAGGCGTCGGCTCCTCGGTGTGTTTTGTTTCAACGGGAGATCCAAAATGACATTGTACAATTGCACGTAGCAATGACGGTACGTCGATAATATGACCCAGGAGTGCTTCGGCACTCTAGTACTCACCGGGTTCCTTTCGCTGTCAGCCTTCTGCTCCACCCAACAATGGTGCACAGAGTGCCATTGCGCAGCTCTTCTTCGGGGTGCAGCACGTTGGTGGGCAGGCTGACTTCGTTGACCCGAACGCCCAAGTTCAGTCTTCTCCGTACTCGAACCAGAGCCAAATCGTTGAGCGTCCTGTTGCCGTCGTAGTTGGGATGCACCACGAAGCGACTCGGCTGACCAACTTGCGCACCCTGCATCCAGTAAAGGCATGTGGGCCGTAAGAGTGCCCCTCTCTCATTTCTGGACGAGGTATATGTATGTACCTTGTGCGTAATTGCGAAACTCAGGAATAAAGTGATAAGTAAGATGTAGCAACGGTAGCTCTCGTTCGACTCTGCCAAGAAGACATCCAGCTCTTCTTCACCATGAGTCTACACTGCAAGTGTATATTGGAACAATGAAAAGAAGTGAAAACACCCGCTTAGCCGAACATAAAAGAAACTGTCGCTTCGGACACATCGAAAAATCGGCCGTAACTGAGCACGTTTTTCGAGATGGTAACCACAAAATTAAATTTAATGAGACAAGCGTTCTAGCACGAACATCCCGTTATCATGCGCGCATGTATAGAGAAGCAATAGAGATTCACAAACACCATAATAATTTTAATACAAAAAAAGAAGTCTTAAAGTTGGACAAAATATGAATGTCGACGTTGCGCCAGCGGAATGACAATCGATTACTCGTAATCGAGAATGATGACGCCTTCCAAAGATAGGCATACCCGGCATCACGTGACGAATGGTGGTGCCCTCTATGTGCTCTATAAATGCGAGACTACCTGGAGCCTCACTGGCAGTAGCCGGACGACCACAGAAGATGTCTCCCGCAGACGGAGACGAAACGTTAGCTGGAAATTTTATACATCGACCACGGCCTCTCAGCCCGGAAGTTCCAACTGAAGACAACACCGGCCGTGAAAGCCTACATTGTATGATTATACTGTAAAATTATTTTATGTGATCTGCCGTTTCATTGAAGGAATGGGCTTGAGCCGCTTCCAAAATAAAAAGTCGATATATTACAACGAACGATTAAAAAAGTACCTGTTCGAAGACAATAGAGTACACAATCGGTCTGCCAAACAAACAAAATCTCTGTGAGCGCTGACGCAGCCATGCCACCGCTGCACTTTATTTGGTGAAACTCCGTGTCCTGCTGCATGAAGCCCGTAACTACGTGCTGCACATCCGACAGGAAGAGTCAACCTTCCGAAGAAATTTTTTTTTAAGTGACTGAAGACATGACATTCTAATATGGAGACGTACGTTATCGTGAAGCAGCAGCACCCATTATAAGACACTATTCGCAATGGTAGGTATCGATAGACAAGCTGCTCCATACACATTCTTCATCACACGATGGTTATCTACTTGTCATTGTCTTCGACAGCAAGAAAAGAGTAACAGCACGTTGGTCCTGTTTGGACGCATTTGGTGATAACACGTTTCCCCGTTAATGCACGAACGTTGGAAAGACACGAATGCCACACTGATCCCTGTCCTGCATATACACTGAGATGATAAAATAGCAGTAGACATAAGTACGTATAAAGACGGGGACAGCATCTACATCTATACTCCGCAAGCCACCTGATGGTGTGTGGCGGAGAATACCTAGAGTACCTCTATCGGTTCTCCCTTCTATTCCAGTCTCGTATTGTTCGTGGAAGGAAAGATTGTCGGTATGCCTCTGCGAGGGCTCTAATCTCTCTGATTTTACCCTCATGGTCTCTTCGCGAGATATACGTAGGAGGGAGAAATATACTGCTTGACTCTTCGGTGAAGGTATGTTCTCGAAACTTTAACAAAAGCCCGTACCGAGCTAATGATCGTCTCTCCTGCAGAGTCTTCCACTGGAGTTTATCTATCATCTCCGTAACGCTTTCGCGGTTACTACATGATCCTGTAACGAAGCGCGCTGCTCTCCGTTGGATCTTCTCTCTCTCTTCTGTCAATCCTATCTGGTAAGCATCCCACACCGGTGAGCAGTATTCAAGCAGTGGGCTAAGAAGTGTACTGTAACTTACTTCCCTTGTTTTCGGATTGCATTTCCTAAGGATTCTTTCAATGAATCTCAGTCTTGCATCTGCTTTATCGACGATTAATTTTATATGGTCATTCCATTTTAAATCACTCCTAATGCCTACTGGCAGATAATTTATGGAATTAACTGCTTACAGTTTCTGACCTGCTACATTGTAGCTAAATGATAATGGATCTTTCTTTCTATGTATTCGCAGCACATTACACTTGTCTACATTGAGATTCAATTGCCATTCCCTGCACCATACTTAAATTCGTTTGCATATTATCCTGCATTTCGGTACAATTTTCCATTGTTACAACCTATCGATATGCTACAACATCATCCCCAAAAAGCCTCAGTGAACTTTTGATGTCATCCACAAGGTCACGTATATTGTGAATAGCAACGGTCCTACGACATTCCCCTGAAATCAATCTTATTTTGGAAGACTTCTCTTCATTGAGAATCACATGCTGCGTTCTGTTATTTAAGAACTGTTCAATCCAATCACACAACTGATCTGAAAGTCCATATGCTCTTACATTGTTCATTAAACGACTGTGGGAAACTGTATCAAACGCCTTGCGGAGGGCAAGAAACACGGAACCTACCTGGGAACCCGTGTCTATGTCCCTCTGAGTCTCGTGGACGAATAGCGCGAGCTGGGTTTCACACGATCGTCTTTAGCGAAACCCATGCAGATTCCTACAGTGTAGATTTCTAGTCTCCATAAACGTCATTATACTCGAACGTAATACGTGTTACATAATTCTACAACTGATCGACGTTACACATATAGGTCTATAGTTCTGCACAAATGTTCGAAGCCGCTTCTTGAAAACGGGGATGAGCTGTGCCCTTTTCCAATCTTTTGCAACGCTACGCTCTTCTAGAGACCTTCGTTACACCGCTGCAAGAAGGGGGGCAAGTTCCTTCGCGTACTCTTTGTAAAACTGTATCCCGTCAGGTCCAGCGGCCTTTCCTCTTCTGAGCGATTTTAGTTGTACTTCTGTCCCTCTGTCATCTGTTTCGATAACTACCATTTTGTCATCTTGCGACAATCTAGAGAAGGAACTACAGTGCAGTCTTCCACTATGAAACAGCTTTGGAAAAAGACATTTACTATTTCGGCCTTTAGTCTGTCATCCTCTGTTTCAGTACCATTTTAGTCACAGAGTGTCTTGACATTTTGTTTTGATCCACCTACCGCTTTGACATAAGACCAAAATTTCTTACGATTTTCTGCCAAGTCAGTACACTGAACTTTACTTTCGAATTAACTGAACGTCTCTCGCATAGCCCTCCTCACACTACATTTCGCTTCGTGTAATTTTTGTTTGTGAAGTTCCCTTTGCTTACGTAGCAGTTTTCTAACTTGGTTGTTGTACCACGGTGGCTCTTTTCCATCTCTTACATTCTTCCTTGGCACATACTCATCTAATGCATATTGTACGATGGTTTTGAACTTTGTCCACTGATCTCCAGCACTAACTCTGCTTGAGATAAAAACTTTTGTGTTGAGCCGTCAAGTGCTCTGAAATCTGCTTTCTGTCACTTTTGCTAAACACTAAAATCTTCCTACCTTTTTTGTTTCAAATAGTTCGGTTCTGTTTGTCACTAGAATATGTTATCGCCTTTAGTCGGTTCTCAAGGTAGGTTTTAGATAATGCACTTAAATAAATTTCACTGGATTCTTTGTCCCTGCAACCCGTCATAAACGTTTCAGTCTCCCAGTCTATATCTGGCTAATTAGAATCTCCACCCAGAACTATAACATGATCGGGAAATCTACTCGAAATATTTTCAAAATTTTCGCTCAGGTGTTCTGCCACAACATTTCCTGAGCCAGGAGGCCAATAAAGACATCCATTTACCATGTTTGAGCCTGCTTTAACCGTGACCTTCACCCAAATTATTTCACATTTCGGATCTCCGTCAATTTCGTTCGATACTATTGCACTTTTTATCTCTATAAAGACGCCTCCCCCTTCACTGCCCAGCCTGTCTCTGCGGTATACATTCCAATCTGAGTTTAGAATTTCATTACTGTTTACATCTGGTTTCAGTCAACTTTCCGTCCCTAGTATTTATTATGTGGTTGTTGTGACCGTTTATTAATAAGAGCAGTTCTGGGACCTTTCTATAGACGCTCCAGCAGTTTACTATTACCACATTAATATTGTTACTCCCTGTTGCGTTTTGCTTACTACTACCTTGTCGTGCCTCAGGAGACGTCTTGTCTGGCCTAGGGAGGGAATTCTCTAACCTACGCATGTTGGTATTCCAATTGCTATGGGTCTGTTAATCGATTGTCATTTTCTACTTATAGCTCACCGTTGGTATTTCAGTTTACATACTGTCAGTTACTCATTTGGAGATAGTGAGTGGAGATGTGGATTTCAGTTTGCATACTGTCATTTTCTCATTTGGAGATAGTGAGTTGTGCTGTTGATTTCAGTTTGTATATTGTCATTTTCTCATTTGAAAATAGTGAGTGGAGCTGCGGATTTCAGTTTGCATATTGTCATTTTTTTCATTTGGAGATAGTGAGTGTGTCCGCAGTTCGTGGTCGTGCGGTAGCGTTTTCGCTTCCCCCGCCCGGGTTCCCGGGTTCGGTTCCTGGCGGGGTCATGGATTTTCTCTGCCTCGTGATGACTGGGTGTTGTGTGATGTCCTTAGATTAGTTAGGTTTAAGTAGTTCTAAGTTCTAGCGGACTGATGACCATAGATATTTAAGTCCCATAGTGCTCAGAGTCAGATAGTGAGTGGAGCTGTGGACGCTAGAAATGGAGTGCTAAGTGGAGATATCGGAACAGTTCCGATATATTCTTCAGTTTCAGTTTAGTAAAACAGTGAATGCAGCGGAGATTTCCAGGAGCGTTAGGGCCTGTATGGGGATAGTGTCACTGGACAGAGCAGCGCTCGTGGTGTGACGCAATTGCCTTTCTAGAACGAACGCTGCAGTTACCACACAGGATGACTAGGAATCAGCGCCTCCTCTAGCAGTACAGAAAATTGTACAGGGATTTTTGTAGATTCTAGCCATACGCATTTCTTGTGTAAGTTTCATTGCTAACTCATATTTGTATTCCATGTAGTGTCAACTCTTTTTGTGGAAAACTAATGTCCCTCGGGCATATCTTCATAGTGTGTGGCCAGTGATTCCAAAGCTGCACCGTGAAGGGTTGGTATTACTTTTTGACACAATATTTAGTTGCTTCTTGTAACGTAGTGAACCACCTGTTCGACCTTTGATTTGCAGACCTATCAAGTAGGGAATTTCATGAACACATTCCGGCGCCTTATCTTACTTCGCGCTTCTTCCCTACGCATCCCCCCCTTCATCTTCTTAAACCATCCAGAACGTAATTTGTCCCTTGATACGGCTCGCCTGCACTTAGACGTGGTACACACATTTAATATTTGTAAATAATCCATCTCACTTCAAGTTAAACATTAATTTCCTACGATTAAATGAATATTTTAAAGACATAAGCGATTATGTCATTCCTTGCAAATTGGGAACTGTTAGTCTCACAGAAAAAATTAATAAGACCTTTTCTTCTAGTTTAACTTTGTACCGCAAAAAATTTGCGATAGAAGGTGCAGTTTTGGAGAAACACATAAAGAAATGATCTCTAAACGTCCGCCATCCCAACGTTCACATCACACTGATCAGCACTTGCATTACGTTGTCAGAATTCAAACTTCTAGCACTGTGCAAAAATTGGCGACTACAGCATTCTTCCTGTAAGTGATCTGTTTTGGTCTCCGTTGACTGTGCTATTTGAGAAGGTTATAAACTTGGCGAGTGATGCATGGTTGAGAACAGTCAAACCACAAATGACGGTATAGAACCTCCTAGTCTTGTAAAAACTGCATGATCAAAGGCAATTTCGCCCACAATTATATTGTTCAAAGTTACAGGCATCTCCTCCTTCAACAGGGACATTGTCACTCACAGTGACTTTCGCCCATCGTATATATCAGATAGACCTCATCGTAACTCTTTTGGTATTGAGTTAATTGTTGAATCTGGCGTTTCAGAAGAACACAACGGTAGGCCTTTGCTATCACTAACAACATCTGACTTCTCGATTATGCTCATGAATGTCTGATGGCATTCATTTCGGGCTACCTGTGTGGCCAAATCCTTGGCTCCAAGTGTCCCGAATTTTCTTCAAACCAGTCAGGAACATCTGTTTCCCGGTAACATGACGCATTGTCGTCCATAAAAATTCCATCATTGTTTGGGAACATGAAGTCCATGAATGACGGCAAATGGTCTTCAGGTAGCCGATAACCATTTTCAATCAATAATCGGTTCACATCACACCACACCAATTTAGAGCCATCACCCGCTTGCAAAGAGCCTTGGCTCCCACCAACTGAAATCGGGACTCATCTGACCATGCCACGGTTTTCCAGTAGTCTAGAGTCCAACCATCATGCTCACGAGCTCGGGAGAGGTGCTCCAGGCAATGTCACGCTATTAGTCAAGGCACTCGCGTCGGTCGTCTGCTGCCATAGCCCATTAACGCCAAGTTTCGCTTTACTGAGCAACGCATATGTTGGTCATTCGTCTCAGATTGATTTTTGCGTTTACTTCATGCGGTGTTGCTTGTCTGTTAGCACTGACAACTCTACACAAACTACGCTGCTCTCAGTCGTTAAGTGAAGACTGTCGGCTACTGCATCGTCTGCAGTGACAGGTAATGCCTGAAGTTTGGCATTCTCAGTACACTCTTGACACTGTGGACCTCGGAATATCGAATTCCCCATCAACTTCAAAAATGGAGCCGGCCGCGAGGGTCGAGCGGTTCTAGGCGCTTCCGTCCGGAACCGCGCGACTACTATGGTTCGAATCCTGCCTCGGGCATGGATGTTTGTGAGGTCCTTAGGTTAGTTAGGTTTAAGTAGTTCTAAGTTCTAGGGGACTGATGACCTCCGATGTGAAGTCTCATAGTGCTCAGAGGCATTTGAACCATTTTCAAAAATGGGATGTCCCATGCGTCTAGCTACAACTACAATTCCGTTTTCAAATTTTGTTAATTTCTGTCGTTTGGCCTTAATCATGTCTGTTTCACACGAATCTCCTGAGTACTAGTGAAAGCTGCGCCAGTGCATTGCCCTGATATACCTTCTGTTCGCGGTAGTACAGCCATCTGCATATGTGCATATCGCTATCAGGGTGCGTGGGATAACCACGAAAGTGCACGAAACTGCACCCAAAAAATAACTCAAGGTGTAGGTGCAGTGTGTCTGGCAGGCAAACACTTTGTTTGCAGGACCTAAACTGGGTTTTTACTAACCAACAAACGTCCATTACTGGCACCGAGGCAGAACCAGCTTTCATCATAAAACACAACAGACCTCCGCCCTGCCCTCCAATGCGCTTTCGCTTGATCACCACCGAAATCGCCAATGGTGGGGTTTGGAGTTAGTGGACAGACAGGGTGTCTGCCGAGGAGATTCTTTGAAGTAACCGATTTGTAACAGTGCTTTGTCTCACAGTGGTGCCGACAGGTACTCACATTGCTGCTGCAGATGCAGTATGATGCGCCAGAGCCACAGTAGGAAACGAAGGTCATCTCTGTCTGTAGTACGACGTGGCCGTTAGGTATCTTCTGGAGACCAACATTGTCGTAACCACCGCTGCGGGCAGTTATGTTGAGCGGCTACGTTTCTGATAAGTCTTTCTCCTTCTCCTGACCCAGTTACACGACCTCGTTCAAACTAAACGAGGTGCTGATAATGGCATCTTTGTCATGTTAAAGGTACACTACTGGTCAATAAAATTGCTGCACCACGAAGATGACGTGCTACACACGCGAAATTTAACCGATAGGAAGAAGATGCTGTGATATGCAAATGATCAGCTTTTCAGAGCATTCACACTAGGTTGGCGCCGGTGGCGACACCTACAACGTGCTGACATGAGGAAAGTTTCCTACCGATTTCTCATACACAAACAGCAGTCCACCGGCATTGCATGATGAAAAGTTGTCGTGATGCCTCGTGTAAGGAGGAGAAATGCGTACCATCACGTTTCCGACTATGATGTAGGTCGGATTGTAGCCTATCGCGATTGCGGTTTATCGTATCGCGACTCTGCTGCTCGCGTTGATCGAGATCCAATGACTGTTAGCAGAATATGGAATCGGTGGGTTCAGGAGTGTAATACAGAACTACGTGCTGGATCCCAACGGCCTCGTATCACTAGCAGTCGAGATGACAGTCATCTTATCCGCATGGCTGTAACGGATGGTGCACCCACGTCACGATCCCTGAGTCAACAGATGGGGACGTTTGCAAGACAACAACCATCTGCACGAACAGTTCGACGACGTTTGCAGCAGCATGAACGATCAGCTCGGAGACCATGGCTGCAGTTACCCTAGACGCTGCATCACAGACAGGAGCGCCTGCGATGGTGTACTCAACGACGAACTTGGGTGCACGAATGGCAACACGTCATTGTTTCGGATGAGTCCAGGTTCTAGAATGAGATTTTCCTCTGCAGCGGAGTGTGCGCTGATATGAAACTTCCTGGCAGATTAAAACTGTGTGCCCGCTCGAGAATCGAACTCGGGACCTTTGCCAGGAGGTTTCATATCAGCGCACACTCCGCTGCAGAATGAAAATCTCATTCTGGAAACATCCCCCACGCTGTGGCTAAGCCATGTCTCCGCAGTATCCATTCTTTCAGGAGTGCTAGTTCTGCAATGTTCGCAGGAGAGCTTCTGTAAAGTTTGGAAGGTAGGAGACGAGATACTGGCAGAAATGGTGCTGTGAAGGCCGGGCGTGAAGTCGTGCTTCGGTAGCTCAGATGGTAGAGCACTTGCCCGCAAAAGGCAAAGGTCCCGAGTTGGAGTCTCGGCCGGGCACACAGTTTTAATCAGCCAGGAAGAAACCAGGCTCTGTTTACAGCATCACGATGGTCGCATTCGTGTTTGGCGACGTCGCCCTGAACGCACGTTGGAAGCGTGTATTCGTCATCGCCATACTGGCGTATCAACCAGCCTGATGGTATGTGGTGCCATTTTTACACGTCTCTGTCACCTCTTGTTCGTATTGACAGCACTTTGAACAGTGGACGTTACATTTCAAATGTGTTACGACCCGTGGCTCTACCCTTCCTTCGATCCCTGCGAAACTCTACATTTCAGTAGGACAATGCACAACCCCATGTTGCAGGTCCTGTACGGGCCTTTCTGGATACAGAAAGTGTTCGACTGCTGCCCTGGCCAGCATATTCTCCAGATCTCTCACCAATTGAAAACGTCTGGTCAATGGTGGCCGCGCAACTGGTTCGTCACAATACGTCAGTCGCTACTCTTGATGAACTGTGGTATCGTGTTGAAGCTGCATTGGGAGATGTACCTGTACCTGTTTGACACAATGCCCAGGCGTATTAAGGCCGTTATTACGGCCAGAGGTGATTGTTCTGGGTACTGATTTCTCAGGATCTATGCACCCAAAGTGGGTGAAACAGTAATCACATGTCAGTTCTAGTATAATATATTTCTACAATGAATACTCGTTTATCATCTGTATTTCTTCTTGGTGTAGCCATTTTAATGGCTAGTAGTGTAACTCAAGATGCAGTTGTACTGTGCCTAGCAGGCAGACACATTGTTGGCAGGCCCTAAACTGGGTTTTTACTAACCAACACACGGCTGTCACTGGCACTGAGGCAGAACCAGCTTTTATCACAAAACACAACAGACTTTTGCCCTGCTCTCCAGTGCGGTTTCGCTTGACCACCACTGAAGTCGCTCATGGTGGTGGTTTGCTGTTAGTGGACAGACAGTGTGTCTGCCAAGGAGTTATCTTTGAAGTAACCGATTTGTAACAGTGCTTTGTCTCTTTCTACTCCTCGTGGCCCAGTTACACGACCTCGTTCAAACTCAATGAGGTGCTGATAGTTGCGTCTTTGTCGTGTTAAAGGTATTATTAAGTAACAGCAACTCACCACGTCCAATCTCAATGGTAATTAACTTTCATGGCCGTTACTGCCTGTATTTAAAACAAAAGTGATTTGCATTCTGATAGTGGTGTTACTAGGGCCACTTGTATACGCGGGGAGCGAAATCTGAATAGACATCATAATTCATATCAAGAAACGTACCAACCTTGGCTCATGTCGCCAACCCCTCCTTCGCGCCGGGATTCTTTTCCCATCAGTGTACATCGACCGCGAGACTCTCGTGGTCACAAATATCGTACTGTTGAACTGTGTCGTTTGCGACGGTTCCTGTTTTTTCCCTTGGTTTACTCCTGTTTGGAGTCTCGGCGCTTTTCTAGAGGGCGTTGCGGAGCCTCCATGAGCGCGCTGCTAGCGGTGGGAGGAGGCGCTGTGTGCCGTGCCGAAGACGGAGGAGGCATTTCAGGCGAGTGTTGGACCATGGACGATGTTTCTGCAGCGGGACGCTCGGTCCCTCTATGCTAAGTCTGGATGGGCCCGAAAACCCGGGGCATGAGGACACAAGAGGCCGCAAATCTGTGGACAACGTTTGGTTTCCGTTCATGGACTGGGGAAGCTATGAAGTCCGTCTGCGTCTACCAGTAACCTCCAGAAGGTGGTGTCGTGACTCAAAGTAAGACTTTTCATCTAGTTATTGCAACGGCTGTCGTCTGGCGCGGCCAACCTCCCGGTGTTGTGGGAGTTGTTAATAACTGTGTGGCAATGTTTCTATGCTTTGACTTTGTGATGGGAAATTGCCTTGCGCGTGTGTTACTGCTCCCTTGCATGATAGTGCATTTGAACGACTTGCTGACTTACTTAAGGCGTGCGTCGTAAAGAAAAGAAAAAAAAAGAAAATGTTTTTGGCTGTGGGCCTTCTGCAAGCCGTTGTTTTCCCATGGACGGCGTAGGTCACTGTTTGCATAAATACGTTGTAAAATGTTTAAATAACCTAGAACTGTCTGGCGGGGAGATAGAGTGGACTGTAGCCAATTAATTTTATGGATGTCTGAAATGCGAGATTATGTTAATGTGCACTAATATCTGTTGTGTTTTAGTACGTAGGCATATTTAATTTTAGTCACTGTTATTGTGTACAGATTCTTGTGTTAAGGAGTTTGGTCCCCGTGGCATTTAAGTGCTCTATTTAACTATATTTAAGGAAGTGCTAGAGTTTCTATTTGGTAATCCTTCTAGCCATGACTGCTGTTGGTTGTTTCGGTCTGTCTCAAATGTTGGGTCTATTGGGTAGAAACCGTTGTTGACTTGCTCTCCTCAATCCCGAATTCCAGTATGGATACTGCGGCGGTAGTTCTACCGGAATTTCATTTGCAGAAGTTATCAATTCTTGTGAGCACAAATAAGCTAACTTTGCCTCTGTAATTTTCGCCCGCTAGCCAGCAAGCTTTCGGTAATAATTAAAAATCGCCAACTGGTCTTCGTCCAACTTAGTGGCTCGTGTTGCACGAGTTCCCTTTCCAGTTCGGGTGAATGTTTCCTCCTCCCGGTGGAACCACCCTCTTTCCCGAGCCACGCTGGGGTAAGAGTTACCCGAGCGTCCATTGCCGATCAATGTTCCACGAGAATGACGTAAGGGGTTAATTATGTACTCCACAGTTATGCCCAAGAAAGGCGAATTACTGTAGTTCTGGATAACCTAAGGATTGTACACTATTAAGATAGTTCTAGGTTTGGAGAAATTGCTGTTTCGTAAAATTTTGCCTTCTGTGTCAGTAGTCCGGCGTATTCGACGATCCAACGTTGTTATAGAACTGAAAGACTTTGTTTTGATGCATTTTCTGAGACGTGACTTAATTATTTGCTACTGATGTTAATTTCTTTAGATGAATTTTCTTTAATCTTTGGCTATAATTCTTGATGATCGATCGTTCTTAACGGTGTAAGACTTAATGTACGTCTGATTGTCCCATATGTCACCTACGGGCTTCGTTCAGAGACTGAGAAGGTGATCCTTGCTCTTTTATATGGGACTTTATGAACGTTGATCTTTATCGTTTATGGTCTTAAGTATATGTTTGTTTAAAGGAGTAATCATAGATTCCTATTGTTTATAAAGTACTTCTTCAGTTAATACCAAATACTACGAGTGAAAATTGTTTCTCATTGTTACACTTGCGTATTCTGTGGTTTGCACTGAATGGTGTGACAATAAATGCAAAATCTAAAGTGAAGCGTTGGGACGAATTAATTTTTTCCCTTACCTTTAAAAATAACTGATTGTTTGTCGCTTAGTATTGAAATTGGTAGGGAGAATAGTTTACTGATTGACACCGTAGAAAGAGTAAACCAACTGTTTATTGTGGCGACTAAATCCACGGGAAAAGACGAAATAATTAATTACAATGGTAATTAATAATTTTCGTCACTTTACTCGTCAGTCGCGCCTTCTTCATGGACTCTCCCGCATGTTGTATACGCCGCCGGAAGCAACCCTTGTTTCTTGTAACCCGGATAAACTCTAGATATGTCTTTCAGGAATACTGGTAGGGCCTCAGGAGGCTGAATTTTCACCGCTCGTTGTGGAAGTAGGGGTACGGAGGAGTATACAGTTCGTCCCTGTCTCCAGGTCGGTCCTGCCTTTTAATCGACGATTTCACAGATTTCCATAGCTCTGTATCTTCCGTTTGAGACAAATTCCACAGAATTATTTACAAATTCATGTTTGAAGAATTCTTTTTTTAAGGTGTTGTAGGACTTAAAGCTTCGCGCTATAACTATGGACCCAGTCAATATGAAGAGCTTTCTGATAGTCACAAAAGTTTCTTGGCACTCGAGTATATTCGAACTGTGAAGTATTTTGGGGGTTCCCTTTCAGTGGATTCGTTTATTTCAACTGTCTTGTTTTGCCCACAGATAGGAACACTTTCATTCGTGAATATCACGTAGCATACTTCGCGACAGAACCCGAACTGGTTACAAACGGTGTTTGTGGATAGCTCAATTCTGGAAGCAGCCGCTTGTAGGGGGTATAGTATCTCGCGTAACACGAGACACAAATAATGCTCCATTCGATGGCCAACTTACAATTGTCGAACCATGTGTTTTTCCATATCGATAACCTTTTCAGACGCTGCGCGCAATACAATGCAAAAGGAAAATCAACAATGGCGCCTTCCTAACGAAGTTTCGCACAGCTGTGTCCTTCATTTGGCAGCAATCCACATTCCCAATAGAAACACAAACAAGATTGCACACTACACAATCGAGGAATTACGTTTTGGCCGGTAAGACACTACAACGAGACTGTAACGCCTTCCACTTGTATGAATATCAAGAGCTGAGATGGAAACTCAGTTCTAAGCAAAGAAGGGAAAGCAGAAATGTGGAAGGAGTATGTAGGGGGTATGTACAAGGGTGATGCACTTGAGGAAAATATTATGGAAATGGAAGAGGAGGTAGATGAAGATGAAATGGGAGATATGATACTGTGTGAAGAGTTTGGTAGAGCACTGATCACAGAGCACTGATAACATCAAAGAATAACTAATGTAGAGTAATAAAAAATCGGAAATGCATTTAAGTATGTACCATATGTAAGTGATTAGTATTGCATGGTCACAGGTTAATGTGAGCTCGAGACAATGCACTGAAGAGTGAAGTACTGATATATTAATAAGCGGTGTAGCTGTCAGAATGTTGACCCCAAGCATGCATATGTGCAAGCGTTGTATTGTAGAGGTGCTGTATGTGAGTTTGTCGGATGGAAGTTCCTGCCTGTTGAACTTGGTCGGTCAATACAGGAAGGTTAACGTTCTTTGCTGCAACGAACAGGGAAGTATATTGCTGACTGAAGATGACGCTGGAGTTTTCGTCCGATGATGTCCTGTATCTGTTCGATTGGAGACAGACCTGGTGAACGAACAGGGCAAAGCAACATGTCGACATTCTGTAAAGCATCTTGGGTTACAACAGCGGTGCGTAACGAGGGTTATCCTGTTGTAAAACACCTCCTGCAATGCTTTTCATGAATGGCAGCACGGAAGGTAAAATCATCAGACTGACGTTCAGATTTGTATTCAGGGTGCGTGGTGTAACTGCTAGAGTACTCCTGCTGTCATACGGAATCGTACCCCAAAAAAATAACTCCAGATGAAGGTATAGCGCGTCTAGCACGCAGGAAGGATGGTTGAAAGCCCTCAACCGACCTCCTTCTAACCAACACACGGCCGACACTGGCACAGAAGCGGAATCAGCTTTCATAAGAAAACACAACAAGCCTCCACCCTGCCCTCCAATGAGCTCTAACTTGACACCACTGAAGACTCAAATAGCGGCTGTTTGGGTTAAGTGGAATGCACACTAGACAGTGCTGGCTCGGTGCTGTCCTTGAAGTAACCGCTCTGTAGCAGTTCGCTGTGTCACTCTTGTGCCAACTGCTGCTCAGACTGCTACTGCAAGTGAAGTACGAGGCGCGAGAGCCATACGCCGATCACGATGCTCTTCCATCTCGGAAATGCCCATGTGGATTTTCGGTGTTGCGACCGTACGTTCCCATCAACGCCGCTGCCAGCAACCATGTACGGTGGCTACATTCCAGCCACGTCTTTCTGCAGTATAGCAGGAGGAGCATTCCGCTTCTCGTAGCACAATTATACGACATCGTTCAAAGTCAGTGTGCTGTTGATAATGGCGTCTTTGTCGCCTTGGAGGCATTCTTGGCTAACATCACGTCCAGTCTCACAGGAAACTGACGCTTACTACCGTTGTAGTGTGTATTTAACACAAACGTGGTTTGCGTCTGGTAGTTTCCAATAACGGTTGGCTGTCTAAGACGCGGGGTCCAAACGACACATATCGAACATGCGATTGTAAATCGATCATGCGACTCTCACCGCGGGCGTTATGGTCAATTATTTGTGATAGCCATTTCTATCTGTTTTCCTTCGTTCCGTTACTTGCTCTAAATTACATTCCTCCGCGGATTATTTGTGAGTTGCTTGGTCAAACACAGACGACTGCTGTCAAAAAAATGGTTCAAATGGCTCTGAGCACTATGGGACTTAACTTCTGAGGTCATCAGTCCCCTACAGCTTAGAACTACGTAAGCATAACTAACCTACGGACATCACACACATCCATGCCAGAGGCAGATTCAAATGGTTCAAATGGCTCTAAGCACTATGGGACTTAACATATATGGTCATCAGTCCCCTAGAACTTAGAACTACCTAAACCTAACTAACCTAAGGACAACACACAACACTCAGCCATCACGAGGCAGAGAAAACCCCTGACCCCGCCGGGAATCGAACCCGGGAACCCGGGCGCGGGAAGCGAGAACGCTACCGCACGACCACGAGCTGCGGGCCGCCCGAGGCAGGATTCGAACCTGCGACCATAGCGGTCGCGCGGTTCCAGACTGTAGCGTCTAGAACCGCTCGACCACCCCGACCGGCGTTTTCTGTCGATAGTGAGTCTGAGGTCTGGTGTCCGTGACGTTTCTTCGCACGATTCTTTCACATGGAAACGTCTAATTCCATGCTTATCCAGCGTAGAATATTGTTTCACTTTTTGTCGCAAATATGGAGCACTACTGGACGACAAAAGAAGGGACTGTACGGACTGTGGTGGTGCGAAGTGTGTAAAACTTCGTAAGAGGAGTTTCGATGCTGAAAAACCGTTTCAGTTGGATTGAGGGTAGCGTGGAAAACGAACGAGTTTCAGGAAGAATACTTTGTTCGACTCTTCCAAATTATCTATCCAGTCCAGCGCAATTCTTCCATCTTGCAAACAACAGCATCGGAATCTGAGTTGTCTACTAATACCGTGTGTGACTACTTCGGGTTTTGCAGAGAAGTCTGCTACGTGGTAGTGACAAACGACAGTGTACCAATTGGTGGAGTGAGTAAAGTTGTGGAAGTGGCCGAATGTCACATAGCTAGAAGGAAATCGATCATATTTGGGTATTCGGTGGAATAGAAAGAGAGTCCCGGAAGTGTTTCGTTGTCAGAGTATTGTCCTGAGACAAGGTCACTTAGACTGATAAAGCACTTCATGCTGCCTGGTACAAAAGTAATTACAGATGGGTTTCAGTCCTAAAAGACTCTGAAAGCTGAAGGATTCGACCACGAGTTTGTGAACCATTCTGTAGAGCTCGTGTCTTTGGATGATGCTAGTGTGCACAGGCAGAATATCGAGCGGCTAGGAAAATTTGTGAAGGGAAGTGCTTCCAGGACAAAGAGACGAACTCTAATTGCTACAGTATCTCTATTTCCACAGCTTGCGTTTGCAGGGAAAAGTTAACGCATGTGACACTCTGCCGATATTCTGGCGTGATACTGGCTCAGTTTACCCTGGCTATTGCAAAAAGGGAATTTTCCCTGTAGCGTACACATCACATGGACTTTCACATGACGAGAACACCGACGACGAGTAAGGTAAGTCGTCTCCTTTGGAATTAAAAGTATTTTTTAACGCTCTTCTTTTGTCGTTGCAGTAGTAATCATGGTAAAATACTTAAAACGCCCACAACGAGAGTCGCATGATCGATTTACAATCGCATGTTCGATATGTGTCGTTTGGACCCAGAGACTTCGACAGACAATCATTCTGGGAAATTACCTTTCACCCTCATAGCGGTGCTACTAACGGCACTCGTGTGCGACTGGCGCAAAACTTGAATAGGCATAATCCTTCAGATGTAGAAAGACACCCACAAACTTTCGTTTATGTCGCACAACTCTATACTGGTGCTGCGATTTTTTTTTCCTTCAGCTTATACCGTTCGGAGCCCTCGTGTTCTATAGGCAACACTTCATGGAATATACCCAGTTACCGCCGGCATGACTGGTTACCTTAATCAGGTAATTTCGTTAAATGTGTGAACAGAAAGTGAGAGATGTACCTCAGTCTTCACGCATTCCTCTAAGTTGTTGTAGTAGGCCTTGAGGTAATTTCCAAGAATGATTGCCTATTGATGTTGGAGGGCTCCAAACGATACACGTGCGATAGTAAATCGATTACGGAAGTCTCGTGGCGATCGTTATGATCAATTATTTATGATCGTAATTTTTATCAGTTTTGCGGTGTTTCTTCAGTTCGTGTATATTACATTCCCGCCGTAACTGATAGTGATTCCATTTTGAGTGTGATGTCTGCTGCTTTTCACGTTTCTTCTGTGGAATGCCTCACATAGAAAACTCTAATTCCATGCATATCCAGCAAAGACAAAGGTCTGACTTTTTGCCGGAAATACGGACTTCTGCCGGACGAGGAAAGGAGGGACTGTGTTGACTGTGGTGCTGCGAAGTCTGTGAAACTTCGTAAGAGGAGTGTGGACACTGAAATTCCGTTGCAATTTCATTGCCGACTTTGCGGAAAGCAAATTAGCATCAAGAGAAACACGTGGTTCCAGACCTCCAAATTATCGATTCACACAAGCGTAAATCTTGTGTCGTGCTGGATTCGAGATTACACGTTGCAAGCCACTGCATCAGAAACTGAGTTAAGAGGCAAGCACCGTGTGTGACTACTTCGGGTTTTGCCGAGAAGTGTGCTACGTGATAGTGACAAATGACAGTGTGCCAATTGGTGGGCCGAATAAAATAGTAGGAGACGATTCTCATATTGCGAGACGAAATAGTCAGTAGGGACGATCTTCTAAAACTGAAGTAGATCATATTTGGGTTTTTGGTGGGATAGAAAGAGAGTCACGCAAATGTTTCACTGTGAGGGTATTGTCCCGAGACAAGGTGACTTTAGTGGGTTCCATAAAACGTTTCATACTGCCTGGAACAAAACTCATCACCGACGGGTTTCAGTCGTACCAGACTCTCAAAGCTGAAGGATTCGATCACAAATTCGCGAACCACTGTGTGGAGTTCGTCTCTTCAGATGACGCCAGTATCCATACCCAGAATATAAAACGGCTGTGGAAGTCTGTCAAGTCTACCATAAAAAGAGATGGGCGCCCAGGACACAGGGACGAACTGTACTTGTTGCAGTATTTATACTTTCACAACTTAGGTTTGCAGGGTAAACTCGACGCAAGCGACACTCTGCCGATATTCCTGCACGACATTGACAGAGTTTATCCTGGGTACGGGAAAAAAGGAATTGCCCCTGTAGCTTACACAACACGCGGACTGCCACAAGACGATAACACCGACGACGAGTAAGGTAAGTCGTCTCCTTTGAATTTAGAAGCGCTTCTCTAACGCTTTTCTTTTGTCGTTGCTATAGTGAGAACTTGAAACATACTCGTAACGGGAGCCACGAGACTTTCATTATCGATTTACTATCGCACGTTCGATATATATCGTTTGGAGCCCTCCACCTTCGACAGCCAATCATTCTTGGAAATTACCCAAAATTTGAAAAGACATAGTCTTTCAGGGTCTAGTGAAGCAGGGTATACAACCCGTCGGCTTTCACGAATGACGTCATACATTAGTCATAGATAGTAATGTCTTCACTTCGAGGCATAGATAATAAAACAGTTCTGCGTTCCTGATAAGCTGTATCATTGTACATTAAAATAATTATTCGTAATGATATTGATGTAATTTGGAGTATTAGTTTCTGATTGTACAATTTTAGTTTCTTATTTTCGTTTATAGGAATGGATTTGTATGTTTGTGGGTATGGAGTTTTCGTTACTGTCTGTTTGGCGAGCTTCGGTTATTCCTCGATATTTCCGTGTGGTAAGTTAACTTTTCCATTTGCTTCTTTGACTGTATTTCACTATTTTGACATATTTCACTGTTTTTTTCCACCAATGTGTGTTGTTTTTCGTGTTGTGAAGTACGTAATAGAAATTTCTCAGCTGTCTATCTTCTTTCGTTTCCCAGCACTAGTATCAGTACGACATTTAGAATGTGTCTTTGCTATATTACAGGGGAAACACCCGACACAACTAAACTTTGTATCCCGTCCTTCACTTCGCCTTTACAGTGACACTATATATGTCAATTGCCGAGCAAAATACAAATGTTACGTATAGCTATATAGCTCAAGTAACGAATGGGATACTATTAGCATCCAAGGTAACAAGAAAACTGTACCCCATAGTGAAGTACGGGATACAAATTGTACATGTGTCGTCTTCTTGTCTCCGTGTAGTTCAATTGAGGTACAGGTTGCAAATGTAACGTACGTCTATTTCCACCTTTTCGTTACCAGTGTACATATATAGAGGTCAACGGAAGTCTGGCATACATATATTACATACGTAGGTCTTTCTGTCATCAGCAGTGCTGATATGTACGTAAGAAAAGACTGTTAGTAATAGCGGAGACGAAATAAACGCCACATCTACAATTCGTATCCCGTGTTGCACTTAGGGTTTACTGAAGCGGAGGATACATCGTTCAAGTGAAGAACAGGACAGAAATGCTGGTGAAAACAAAGAAATCGATTTGCGACAAACTCGTAATTCCGTACTGTACTTAAGCAACACACTTCGAATGAGCTTTTAATTTGTATCGGGTGTTTCATTTACGGTTTAGTAAAGCAGGGGATACATAGTTCAAGTGAACAACAGGACAGCAATGCTAGCTGAAACTAAGAAATCAACGTACGCTGAGCTTGTATCCCGGACTGCACTTAAGCAATACAGTTCGAAAGACTATCAAGATACAACCGACATACATGTAACTTGATGTATTCATTCATTTCATTGATTTCTCTCCATTGTATTTTGCGGAGAAATACTAAGATACAAACACGCGATGTCGTTGACGTGAAACTACTACTGGCCCTTATATGTGTGAAGTACAGTTTTTCTCTCTTGTATTCCTTTGTTTCTGAACATTCTTCTCAGCTCTTTCAGCTTTGTAATACACGCTCTCTGGCCAGTTCTGACGTCATTGGGCAAAGCTGCCGGGTTGTATCCCCTGCTAAACTAGACCCGTCTTTCAGATGTAGAAGGACACCCACTAACGTTCGTTTATGTCGCACCACTCTTTACTGGTGCTGCGATTGGTTTCCTTCAGCTTATACCGTTCGGAGCCCTCGTGTTCGATAGGCAATACTTCATGGAAATTACGCAACCACCGCCAGTATTACTGGTTACCTTAATAGGGGGACTCCGTTAAACGTACGAACAGAAAGTGAGAGAGGTACCTCGGTCTTCACGCATTCCTCGAGGTTGTTGTAGCAGGCCGTGAGGTCGGTGATTCCGGCGACCACGATGTACTCGGCGGGCCCGGACACTCTGTAGCCGTCGTGCAGGCAGTACGCCGCGGTCAGCAGCCACGTGGTGGAGACGAGCGACGCGGCACACACGTGTCCCCGCAGCTTCTTGTGCAGGGACACCAGGTACGGCCGGTCCTCGATGGAGATGTCCACACGCGCGCTCGCGTGCCTTTCATCTTCGCCGTCCCCAGCCACACGCAGCACCAGCGCCAGCAAGATCGCCGCCGCCAGCCTTCGCAGCCACATCGCTGGTAGCCTGCGCGGTTGCGGTTGTCGTTTCCGCGGTAACGGCGACCGAGGTTCCCTCTCGAAAAGGCACGGTTTGCTGTACACCTAAATCCACATTCGTTCTCTGGCAACCACAATGAAATGCATGGCAGAGCGTAATTTGCACTGCACCGTTTCTTAGGGCTTTTGTCCCGTTCCGTTCACGTGTAGAGTATGGGAAGAAAGGTTGTTCAGATATCTCTACGATCCCAAATGCAATGATATGTAGGGCGTTGTATTACATTCCTTGTTTCTTCACTTACAAGGGGAGGCCACGACGTTTGGGACGCGGATATACTGTAAACTTCGTACACTCGTAGTACTCCACGAGGACAACAAAATGTGTAAGCAGTAGCGCGTACTTCTCAAGCGGTTTTGAGGAATTCGCAAGATATGAAACTTCCTGGCAGATTAAAACTGTCTGCCGGACTGAGACTCGAACTCGGGACCTTTGCCTTTCGCGGGCAAGCGCTCTACCGAAGCGCGACTCACGCCCGGTACTCACAGCTTTACTTCTGCCAGTAACTCGTCTCCTACCTTCCAAACTTTACAGAAGCTCTCCTGCAAACCATGCAGAACTAGCACTCCTGAAAGAAAGGATATTGCGGAGACATGGCTTAGCCACAGCGTGAGGGATGTTTCTAGAGTGAAATTTTCACTCTACAGCGTAGTGTGCGCTGATACGAAACTTCCTGGCAGATTAAAACTGATTGCCGGACGGAGACTCGAACTCTATCGAGCGAGGTACTAGAGGAATTGAAGCTGTGAGAACGACGCGTGAGTCGTGCTTTAGTAGCTCAGTTAGTAGAGTGCTTGCCCGCGAAAGGCAGAGGTTCTGAGTTCGAGTCTCGGTCCGGCACACAGTTTTAAATCTGCCAGGAAGTTTCACATCAGCGCACACTCCGCTGTAGAGTGAAAATTTCATTCAAGAAATCGCAAGGTAACTTGCGTCGTCAAATGTCGTTAATTGTATACCTGTGCGTGACCATTTTTACCACGAAGCGTCGGCACTCGACTGGTTAGCGTTCAAACCTTGTAATCGCCGGTTCGCTGGATCGAATCCCGCTCGTAATTTTTTTATTTCTAACACATTCATTTTCTTTACTACACTCCTGGAAATGGAAAAAAGAACACATTGACACCGGTGTGTCAGACCCACAATACTTGCTCCGGACACTGCGAGAGGGCTGTACAAGCAATGATCACACGCACGGCACAGCGGACACACCAGGAACCGCGGTGTTGGCCGTCGAATGGCGCTAGCTGCGCAGCATTTGTGCACCGCCGCCGTCAGTGTCAGACAGTTTGCCGTGGCATACGGAGCTCCATCGCAGTCTTTAACACTGGTAGCATGCCGCGACAGCGTGGACGTGAACCGTATGTGCAGTTGACGGACTTTGAGCGAGGGCGTATAGTGGGCATGCGGGAGACCGGGTGGACGTACCACCGAATTGATCAACACGTGGGACGTGAGGTCTCCACAGTACATCGATGTTGTCGCCAGTGGTCGGCGGAAGGTGCACGTGCCCGTCGACCTGGGACCGGACCGCAGCGACGCACGGATGCACGCCAAGACCGTAGGATCCTACGCAGTGCCGTAGGGGACCGCACCGCCACTTCCCAGCAAATTAGGGGCACTGTTGCTCCTGGGGTATCGGCGATGACCATTCGCAACCGTCTCCATGAAGCTGGGCTACGGTCCCGCACACTCTTAGGCCGTCTTCCGCTCACACCCCAACTTCGTGCAGCCCGCCTCCAGTAGTGTCGCGACAGGCGTGAATGGAGGGACGAATGGAGACGTGTCGTCTTCAGCGATGAGAGTCGCTTCTGCCTTGGTGCCAATGATGGCGTATGCGTGTATGGCGCCGTGCAGGTGAGCGCCACAATCAGGACTGCATACGACCGAGGCACACAGGGCCAACACCCGGCATCATGGTGTGGGGAGCGACCTCCTACACTGGCCGTACACCTCTGGTGATCGTCGAGGGGACACTGAATAGTGCACGGTACATCCAAACCGTCATCGAACCCATCGTTCTACCATTCCTAGACCGGCAAGGGAACTTGCTGTTCCAACAGAACAATGCACGTCCGCATGTATCCCGTGCCACCAAACGTGCTCTAGAAGGTGTAAGTCAACTACCCTGGCCAGCAAGATCTTCGGATCTGTCCCCCATTGAGCATGTTTGGGACTGGATGAAGCGTCGTCTCACGCGGTCTGCACGTCCAGCACGAACGCTGGTCCAACTGAGGCGCCAGGTGGAAATGGCATGGCAAGCCGTTCCACAGGACTACATCCAGCGTCTCTACGATCGTCTCCATGGGAGAATAGCAGCCCGCATTGCTGCGAAAGGTGGATATACACTGTACTAGTGCCGACATTGTGCATGCTCTGTTGCCTGTGTCTATGTGCCTGTGGTCCTGTCAGTGTGATCATGTGATGTATCTGACCCCAGGAATGTGTCAATAAACTTTCTCCTTCCTGGGACAATGAATTCACGGTGTTCTTATTTCAATTTCCAGGAGTGTATTTATTTTACAATTGATGTAATGGGAAAAACACGTGCAATTGGATGAACGTTTATTAAATTTACAATGTTGTTTGGCAGTCCACAAATTTTTATTATCACAAGTAACCAACAGACCAGATACTGTCCGTGCTGCCTTTCTTTTAATACGCTAAGGTAAAAAAAGTCACGGAAATAGCGATATGAACATATACCGACGGTGGTGGAATCGCATATACAAGGTATAAAAGGGCATTGCATTGGCGGAGCTGTCAATTGTACTCACGTGATTCATGTGAAAAGGTTGCCGACGTAAAAACGGACGTACGACGGAAATAAGCAGACTTTGAACGCCGGTGGGTAGTTGGTGCTAGGCAAATCGGAAATTCCATTTCGGAAATCGTTAGGGAATTCAATATTCTGAGAATCACAGTGTCAAGAGTACGCCGAAAATACGAGGCGTGTTTTTTTAAGTAAGTACCGTTTTGAACTTAAAAAAAGACGTACTAAGATATCTCAATAATTTTATTTTTACATGAAAGCCTGTACTTTAATCTACTTTTCTACATAATTTCCGTCAATATTGAGGTACTTGTTATAGCGTTGTACCAGGTTTTGAATACCATCCTCATAGAATTCTGCCTCCTGACTTGTTAACCACTGCATTACCACTGTTTTGACTTCGTCATCGTCTTGAAGACGCTGACCGCCCAGGTGTTTCTTCAAGTGCAGGTACAGAAGGTAGTCACTGGGCGTAAGATCGGGGCTGTACGGAGGATGATCTAGTGTTTCCCATCGAAAAGATGTGATGAGATCTTTGATCTCATTCGCCACATACGGACAGGCATTGTCTTGCAGCAAAACGATGCCCTTGCTCAACTCACATGGACTGTTGCTTTGATTCTGGTGTGACGTAGGCCACTCATGTTTCATCGCCAGCAACAGTTTGGCTTAAGGAATCATCACCGTCGTTGTGGTACCGCTCAAGGAAAGTCAATGCACTGTCTAAACGTTTGGTTTTGTGCACATCTGTCAACATTTTCGGTACCAAACCTGCGCACAATTTTCGGTAAGTCATGTGCTCAATCACAATGCCATACAAAACACTCCGAGAAACATTAGGAAAGTCATCCCACAAGGAGGAAATTGTAAAGCGTCTGTTTCCGCTCACCTTATTGTCCACTTCCTGCACCAAACTTTCATTAACGACCACAGGGCGCCCACTCCGCTGTTCATCATGCACATTTGTGCGGCCAAATTTAAATGCTCTCATCCACTTTCTTACCATTCCATCACTCATGTTTTCTCCCTAAAATGCACAGATCTCACGATAAATAGCGATCGCTTTTAGGCCTTTAGCACTAATAAATCTTATAACAGCCCGTACTTCACAATCGGCGGGGCTCACCATTATCGGAGGCATCTTAAACACTCTTTACACAACATAAACAAGGAAGAATCAGACTGTAATGGCGTCAGTGCTCAGATTAAGGTACAGGCTTTCATGTAAAAAATAAAAAAATCGAGATATGTTAGCAAGTCTTTTTTTAAATTTCAAAACGTTACTTACTTAAAAGACACGTCTCGCACTACATTTCAGGCATAAGCTCTCACTGCAGACAGCAAAATGGCCGACGGCCTTCACGTAACGGCTGAGAGCAGCGGCGTTTACGTAGAATTGTCAGTGCTAACAGACAAGCAGCAATGCGCGAACCGTAGAAATCAATGTGGGACGTACGAGGAAAGAATCCCTTAAGATAGTGCAGTGAAATTTGGCGTTAATGGTCTATGGAAGCAGATGAGAGGCGCTAGTGCCTTTCCTAACAGCACGACATCGCCTGTAGCGCCTCTCCTGGGCTCTTGATGATATCGGTTGAACCCTCGAAAACTAGAAAACCGGGGCCGGTTCAGATGAGTCTCGACTTCCTTTGATAAGAGCTGATGGCATGGTTCGAGTGTGGCGCAGGCCTTGCCATGGACCCAAATTGTCAACAGCTGTACAAACCTGTGGTTGGTTCATAATTACGTGACGTGTATTTGCATGGTATGAACTGGGTCCTCTTGTTCAAAAGAACAGAGCATAGGCTGAAAATGGTTATGTTCGGCTACATGGAGGCATTTTCAGTCATTGATGGACTTTGTGTTCCCAAATAATGACCGAAATTTTATTGAGGACAGTGCACCCTGACACTGGGCCAGAATAGTTCGAGATTGGTTAGAACAGCATTCTGGACAATTCGAGCGAATGATTTGACCACCCAAATCCCCCGACATCCATCCCATCGAACATTTATGGGGAATAGTCGAGAGGTCGGCTATGCCCAATGTGCTGCACTGCTAACACTTGGGCAGTTATGGACAGCTGTAGAGGCAGCATGGCTCGATGTTTCTACAAGGGACTTCCAACGACTCGTTGAGTCCATGCGGAGATCCGACACGATGTTAGGAGGTGTCTCATGACTTTTGCCCCTCAGTGTATATTTTCCTACTGTCGCAGAGAGTATATCTTAAGCAGTCCTCTTTGTAGACTGATTGCTTTCCCTTAGGATTTTTAAAATGAACTGAAATCCACCATTTGCGCAACCTACGGCCGAGCCTATGAGCTCGTCTAGTTTCATATACGTACCAACTGGTACACGCAGGTTTCTGTACGAGTTGACCGAGTCCAAATGTGACTCACCGATACAGTAGTCATAGGAAACTAAGTTTCTTCATCTACTGAAGTGCACAATTTTACATTTCTGAACACTTAAAGCAAGTTGCCAGTCATTGCATCGATTTCAAATCTTATCAAGTTCCAACTGAACTTCTGTGCAGCGTTCTTCAAACAATGTTCACCTCCATAACTAAGTCGTCAGGGCGGCAGATTACCAGGCTGGGGACTTGGGTTCGTTTCCCGGTATTACCAGGGAATTGTTGCTGGTCGGAGGAGAGTCTCGTGATCGCAACTGCGGAACTACTCGACCGGTTGGTAGCGGTTATATTGTCAAGCAACCCTGTAACGACCCCGACCACTGTGGCCGAGTGGTTCTAGGTCCTTCAGTCTGGAACCGCGCTACCACTACAGTCGCAGGTTCGAATCCTGCCTCGCGTATGGATGTGTGTGATGTCTTTAGGTTAGTTAGGTTTAAGTAGTTCTAAATTCTAGGGGACTGATGACATCAGATGTTAAGTCTTTGAGTGCTCAGGGCCATTTGAACCATTTCGACCCCGAAAGCCGTGTGTTGGCCACATGCCCTCCATCCTGCATCCAATGACACGATCGGCAGATGATAACACGGCGATCGATCGTGCTTGATCAGCTCATGACGCTCTGAACGCGGAACTTCAGACACTACATCGTTATAGATAACTACACTATGCGTTAAAATTCTGATGTCACTATTATTATTGTCTACAAAATACAATACTTTCTGCAGATGATGTTACAAGTAATATTTCTGTAAAGTACAATATGAGCTGCAAAGTTCCCAAAGCGCTTCCCTGAGACACACTTTAAGTTACTTCCACATCTGTCGATGACTCTCTATCCGAGGCAACATGCTGAATCCTCCCCACCAAAAAATCATAATTCCGGTCAAAAACTACGCTTGATATATCTTACGATCATGCTTTCCATAATATGTATATATGTTGAACTGAATCAAATGTTTTTAGGAACTCGAGAAACGCCTTAATAGATTGTTGCCTCTTGTAAGGATTCTGGCAATAAAACGCAATTTTTGGTTCGGTTTTCCTACAACATATTGTGTGTGAAGGTTCCATTTTAAGTTCTTCATAATTGTAATCCCTAGATATATAGTTTCATTGACAACATTGAGCTTAGTGTAACTCATCGTGTAAATGAAATATAGGGGAAGTTTTTAGTACCCATTTTGAGCACTCTACGTCGTTCATGATCGAATGGCAACTTTCTAACTATGTCTACATCTTACCTGAATCATTTTGCAATCCTTTATGCTCTTCTAATGTATTTACTAGACAATAAAAAGGGCTTCATCTGCGAACAGTGTAAGGTGCCTGTTCGTGTTGTACCTTAGTCTGTTTATTTTAGATTAAGGACAGCGGTTCCTTGGGGAACACCAGATTATCTTTCTGTTCCGTGATGACTTGCGCCGGCCGCGGTGGTCTCGCTGTTCTAGGCGCACAGTCCGGAACCGTGCGACTGCTACGGTCGCAGGTTCGAATCCTGCCTCGGGCATGGATGTGTGTGATGTCCTTAGGTTAGTTAGGTTTAAGTAGTTCTAAGTTCTAGGGGACTAATGACCACCACCGTGATGACTTCCCATTAATGGCTGCTAACTGGGAACTGTATGACGTGAAATCAACAACCAAGCCTCACATCTGCAGAATATTTCATAAGAATGCTGTAAGAATTCAATGTCAATTTGGGGACAAATTTTAACACTCTGCGGTCATTGACCTTGAATGGATGACATCATCAAGCCTTCCCCTATTCCCTCCCTCCTCCCTTTCCCAAAACCCTTTATCCTATCCTCCAATGACGTCCCAGTATTTTAACGTCCATGAAACAGGAAATTACAGCCTAGTATTTTACCAGGCATTGAAACGAAACAGGCGAATCAGTAAGTATCCTCCATGTTGGCCAACATAAAATTTATCTGACACACTGAACTGTTTATCAAAAACGTGCAAAGTTTGTAACATACATTATTTCTGTCTTTGTATTATTTACCAAAAATCTGGAAGCACCTAACATCCACACACACACATACACACACACACACACACACGCATCTGAAAACCACATTTTTCACGCAATATCTCCTATACTTCAGGGCTCGAAGTGACTGGATGAATCATCTCGAACAAAGAGAATCTTTGAAGACCTTGCTATCTCATTGTTAGATATGACAATGTCTATAAAGATAGCTGTAACTCAGCAGAAACTGCAGTGACGTGATGGGCTGGAGAAGATAATGCATGGAGGAGACTTCTGACTACAGTCAACTGCCTGCAGACCAGCCAGTAGCCTAATGTTCAAATTGTGTACTATGATGACCTAAAATTGTAACTATGGATTTGTGTTTGGGATGTATATATACTCTATGAGCTGAAGTTTTGTACTCTTGTGAGCAACAATCCGGGAGCTATTAACATTTCATTGATATTTAATTGAAAGTGAGATCTGATATACGATTACAGCTACAAACACCAAATTAGGTATGAGGGTTTAATTATATTCAAGTGTTTAGTGTCATATTGTGTAGTTTTTGAATTAATATAATTCAACAATAAAGCTAAAACGAGAGCCTTGTGTATTCTGTATCCTGAAATTGTGTTGTTGGGTGATTTACCATTTCGATTGCAATTTTGTGTTCTGAATGTACAAATAAATATTTACTATTAAAAACAGTCTTGATCACGATTTACTTATCAAGGTGAGCTGTTTCAACCACTAGTGTGGTCATCTTTGGACCAGTGAGTAGGAACCTCTTTCTGTTGGAGAATCACTACCAACAGAAAGAGGTTTCTACTCAATGGTCTGAAGATGACCACAGTAGTGGTCGAAACCGGTCACCTTGATAAATAAATCGTGATCAAGACTGTTTTTAATAGTAAATATTTGTAATACATTGATCGCTGTCTTTCCCGTAATGTATTCAAAAGTAATGTACAAATAAACCTAAACCTAAAGTTTTACACCATTGAGAGCGTTATCTCCTATCATATTAGCATTTTAATGGATACTGAGACGATTAAAGATACGATCACCTAGGGTTTAACTATACATTATACTCATGGGCTTTTCTCATGATCTCTAGTTTCTGACTGTCTATGCTAATAAATTTTCACTTGGAATTACTTCGAGTCGACATTTTAAATAGTTATCCTCTAAATGTTTTCGTATGCATTGTGTGCTATTTAACACGTATGGAATTTTTGACAGTTACGATCGTTGTTCTTGGATGTCTAAATAATCCACCAATGACGGATCCCTGACGAAATGAACTAAGACATTACTGTAACAACACGGAATTTCATTACAACATATTAATTTAGCAGCTCTTTTCTTTCCCCTATTCAGATTTCATTAGGAAGACTGAAACAAAACAATATACTCAGCAGGCAAAAATAGTGATAGTTGTCACAAAGAAATAGGCAGTAAGAACTCTAATCATATTCAGACACTAGAAGCTGGCGGGATATATTGCCATTACTTGACAGTGAGTGTCTGCGACTCTACGTTAAAACTGTTACGGATACCAGAAGCTGACACTATATATGCCATAACCTGACTTAAAGAAAAAAAAGAATTGTCTGAATTATTTATAGAATGTAGCTGTAACGAAACTGTGACAAACTGCACTTAATAAATCGCAGTCTGCGAAGGAACTGTAGTGATTTGCCAGATGTATCGTCATGTCAGAGATAACCTTCAAACAAACTTCTCTATTTCTTCTTCTTCTTCTTCTTCTTCTTTCGAATGGGTCAGCTAAGGACCACGATATTCAATTTTTTAGCCTGTAGAGGGACTTGATGTTTGCCCAGTAATCCCGCATTCCCTGGCTATGTTTCTCCTTTCTCTCCTTTGTCCAAAGGGTGGCAGTCTTTTTCCGGGGCGATCTGTTCTGAAACCTCTTTTCTTTTAGTATCCTTCTGAGAAGTGCTCGGTTTCTAATGTCACTTCCAGTTACGTTCAGTTCCTGGATGTCTTTTTTGACTTCTAACAGCCATGGTGTCACGGTCTTCCTGCACTTCCAGTAGTTGAGAGGTCGGTTGATCAGTCTTGTTTGGTCTATCCTTGTGGTATGTCCGTAGAAAGCGAGACGTCTTCTCCTGGCTACAAACTGGCTTATGGCATTGGTGACCGGGAGACCCCTCGCGGGGCGGTTCGGCCGCCGCTCCACAAGTTCTTTAGCGCCACTACGGTGACTTGCGAGTGAATGAGGCTGAAATGATGACGAAAGACACACAACACCCAGTCATCTCGAGGCAGGGAAAACCCCTGACCCCACCGGGAAGCGAGAACGCTACCGCATGACCGCGGGCCGCGGGCGCTACATCTATGATTTTCTCAGTATGATTGTATAGCTCCTGGTTTGATTGTCTTCTGTACCCACCATCTATTTTGATCGGTCCCAGAATGTTTCTCAGCATCTTCCTCTCCTGAATCTGTAGTTTATCTGTCAGGCTTTTCCTGTTCAGATTCAAGCATTCTGTGGCATATAGGGCTTTAGGACAGATAACTGTTTGGTAGTGTTTAAGTCTGGAATTGTGAGGTAGGCATTTCATATTATAAATACTTTTGGTTAATCGATATGCTAATTGTATCGTATTAATCCGAGTTGTTAGTGCTGTTCCTTGTGATAGATTAGGTTGCAACCATTCTCCTAGATACTTGAATCTGTGAATTTTCTCAATTTAACCTTGTTCCAGCTGTAGTTCACTGGGATTATCACTGATGTCGGTGAGGTATTTTGTCTTTTCTAGTGACAATTAAAGTCCTACCTTGGAAGCCTGTAGTTTGAGCATATTGAGCTGCTTTACTCCTACTTCCACTGAGCTTGATATAAATGCCAGATCATCTAAAAAAGATACACAGTCTACTACGAGTCCCTGCCGTTTGTGTGACAGGTAAGTACCGCACGGTATATTTTGTACTTTCATTACTTTTCGCCACTGTCTGATCGCCTTGTTTAGTGCATAGTTGAGGAGGTGAAAGTCCATCTCCCTGTCTAACTCCTGTCTTTATCTCAAAGCTTTCTGAAAGTGTTCCACTGAACTTTACTCGTGTTCTAGTCTTACTCAGGGTGTATTGGATAAGGCTGTGGGTTTCCTGGGCGAGGCCGATTTACTACAAATTTCTCATAAGAATATGTCCGTCGATTGAATTGTGTGCTTTCTTGAAGTCAACGAAAGTAACTACATACTGTTTATTCGCTAGTTTAATGTGAATTAATATCTAATTTCAAGTTAAGGATTTGTTCAGCACAAGAACGTCCTTTTCTAAAACCACCGTGTCTGCAACCTAATGAACGCTCCTCATATTCTATCAGAATTTATGTAATGAAACTAAAAGTTGCAAACGAATACGTGCCAGATTAAAACTCTCAAAAATGATTACATACTTAGTGTCGAGTCCACTACATTTAGACACATATCTAACGTTTCCGGCATAACAAATAGGTGTTTCGTGTGTTAACACCTTGATTTGGTGATGAAACCGTAATCACATCAAAATCAGTAACCTATTGTCAAATTTGAAAGTCCAAGTAAAGATAATGATTTATGTAATCTGAATCTGTTTGAGAGGCTCCTCTGAGACAATGAGTAGGTGATTCACAATACAGAATGCCTTCTCACTTTTTAATGACAGACATAACGCTGTTGCAGGTAAATACGCGATGTAAGTAGCATCAAAGAAAGCTGTAAGTATGATATTAACTCATAAATAGGAACAACTTGCATATCAAGTGACCTTTCTTAAGCTGCACAGCACATTCTAATGCTCGTAACGCTACTGACTTATACCACGTACAGTGGCGAACTCAGTTTGAATTACTTAGGTTAGCTGTTAATAACTATGAAGTCATAAACATCCCTACAGTATTAGTAGTAGTACAGTCATATAGATAAAATTTTCAGACATAGTGCTGCAAATCGAGCACATGAGACAAGCATATGGTCGAGTTCGAAGAATTCTTGGAAACTGTAGTAGATCCTGAGTATTTGGGAGCACTTTAAGAGCGGGTACCATTTACTGCCTGCAACGTACGTCAGCATATACAGGATGTTTCACATCTGCCTTTCTGTATCAGTACATTCTCCCATCACAGTGCACCACCACGCGGTTATTAAAAGCGTAACATAAGTTTGACTTCGACTCTTCTATACTAACACACAGAGCAGATAATGTAACTGCTCCACGGTAGCGGCCATTCCGGGAGCGACGGACAGCGGGCGATATGGGTTTTGTTGACAATTGAGCGGTAGCTTGCGTGTTAGCAGTGTCTTCATATAAGATCAACAGCAAAACTTGTAGAGTACTAATTGCTATGAAGCTAGTCAATATTTTTACAAACAACTTTTGGGATTTCATTTGTTATGGAGGTTAAAGGTGATGAGGCAAACGGAAAAGAAAGAAAAAAGACCTTACACGTTTCTAATATACAAGTTTTGCATCACACCGATTACTAGAACTACTGAAGATAGACGCGCCTGTGGGCATTGTATCATAGACACAGTCCATTTGACTGTTCAGAGATGTCACTAAACACAACAATCATGCATAATCATCGCCTGTTAGACGGAGGGGGTCCGATAGCCGATCAGTTCCAGTCATACCTCAAGGAATGAGGTACACGGCTCGTGTTGTCTGTAGTTCAACCATACCTAGACGGTAAATTTCGCGGTTCGATCACGTCCGCATTGTTACTTTCTGCTAGGAAGGGCTCTAAGGAAGCGAAGTGTCCAGGCGTCTCGCAGTGAACCTAACCAATCTTGATCGGACAAGGAGGAGGTACAGAGAGACAGTAACTATCGATGACATGCCTCGCTCAGGCCACTCAAGGGCTACACTACTGCAGTGGATGACTGCTACCTACGCATTATGGCTCGGAGGCACCCAAGAAGCAACGCCACCATGTTGAATAATACTTTTCGTGCAGCCACAGGATGTCGTATTACGACTCAAACTCTGCTCAACAGGGTGCATGATGCGCAACTTCAATCCCGACGTCATATGGTGTGGTCCATCTTTGTAACCACTCCTCCGTCCATCTCCTATAGCTCCTCCCCCTCTCTCTCTACGACCTTGAGTCTTTTCAGTTGTTATTGTAAATTCAGGTTCTGAAGAAGAAAAATTTGTTAACTTTGAGTATAGATTTAAGTGTCAGGAAGTCGTTTCTGAAAGTATTTGTATGGAGTGTAGCCATGTATGGAAGTGAAACGTGGACGATAAATAGTTTAGTAAAGAAGAGAATAGAAGCTTTCGAAATGTGGTGCTACAGAATAATGCTGAAGATTAGAAAGGGTCCGCAGCTCGTGGTCGTGCGGTAGCGTTCTCGTTTCCCGCGCCCGGGTTCCCGGGTTCGATTCCCAGCGGGGTCAGGGATTTTCTCTGCCTCGTGATGACTGGGTGTTGTGTGATATCCTTAGGTTAGTTAGGTTTAAGTAGTTCTAAGTTCTAGGGGACTGATGACCATAGATGTTAAGTCCCATAGTGCTCAGAGCCATTTGAACCATTTTTGATTAGATGGGTAGATCACATAACTAATGAGGAGGTATTGAATAGAATTGGAGAGAAGACAAATTTGTGTCACAACTTGACTAGAAGAAGGGATCGGTTCATAGAACATATTCTGAGGCATCAAGGGATCACCAATTTAGTACTGGAGGGCACCGTGGAGGGTAAAAATCGTAGAGGGAGACCAAAAGATGAATACACTAAACAGATTCAGAAGGATGTAGGTTGCAGTAGGTACTGGGAGATGAAGAAGCTTGCACAGAATAGAGCAGCATAGAGAGCTGCATCAAACCAGTCTCTGGACTGAAGACCAACCCATAGTAGTGTTGTGATCATAATCCAGGAAGCTATAAATACAACATTCACGTATGCTAACAGCAAGATTTATTGAAATTATATATATATATATATATATATATATATATATATATATATATATATATATGTATATATATATATATGTCCTATCTTATCCAATGGCTTATTACAATAACATGCTAAAATTTGCTGTAAATCCGTCGAGTACTTAGTGAATTTTTTGAGAACATATTTCCCTGTACATACACGATGCAGAAAAACTATGTGAAGCAATTTTAACCCTTAATAGCTGATGCCAGTAGGAACCAAAATTACCATTGTTGTGTAAGTCGACAATGCACCATTTTTAAACTACGGAAACTTGGCACTACGCGCTCCGGTTGGGCCTGGGATTGCCCTGTAGCCGTTCGTCGGTTGACGGGCAGCAATATGGTTGTCGGTTCGCACATACAAACGTCTCTCGTCCGTCCACAGCCACAACGTGATACGCACACGTGACGAATAGGTCTTGCTGTTTGTCTCCACCTCACGTCAGAAGCATTCACATTTAAGCTTTGCTTCGGCGTACACACAAGTCACCTTCGGTTTAGTCATACAGTAAGAATGACGGCACAGTATTCGTTTGAAGAACAACGAGATATGGTATTTGTTTATGGAACAGCGCATGAAGCTCGGCGTTTGTATGAGGAACGGTACCCAGCAAGACGCCACCCACACTCGCAAACGTTTGCAGCAATTCACCGGTGACTTGGCGAAAGCGACTATTTAACGAGATATCATGGTGATGCTGGAAGACCTCGAACACAACGGGATGCTGCATTTGAAGAGACTGTTCTAGAGCGCTTCGAGGAAGCAACTCCTCAGCATCCATTTAGTTTCCACCCTGTGAAAGACCTAAATCCTGCGGCGAGCAATGAACACATGTTAGGGTTTTGCCAGTGGTTTCTGCGACGTGTTGCATGAGATCCCGACTTTCCCGCCATTGTGTTGCTTACCGATGAGTGCACTTTCCATCGTGATGTCCTTTACAACACTCGAAACGTTCATTACAGGGCAAGGGGAAATCCACACGTCACGTACGTACACAGAAATAAGGGACCATATTCGCTCAGCATTTGGGCAGGCATTGTGCGTGATCATCTGACTGACCCGTCCGTCTACCTCCTCGACGTACTGGGGGCAAATTACCTTCAACTTTTAGCAAGAAGCTCTACACGGCCTGCTGGAAGATGTTCCCCTGGAAATACGGTTACGCATGTGGTTGCAGCATGATGGGGCGACAGCACATAACAGTCGTACTGTGAGCCGATGTTTAAATGAACTCTTCGACGGCCGGGGTAATTGGCCGAGATGCTCGCAGGACATGACACCGGCGATCACCAGACTTCACACCACAGGACGGTCTTCCTTTGTGGATTCTTCAAGTTTCTAGTTCATCCACCCAGACGCGAACCACCTAGGAACGAAGAGGAATTAATGGATCGCATTCAGCATGCCACCAATCACATCAGGGCAATGCCAGGAATCTTTGAAACAGTTCGGAAAAAAACACCATTTGACGTTAGCAAGCTTGGGTCGCTTCAAACCCGGTACATTTTATGATGAAACTACAATGGATGTGTCGGGCCCCCGGCGGCTTCGCCCCCCAGGCCTGTAGAGTGAAAGGATGGCGCGCTGCCACAGAACGTGGGAGCCACATTGGATAAATCCGATCTCCGGCAGGCAAGGCATTCTCAGTCTTGCATTGTGTAGTGCATCCGGCAACAGGGCAAATCCGTGGCCAATCGGAGACCGTGGCGCCAAATTTCCGTAGTTTAAAAATGGTGCGTTGTCGACCTAAACAACATTAGTAATTTTGGATCTACTGGCATCAGCTATCCAGGGTTAAAATCTCGTGACACAATTTTTCTCGACCCTATATATATAGGAAACAACGATTAAGACCTTTTCGAGGTTTCTGGTAATAAGGTACTCCCCCTTATATATTACGCATTTATCTATATTATCCATATCTTAAAATTGGTAACTAAAATCATGTGTGTATTCGGATGCTGTTTTGTATCAAAATTTCAAGTGGAACGGTGAACAACTTTCGGAGATTTAAAGTTCTGAGTAAACTAACAAGATATTGTATTGCTTATATATATGGCGGCTAAATTTCAAAGTAATCGGAGAAAAACAATCGAAGTGACTCGATTTTGAATAAACGAACATGAGAGCTTTGAAAGTTATACATCCCCTTTATATACTCTGAAGAGCCAAAAAACTGTTACACCTGCCAAATATCGTGTAGGGCCCCCTCGAGCACGCAGAAGTGTCGCAACACGACGTGGCATGGAATCGGCTAATGCCTGAAGTAGTGCTAGAGGGAAATGGCACCATGAATCCTGCAGGGCTGACCACAAATATGCGGAGGTGGAAATCTCTTCTGAGCAGCACGTTGCAAGTCATCCCAGATATGATCAACAATGTGCATGTCTGGGGAGTTTGGTGGCCAGCAGAAATGTTTAAACACCTGGACCCACTCTGTACAAATTCTGGACGTGTGGGGTGTCGCATTGTCTTGCTGCAATTTCTCAAGTCCATCGGAATGCACAGTGGACGCGAATGGATTCAGATGGTCAGACACAATGCTCACGTACATGCCACCGGTCAGAGTCGTGTGTAGACGTATCAGGGGTATCATATCACTCCAACTGCACACCTCCACACTATTACAGAGCCTCCACCAGGTTCAACGGTCCACTGCTGACATACAGGGACCATGGATTCATGAGGTTGTCTCCATACTTGTACAGGTCCATCCGCTCGATAAAATTTGAAACGAGACTCGTCCGACCAGTCAGCAAATTTCCAGTCACCACGAGTCCAATGTCGGTGTTGACGGGCCCAGGCGAGGCACAGAGCCTTACATCGTGCAGTCATCAAGGGTACACGTGTGGACTTTTGGCTCCAAAAGCCCAGATTGATGATGTTTCGTTGGCTGGTTCATACGATGACACTTATTGAAGGCCCAGCACTGAAATCTGCAGCAATTTGCGCAAGGGTTGCACTTGTGTCACGTTGAACGATTCTCTCCTGTCGTCGTTGGCTCTATTCTTGGAGGATCTTTTTCCGGCCGCAGTAATGTCGGAGATTTTATGTTTTACCGGGTTCCTGATTTTCGCAGTGCATTCGTGAAATGGTCGTGCGGAAAAATACAGACACTTGTTGTCTTACATAACCACTGCCGACTGCAGCGCCGTATTCTGCATGTTTGCTTATCTCTGCATTTGATTACGAATGCATAAAACAGTTTTTTGGCGCTTCAGTGTATTACCCCTTTATATATTATGTGTATGTATATTTACTATATGGCGGTGCTGTAGGTAGATAAAAACATGCTCTTATTCTAATGCAACATTGTGTGAAAATCGCAAAGCTATCGGCGGAAACCTTACTCAAGTATATGATTTTGAACAGACGAACATTCACATTTTTCTCCGTATAGTGTGTTGGATCGTGTACAAAGTGCATTACATGTATTGAAAAAAGCACTCCGTCTTCAGGCCACAAGTGGCCCACCGGGACCAACCGACCACCGTGTCATCCTCAGCGGAGGATGCGTGTAGGAGGGGACCTGGGGTCAGCACACCGCTCTCCCGGTCGTTACGATGGTTTCTTTGACCGGAGCCGCTACTAGTCTGTCGAGTAGCTCCTCAGTTGGCACCACGAGGCAGAGTGCACCCCAAAAATTGGCAACAGCACTTGGCGGCCCGGATGGGCACCCATCCAAGTGCCGGCCACGCCCAACAGCGCTTAACTGCGGTGATCTGTTGGGAACCGGTGTATCCACTGCGGCAAGGGCGTTACCCGAATGCGATGACGGTATTCTTGAAAGGGAGTATGTGGCTTCAGCATTTGGTATTTGAATACAGATTGGGGTAATGGCCAATCACTTCGACTAACAAGTTAATGGCGCTTCTCTACTGGTTTATCACCAACTAAGTGTGGAAGATGAAATGGCCACTAAGGTAATGTGTCACTGATCTGTAATTCCTTCTTCTCAAGTAAGGCGAGGTTAAAAAATATACCAGAACACCAATAACGAGACTCTAGTTTCGCGGTTTCGGCTGTGCAGTTAATGAAAATATGAAACATTGCATTAACCAATAAGAAAAGGAATAAAAGAAGAAAGTTTCAGGCAGGTAAAAACTGGATGCCGGACCAGGTCTCGAACTGGAGACTTTTACATTTCGCGGTCACGTAATCTTGCTGGTGGCACCATATCGCTGTTTTCTTTAAATAATTTCCAGTAAAAACCTGGACGAAACCCTACACATAATGGTCACACTATCTTTTATTCTCGTGTTTCAACTTTACTATTCTTACGAGGTAGCTGGCCAGGGTGGCCGAGCGCTTCTAAGTGCTACAGTTTGGAGCCGCGCGACCGCTACGTTCGCAGGTTCGAATCCTGCCTCGGGCATGGATGTGTGTGATGTCCTTAGGTTAGTTAGGTTTAAGTAGTTCTAAGTTCTAGGGGACTGATGACCTCAGAAGTTAAGTCCCATAGTGCTCAGAGCCATTTGAACCATCTTACGAGCAAGCTGTACATGAGACGTGCAAATTCTAAGTTCCCACCTGCAATAGAAGTGTGCCCACCAGTACGATACCAATAGCGTTTGTGCTTTCGCCGACAGTGTAGGAGCTGAGCAATCTGCAGTGAGTGCGGCAACATTTACAACTATAAGCTTGAGAAGCAAAGTCAAAATAAAAGAATGTGCTCTATGTGACCCTACCATCTAATCGTCACCAGCCTGAATAAAAGTAGTGTATGACAGAACGAATACCAAACTTGAGTTTCGATACCGGACGGCAAATGTGCCACAGAAACGTAAGTAGCATCTGGTGTCCTCCAAGAAAGAGTGATACAAACTGCAATGGTTCTCAGCATATATAGACGATTATCACATTTGATCAGCAGCAGCTGATGTGTATAGAAAAGTGCCGTCATTGAACGATGGCAAGCAATCGTAAAAAGACATAAAAATTTATGCTTGTTGAAACAAATGGTAGCTGTCCAGCTGTCGTTGTCTGTGAACAATTGTAAGACAACCCTTATAAATGGTTCAAATGGCTCTAAGCACAATGGGACTTAACATCTAAGGTCATCAGTCCCCTAGACTTAGAAATAATTAAACCTAACTAACTTAAGGACATCTCACACATCCATGCCCGAGGCAGGATTCGAACCTGCGACCGTAGCGGTCGCGCAGGTCCAGACTGTAGCGCCTAGAACTGCTCGGCCACTCCGGCCGGCTGAAACATCCTGTATGATAATGTTTGAGCCTGAGCTTTTTTTGTATAGTACACATATTTTTAAAATATTTTAAACACTGTTTGTTTCTTGCAACAAAATAATTTAAATATTTCGTCTTTTATTCTAAATCAGATTCTTTGTTGTAAAGAAGCTATACAAGCGGTAACAGATTTAACTGCAGACACTCTTGTTGGTGACTCAGGATGGCGTGCTGAGCAACATTACATCGGTAGCTACGTCATTTGCAGACTAATAAGTACAGCTCTTACAAGTCGTATTTTTATGGTTGTGCAGTACCTCCAAATAAGTACATGTGGTAAGAGCAGGTTGCTAATACTGGTTTACTCCTGGGCAGCAGGTCAGGTGTTGAAGCGTGGACGCAAAACTGTAAGTCTATACTAACAGATGTAAACCACTTAGTGTTGTAGCTATAGCCATGCAAAAAACATCAGGTCGAAGAAGTCTGTGGCATGTTTGTGGGAAGACTGTTCGGAACAGAGTATTAACTGTTGAAGCTGAAGCTGAGGATTGCAAACTGGATCTGAGCTCTTCCATACCACAAATACCAAAATATCCGCACATATACCCGCTAAACCCTGTAGAAAAAAAGCAATCGATATTTCGGTATACTGTTCATGTCTACACTTTTGTTCTACCAATTTGACGTACTGATATCGATAGCAGATGTTTAGTTAATTGTGCGTTTGTTACACTTTAGAAGAAACAAGATGTCATATCGAAGAAGGCATGTGGCACGTCAGCAGAACAAAATGATAAAAATGATGATAGTAGACATAGCAATGAATTCGTGTAATTTGGAGAATGCCAGTATATTATTACAGTGTGGAACAGTTTTCATATTACGTTGTTGTCGAATATGAGGAATAAGGTACAACGAAAATATATCGCAGTAGTGTAGAAGGAATTAAATGTGAAAACCTATTGACAGAGGTGGGAAAAGTGATGGGCATATCGAGAGAATATTTTAAACAAACGCGGGAGGGCGATCGCTCTGATGGGGAGCAATGGATTTATCACTTCTACATTTACATCTACGTCATACTCGATAATCCACCTAATGATGTATGGTGGAGGGTACTTTCGGTACCACTATCTGATTCCCCAACCCTGTTCCACTCGCGAATAGTGCGTGGGAAGAATGATTGTCGGTAAGAATGAGTATTGCCTCTTAATTTCTCGAATTTTCTCCTCGTGGTCAGAACGCGAGATGTATGTGAGGGGATGTAATATGTTGTCGGACTCCTGCTCAAAACTGCTGTTCCGAAATTTGAATAGCAGGTCTCTCCGTGATACAAAACGCCTCTCTTGTAACGTCTGCTAGTGGAGCTTGTTTAGCATCTCCGTAACGCTCTCTCCAGCTAAATGTTCTCATGACGAAACGCGCCGCTCTTCGTTGGATCTTCTCTATCTCCTCTGTCAGTCCTACCTGATAGCGATCACAGGTAGGTGAATAATACATAAGAATCGGGCGAACAAGAGCCTTATAACCTGGATGACTTTCATTTCTTTACGTTTCTTCCGATGAATCTGAGTCATGTGTTTGCTTTTCCCACTATCTGTTTTATACTGCCATTCCACTTAAGGTCACTCTGGATAGTTAACCCTAGATATCTTATGGCAGACGCTGTATCCAGCTGTTTGTCATGAGTAGTGTAGCTGTGCAGCAGTGGATTTCTTTTCCTATGTCTGCGCAATGTGTTACATTTATTTACTTTCAGTGATAACTGCCAGAGCCTACACCATTCATCAGTTCTCTGCAGGTCTTTCTGGAAATGTTTAATATAATCTGGCGTTGCTACTTTGGTATACAAAACTGCATCATCTGGGAATAGTCTTGAAGAGCATCCAACGCTACTGCATAATATATATAGAGGGTGGTCCACTGATAGTGACCGGGCCAAATATCTCGGGAAATAATCATCATGCGAAAAACTACAAAGGTCAAAACTCGTCTAGCTTGAAGGGGGAAACCAGATGGCGCTATGCTTGGCCCGCTAGATAGGCCATGGTCAAACGGATATCAACTGCGTTTTTTAAAAATAGGAACCCCCATTTTTTATTACATTTTCGTGTAGTACGTAAAGAAATATGAATGTTTGAGTTGGACCAGTTTTTCGCTTTGGGATACATGGTGCTGTAATAGTCACAAACGTATAAATACGTGGTATCATGTAACATTCCACCACTGCGAAAGGTATTTGCTTCGTGCTACCTTACCCGAGTTAAAATGGACCGTTTACCAATTGCGGGAAAGGTCGATATCGTGCTGATGTATGGCTATTGTGGACAAAATGCACAACGGGCGTGTGCTATGTATGCTGCTCGATATACTGAACGACATCATCCACGTGTCCGGACCGTTCGTCGGATAGTTACGTTATTTAAGGAAACAGGAAGTGTTCAGCCACATGTGAAACGTCAACCACGACCTGCAACAAATGATGGTGCCCAAGTAGGTGTTTAGCTGCTGTCGCGGCTAATCCGCACATCAGTAGCAGACAAATTTGGCGAGAATCGGGAATCTCAAAAAGGTCGGTATTGAGAATGCTTGAAACGTTCCCTTAGAAAAATTATATAAGACTGTGCTTAAACTGACACACAATATTTTTAGCGCAACGCAATCTGACTTTCAAAAATCTTTACAAAAGAATGGCCCTGACTAACATTAACCTATACGTTTCACAAATCACTTACCTCACAAAAATCTTGGTTACTCGAACTATTGCAATAAAGCGAGCGCCACTACTGCCAGCTAAATAAAAGATTCAAACTACTGAAGGTACTAACTACTGATAGGCATAGTTAGCAAATGAAAGATTTTAATAGACAACAAACAATTTATTTACCTTAATAGTCATCAAAAGTCAGAATATATATACAAAGCAGTTCATGACATCCAGTCTTACAAATTTCATAACTCCGCCATTTCTCTCCCGACATCTACCACTGCTGGCGGCTCACCTCCAACTGCGCAGATCTTCGCGCTGTTAACAGCCAACAGCCCAACACTACAATAGCGTATTTTACAACAATGCTACCCAGCCACAGACTGCACACAGCACAGCCAGTGATTTTCATACAGAGCGCTACGTGGCGTTACCAATAAAAAAACCATAAACAGCCTACTTACATAGGACCCATGCTCCCCACAAAAAATCTTACAAATTGTTTTGGACAGTGGCCAATACAGATTTGAAAAAAAATTTCATAATTACAATAACAAAGAAATCAAATGAACACACTTATTGATACATTGTTGGTCAAGGATAAAATTTTCTCACAGTCCATAGAGACAGTCCTGATCGTTCATCGCAGTAAAATAGCAGTGTTTTCTCAAAGTCTGAGCAGGAAAAGAAAATGCACACGGATGTAGTAGATTTACATGCAGTCTTGAAGGAGTAGTGTTGTCCTTCCAACGGAAAGACAGTGCTCTTGAAATGCAGACAGGTAATGGTCCACAACAGAGCAAACCCACAGCAGAGTCAGTCGACGTTTCGAAGAACATTTGTAGTTAGGCCGTCACAGAGCAGACCCACTGTAGTCCTGGTACAGATTACGGTATTGGTGGGCCACCAGAGGTGCAGACCGACTGCAGTCCTTGTAGAAATAATGGTATTGGTGGGCCATCAAAGATACAGACCCACTGTAGTCCTTGTAGAGATAATGGTATTGGTGGGCCATCAAAGATGCAGACCCACTGTAGTCGTTGTAGAGATAATGGTATTAGTGGGCCATCAAAGATGCAGACCCACTGTAGTCCTTGTAGAGATGGCCAGCAGCCATCTACTGCGACTGTGCAGCTGCACAATCACCATCGAAGAGTCTTGCGGACAATATAGCAAGTCCATAAACCACCATTTGTGCACTCACAAAGTTTCTGGAATTGTCCTTAGAAGTCTGGCAGACAATATAGCAAGTCCATAAACCACCACTTGTGCACTCACAAAGTTTTTGGAATTGTCCTTAGAACCACCAATGCTGTTATCCATTCCCTTGCTGAATTACTAACACACATGCAAACACAATCATTCCTCTTTTTTTCACATATTGTGCGTTACTATGACCAACAGAAACATGTGCAGTGAAATGTAACTTAATTTGAAGAACTGGTGTCTCTACAATTATAAATTTATAACATAATAATACAATTACAAATTTACGAAATACCTAATTAAGAACATAATAGTACAGATAACATTTGTGGTAATACAGGCTTTACAAAAGAATAGAAATAAACATATACATCAGTGTTACAGGAATTATGACATAAGTAAATAAATAAAATAATGAGATTAGTTTTTGAAACATTAATTTCACACATGAGCATTAAAACAAAACAGAATAAATAAATTCTAAGCATCTTTACAAAGTAAATAACATATTATCAGAAAAATTCTACAATGTAAATCTTATTAGTTAAACACATAAAGACAGGAAAAACACAAATTCACATAGTGTACACAAACACATAGCAGAATAACACAAGGAAAGAACAGGGTTTGTTTTCCTGCAGTATTTTCTGAACAAAACTTTCTTTACTTCTCGGAGATCTCCCTTCGTTCATCATTATTCCCTAAAAGTCCTATCTATGTCTGCTTTCTGTACTGTTTTTGTATAACTTCTCAATGCGTTTCCTCCAATTCATCGCAACTCATTCTCCTATATAGTGTACCCCCTCTTAAATTAACTTAAATCTACTGAGCTCAGATGCATTAACTGAGGGGCGAGGCAATGCAGCAGCACAAAACAATTAACACAAACAGCAATGACAAAAAAATGTAAATTGGCAAAGCTAGCTACAGTAAATCTAAATTACCAAGCTAATGCAACATTACAACTAATATGAGCCAATGTGCAGCAACAAGAAAAATAAATCAGTAGTAAAACTGGCATAACAGAGTAATACAAAGTCAAATTCAGTAACATTATGCCTCGCAAACAGCAGCAGAAAATGCAATAACTTATACCTAAACATGACAAAGCTCAAGCAAAAAAAAAAAATATATTACAGTAAAAATGGCCATGTTTAATACCTATGTCACAACTTAATACTAGAGTGCTGCCTCACCTTAACTTACGCTACTAAAAAGTTACCAGTCATTGACAAAAATTATGTATGCAATTCCTGTGAAGGGAAAAGTCTTTTTGTGCTCCCTCGTTTTTTTGGAAGTATATCAGAAAATTACTGTTTACTGGATCTGTAGGCATAAAATATCTATATTAGTACATCTATTAAATTTTATTTTAACCAGTGCTGCAGTGCAGCTAGAAACTAGACATTATACAAAATGAGCAATCTCTCAACTAGTAAGACAATAGATGTAAAATGTTTCTCATCATTTCGTTAGGCATTTTAGTAAATATCATAAATTAAGAGCTCCACAGTATAATATGTTTTCAAGTTTGAGCGTCTCGTGTTTGCAATACTTTCTACAAAGGAATGTCAATAGCGAGGGTAAGGGCCTGTTTTTTTTTCTCCACCTTTGCCTCTGAAAGGCACACACAAACAGCTTTTTTTTTTTTCAGGCGACGGTTGCGCAGCTGGGTGCCCACAACGCATTACGTGAAGGTGGTCACTTAACTTTCTTACCGAAATATTTACGACACCAGTTTGCACTACAGTGACACTTCCACAGGTCGAGAATTTGCGTTAAAAAGGTGTAGAAACAAAATCATGTAGATATAACAGTGTCCAAAAAATTTTCCTCGGCATTGTGGTACATTCACGCATTTACACACATTTCATAACTCTTAAAGTACGATTCTTGGTTTCCAACATCCTTTTTCACGAGTCAGAGTCCCTAACCACTACTGATTATTCCTTACCTTATTACACATATAAATATTCGTCAAAACTTCTTCAATATTTCATCATAATAAATACGTAGGATAATCAAATTCCTCATCAGCTTATTGATCATAAACATACCTTAACAGCATAGTACACATCGTCGTCGTAATAATAACATCATAACACCTCAGTCAAATCTCAAAAACGTTGTAGCTTTCTGCAATAATTTCAAAACCTAAAAAAATTCTCTGCTCATTTAAACACTGTCATCTACCTCAAACGTACTTTAAATATCATGATCCCATACCAAACACATCATTCAAAGATCTCATAGTATCACAATGTTTCCGAAAATATATGAACAGTTCACAAAGTACAGACAAAATACAATTTCGTAAGTGTGAAGTTATCCAACTGTGTAATTGTGTAAAAATGTGTCACTGACGTAGTAAAAAAAATGCTTGTTTCTCTGTTAAATAATCAGATAACTGTGTTAGAGAAATATGGTACCGATGTGTAAGGCAGTATAAGCAAATACCATATTAGCTAGGGCTCCTTGTGCTTGCAAGACACATAGTACACAATGTAGGCGTGTACCCAATGTAGGCGTGTACCCCCATGAGGATTAATGAATAATACCCTCAGGTGTTACAGATTACCGCATAGGAATGAAATATATCACGGAAAACCTTTGTATCATTGTGCTTCTAATATCTTTAAAAATAAATGTTTTAAGTACAAAATTAATCACTCAAATACGTGTACTGTAGCGCTAAACTGTGCGCCTTGTTGTAAGATAATCTCTGTGGAAGTGTCGTAGTTATCGTCTTCCTAAAGCTAAGATCTGCAAAAGTATATGTACTTACCTCATGATAAACAAAAGTGAAACGCTTTGCGTATAAATATCTTAGTTATTACGCTTATTGCCGTGATGAAGAAAGTACTGTGCTTTAACGTATTGTTGTGCTACGAAAAAGGCTGTCTCATTGTAGCTATACCACAAAAGTTACTACTAAAACATGTTTTACTTTGCAGAATAATTCAGGAAAACTGTGCAGATATAAAACAGAAACACCGCAAAATCAACATTGTAAATTGTCACTCATTAGTAGCGTCGTGATAAAATAGTGTAGCTGTCACATAAACTAACCACTGTGTCATCTGGTATCTCACAGAAAGTACTTTAAACCCAGATTGTATTTTCATGTAAACCAAAATGTTGCATTAAAAACTCATTAGCAGTACTGGTAAATGTTCTAAGTATGTGAGCCTTATAGACGTTACGTAATCGTGCAACTAACAAGCAAGAATGTACACACACAATAACACTGTGTCGTCTGTTCACAATAACAATGCATTCGTAATTTCTGTTGAAATACGTTCTCTTGGTTCTTGACTGGATATTTAACTTCAAACATTGTTGCATGTTAACAGATTCTAAGTCTGACAAAGCATACTAGTAATGTAAAGTGAAAAGTTATATGTCAAAGACGAAGTTAAAAAGCAGATTATCTTTCAATAAACGGTTTTAGATGTGAAATTGGGTGCAATCCTTTACTCTTCATAGTACTCAAAGTTTCAATTTGAACGCAATTATCATGCGGTATACGTCGGTGAAGAATACTGGAATTTTTCTCAAGGTTAGCGTCTATGTTATTTTTCTCTGAGCCAGCTGGCGCACGTGGCTGCCTTCGGTGCGGGTCATTGTCTGTCTCTTTGTTGGCACGCGTCGTTATTAGGAGACCCAATTTCTACAAATTCACCTAGCCGAGAGAGCCCTGCTGTGTTTGAATTCCGCCAGTTCCGATGCAATTCATGTCTGTCATTACGATTATATCGCCTGTCGTCATGTCGGTAATTTCTGTAATTAATTTCTTGTCTGTCACGTGGTGGAGAGCTTCTCCCTGAGTCGTAACTGCGCAGAGGACCGTTGTGTCTGAAGTTACTCTGTCTCCCGTGATAATAATAGTTCTGTTTGCCATATTGTCTGTTTCTATGATTGCTCTGTCATATACATTACTACGGAAATGCTATCTTTCTCTGTAACTATTAGTCTGCCAGAGGTTGTCATACGGGTGGTGTCTGTTTTGGTCACGATTTACGTTGTGGGAATAGCCTTCTCGTGTCCATTTATTTTTCTGTCATCGCGGATTTGTGACGGATGTGACCTGTAATGGTTGTGCTCCTGATTTCGCGTTCCACGATTGTCAGTGTCAATTTCTAATTCTCGTAAGAGTCCCTGAAAAGCTTCAATGTCGTCTTTGCAACGTCCTGCCAAAATAATATGTCGCAAATGTTCAGGTAATTTGATTAAGCAAATGAGGATGAGTTCTGAGGGGCTGTATGGGTTTGACAGGTACTGATTCTTGTGCAACATGCCTTCAAAATATTTCACAGGACTGGAAAATTCAAATTGTTCGAAATGTTTAATCGTTATGATGCTGCGTTTACTCTGTCTTGTGTGGCTTGAGACCAATACGCTGAGAGGAAGGCATGATAAAATTCTCCTTCACTGTGACAATCGTGAATGACCGATCGTATTCTTTCAGCTGGTTCATTCTCTAAGTAGCCATACATAAATTCTAATCTGTGCTCTAATGACCAGTTGGGAGGAAAACAATGAGAGAATTGATGGAGCCACGCTTGTGGATGAATGTCGTTGCCAGAATTCTTAAATGTTTTGAATTTACGTGTAGTAATGAACAGCTTATAGTCAAAATCATCGTATCGGCCAGTAGCATATCGCTCATTGTTACGTCGTGTCGGCGGTTCCATCTCAAAATTCGGTGCACCTTGCCAATTTCTTTCATAATTTCCGAAATGCCCTGTGTTATTATTTTGTGTCTTTTCCGTATTTCTAAGTTCCTCTTTTTCCGTGTTGCAGCGCGAGTGTCCTCTGAAACATGTAATTTTTGTATTACTTCCACCAACTGATCTGGTACTTCCCGGATTTCTCTTTTGTATTGCTTATTAATTTGATTCCGATTTTGTTTGAATTTCTTAATTTGTTCATACTCTTCTGTGTCAGTAATGGCTACAGGTCTTGTGTCATTCAGATCATCATCTACCTTTGCAGATAAGTTAGTGAACTGATCCGAAAGTTCTGCTACTTTCTCCGATAGTGTACTTATTTCCTCAGTGTGTTTTTGTGAACCAAGTTTCAGAGCGTCCATTTGTGTTGAAATCGTATCTACTGTGTTCTTTAAGTTTTCCTGAGTTTTTACAAGTAGCGTATCCGAATCGGTAGATGCAACTGAGTCAATTTTAGCCCACAACGTCTCATGATTTTCATGAACAATGGTTTGCAGTTCTTTTATGGCTGCTTCGTGATTCTGTAATGCATTTTCATCCCGCGAAAAAATAGGTAGAAAATGCTCATAAATTTCTGTTTTTACTTCATTACAGACTTTTTGACATTTCAATTCAATGTTATGTAACTCAGTAGTTAAATCTTCGCGTGTTTGTTCAAGTGTGGTGTCTAACATTTGAAGCGTTTGTTCCATTGTGTCTAACTTTTGAAGATTTTGTCCCATTTGTTGCATTAATTGTAATAACAATGCAGTGGTGTCTGAGACATGTTCCTCAGTGCTATGCGACAACGCATTTGAACCGCCAATATTCGCATTTTGAAAAGCAGAAAATGTGTCTTGACTTATTTGAGAAAACGGCGAGGACGCAAAACCTGAATCTACAGTATTTACAAGATTGTGTCCTGTCATTTCGGATTCCTCAGGCAAGCTGTTGCCGACCGATCGATCGATAATGCTTCCCTGTTCACTAATTGTTTCACTGCCTACACCATTATAAGCAGCCCGCTCCATTTCCCTATGTACAACTCCCAAATTACTACGTTGAACATTAGTTAATTCCTTACACGGCGGCGCCAACACACTGCTTTCGTGTTCACTGTCATTTCTCAGTTTACTTTGGAGCCTAGTATTACGTTTTTCACACGCCATTATTGTCACAATGTTTCACACGACAACACAGAAAAGCACAATTTGAAAAGCAAAATACGAAAACACATTAACATAGCATTGAAAATAATATCTCGTTAACTGCAAGCGCAGCTGCGAAATACTTGGTGCAAATCTACATGCATGCCACAACTGTTTTACTGTACAAGAATGAAAACAACAACTACAAAGGAAATTTTCTCTATGATTACGCCCTAGCAAAAAACAAGAGCTACACTAATTACACAAACTACAAGAACAAAATCAGAAGATTCCAGTGAGGTATCCTCGGCTAAGGGTCGACATATGAAACGTCCCCTTAGAAAAATTATATAAGACTGTGCTTAAACTGACACACAATATTTTTAGCGCAACGCAATCTGACTTTCAAAAATCCCTACAAAAGAATAGCCCTGACTAACATTAACCTATACGTTTCACAAATCACTTACCTCACAAAAATCTTGGTTACTCGAACTACTGCAATACAGCGAGCGCCACTACTGCCATACTGCCAGCTAAATAAAAGATTCAAACTATGGAAGGCACTAACTAATGATAGTCATAGTTAGCAAATGAAAGATTTTAATAGAGAACAAACAATGTATGTACCTTAATAGTCATCAAAAGTTATATATTTATATAGCAGTTCATGACATCCAGTCCTACAAATTTCAAAACTCCGTCAGTTCTCTCCCCACATCCACCACTGCTGGCGGCTCACCTCAAACTGCGCAATGCTACGCGCTGTTAACAGCCAACAGCCCAACACTACAATAGTGCATATTAAAACAATGCTACCCAGCCACAGACTGCACACAACACAGCCAGTGATTTTCATACAGAGCGCTACGTGGCGTTACCAATATAAAAACCTAAACAGCCTACTTACATGCTACATCATCTTCGATTGCACCCTTAATATATTTCTATGCACCAGGAATTGCATGGCGACGACTTTGAACGTCGTGTACAGTTCTGCCACTGGGCACAAAAGAAATTACGGCACGATGACAGATTTTTTTCGCGCCTTCTATTTAGCGACGCAGTATCATTCAAGTACAGCGGTAACGTAAACTGGCATAATATGCACTATTGAGCAACGGAAAATCCATGATGGCTGCGACAATTGGAACATCAGTGACCTTGGCGGCTTAATGTATGGTGCGACATTATGGGAGGAAGGATAATTGGCCCTGATTTTATCGATGGCACTTTAAATGGTGCCATGTATGCTGATTTCCTACGTAGTGCTCTACACATGTTACTACAAGATGTAAGATGTTTCACTGCATGATAAAATGACGATGCACTTCCAACATGATGAATGTCCGGCGCATACCTCGCGTACGGTTGAAGCGGTATTGAACAGCATATTTCATGACAGGTTGGTTGGTCGTCGAAGCACCATTCCATGGCCCGCACGTTCACCGTATCTGAAGTCCCCGGATTTCTTTCTGTGGGGAAAGTTGAAGGATATTTACTATCGTGATCCACCGACAACGCCTGACAACATGCGTCAGCGCATTGTCGATGCATGTGCGAACATTACGGAAGGCGAACTACTCGCTGTTGAGAGTAGTGTCGTTACACGTATTGCCAAATGCACTGAGGTTGATGGACATCATTTGGAGCATTTACTTCATTAATGTGGTATTTACAGGTAATCACGCTGTAACAGCATGCGTTCTCAGAGGTGATACAAAGGTACATGTATAACAATGGAACAACCGAAATAAAATGTTCAAACGCATCTACGTTCTGTATTTTAATATAAACACCCACCTGTTATCAACTGTTCGTCTAAAACGGTGAGACATAAGTTTGTGTCTAATACAGCGCCATCTATCACAAAGCGAAAAACGTGATCCAACTCAAGCATTCATATTTCTTTACGTACTACACAAATGTGATAAAAAATGGGGGTTCCTATTTTTAAAAAAACGCAGTTGATATCGATTTGACCTATGGCAGCGCTATCTAGCGGGCCAACCATAGCACCATCTGGTTTCCCCCTTCAAGCTAGACAAGTTTCGTTCTTTGTAGTTTTTCCGTTTGACGCTTATTTCGTGAGATATTTGGCTCGGTCACGATCAATGGACCACCCCGAATAATGTAAACAGCCACGGTCCTGTCACACTTCCCTGTGGTACTCCGTATATTACCTTTACATCTGTCGATTTAGTTCCGTTAAGAGCGACGTGATGAGTTCTATCTGCAAGAAAATCTTGAATCCAACCGCAGGTCTGCTCCGATACTCCGTATGCTAGTACAATGAAAAATAGAGGAGCCCACTATTGCAGAAGTATAGAAGGTGGTGTACTGAAAAAATTCACAAATCTCCAGGAAATGATGGAACAGTAGCCGAGCTGCTAAAGAGAGGAGACATTACTTTATACAAACGGATACATAAACTTATCTATTTATTTATTTAACCTGATGAGGTCCATCAAGCACTCTCGTACATTGGACCAAGATTTCAACATACAGTACCTTTTCTTTTATCATAGTTTCCTACGAAATAACAATTTTAATATGACAAATTGTCATGCGTGTGAAGTGACAATGTCAGTAAATAATGCTGACTGCGAAGCAACAAAGTTAAGACTTGCAATAGTGATAACAGTAATAATAAAAATTATAGTATTAATAACAATAGTAATAATAATAATGATTATAACAACGATAATAGTGACAATCATAAAAAGATTTTATAGGTGTAGAAGAGAGATGTTTTCTGTTATAGCAAGTTCTGGGGAAGAGAAATTAAAGGAGACTGCACCAACTAAGAATGCTAGCAAAAGTGAAAGATCTGGTGGGAACGAAGATGCACCAAGTTAACGAGTGCGTTAGTAGGTGTGTCATTAACAGTGTTCCGAAATTGGAGATGTTATCCAGTTCTCTAATACGATGTGGGAGGTTATTAAAGATTCATATTTTTACTATTGAGGAGGACTACGAGAAAACGCGTCAACGATGGAATGAGACTTGCTCTTTTGGGAACAGGTGCTTCTGCCATGTTGTTTAGATAAGAGCGTTAAGGTGGAGGAGGTCCAGAGTCAAGAAAGAGTTCCTGAAGAATATGCAGTAGGTGTAATCTAGTTCATACATAAGAAATGCGATAATGCAGAGGGATCATTCTGTCGAATGTGGTCTATAAGTTTTTATCAGGAATCTTGTAATTACAGTAGGCTAGTCCTATAGGTGGAAGATATGTTGGTTAGGTGTAAGTGAGGATTTTGGCCTAGGTCAGCTACAGACCAGATATTCGAGCTAATACAAACACAGCGAAAAGCGTATGAATGTAATACGGAACCCAACAATATCTACGTGTACTTCAGACCCTCTATAGTCTAAATAGGGAAGGGGTTTAGAGGATATAGAACTGATTGGCATAGCATCCAAATATATTTCCGGTATTAAGGCAACACTGGCAGTGTCTAAGGCAATGGTGAGAGTGGCTGTGTCGAAGGCTATGGTGAAAGTCAATGGGGAACCATGGCATTGTTTCAGTATCCATAAAGGAGTCACACAGAGTGGAGCTCATTCCACATTACTTTTCAATTTGACCTTGGAAGCAATTATACGAAAAATGCGAAAGTTGGGCACATAGATACAGTATAAGAACCAATCCGTTGGCTGAATATGCTGATTCAGTCATGGCGGTCGATTCGATCGATCTTCGACAGCAAATTTGGATCCGTGCCCACTTTAAGCGACCGGCGGACGGGTGGCGCTTGCGGAGAGGGAGTGCTCCTGTGGCATTCACAGACTGGCGTAGGGCTGAGTCGACGGAGAGCTCTTGTGTGCGAAGTTGCTCGGAAAGTGATGGGTCGCTTGGGAGAAGTGGTAGCATCTGTTGCTGTTGTTGTTGTCTCCCTGGACCATGTCCGAGGTGAAGAACTGGTGGTGCGGGCCCTCCCTGACGACGGAAAGTTCATCTTCTTGTTGCTTTGTTGCTTTGTCGGTGCAGATGAGTCTTAAAGCTCCAGTTTTCTTGTTATAATCTTTAATGACCGTGAAAGTTTGCAGTCTGCTAAGTTGCAATTACTTTCTTGTGAATTGTCTGTAGATGTAAGATATAACGAATTTAACACTGCTCGGTCTGATTAGTGATTTTTGGAATTTCTAATAACGAATTTAACAAATTTTGGATCGCTAAAATTTAACCTGAACTCCTATTTCACGGATTCCAAGGTTTTACATTAACTGCGGTCATTGTATGATTTGCTTGTTGTAAAATATTAAAATTGTCTGTATAAATTACATAAATCTCTAGAAAATGGAAACGGTGAAATGGGTTGAAAATAAACCTGAGCTTGGGCTGCAGTCCTTCTACTTGGGTGTTCCCTAAATTTCTTTTGTAGGCTGTAGATCCGTTACATTGACGACGCTGCTGCTATGTAGACGAGGGATGTCACTGGAGACAGCAATGGTGGAACTGAAAGAAGCAGCACAGTGCTGGAGACTGGAAATTAAAGAAACAAAAACTAAATATATGAAACTCCATCGAACAGGGCAAAATAAGCTAGATAACTAATCAGCAGCAGGTTTTGATTCTGAGCATGTAGAGTATTTGGAATACCTACGAGCTTACATTAATAAAGCAAATTCCACGTCCAATGAAGTAAGAGCCTGAGTTTTAAGTGGTAAGAGGTGCTGTTATACACTTACATAACTAATTACGTCTATGATAGTGAATGCACGTAGACAGCTGAAAACTCCTGTGTATAAAGTTATGATTAGGCCAGTGGTTAAGTACCGATGTGACGCATGGACACCAAAGATGAACAACCACTCAGAATATTTTAAAGAAGAATACCACGAAAACTTTTTGGAGGGAACCGAAATGATAATACTTGGAGAACAAGTACTAGTTATGAGTTGGACTGAGGAGCTGATATTGTAAGACTACTTAAAAGTGAAAGAACATACTGACTGGCGCATGTTCTAAGCATGGAGGACACAAGGACGGCAATGAAGGTCTTCCAAAGGAAACAGGCAGGTAGAAGATTAAAACGTAGGCCACATGAACAATAGCTGGATGACGTGGAAGAAATATAAGAGCCATAGTAATCAGAGGATGGAGGAGGGAAGTAAACGAGAGGGTACAATGGAAGGAAAGTGTTAATAAGGCAAAGACCCACTTAGGGTTGTAAAAGAGAAAGGTTTGCTATTACGTTCTGATCGAATATGAGGAATAACATCTAACGGAAATACATCGACACAGTGTAGAAAGAACTCAATCAGGAAAATAATTTTAGTACCCAGAGGAAGAACGAGAAACAGCAGATCACGACTGGCAGGTGAGATAGAAAAAACAGACAGAGACAGAGAAAAACATTTATTGGGTAGACATTGTGACAGATACTGTGTAAGTGTTGGATGCAAGGAAAACTTCGGTAATATGCCGAGAGGGAAGCTACAACAATGGTAACATGCTAAGTTTCAATCTACTCTGGAAATCAGAGTAGTAAGAGATACTGGTCAAAGGACCGGTTGTCACAGAAACGTATAACTGAAGTGGAGCTAGAGAAAGATTTGTTGTTACGCGAAAGTACAGGCAAGGAGATGTATCGGATCTGGTAGTGCTGTTATGGAATGATGATAGGTATTTGAGGAGCGGAATGAGATACCAGTGGCAAAAGAAACTCATGAAGCGAACGGAACCTAAGAAAATCAAGTCGTCTATGCCTTTCCATCCATCCTCACTGAGCAAGTACCGACGTAATGAATCTACTAACTGTCAGACCCATGGCTTACGTAAGCATTCATGGCTGCCTCGAGTCGTCTCGAGATCTCTTTATTTCTGCCGTATCGAAACTGGCATTACAAAGTGTGGTCTACTGACATACCCCACAAGATGAGTTAGCGACAGTTGGTATTAGACGTACTGTGGATGTTCATCCTCAGCGAGAATCACTCTCCCTGGAGAGGTAGCGCCTACAGGAAGAGACGCGCCGTAAAGTAACCGTGCATGAGCGGAAGCTGTCGGTTGAAAGTTATAAGTGAGTCTGAGTCTTCCTAAGGAGTTCCTGCGGAACGTTAAATGTGTTTTCAAGTCTTCAAATCGTCTAGTGAGACAGAAACAATGGTCGATACATAGACAGAGATTGGTCTTCGGTAGAAACAGAACACTGAGTAGAATTATCGTGTATGGACAGAAACCACCGGCCTAGAGATTTAACTGAGTCCTGTTAGTTTGAAGCTGTTTTCCGAATAGTACATCAAGACAGAAAATTAGTTTTCTTCCGATTTTAGATCAGAGAGCATTGTTTAATTTGTGTTCACGGAACTGTAGTCAACGCAGCAGACATAGGAGAAAAAAGAATTCTACAATTTCTGTAACAAGCTTTCGCAAAGTTGAGTAATATATTTCACTATTTACTAGTCTGTGTTACTTTCATTGTGTATGTACTGCCCAAGGACCCACGCATCAGTTGTACCAGGAGACCTTTAGTAGTCTTTTTTCAGCGGCGGCGAGATATTCATCAAAGTGGACGCCTCCAGTCTAGGAAAGTAAGTTGGCACTCCCTGTAAGGCTGCCGACACAGAATATATTAATTCGTCATGCAGGCGACAAAACTGCGCCTGCATGAAAACAAGCACCATTTGGATGACTGAAGTGATCGGTTAAAACGAGACATACGTCATAGATTTGAGAGAAGCATCCTACGCGAACCTGTTGAGGTACGCAAGCGCTGGATTGAGCAAGACAATCACTGGCCACAAACGGAGTTGCCAAAAGTAGCTGAGAGGACGTCCAGAACGGTGTCAGCGATGGCCTGATCTTCGAGCGTCACTGTCCAGTCTTGCGGCTTCCCTTTATTAGTCCGGCCGCTCCTCCCACGCAGCGACGCACCCGGCAGGAGGCGGCCTGCGCGTGACGTCATCGCCGCCTTCAGAAGCCGGCCAGGAGAGTGTGGGGCGCGTCTCGATCGGTGCCGTCACCGCCGCTCATGACTGGGGATCGGCTTGTTGATGGTGCGACGTTTCTCTGCACCGCTGGCGGGCTACGCCTGCAGTGCCGCTGCTCCGGCAGACACGGGATCTGCTACCTGCTGTCTGTACACTGCCCAGCGCCCGCCACCTTTGAGGCATCGCGCGAAGTGTCGCAGGACGCATTCAGCGCACAGCGACCGTCGGTGGTAAAAACGCAGATATCAATGAGGCATCGCATAAGATGAAATTACGAGAAAAGAGCAAGGCAGGGGCAGCCCTCTGTTTGGCTTTCCGCGTGGCGTAGTTTCCCTCTGTCTCTGTCTTATTTGTCGAATGTATACCGTGAGTGTGCCAGTCTTATACCAGGTTAAGTTCCTGTCAGGAAGGTCGCAGTTCGTAGTAATATACGGCAAATCATCGAGTAAAACTGAAGTGATATCAGGTGTTCCCCAGGGAAGCGTTCTGGGACCTCTGCTGTTCCTGATCTATATAGATGATCTGAGTGACAATCTGAGCAGTTCTCTTAGGTTGTTCGCAGATGATGCTGTAATTTACCGTCTAGTAAGGTCATCCGAAGACCAGTATCAGTTGCAAAGCGATTTAGAAAAGATTGGTGTATGGTGTGGCAGGTGGCAGTTGACGCCAAATAACGGAAAGTGTGAGCTGATCCACATGAGTTCCAAAAGAAATCCGTTGGAATTCGATTACTCGATAAATAGTACAATTCTCAAGGCTGTCAATTCTACTAAGTACCTGGGTGTTAAAATTACGAACAACTTCAGTTGGAGAAACCACATAGATAATATTGTGAGGAAGGCGAGGCAAAGGTTGCATTTGATTGACAGGACACTAAGAAGATGCAAGTCCACTAAAGAGACAGCTTACACTACACTCGTTCGTCCTCTGTTAGAATATTGCTGCGCGGTGTAGGATTCTTACCAGGTGGGACTGACGGAGAACATAGAAAGGGCGCAAAAAAGGGCAGCTCGTTTTGTATTATCACGTAATAGGGGAGAGAGTGAGGCAGATATGATACGCGAGTTCGGATGTAAGTCAGTAAAGCAAAGACGTTTTTCGTCGCGGCGAGATCTATTTACGAAATTTCAGTCACCAACTTTCTCTTCCGAATGCGAAAATGTTTTGTTGAGTCCAACCTTCATAGATAAGAATGATCATCAAAAGAAAATAAGAGAAATCAGAGCTCGAACAGAAAGGTTTAGGTGTTCGTTTTTCCCGCGCGCTGTTCGGGAGTGGAATGGTAGAGAGATAGTATGATTGTGGTTCGATGAATCCTCTGCCAAGCACGTAAATGTGAATTGGAGAGTAATCATGTAGATGTAGATTTAGATACTACTGAGCTTCCACCAACATTTACACTGACTGCTGGCCACAGTGAAATAAGTGCAGAGTGTACTTCCTATTGTGCTTCTTGTATTTATTCCAGTTCCATTCAGCCGGCCGGTGTGACCGAGCGGTTTTAGGAGCTTCAATCTGGAACCGCGCGACCGCTACAGTCGCAGTTTCGAATTCTGCCTCGGGCATGGCTGTGTGTGTTGTCCATAGGTTCAGTCGCAGTTTCGAATTCTGCCTCGGGCATGGCTGTGTGTGTTGTCCATAGGTTAGTTACGTTTAAGTAGTTCTAAGTTCTAGGGGACTGATGACCTCAGCAGTTAAGTCCCATAGTGCTCAGAGCCATTTCAACCGTTTGAACCTCCTTCTTCCATTCACCGTTCCTCCTATAGCATCTATCCGTAAACAATTTTTCCTCATGTAGTGTCCACCCCAATCGTGTTTCCTCTTCCTGATTACCTTCAAAATCTCTCTCACCTCTCCCAGCCCTTCTAGTTTCTCACTTTGCCTACAAATTTTATCCCCTTCATCCTCCTCCAAATCCACATTTAAAATGTTTCTATTCTTCTTCCTTTCTTTTTAATGAGTGTTGATGTCTCAGCTCCGTATAATACACTGACGCAAATAATAATAATAAAAAAATACCAATAAGGAGTTGTGCCACAGATACGAAAGTTGATAGGTGTGTTTCTACATTTGAGAGATTATGCCTATTCAGATTTCGGCCCAGTCGCATAAGTATAGCGACAGCAGCGCTACTACGACAATGTAAGTCAGGTTCTCTTTAAATATACGCTGTAACTGTCGTGAGAGTTAGTTGCCATTGACACTGGATGTAGGGAGTTGATGTTAGTCAAGAATGCCTTTAAGGTGACACAGGTGCCATTATCAACACCTCACTGAATTTGAACGAAGTCGTGCCATAGGTCTGCGAGAAGCTGGATGTTCCTTCTGTGGTACTGCAGAAAGATTTGACAGAAACGTAGCTTGTGTGCATGTCTGATCGCAGAGGTAGTCAAGAGAAAGCACGGTCGCAAGAAGGCCGGGCTTCGAATGGCCTAGTGGTACTGCCGAGTGGAAAGATCATCGTGCCCAGCGTATGGCTCTGACGCATCATACTGCATCAGCAGCAGCAATTTGAGCAGCAACTGGCGCCACAGTGACACAACGAATTGTTACAAATCGGTTGCTTTAAGGACAGCTCCGAGCCAGACGCTCTGTAGCGTGCATTCCACTGACCCCAAACCACCGCCATTTCCGACTTCAGCTTATTGCAGGGCAGGGCGGGGGCCTGTTGTCTTTTCTGATGAAGGCTGGTTCTGCCTCGGTGCTAGTGATGGCTGTGTTTTGGTTAGAAGGAAACAATTTTAGGGGCTGCAACCAACGTTGCTAGACACACCCTACCTACACCTGAAGTTATGATCTGGGGTGTGTTTTCGTATGACAGCAGGAGCACTCTCGTGGTCATCCTGCGCACACTGACTGCAAATTTGTACGTTAGTCTGGGGATTCGACCTGTTGTGCTGCCATTTAGGAACAGAATTTCAGGGGGAGGTTTCCAATAGGATAACGCTCACCTTCATACCGCTGTTGTAACCCAACATGCTCTACAGAGTGTCGGAATACTGCTTTTGCCTGCCGCGCGGGATTAGCCGAGCGGTGTAAGGCGCTGCAGTCTTTGACTGTGCGGCTAGTCCCGGCGGAGGTTCTAGTCCTCCCTCGTGTGTGTGTGTGTGTGTGTGTGTGTGTGTGTGTGTGTGTTTGTCCTTAGGGTAATTTAGGTTAAGTAGTGTGTAAGCTTCGGGACTGATGACCTTAGCAGTTGAGTCCCATAAGATTTCACACACATTTGAACATTTTTGCTTTTGCCTGCTCGATCACCAGATCTGTTTCCAATCGATCACATATGTGACATCATTGGACAAAATCTCTAGCGTCATCCAGTAACAGCATTAACAACCTATGTACTGTCGAACCAAGTGCAACAGGCATGGAACTCCATTACACCAACTGACATCCTGCACATGTACAACACTATGCATAGACGCTTGCGTTCAACAGTCTGGCGGTTACACCGGTTAATAATGTACAAACAGTTCATATTTGCAATGGCTTATCTCGCTCTTTCAAGAACCTGTGATCTTGCAATGTTAATCATCTAAATATGTTACCTACATAAACGTATTGCAGATGCTTCATTACTTTACATTAATTAATTTTAGGTGTTGTGATGTTCTTCCGTCAGTTTACTATGCTTTATATAATGCACTTCGCCAGTTTCTTCCTCAGGTTAATGTCCTTCTTCTGTCAATCCGCACTTGTCTTTTCGTTTCAAACATTTCTGAGTAATATGCTCCAAAAATATGTTTAACAGTATTGGGAAGAGGCAGCTGTCTTTCCTCACTCTCCTTCCAAGTGTGCTTTCCTCTGTCATCTGATTCCCAATCTGTACTCTGTATTCAAGTACAGAGATATGAAATAGGCAGAGTCTCGTTGCAAATTGTATCGAGTTGATGGACGTGTAAGGGTGTGGAGACAACCACATGAATCAATGGACGCTGCATGTCAGCAGGGAGCTGTTCAAACTGTTGGAAACTCTGTAATTGTGTGGGGTTTGTACAGTTGCACTGGTATCGGACCCCTGATAGGACTAATTCGACTCTGACACGTGAGACGTACGTAAGCATCCTGTCTGATCACCTGCATCCATTCATGTCCATTGTGCATTCCGATGGACATATTCAATTCCAGCAGGACAATGCGACACCCTACACGTCCAGAATTGCTACAGAGTGACTACAGGAACAATCTTCTAAGTTTAAACAGTTCCACTGGCCACCAAAGTCCCCAGACATGAACATCATTGAGCATATCTGTTCAGAAGAGATCTCCAGATCTTCGTACTTTTACGGATGCATGGACAGCACTGCAATATGCGTGGAGTCAGTTTCCTCCAGCACTACTTCAGACATTGGGTGAGTCCATACCCCGTCGTGTTGTGGCACTTCTGCTTAATCGCGGGGGCGCTAAACTATATTTCGCTAGTGCACCAGTTGCTTTGGCTCTTCGGTGTAGATTCTTAATGAGAGCTTATCCCTCCACGCGACTTCAGTCTTACTTAGAATGTCCATTAATTTATTGCACTGTACTCTATTAAAGGTTTTCTCAAAGTCGATGAAAATATTATTAATCTCTCTTCCTGTTCCAACGTATCTCTCACATATAATTCTCAAAAGGACAATTGCATTAATTGTACCTTTGCCTCTTTGAAACCCATACTATTCATATACAATATTGTTTTCAGTCGCCTGTGATGTCTTCCATTAATCACTCTTAGCCGAAATTTCGCAGCATGAGAAATGAATCTTATAGGTCTAAAATACTGACATTTCTTATCATTGCTTTTCTTCCCTGATGCTATCATTAAATCCGAGAGAAAGTCACCTGGCCATTCACCTTTTTCATATATCTTATTACATAGATGAGTTTACTCTTTCACACACCTAATGTTCTTAAAAAAGTCTGCTGGCAATGCATCAGTTCCACTTGGTTTATGATTATTCATGTCTCTTAAAGCCCTGTCTTCTCCTCCCGCAAAAATGCATTTCGTATTTTGCTTCCTCTTCTAATTTATCAATTTCTTTACCTCTCTCTTCAATCCCTGTATTCCTTGCCTGTCCTGTTTCTCTCCTCAATTCATTGTTCAGCTATCCGTACGTTCTTTTCCCTTCCTCAGTTCCTACTGTCGTCCGTTTCCTTCTCTCTTACCCAGCATTGTCTTTGTTACTCATTCTTTTCCTATTCTTTAATATTTTCTTATCCGCATAACTTCTTCTGCAGATTCCTTAAGAGTTTGTCTCATCCTCTTCCATTTCTCATTTGCACTCTCTTCATTGGGCCCTCTATCCCATTTTGACATACATGTGTTTTCAATTCAGCGTCCTTACCTTTTTCTTTATCGTTTCTGCGTCAAATTTCTCTCTTGCTTTTCCTCCTCGCGCTCTTTTCAATCTTATTTGGAAGTCCTCCATCACCGAGTTGTGTTCTGAATCTGTGTTTGATCGTCTACGCTGTGTCATTCCTTGGGCAAATTTTGTAGCTATCCTGAGCTATGATGTAATCAATTTGATATCTGTAGTCATTAAACCTAGACATCTATCCATATATTCGTCTTCTTTGACGTCCATACAATACGTTCCCAATCACAAGAGAATTTTCTCTCCAGAAAATATAGCTAATTTGGATCCTCATCCAAATCTTTCAATCCCTTTCTTTTCCCTCTCCCACCACTGAATATACCCCTTACACTCCCATCCACTTCAGACATATCTGGCCGGCCGCGATGGTCTCGCGGTTCCAGGCGCTCAGTCCGGAACCGCGTGACTACTACGGTTGCAGGTTCGAATCCTGCCTCGGGCATCGATGTGTGTGATGTCCTTAGGTTAGTTAGGTTTAAGTAGTTCTAAGTTCTAGGGGACTGATGACCACAGATGTTAAGTCCCATAGTGCTCAGAGCCATTTGAACCATTTTGAACATATCTGGTACTCCCAGTCTATTTTTTATGATTTCGTGTTTAGCATTTTCCAGCTTGCCAGCCTGCAATAGTGTGAGCACATTCCATGTTCCAAATCTTAAATTTTCTTACCTCTTCCGGTTCCTCTTTCCTTCTTCATCCTCCTTCAGTGCTTCTGTCTTTGTCTCTGGTCTTCCTGGAGATCCGACTGAGAGTGTTCTGTCTCTTGATTCCTTCACAAATAGAACCTCACAATGTGTTCCCTGGGAGAACATAATGTGGTAGCATCCAGTTCCTTTACACATAGGCTGATGGCTTCCCGGCTGAATTCAGCCACTCAGTGTGAAACAGATATTGTTTTTAGCCACCTCTCTGGGAACAGACACTACAGTTTCCCTCTTCCGTCCCCACTGTGTACCGAAATCATCCTCTTGGTGCCTCTGGCCTTATAAGAGAAAGTTAAAGGCACGCTCAGGCTTCCAACATAACAGCTTTGAGGTCTAAAAAACAAGTGTTGTCCAACGGAGGATCGATAAAAAGGAAAACTGAAGGAACATGACACAAGTAAGTGGAAGTAACGTCAGTCTTAGCAAAGGTCTGCTGTGGTTGCCACCCACATACTCCCAGGAAGGGAGCCTCTAGGGGCTACTCTTCTCCTGATGTCTCAGCTGTGGAAGACCACACGGCAGTACTAATTTTTGCAAACAATTCATTTGCCTAGAAACTGATATATATGTGTGTTAGCTTGAACGTTAGTGGTACACTTAAAATCACCACGTATTGTGAGTGATCCATTTCACTTTCTTAGTTTAACCACGGGAACTGCCCACTGGCGGAGGTTCGAGTCCTCCCTCGGGCATGGGTGTGTGTGTTTGTCCTTAGGATAATTGAGGTTAAGTAGTGTGTAAGCTTAGGGACTGATGACCTTAGCAGTTAAGTCCCATAAGATTTCACACACATTTGAACATTTTGAACACTGTTGATTGCCTTAAAGAAACATGGGGTTCAAACCTTGTTACGAAAACGAACGTGTATTCAAACAGTTGATTATATTGTGCACGTAACATATCAAGTTCTTTGAATGGAATCTCAGCTGGAACTATCTTCTCCCAGTATTGAATTTGAAAACCAAAAATTGCAAAAACTTCTAAGTCAAAAGTGATCGCTATCGTCCAAGAAATTACTGCAAAAAAGGCCAGTGGTTACTGCATTTTTATACTTAGCACGGACTATGATCTGACCTGCGACAGGATTGACGTGATCACTATGCACTGAGGATATCACACCTGTGGTGGACCGACGTGCCAGTATGTGTCTAAATTAATCTGAGATACAGCCACATATGTATAAGATGGAAAAACCTGCTTGCTCCACTAATTTATAGTTGCAGCATGTGATTCTGCAGCCTGTTTACTGCTGCTGTTATTAACACTGGCAAGGTAGTGTGCTGTGCAATGGCAGATGTTGATGTTACCACCAATGGCCAAGGCTGACTTTTGCTAGCCACCACAATTTGTAGTATGCAAAATAAGTCATGTCACGGAATGGACAGTGATGTCTATGATGCCTTGACCGAAATCTGGACACAGTTTGAATATAGTAACTGTCCTGGGTCTCTTGGACAGCGATGTCGAGGATGTTTATGCATGAGCTTCCGTTTGCTCTGGGACTAGAGGTCAAAAACGGAGCGAGTACGAGTCCTGTGTTGAGCGTTGCATACACTAGAAATCAAAGTGCCGCTTTTACAACAGTGCCATACCGGCTTCCTTCTTTTGCGCTGCTCCTCCGTGAGTATGATGAGTATGAGAACGGTGGCGCCGTGGTAGCTTCCTATTCTCGATTAGTTCTCTCTTTTTAAGGCATGCAGGAGTTGGACAATAGTTGTTTCCTAATAAGGACGATCCTGCTGTTGTAAAGTAGCACCGACAAGGCGAAATGACAGACTTTTGGGCACAGATTGCCTCCTAAGAATCAGGGTTTTGTGAAACTGTGGAACCCGTGAGACGAAAATTAAGTGAAGCAGTGTATATAACTGGAAATGTGCAACATCAGAGGAAGAGTGAAGTCAGAAATACGTTGATGCTATATCCTACACTTCATAAGAAATATAAACAAATTTTGTCCAATGCGAACAAAGTGACTGTATTCTTCTTCATTCCATCTCCACCACGAGAAAACATATGCATTCCGTCGAACGAAAACCGAACACAGACCAACGTCACTCTTATGTCTTTTCAATTCAAGAGCGCGCTATTTGTGTATTCTTTTAATCGTGGCAACTTGCGTTGTACCGATAGTGAGTTTCGTGATTTATTGATTTTTCTGTTTTTTCGGTGCTGTGGTTGGCAGGAGAGCCAACACAGGGTCAATAAAGGAGGCCGAAATGCACGCGTTTCAGCTCACGCATCCTGGCGTGAGGTCTGGAACATGACAAAGGAGTTAGAATTGAGAAAAACGGACGTAGCTGGTGGAATACTTAACTTTAATCCATTAATGACGAACGTCGCTCTTGACATTACATGATTTACAATATCAATAGAAACTGATAATGGCGCCTTGCTAGGTCGTAGCAAATAACGTAGCTGAAGGCTATGCTAACTATCGTCTCGGCAAATGAGAGCATAGAAGTCAGTGAACGATCGCAAGCAAAGTCGGCTGTACAACTGGGGCGAGTGCTAGGAAGTCTCTCTAGACCTGCCGTGTGGCGGCTCTCGGTCTGCAATCACTGATAGTGGCTACACGGGGGTCCGACGTATACTACCTGACCGCGGCCGATTTAAAGGCTACCACCTAGCAAGTGTGGTGTCTGACGGTGACACCACATTCCTCCCCCGCAAATCGGCGTACGGTTGTGGCATAAGGCTTCCGCCCGCCGTGGGGATAACCGCATGTTGACGTATGCGACGAGGTGGGGAGCCTAATAAGAGGCGAGGCTGTGCCACCCGCACCCTGCCATTCGGACCGTGGGGAGCTAGGAAACGCCTGAAATCCTACTCCAGGGTGCCCGCCAACATGCGGTGTATGCGCCCGTAGAGAGAGAGGAGGGGCCGAAGGGTCGACCTCCATCGGGTCGGGGTACCCGACGGGCGAAGACGACATATGGTCCGGAGCGGGCAAGAGTTTCATGTCGGAGGACAACTGGTCACGGGAAGCGATCGGCGGCGCGTGACCCAGGGAGGCGCCCGTCGGCTGCAGCGACGCGTCCACTGCGGGCATCGCCGGCGGGAGAACAGGCGGCGGCGGCGGCGGTGGCGGCGGCGCGTCGCCATGGGGCAAAATGGAAGGCAGCGTCGGTAACACCTGGGGCTGAGGCGAGCCAGTAGATGGGTCCGCGGGGCGCTGACCGGACGGCACCGTCGCTGAAAGCAGACGGCGAGCGGCAGATCCCGTGTGACGACAGAGGCGCAACTGATTGAGATGCCGACGCACCTCACCAGAGGCCCCCAAAACCAGAAACATAGCGCGTCCGAGGCAGCGAAGGATGCGCCCTTCGAGCCAACGCCGTGAAACTCGATAGTGGCGATAGTAGACAACGTCGCCTGTAGCAAAAGCAGGTGTCTGCCGCTGCACAGGAACCTGATGCGGCAGATGTAGCAAAGACATCAAGGTTCGATGATGACGACCGTGGAGCAACTCAGCCGGCGAGCGACCATCTCGGGGCTGAGAGCGATACGAGGACACAAAGAGGAATAAAGCGTCCTCCCGAGAATGCGACTCTTTCAACTTCAACATCTGTGACTTGAAAGTCCTGACTAATCTTTCAGAGGTACCGTTTGACTGTGGCGAAATGAGCGCGGACGTCAGATGTTGAATACCATTGGCCTTGTAGAATGACTGAAATTCTGCGGACATGAATTGTGGGCCATTGTCGGAAACAATAGTCTGTGGAAGACCTTCAGTGCAAAAGATAGCAGATAACGCTTGGATTGTGTCAGATGAAGTCGTGGAAGACATCCGACAACAAAAGGAAAATTACTGAATGAATCTACCACAACCAACCATCGAGCATTCCAGAATGGACCAGCAAAATCGATGTGTAAGCGTTGCCAAGGGGAAGTGGCTTTTGTCCATGCAAAGAATTTCCGCGGTGGTGCTGTCTGATGTTCGGCACACACCATGCAAGAAGAGCACATATTGGTAATCGCGGCATTGATTCCGAACCGAGTACAGTGCTGACGAGCAAGTTGTTTCGTTCTCACTATACCCCAATGTCCTTGGTGAAAAAGCTGTAAGACAGAGGACTGTAACGAACTTGGTACCACGACCCTGGACTGATCATTATCAGAACGCAACAGCAAATCACCACGTCGTACAAACTGTGTCTCCTTGTGAGCAAAAAATCGGCGAACCAACGGGTCCCCGATCCGTGACTTTGACAAGGGCCATTGCGTAGCAACAAAACGCAGAACGCAAGCAAGGACAGGGTCAATCGGAAACGAGTCGACCACGTCATCGGTTTCCGCATCAATGAACATGCAAGCAAGTTCGGAGGAATCGAATGCCCTATCCTCAACAACAGGTAAGCGGGACAACGCATCGGCGTTTCCGTGCTTAGCAGTGGACCGATACAAGATATCGTAGCGGTACTGCGAGAGGATAATAGACCAGCGTTTGAATTTCTGCGCTGTACGTGGAGGTACAGGCTTGGTCGGATGAAAAAGCGATGTCAAAGGTTTGTGGTCTGTGATTATGGTAAAGTGACGACCATACAAGAAATCATGAAACTTTGTAACACCAAATACGAGAGCCAATGCTTCTTTCTCGATCTGTGAATTATTTCTTTGCGCAGACGAGAGCAATTTGGACGCAAAGGCCATAGGGCGATCGTGCGATCCATCATTGTGCGCAAGCACAGCACCGATCCCGAAATCCGATGCATCCACCATCAACAAGAGGGGCTTTTGGGGATCGAATGGCGTAAGGCAAGTATTGGAAAGAAACGTCGATTTCAACTGGCGAAAGGCGCGTTCGCAGTCCGTCGTCCAGTCGAACGGAACACCCTTACGGCGTAAGCGATGAAGCGGAGATGAAATGGAAGAGGCATGCGGAACATATTTGTTATAGTAATTTATTTTTCCCAGCACACACTGTAGCTGCTTCAAATTCTGTAGCGAAGGCAAGTCTTGTATGGCACGCAGGTGCGTGGGACTGGGATGTATGCCTTGAGCATTGATTACATGTCCCAGGTATGGCAAGTCCCGAGCAAAAAACACACATTTGTCCTTCCGCAAGCGAAGACCATGTTGTCGCAAGACCCGAAATAATGTTCTGAGATTGGCCAAATGTTCTTCTTCCGTCTTTCCGGAGATCACAGTATCGTCCAGATAATTTGCTGCAGTAGGGACCGACGCACAAAAAGTTTGTAGATATTGCTGAAACAATGCAGGGGCGGATGCACACCCGAATGGCAGTCGTTTGAATCGATACAAACCAAGATGCGTGTTAACCACCAAAACGCGCTGGGATTCTTCGTCCACCGGTATTTGCAAGTACGCATCTGCTAGGTCCAATTTCGAAAAATATGTACCCGCGCACAGTTTGTGAAAAAGATCTTCCGGGCGGGGTAAAGGAAAAGTTGCAATCACTAGTTGTGGATTCACTGTTGCTTCGAAGTCCACACAAAGTCTCAACTTTCCGGAAGGTTTTGGCAAAATTACTTAGGGTGATGCCCAGAGAGAAGCCTGCACACGTTCAATTACACCTTGTGATTCCAATTCGTGTAATGTTTTTGCGACCTCGTCACGCAATGCGTGGGGAACATTGCGCGCTCTGAAAAATTTCGTTTGCGCGTTTACTTTCAGTTCCTAATGTGCTTTATAGTTCTTAGCGCAACCGAGGCCCGGTGCAAAAATGTCTGCAAATTCTTCACATAGACGAGAAACACTGTCTGAAGGCACTGTCTGGTTCACTGATAGGACCTGATTTACTATAGACAAGTTAAACAACTGAAATAAATCGAAACCAAACAAGTTCACTGCAGAAGAAGAACGAAGGACGTAAAATGACACAAGTTTTGTTTGTACTTTGGATGTTGCAAGAAGGCTGCACTGTCATAACACAGGGATACCTTGACCCGAATAACTCGTAACTTAACATTTGCGGAACTCAACTGAGGTGTGCCCAGCAATTTGTAAGTGTCTTGATTGATCAGTGAAACTGCAGCTCCGGTATCGAGCTGGAATTGTATCACTTTGCCGTTAATTTCCAAGTCCACAAAAAGTTTATTGTCGTGCTGAGTACAAGAGCGACAGTCTCGTGCAACGTGAACTGACACTGGTACATAATCACTTGCTAGTCGACGGGAGTTCCGGCGATGTCGACGCACACTATTTTTGGGACGAACACAGTCACTGTTAGAGATAGTGGCACTGGGCGGAGTGGAATGAACTACATGAATTTCCATGGGCAAAGTTTCGCGAACCTGAGTATCCTTGGTTCGATTCCGATTCCGGTGCGAAGCAAAGGGCCTGGAACGGTTTTGAGCTTCCGATCTGAGGTTTTTCCGGCAAACACTCTGAACATGTCCTTTTTTATTACAATAAAAGCAAATAGCTTGTCGTGGCGGGCAATTCTCACGCGAATGTTTAGTAGCACAACGCGGGCATGATTTGATCACTGCATTAGCTTGCTTGCGCGGCACACGTGGCTGAGAGCCTGGCGGCAGCGGCGCGGCCGGGCGCGAGGGATGTTTACTGCTCGGTGCAGCTCGCCCGGCGGGCCTTGAACCTGACACACTGCTAGCGAAGTTTCAAATTATTCCTGAGCAAAGTCAAGTGTGTCCTGCCGATCGAATATGTCCATCACTAGTGGAAGGGAGGGATTTACTAGTTTCAAAATCTGTTCCCTGTTACGAACATCAGAAATGTTCTGTGCAATTGCATCACGTACAATAATATTTGAATAAGGGAGTCCACATTGACACTCAAAAGCACAATCCCTAGTAAGGCCTTGCAAGGTTGCAACCCACTCCCGATTAGTCTGACCTGCCATACGTTTTGTACGAAAGAAGGTATACCTTTTCGTTACTGCATTGACTGAGTCTTTGAAATATGCAAAAAAAAAAAAAAAAAAAGGTTCAAGTGGCTCTGAGCACTATGGGACTTAACATCTTAGGTCATCAGTCCCCTAGAACTTAGAACTACTTAAACCTAACTAACCTAAGGACATCACACACATCTATACCCGAGGCAGGATTCGAACCTGCGATCGTAGCAGTCCCGCGGTTCCGGACTGCAGCGCTAGAACGGCACGAGCACCGCGGCCGGCTTGAAATATGCATCCAATGCAGACAAAATTTCTTCGTAGGACACAGTTGCTACGTCGCGTCGGGGAAATAATTTGACTATCACACGGTACATGTTCACGCCGACAGAAGACAACAAATAAGGCTGCCACTCGTTACCTTGAATTCTGTAGGCAGCAAGATGAAATCCAAATTGGCGTGACCACTCCGTCCAACTTTCAAGTGTAGCATCAAAAGATCGAAAAGTTGGTGCAACAGTGTGTTGTGGTTGCGTTAGCGGTCAAGCGGCTGCTGCCGCATCGTTTTGCATCGCACGTTGACCCTGGACGAGCTGTCCAAGGGCATCCAGTAAGGTCTGCGTCTGCTGATTCTATAAGCGATAAAATTCGGACAGTACATCTGGAGATTGTGGCGAAGCCATGACACAAGTAAATCAGGGCAATTGATGAGAACACCTTTACTCTCGTCGCCAATGTTGTGGTTGGCAGGAGAGCCAACACAGGGTCAATAAAGGAGGCCTAAATGCACGCGTTTTAGCTCACGCAGGCTGGCGAGAGGTCTGGAACATGACAAGGGAGTTAGAATTGAGAAAAACGGACGTAGCTGGTGGAATACTTAACTTTAATCCATTAATGACGAACGTCGCTCTTGATGGTACATGATTGACAATATCAATAGTACGGATACTGTCGTCTTGCTAGGTCGTAGCAAAAACGTAGCTGAAGGCTATGCTAACTATCGTCTCGGCAAATGAGAGCGTAGAAGTCAGTGAACGATCGCAAGCAAAGTCGGCTGTACAACTGGGGCGAGTGCTAGGAAGTCTCTCTAGACCTGCCGTGTGGCGGCGCTCGGTCTGCAATCACTGATAGTGGCGACACGCGGGTCCGACGTATACTACCTGACCGCGGCCGATTTAAAGGCTACCACCTAGCAAGTGTGGTGTCTGGAGGTGACACCATATTCGGAATATTGCTGTAAATTTATTTCAATAATTAAACACCATTTAGAAAATACGTTTCCTCCTAGTGTCCTGTTTCCTTGTACTGGCGTCATAGATTTGGTAACATGTCAAAAGTGTGTGTAGGTCTTCATAAATCTTCGATATTATCTGAACAGAGATAAAATCTTAAAATAAATATACAAATATTTTCGTAAATTTTAATATATATGTAACTCTGACACCTCATATATTCCCAAGAAGAAACAAAACATGAAAAATACAATTGGCTAGAGGTTCACCAATTCCAAGGGCTCACACAATGGAGAGAAATCCATAAAGGTCAACGAACTATCTGTTTCAACACGATGTTAGTTTTAAAAACTGACAGAGAAATGAAAACTAGAGGTACCGCTTGTAATGGTCGACTTGGTTTCACTGTTCAACACCTCATTTATTCCGAAACTCTACATTTTAAGGGATGGCAACGGCACCACCATTTCTGCAGTAATGTGCAGGGCAAGGGTTGCTTGCCATGTCCTCCAGTCCTCTGTAAACAAGCCACTATCAGTGCTCAAGTTCTACCTACACTGTTAAGTCTTGGTATGTAGTAATTCCGTGGAATCATCTTGTCGCTTTCTACGGAATTACTACACACCAAGTCTGGGTGGTCTCATACCTTACAAATGGAAGGCGTCATCAGTAAAATGAAAGTTAAGTCTACCAGTTTCTCTTGCTCGGGCCTGCTGTACTGCTGTTTGTGTGAAACAGTAAATACATTGTGACGCATTTCACGTACGTCTGGGAAAGTGCTTTCCCTGTGACGTTTGCGGTCGTCTCATCGATATGCCGGTCATCAGTAATGGAGAGAAACTAGATATGATGTTAATTTACGAGTGCGTTTTCTGTCCTGGATGTCAAACACAAACATGAAGTGTCTTTGAGCTATATGTCACCAATAATGATTGTGTTTAGGACGCTATGTAAGTAGGCTGTTTAGGTTTTTTTATTGGTAACGCCACATAGCGCTCTGTATGAAAAATCACTGGCTGTGCTGTGTGCAGTCAGTGGCTGGTTGGCATTGTTGTCTTCCATTGTAGTGTTGGGATGCGGCAGCTAGATGTGAACAGCGCGTCGCGTTGCGCAGTTGGAGGTGAGCCACCAGCGGTGGTGGACGTGGGGAGAGAGGTGGCGGAGTTTTGAAATTTGTAAGAATTGGTGTCATGAACTGATATATATATTATGACTATAAAGGTAAATACATTGTTTGTTCTCTATTAAAATCTTTCATTTGCTAACTGTGCCTTTCAGTAGTTAGTGACTTCCGCAGTTTGTGGCGCTCGCTGTATTGCAGTAGTTCGAGTAACGAAGATTTTTGTGAGGTAAGTGATTTGTGAATCATATAGGTTAATGTTAGTCAGGGCCATTATCTTGTAGGGATTATTGAAAGTCAGATTGCGTTGCGCTAAAAACTATTCTGTGTCAGTTTAAGCACAGTCGTGTATAATTTTTCAAAGGGGACGTTTCAGCTAGTACTACGACTTATCACTCAACTCTACCTCTAGTTTTCGTTTTCATTTCAATAGAAAAAAACATACGTGTGCCATTTAAATAACCGTAACTTTGCGGTGAAAGTCCTCTTTTCTTTTCTTATTTTTTTTTAGTACCGATTGTTCATTCCTGACCATTGTATCAGCCCCTGACAGTAGGTTCCAGAATAATGTTCACTGCTAACTCATCAGTCATTGTACTAATGCATAATGATCATCATTGTTACATTGTTAGGCAGAAACATCTGTAAACTATCTCCACCAAGCGAGGTAGCGTGGCTGTTATCACACATGATTCGCATTCGTGACGATGAAGGTTGAAATATGCGCCCAGCAACCCGTATTTACGTTTTCCCTAAGTCGGTCCAGGCAAATGCCGGAATGGTTCCTTTAAAAGGATTCTAACTTTGGCTCAGAGAGAGAGGTGTAATACGCAAGTATGAAACTCATTTACAATCTTCCTAGAGAAATGAATGACCAGACAGATAGCAGATTTTTTCAAATGAAGACAAGAAGCAAGGAAGACTAGGTTTTAACATCCCGTTGATAACGACGTCAAGAGACGCAGCACTAGTTCACATTCTTTCAAGATGAGGATGGAAATCGGGAGTGCCCGCTGAAAGGAACCGTTCCTGCTTGTGAATATGTAATTCTGTCTCAACCTCAGAAGAATTGTCGATAACGAAGTGTAGTTAATACAACTAGATGTTTAAAGAATTGCCTGAAACGTGCTTTGCCATAGGATACATATGTCGATAAGCTGGTAACGGGCTTATGAATTCGATAGTATTCGGGACGTTGCTGTGTCTAACTCGCCCTCTTCCGCTCTTGGGCCTGACATTTGCAGACAAAGGAGTGGGCGAGAGAGACAGTGGCGCTTCAAAGCTCGTGACGTAACACGTCAGGGCGGCCCGATCGGGGAGAGTGGGCGCGTTGCTGTGGCACTCCGTCAAAGCAGAGTCTGAGGCCTGCAGGCAGTTTGACAGGTCTGAGCCGACGCAGGCATGCGGGACGGAAATGCCAACGTTCAACGGTCGGCGAAGTAGGTCGTAATGGAAATTGCGCCTGAGCGTGCAACCCTGGCGAACGTTCAAATAGCATAAATTTGCGTCTTGTAGGAAGGAATCGTTGAACCCAGAAAACACATAAATCATCCTGGATATCTTTTAATGATGATTCACATGGTAGTAATGTCCCATCTGTGACGCTGGTACTTTCGATGCTACATGGGAACGGGGAATGCTACATTTACAACCTCCAAGAACAATTTCTGCAGCCATGCCGCAACATATTTCTGATAAAAAATTTGGTAGTGCAATTTAAAACATCACCACATAAACAAGCAACGTAACAGCATGTGATACACTGAATTATTGTGATATCCTACTTTTCAGTATTTAAAATGCATTATGCAATAGTGAGTTTTATTTCAAATGATAGAACACAGCAATCAGTCGACCTTTTCTCGCAGGTTTTATTTGGCAAATCTAGATTTGGGCTAGTGTCTAGCCATTATCAATGCACCGTTTCTTCGTATCAATGCATGTTCTAGTACGTTCGTCCCTTTTGTTCTGTCATGTGTCACACTTCTTTCAAGACTACTGTATCAACTGTAGTCAGGAAAGAACTGTGACAGAAACCCGAAAAACGGGGGACTAACGTACTAGAACGTCCATTGATACGATGAACGTGTGCATTGATAATGGCTAGGCCCTAGATCAAATCTAGGTTTGCCGAATAAAATCTGCAAGAAAAGGACGACTGATTGCTGTGCTCTATCATTTGAAAGTAATATCACAGTCGTTGAGTGCACTCATGTTCCTAATGGTAGGTAATCTGAAGAGTGATTTTTATTCTTAAAACAGTTAAATAATTTTAAAACAGTGTACCATCCGTAAAACTGACTTCGTCAGTAATATTAGAAGAAAAAAAAAACTATACGGATTAATATACTACACTTATTGTCGTACCTTCTCCTTTGCTAAAGAAATTTGTAATGTGTTTGTAAAACTGTTAATTAATGCTTCTAGATATTTTCAGAGTGAAATTATAATCAGTATACTATTTGAATCAATTTAACAATGCTATTATATGACGCTACGATAATTAATTAAATAATTATTTTATGCACTACAGTGCAGTCAGTTGGGCTTATCAGCGCGGTATGTAGTTGAGGGAAATTCAAATATCTTCCATTGAAGGCCTTCCCATAACCTTGGTATGAGACAAGGGCCCGCAATGTCGCAATCAAGAGTTCACCAAATTCTGTCATGATAATGGTATCCACCACGCCTTTACCCCTATTTTCCATACCAAAGTCAATGGGCAGGCAGAGCACCTTGTTCACACTTTTAAAACTCAGATGAAGAAGTACGCAGAGGACTGTTTCACTGGAAGAAGCTCTTACGTTATTTCTCAGTACCTACAGGGCCACACCGATGGGTGACAAGAATCCAGTCAAACTGATCTATGGTCGCCAGTCTCAGACCCTACTCCATCTTTTTCTGCCACAGGTTGGACCTCACGCACTGCCAGGTGCTTCCCGATATTCATCCGTCTCGAAGGTGTGGGCTCTTGGTTTCCCAGCTGGCTTTCAGGGGTCGTTGTCCAGCCCCATGGTTGACAAATGTTCGAAGTATGCCTGCACGACAGGGTGGTTTCACGTCATCGCAACCAACTGCGTCCTCGTTTCTTTGAGCAGCTGCAGCCCCAAACACCAGCTGCTGTCTCTCTCCCATCGCCGGTACCCTTCCTTGGGGCCTATGTTGATGCCCTGTGCTCAGTTGGTGGATGACCTTCCCGCAGATAGTCAGCGCAAACTGGCTGCTAGCCCTGCACTGCCACATACTCTGTACGCGAGACAGCTCCAGGACTTTCCCCTGAACCCACTTCCTGGCCCCTCTTCGGCGCCGCCTTGGTTGGACGACGCGGACCTCCCCATGCCACTTTCCCAGCCCAACGTTGCCTCACGACCGCCACCACTGTGGCGTTCCAGCAGCCTCGCCCAGAAAGCGACGCTCTACTCTCTGGCAGCCAGGTTCCACTGCCTCCTTCAGAAGGACTTAGCTGCAAATCAGCCTACGGCACCGGGCTATATTCGTACTCTCTCCCCCGCGGTTGCCTGTGCTGCACCAGCGTTTCCAAGGGGGGAGGGGGATGTTATAAGGTACCCCCTAAGGGCCGACAAACCATATTGCACGACAGAGGACGAGGCTGTCTATGCTCAAGGCATACCAAAAGCATCATGGTAAACACCGGCAGTTTACAAACAAGATAATGAAAACAAACCTTCCAAGCACTACTTCCTGCAGGGAGAGCTCGAGTCACGACCTGCAGGAAGTATCCCTATGCCAAAACCTGATTGACTTGAGACAGCTATTTAGGGGATAGTACCAGCCCTGAGTTCAGTTCACGCCGGATGCCGACTTCGTGTACTGCGACCATTGAAGATTACGTCTTCGTCTCTGAATTGGACTGTTACTACTGAGTGTGTGTGTTACCACGAACTTTTGTGGAAAAGCCGGCCACGGTGGCCGAGCAGTGCTATGCGCTTCAGTCCGGCACCGCGCGACTGCTACGGTCGCAGGATTGAATCCTGCCTCGGGCATGGATGGGTGTGATGTCTTTAGGTTAGTTAGGTTTAAGTAGTTCTAAGTTCTAGGTGACTGATGACCTCAGATATTAGGTCCCATAGTGCTCAGAGCCATTTGAATCATTTTTTTGTAGAAAATTAGAAGTGAACATTTGTTTGCGTCAGTTAGGAGACTTTTACTGGCATCGTTATTGTTACGTTTCGTTTGTTTTTCAGTCATCAACTTTGTGAACTAACATCAATAAAATCTGTGTATGTGAAAAATTGCGAATTGTCAATCACAACACTTATAGAATATGTTTGCCACATGACCGACAACACTTATCCTTGAATTGCCATCTTATAAGTTACTGGTGATAAAGCAAAGGAGGCGGTTTGCTTAGCTACAGAGGTAAAGATATTATACCATGCTTTAGATTTAATATCAATGCACTATTATGGTTCTATCATCCCGCACCTAAAAGTCAAACCTGGGGAGGAATGATCGTCCTGAGCGCCTTCCTCCCTTTCTTTTACTGAGTGCATATGGCCTTGCTGTCATTAGTAGGAATACTATGATGAACCTGATCGAGTTTACCGGCATCGAATGTTCGAACTAGGAGTCTACCAGGGTGGGCATCCTTAGAATCTGACGTGGTCCAACAGAATGCGGCAATGGATTTGTAGGAATTCTGTCTGATGTCCTTCTCTGAGCCCGGAGATTCTTTACGATAACGAGATCCCCAATCCTTAACGAGACAGGCCTCGTAAAATTGTTACACGTTCGGGTCTCTCGCCTCTGTGCTGAACGAATTTCATTAACCGCCATACCCCAATTTCTTTGAATTGATATCATATTCGTTCTTCCTGGGGATGTAGACCAAAGGTTGGATACTACTGAGTTAGTTGGATATTCAAGCATTAATTTGGCGGGGGGTGGTAGTATGCGCCTCACTTACAGCGGGATTGGAGGCAAACTTAAGCAGTTGATGGACTTGTAGGGAAGCAGCCTACTCACGCCGTATAAATTTCACAGCAGTCTTTCCATTGTGTGCCAGCCAGTCCGCTGTAATTAGCTTTGACGTCATAAATGTTGCGCAATATTTTAAAAATCAAGTAAATAACCTGAAACGTTTCTGGAATGTCAGAAGTAATACTAAACCAATATGCGTTGAATATCAGTACAATAACTTTAACCATTTTCGAGATTTGGACGTTTTTCTGTAAAAATCATTGGCGCAACAGAAAAGAGCTAGAAACTTAAAAATTCATATTTATATTCCGTTTGCATAATAATTTAGTAGAAACAGTGTTCTGGATCCCACAAATTAAAATTTTACTTGAAATTCATAATTTTCTCGTTTTTGTCTTAAAAATTAAGGAACCAAGATAGATTAAGTAGGTGAATGAATGAAGCCAGGATGTTTAAATTTAAGTAGAAGCGAGATACGCTACAATCATAAAGATGGGAGAAGTTTCAACTGAGTAACTATAAAGCTATAGCGATAGCGTATCTCCAAAGGGCAAGTTCAGAGCTCGTCTACTGCGTGTAGTGTAATTAAATTAATTCTCTCGCCCAAAAGATTGGACTTCAGCCACGTCAGACTTTTATTATGATTACTTACCTGTGTGCTGATTGCACATTTAAATTGAGAGCTTCATTGGCTATCAGCAAAGGAAGCAATGATTTATTTTATACACTCCTGGAAATGGAAAAAAGGACACATTGACACCGGTGTGTCAGACCCACCATACTTGCTCCGGACACTGCGAGAGGGCTGTACAAGCAATGATCACACGCACGGCACAGCGGACACACCAGGAACAGCGGTGTTGGCCGTCGAATGGCGCTAGCTGCGCAGCATTTGTGCACCGCCGCCGTCAGTGTCAGCCAGTTTGCCGTGGCATACGGAGCTCCATCGCAGTCTTTAACACTGGTAGCAAGCCGCGACAGCGTGGACGTGAACCGTATGTGCAGTTGACGGACTTTGAAAGAGGGCGTATAGTGGGCATGCGGGAGGCCGGGTGGACGTACCGCCGAATTGCTCAACACGTGGGGCGTGAGGTCTCCACAGTACATCGATGTTGTCGCCAGTGGTCGGCGGAAGGTGCACGTGCCCGTCGACCTGGGATCGGACCGCAGCGACGCACGGATGCACGCCAAGACCTTAGGTTCCTACGCAGTGCCGTAGGGGACCGCAACGTAACTTCCCAGCAAATTAGGGACACTGTTGCTCCTGGGGTATCGGCAAGGACCATTCGCAACCGTCTCCATAAAGCTGGGCTACGGTCCCGCACACCGTTAGGCCGTCTTCCGCTCACGCCCCAACATCGTGCAGCCCGCCTCCAGTGGTGTCGTGACAGGCGTGAATGGAGGGACGAATGGAGACGTGTCGTCTTCAGCGATGAGAGTCGCTTCTGCCTTGGTGCCAATGATGGTCGTATGCGTGTTTGGCGCCGTGCAGGTGAGCGCCACAATCAGGACTGCATACGACCGAGGCACACAGGGCCAACACCCGGCATCATGGTGTGGGGAGCGATCTCCTACACTGGCCGTACACCTCGGGTGATCGTCGAGGGGACACTGAATAGTGCACGGTACATCCAAACCGTCATCGAACCCATCGTTCTACCATTCCTAGACCGGCAAGGGAACTTGCTGTTCCAACAGGACAATGCACGTCCGCATGTACCCCTTGCCACCCAACGTGATCTAAAAGGTGTAAGTCAACTACCCTGGCCAGCAAGATCTCCGGATCTGTCCCCCATTGAGCATGTTTGGGACTGGATGAAGCGTCGTCTCACGCGGTCTGCACGTCCAGCACGAACGCTGGTCCAACTGAGGCGCCAGGTGGAAATGGCATGGCAAGCCGTTCCACAGGACTACATCCAGCATCTCTACGATTGTCTCCATGGGAGAATAGCAGCCTGCATTGCTGCGAAAGGTGGATATACACTGTACTAGTGCCGACATCGTGCATGCTCTGTTGCCTGTGTCTATGTGCCTGTGGTTCTGTCAGTGTGATCATGTGATGTATCTGACCCCAGGAATGTGTCAATAAAGTTTCCCCTTCCTGGGACAATGAATTCACGGTGTTCTTATTTCAATTTCCAGGAGTATAACTTATAGTGGTGCATTAGTAGCCCAGCGGCTAGTCGGGACAGCGAATTTAATCAAGTGTTCCCTTAGCCGTCTGCACCGCGGCTTTATATATAAGAACGCTGCGCGAGAATGAAAGGCCCCAGTTCTCACCAGACTCTGATTAACGCTCCTTCTGTGCCGGGAGTCGCGTCGCGTCGGTATAATTGCTATAAATCGCCTCGAAAGCCGTAATAAGTTACTCGGGATACGCGTAACCATGAAATCGTTTTCGAGTGAAGTGCTAATTCTGGGATGACTTTGATGATCTTTCTTCAGTTTGCGTATGTCGTATTTTCACGTGCTGCCACGGGACAGACATTCTACCATTAGTTACCTTGGCGTTTGATGAACTTTATCATCAAATTATGGCGAGCATTCACTTAAGCATTTAATTTGAACAGTTATAGTTGCATCAGCGCGTTAGACTCTGAACTGCTCTGGTAGTTGGATTGTGCGGATTCTTATTTTGGTCTGTGACTTTCAGAATATAGTGAACATTTTTGAAAGAATCGTTTTTTGATTATGAATCCCAGACAATCTCCTAATTCCTCAGAGCTATAAGCTGTGGCTATAAGTGTATTTCTCAGTTGAAGTGGGCACTAGGAATTCTAATTACAGGCTTCACGTTTTGCTAATCACTTTCTGGTTGCCAGTATTGTAGTTAGAGAGCCAGTGTTGAGAACGGCAAACAACAGCACTAAATAAATCATAGGAACATTTCATTAACAATTATTTCCACCCACCGACCCACAGACTGATCCCAATTAATCGGAGATTGGGTATGATAAGTAACCATCACTGATTGCAGGTTCTGAAAAACAATTTCAGCGAACGACAGTTGCAGATCGTATGAGATAATGGCGATATGTGATATGACGCTACCAAAACAGAATTTCTTAAATTCTATGGAAGTGAAGGTAGGAGAATTATCAGGACTCACCCCTTGTGAGAGCGAAAGTAAAAAAGTATTTCATCAAGATTTTGAATTGAGAAACCCGTGGTTGTACCCGTGCACAAATCGGGTCAAATAATCCTCCACAGTAAAAATATACTTATTGCCTTTCTTTGTGCGTGAAAGCGGCTGCACAGGTAAAGGCTATGGAGGACTGATTGATTCCATATAACTGGTTGCACTCCTTGGAAGGCCATCCTCTTTGCCTTCCTCAACCCCATTTCCAGAAAACAACGTCTGTTATTGCCTTTTTCACGTGTAACTATACAGTCCCGCTAGTACAACTAAAACAATTTACACGACCTTGTGCACGTTGACTACCCTCGCATTATTAAGGGGAAGAGGTTCCCGACAGATAACTCTGTTGCTCAGCCATACTCCTTATCCCATTAGCAAAACAACTGCCCTCTGTATCCCGCGCAATTTGATCCAGGTCAAGGAAACTGGTTCCGCATTTGCAGTTCATATACTAACTGGTCTTTCTTCGTGTGCCGAAACCAACCACATCTCTCACGGCAATGACTGAGAACAGAATAACCTGGGAACAAAACAGCTGAACCCTATGCAAAACAAAGGCTCCACAAAAATGAATTTAGCTCTTTATGGCCTTTCTGGTATGACAATTCATTCACTACCTCAACCAAGCTCCGCTACCATCGAAAACGATAGCTAGGGAGGAGCTGGAACTAGTAGGGTGCAGGACTCCAAGAAGACAACAATTCACACAGAAAGACGCATTGATTTTGTTCAACAACTTGTGTAATTTTTTTATCAAGTGAAATTCGTCAAACTAAAATGAATGCAATTATTTACATCGATACAGAAGAACCGGAAATAAATATTTAATATTTCAGATCTTATTCGTCTTACTTTGAATTTCAGATTTTGAAATTATCTAGAACGTAATCTCAATAAAATGGTTCTCTCTTAAAATGAATTCAAGAAAGCACAACACGAATTCAGGCAGTACTAGAACAGGCAGAAAAACATTTCAGTTAACCGTTGTTCCAGAAAAATACATCAAGCATCAATAAATCTTTAGTTAACCCATCAGTTAACGCCTTAAGCTCATGAAATCGTGCCTGCTTGAAGGCTTTAAATGGGATATGATTTTGGCATATATCTTCTTGAAATACAGAACTGATAATTTCTTATCATAAGGTTAGTATGTTTCCCTTTCTCTTTTTTATTAACGTCTAAAATACTTTGTCATCTCTATTTAGTAACGTAACAGAACTAATGCGCTGCTGAAATAGTTTCTCATCATGATAAGTACGGTAATTCCTTCATCATTAGGAAACAACACAGACTAGTTATGCGTAAGGTTTAGTCGTAGCAAGCTCTAAATAAACATCGACAAGCAGGTTAATCAATTCTGATGGTTAAAATGGTTCAAATAGCTCTAAGCACTATGGGACATTACATCTGAGGTCATCTGTCCCCTAGATTTAGAACTATCTAAAGCCAACTAACCGAAGGACACCACACACATCCATGCCTGAGGCAGGATTCGAAACTACGACCGTAGCAGCTGCGCGGTTCTGGACTGAAACGCCTAGAACCGCTCGGCCACGGCGGCCGGCTCTGATTGTTTCTCTGGATCCCTGTGAACTATTGCTTTAACGTCGTCATTGGTTAGTTACGCTATAAGCACTGTATGCTCTTCAGTAACGACCAAGCACAATTTCTCCCTGTTGTAGTGCTATGCAATTTTTTAAATATGCGCCTAAACTGGTTTCTGTGTATGACTGGACATAATACGGCGTGATGTGACGTATTATTGAAATTTTGACTGTGTAATTGTTTTCGTCCACTCAAAACTATCCGGACATTGCTATGTAATGTGGAATTGGCCACTAGACCTCACGAGAGGCGGACTCACATTATAAAAGAAGGCGGAGAGCGTTGCGATGACAGTAGAGAAGCAGTGTCAGCAGAATGAGTGGTCAGGGGAGTTCAGTGAATTCAAATTTGAACTCGTCGTAGGATGTTACCCGAGGAACAAATGGATCAGAGATATTTCAGTCGTTCCTGTGCTGCCGGAGTTGACTCTTGGTGACTGTGAAATGGAAACGCTAAGGAACAGCTACATCTAAATCGAGACCAGGAAGACCTCATGTAATGACAAATAGGGACCGTCACGCATTGCGGAGGGTCATTATAAGAAATCGCACAATTCAGAGGATGGAGTCATTGGAGAGCTCCAAAGTGGTACCAGCTGTCCAGCTAGCACAATTACTGTGCATAGGGAGTTAAAAAGAGTGGGGTGCAATAATCGAGCAACTTCTAGTGAGCCACAAATTTCATTGGTCAATCCTAAGCGATGGTTGAGGCGATGTAAAGAGCTACGCCACAGGACAATGGATGGCTGGAAGTGAGTGATTGGGAACGATGAATGACGCTGTACTCTGTGGCAGTACAATGTTAGTGATTCGGTTTGGTGAATTACTAGAGTATTTTACCTGCCGCCATGTGTAGTGACAGTGTTGAAGTACAGATGATGTGGTTTTACAGTATGGGAATGTTTTTCGTGTTTACGTCGTGACCACCTTACTGCGCTTAAGGAAACGTCAAATGCGGAACGATATCAACAGATTTTACAGTAGAGGAACATTCCGGAGTCGATGCCTGTTTATAAGTACAAGACAATGGATCCTTATAAGGGAAAGTACCACCACAGCTGTATCTTGAGAATGTCTGTATTCTATCGCACCACTAGTTTCGGCTACACACTTCCATCATCCCCAGGCTTCATCATTGACAATAGAGTAGTTGATTTCCTTGGCGAATTTATTGTGGTATCCTTATTACTAGCACACGTGGGCTAGCTTTCATCAGGGGTCTATACTCGACACCGTGTTGTCTCCAACGCCTTCATAAAGGTGGGGGTTGGACACACCGCCTATTGTTGTCTGGTAATGGGTGTCCGGATACTTTCGATCAGACGCTGTCTCTATGTAGTATGTGCTCTAGACAGGTCCTCCACAGCTTATTGTACTGAAAATTTGGGTTGGATAGTATGCTTCTAACTGACATCCTATGTGGGGTTGGTGTATTACTGCCATGATCATTTCTTGGTAAAGTGTAATTATTATAACGTTATTGCGTAGTAAACAGGAGCTTTTTTATAACTTTCTTGCAGCCATGAAATAAAATTCCTGCATTTCTGATGCATAGTATGGCGTATTTGCGCCATCAACATGTTCATGTAGAGCACCTTGTATGTACCCTCGAAGTTGCTCAGCAGACTGCATTCAAATTTTGTTCTAAATTCGTAAATTTTAATAGTGCACGGTCAAAGTAATTCACTCTCCTTCCTCGATACACAAATTTGTAACTTGCGGCTAATGGATACGTGGTGCGTGATGAGGGAATTTTATGCAGACAGGAAGCGTTGATGTGAGGCATCACACTGGACGATCTGGAACAGTCGGATAAGATACAGGAATGATACGGTTGGCTCCTCAGCTTTCACTGCTGCAGCCAGTTTGGAGACCGTAGGAACAATTGGGAATCCTTCGGGCGACAGTGCTGTTGGTCCTTCTGAAATGTTTGCCGATGTACCCGTACCGAATGCCACTCTTGCTTGCATTGAAACCAGATGACAATCCACAACGTGTGTAATTGGCTGTGGACGTTCTTCACCGTTCGGGGAAGGATGGAAATTTTCTAAACAATCTACCATTTACTGATGAAGCAACATTCCATGTGTGTGTAAGGTAAACAAATGCAATGTTCATATCTGCGGCACAATAAATCCGAATAGTCTGACTGAAGGGAGAAACGACAACCCGAAAGTGAATGTGTGCTGTTGTTTTATATTTGATCGTATTTTGCGACCATTTTTTTTTCACAAAACAGTTAATTCCATTAATTGCGTTTTCGTAACTGAAAGACTGCCAAGATACAGTTATTTTCCAACAAGCTCATACTATGCCAGATATTCTAGTGCCAGTGTTTCCAGATCGCTGAATTGGCAGGGGTCGTCCAATTCCCTGGGCTCCTAGGTCGACTGACATTACACTGATGGACTTATTTCTATGGCGGAATCTCAAGGACATTCTGCACAAGCACTATGGACAGAGTCTATCAGACTCCTGTCACCCATACCAATGATGTAAACATCCGAATAGTTGCTGCAATCGCCACAGATGCAGCGGATACGTTGCGTCGAGTGTGGCCAGAGATTGTATACCAACTGCATGTTGTGCGCGCCACGAAAGGCGCACATGCTGAAACTGGATGAACGGCCTAAAAGCTTTGTGAGGTAGCGCGTCACATACGCCAAACATGTTGTGAATATCATAGTTTGGAAGCTATAACACATTAAAGTCTGTAACCTCACAACAGACAAAAAATAATTATAATAACCTCCCAACAGTCAAAAATATAATTATATCATTTATTCACATTCAGCATAACCGCGCAATAATAACGTGTGACTAACCTCCCAATAAAAACGGTGACGCATATGTACCCTTTCAATAATTAAGTGACTGTGAATCTAAACTGGTAAATTTGGACGTCAGCAGTGCTGCGTCATGGCCCTGAAAGATCATATAGAATAAATTGAAAATTCTTAGATCAATGAAGTCGCTGGATAGCGCGTATATATCTGCTCCATATAAGAAGTTTTTCTAGCGCAGCCCAGTGCAATTCTGGCCGATAGATTTATCATGTATAAAAGGAAAGAACTGATTTTTTTTTACAATAGTCGGGATGACCATGGATTGGAGAAATTAGTAAATTCTTTAAATTGAGATGAATGACTGTCAAAAGTTAATTTTTATAAGAAATATTATTATTAAGAGATTTTTTTAAACATTTACATGGGACTGCATATAACAATAGTACATGTGCGCGACGCTGCTTTTACCTTATACTACATCGCTCAGGCACCGGCACCGCTCCCCACGACCGGCCCAGCCAACTACATACACTCGACTGCTAGCAACTACTTACTCCTACTGACACACAGTTCCTACTGCATACAACACTGCTCTCTGGTCTGAGATTCTCTTATAGCTTACACATCGCAGGCAACGCTTGATCAATCCATCGAAATTACATCTGCTCGAGTGCGCTGGCAACAAATTCCTTAGTCATGGACCTCTTACAAGTCGTAGCAACATGTTGAGACACCATGTATTCTTGCATCTCCCTGAAAGTTGTTCCGTTTGTCGACTGCATATGGCAGGCATTTTCACTGTTCGGCAGTTATTTTCACCGAAACGAAGGCAACTGAGGTATTAAACTGAATATATCATAGTTAAATTATTATTGTATAACCAAAATACGTGTAAACGAACCTGTGGAGTTTCAGTTCGTTTTGTCCTACTCTTGCGTGGGATTCACATGTTTTGTGGGTCAGTGTAACTGTAGTGAATTTCATTTGGATTAAAACGTGAGGATTAGAAAAGACCCAAGTACTAAACACAATTCCCATGGATGTCCCCCTGCTGGAAGATAAATGAATGATCGACCTCTGCTGTAGAGGGTGCCATTCGTCATCAATTATCACAAGTGGGCAAGTCTTGCATTGAGCCCGGACAATGCTTGTACATGCACGATAAGGTAAATCATAGGTCGATTTAATTGCTACTAAATGGCAGTAAAAAAATAAAAATATAGAATCGTCTTCGTTGTGGCACAACGATTTCTATTTTTATGTGCATGGACGCCATGGTTTTACATGCTTGCAGCCCATATGGTATCTCTACATCAGGGCGTGCCATGGCGTGCGGAACCACACGGGCGCTTGTACGCGGTCTGAGTGTGGGCTGTGGCTCGGCCTGTCTTACGTTAGTACCTCGCTGCTTCTCGGAAGTAACCGATAAACCACGACGTTTCGTTTAGTATTGCGGTCGGAATAAATCCTTTCAGTTAAGCAAATCGTGGTGTCGGCGCTGTTTAGCCTTCGCTGTTTATTTGAGGTACGAAGGACAGTCACAAGTTCAGAGGCTGTTCGCACAAAAAAAGAGGCCTTCTAGAGATCTATCGTCACAAGCTTTAAAATGAATGGGAATGACGGAGAAGACGCGTGAGAATTCTAAATATATGTTCATATTGAGAATATGCTATGAACCGGCATTGCAATACCGCACATAAGGAATTTAAACATCCAGTTCACTAGAAAGAACAAAACATTACAATGATAGCTAGATTGGATTCGTTGTTATGTACATAAAAAAAGTACTTGGTGCCAAATTTGCAGGCATGGAGCAGTGAAAAAGATCGTGGTACAAACCTCAACCTTTTCTAAGTAGCACCCATTATTCCACTAATTTTGATTGACCTGAACGAAGAGAATGAAGACTTTATAGATAGACAGGAAAAAATGGGAAAACTAAGAAGGAGTTGTACGCGTTTCTACATGTGAGAGACGATGGCTATTTAAATTTCACCCCAGTCATATAAGTGTGGTATACTAAAGCCACAATGAGGATGCAAATAAAGTCAGATTTAATACACGCTATAGCAGTCGTGGGCAACGACCATGCCGCAGTGGAGACACCGCTTCCCGTCAGATCACCGAAGTTAAGCGCTGTCGGGCTTGGCCGCCACTTCGGTGGGTGACCATCCGGGTCGCCATGCACTGTTGCCATTTCTCGGGGTGCACTCGCTCTCGTGTTGCCAATTGAGGAGCTACTCGACCGAAAAGTAGCGGCTCCGGTCAAAGAAAACCATCATAACGACCGGGAGAGCGGTGTGCTGACCACATGCCCCTTCTATATGCATCATCAGCTGAGGATGACACGGCGGTCGGATGGTCCCGATGGGCCACTTGTGGCCTGACGATGGAGTGCATAGCAGTCGTGAGTGTTACTTAACCTTGAGACTGGATGTTGCGAGTTGATGTCAGTGAAGAATGTCTTTAAGGCGACGAAGACGATATTACCCACACTTCACTGAATTTGAACGAGTTCATGTAAGAGGTCTACTAGGAGCTGGATATAACTTCTGCGATTTTGCAGGAAGACTTGGCAGGAGTGTAGCCACTGTACGTAACTGCTGGCAGCGGTCTTCACGAAAATGTACGGTCGCAGGGAGACCGGGGTCCAGGGGGCCATGTGGCACTACCGAGAGGAAAGACCATCGTGTTCGGTGTATGGCTCTGGCGCATCGTACTGCATCTGGTGCGGCAATTTGAGCACTAATTGACACCAAAGTGAGGCAATGAACAGTTACAATTCGGTTACCTCAAGGGTGAGATTGAATACTGTAGTCCCCAAATCCTCGAAAAATAAGCGAACAATACACCTACTCAAAAAGGCAGATAAAAAGTCACTTGACGCCTTCCTCAGAGGCAATCTCCACTCATTTCAAATTAATAATATAAGTGTAGACCAGATGTTTCTTAAATTCAAAGAAATAGTATCGGCAGCAATTAAGAGATTTATACCAAATAAATTAACAAACGACGGAGGTAATATTCCTTGGTAAACAAAACGGGTTAGAACACTGTTTCGAAAACAACGAAACAAACATGCCAAATTTAAACAATCTCAAAATCCCCAAGACGAAGTAAATATTCCAGAATGCTAAACGAGAACAGCTGCCAACATGAGTAACTTAGAAGTAAATATCCTCGAAGTAGTTAAGTAACTTAGATCACTTAATAAAAACAAGTCCTCTGGTCCACACTACACACCAATTATTTTCCTTTCGGAGTATGCTGATGCATTAGCTTCATACTTAACAATCATATACAACCGTTCGCTCGACGAAAGATCCGTACCCAATGACTGGAAAGTTGCACAGGTCACACCAATATTCAGGAAAGGCAGTAAGAGTAACCCACTAAATTACAGGCGCATATCGTTAACGTCGATATGCAGGAGGATTTTGGAACATATATTGTGCTCGAACATTATGAATTACCTCGAAGAAAACGGTCTATTGACACACAGTCAACATGGGTTTAGGAAACATCGTTCCTGTGAAACACAACTAGCTCTTTATTCACATAAAGCGTTGAGTGCTATTGACAAGGGATTTTAGATCGATTCCGTATTTCTGGATTTCCGGAAGGATTTTGACACTGAACCACACAAGCGGCTCGTGTTTATGGAACATCGTCTGAGTTATATGACTAGATTTGTGATTTCCTTTCAGAGAGTACACAGTTCGTAGTAAATGACGGAAAGTCATCGAGTAAAACAGAACTGACTTCTGGCGTTCCCGAAGGTAGTGTTATAGGCCCCTTGCTGTTCCTTATCTACATAAATGATTTTGGAGACAATCTGAGTAGTAGTCTTCGTTTGTTGCAGATGACGCTGTCATTTATCGACTAATAAAGTTATCAGAAGACAAAAAAACTGCAAATCGATTTAGAAAAGATATCTGAATGATGTGAAAAGTCGCAGTTAACCCTAAATAACGAAAAGTGTGAGGTCATTCACATGAGTGCCAAAAGGAACTCGTTAAACGTTGGTTACACCATAAATCAGTCTAATCTAAAAGCCGTAAATTCAACTAAATACCTACGTATTACAATTACAAACAACTTATATTGGAAGGTTCAAATGGCTCTGAGCACTATGGGACTTAACATCTATGGTCATCAGTCCCCTAGAACTTAGAACTACTTAAACCTAACTAACCTAAGGACGTCACACAACACCCAGTCATTACGAGGCAGAGAAAATCCCTGACCCCACCGGGAATCGAACCCGGGAACCCGGGCGTGGGAATTATATTGGAAGGAACATATAGAAAATGTTATGGGGAAGGCTAACCAAAGACTGCGTGGTATTGGCAGGACACTTAGAAAATGTAACAGACCTATTAAGGAGACTGCCTACACTACGCTTGTCCGGCCTTTTTTAGAATACTGCTGCGCGGTGTGGGATCCTTACCAGATAGGACTGACGGAGAACATCGAAAAACTTCAAAGAAAGGCAGCACGTTTTGTATTATCGTGAAATATGTGAGAGAGTGTCACAAAAATGGTACAGGATTTGGGATGGACGTCATTAAAAGAAAGGCGTTTGTCGTTGCGACGGAAACTTCTCACGATATTCCAATTACCAAATTTCTCCTCCAAATGCGAAAATATTTTATTTGACACCGACCTACATAGGCAGGAACGATCACCACGATAAAAGAAGAGAAATCAGACCTCGTACGGAAAGATACAGGTGTTCATTCTTTCCGCGCGCTGTACGAGATTGGAATAAATAGAGAATTGTGAAGGTGGTCCGATGAACCGTCTGCCAGGCACTTAAAAGTGATTTCCAGAGTAACCATGTAGATGTAGATGTAGATTGCAGATCGGAGCCAGACGCCCTGTAGCGCTCATTCCACTGATCCCAAGGCAACGCTATTTGCGCCAACAGTGGTGTCAAGCGAGAGCTCATTGGAGGGTAGGGGGGAGGTTTGTTGTGTTTTCTGATGAAAGCTGGTTTTGCCTCGGTGCCGATGATGACCGTGTCTTGCTTAGAAGAGGGCCAGTTGAAGGCCTGCAACCAGCCCGTCTGTGTGCGAGACACACTGGACTTACACCTGGAGTTACGGTCTGGGATGCGATTTCCTATGACAGCAGGAGCCCGCTCCTAGTTATCCCACTGACTGCAAATCTGCATGTCAGTATGGTTATCCGAACTTTTGTGCTGCAATTGGCGAACAGAGTTCCTGCGGTGTTTTTCAACCACTGTTTTAGTCCAACGTGCTCAGCAGAGTGTCGGCTCATAGCCTTGGCCTGCTCGATTCCGAGATGTGTCTCCAATCGACCACACATAGGATATCATCGGGCAACAACTCCAGCATCATCCAGAAACAGCATTAACCGTTTCTGTATTGAGCGATCACGTGCAACAGGCATGGAACACCATTCCACAAAGTGACATCCTGAACCTGTACGACACAATGCATGTACGTTTCCATGCTTGCGTTCAATATTCTGGCGGTTACACCACTTATTGATATGCCAGCGTTTCACATTTTCAGCGGGTTACTTCGTGCATACATTAACTTGCGCTAATCACTATGTTAGCTAGACAAATGTCCCTACCGAAATCCCATACTCAACATTAAATGTCTTTGGATGTTGTGATTTTTGTTCCCCCTCAGTTTGGTTAAATCACGGTGCACGACTAGAAAGATTTTTTCCATTGAATATCCACTATTGTCGAATTAAGGCAGGAGAAGGAGTGCAGGAACAAAAAGTAGAACATGCGGAAACGAATTAACACCTCGCATTTTAAGTGGGCTTCACTGCACACTGCCTACAGTAACACATCTGAAGGCAAGGGATAACTTCTGGCCGCGCGGGATTAGCCGAGCGGTCTTGGGAGCTGCAGTCATGGACTGTGCGGCTGGTCCCGGCGGTGCTTCGAGCCCTCCCTCGCGCATGGGTGTGTGTGTTTGTCTTTAGGATAATTTAGGCTAAGTAGTGTGTAAGCTTAGGGACTGATGACCTTAGCAGTTGAGTCCCATAAGATTTCACACACATTTGAACATTTTGGATAACTTTCTAAACATTCATGGTGGTGTCTGATTGTTCTATATCGTGTCTCCCTACCACGTTCGCGCAACGACGCTCTGAGTGTGTTTTTTAGGGAATTGACTAGTTTGAACCTGGGACCTGTTGCTGGTAAGGAGACGCCAGACCACACATGACATGTAGAATTCAGAAGAGTTTAGTGAGGCTAGCGATGATATAACCAAATACTTAATGATCTCAGCGTCAGCTCCACTGCACTCCCTGTAAAAGAATCTTAATATTAACTAAATTTAGTGGAAAGGGTTCAAGGCTTTCCTATTTTTAATTAGCTGGTAAAGTAACGTCGAAAAAGCAGTTAAGTTTACCATTGGAAATATTATTCTACTCACAAAACAGCGTTTATGAATTGCACTATTGATAACAGGAAATGTTTTAATACAGGATGGTAAAAACCAACTGCGTTCAACAAAAATGTGAACGAATATTCCCTGAATGGGTTTCCAAGTTCTACAATCGATCGAACGATGACCTATGCCATATCACATCTATAATCTAGGTTAAATCTAAGTTTCACAAAAGAAAAAACCATCAAAATGGTCTACAGTGACCCTCAGTTATCTTTACTTACTTATCTAACTTGTCGTAAATTACAGTGGCTGATGTGGCTTCTCAATAACTATATAAAAGAAAAATCATCGCGTTTCAGATCTGTTCTTCAAGTGGCAAATGTGAACACCATGAGTTTTAATTAACGATCGACACTAGTATTACGCAAAAAGGGGGTGTAACAGATGAGACTTCTGCAGTTCTGAGTGAAGCCTTATGCGCTCAAAAATGCGGCATCGCGTGTGTTCATTACCTTGTCGGTGTTTAGGCAGCGTCAGGGCGGCAGCGGCCGGCGCATCAGCCATCCAGCTCGCCGTCTCGGAATCAACTCTCCTCTAACTTCTCCTTAGTACAATTTACCGAAGTAGGTTTAAACAAGCTATCTGGCTGTGTTTTCATCTGACCAATCAGGGTCTCAATGTTAACCTTAAGCTCCGCGTACAAAAATTCTGTCTATCCAATGAGAAACGTTATACTTTTCGTGGTGGGGCAATGTTTTTTAAAGTTTGCAACGTAACAGAGAGGCTAAAAAGTCTCACGCTAAACCTGCAGCTGGTGTGGTCCTTTTAGCGTTATCGTGAGATCTATACTGTTCTTCTGGAGGGCTCTATCTTTTAACATGGGCTGGAGGATTGTCCTAATGTAACAGACACGAGAAAAAGTGTCACGCTAAAACTTGCAGGTGGTAGTGGCCCTTTTTGTGTTATCGTAAGATCTATACTGCTTTTCTGGAGGGCTCTAGCTTTTAACATGGGCTGGGGGTTGTCCTTGACGTACCTGACACGCGAAACAGTTTCGCACTAAAACGTGCGGGTTGTGTAGTCGTACAGGTAGGCTCGCGGCGTGGGTGCCCAGCCCCTCCCTTATCGTAGGGCCTTCTAGCTTAACACGGTTCTGCTCTCGGCTTCTGTCCTCGTTTCTCCCCTCGGAACTGCGTCTGCCTCACGGTGGGAAGGTATGACATGCATTTAGCCATTCTTGTGTTAGTCTGTGGTATTCCATTTGCTCACTCGTTACTCGTATTACTTTGGTTAATTTAATGTCAAGATTTATTCGGAGCTATGTGACATACTAGTAGATTTGCTTATTATGTCAGGGTTTTCATGGAAGGTGTTGGATTTGCCTGACACCTTTCAACTTCTTTCTGATTCGAAGGGGGTGTATTTAATGGAGAAAACCTCGTTATAGGATGGACGTATTTTGATAAACATAGCGCAGTTCTTCAAACTCACTGCCATAAAAAACTCCTAGGTTTGAAGAATTCATTGCGGCCTTGATAGGATTACAAAGAAAGTTTTCAGAACTTCTTGAGAACACTGTCAATCTTACAGCTGTTTTCGAGACCATTTGCCGCTTCAGTTGAAAGAACCCCTTTACATGTGCAAATGTAACTGATTGATATGCAGTTTAATACCAGCTTTAAAGACAAATTCTTTTACGGTAAAATTGTGCAGTACGTATGAATTGCTTTCCTCTGGTAGAGTTTACATGTCTCCATAATGAAGTTGGAAAAGTGGTACAATATTTCGATTAAAATGTGTGTGTGAAAGACTTTTTTCGGTTATCAAACTAAATAAATCGCAGTTATGTGACAACCTAAGCGCGGAAATCTTGAAATTTAGCACGTCTGTCCGTATGCTAGCAGTTCGTACAAGATAAAAATTATTTTTTGCTTTCAGCACACCAAAATAATAAAGTGATACTGAAAATTGGTTTTATATGTGATCTATGATGTTGAAAATTGTGATTTTTTTAAAAAGGTCGTATACTGTGCAACTGATTGTCATTTTAATGCGACACGTTCGTAGCTTGCCGCTCCTCAAGCTTAGACAACGTTCGCGGCACTTGGGAAAGTGTGCAGCTAGGCTGTAGGCTGAGCACTATGGCACTCGTGCCGGGGCAGGACTTACGAGCCGAATTCTTGGCTGCCCCTGATCTACATTTTACTAAGTGCTTACTGTTCTAATTGTACATTACATTATGTCTTAGGTAAACTGCCATCTTTTAAACCCACTAGTCATCTACTATTGCCTATACTGATTTCAATATTGTCTCTCGCAATGAAAATGTTCCTACTTGCCAGAATAACGAATATCAGCTGTGGGTTATCTTCGCGGTCCCTGTGTCAATCTCTTGCAACATGATATACCAAGACCACATGGTGCAGTATTGTCTTAACCTTCCTCGATACAGAGGGAGTTCGACGTTTGATCTGCCCAATATGTTTTCCAGATCAGTTACCAATTGCAGTCTTCGAGGATTACCGAGAGACTGGTAAACAACCATCTCAAGCGACAACAACTAATAAATTACGTGATATAGTTGAAGCACGATGGAATACCGTTGCGCTGCTTTGAGTGGCCACGCGGTTTGAGGCGCCGTGTCACGGATTGTGCGGTCCCTCCTGCCGGAGGTTCGAGTCCACCCTCGGGCATGGATGTGTGTGTGTTGTTCTTAGCATAAGTTAGTTTAAGTACTGTGTCAGTCTAGGGACTGATGACCTCAGCAGTTTGGTCCTTTAGGAATTCACACACATTTGAACCTTTTTTCAATGCTGTTTCTGTATGACTCATCTAATGTTAGTCTGACTTGTTGGCACACTGGATTAGCTCTCCCTTTCAGCCAGAGGTGACAGCGCTACATGCTTAATTTCTCATCCTGTATACCTCCAAACTTTCAACGAATTTGGTGATGTGTTTTCTTACTGTACCGCATACACACAACAATGATGTTTCGTTATTTGCAATCCAGCCTGATGTACCAATTATTAGAAGTTTAAACACAACAGATACCTTTAGTCATAAATAACATATTTCCCTTCACCATCTGCAACAGTGGGACAAAGCTGGGCAACTTGTCGATTCTGTGACTGTAGAAATCACGCGGAATTGAGGCGGTCAACTCGTCAAGCCGTGTTCGAAGTGCATTTTCATCCGGAAAGGAAGTTCTTTGGAGGTTGTTCGATAGAGAGCGAAAAAGATGAAAATTTGAAGCACATCATCAGATGTACGAGGTGGATGTGGAATGACTTCCCAACTCCTGAATAACGCTTTTTGTCGGTCTAGCAGAATGTGATGGGCTTTAGGTGCGGAAGACGTCTCAGTTGTTGACACTAAATGTCAGCAGTGATGGTTATGCCTCACAGAAGCAGTTCGTAGTATACCACACCATCGCTGTTCGACCAGAAGCATAACATTATCTTTTGTGGATGCACACAGGTCTTTGCACAGGGAGTTGCTGTTCTGTTTGGGCTCACCCATTTCTTTATTTTCCACACGTCAGCAAAAAGATACCATTTTACGTCACCAGTAACCCTACAGGGTAGGAATGGTGTGTTTCCCACGAGCCAATTCATGAAGATCAAGCAGAGATGCACATATCACCACCCACTAATTTTTGTGATTGTGGTTCAAGAGTATACGGGTAAACATCCAGCCGGTTTCTGAACCTTCCCCATTACATGCCAATGTAGTATATTTCATCACATTTCCCAATATCCTAACACACTGACATGGATAATTGCGGATTAATGCGTTAGCTATCTTCATCAAACACCGAAGGTCTTTCTGAACTTGGAGGGTCACTAATATCAAAACGGTCCTCCTTAAAACGTGAAAACCATTTTCTTACCTTGATCTGTCCAGTGGCATTATCACCATACGTGGTGCAAATGTTCCTGGCTGCCGCTGCTGCTGTCTGCCGTGTACTGAACTTAAACAAAAGAACATGTTGGAACTGTTCGTATTTCTACACTTGGCATTCAATTTTCTAGCGCCCATAGCTCCACTCACTATCTTCAGATGACAAAATGACGATATGTGAGCTCAAATAGCAACAGTGATCTACAAATAAAAATTGACAGTCGATAAACAAACCCATAGCAACCTGAAAGTAACATGCAAAACAGGAACGCTATGCGGTCATACATAAATCTGATACAATACATTAACTTTTACACGCAGAACAAGGTAAAAAAGTTAAAGAATATGTAGTATTGGGGCCTGTCTGACATAACATCTTGAAAGGGCGGATGACTGATGTCTCTTTACAGACAGTCGTAACCGTTAGTTGCTCCAGCGACCTACCATAAACTGCCACTGAATAGTCTCTCAGTGCAGTCTGCATTTGCGCGGTGGTCTGTAACGTTCGCTAAATATTGGGGTGTATGAACCTCGACGAAAGCAAAAATTACTGACTTGGGAAAACGCGTTCTGTTTAGACATCTGCCACTCTCTGTCCCCGTTACACCTTGGTTTAAGAGCAATACAAAAACCATCTGGCACTGATAATAGAACAAATACAAGCGCTACGACTGTCACTCAATTAAACCTCGCTCGCTCTGCCTTCCATTTCGTACCAGTGGACAAAATTGATCCGTCCTAAAAAGAAGCTTCCTACACTCATGCCAGTGCTCCACATTCAATGCAGTAATTCGAATTTATGCAAGTGCCCAAGCAAAGTGCACATATACACTATGTGATCAAAAGTATCCGGACACCCCCAGAAACATACGTTTCTCATATTAGGTGCATTGTGCTGCCACGTACTGCTAGGTACTCCGTATCAGCGACCTCAGTAGTCATTAGACATCGTGAGAGAGCAGAGTGGGCGCTCCGACGCACTCAAGGGCATCGACTGTGGTTAGATGATTGGTGTCACTTGTGTCATAGCTCTGTGCGCGAGATTTCCACACTCGTAATTATACGTACGTCCACTGTTTCCGATGCGATCGTGAAGTGGAAACACGAAGGGACACGTACAGCACAAAAGGGTACAGGCCGACCTCGTCTGTTGACTGACAGAGACCAACGACAGTTGAAGGGGATCGTAATGTGTAACAGGCAGACATCTATCCAGACCATCACATGGGAATTACAAACTGCTTCAGGATCCACTGCAATAGTATATGACAGTTAGACGTGAGGTGGGAAAATTTCAATTTCATTAACCTTTCACTGTTGTAGCCTGTTGCTGGAACGTGAGTTACTAATTTCTATCATTAGTATCTCAACAGTCTAATTAATAAGGAACTACTTTCCATCCCAAATGATAAAAAGCATCTGGACACCTGGCTGGAAATGACTTACAAGTTCGTGACACCCTCTATCGGTAATCCAGGAATTCAGTATGGTGTTGGCCCACCCTTAGCCTTGACGACACCTTCCTCTCTCGCAGGTATACGTGCAATCAGGTGGTGGGAGGTTTCTTCGGGAATGGCAGCCCATTCTGCACGGAGTGCTGCACTGAGTAAAGGTATCGATAACGGTCGATGAGGCCTGGCACTAGGCCAGCGTTCCAAAACACCCAGTAGGTGTTCTATAGGATACAGGTCAGAACTCTGTGCAGGTCATTCCATTGCAGGGATGTTATTTTCGTGTAACCACTCTGCCACAGGCTGTGCATCATGAACACGTGCTCTATTGTGTCGAAAGATACAATCGCCATCCCCGAACTGCTCTTCAACATTGGGAAACAAAAAGGTGCTTAAACCATCAATGTAGGCCTGTGCTGTGATAGTTAGACGCAAACCAACAAGGGTGCAAGCCCCATCCATGGAAAATACGGCCACACCATAACACCACAGCCTCCAAATTTTACTGTTGGCACTACACACGCTAGCAGATGATTTTCACCGAACAGTCGCCATACCCAAATCCAGCCAGCGGTTCTCCACATTGTGTACCTTGATTCGTCACTCCAAACAGCGTTTTTCCACTGTTCAATCGTCCAATGTTTACGCCCCTTACAGGAAACGAGGTGTCTTTTCGCATTTACCGGCGTTATGTGTGGCTTATGAGCAGCCACTCGATCATGAAATCCAAATTTTCTCACCTTCCACCTAACTGTCATAGTACTTATACTGGTTCCTGATGCAGTTTTAAATTCCTGTTTGATGTTCTGTATAGGTGTCTGCCTATCACACATTCCGACCCTCTTCAACTGTCAGTCAACAGACGAGGTCGGCCTGTACGCTTTTGTGCTGTATGCATCCCTTCACATTTCCACTTCACTATCACATCGGAAACAGTGGACCTAGGGATAATTAGGAGTGTGTAAATCTCGCGTACAGACGTATGACACAAGTGACAACCAATCACCTTAGCCGGCCGCGGTGGTCTCGCGGTTCTAGGCACGCAGTCCGGAACCGTGGGACTGCTACGGTCGCAGGTTCGAATCCTGCCTCGAGCATGTATGTGTGTGATGTCCTTAGGTTAGTTAGGTTTAAGTAGTTCTAAGTTCTAGGGGACTAATGACCACAGCAGTTGAGTCCCATAGTGCTCAGAGCCATTTGAACCATTTTTTTGAACCAATCACCTTACCACACTCGATGTCCTTGAGTTCCTCGGAGCGCCCATTCTGTTCTCTCACGATGTCTAATGACTACTGAGGTCGCTGATATGGAGTACCTGCCAGTAGATGGCAGCACAATGCACGTAATATGAAAAACGTATGTTTTTAGGGGTGTCGGGATACTTTTTATCACATAAGGTACTGTATATGATCAGGAAAATCCGGGAACTCCCGTGGAGAGCCTAATTAACGACTAGATCTCACGAGAATCTGGCTCAGCAGTATAAAAGAAGGCGCCGAGTGTTGTGTTGTTAGTAGGAAAGCAGTAACAGCAGATTAGCTCGGTCAGGAAAGCTCAGACATTTTGAAAATGAACTCGTCATTGGATTTCACCTAAGTAACAAATTCATCAGTAGCATTTCAGATCTATGCTCACTGACTTTTGGTCATGTGACTGTGAAGTGCAAGCGGGAAGAAACAACCACAGATCATCTTAGACCAGACAGCCCTCTTGTACTGACGGAAGCAACTGTCGAGCTTTGTAGCAGGTGGTCGTAAAAAAACGTATAAAATCAGCGGAAAACTTCACTCGTGAGTTTCCAAATGCTACCAGAAATGCAGATAGCACATCGACTGTGTGTAGGGATACAGTGATGGAGTGTGTCCCTCTGAGCCACACACTTCTCTAGTAAGTGCTACGTGACGTTTACGGTGGCAAAAGAGTGACGCCACTGCACATTGGATAACCATTAACGGGTGATTTGCATTGGTGAATCTCGTTATACACTTTTGTGAATGCCTGGAGATCGTTACCTGCCATCAAGTGTGGTACTAAGAGTGAAGTACAGAGGAGGTGGCGTTACAGTTTGGAGCGGGGGGTGGGGGGAATGGTGGTTAGCGTGCG